>NC_059131.1:20877500-22127500 GCF_020740605.2 Lemur catta | reverse complement strand
TTCCTAGTATTATTCTGGGTCAGGGTAGACACAAGAGAAATTTGTCAGATTTGGAAGTGGAAGTGAAATAGCCATTCTCTGCTCTGCAGGTTGACGTGGCTCACACCCGCTGTATCTGGCCTTGTGGCTCACCTCGTGCGTGTGCAGCAGCAGCAGACTCCATGGTCCTTATTGCTTTTGTGGAATCTTCTCCTCCTGCTTCTCCAAATCCCAGGCCAGCTCATGTGTGGCTCTGCAGGGCATTAACTAATCCTGCAGGTCACCTGCATCCAGGAAAGGGAGTGAGACACGTGAGTTTCAATTTGTCCTTGAGGGTCCCATGGTCTCTGTGGACTGTGGCTTGTTTTCACTGTCCCCCATGTCACATCCCCCTTCCCTTCCCAGCTGCCAGCCCTGCCGACTCAGGCCCACCACTGGACATGGAAACAGCTGCCTATGTATGTTGCTTAATCGGCTTCCACAGTAGTGTGAGGTCTAATCCTCCCCTCCCAAAATGCCTTCATTCTACATCACATGAGTGGTTCTGTCGTTTTGATCAAACCCCAATGGATATGGTGAGAGGCCCAGTGACACACAGTGACGAGAGCTGGGCTTTGATCCCAAGATCCCCAAGGTTGGGCTGCAAAGCCCAACCTTCTTCTGTGACAGCACTTCCACGCCCCCCTCAATCTTTGACACTCAGGGTAACTTGTTCTACAGGACAACTGCCCCAGTTTCTGCAGTAAGTCAACAGGATGGAGAAAAAATAGGGGTGAAGAATAGGGGAGCGTGAACTTCTAGATTACCAGAGGATTAAGAGACAGAATAACCAATGTGGACCCTGTTCAGACTAATCAGAATAAATCATCTTTAAAGAGACATTTTTTAGATAATTGGGAAAACATGATTAGAAATTAGATATTGGATAATATAAAAAAATTACTGCTAGTTTTTGATAGGTGTGACATTGACATTGACATTGGGGTTCTTTAGGAAAATTTCTCATTTTTGAGATTCATACTGAAATGACACAATGCTTTAAAACATTTCAGCAAAGAAAAAAAGGAATAAATGAAGTGTCTTCATCCATTTGGGCTGCTATAGAAAAACACCATAGATTGGGTGGCTTATAAACAATAAACATTTATTTCTCACAGTTCTGGAGGCTGGAAGTCCAAGATCAAGGTGTCAGCAGAGTTGGTGTCTGATGAGGGCCTGTTTCCTGGTGCCTTCTGGCTGTGTCCTCATGTGGTGGTGGAAGGAGCAAGGCAGCTCTCTCGGGTCTCTTTGTTAAGGGCACGAATCCCATTCATGAGGGTGGGTGGAGAACCCTCATGACCTAATCACTTTTCAAAGGCCCCACCTCCCAATACCATCACCTTGAGGATCAGGATTTCAATATATGAATTTGGTAGGGGTGACACCCAAACTTTCAGATCATAGCAGGAACCAATGTGGATCCTTTTTGATAGTTGTTGAATCTAAGTGATGGATAATGGAGCTTCTTTTACGACTCACTCTATTCTTGTGTGTTTAAATCAGGTCATTCTCAGAGTGCGGCTCTCTCTGGCACATGGTTGGATTTGGGTGTAAGACTTTAAGCATCTCCAGTTGATTCCCTGCCTGAGAACAGATCAGGGAAGTGCAAAGCCCCTCATGCTCAGAGTGGCTTTTCCCAGCTGCATCTTTCTCTATGTCTCCTTTTTCCAGATGCTTCCCTCAGCTCATGGCCCAGAGAAATTTGGCTTATGGTGTGCCCCCTGCCCCGAGGCCTCTGAACCATGTTGCCTGGGTGCTCCCTGTGAAGAGAAGGCTGAATGTGCCACTCCTGGCTGAGCTGGTGAGACGAGTGTGCAGGGTTTTCTGTGGTCCACACAGAGCTGCTACCTCCACTCCCCCCGTCTTCAGAGCAAGCAGCCAGTCGCTCAGAGTCTTGACACGCAAATTCAAATGTGTGTGAGTTTAAATGAGTAAAGACCTAGGTTTCTTCAGACCAAGAGTCTGTGAATTCTATGCCTATGTGGTAGAGCCATTGCAATGGGAGTGCTGGGGGGGGGGGGGGTGGTCCTAGTGCCAGGACTCTGAGGGGCTCTTCTTCATGTAAAGGTGAGGGAAAACTTCCCCTTTCCCCCAAAAGTTCGCTGAAAGATCAACTCACAATGAAAGCAGATTAAGAAGAGAAAGGTTTATTTAGGCAGATTAGTAAGAGAAAGGGTTGTTGACCATGCGCATGGGGAGAATCACAGAGTGATTACTCAATATCCCAGCGGAATTCAGATATTTTTATACAAGCATTTTAGACAGGAGGGGGAGATGAGCAGTATAGGTAATTCTGTTTAGGGGCAATAAATGGTTGCTAAGGAGAATGAATGGATGGGGGACACAGATTGACTTGTAAATGATTCTCTTAGCAAATTAAATCAATCTGATAGGCAGGTATTATATTTACAATGATTTGGGCCAGGCTTGGTTGCATTCTTGATCTTCTTTCCTGCAGTATATTGAGATAACAGGGAGGGGAAGGGAAGTCCGGCACAGGCGCACACAGAGGAGGCAGACGCTGCAGAAATGCAGTGGAGACAGAGAGAAAGACCGTATGTAATAGTCACTGGGTGGGAAAAGTGTCTTTTTTTTTTTTAATTGAATATCTTCCACAAGGGCTAAATGGTGTTTTTTTTTTTTTAACAAAAATCTCTATTTTGATTTTCTGTCCCTACAGACTGTCATTTGACATCGAAAACTACATCAGTACCATAAAAATGAACCTGTGGATGCTTGTAAGTAAACATTTTTGTGGAGCTGTAAAAATATTTTCTGTTGGTGCACATTTTTTATAATCCTAGTCTAAATTAGAGTACCTGCAAGAATATAAATTTGTGGAATTTTCTTCGTTTTAAACATCAACTTAAACTATAGAAGTAATCTTTAAAAAAAAATCTTGCCTATATGTATCAAGTACTATTTTCATTTTGTTGTTTACAAAGCCTTGTCATTTGACAGATATATAATGACATGCGTCTGCCATGATGGTGCCAGAATAGTTTCATGGCCTGAAATGCCCTGCTCTGCCTAACCATCCCTCCCTCCCTCCCCCAGACCCCCAGCAATCTCCGATCTTTTCACTGTCTCCACAGTCTGCCTGTTCTGCCACCAGCCCTGTGAGCTAAGGGGCAGGGGACTGATGGCTCTCGGGCACCTGCTGTGCACAGGGCAGCACAGGCCCGGCTCTGAGGCCCAGCTCCCTGACCTTGAACACCTAAGCTCTCTGCTCCTCGGTTTCCCAAAGTACAAAATGGGAAAGATTTAACCTCTCATAGACAGTTGCTGGGCATTATACATCAAATGAGGCGGGGAGTGTGTCACAGCGCAGGCGCAAAGGCTGGCTTGGAGGAGGCATTCAAATGGTAGCTCTCCGTTAAGCCCCTTAAATTCGCCCAAACCCTGTGCAAGAGGCATGTGTCTCTGTTGGCTGCTAGCCCAAGCAGGAGGACAGGAGGCCGGGGCAAGAGGCGGCAGGAGTCTCACCCGGGCCCATTCCGCGCTCTGGAAGCCCGGGTTGCCTCTCCGACCCCACACTCGGTGACTGGGGCAGGAAGGAGCTCACGCCTCACCCCCCCCCCCCCCCCGCGTGAGAGCAGAGCCCCAGAGGGTCTGAGAGAGAGGGTCGGGGTCCCACTGCTCATGAGAGGTGTGGGGTCATCTTCAGACGCGAAGTCCCAGACTAAGAAGTGCAAGCGAAGGGAGTGGCACAGCTCCACACATGGCATCTAGGGCAGACGGGGCGGCGGGAGCCAGGAGGCCCCCTGGGCGCCGCTGCTCAGGGCGCAGGGCTGTGTCGGGGCCACCGCGACAGCTCGCCTGCCTCGTCGCTGTCCCTCCGCCGACCAGTCCCACAGCCCTGGGATCACTGGCCCTTCTGTCCTCAGCAGGGGGCTCTGTGGCCATGCGTGCACTTCCCTCGCAGGGTGCCATCGCGCCACAGGTGTGCTCAAACAAGCTCACGCTCCCAGGACAACGGCGCGTGCTCGAGCTCGAGCGCGCCCCCTGCCGACCCGCGTCAAACAGGCCCCTGGGAGGGCACCTGTGTTGGGGCGCTAACTAGCACCGTGGCAGCCAGCCTCCTTTCCCCTTTGTCTGGCTGCCATCTCTTTCCCTGCACCTGACACTCAGTGGGATCCCACACGCTGGCCACTGTTAGCAAGAAACAGTTTGGTGACGAGAGAGGGAAGGACGAGAAGAGGCATTTTGCATCAAGAGCTGTGGGCTGGCGCGGTGGCTCACGCCTGTCATCCTGGCACTCCGGGGAGGCCGAGGTGGGAGGATTGTTTGAGGTCAGGAGTTCGATACCAGCCTGAGCAAGAGCGAGACCCTAAGACCCCATCTCTCAAAAAACAAACAAACAAACAAAAAAGCTGGAAAACTGGAAAATTAGCCAGGCGTAGTGGCGCGCGCCTGTAGTCCCAGCTACTTGAGAGGCTGAGGCAGGAGAATCACTTGAGCCCAGGAGTTTGAGGTTGCTGTGAACTATAATGAAGCCACTACACTCTAGCCTGGATGACAGAGACTCTGTCTCAAAAAAATACAATACAATACAATACAATAAAAAAGACAGAAAGAAGATGTGCACTGGCATTTTATTTTTTTCTTAAATAAACTTTAATTTTTAGAACGGTTTTAGGTTTATAGCAAAATTGAGAGGAAAGTAGAGAGTTCCCATATACCCTCAACCCCTGCATATGCACAACCTCTACCATTACAAACATCCCCCACCAGGGTGGTACCTTTGTTACAATCAATGAACCTACACTGACACATCATTATCACCCAGAGCCCATAGTGTATATTAGGCTTCATTCTTGGTGTTGCACATTCTATGGGTTTGGACAAATGTACATTAACACGTATCTACCATTAGAGTGTCATACAGAAGAGTTTCACTGTCCTAAGAATCTGCTATGATCTATCTATTCGTCCCTTCCTACATCCGCTCAAGCCCCTGGCAACCACTGATCTATTTACTGTCTCCATAGTTTTGCCTTTTCCAGAATATCCTGTAGCTGGGATAACACTGTATGTAGCCTTTTCAGATTAGCTTCTTTCAATAATATTCCATTGCCTGTATTTATCCCTTCATCCACTGAAGGACATCTTAGTTGCTTCCAAGTTTTAGCAATTCTAAATAAAGCTGCTATAACACCCATGTACAGGTTTTTGTGTGGACATAAGTTTTCAAGGCACCTCATTTTTAAGAAGGTACAAGGTGAAGAGGGAGATAAAGAATTTTTCACACATTGGGAAATAAATTGGATTCCATGACTTGTGAAATCTTTTTTTTTTGAAGTTTTGCAACCAGAATCACTTTTTACAACTGGCAATGGAAAGATGACACAGGATTTCCTCCTCTGAGAGGCTTTGCGTGAACTTTTCTCCTGCTCCAGCTCCAGAAACCTCCAAGTCTTTCTCGCCAGGGCCATAGCTTCTCTGACTGTTCTCATGGCTGTTACAACTCTGCCTTCCTCATCAGATTGTGAAGCCTTGAGGACAGGGAACTGCATCTTATTCATCTTTGTGTCCTTGAATTCTAGCAACTGTTCAAAAAAGTTTCAATGGATATGTGTAGGAAGGACAGAATTTCATCTTCCCCTACTCCAGAAGCTAAATCTGAATTCACATCTGTATCTATAGCTGACTCAGTTTGTGTTTTGATAACTCTGCTCCATTACTGAAAGGACTTTTTAAAACTCATCCATTTTTATGAGTGCTTTGTGAAACAGAAGATATTGTTCTTCCTATTGGGATGCAAATTCCAAGGTCCCAGAGCAAGTGCCCAAGCCAGGAATAGAACCTGGATCTTTTGTCTCAAACCAACTCCCTCTCTTATCAGTGTCAGTCCAGTTTTCTGGAGTATCACTTTCTAGACCATTAAGTTGTTACTGACATCAGGGAGGGATAAACTTCAGCTGCTAGCATCATTACTTCACAACATGCCAACCATTATTGTGGGTTCATTACAGCTAAAAAGATGAAGTCTTGCTCCACATGGCTGTAAGACCCAGAGGAAGAGGGACTCAGCACCCACTGTCTTCCCCCAGCCCAGCCTGGTGCATTTCCTTTCCCAGGCTTCAGCAGAGGGTTAGGAGCTAGGTGCTGTACATGAATTACCTTGTTTCACCCTCATAGTAGGTGAGGTGCTGCTATTATCCCTGTTTTACAGATAATGAATCTAAGGATCAAAGAATTTGTTGACTTGCCCAAGACCATCCATCTTGTAAATAACAAAAAGATTTTTGCCCCAGGTCTAACAAACTCCAAGCCATGTATATTACTTTCCTAGGGCCACCATCACAAAGTCCCACAAACTGGGGTGGTAGAAATATATTCCCTCTCAGGTCAGAAACCCCAAATCAAGGTGTTACAGGGCCATCTCCTTCCAACGGCTCTAGAGAAGAATCCTTCTTTGCCTCGTTTAGCTTCTGGTGGCTGCTGACAGTCCTTGGCGCTCCTTGGCTTCTAGACACATCACTCAATCTCTGCCTCCATCTTCATGTAGTCTTCTCTCCTGTGTGTCTGTGTCTCTGTGTCTAAGTTTCCCTCTTCTGATAAGGACACCAGTCATATAGGATTTAGCAACCATGCTAATCCTCCTAATCCAGTATGACCTCATCTTAACTTGATCACATAGGCAAAGACTCTGTTTTCAAATATAGTCATTTTTGCAGGTTCCAGAGGTTAAGACTCAAATATATCTTTTTAGGGGAGACAATTCAACCCACAGTAGTGTCTTTTCCCCATTATATTTACTGCTTGGATAAAAGATGACTAAAATGTCAAATGCTTCACTCTCAGACATTATTTGTTCTCAGTTTTGCTCAAAGACTTTATAATAGAGTGAGCAGAAACAAGACTGGTTCTTGAGCTGTGGGCTGTGGCCCCAGCTCTGCTACACAGAAGTGACTAATCTCATTTATTCTCTCAGGGCCTCGGTTTCCACATACAGAGCATATGGAAGATAGACTAGATAGGTGATAAGGTCCCTTTCCAGCCTTAGAGACTGATGTGATGGGCTACAAAGATTATAAACACAAAATCTCAGACAGCACCCCTCTCTGTCCAAATTAAAGCTATTTTAATCCCATTCAATAAGTATTTAAGCATCTCTGTGTATCCATCTGTAATTATATTGGTCTTTCCACTATGGGGTATGATCTTTAGGGGCCGTGGTCATGGCCGGCACCTAGTGTGAACTAAGGAAAGGCTTATTAAATAAACAGCATGATAGAGTGGTAGGAACTTAGGGGACAGGAAATTGGAATGCCAAATTATGATGACTTGCTCACTGGGTGCTGCATGTGTTTGCCCTGTTTCCACAAAGGGAATGCGAGCTTCTGGTGAACAGAGCGGTCCTTGTTCCTTACAATGTCTGAGGTAGGCCTAGAGACAGTAGAGATGCCATATGTAGTTTAATTCCCCACTTGCTTTTTCATTTTTACATAAACACATAAATGTGATCTTATCATTCCTGCTGGCTGTCTTTTGTTGTTTTCTTTTGTTTGGTTCCACATTTCCTCTTTCCTCTACCCTTTTTGGCACCCGCTACCAACCCAAATTCTGCCAGGTAGTTGATGCTAACAACCTGGTATTTTTGTTTCTACATTTTTCTCTATACATGTAGATTCATATACATGCACATATACATGTACATAAGTGCTCATGTACATAAGTGGGGGGTTGTTTGTCATTGTTTTATACAATAGGATCATATTATAGATGCTTTAAAAGCTAAATCATCTTGTTTTTCTCAATCAACAATACCTGGTGGAAATCCATTGGTGAAACTGTAATTTGTACTTTTAAAAGGATAGTTCATGGTGTAGGTGTACTGTAACTTATTCAGCGACTCCCTATCAGATGGGAAGTGTTTGATTTATTGATCACTTGTTCTTGACAAAGAGAGTTGCTGAGAATCCTCTGATCTTACTGCCAAAGAACATTTCTTGTCCCCATTTTACAGCCTTCCCTTCCCCCCAACCCAGGTGTCCACACGAGCCTGCCAGTACTCCGAGTTCTGATCTCTCCCATGGAATCTACATCCACATGGTTCTCAATATTTCATCTTAATGGGATCTGAGGCTTTTAAAAATGGAATCCAGACTTTCTGGGCTGTTTCCAAAGGAGATGACTTTTTACTTAATGGCATTAACCCCACCAATCCTGTCTGAAATCTAATCAACACATCAGACAAGAGGAGAATATGCTGTTTCTTGAGTGAAATGGAAGGAGCCTTTTACAATAACATGTTCCTCCTCTTGATTAGGAGCTCTGAAAGGAGCAGGATAGGGAGGAACAACTTCCCAGAGGCTCCTTCCTTACAGGGAGAGGCAGCAGAGCCAGTGGCAGAACCTGGCCTGGGGGTTAGTCCTCTGAGCTGCAGCCATGCCAGCTGGGGGCCTGCCCATGGCCTCAAATCTTCAGCGGCATCAAGAGAGCAACTACTTCAAAGTTACTTGTTTCATTGCTTTTAAAACTTTTTAAACTGTAAAACATAACTCATATACATAAAAGAACAGTCTTTAGTCTTTGTGTCAGATGATTTCATCATTGTGTAAACATCGTAGAGTGTATTTACACAAACCTCGATGGTATAGCCTACAACACACCTAGGCTATATGGTACAGCCTATTCCTCCATGGCTGCACACCTGTACAGCATGTGACTGTACTGAATACTGTAGGCAACTGTAACACAGTGGTAAGTATTTGTGTATCTAAACATAGAAAAGGCACAGTAAATATCGTCATATATGTAGTCTGTCATTGACTGAAATGTCCTCATGCAGCACATAACTGTATATAAAACATTAATGCTATGAAGAGCTTAATGGATTACTGTAAGTGACCATCATACACCACCTCCAGGTCAAAAAACAGAGTATTACCTGGGCCCCTGGTGCCCTTTCCTAAGTACAATCCCTTCCCTTCTCCTGAAAGACAGCAGTGTCCTGACTCCTATGAGAACCACCTTCTTGCATTTATAAAAAAAAATAGTTTAGCTTTTTTGTGCAATAATATATATTTTAGGGCCTTTTCTTATGAAGTTATAACATATATACAGTAAAATGCACAAATCTTGATGAACTTTTACATATATTTGTGTGTAATCACCACCTAGCTCAAGACATAGAGCATTTCCAGCATCCCAGAAGATGCTTTTGTGCCCATTTCCAGCCAACACCCCTCATAGGTAACCACCATTTTGATTTCTATAACCCTATAAAAGTTTTACCTGTTCTTAAACGTCACATAAATAGATCTTATATTTGGGGTCAGGTTTATTTCCATTCAAAAAAAGATGAGATTCTTCATGTTTTTCTCCAAAATTCATCCTGATAAACATTGGGTTGTTTCCAGCTTTTAGGTATAAATAAATATGGACAAAGTTTTGCTGTGCATATTCTTGTACACATCTTTTGTGGACTAATGTACTCCTTTCTCTTGGGTCTGTTATACTCAGGAATGTCATTGCTGGGTGATACAGTGGGACTATATTTAGCTCTAATAGTACTTCTAGAAGAACTTCCACCGCCAATTTATAAGAATTCCACTTGCTCCGCATCCTTGCCAACACTTGATATTTTCAGTCTTTAAGATTAGCGATTCTGGTGGGTATATAGTGGTACATCATTATGGTATTCATTTGTATTTCTTCTAGTGGCATTGGATCTTAGCATGTATGGCTTTGAAGAGACCTTAAAGACTAATACTTCCCTTCAGAGGAGAATAAAACCCAACAAAGCAGACCCAGAAAGAAGTGACTTCCAATGTCTCCCAGTTAGTAGGCATCAAAACCCAGTCAAGAAGCTTAGGAGGGCTGCCATCTGGTCTAGCAATGGTCTCACTAAGCTGCCACCTTACACTCTTCTGTGCTCAGCCCCACCCAAGGCAACCTGCCACTTGCATACTCCCTGTGCCTGTGGTCTGCTCGCCCACTTTTGGCCTTTGGCCCCAGAAAAATTTGGGTTCTAATCCAGGATTATCATTTGTTAGCTGTGAAATTTTGGCCAACTCCCAGCGATGGTCACTATATGTGTCAAACAGGCTAGGGTGCAGTGCCTGGTGTTTGTCTCACCAACAGTGTAGATGTTGCTATGAAGGTGTTTTCTAGCTGTGGCTAACATTTACAACTGGTAGGCTTTGAGTCAAGCAGATTACCCTCCATAATCTGCATCATCCAGTCATTTGAAGACCTTAAATAAAGCAAAGGCTGAGGTTTCCAGAAAAAGAAGGAATTCTCTTTAAGACTGCAATACAGAAACCTGCCTGAGTTTCCAGCCTGCTGAATTCAGACTTGCAACTGTTCCATCAGCTCTTCTGCAAATTTCCAGCCTGCACCTGCCCCATGGATTCTGGACTTGCCAGCCCCCACGATTCTTTTTTTTAATTTCAAAGTATTATGGGGGCACAAATCTTTTTGGTTACATGTATTGCTTTTATAATGCTTGAGTCATGGTTGTAAATGTGCCCATCACTCAGATAGTGTTCATTGTACCCGTTAGGTAGGTTTTCACCCATCCCATCCTTTTCCCGCCTCTCCCATTAATTTAGTTCTCTGGAGAACCTGAGGAATCTATTCACTGCATCTTTCAAGCCTTCATTTGCCCATCTACAAAGTAGGCGTCAATGAAACCAATCTTGCAAAATTGTGAGGATCAAATATGATGCGAATAAAATTCTTATGACAGATACTTAGTGGGTATTTAATAAATGGCTATTTTTTAAAAAACATTCTGTGAAATAGACTGAGAATATGATGTATGTCCAGGCTGAAAAATAATTTAGTAACACACAAGAGTATAACATGAAAAATAAGTCTCTGCCTCAAGCCAGAGAAAACTGTTGTTAATAGTTGCTTGTATTTCTTCCAGAAATTTTCTATGCACAAACATACCCAAATGGAAGCATGCCCCTCCAACAGAACTGAGCCTTAGTTTTAGTTAAAAATATGCACTGCATATAAAACCATCTCCACATGGCCCAGACTCTGAGCAGTGTCCTGATCAAAGAAACATCTGTGACAATCAAAAATTAATTTTAAAAAGCTCAAGTTTGTCATTGTATTTTTTCAGCCACAGAAAGTGTTGGTTTTAGAAAATCCTGCTTGCTCTTGGCTCACACCTGAATCTACTTGGCTCCACACCCGAGCGAACCTGCCTTTCATCCTTCAAAATTCCCTGAAAAACTCCTCCCTCCCTGTGAGTCCTGGTTCCTCTTCCATTTCTCTTGCTTCTTCTCTCCTCCCACGTAGCCAAAGCTCTAGAAACTGCCCTGGCGAGGCCAGACCCCTCAGAGCTTCCGAAAGAGGAAGAAACAGAAGAGGCAGGGCCCGTGTCTCCTTTAGTAGCCAGGGCTGGGGGAGGGGGTGATGGGACGGCAGCAACCTAAGAGAGGGTGATGCACCAAGTGTGTTGTTATCACTCACATGTTACAGATGAGGAAACTAAGCTCACACAGGCAGACAAGCTAAGTAAAGGCACTGTAATTTAAACAGCCAGCTGATTCCTGAGGCCAGGGTCACACGCATGACATTAGAGAGCTTCCTGCTCACGTGCGAATAGGTAATGTCCAGTCCTGCTTCCCTTCTGCGGATTTTGTAATGGACCTTCCCAAAGAGATGTCCAATGTCTAATGGTGCCTCCTATTAACTCTTCCTATCTACAGCCTAAGGTCTCCCTTCTTCTGTCATGATCTCCTTTGGAACATATTTAATTCTTCTCTGGGAACTCTTCAGGGACTGATAGCTGGAGCCTTAATGAGTTCCCATGGCCTCCTCACATACTCAGGCTGGGGAAGGAATGGCCTCAGTGAGCAAAAGTTTTATGGATGTTTTGCAACCCCTACCCCCTTCAAGCTTCAACACCTTAGTTTTGGTGAAGAAAAGGGAATGGGGAAACCATATTTGCCAAAATCCACATAACTGGGGTGGGGGCAGGGCCTCGAGGCCCTGCAGTCTCATCAGGCTCAGTCCCCTCCGGATTTAAAAAAAAAAAAAAAAAGAAAACAAAACAAAACAAAATCCACATAACTAGGAGGCCTATGGTGGCTTTAAAATAGGTCCACAGACCAGGCATGGAGGCTCACACCTGTAATCCCAGCACTCTGGGATCCAAGTGAGAAGATTGCTTGAGGCCAGGAGTTTGAGATCAGCCTCAGCAACATAGCCAGATTCCGTCTCTACAAAATAAATAAATTAATTAAAGAAATTAGCTGAGTGTGGTGGCATACACCTGTAGTCCCAGCTACTTGAGAGGCTGAGGCAGGAGGATCACCTGAGCCCTGGTGTTCAAGGTTACAGTGAGCTGTGATCATACTAATGCACCCAGCCTGAGTGACAGAGTGAGACCCTGTCTCTAAACAAAAATTAAACGAAAAATTAATAGAATAAAATAGGTCCACAAATTCTTTGAGCCCTCTCCCTTTGAAAGATGGAATCTATTTCTCCACCACTTACTATGGATAGGGCTTAGTGACTTATTCCTAACAAATATAACAGGACAGAAGTGACACTGTGTGACTTCCAAGGTTAGGTCCTAAAAATGATACAGCTTCCACCTGGCTCTCTCTCGAGACCCTTGGCCTTCGACAGCCGCTACACTCCAAAGAGGCCCAGGCTGCGTGGAGAGGCCACACGTTGGTGTTGGGGCCAGCCCCAGCCAGGCCTCCAGCCCGTAGTCAGCACCCACAGCTGGATGTACAGGTGGACGAGCCCCCAGATGGTCCCAGCCCTGGCCTTTGCTGCTTCCAGCTGAGATGCCAGACACAGTGGAGAAGGGATAAGCCATCCTCATTGTGCTGTGCTCTGTCTGAATTTCTGAGCCGTGGAAACCATGAGAGATAATAAATTATTGTTTTAAGCTACTAAGTATTAAGGTAGTTGTTATGCAGCAATAGACAACGAATACAAAGCCATTTCCAACGTCCTCAGTTTTTGGGTCATCTCACTTGTGCTGCAAAGCCAGAGAGTGAATGACTGGAGTATCATGTTCTCATTTATGGACTATTCCACTAAATGGAAAGCAAATTAGAGACTCCTACTCAGTGCTTGAGGGTCCTGGGCCTGGGACCCTCCTTATCTACACCTGCCAAGGTGTGGAATGTCAGAGATCTGTCCTCACAAGGTTGGAGGCACACCTGCCGTGGCTCCGACTGAGGCCTGCCTGATGCCTTGGATCTGAGCTCTACCCGCCAGTCTTGCTCCCTGCTGGCTACTAGATTTGCTTCTCCTTCTTCAGCTCACTGGCACTACAGTAAGTTGTGGCTCAGAGGAGCAGTGAGGGGCTGGGTGCAGTGGCTCACGCCTGTAATCCCAGCACTTTGGGATGCTGAGGCAGGAGGATTGCTTTCAGCCAGGAGTTTGAGACCAGCCTGGGCAACATAGTGAGACCCTATATTTTTGTAGACTCTCTACAAAAATAATAATAAAAAAAATTAGCTGGGTGTGGTGGTACGCACCTGTAGTCCAGCCTTGGGAGGCTGAAGTGGGAGGACCACGTGAGCCCAGGAGTTTGAGGCTGCAGTGAGTTATGATTGCACCACTGTATTCCAGTCTGGGTGATAGAGTGAGAACTTGTCTCCAGAAAAAACGAACAAACAAAAAACAATGAGGGCCAAAACCCTGTCTTTTATTCATCTCTGGCTGTGTGCCATTTGCTATGGTCTGAATGTTTGTGTCTCACCTCCCAACCCCCCACCAAACTGATATGTTGAAATCCCAGTACCCAAAGTGATGGTATTAGGAGGCAGGGCCTTTGGGGAGGTGATTAGGTCAAGAGGGCAGAGCCCCTGTGAATGGGATTAGTGCCGTCACAAAAGAAGCCCAAGGGAGCTTTCACCTCTTCCGCCATGTGAGGACACAGTAAGAAGGCAGCCAGCCGCAACCCAGGGAAAAGCCCTCACCAGAACCCGGCCATGACAGCACCCTGTTCTCAGACTTCCCAGCCTCCAGAACTGTGAGAAATAAATTCTTATTGTTTATAAGCCACCCAGTTTATGGTATTTTTTATAGCACCATGAAGAGAGTAAGACAACACTGCAACAGGAGCTCATGAGGGTATGTGTGGGTCCCAGGCAGAAGCACACTGCAATAGTTTCAGGAGACATTAGTGTTCCTCAAGTCCCTGCTGTAAGGTTATGAATTCAACATATCAGCCTCATTGCTATCTACACTGCCATATGCTCATTTCATAGCAACAAGTGTGACCCACCCAGCAATGCCCTCCTGCGTGGCTCTGGAACTGCCAGCCCTCCTTGGGTGGGGACTTGCAGATGCTCACGTGGGCAGCAGCACCCCTGTTCTGGTGTCTGTCCATCCTTGTGCTATTTCTGTGGCCATGCTCTAATCCCTTCCCAAACTCTATCTCCCCAGCACGGGGCTCCCTGCTAATCCTTCCCATTTCCGTGGACAGTGGGCTGTCCTGGTGCTTCCCAGATGTTCAGTCCCACAGCAGCAGTTAAGTCCCAAGGCAGTGGCCAGTAGGCCAGCACGTTGCCAGCCTTGAACCAGCCTGACCAGCTGACTCTGATTCCACCAGGGAGTCTTAGATACTTCCTCAATTTAGTGACTCATATGCATCCTCCACTTGGAACATCCAGTTCCGAACCGTGCCGTCTCCCAGAAATTGTAATTCTAGCCTCAGCCTCATCTCTCCAATGTCCCCTTGGCTTGCCAGTGGTGTTCCAGGAAACTCATTCATGCCAGGTCATCTCTCTCCCCTCTCAGTCAGCCAGGATGGAAATGCAATTTTGGCTCACACCCAGGGGTATGATTTTAATTCAGGATGTGACTGGGCACTGCCCTTTCACGCCAAAGCCTCCCACGTGGTACAGATGTACATTGGCGCAAGGATTAATGAAATACAGTGTATTGTTCTACTTCATTTAATTTAATGGCTGCATCATGTACCATGGATGTACCGTAATTTGTTTAACTAATCCCCTATCCGAGAACATTAAGGTAATTATTATTGTTATGAGATGAGCAGCTGAACCTCAGAAACGCACTCTTGAATGCTTTCCCTCTGAGGAAAATGGAGAAGCTGTTTCTTATCCAGCCAACCCTGCCTCTAGAGACTACTGTGCCCCAGCCTGGGGCTTGCTGGACTCCCTGGAGGCTGTTTCCCCCGGGGAGGGGCCCGTGTGGGGTGCTGGGGAGGGAAGAGGCCGGCAGTCAGCACAGCCAAGTGGATTTTCAAACCAAGGACAGTGACGGGCAAACCTCCAAAACACTCACTAATACAAAAGCCACTAAACCCTTCTTGTATCTTCCTCTGTTTATCATCCCGGAACCCTCCTCTCCGCAGCCATGGAACACATCTTCCTGGCTATGCTTGTGGTTTGACGTCACCTCCTCATAGATGGTCAGAAAAACTGCTTACTGAAAGGA
Organism: Lemur catta; assembly: GCF_020740605.2. NCBI lineage: Eukaryota > Metazoa > Chordata > Mammalia > Primates > Lemuridae > Lemur > Lemur catta. The sequence continues at coordinate 22,112,086 of NC_059131.1, read as the reverse complement.
CAGAAACCAAGAGACTGAGGTGTCTGCATGACCACGGCCCTCCTCAGATGAAGACGGGCTCCAGTCCTCACCCATGACGTGCCATGCTGTGTCTTGGGGTGTTGCTAGGGAGCCAACGGCAGCCACATTTATACAGGTGTAAGGGAAGCCTGAGCCTGTGAGAATTCTTCCTCCCGGAGGGAAACACTGCATTGAACAGTGACAAACAGACCTCATCAAAGCCTGGACTTGACTGGGAGACCACAGGGAGTTGGCAGCAGAAGCAGAGGCCAGCTGTCAGCAATTACTGTTGCTATTTGCTAGACACGCTTCTAAATCACACTTCACATGTTCCGACTCTTTTCATCTCATAACACCCCTAGGTGCTGTTCCCCCATTCTACAGAAGAAGAGACTGAGGCACAGCAAGATTCTATAACTAGCCCAAAGGACGGACCTGCTGGTGCTGGGGTCTGAACCAAGGCAGTGACTCACGTTCCTCCCACTGCGCTGTCTTGCAAGGTGTAGAAGCAGAGGTGGTCAGAGCAGAGAGCAGTCAAGGACAGAGAGAGAAATGGAGACACAGAAGCAGTGCTTTACGGTTGTCAGGGGACAAGGACATACACCTCCCACAGTGACTAGGTCACCAGGACAGCCCTGCAGGACAAGGAGCCCTCCTTCCTGTGCTCCAGGGGTGGTGGGACATCTGCCTGGATGGCTTCCCAGGCTTCCCCACTGCTCTGCACCAAGCTCCAGTAACAGCAGCCAGTCTTTCTTTCCTACGGCTTGAAAGAGATTAACGAACTTGGTTCATTGTTAATTGTGCAGATAATCATTCAGCTAAATGGTCGCAGAGAAGGAAAAAAAAAATTAGGGTAAATAAATCAGGAGCTCCAGGGCCCAGCAGATTAAAAGACAAAGGAATTATGTATCTTGGGACTTTGAAAGTCAGACCAAGCCACCTTGGTAACTATAGTAGTAGTCAGTACATCAAAAATACAACCAGTTACTTTCACTTCCATTGTGTTTCACAGTTTCGATAGTTTTTCGAGTCCTCTAATTGTTACACCAGTCCTGTGAGCCATGCCAGATAGGTCCTGCCATCGCCATTGTACAGATGAAGAAGCCCAGGCCCAAGGAAGGTGTGAATTGCTCAGGGGCATGCAACTCTGGAGCAGCAGAGCCAGAAAGAGAAGCAACCCATCATTTCCATTCTTATTTCAAAAGTACCAGTGGGACGGTGGGACTCATCAGGGGCGAGTGTGCACATCTCCTCCCAGCTTCACATTTAGTAACATCACTTTGGAAGCCTGAAATCAGTCATGGTGAAAATATTCACACCATGGAAATCAACAGATGTTTCACATCAAGGCTCCCTGACTCACCCTGCTACCCAGAGCTGGTTGTTACACATTTACCAACACACCACTGAGAATATCCCAATAATTTCTCAAGTTGGTCCAGAAGAAAATGTCATGACCCTTAAGTTGGCCATGGCCCAAATTTGATGCATAATATCAGAGAGAGGAAAGGACTTCCCAAGTCCTTCAAGTTCCCTCATTGTGGCAGCAGAAATCATAAGAACTCACATTTATTTTGTGCTTGCTAAGTTCCATTCTCTTTGCTACATGCTCTAAGCATCATCTCATTCATTCCTTATCATGACCTTTCTCTACAGATGAGGACATTGGAGAAATTAAGTAAATTGCTCAAGGTCACACAGCTAGAGAGTTGTGAAACTGGGATTCAAATCTAGGTTTATCTGAACTTCTTAATCATGATGCCACCATCTTCATTACTATTATTATTTCATAAGTAGACTAGACTTCTCTTTCCAGTTCTAAGGCACCCTACCTTCTTCCATCTTGTAAACATATAATGGAATTATAACTAAAATCAATCACGACAACTAATTTCTAGCACACGATGAATATTTTAAGGGCCATCTCAAATCTCAATAAAATTCCATAACCTATTAGACCATTTTAGCAATTTATACTCATGGTCTATAAGAGAATGTCAAAATTAATATTCTGTTCTCTTATTATTTCAACCATTGGAGCTATCTTACACAATAATTGACTCTTAATAGCCACAATCCAATTTAATTTATTTATGAATACCTTGTATTTATATTTCATGCATATTGTTTTAATTATTAAATCACTACATCTTAGAAAGGAATGTAATTTTGTTACACAGCAGATGTTCTTCATGTCAATATCCCTAATGCCATTTTAAAAGTGTATGAGGATAAAAAGTTTGCCTAGGTTTCAAAGATAAAATTTGTTACATTTTGCTGAAAAATGTTTTGTCAGAAAATAAATGTTTCGCATGTGGAGCTATTTAGAGCTAAAATATTTAATAATTATCTTGATGATCAAGGATAAAAACCACCTGCTAATGAGCTTTAACTGAGTGTGTCCATAATTAAAACACTAATTAGAGAGGTGGGCTGACCTGACTTAGGCAGCTACGCCAGGAGGGCAGCATCACTCCGCCAACAGAGCAGGGATCTGAAGTTCGTAGCAGGGACCTACCTGGCTTTGAAGCCCAGAGCTGCCGTCTTCAATCTGTACAACCTTGGGTGAGTCACTGAATCCATGCTGATCATCAGTTTCCCATTTTAAACATGGAGTTAACAATACCTACCAAACAAAAGGGGTCAAGGTGGAGATAGAACTGGGGATATAATTTGCAGGGTGCAGTGCAAAATAAAAATACAGGGTCCCTTACTCAAAAAGCATTAAGAATTTCAAGACATTAGAGCACTAAACCATACATAGGGCCCTTCTGAGCCTGGGTCCCTGCGCCACCAAAGACAGCGAAGGGTGAAGAGGTCATTAAATGCCTCAGGGAAACTGCATCCTACGTGGGAGGTGCCTGATGAATGTCAGCTGCTTGTGTTTTGACTCAGTTTGCTACCTTACTTTTATAGTGCATGAAAAAGAAATCTAAGAAAAGAGCTTCTTTTTTTAAAGATAGGTCCAGCTTCACAAAATAGGTTCTCAGATACCTAGGACTGAACACGTTCATGGCAGAGTAGGGCGCAGAACCCAGGACGGGGCACAGGTCCCAGGCTGATGTTCCCTCCACATCCCTTCCTATTTAGTTGTATGTCAATTTTTGGATGAGAAATAGAGAACATGGGATTCTGTTTCCTAGCGAAGGTCTTGAAACCGTAAAGCTAATCTCATTGGGCTTTGCACTACATTGAATTAAACTCCTAATTCGAATTTCACCAAATGGGGTTACCAGGAGAACAGGAAGTGAGGCTGGATAACTGAGTTCCACTGTCCAGAGGGAGTCAGGAGGGAACAGAAAATCAATTTCGTGACTGCTGAGAAGCAGGTGAAGTTATTCTCATCTGCTGGGGGTAGCTTGTTTCTCTGTAAGGAGGCGAAGACATTTCTGACAAGAGACTTTTCATGTACAGGAGAGCCACAGTGGTTTTCTAAACGTGTTTATTTGGGGATCCTCTTCATCAAGGGCTGATGGAGACTCTGCTGATTTTCTTTGCTCGGGTGGGACGGCCCTGACTACACTAGGGATCGGAGAACTGAGTGTGCCTGGGACGGAGGCATTCGTCCACCTCGCCTACATAGTCCAGAGAGTTCCTTTTGGTATCTTTTTTTTCTAAAAATTTGCAAGGGTCCACCTTCTTCTCCACAAAACTTACCACTGTGACTCTCATAGCTCCCCACTTTCTTCCCTGGGCCAAAAGGGAGCACCCCAACTTCTCAGTGGTTGTGAAGCACTGTTCACCTTGCACAAGGCCGTGGTTTTCTACCTGGATAGTGACTTAGAATTGCAGGGAGCTTCACGGTTCCCAGACACCTCCTTCAGCTGGTCGGCCTAGGTCTCTACTTCATTCCATGTCCCTGGGAAGTAGGAAACGAAGACAGGCCTTTTTGATAAAGTACTTTTACGTGTGGAACGCTGAGAAGATCTGTTCCCAGTTGCTACAGAGTCCACCACACCCTTAGCACAGCACCCCATGTGTAATAGTGCTCAAGCATTACTTGCTGAGTGGATATGTCCCCAAGGTACCATTTCTTTCATCTGTTTAGTTTTATCATGCCATCTAGACCACATGCCCCTTGAAACATTCATTTATAAAACCCGTGTTGAGCACCTGCTATGTGACAGGAAAATTCTGGAAACAAAAGGAATTCATGCAGATTAACCCTATCAAACACTAAAACGTACGCTATGCTACAATAACAACGTGGCGCATCTGGAGAGGTAAAGCCACTGGCTGGGGAGACAGAGCTGGTCTGGTCACCTAACACAGGTCTTCCCGGACAAGGGAGTTTGCCTCACTGCTGGAACTGAGACGGGGGTAGGCTGGAGGGTCCCAGGGATTGAAGGATTGTTATTAGAACCAGAGATTAAAGCAGAACACAGAGCAAACACCTAATAAGGGATAATTATCACAGTGGCCTGAGCATGGGGCTGATACAAGGGCAGGACATGTAGCTGAGTAAAGGTTAAAGCAGTATCTACACTTTTTCCAATCAGAGCTGCATAAGGATAACGACATCATTTGGGGGCCTAAGAAGGAAGTTCCCACTGTAGAGTTGGATTGCCAAGGGTGAGCTGGGGCAGTAATCAATTCCTCTGTAGCTGTAGTTCTTCCCACAATCAGACCCAATGCCCCTATTTTATAATAAATATGTTAGTGCCCCTTTACAATGGTAAAATCTACAATTATTAAAATCTACATGCATAATTTTAAAGAATTACCAAAAGGCCCTGCAATATACAGAAGAAATAGAGAGTAATTTATAATATCACTTATATGTGTGCATTACAATGTGTAAATACTTAAACACACCACATTAGAGGAAAAAACATGCCTCCTTTGTGTTTCCACATGTCCCCTGGAGGGTGGTCCTGCCTCCTGTCCAGTTCTGTGGGCAGGGGAGCAGGTCCAGGGATCATTCCTGGGGCTGGAGCTTCCTGAGGTACATTAGCCTTTACCCTCTCACCTCTTCAGATGACCTCCATCCCACCCCACCAACAAGGAATGGGGGGAAGCACCCAGGATGTGTCCAACCCTTTCCTCCCTCCCCGCAAGATGCTTCCTTTCCTGGGCCAGGAGGATGTAGCAGAAGGACCCAGAAGGCCTTAGATACTCTAGGTCTCAGGCCCAGAGATGCGAGCCACAGGGCTGTTGTTCTTTCCCAAGGACACAGAAAGCAAGCACAGAGGTGTGCTCAGCTGTCTCACTCAGCTCTCCCACCTCCTGGGAGGAGCTAGGGCCCTGCACTCTCTCTCCAGCTGTCTCCAGCTCACGGTGGCCTTCCTTCAGGCTGGCTGGTCCTTATGTGTGGTCCCTGGATTTGCAGCACTTCTAAGATTGAGGCAAACCCAGTCAACAGACCTTTGCTCCTTGAGGCTGGGCCTGGGTCTGCAAGTGGTGGTGGGGTGGGACAGTGATGTCAGAGTCTGGAGGGGGCTCCAAAGCCTCAGTTGTGGATGGAGGGTGTCAACTGCCCACCTGAGGCAAGACACCCTCAGATGCTGGCCCTGAGGCAACCAGGCGGGTGGTTACTGACAGGGTGGGGGGCTGGGGTACACAATGGATGGCAGAGCGGGTGAGACCTGTCCCTTGGGCCAGGAGCCCAGCCCCTTTCTTCTCTAGGACAGATGAGTCACTGGGAAGAGATACAGAAGCCCTTCCCCAAGCAGTGCCACATGGCCACAGTGCACTGCTCCCTGCTCAGGGTCTTAGCTCAAGCCCAAGAATAGGAGTTTCTCTGGCCAAGAAGAGTTGTAATCAAGCCTGCCCAGAAACTTGCTTTACAGCTCATGAAGCAGGACTCAGAGCCATTCTCTGGGCTTCCCGGCTACAGGGGCAGGAGCCTGCTCTGAGCTGGTACTCGGGGCTGGGTGTTCCCCCAGGGCCACCATCAGCTCGCCTATGGAGCAGGGCCTGAGCAGGCTGGTATCCCTGGCGGCCTCTCCTACTGTTTTTGTTAAGGAAAACACTCGCACAGCCAGACCAGAAAGCGGTCCAATGGCTCCCTCTGCTGACAATATGCTAGATTGCATGGATTTGCAGAAAGAAATGCCAATCTGTTTTTTCTCACTTGGAAAAGAGCAGGGAGTTTGTTTTTTTTTTTCTTTTCTTTTCTTTTCTTTTTTTTTTTTTAGCACTGTATTAGTTAACTATTGTTGTATAACAAATGAGAGGTTTAAAACAACAATAAGAATTTATTATCATGCACAGTTTCTATGGGTCAGGAGTTTAGTATGTGCTATGGTCTGAATGTTTTTGTCCTCTCAAAATTCCTTTCTTGAAACATAATCCCCAATGTGATGGTATGAGGAGGTGGGGCTTTTGAGAGGTGATTGGGTCATGAGGGTGGAGCTCTCATGAATGGGATTAGTGCCCTGATAAGAGGCTGAAGAGAACAGAATTCTTCCCTTCTCCCATGTGAGGACACAGCAAGGAGGTGACATCCGTAAAGGAGGAGGTCCACACCATACACCAAACCCGCCAGTGCCTTGACCTTGGGCTTCCCAGCCTCCAGAAATGTGAGAAATAAATGTCTGTTGTTTATAAGCCACCCAGCTTATGGTATTTTGTTATAGAAGCCTCAGTAGCCTCAGGAAGTGTGGCTAGCCAATTTTGGCTCTGGGTTGCCATCAGCTGTCAGCCAGTGCTGTCATCATCTCAGGGCTTGACAGGGGCCACCCTGGAGGCTGGCTGCCACAAGCACCTCCCAGACGCCAGGTGGTATGCAAATAATATATAGCACAGCAATCATAACATCCAACTGGCAATTATTTCATGTTTACGATGTGTTCAGATGCTGTGTTCTTGCCTGAGTTACCTACTTCTTTCTTCACAACAACCCTACAAGCTTGGTCTAATTACCTCCTCATTGAAGAGAGTAGGAAATTGGGGTTTAGAGAGGTGAGGAACTGAGGTCACACAGCCAGTGAGAGGTAGAGGCAGCATTCAAACTCGTAAGCCTGTGCTCTGTGCTCACACTGCTTGCCTGCCTCCCCGGGCGTCGGAGCTAACCAAGGAGTGTGCACAGATGAGGAAACTAAAGCTCGGAGAGGCCAAATAATATGGTCACGGTTACAGAATCAGTAAATGGCAGAGCTGGAATGCTCTGTACGCCCTGCCACATTGCCCCAGACCAGAGGAGAGAGACACAGAAAGCAGAGGATGTGAAAGAGCCAGGTAGCCAGTCCATACAGCACCCTCGTGGGGCCCTGCAGGTGGGCGGCTTGGCGAGCTCAGGACCCACTCTCCTCCTTGGCCAGGAACTCCTGGTCAGGACAAAGTGCACACCACAACCCTGGGGCGGGAAGGTGACAGGTAGACAAAAAGGAGGGAAATGGTCCTAAGCATAAGAGGATGCTTGCAGGGGAAAGAAAAAGAAGGGAGAAAAATAACAGGAAAATGGGAGAAGAGAAAAGGAAAAGTTATGAGATGAGGAAAGAAGGAAAAAGAAAGGATGAAGAAAAAACAGAGTCAGTGCGTGGGGTCTGATAAGTCCTCCCAGATGTGTGCTTGGGACCCTCTCCTCGTGTGGCCAGGGAGCCCAGCAGGCCAGGAAGCAGGAGACCCAGCAGATGGCTTAAGGCCTCTGATGACTCCAGCTCCCATGTCTCTCCTGTTCCCTCCCCCATCTGGGGCACTGGTCGGGGGAATAGGGAGAGGAAAAGGCACTCCAGCGTGTATCTGGCCAGAGGAAAACCTAGTTCCAGGTAAAATGGGGTGGCAGCAAGGTGAGCAGCCTCCTGGGTAATGCAGCGAAACCCAGGGGACAATCCCTAGAGTATCAGAGAACAGACTGATTAAATGATTAAGCAGAAGACAAAATTGGGAAGTATGAATAGGATTAGTGGCTTCACCACTGTGGTTTTCTTTGCAGTTTGGGTCCTAAACCCAGTTGTTCTATTGGTAGGGTTAGCTTTGATTACTAGCAGCCACTTGAATTAATGCCTGTTGGGCCTTGTGCTTGAATTTGTCAAGTCTTACCTTTCCCATGATGACACGGAGTGAGAAACTATCCGGAGGACCTGAAAATTTGAAGTCAGTATGAAGAGTTCTCAGCCTTGGAGGCAGAAAGATTTGAGTCCTCATTTTGCCAGGTGCTAGGGAAGAGGAACCCCCACCCCAACCCCAGTGGCCTCCAGTCCTCCCCAGTCAAGCCTCACTAGGCTGCCGCTCCTGAAAGGCGGCCAGCCTCCCAGAGGCCAGTTTCTAGAAGGAGGAGGGAGCAGAAAAAATCACTTTTTTCCCCGCCTCCAGGCTTTCCCCACTCCCATAAGGAGTCCCCAACTCCGACAGTTACTGGCTTTCTAAAAAATATATTTGACCATTTTGCTTCTCTACTTATAATCCTTCAATAGCTTCCATCTCCCAACAGCATAAAGCTCAGATTCCTAAGCATGGCAGGTCAGAGCCTTCATAGTTTTCCTGCACCACCTTCTTAGTTTTATCTTCTATCAGTTCCTGCGAACCCTATTACCTCTGGGGTTTTGCTTCTGCAGTTAGTTCTTACTGAAAACCCTTTTCCCCCTCTCTGCCTGGTACTCTCCATTTCAATCTTCATCCTGATTATCCATCCATCCATCCATCCTCTAACGGTCCACTCATCCAACCATCCCTACAACTCATCCTGCATTTATTCAAACTCTATTTCAGTGCTTCCCAAGCTTGTCTGACCATTGGACTCACCTGGGGAAATTTGAGAAATACTGATGGCCTGTCCTACCTTCAGAGATTGTGACTTAAGCGGTCTGGAGTGGCCTGGGCTTTGGGATTTTTAAAAGATCCCTAGGTGATTCCAATGTGCAGACAAGTTTTGGAACCATCGCTCCACTCCGTACCAGATTTTGTAATAGCTCTTGAGGACTTAGAGATAAAATTTGGTGGAGACTAGAAATTTAGTATAGAAGGAGAAATAGACCAGTAAATAATTATACAACAGTGTACACAAGAGCCATAAAAGAGGTAAGACAGAGTATTCTTGGGAAGGGACAGGAGGTGCACATGATCCACACTGGTGGGTACAAGCAGCGGTGGTCAGAGGAGCTGAGTCTTCAAGGACAAGTAGGCAAAGATGGGGGTGGACAGCCTAGCCAGATGAAAAACTGAACGCAGCAGGGTGAGCTGGAGAGAGCACATCACCCTCTGGCATGGGCAAGGACCTCGAGTGACAGATGGGGCCTTGTAGGGAACAGGAAGGAGGGAGCTGATGAAGGCAGCGCCAGCGCTGTGACGGGGTCAGACGCAGTAGCTGTGTGCGTAGAGGACATAGGGCAGCTGGTGAACTGGGAGGGGAGATACTAGAAACTGGTGGGAAGGCCTTCCCTTCTCCAGGGAAGTCTCCCTCGCATGTTCCCCACCCGCACACCCCTGCCCATGACAGAGATCCCAGCCACCTTTGTCTCTCTTGCCCATACCTCTGTGCCTGGCAGAGAATAAATGCTCATGCCTTGTGCCACATGGTGAGGTAGGAAAAGCACAGGCTTCGACATCAGATCAACTTGATTCAAGACCAATTCTGCTCCTAACAAATAGTGTGATACTGGATGAATCAGCCACGTTCTCTGACCTTGGTTTTCTCCACTATAAAAGGGAGAGGATGTCAAGCCCACAAGATTATTTTGTGGATTAGATAAAAATTCATGTTGGTGGTTCTCAGAGCATGGTCCCTGGACCAGCACCTTCAGCATCACCTACTTGTTTGCAATGCACATTCTCAGGCTCCACCCTTACCTGCTGAATAGGAAACTCTGGGAATGAAGCCACCACTCTGGTTTAACACACCCTTGAGCTGATTCCTATGCATTCGAAAGTCTGAGAAACACTGATATATGTAAACTACTTCTTCACCCTCGGCTTGCTTTTCTAGAAGTTTACCCTATTCCTGAAAAGTAGAAAAAGCCAACTAGCACCTAACTCTGGCCTCTGCTCCAGTCCGGCCTTTTGTTTTTCTTCCAAGCCTGGTCATTGCAGATGTAGGGCTTAGGTGGTCAGGCTTTGATACCAGGCATCTAAAAGGGAGGTCCATACCAGCTGTGTCTCGTGAGTGCAAACATGCTTGACCTCTAAGTAATGCTAAGTGACTTTGACCTCTAAGCATGCACTTCCTCATCTGTACCTGGGAGTGATAATATTTATGGGCCAGTCACTGGTCTAAGCACTTTACACTTATCAACTTATCCTCATGACAACTCTATGAAGTTAGTATTATCATTACCCCTGTTTTAGATATGCGGGAACTGAGGCACAGAAAAGTGAAGAAACTTGCCCAAAGACATAATTGTCAAATGTTGAGCTGAGATTCAGGCACTCTGGATGCAGAGTCCATGCTCTTAACCTGTATGCCTCACAAGGTTGTTTCGAAAATGTTAACCAGTTTACAAGACATTCAGCATACTCTGTTGTGCTCTTGGTTGTGGGGAAACACCCCACCTTGAATAGTCATCTCTGCTCCTTACGAGAACCTGGCTTAGTCACTTCACCTCTCCTGGCCTTGGTTTCCAAATATTTGAAAGGAGAGGTTAGATTAGATGAAGGATGTAAACTGGAGCCCCTAAAGCCCAGAGAATAAGCTGTGTTTGGACAGATGTGTTGTTTCTCTGCCTGTCTTTATGTGGTATCTTCTAGAGGTCCCCAACCTTTTTGGCACCAGGGACTGTTTTCATGGAAGACAATTTTTCCACTGACCAGGGAGGGGGAGCACTGTTTAGGGGTGGTTCAAGCACATTACATTTATTGTGCACTTTGTTTCTATTATTATTATATTGTAATATACAGTGAAATAATTATACAACTCACCATAGGTTGGAGACCCCTGGTATATGCTCAACCCTGCTCACTCTGTAACCACCTCATCCAGCTCTCTCACTGCAGGCTTCCTTACACTGCCTGGCATTCAGAGCCATGCGAGTTTGAGATCACTGATCAGATAATAGCTAATGAATTTACTATTCATCCAACTTCAACTTTCTTCCTCCCTGCAATCCAGCTTAACACTTTACCTTGGCAGTTCCTTGTGCAAAGGCAGCTCTGGGGCCTGGGCTCCTCGGCTTTCAGCTATGAAGTCCTCTACTTGGCCTGGTTGTCAGATGTGAGTCCGTGTTCCTATTGCCATATGCCCTGAAATCAATGATTTATATTTGCTTCTGGAAGGGAGACAGATGAAGCTTGTTTTAGAATGAATGGTTAATCCAATTTCAGAAATCTCTTGCATTTGGAAATAGACTTATTTTCATTTAATCTGAAAGGTTTCCTCTTTTCTAACTTAGAAATTAATCAATTGCTGGAAGACAGAAGACCTCTTATTTTGCTTCACGAGCTTATGCACCCCTACCTTTCATTTCCTGCCATAGGGATGCATTCAGTACTTTTACTGGGCTTTGCAAACACCCTTCATCTGGCTGAGAAATAGGCGCTAGGTGTTGCTATTAGTATACGGCCTGACACAGGTAACAGGCACTCAAATCCTGCTGACTGGGTAAGTGAAGGTGCAAATAAATACTTTGTAGCAACTGGAGCCTAGACTACTGGTTAAGTAACTGGCTGAACAACTCGCTGATCCTTATTCAAGTTATAGGAATATTTTTCATTTTTAGGATGCCATGTGGCTTACAGTCTTCAAACACATTCTCTAGAAATTATTCTCCCTATTTTAAAGATGAAGAAATGAGGCTTCAAGAGGCTAACTTCAAAGTCATACTGTGACGTGCAAATTCTTTGTGACTTTATCATTATCAAACTGAAAGCCAGTATTAAAAAATAGTTTTTGGTAACAAGTATGTTTTGAAGTTGTATAAGCTAAAGCTTTGGGTACTAAAACATGGCAGAAAAAATTGTATTAATATGACAAAGTGGGATACATTTGTATAGTACTTGATAGTTTGCAAAACATTTTTTCCCATTTTTGACTCCCACAATGACTCTGCACCATTGGAGTAAAATAGTCCCTCACGGCAGCACCTGTTACTCCATGGTTAGGGACTAACCAACAGCAACAAGAACAGTCTGTCCCAGTGTTACCTTTTTCCAAGACAAGTCAGCCTAGCAGTTAAGAATGGAAATTTCTTGCACATTCATGCCATCTACTGGTATTTTTCCGATAGCATACTTTCCAACTGATTTTATATTATTAAAAACATTTGTTCTTCAGCATAAACTTCAGCAGGATCATTTATACATTTTACTGAGACAAGTTCTTAAAATGTCCTCTCCCAATCTCTGAAACTCGCTTTCTGTTGTTGCTCTAAGGAGCCTTCTCTAACACAGGACCTAAGACTCACTTAGAAACGGAGTGAAATACTTTTAATTCCTTTTTGGCACATTGACAGGTTTCAGCCATGCTTCTGAGCTCCTTCCAATTGACTTGGAACCTAGGCGAAAAGAGATGGCTTGGGACAGAGAACACTGATGGAATTTTCATGAATTCATAGTAATGCCTCTGCTTTGCCTGGTATTTTCTGGGAGGGATATGGGTAGAGTGAGTTAGCTGACAAGGTGGTGGCCAGATGTTGACAGCTCTCTATAGGTTCTCAACGTCATTGGGAGAGAAGGGAAACCCTGGGGAATGGCTCAAGCTAACCTCCTGGCTCAGGGGCACACCACTGGGGTTTCCCAAACTGCACCAGTCCCTGGAAACTGGTTGATCCTCAGGGGCTTTCAAATTTGCTCTGGATACAGGCTTTTTGTCTTTTTTTTTTTTTTTTGGTAATTACTAGATGGAATTTGTCTTTGTATTTTGCTTTAAATCCAAGGACAAGACATAACTTGCCATCTTTAGGGCAACTCAGAAGAGGATTAGATGATTTGCTATACAAACCATTTCTCTAACTCACAACCTTAGGATTCTTTAAAAACTGGACTAACATTATAGCAGTATGAAACGGGCTGACACAAACACAGGAGAAAGAAAACAGGGTTTAAAAAGTAACTAGCCAGTAGCCATCAGTGGAAATTCATCCCAGTTCTTCTAAAAGTTACCTTCTCTGGGAAAAAAATGGTGGCTTTTTATTTACTATGAACCTTTTACCTTTCTTACTATGAACCTTAATTTACAATGAACCTTTTACCTTTCTTCCTTCTGCTCCATGGTAGGAGAATAACAGGAGCTTTGAAGATTTTTGAAAGCAATGTAAAACGCCTGTTGTAGCAGATTATGAAAGATTCCTTACAGTGAAAGGTCAAGATAATAACTTTTCTTTAAGATGGAGTCTCACTGTGTCACCCAGGCTGGTCTCAGGCTCCTGGCCTTAAGCAATCCTCCCACCTCAGCCTCCTGAGAACCTGGGACTACAGGTGTGGGCCACACCTAATTTTTTTTTTTAATTAAAAAAATTTTTTAGAGATGCGGGGGGGGGTGGGGGGGGAGTCTATGTTGCCCAGGCTGGTCTTGAACTCCTGGCCTGAGGCAATCCTCCTGCATCAGCCTCCCAGGTAGCTGGGACTACAGATGCGCACCACCACACCTGTTTTTCAAAATGACAACATTTGATAAACTGCGGACTTCAAGACCTAATTTGTTAAAAGGTTTAACAGTACATGTCAAGTCCAGAAAGGACGTAAAGAACTTTAAAAGCATTCTAGTCATTCTATAATTTAGAACAAAATTAGGTTAAATTGGGAAGGATTGTTCAGGATTACTGAAAAAAGTATTCCATACATTTGCGTGAGTACATTTGTATAATGCTTATTAACAGGTTTTATGGCCTATATTTCACTATATTCTAACAAGAATTACTTAAGACAGGGCTTGTTTTTATAATTTATACTTTTTTGTTTGTTTGTTTTGAGACAGAGTCTCGCTTTGTTGCCTGGGCTACAGTGAGTGCTGTGGCGTCAGCCTAGCTCACAGCAACCTCAAACTCCTGGGCTCAAACAATTATACTGCCTCAGCCTCCTGAGTACCTGGGACTACAGGCATGCGCCACCATGCCCAGCTAATTTTTTCTATATAAATTTTTAGGTGGCCAGATAATTTCTTTCTATTTTTAATAGAGACGGGGGTCTCGCTCTTACTCAGGCTGGTCTTGAACTCCTGACATCGAGCGATCCACCCGCCTCGGCCTCCCAGAGTGCTAGGATTACAGGCGTGAGCCACCTCGCCCGGCCTATAATTCATACTTATAAGAACTAAGGTTCAGAGGTTAAGTAACTTCCCAAAGTCACACTGAAGACAATGTCTTTAGATTTTATGTCTAGTAATCTTTCCAGAAACTAGATGCCCCTTTCTGGAAACTAGAAGACTCTTCCACTTCTTAAAGCCAGTTTGTCTAACCTGTATTTACCCATTTTAAGAATCACTGTTTTTTAAGCAGGTGGAAAGCCATATTAATCTTTTTTCCCCCTTATCCGAACTTCTCATCTTATAAGCCTCTTGTGACAAGCATATGCTTTTGCCAAATAGTAACATATCACAATTACAGATTTTAAATAAAGCTTTGAATAATAATTCTCATATTAACAGACATGGTACTTTTGGAGTTTTATTAAAAATCTGGATTTTTTTTTTTTTTTTTGGCTCCACCTCAGAGATCCCTTCGGTATTTGGGGAAGGAATACAAACACAATTCACATGTTTAATAAGTCTCCCAGGTGGTCATGTTGCAGATGATTTGAAAAAAATATGTAAAGTGATATCCAGGATCACAACCCTTAACAGTGCTTTGGAGTGGATATTTTATGCTTTACTACAGAAGTTTCAAATTGAGAAGCCCAATATTTTAAGATAAAGAAGCCATACAATTAACACTCAATGTAGAAATGAGTATCCACCCTAATTTCTACACTTAGTTTTGCTTTATTCCTATAATAGATATATCAGTGCAAAGTGTTAGCCTAACAGGAATTTTTCATTTATTCTTGCTCTATTTTCAACTAACACCTTACCTACACGAGAAGTTTCATATGGCCCTTAGTGGGAAGCAGGTGTTAAAAAGATAAGCAATTAGTAGATATGTGTTTCAACGGAGATATTTTTATATAACTATTTTGGAAATGAACCACCATAAATGTGTCTCTGAGTACTTTCCAACTGGTGGTTTCTTGATTCTGTCCCATCAAAAATTGCCTGTAGAATGCCTTAGGCCTGGGCTGGGGCCCAGACTACAATTTAAACATCCATATGACTTTTATGAATAAGTAAATTTAGAAAACAGATGGTACTTTTTCCCTCCAATCTCAAAGTAGTCAATCACAACTGTAACAAATCATTACATCATTACTAACATTTTAACCCAGAATTCACCTCAGGGTCTCTAAATAAATGCACCTCTAAGATCAAAACAAGTTATGGTCACTGTCATCTAAAATTAAGAGGTAGGATTCTCATTTTCATTCAAGGAAAAAAAGCTTAAATCTGTATACCCCTCAGTGATCCAGTTTATTATGCAGTAAGTTCATCTGTACTTGGTAAGTTAGCTTTCCCCACCCCAAAGTAAAACCATTCCTATTAGTGTTCCCATCTCAAGTGAACAATGTTTGTTTTTCTGTAAGCAATCCAATCTAAATGGGTCTTCCAATATTGATTTTTTTCCAAATTAAACAGCTTTTAAAAGGCAGGTATAGCTCATTACTATATGCCAATCACTTAAAAGTTAACCTAGCAATATGACACTTATTTTATTTGTTCATATTATACTGAACTATACTTTATACTTATCAGTGTCTAAGGCAAAATGATCTCAGAAGTTAATATTGGTAAATCTAATGTCTTCATGTATAAATTCGGCAGAGAGAAGTCAGAATGTCATTATCACTACCAAGTAAAGAAAGCTATAACCACTCAAAGGTATCTGTAGTCTGTGTTTAGAGATAAAAATTAAGATGATCACTAGATCATCAGTGGAAAATAAGTGGCAGTATTGCACCAATGCAAGACAAAATACACTTTATTGTGACAACAATGCACACAGTGCTGTAGATAAGGCATGCTACTAGGAATCTGCATATAGTCAAAGGCCAGTATGGAAATGAATGGAAATGAATGTAGGTTCTTAGATTTAGTCCATGGTGGAGGGAGGATAGGGAAGAATTTGTGTCCACTTATTTCAAATGCAATGTAGTAAACCTACTTCATCAGATAACTATGCCTATAACCAAGAACCCAAAGGCAGTTAAGAGGAACTTAACTGCACTCAGAAGTCACTTCTAACATCAACAACAGACAGATTTCAAATTCAACTGAGGCAAATTTCCTTTCTAGACAAAAGACCTAGAAACTGACCATGCAAACATGCATTCTTTCATTTAAATAATTAACCAGTTTTACTGTCATTTATTCCACCAAAAGCAAATACTAAAATATGTAGTAGTAGTTTGGATAAAGAAATATTTACATTTTATTACTTCATAATGTCATAAATTTGGGGCTAAAATAGCACTGAGTCAAATTTGATCCTTTTCCATTTGAGGGTACCAAGTAGAGTTTTGATTTTGATAGCTGAACTTCTGAGGGAAGAGCTGAAAAAACAATGCTAATTAGAGATCTAGTCCTTTGATGAAACTATTTGGCTCTACAGACTTGTCAAAAATGCAAAACTGAGGGAAAAGGTTGAAATGCTTTGTAAAGCAGTATTTTTAGATAAGCTGCTTCAATTCTCCCCCTTTAAAACAGATTCCAATTAAATGCGTTCTGCATGAATGCACACTGACATTCTGTTCAACTGTTTTCTAAATGCAATACTGTGGGTTTAAACAATATGCTTTCATTTAAACGAAGAATATCATATAGTCAGTTGGCTTAAGAGATTAAAAGAAACACTTAATTATTATGAAAATTGCTTATCAGATACTCTGCTCTTTTATAAGGTGTTTTTGAAAGCAACACAAGACCAAAACATCCAACTATTACTTTATTTATATTACTATGCTTAAGTTACATGGAAAAAAGACAACCAAGCAGTTCTGCCCCTTTCAGAAAATGTTTCCAATCAACACCAATTATGTGGTGACAAATAACTAGGAATGGTGACATCTTTGGGTCAAGACTGACAAGGAAGAATGGGCTCTGGTGCTACGGTTCATCTCCAACAAGAATATGGCACACCGGCCAGCACAAGCCATGCTAACACTGAGCCTTTTGCACTGGGCACAGATTCGGATCTCTTCTCTGAAGCTAGCAAATCAAGTGAAATAACTGGGTTTTAAAAAAAAATTTTAAAATGAAGCCCAAGTAAGTTTAAAAACCATGCTCTTTACATTATTTTCCTTTCAAAATTTACATAAAACACACTTTTTCACTCTAATAGCCCAGATTTCTTTCCTTACATAGCCCACCATGTAGCTGGAGACAGACTCTTCTGCCTCAAGATGTAAACGTAGGGAAAAAAAAAATTAACGGCATCTGCATAATATTCTCTCTACACACTGCTGTTGGATGGAAAATACAAAATTAAGAAAAAAAACAGAAGAAAGAAAGAAAGGTTCCATCTTGGATTCTCACAACCTCTTGTTCCGCAGTTCATGAATCCGACTCTGATGCTAAGGTGACAGTGTATGTAAGTAGATTTTGATTTCAGTGAAGGAGACCTGGGAAAAGATGGATTTATCTCTTTTTCTTCAAGAGTTATCAGATGGTACATGCTCCTCAAAGCCCTCACTCTCTCGAACTAGAGCACGTTCCAGGATCACACGGCCTTCCTTATAACGCTGGCTGTCTTCAGTGGCAAACTCATAGATCCATCCCAGTTTGCTATTGCAGTTTTTGCAACTCACATCTCGAACCATGTGGCGGCCAGTGAGCATGACCCGATCTTGAACTTCACTGTACTGCAGGTTAACTACCTAAGAAACATGTAAAAACAAAATTGTAAAGGCACATAAGTTATTTGCCAAATAAGCACACAATATTATGGCTGGTGTACTAACAGCAACTCAGAAAAGGAGACAGCAAAGTTGTTGCTTTAGTCAAACCTATAATACCCTTCCCAAGAGTTATTTTTAGAATCTTCTGGAACAAACATCTGGAAATGGCACTGTGGTGGGTATCTAATGCAATCATGCACTACTCTACTATAGCCCAAGTTGCATTATGTACACACACTAGGTACATTACTGTGCTGTAGTGAAGAAAGAGTCCTGAAATTATAGTCATGAATTGTAGGTTTGGGTTTAATTGTTACCATTTCAGTATACAATGATGAATGCAAATCAGACAATCAATGTAAAAAACAACCTAGTTCACAATAAGTATTCCCTAAAAGAGTTTGCCAATTTGTTCCTAAAAATACATTTTATATAGACTGGGATAGACTAAGCCTATTATAGACTATACACTGTAATGCAGAGTTTTTAAGTGAGTTCAAAGATAATGAACACATGAAGTGGGTTCTAAGACAATCTGTGAAGACTTTCCAATGATTCTGAATACCCAACAATTCTCTACACACTTACTTTTCTGTAAAGAGATTGACAGTAAATACTTTTGGCTTTGAGGGCTATATGGTCTTTGTTACAACTATTTAACTGCGGCGTTGCAGCATGAAAGCAGCCATAGACGATACATCAATGAACAACATAGGCTGTGTTCCATTAAATTTTATTTACAAAAACAGGCAGCTGGCCTGCTGTAGTGTGACAACCCCTGTACTTTTTATCTAAATAAAGGTCAAGGGGTATACACTAGCAATTCTCTGAGAGAAAAGCTTGTTTCTACCTGAAACAAGAGCCTACTGGGGAAATTTGTCTTACCTTCTAAGACTAGCCATGTTCCTTAGCCTAAGAGATTTGGCAATTCAACTTTGCTATTATATATTAGACTTCAGAAGGCAGAATCACACCAACCAATTTTAAAGCAGGCCAGAAATTAGAAAGGCAGACTGGAAATATTTGCAAGTCATAAAATGTTCCTCCTGTTGGCAAACCTATGTAATAAGCCAAAACATAATCAAAAGGATTGGTGATGACTGATGAATGAGTGGTCGGTAAATAAACAAATAAATAAAAATTAAAAAAATAATAAAAGGATTGGTGGGCCTGAATTAGAGCAAGACAAGTTGTTAGATGACCCTTACTTTCACTGAAAAGTTATAATAGCTTAATGCAGCTATCATGCTAAATGGATACATCAGTGACATGCAGGGAAGGGAGCTGGGTGTCTTCACTCCTTCCATTGTCTGTGGTGAAGTCACTATAAAATTCTTACACTGAACATTTTCTGAGACAATAGAGACTATGCTTCTGATAACATATTCTTTAAACTTTCAAGGTTAAAAATCACATCCTAGTAATACCTTCCTGAGGTCCCAAAGATAAGCTAGTGGGCAATCATTTCTAAAGATTTCAGCTCTCATTCTGATTCTTTCAGGTATCTCTAAGGTCTGCGGGGGCATTATGTTGTTACTGTCAAATATATCCACTTAACACACTTAGGAATGAAACTTTTTCTCACTAACCTTGTTAAAAAGAAATGCTCTGCCAGTGGCACCTGTGAACCGAGTGGAGATGAGTTCCGAGCGGTTGGTCAGGATCGTATCACAGTTTGCACAAGAAAACAGACGGGTACCACCAATGTGATCAAGGAAAATTCTGCCCATTTTTATAACTGAAGTTCTAAAAACCTAGGAGCAAATGGAAAATGATAATAAATGCATTATAATAAAAAACCGTTTGTTAGCACCTACTGAAGGGGTGTCATAGAGAACTATTTCTATTTATGTAATCTCTGATGTAGTACTCATTATATGAAATAGCTGACCCTGAACAAAAGTTCATGTACTGAACGAATAAACAGGAATACCCAACCTAAGAACATTCTAGAAGTAGTGAGCCAAGGAAGTAAATACGCTTAGGCAAGGCCAAGGAATGCTATCACTTCTCTTTTGATTGGAAAGGGAACAGAAAGTGGAATTTTAGAAAATGAATTATACTATTCTATAAAGCACTGGCAGAGAGGTGAGAAAAAATGGTTTAGCATAAGTGTTAAGTGCACATTCTGAGTATGTGTAATTTGAGAAAAGACATGTAGGGCATGAGTGGGATGATCAGGTAAAAGTAGAAAAGGGGGCAGTGAGAAAATAAGAAGAGGGCAGTCTGGTTTGAGAGCATGAGGTGAGTGGGTCTGTGGTCCCCAGATGCACCTAACAACTGCATAGGGGGTAGGCATTAACTTTGGTATCTGAGTCTATGTCCAGACAACACTGCACAAGGTACTTATTTCAAAATCATCACAACTCTATGAGGCTGTTACCACCTCTACTTCATAGATCATCCAAATCAAGTCTATAAAAGTTAACCAGTCAAAGGTTACACAGCTGTTAAATACAGAAAACTAGCTGAATGCAGTTCACCCAACTCAAAGACAAAGTTCTTCCATCACCCACACTGCCTGCCCCTCCTGTAACGATGGTCTCAACCTGGCATAAGCCAGCGCAGTGAGCACAGAATAAGGGAAAGAGGGGCTTTCTCTTATATAACTTGCTTAGCTTTAAGAAATCTTAGTACATTGAAAAAACATAGCTCTGAAACAAACTTATGAAACTAAGATAATCACACTTCAATATTTCAAAAGGTAGGGGAGTTGATACATGCAATTCCTTAAATTCATTACAATTAATTCTCCTAAATTGTATTTTTAAAGATCCAAATATAGTCAAGAATACACTACAGCTTTCATTTTAACAAGAATATATTCCTGGGTATAGTTATCAGCTTCTGTGTTAATACTTAACATTACACATTTTTAGAATGGCATGTAGAGCTAATATAACTGCAACTATGAAAAAAAATCCAGAATGCATGTTTGTAATAAGAATGACTGTCACCTTAAGATTGGGGGAATTCCATTACAAACTAAAAAGGAAATTCCATTCCTTTTTAGATCTATGAACTTCCCAGGCATTCGACCATCCTAATGTCATCAGAAATGTCATTATCACAAAGATCTTTATCATTTCCCTTAAACATTATGACATGGAAGTTTAATAAGGAATAAGAAACAAATGGTGAATTACAATGTTCAGTTAGTAAAAGGAAAACCAGTAAATTAAAAGTCACAATGAATAAACCTTGGCCTAAAAATAGACTAAGGTATGATATTTAACTTTCTGATAACATTTCTGTAAAATGACAGCAAAAGTCATTGCCTAATCTTTCAGTGTTTAAGATTACAGCATTATTTTCTCCAGATAATTAAGAATACAACATTTGTTACACACAAATCAGAAGTTGCAAATCTGAAGCCTGCAGGCTGAATTCATTTGGCAGTATAGGTACACAACAGTGAACAAAACAGATAAAAACCCTTCCCTGAAAAAAACATGACACATGGAAATGTCCGTTTTATTTGGGCCACATAGTTTTTAATCTTAATTAAAGAGCCTGCAACACAGGGCACGTACTCTCCTTTGGCAACAACTGCCTACAGTTGAGCTGCAACACCTAAGGCCATTTCATTTGCTCAGACTCCACTGTGCTTCACGCAATTACTTTACCTGTTTGGTCCTCATACCAACATTTAAATTTATGACTCTCAATATAAATAAAGCATTCAACAATCCCATGAGCAGTTGGTTTTAGTCATGTTTCTTAACCTTGATTGTTAACAGATGGGAATCAACAGCAAAGTTTGAGAGTCTCGGCTGTTAAGGCACAGTCCTCAGGTTTAATATTTCTTACAAGGACTAGTATTTGTACAGTCACTTATAGCCTCCAGCTAGGGCTTCTGGGTCTCATTATTTTAAAACCAATTTTCCTTAAAAATTTTAAATAAAATACTCACGTTATAATTTATTTCAACCATAATGCAGAAGTAACTAGCTGTTTCTGAACTGACCACAGTAGATACAACGCTATTGTGGAGAATGTACTGAACTTCAAAATGAACTCTTTTTGTACCTTCTGTCTACATTATTCTATCTTTGGCTCAAAATTACAATATAGCTGTGACCATTTTCTACTGGGGATAAATAGATTTAACATGCCTTCTTTTCTCTGCTTCCAAATCAATCTATTTTTTACTCTTTACCCAAGTATTTTTACTGGATTCAATGATATGATTCATTACCAAGACCAAAAATATCTAGGCAGAACCTTATGTTACACTATTCCTAGTTGTGGTTGCCATTTATAGAGCACTATATATGTAAAACTGTAAAATATAGTTCTTGTTTGCCAAAAAAGATAAGTTAGAATGCCCAGAATCTAGCAGAAGCAAAACATCACTTGCTGTCAAGGGTCTTTAAGAAATAGAAAAACCTCTGCGAGGTCATTAGGTTCCAGGGGGTAAGCCTTAGCTTTTCAGAGTTAGAAACTCAACCTAATACTGACTTACAGTATTTAAGTTCTCAAGAGGCTGACATCAATTAAAATGCCAGTGCTATGGTCTGAATGTTTGTGCACCCGTCAAATTCATACTGAAATCTAATCACCAATGTGATGGTATTAGCGGTTGATTAGGTCACAAGGGCACAGGCCTTAAGAACAGGATTAGCATCCTTGTAAGAGTCCCAGAAAGCTGCCTTACCCTTTTCTACCACATCAGGATGCAGCTTATAGGTGCCATCAACAGACACTGAACCTGCCAGTGCCTTATTTTGGACTTCCCAGCCTCCAGAACAGTGAGAAATAAATTTGTTGTTTATAAGCCATTCAGCCTATGGTATGCTGTTATAGCAGCCTGAATGAACTAAGACAGCTACTTTATTACTTAAGGAGGAAGGTCATTAAAAAGTTAAGACTTAACACTTGAGTCAGGCTTCTCTGGACCCGGGTAATAAATATATTGAACTCTGTCTTAGACCTGTTAACTATTTAGTGTCTACACTGTATGGGACACTGCACTTGGTACTTATATGCCTACCACATTTAATTTTGACAACTTTTAAAGCAGTTATTTATTACCCCACTTTTATAAGTAAAGAAAAAGAGAACATGACTTTTCAGAAGGGGCCAAGCTGCGCTCTGAACTAAATCTTGCTCCAGTTCTTTTCACTCCACTCTCTCTCTAGTGACCAGAAGGTTGTTAGATTCAGTCTTTCTCCCTCAGGTTCCCTACTTGGTTGGTGGCAATTCTAATCACAAACTCTTCTAAACCAGCAACTCTGGCAACTTCATTAAAAAAAGCTGCACAACTGACAACACCTCCAAAATCAATCTGCAAGTCTTTCCTCCCTCCCCCGCATCATTGTCTTAACCCCTCATCACATGTAGATAAGCCTTTTGTGGTCAGGGTGTGTGTATTATTAAATGCAATATACATTCATAAATGCCACTACATTTGTGCTAAACAGACAGTGCTACAAAAATATGGTCAAAGGCAAGCGCTTCACCCACCCTTTTTTATTAAGTCATTAAATATGAAATTTCCAATTTTGAATCAAAGTTTAGTTTATTACATCTAAAACAAGCAGCAGTACAATTAATCAAAGTATACGTCTAAACTATTGACACAGTTTTGTCATCTTAACAGTAGCTTGTTTATGCCAGCAGTGGAGAAGCCTGGAGAGCAAGGTGGCGATGTAATAGCGAAAGGTATTTTCCACAGCTTGTAGAGAACTGAATATTTTTCTTGTAAGAAGTGGTCTAAAGCCTGGAAGAAGTGGTAGTCAGTTGGTGCAAGGTCTGGTGAATATGGTGGATGACAGAGTGTTTCCAATTCCAGCTGCTGTAGTTTGAGCAGCGTTGTTTGTGCAACACGTGGTCAAGTGTTGTCTTGCAAGAGAACTGGTCTGTCTCTATTGACCAATCTCGGCTGCTTAATCGCAAGTATCCTCATCATTTTGTCCAACTGGGTGTAGCAGACAACCGCTGTAATCTACTGACTAGGTTTTAAGAAGCTGTAGTGGATAATACCAGCACTGGACCACCAAACAGACACCATTAGTTTTTAGTGATGAATATTTGGTTTTGGACTGTGTTTCGGCACTTTACCTTTATGCAGTCATTGTGCTGAACACTTGTAATTGTTAAGAAGAATCTATTTTTTTATCACATGTAACAATACAGTGTGGAAACGGTTCACCTTTATGTCGTGACAACAAAGAAAGGCAAGCTTTGAAACGATTTTTCTTCTGACATTTGTTTCATTTATGTAGTACATCTATCTAGCTTATTCACCTTATTGATTTGTTTTAAATGGTCTAATATTGTTGGAATAGTAACATCAAATCTTGCTGTTAATTTATGCATAGGTTGAGATGAATTCGCTTCCACTAAGTTTATCATTATCCACCTTGGTCTCAGGTTGTCCACGTGGCTCATTTTTAAGATTAAAATTACCAGAAGTTTTTAAACCATCAACATACTGTGTGTTCATTAACCACATCCTCTCCAAACACTTTGTGGATATTTTGAGCTGTGTTGTATTGGTTTTATGATGGAACTCATATTTGAAATATGAATTTTTGACTTATCTATGGTTGTACTAAAATTGTTCTAAAAAGAAATTTGAAAGATAACCACAAGTCAAAACATGCATTTGAAAGAATGAGGATGTACTTTTACAATAAAAATAAGAAGTGTCAAAATTAAATATCACAGATATTAACTGTCAAACTTAGTATTTAAAGAAATTGGACACTTCACACTTAATAACCTAATAAAACCTCATCAAGACTTCTCCTCTACAAACTTTGAGACTTTTTTCTGACAGAATAGAAAACAGCTGATTTCTTTTAAATAGCTTCATACTTTACATATAAAATTTATTTACTGTAAGCACACAACGAAATATTTAGTAAATTTATAAAGTTGTGTCACCATCACCCCAAACTGGCTTTAAAATGCTTCATCACACCCTAAAAATTCCCACAAACCAGTCTGCAGCCAATACCTTCTCCCACCTTCAGCCACTGGCAACCATTGATCTGCTTTCTGTCTGATCACTTTTATATTCAAAATACTTCCCACTTATGCTGTATGCTAATCACCTTGGTTGAACTTAGGGGAAATCCCAAATCTCTTCAGCCACATATTTCTAAAACATCTTAAGAGGGAGGTGCTTTCACAGATAGCTAATACTCTGTGTTAATTCTGGGGGTACCTTACTGTGTCCCTTAGTAACAAAATGCAGCTTCCACATCTGTCAGTGGTGAAATTCAAGTTTATGGCTGAAATCACAGCCAAACTCAACATAGTTAAAGCTTAAGTTTTATTTAAGATGCTTCCTTCCTTTTAAACATTTCAAGCAAAAATACTACTCTTAATTTTCATAAGTAACATTTCCCAGATAATTTTACAAATAAGGCCTCTTTGGTATTAGCTTTTAGTTGTTTCAGGTTATGAAATCCTAAAAAGGTTGAAATAAGTATCAAACTTGGTTGTTTAACTGGAGGCCTTTTCTCAGTTAATTTGAAATTACCTGAAATGATGAGGGGTTGGGATGAAAATGAAAGTTCATAGATGATTCATAGATCATAGTTTGGTAATTATTTTCAACTTTCTCTCCCTCCAACAAATAGCACATTTAGCTACCTATAACTTCCAGTTTCTTTTACCAGGAGGCTCTGGTGAAGCAATCACATTTTAGGACCTCTACCTTTTTACGAAGTGGGAAAAAAAAATTGCAGAATTTACAGAATCTATAACAGAAAGATTCTTCTCTTTCAGGAATTTGTTAGAGACAAAGTCTCCCAA
The DNA here is from genome assembly GCF_020740605.2 of Lemur catta. NCBI lineage: Eukaryota > Metazoa > Chordata > Mammalia > Primates > Lemuridae > Lemur > Lemur catta. Next base: position 22,086,526 of record NC_059131.1, on the reverse strand, counting down.
AATGCCTTAAACATTGGACATGACGAACTATATAATTTTCTAGTTGTTTCCAGGCCAGTAAAACAATTTTCTAAAAAGACTATTTATTGGTTTCTTTTATCTATACATGCTAACAAATGAAATATGGTATCTTGCTCATTGCTAAATATTTTCCTTAAAAGCAGGGGGTTAGTAAACTTAGGCCTGTGGGCCAAATACAGCTCACCACCTGTTTTTGTGCTGCCCACAGCTAAGAATGAGTTTTAAACTTTCAAATGGTTGCGGGGGTGGGAAATCAAAAGAATATTTTGTGACACATGAACATTTACAAAATTCAAATTTCAGTGTCCATAAATAAAGTTATTTTGGAACATGGCCACCCCCACTTGTTTATACTTGATTTCTCACTACAATGGTGGAGTCTATGTATAGTTGCTACAGAAACCTTGTGACTTGCAAAGTTTATAATATCTCCCATCTGGCTCTTTATGGAAAAAAAAGTTTGTCTTGCTTAAAAACACATTTTTCATTGGAAGCAGTCTTTCTCAGAAAAAAAATGGAAACTTGATTGGCCTTTGGGTTTAAGGATCCTATTGTTGTCAATAGGAGTATTTGACAACATCAGTTTAATCTTACTTCCTTTTTCTTCACGGGTTTTCTAGTTAAAATCTTTAACTTTCCATAACTAGTTCAGTATGTTGAAGATCAACCATAGATTATAAAAATAGATTATACCCAGCTGCTGCCTCCTCCTCTCCCTCCAGCCCCAGGACTCAAACACTCCCCAGGTTCAAATCTTAGGTCTCCTGCTTAATTAGCTTTGTAAACTTTAGGTAAGTTATCCTCTGCCTCTTCCTCTGTCAAATGGTGACAAGCAATATCCATCTCTTGAGTTACAAGAATTAAATGGAGATACTACATCCTGAGAACAGTGCCTCAAGTGCCTTTTATTCACAGTGAATAAAGGTCAGTGAAACTAGATTACCTTCATCAACATTTCCCACCCCAACTTCCCCCATCACAGATGAGGAAATCAAGGTTTAGAAGGGATAAGAACAGTAACAATTAACTGGCTTCACCTCCTGTTAATTATGGCAAAGCTACACGATCAGGAGATAGAAATTATAAGCAGGAGGAAAGGTAGAAACCTTCCGAGGCATCTCAAATTCTCAGTGTCACAGTTCTAGGTCTTAAAATAGGTACTTGCTCTCCCTATAATTAATAATCCAGTTTGGTTTTAGTGCAGGCAAGTGAAATTAGCCAGAGGCACTATTTCCCAGTCCTAAAAATACCAGGGAGGAAAACAATAGATATCTATTTGCATCTCATAGGACTTTCTGATGGAAAAACACCCAGTTAACAGTTTGCAGAAAGGGTTAAATGAATCTACCCCTTCCAGAGGTTTTGTTTTGCAATAAAATTCTCCTAAAATGGGATAGTGTAGACGCATGCTTGTATATATGGTTTTCAGTCTCTTCCCTGTCCAAAACAAAGGATCAAAACCCAAAGAACTTTTAACAGTGCTGGGTTGATTACTACAATAATTAACATTTAGTGCTAATGTAATTTCATCAACTCTATTCATACTGATTTGTGACTAAATGCTATTTAAAAACCTCCAAGGGAAAATAAGTTAGATCCATGAAACTAATTTTCCAATTTTGTACAAAATATTTACCAAGTCAAGGTTTCAGTGACACAAGAAAGCTGTGCTATACTCTTGCAATACCTGACCAGTTTACCTGGCTGCGTCAAATGATGTCCTGGCTGTGGAATCAGGTCTTCATTTGATCGAAATTTTTAAGTATGTTTCTGTTCTTACCCCCCAAATAACGCCTTTCTTTTTCTTGTTTTGTTAAATGGCCTCCAAGTTTACTGTATTTTTATAATGCCTAGTTTAATCACCATTAGAAAATAACACTAGTCATATCACTTAGGAAGCCAGGAGTCAGTGCACAAACTGAGTTGGTAATCTCCCCAAAAACCTCTTGGCAAGACAATTTCATGATCTCGTTTGTCGTTATCCAAGCCTCTAACTGGACAAATTAGAGTAGAATTTAACATCTGGTTTCCTGATTCAGGCTTCAAGCAGCAAGTTCATGTCTAGCTAAGGTTCAGTTCCTACATTACACTGACATTGCTACACAGGATTACCAGAAAAATTGGTATTGATTTAGATAGGTATTTAGGGACTATTAAACCTAAAGTCATATTCTGGGCACAAATATACTTACGACTATCTTTGAGTCTCGTGGATTGTTTTTTAGAGGTAGTAGCTAATTTCTTCTTTTTACACTAAATTTTTGGCTCTATTTCCTTTCACTTTTTATTGTTTCAAAACCTGTTTCTTATTCCTACTACTTAAATAGAAAACAGAAAAGGCAAATAAGTCTAAAGTCTTCAATGATCTATATAGAAGCCACATATATTTACTAACTTTGTTTAGAAAAGTTACTGTTAAAATCCAATTTACTTGGTTTCTCTATATAGAGTTAAATAATTTACTTGAGCACATTTCATCATGCCTCTTAGAGACAAGATGGTTGCTAGAGATAAACTCAGAAAAGGCCTGTATTGGACACTGGGTTGGATGAGGGTGTAGAAAAGTAAACAGTTCCTTCCAAAGAGCATAATTCTACCTGGTGTTCCAGTACATACCCCGAAAAATAATGGAGATATGTGGAAAGTATTTTGTGTTCCAAATTCCACAAACTCCAACTCTTTGATATTTGTAAATGTTCTAGGCCTGGTTTTACCTCCTAAGCTCCCATCAGCCCAATAGCAACCCAAAACCTCTTTATTTTCTAGGTTTAATCAATACCAATCCACTTCAAAATGTTTCCCACTTCACTCCCACTCATTTCTCTCTGCCATATTTTTGAACTTTTATAACACTCACTTTATAACTTACTAACATTTAACTTTGTATTGTTACTCAATTTCATTTGTCTATGACTTTTTACTAAATTGCAAGTTTCTAGAGAAAAGACTCGAAGCTCCGTATAATTTCCTTCTTACCTACACCATAGAAATATGCAATAAACTTTTAGGGAAAAAAAATCCACCCAAGACACTTCGCATCTGGCACAAGTATGTACCATGGAAAACCTGCAAGCTTTTGGTTCCTCTTTGTTGGAATGCAGCTCCAACGCTGTACATGCCAGGTTAGCTAATAGCTTAGTATCTTATTACTCCTTGTTTCTTCACCCCTAAGTCTATTAATTTTCCAAAAGCACAAGGTTAGCCTGAGGCTTCAGGGTTTCCATCTGTCAAGGAGACCCGGAATAAAAATCCTCAGATTACCAACAGGGAGGGCTCTGTAAACAGAAAAAGTTTAAAAATAAACGAGCTTACACCTCCCTAGACTCTCCCTTGAAAAGGAAACTGGTCGGTGTCAGTATTAAACAGATCTTCCTAGTATTTCAGTTTCCCACTCCCGCTCATCGCAATACTCGTTTGTCCTACCTGCCTGCATACGACTGTAAATAAAGGGGTTCCAGGAGCACGCCCACCCTCCCACCCGCCAGCGGCCGGTAGAACGCGGCCCGCGGCAGGTACAGCTGGGCAGCCCGGGCAACCCCGGGCGCCGTGGGCTCGGCCACAGCCGCGAGCGCCCCCGCCGCCCGCCCAGCTGATCGCGGCCACGTGACCCCCGCCGGCCAATGGCGAGGGGCGGGGCGGCCGAGCGCGGCGGCGGCGGGGCCTCCTCCGGCACAACAAACACCAGCAGGAAACAGCTGAGTGGGCGCGGGCTCCCACGGCTCCGCACACCGCAAACTGCCCAACAGTCGCTCCGCGCCCTCCGCCCAGGGGTCAGCGGGCAGGAAGGCAGGGGTGGCGCACGTTCACCTAGCGCAGCAAGGGCGAACGCCGTCCCCGCCCGTGGGCAGTGTCTTGCGGGCCGGGCATGGGGCCCTTTCCAGGACGGGTCACGCCGTGGCGTCATCGAGGCCTAAACAACTCGACCAAGTTCCGACTTCACTTCGGGGCGGGGGCCGAGGAGCCCGGTGGCGCGGAGCCCGGCGCGCCCCCGACACTGCGGCGGGGACGGCGGCCTGGTGGGGGCGGGGCAGCAGGCGGGGTGCGGGTCCCCGGCCGAACTGCCCGCGGAGGGGCGCCGCAGCCATGCAGGGCCTCCGCGGCGGGGCCGGTGGGCGCGGCCCGAGACAGCAGGGCGGAGGCGCCTCGCCGAGGGGTCGCGGCTGTTGTGGTCGCGCCCGTCGCCCGGCTGCGCGGCGGGGGCGGGCCGACGGCGGCCGCCGCGCCAGGCCTCACAAAGAGCCACAGCCCGGCCCGTCAGCCCGCAGTCCCGGCGCCGGGCCCCGCGCAGTGGGGCCGGGGGCGGCTGCGCCGGGACCCCGCGGGGAGCGCAGCGAGGAAGAGGCACTTCCTGCCCGGGCCCCCCGCCCTGGCCCAATCTCCGAGTGCTTCAAAGCCGTCCGGACCGGCTCCTTTGCCCCAGCCCGGGCTCCGAGCCCAGGCCCTGCCGCAGCACTCACCCCCCGAGCTGCAGTGAGATGCGCGGCTGCCAGCGGCTGTTTGCTCCTCAGCTGGGACGAAGCCCCTCGGCCACCGAGTCTCCAGGTTTAGTCAGGCCCCGGCCTTGGCCCCGCCTCTCCCTGCTTGGGCCTCTGCGTCAATCACCCAGCATGGCTCTGCCCCTCCAGGAGTCGGCGCTCGGGGTTGGCCCAGAATGCCCTTCATTTCTAGGCTCCGCCTCTTTCTCCGGCACCCTGCCCCTTCCGCCGGTCCCCGCCCCTTCTCTGGCTCACCCTCCCCCACCCTGGCTTCCCTTCGAGTTTCGGCCCGCCCCTCCCAGAAGCCGCAGACCCAGGGCAAGCTCGCGGCAGCTCGCCCCGCCCCTGATCCAACACCTCGGACTCGTACAGCCAATCAAAGAGGCTAACTCTGCCCCCTCTCCCGAGGCGGCCAATGTGGTGAGACCTAGGGTCCACCTCCCCCTCCCAGCTGAGCGCACACAACACTGCATCCACGTGAGTCAGCTTCTTAAAGCAGACGGCTCCGCCTGTCTAGCTGCGGCAGCTGGGAGACTTCGGGCGTCATTAGCGTCACCACGTGGCGGCTAGGGCCTAGCTTATTGATACCCAGCGAGGCCCAGTGGTGACAAATGAAAACAACAGGCTGTTTCCTAGACAAAGCAGGTACCTAGCCAGTTAGAATGCACCGTGTAATTCCTTTCTTTGAGTCCGCTTACTCTTGCCGCCCTCATAGAGGGCTACCCTTTATTTCAAAACCGTTACCCCTCCAGTGTGAGGAGATAGGAACTCCTGGAAAACATCCATGAAAAAAGGGATTTTTCAACTGTGCCTGACTTTATTTACAGCTACCTGAGTTTTTTCTTGGTAGCGGAAATGATTCTCAAAAAAATGAGAAAATTCAGTCTTCCACATGGAGATTTTCTGCCTCAGAGAGTCTGAGGTTGGTTTGTTGAAGAGGGTAGCTGTTCTCCTAACCCTCATCCACACTTGAGATGGGAGGTTTTGCTTCTCATTCCCTTCGAACTTCCCAGGTAATTACATCTCTGTTGGCTGACTTTCCGGGTAAAGAAAAATATTTGAGGATGCTTATTTCTTAGATAAAAAAACATAAATTGACGTTTGAGGTTAATTTGCAAGGTGTTTAAAGCCATTCTTGGTGGGACAGAAGTTCTGAAGCAAATCCTAGCCCTTGACTCCCCGTCATCACCAGATCCACCAGTATTTTCATTCCATTCAGATAAAGTTTCTAGGAACATCAAAGGCAAAAGGACTGGTTACCTTTTTTATCTTTTCCCCAAGAACCCGTGTGGTAGTAAGGACTAGTTATCTTTTGATAAGTGAGTTTTCCCAGAGAAAAGGAAGTTTTAAATATACAATATTTTAGTTTTTTCTCCTCTTGATCTCTGTTTTTAATTAGCATTAATTACAAAAGTAACACATTTATTGCAGGAAGGTTATACTGCCTCACTTCATAAGAGACTTCTGTCTACTACTAACAGCTTAACGTGTATCCTTCTCCCAAAATGAATGTGCATCAGAGCATATTGTACCTCTTGTTCTTCAGCTTGCTTTTTTTCACTCAATATGTTATGGCCATCGTTTCATGCCAATTGTATCTTTTGTTTGCAAATTCACCTTTGTCTCCATAGTTTTCCATAGTATGAATTCACCAGTTTTTCTACCGATAGACATATAGTTTGCCTTCAATCTTTTGGTATTAAAAATACTGCTTTAATCAACACCTATGTTCATCAATAAAACATTCAAGTATTTCTGAATATAATCATTCAAAAAGGGAGTGCAATGCCTAAACCCACAGGAAGGAACACTTTAAGTACCAGGTAAAAACAATGAGGACAGCATTTATTTATTTCACAAATACATGTAAAGTGCTTCCTGTTCTAAGTGCCTTAAAATTATTATTAATAACTCCTGTAATTTTCATAACTATGAGGTAAGTACTGTTATCCCTATTTTATAGATGAGTAAACTGAAGCACAGTGATCAACTTGTCAGAGGTCACCTGGTATAGTTATTGACTACAGTATTTGTAAATGTGGAAAAGAATAGTGAAATTATATTTTAAAAAGATTACTCTTTTTAAAGAATGATGTGCAGAGTTAGAATCCAGGTATGAGGCCGGGTGTGGTAGCTCACACCTGTAAGCCCAGTACTTTGGCAGGCCCAGGCAGGAGGATTGCTTGAGGGCAGGAGTTCAAGACCAGCCTGGGCAACATAGTGAGACCCTGTCTCTACTAGAAAAAAAAAAAAAAAGAATCCAAGTATGAGGTATGAAAGGCAGATAGGAATGGAACTGAAGGTGCAGGTTTAACTTGAACATGAGTGGCTGCACAGGGCTGACTGTTTATAGGGGGACTAAGGGCAAAATTTTCAGAGATAATCCAGAGGTTTTATCCTAGGTGACTGGTAGGGTAATGGCTTCCCATTGCCAGATATAGGGCGGTTGGGAAGGTTGATTTGGGGAGAAAGACAATGGGTCTGAGCTGAGGGTGGTATACTCATTAGCTATAAAGAGCATATAATTAAAGATAATAGGCCAAGTGTGATGGCTCACACCTGTAATCCTAGCACTCTGGGAGGCCAAGATGGGAGGATTGCTTGAGCTCAGGAGTTCAAGACCAGCCTGAGCAACAGCTAGACCTTGTCTCTACTAAAAATAGAAAAGTTAGCTGTGCCTGTTGGCAGACCTGTAGTCCCCAGCTTTTGGGAGCCTGAGGCAAGAGGATCGCTTGAGCCCAGGAGTTTGAGGTTGCTGTGAGCTTCATAGCTCAGTGTCATCATCAATGATGTGCAGAGTTAGAATCCAAGTATGAGGCCGGGTGTGGTAGCTCACACCTGTAAGCCCAGTACTTTGGCAGGCCCAGGCAGGAGGATTGCTTGAGGGCAGGAGTTCAAGACCAGCCTGGGCAACATAGTGAGACCCTGTCTCTACTAGAAAAAAAAAAAAGAATCCAAGTATGAGGTATGAAAGGCAGATAGGAATGGAACTGAAGGTGCAGGTTTAACTTGTCATTGATGACACTGCACTCTACCCAGGGTGACAGAGTGAGACTCTGTCTCAAAAAAATAAAAATAAAAAAAAGATAATATAAAAAATATGGAGGAAAAATGAAAAAGGGTGAGAGATTTGAAAAATATTCTGTTGGGTTTTTGGTTAGAATTGTGTTGTACCAGTAAAATAATTTGAAATAAATCCATACTTTATTGAAACTTCATAATACTAAGACTTTCCCACCAAGAACATGGTGCATTTCTCCATTTATTCTAGTGTTCTTTTATGTCTTTCAGTAAAATTTCATGGTATAGCTGCCTTCCTCTGGGTTCATATGGCATTTTAGGATTATATCTGGGTACTGTATGTTTTTTGGGGATGTTATGGGCTAAATTGAGTACCCTCTTCCCCAATTCATATGTTGAATGCAACCCATAGTATTTCAGAATGTGATTGTATTGGGAGGTAGGGACTTTAAATGGTAATTAAGCCAAAATTAGACCATTAAGGTGGGCCCTAGTCCAGTCTAACTGGTGTCCTTATGAGACGAGGAGATAAGGTCACAGAGAGACACCAGGGATGCCTGCACACAGAGGAAAGACCATGTGAGGGCACATGGAGAGGGCAGCCATCTGTAAGCCAAGAAGAGAGGTCTCAGAAGAAACCGAACTCTCCAACACTTTGATCTTAGACTTCTAGTCTCCACAACTGTGAGAAAATAAATTTCTATTTAAGCCGCCCCATCCGTGGTGCTTTATTGTAGCAGCCCTAGCAGACTAATACAGGTGGTAACTGTAAACGGGAACTTCCCATATTGTGTATTATAACTCTAACTGGTTATTTGCTGTTTTGTAAGCAAGATAATGATTTTGTAGTTTATTTTCCTGAATTTTCTGGATGGAAAAATTTTTTGTCTGCAAATGATCAGAATTTTGCTGACTACTTTCTAGTCATTTTGCCTTTTATTTTTTTGAAAATACTTTTTCATATATGTTTTGAGTACACGTGTGAATATTTCTATCAAATATTAATCACTTATTCTGGATTGTGGCCCTGCCACTTTACTAAAAGCCGTATCAAAGGACTGTATCATAAAATTCAGCCAAATCTTTTTGGAGTGCACAGATTCTGTACGGTATTTGAAATTATCAACCAAGCATCCATTTTTCAAACTTTTTGTTCTCTTGGCTTTGGCAAGCAGAGTACTCATCCATGGAGGACAGAATAATACTCCCAAAGCTGTCTATATCCTGATTTCCAGGTTCTGTGAATATGTTATCTTACAGGGCAAAAGGGACTTTGCAGATGGGATTAAATTAAGGATCTTGAGGTAGGGAGAGTATTTTGGATTATCCAGGTGGGCCCAGTATAATCACAAGGATTCTTATAAAAGGGAGGTAAAAGGGTCAGAGTCTGAGAAAGAGACCAAGAAGTGTACGAAAAGATGCCCAATATCACTAAGCCTTAGGAAAATGCAAATCAAAACCACAATGAGATATCAACTCATACCCATCAGGATGGCTATTAAACAAAAAAAAAGAGAAAATAACAAGTGTTGGCAAGGATGTGAGAAGTTGGAACTCTCAAGTGCTGTTGGCAGGAATGTAAAATAGTGCAGTTGCTATGAAAAATAGGCTTTTCCTCAAAAAATTAAAAATAGAATTATGATCCAGCAAGTATATCTATCCAAAAGAATTGAAGGCAGGATCTCAAAAATCTCTTGGTACACCTATGGTCATAGCAGCATTATTCACAATAGCCAAAAGGTAGAAGCAACCCAAGTGTCCATCTATGGATGGATGGATAAACAAAATGTGGTATAGCCATGCAATGGTATATGATTCAGCCTTTAAAAGAAAGAAAATTGTGACACATGTTACAACATAAATGAGCCTTGAGGACATTTTCCTAAGTAAAATAAGTCAGTCACAAAATGACAAATACTGTAAGATTCCACTTATATGTGGTATCTAAAATAGTCAAATTCATAGAAACAGAAAGTAGAATGATGGTTTCCCAGGCCTAGAGGGGAGGGAGAAATGAAGCGTTATTGTTTTTTTGAGACAGTCTGACTCTGTTGCTCAAGTTTCGTGAGCCTAACTCACAGCCAACTTCATACTCCTGGGCTCAACTGATTCTCCTGCCTTAGCCTCCTGAGTAGCCGGGACTACAGGTGTGAGCCACCATGGCTGGCTAATTTTTTCTATTTTTAGTTATCTGGTTTATTTTTGTTTCTATTTTTAGTAGAGACGGGTCTAATTCTTGCTCAGGCTGATCTCAAACTCCTGACCTCAAGTGACCTTCCTGCCTCAGCCTCCCACTGTACTAGGATTATAGATGTGAGCCACCATGCCCAGCCTGAGGCATTACTGTTACCGTTTATTGAATATAGTGTATCAGTTTTGCAATATGCAAAAGTTCTGGAGATGTTGCACAACAGTGCGAATATACTTAACTGTACACTACTAAACTGTACACTTAAAATGATTACAATGGTAAATGTGTATTTTACCACAATTAAAAAAATAAACTACGTTTTCTTACAAATAGGAAGTGAGAGAGTCAGAGAAAGGGATGTGAGCAGCGAAGCAGAGATTCCAGTGATGTGGGACCCTGAGCCCAGGAATGGAAGCAGCCTCTAGAAGCTGGAGAAGTCAAGGAAACCAAGTTTCCCCTGGAGCCTCCAGAAGGAACACAACTCTGCCACTTCAGCCTTTATTTTAACTTCACGAGACCCATTTTGGACTTGTGACCTCCAGAACGGTAAGGTAATAAATTTGTGTTGTTTTAAGCCACTGAGCTTATGGTATTTTGTTAGAGCAGTGATAGGAAACTAACACATCACCTGATTTTCCTAAAGTCAGTTTTATACTGTTTTCTTATTGCTTAGTGCCTTTTATAATTAGTTTTAATTTTCTTAACACACATACCTGCATTCTTTCTAATGTATCTTATTTCCATAAGCCCGACTCAAGGAAATGTTCTAGTGGTCAAGGAACAGAACCTGAATTAGCAATCCCTCACCCTTACTTGCATCATGTTGCACTAGCCAAGAGGATATTATAACATTACCCCCATAATTGTTAAGAACAACAAAAGCTTTAGTAAAATTTCTACACACTTTCCCAACAATAAAAACTTTAATATTTCAAAATCTGAGTCTTGAGGTAAGGAGAGACAAATGTCCCTAGTTAGGTGGGCCAGTTAGAGAGCAGAATAAAATGGTGGCAAAAGACTCGAGCTTTAGTTATAATATTAAGCCCAAGGTCCAGCCCCAGCACTGCTGCTTACTTGCTGTCTGACCATGGGTAAGAGCTCCACACAATTACTAGAAATAGTGCTAACTCAGGTTATTGTGAGCATTAAATAATGCCACCAATGTTAACTGCTCAGGTGATGTCCCTGGCACCTGTTAAGTGCTCTATAAAAGTTGCTGTTGTGTTAGTTCTTGTTATTTCCATGACTGTTGGTCATGAACCTAAGTGCAAGGTGAGTGGGTTTTCCTGTTTTCTCTGTACCATCCACAGTGATGTTAAGGTCACTTCACAGACAGCCAGGCAAATGCCTGATAGCTCTCTTGCACAATTTGACCCTGAATGGAGAAAGTACTTGCAATACTGCCAAAAGTCTGGCATGATTTATATCATGGAAATGAAAAAGGAGTCATGCAACTTCTTCCAAAACCTGTCTGCACACAAAAGGTCAATAGCAAAGATCTCTGGGCTCTAAATGAGAATTCTATCAATAAGATTACTGTCATCTCCCCTCACCAGCAGTTTCATTTTCTATGATCCAAACATACTAAATGGAAAATTCCAGAAATAAACAAATTATAAGTTTTAAATTGCATCTTGTTCTGAGTAGTGTGATGAAATCTGGCACTGTCCTGCCCTGTCCAGCATGGGATGTGCACCATTCCTTTGTCCAGTGTCTCCACGCTGTACACGCTATCTGCCTGTTACTGTACAGGAAAAAACATAATACACATGGGGTTCAGTGCTATTCATGGTTTCAGGTACCCACTGGGAGTCTTGGAATGTATCCCCCTCGGATAAAGGGGGATTACTGTATACACACTTTTAGTGACCACAGTTATTAATATCAATGATAGTCATTTAGGAGGATGCGCTTTGAACATAAACATTTAAAGCAGCACAGAGAGATGAGCACATTGGCTCATGCCTGTAATCCCAGCAACTCAGGAGGCTGAGACAGGAGGATTGCTTAAGGCTAGGAGTTCCAGACCACCCTGGGCAACATTGTCAGATGCCTGTCTCTAAAAAAAATAAATAAATAAATAAGAAAAGTTAGCCAGGTGTGGTGGCTCACACTTATAATCCCAGCAACTCGGGAGGCTGAGGCAGGAGGATCACTTGAGCCCAGGAGATTGAGGTTGTAGTGAGCTATGATCATGCCACTGCACTGTAGCCTGGCCGGCGGAGCAAGACCCTATCTCTTAGGAGAAACGAAGAAAAAAAACCTCCACAAAGCACCTTATATAAATTGTTATACCATAGTGTCCAAAATGTGTTAAGTGGATTATGCAAGCTATGTAAGATTATATACATAGTCTGGAAAAATAATAAGATTTATTATATGTACTTACATGTGTGAACCTCTGAAACATTCATTTTCTACACCGTCCTAGTTTTTATAAACATTTTACATGTATATGTTTACCTTTAGCAATTAGAAAACTGGTAAAGGTAAATCTTATTGTCACAAGCGTTTTTAAGTTTAATTTGCTCTCAGCTTTTATGGAGGATTGATACAAAAACTGGTCATGTGAAGAATTTGCATCTTCTGAAAAACTACCATTACCAGTCAGCAATACTAGGTTGTAAGTAGCAGGAATCCAGCTTGAAGTAGCTGAAACATAAGAAGGAAATTTATTGGCCCATATCACCAAAGAACAGGAAGGCTGGTTTGAAATGGCCTTAGGAAACTCAGAAGCAGCCAAGACTGGTCGATTCTGTCTCCACTTCTCTCTTTGCAAGTTGACCGCTTGTGTGGCCTTAAGGGGCTCCGTGCTTATCTCTTTATGGCTTCCTGACTGGAGAGTCTTTTCCTTGCCAGCTCCAGCTGGAAGAGTCCCAGCAAGGATTCTGTTTGGCCTGGCTGGCTCAGGGACCAATGACAACTGCTGGTGTGTGGAAGCTGTTCCTGGCAGCTCCCACAGCTCCCAGGACCGCCTGGCTGGAGTTGGGGAACCGGCATTTCCCAAAACAAGGCCGGTTCTATTCTGGCAGACAGAGCTGTGTTACCATTATTGCTGAAGACATTGCCAGGTGCTTTCCAGCATCTGTTGTAAAAGTTCCTCAGTGACTAATTTGCCCTGGAGCAGAGGCTCTGAGACAGGAAGTGTGAGCGAGCTTGGGGAGGATGGGAAGACTGAGAAAGTCTGTTTAACAGAACAGCATTGGATGTCGGATAGAAAAGAGGTTGGAAGCCCAGGCCAAGGACAGGTAGCAGAAAGTGCCAGTCTCAGCAATTTGGCTGAACCAATACGTTTCTGTAACTACAGACAATTTTATTTTTTTAACCCTAAAAAGCCTTTAAAGTCTCAAGATCCTCAATTTAAAGTTTTCTAAGACCTAGGTTTTTAGGATCAGAAGCCTCACTACTGGAAAAGTAATACTTTTGGAAAATGAGTCTATTAAACATACACTAGTGACAGGACTGACCAGCTTTAGAGTTCTATCAAGAAATCTTTCCATCCTTACTGTAATTCTGGATTCTAACTGGTACCATCTGAATAAGCTTTGATCTGAAAAGATTTCATCTCATGGGGTTCACACAAAGCCCTTCGTTTTGACAGAGGTTCAGCAAGCTGGGAGGTGGCTCATGGCCAGCACATTTTTGACCTCTGTGGGTGTGTTCTTTGACTCCAAAATGGACTTTGGAGAATAACCAAATGAATGGCTTCTTGAGGAAGGGGCGCGGTGCAGGGAGAGAGAGAGAGAGAACAAGCAAAAAGTACAGAAGTCTGGTATTCAAAGATACAAAGGTAATGACCATGCAGTAGGTGGAATCACAGATCAACACTTGTGTATGGCATTCTCTTTCCCCAGAGCCATGGCCATTGTGTCTCCCTGTGTTCCTGGGAGGCTTCATGTAATTTGACATCTACCAGGCAAAGAAGAACTGTGTCCATTGTAACAGCCCTGTTTCACCAGTGCTCAGTGAGAATTCTGCAGAAAGGCTTGAGGCAGGGCTGAGTTTTGTCTTTCGTGTGTATGCCATTTGAATTTCAAGATGAGCACACCACAAATAATAACCAGTGGCTTTGGGTTATGATACATGGCAGTACAATACACTGGCAGCTTTTCTGTTCTTTTTTTTTTCCACTTTCTCAGAGCAGCACAATGTCATTGTATTTATTTCCTAGAAATCATTCAGAAATATTAGAAATATTTTTTAATCCAGTTTTTGAGTGGCATACCTTGAATATAGAGTAGATATATATGTAGTATTTTGTGCAACACATTCTGTTGTGAGCAAGCTGAAAAGGAAGACAAATTTAATAAAAGGTGAGAAAGCTTAGATAAAGTGAAGGAAATGGTGATGTTACGGCAAGTGTTACAGCGAGTGATCCTGAGGATAAACCGAGCGGCACACGGAGAGTCGGAGAATCAACGTTTATTCGCCGGCGGGCTTAGAGGGGTCTCGCCACCAAATTCTGAGCCCCGTCTACCTAATTTTTTCCATTTTTATTAAGTTGGGGTGATCCAAGGGGAGGGAGGTCTCAGGTGACAATGCCCGCCAGGTAATAAGTTTAGTGTCTGCACTAGGCAATAGGATTAGTGTTATGCTGATGTGCCAAATGTTAGGTTAGTGATATGTTAATGTACCAGGTGTTAGGTTAGTGATATGCTAATGTGGGTCCTCCACGGGGGGTGGGGGTCTCAGGCGGCTGCTGTGCCAAGTAATAGATGGGAGTTTTCCTTATCAGTGAGAGAGAATTTTTTACAATTTATGAAGACATGAGGATATTTTTTTAAGCAAAAAAGGTATATAGGTAGCTTTGTTCTTCATGAAGTAATGCTTTATGCTACCAAATAAATCATAGCAGTGGCATCATAATAACAATAATAATAGTACCTATATAGTGTTTACCACCTGCAACTCAGTACTCTAAGTATTTTACCCATATTGACTTATGTAATCCACATAACAACTCTATGGGGTAGATACTATTACTGTCCTTGTCTTATGTACAGGTGACAAAACTGAGGCCTGGAAAAGTTGAGCAATCTGCCCATGGCATACAGTAAACAGTGGTGCCTAATATTAGCACTCAGGTAGGATGGCTCCAGAGCCCATGCTCTTAACTGATATGCCACACTATTTGATTAATAATTTTACCTTTTCTATAGAACTTTACATTGTAGAAGATACTTACACACCCATTATCTCATATGAATGTATAGATATGTGATAGACATGTGAAATTTTGCTGGTTTGGGCACTGAGTCTTAGAGAGACTCCCAATGTTACAGAGTAAATTCATGGAAAAGGTAAAATTTAAACTCAGATCATCTGAAACAAAGCCTATGCTCATTCTGCTAGTCCACAGTTATCTCTTTAAAGGCAGCTAAGACTCTAAACCAGTAATCCCACTTCTTGGAATTTAGGCTATGAAAACACTTAAACCCAGGGTGTAGGAATATATGTAGAAGAAAGCTCATTAAAACACTATTTGTAATACTACCCCCCCAAAAAAAAAAACTGGAAATTAGCTAACTGTCCACCAGTGACGAGATAGTTTGATAAATTATAATACAGACATAGTATGATACCTTGTGAAGTGGTTTATATGTACTGACATAGAATGGTGTTTGTGTAATATTTTTTAAGTGAAAAGACCAATTTGAAAAGAGAATTAAAGCAATTATTTTAAAAATCCCAGATACATATGTATATTTTTATTTTTTCAATCAATAAATATTTACTGAACACTTACTAGGTACCAAGCTTTTTTAAAAATTTTTTTCTGAATTACCAACTGAACCAAGCATTGCTTTTGAAACCAGGGATGCCGTGCCGAGTAAGCCAAAGTCCTTGCCCCTCACGGGTGACAGAGAAAAACTGAACTGAAGAGAGAAACTGAACAAGTAAATAATCAAATATTTGCAGAATATTGCAAGTGCCTTGTAAAAAACTGGGCACTGGGGTCAGGTGGGGTGGCTACTTGAAGTTGTGTAGGAAGGGATATTTGAGAAGGAACATTGTGTGCTGATGGTGGAGAAGGGTGTCCCAGACAGAGGGGACAGAACATTGGAGGTCCCAGGGTGGAAGGAGCTCACGTGGCCTAGGAAGGCTGGTGAGCCTGTAGTGTAAGCAGTGAAAGGAAAAGGGTTGGAAGTGGGGCAGACACCAGGTTACAGGGGGCCAACAGGGACAGACTTTATTCTGAGTGTAATGGAAATGCAGTGCAGTGGTTCAAACCTCATTTTCATTTTGCATTTTAAAATGATTCTTCTGGATACTCTTAGAAACTTGGAGATCAGTTCAAAAGTGAATTTGGTGATTAGGTAAGAGCAGATGGGGCTTACTCTAGGGCCATGGTCATAGTCACAAGAAGAAGTGGCAGTGTCTGGGATATATAAGATGTCCTGGTCTCCCAGATTTTAGCCAAGCAAAGAGATGAATGTGGGGCCATTTAGTGAGCAAGAAACACTAGGGCCTTAAGGAATGGCTTTGGGGAGTGAATACAGAGTGAGAGTCAAGAGTCTTGTTTTGCACTTGTTAACATTCCAACTGCTTGTTTGGAATACAAAGAAATGTATCAAGTAGGAGATTGTACATTCATATGTGTTACCTCCTTGCGGGTGACCAGAATGGGACAGAGGTCAAGTGGAACTTACACTTTTTCTCCATAAGCTTTAGGATCTTCTAAAGAACTATTTTTTTTTTTACAATAAGCTTCTATTTCTTTTATAATTTTAAAAATTCAAAAGATAAAATGTGTACAAGTGCAGATCTATGGGTTTGTGTAAAATAGAGAAAGTTTTGCAAACAGAAAGATCATACTGTGAGCAATTATAACCCTTAAGCAGTTTATGCACTTCTGTATTAATTGTTTTTTGTTTTTTTTTTTCAAGCCTGTAAAACCTCTGTGGTTTTAAAAAAAGAAGTCATGGCAAATAAGGGCGGGTTGTGAACTCTGCACCATCTCTGTGCAGAGGAACTCAAGGACCCGGGTCTCCTTCCTGCACCCCCAGTTCCTAGTGTCCTCCTCCGTCATCCATTTTGTTCCTGCTCTCCTACCTGGTATAAGCCACCATACTCTGGGATTAATAACAGACTATTCACGAGAAGGATTCATCCTTGTTTATTGGTTAACAAGTTCAAAGCAAATCCTCCTTTCCCTCTGACAGTAAAGATCACATTCTCAAGTTTGAAATCTTAACAAATTCAGTTTGTGGAGACATAGAGCTGAAAGGACCTGGAGGTTTTGTAGTCCATCTCTCCCATGTCGCAGATGAGGAACCCACAGCTTGGCGGGAGTAAGGGATTAACTTTCGTGATCCCAGGTGTGGTAATAGGGCGGCAGCGAAGTCTAATGGAGTGAGATGCCACTTTGCCGTCTCTCCCTCTGGGTCAGTTCAGGTCCCTAAGAAGCAGATGCCAAGATGGGATTAGACATGCAGAGATGAGATGGAGAAAACACCTGTGTGTGGGGGTGACATGCAGCAGTAGGCTGAAGAGCCATCAGACTGTGATGTAGACCTGATACCTGTGGAAGGAGAGAGGCAGGGAAGGAGGATTGGGTAGGAAGAGCTTCGGACAGTGGGGCATCCCCAAGAGATGGCAGCCAGTGAGAGGAATCCCACCTCAGGCAGAAATGGCCCAGCTGCAGAACCCGCTATGTGTTCAGGCGTGGGGGGCGGGGAGCGGCCAGGGCCAAAGTTGTGGCTACGCAGGTTCTCTTGGAGGGAGGCCTGAGGCCACCACACCTACTCTCTGCTTCCTGTACCCATCTTCTCCCTGCTGCTCCCTGCACTGTGGACAGGTTCTGCACTGTCCCCTTTCCCTACAGGTGCCTAATGTTCTGCCACATTACCCTCCTGGCTGCTTCTCAGAGCTCCCAGCTTTTGCACCAACCTTTGCATGCCCTCCTAGAAAACCTCTGCTCAGCCTTTAGGACTTTTGTTCTTGATACAACTAGTTGAATTTAGAATTTCACATATTTTTGTTTTTATATATAAAATATTTTTCTCACTACTGAAACCATCCAATATGTTCATGGCACTTGGCTTTAGGATATTTAAAGCTGTGTGCTTGTTCTAAAAATGTTTAACTGAATCAAATGTGATTTCATATCTGTATGTATCTATTATCCATACATATATCCATCCATCTGTCCATCCATTCATCTGTCTGTCTCTGTCTCTGCCTTTCTTTTTCTTCATGACTACCCTTGTCTACGTGTCTTACCCTTGTATGTAGTGTTGGAACCTAAACTCCTATGTCTATGTCAGGGGACACCATTTTCTCCACATTTCTGCTATTGTCACAAATATGAGGCCAGGCACAGTGGCTCACGCCTGTAATCCTAGCACTCTGGGAGGCTGAGGCAGGAGGATCACTTGAGCTTAGGAGTTTGAGACCAGCTTAAGCAAGAGCGAAACCCTACCTCTACTAAAAATAGAAAAATTAGCCGGGCCTCATGGCACGTGCCTACAGTCCCAGCTACTCTGGAGGCTGAGGCAGGAGGATGATTTAAGCCCAAGAGTTTGAGGTTGCTGGCTAGGCTGACGTCATGATACTCTACTCAGGGCAACAGAGTGAGACTAAAAAAAAAAAAAAAAAAGAATACAAACAAACAAATATGACACCAGAGGAATTTTTGAAACCCAGTATCGGTGTTGAAGGTGTAGGCAAACAGTCTCATACTCTGTTAATGACTTTATAAATTGGTACAATGTTTGTGGAGGGAAATAGGCAAACTCTATTACATTTTAAAATAGGCAAAACTTTTTGGTCTAACAATTTCTACTTCTAGGAAATGATACTAGAAATACATTGGCACAAATGAAAAAAATAGTTATTTCCAGCAATATTTGTGATGTTGAAAGAAAACGTATTTCTATCATTATAAGAAATGATAAATTATAGCACATCCATTTAGTAGAATATTGTGTAACCATTGATAGAAATGAAAAACTAATATAGAAAAATGCCCACAATACATTAAACAAGAAAAGTAAGTTCCAGAACTGTTTAGTATAATTCCATTTTTGGTTTAAAAAATGAAAATTATATATATAGCTAGGTAGATATTTTAGGATATACAAAGAATCTGAGCAATATATACCAAACCAAACCAAACCATAAATAGTATCTCTTTAGAGGCTGTGTTTGTGTGTGCATGCATTCGTGTGGGTGTATGGGGAGAGGGTTAAGGGAATTGGTAGGGTCCAGGTATCTTACAAGGGACTTTTTGTTTTATATACTTATTTAATTTAATTGTTAACTTAAGTTAAATTAATTTCATTAACATTAATTTACATTTAATTTAATTTTAATTAAGTTTAATTAAAATTAAAATTTAATTTTAGTTTAATTTTTTCCAACAAATATATATGACTTTATGACATTTTTTAAACATTAAACTTGCAAAATTATAGTACAATATCACAACCAGGATATGAACATTAATAGCGTCAAAATACAGAGCATTGAGTGTTATTGTCTAAAAGTTTTCTTTTGCTAGGCTGCCCTTTTCCTGGTCTTTTGGCTAGAGAAAGCAGACTTTTGTTGGGGACATTTTTCTGTGTGTTTGTTGCCATTTCTGAGTTGCTGGTCCTTTAGCTCCATGTCTGGGATATATGAGGCAAAAGGAAAACTCAAGGAACTCACCACTGTGTCATTTTTTATATCCTGTGGTCCCTAGCCTGTCTTCCTTCTCATCACCTTCAGAATATTCTTTTCTGTGTTTTATGTATAATATAAATATATGTCACAAATAATGTAGCATATAAATATATGTAGCACAAAAGTAATGTAGCACATAAATAATATAGCACATAAATATATGTAGCACATTTACTTTATGCTGTGTAAGAAATGAGACTGTCACATGCAATTTCAGTTTAGTTGTATTTAGCAGGACAAATAGGAAAAAGTATGACTACTCCATCTTCCTGGGAGCAAAAATCCTTTTGTGACATTGATAAAATAAAAGCAAAATGTGAAAATACAATCCAATGTCAGCTCGGCCCTTTGTTTCCCCAAGAAGCCCCCCAGGCCCTACGGCAGTGACTGCACTAGAAGAAGCAAGGAGGGGGAACAGGTGAGGTTCCTGCCACAGGCTGGATTTTCCTGGAAGCAGAGTCAGAGATGGAGTCAGTCATAGGAGGCTCATTAGGAAGCACTTTTGTGATCAACATCTGTGGAAGGGAGCAGGATTGTGTAGAGGGAGGTACCAAGGCTCTATGGAAGACTCAGCTGACCCTCCAGTGCATTCTGAAGATGAGATGAGCTTTCAGAGCTGTCCTGGATTGGAAAGAGAGGGGCAGGCCTTTTCATGCCCATATCACCTGTCACAGGGTGTGGGTTACCCTGAAAAGAGATGTGACCTTTGGCAAGGCAGCTTTCTTCATTGAGATCATCCACAGAAGGGTGACAGCTGAGAGTGGTCTCCCAGCAGCTAGGGAAATCAGTCCTTCATCCTGCAGGGCCCTCTGGGTGCCACGTCACAGCTTTGCCACACTTACCTTTCTGCTTTGTGATCACTATCCTTCAGTTGTGGCCAGACCTGGGTGTTGACAGTTCCTCACTGACTTTCTATATACTTGATGCTGTTCTCAAGGAATAAGGAAACCCTGGACATGGGAAGTTTTCTCTGGTTACACAGGCCAGATTCTAGCAATGTGTGCCGAGTTCTCACCTGTTTTGTTCCACCGTGTGTGGCTTCGGCCAACTTTGCTTCAATTTAAAGTCTTTATTCGAGACTGAGCTGCCATCTTTAAAGACATTATTAAAAGCACTAATAATATAATTGTAATTTATGGAGCACCAGTATGTTTCAGTCAATTTACATTTTTTATTGAGCGCTCACAACCTCTATATGATAGGAATTATTACGCCTCATTTTGCGGATGAGGAGAAAACTGAGGCTCAGAGAGGGTAAATAACTTGCCCAAAGTATACAAGCTACTAAGAAGTAGAGTCAGAACCAAACTCCTGTGCATTTCCGTTGTACACTGCCCTCTGGATCCTGCTCAGGTCTCAGCCAGCCTAACAGAGCCATCATTAGGCAGCAATGGAGCACATTCATTTATGCTCTACAAAATGAAACCATTACATGCAATTTCAGTTTTAAAAAAGATTTTGGGAGAAAATATTTTAAAATATTTACTTTTGTTACCTTTAGACTGTTAGGGCTACAAGTGATTTCAAAAATCCTTTGCAGCATTTTCTAAAAAATTTCAAGACCATATATTCCATATATAAATAGGAAAAAGCACTTTAAAAA
This sequence comes from Lemur catta, assembly GCF_020740605.2. NCBI lineage: Eukaryota > Metazoa > Chordata > Mammalia > Primates > Lemuridae > Lemur > Lemur catta. Next base: position 22,065,552 of record NC_059131.1, on the reverse strand, counting down.
GGAAAATAAACAGATGACAAAATTTGTTCTAAAGTGAAGCCAGCTGTCAGTGGGCACAGTGTGAAAGAAAAACAATAGAGTCTAAAGTAGACACAATTTGTACACTCTGCCCTCATTTGTAGAAATGTTTCAATCTAGTGTAAAAACACTAGATGGATTTCTGAAATGTTCATTCTAAATCAGTTTTTCTAAGTCAAAGTCTATTTTAAATAGGCTAAGGAAAATACTTATAAATAAATTTTGCAGTAATTCCCTCTGTAAAGTTATAATATGTTTATTTGCACTTTCTAGTATTCAAAGCATTCCATATACTCTCTGGTTTGATCCTCTCAACATCAATGTGCAAGTTATTGCTTGCTTTCTTTTTCATACAGTTACCAATTCAGCCTGAGATTCAGAATTTTCAGTACATTGACCACCACAGCTAGAAAAAAAGGTCCATTTAGGACTTAAATTTATGTTCTATGATTGCTCAACCTGGTCTTGTCTCCACTATACCACCTTTGAATTCAGTTATCTTACAAATAAGACTTGCTGCGTCTACTCGAAGTGGATTTGTTTATAAAGCATTTCTTTCATTAATTCATGCTAAAGCTGTTGAGTGCCTGCCATATGCCAAGGCTCCTCCCTTGAGGGAGTTCAGCGGTGAACAAAACAGACAAGATCCTGTCTTTGGAGTCTGTAGTCTGCAGCCCAGGGCATGGGGGTGGGAGAAGGGACTGACAGAACAGGGTCATTCCCTTGGTGGCTGAGAACAATGAAGATGAAAAGCTCGATGTTGGGGGAGAGAGAGACTTCACATGTGGTGGTGGGGTCACTTCAGGAAGGGTCTTTGGGGGCCCTATCTGATGAGGTGGTATTGATGCAGTACCTAGAGGAGGAAACCAGTAACCATCGAGGGGTCAGAGCATTCCAGTAAGAGGGAAGATTCTGAGGCTGTGGGAATGGACTTGGCGTTTTTGAGGAACCAAAGGAAGACTTGTATGATGAGAACAGGGGCTCTTGTAGTGGACTATGGCTAGGAATCTGGTCCATGACTTACCTGCAACCTCCCACAGAGCAGGGAAGGGTCCCCAGGCTCTTTCCCAGGGGCCTTTGCGTGAGCCCTGGCCAGCATGGTCTGGTGGGTTCCAGCCCTGGCACTGACTCCATCTTGGGCAAATGGTTCCTGGTGTTTCCAGCCTCAGTTTCCTAACCAAGGAGTACAGAGGTTGTTACCATCCTTTTCTTCCTACTGAATTCCTTTTTTCCCTTCCTCATAAGATTATAAGCTCTGTGAAGACTGTAATGAGGTTGCTATTTTATATCTAACTTCCCCACACCTAAAAGCATTGAGGCCATTTTTATTCAACCATGGCAGATCAACTGATACACAAGGTAGGGATTTAAGAAATACACAGGGGTTAGAATAAGCTGGATTTGTGAACCACTTGTAAAAACTAGCACTAACATTATTGATAAGGAACAAAAGGACTGTGGGCACTGCAGCCAGCTTGCTGCCAGCTTCTGGGCCTGGGGGCAGAGCCACTCTGCAATCCTGTCCCTCCCTCAGGGGTGATTTGCCGGGAAGATATGTGTTATCTGATGGTCGCTTTGAGCTCTGGGGTTCTAGTATGGCAGTCTTTTGGGGAGGAGATTTACCCACCTGAACAGCCCATATTTCACACTGGTGGCTCCATCCTAACCTTCTCTGAAGAATCTGTGGAAACGAAGGAGCCTTGAGGAAGGGCAATGCTATTGCTCAGCTTTGCCCTCGGGGATAAAAGAGGGAGCTTTCCATGTTCTAATCTGATCTGTACTCCCAGGCTTCAGGGTCACCTGGGCTCCTTGTGGCCCTCAGAGGGAGGTCCCATGACCTTATAAAGCCTTTCAGGTCCTGCAAGACCCAGCTCTTCCCTCCCCTCGTGGCGCCACCGCTCACCGGTCTGCTTCTCTCGCTCTGTTTTCCAGCCTTAGTCCTAGGCATTGACCATCATTGCCTGTTTCCTGCATTTGGGAGCTCTCTGCACCTTTCCCCTCCTCCCTCTCTTGGGCAGGTGAGCTCATTCCCACCCTCATCCCTCATGCCTCAGCTTCAATGTCACTGCCTGGTGGAGATCCCCCCGAACCCTGGGAGATGGGTTCTCTGTTCCACGTTCCCTCGGCCCTCCAAGTCCTATCCGTTGTACCTTGTCATAATTCACCTTTAATGCCTGGCTTCCCTGTTGGCTGTAAGCCTCCAGCGGCAGGGGCTGCATTTGTTGTGTTCCCAGGCATCCTTCCTCCCTCATACAGAGTCTGGCATAGGGGCCGTAAATCTTTGTTGAATGGATGAACAGGTGAACCAGGAAGGACTTTGAAGCTCTTCAGCACTGCTTAGATTTTAGGGCAAAATTTGGGCAATCTCTTGAACTTTTGTTTCTTAGACTTCAGTGATGTTTGAAAAGAACAAGACCTGTGGCTAGGAGGTGAAGGTGGGAGAACCACCATAGCAGGGGACTTTTCAAGCTCTTACTTTGGGTCAGGCCTTGCTCTAGGCTCTTTACCTGGATTATCTCTTATAATCTCCACTCTGCAGCCAGCCCTGGGGGTGAGGGGCAGGGTTGACAATGAGTTCCAGGTAGGAAGAAAAGCAAGAAGTAAATAGGGGGTGGGAACCCTAAATGGGAAGGAAAGCAGGCTCCATGAGGGGTCTGCCTGAAGAAAGGGAAGAGACCCCAGGACTCTGACTTCAGGGCTGGGACATGCTTCTGGGTTGCTTGGTCAACCATAGACAAGGTTTATTGGATGTATAGGTCATCCAGTCTGCGAAACAACCCATTGAGGAAACAGCTTCAGAACAGTTAAGTCACTTGCTCAGTGCCACACAGCTCATGGCAGAGCTGCAACTCCTAAGTCTGCTTGCTCACAGGGTGGTTCCCAGATGGTTAGTGAAGCAACACTTCCCTTCTTGAGTGTGGTCAAAATGCGTTTACTTGAAGTACTGAGGCTATGTTAGAGATTTAAAGGCCAAGTCTGTAAGAGAAGTTGCAGAACCTGCCTTCGTTGCAGTAGGAAATGGACAATTTCAGCTGAGATTCCTCAGTTTGGAGGCTGACAGGGAATCTCCTCAGCTCAGCCTGGTCTCTTGATCAGGATATCTTTGGCTAGTGCCCCGAGTAATCTCTCTCCTCCCTGGCTGAGCCTCTTCACTCTGATAACCACAAAGCCTAGTCTCTTCTAGAAAAGCAAAAATTCTCTTTCTAAAGCTAAGAGTCTTCTGTCCCCAACCAGAAGCCCAAGGACTCTTATTTATTACAGTTTCTGCTCCCAGAGTCATTTCATCTCTCCATGCAGGGTGGCCAACTTGTCCTTCTTCTCCTGGGACTTTCCCAATTTTAGCAGTGAAAGTCCTCTGTCCTAGGTAACTCCCTAAGTCCCAGGAAAACAGAATGGTTGGTCACTCTACACTGGGAGGGAGTAAAGAAATGTTTTTTCCACCCACACACTATTTCTTTAGCTGTCTGATATATGAAACCTGTCTGATTCCATGATTGTCACCAAACTGTCACCAACGTTCCCTAAAATTGGCGGGTCGGGTGCAATGTACTTGTTCACAGATGACTTGTTTCATGCCTGCACTTCCCATGTTGGACACGAGATGGCGGCCTCGCCCCCTTGTTTAAAGAAAGTGCAAAAATCACTCCACCAGCCTTCTGAAAGTGCATAGTCATCTGGGAAGACCAGAGAGAAGTGAAATAGATATGTTTAGGGGCAGATTGGAATAAGCAGACCAGTGTGCAGCGGCAAGTGGTAAAAAGGAAAAATATCAGATTTGGCTTAAAATCCCTCAAGCATTTAGAATTTGGAGTGTGAAGAAAGACATGCTATTTCACTGCTGGTGGGTCTACTTTCCCCAGGAAATCTGAATAACATGTCCATTGTGAATAAATTACATATAGGAGGGAAAAAAAGCTGAGAGTAGTTAGAGAAGCGAGAGGCAGGGAACATCTTTTGGGGGATGTTAATTACAGCTTTAGCTCCCTGGGTGAGTGAACGTCTCAAGACCAAGGCCGCCACTACAGGTGTGCTCAGCCAGGTGCAGCCAAGGGCTGAAGATGCTGAGGAGCCTGCAAGGAGAGGCCCCTGCCAAGGCCCAGTGACTCACGCCACCTGCAGAGAACACAGTTGCCACCAGCCTTGCCTATCCTCCCGGAGCAGCTAAATTTATGTTTTGAGAAAAGAACACTGTGGCATTGGGGCTGGCAGGAGGGAGCGGAGGGAGATGGGAAGAAACAGTGGCATCATCTCAGGGTGGGGCCCAAGGTCATTGACATGGCTTCACATTAGAAGGGTTTTGTGAGTGAGCCTGTGAGGCATTTCATGGAGAAAGTAGTGTCGGAAAAAATATAGTTTTCTCTTTAAGCATCAGCAACCCCCCCCCCTTAAATTCCAGTAACTACTAACACTGAATATGAGGCCCAGAAGTTATGCTCCTGATCTCCCTTTCAAAACCTCATTTGAGTTAAGGACTAACACATTGCTCTTCACAAGCCATACTGGTTAACCCAAAGCGATGGTGGAGCTGGGCAGGAACTCAGTGGTCCAGTGGTCCAGGGGCTTTCAAACTGATGGAGAGTCCTTGCCATCCACAGACTTACCCAGGGGTGTCCTTAACAAAGATCATGTTATTCTGCACATCGAATATTTAAAATGTCTAAAGAAACTGTCACTTTTACCTCTTTTAATATGGGCTCTGGGAAAATTGAGCTTGAAAAAAAAAGACCCTTATTAAAAATACAAGTGTGAAGGCCACTGATCAATTTCATAGGCTCGGAGAGGTGAAGTCCAACCACAGCTTTCCCCCAGAGCTGACCATGCAGGGTGACTAAGGCTAGGCAGAGCCCAGACAGAAGGCATACCTTTCCTGTCCATGGAACCCAGAGGAGCACTCCAGAAGAGGCCTGTGAGGTGGTGGCCTCGCATGGAGGCGCAGTGTGAAAGGTACATGGGTGTGGAGGAGACAGCTCTGAGAAGCCCTCACCACCTGCTCCCACTCACAGTTGCAGGAACTCTGTGTCCTTCAGAGAGTGGGAATTTGATGCCTACAGAGAGTGTATCTGCTTTTTCTTAGTCTCTTTGTGGCTGGAGGAAGGTTTTCACTCTTGCACCTGCCCTGGAGGTGGGAGTTTGCTAGGGCACAAAGGAGGCCAGCCCTGAACTGCTGGGCTGGTGGGAATGTTCCAGATAGGATAGAAATGTGACCTGAGCGGTGGCCAGTAGTAGAGGGGAAGGAGCCTTCTGATGGAAGAAAGAAGACCTGGGTCCATTCACTTCTCTGGGTCTCAGTTTCTTCCCCTGTAACCTTAGGGATAATGATTGAGTTCTACCCACTGCTTAAGGTTGTTATGAGAAACAAATAAAATGATGAACGTTACCAGGTGTTTTGAAATAGAAAGTCAAATAGTAAAAATAGCTAACAGTTTTTGAGCACTTGCTATGTGGAGCACTTGGGCACCAGCCAGGGGTGCTTCTGTGGTGGCACTGCTCACAGCAATGACACTGTAATACATGAATGTGGGGGTCCTAAGTTATGCAGAGTAAGAGCAGGGACTTAGCTCCTGCAGGCTTGGGCTTGGTTCAGCCTGCAACAGTTCCCACCTAGGTGTGATGCTGAATGGGCCACTTAGCACCTCTGAGTCTCTCTCCTCAAGGTCGTACTTAGCCTACAGGATTATGGTTGTGGGGGTTAAATGAGGTACAGCAGTCCCTCCTCATTCAAGGTTTTGCTTTCCTTAGCTCAAAAATATGACATGGAAGAACCGGGCATGGTGGCATGCGCCTGTAGTCCTAGCCACTCGGGAGGCTGAGGGGGAAGTAGCACTTGAGTCGAGGAGTTCCAAGTGTCAGTGAGCTGTGATCACACCTCTGCACTCCAACCTAAGTGCAGGCTTTCTCTTAAAAAAAGGAAAACAAATATATATATATAATTAAATGAAATAAACAATTATAGAATAAAAACAATAAAAATTACAGAAATAAACAGTTCATAAGTTTTAATGGGATACTATGATGAAATCTTGCACAGTCTTGCTCCATTCTATCTGGGGTGTGAATCAAGCTTTGTCCGGTATATACAAGGGTAGATGCTACCTGCCCGTTAGTCACTTTGTGTTCTTTAAGTGATGTGGCTTTTTCATTTCTCTTGAGAGGTGGGGTTCATTTTCCCTGCATCTGGGACTATGGTGGAAATAAGGCTTTGTGACATCTGAGGTATCTGTAATAAAAGATTACAGTGACATCTGTAATAAAAGATGATGCGGTTTACACCTGCTTCTGTTGGGATGCTTGCCACCATGCCATGAGGAAGCCGAGGCAGCCCTGTGGAGAGGACATGGGGAAGTGCTCTGGCTGCTCCCCCAGCTGAGGTCCCCATAGCCAGTGTCACTCAACAGACAAGTGGGTGAGGGTCCCCCAGAGGATTTCAGCACTCAGCTGTCAAGTCCCCTCTGGCCTTTGAACCCCAGGGGATACACACAGACTACAGATGAGATGTCCACTCTGAGCTCTGCCCAAACTGTAGATTCCTGAGCAAAATGAATTACTGTGGTTACATCAAGCCACTAAATTGGGGGTGGTTTGTGATACAGCAGTAAATAACTGAAACATGAAACTTGGTAATAAGAATTTGAAATTTCCATTAGCTGTGTCCCCGTGATATGAAGAACATTTGTTGGTAGTGGGGGAGAACAATGCCAAACAGAGACAGCAGAAATAAAAGTGAGGAAAGAAAGAATGCCAGTGATGATCGAGTCCCCAAGTTCAGTCCCTGAGGTCCTCAGATCCTTAACAGCTTTGGCACTTATACTGAGCTACCTTCCCCAGTTTCCTTTTAACAAATCCATTTGCCCAATTAAGATAGTTTGGTTTTTGTGAACACATTTGGGGCAAAAAAGAAAGAAAAAAAAAAAAGAAAGATAGTTTGATTTGAGTTTCTACTACCACTCTCATGAAGTTTTGGTAATGCTGGTGCCCTTTAGAATGTGCTTTGCGTCAGCTCTGCTCAAGTGTGGTTCAAGGATGAGCAGCATCAGCTCCAACCAGGAGATTGTAAGAAAAGCAAATTTCCAGGCACCGCCCCAAACTTACCTGTGGATCTGGATCTTAACAAACTTGCCAGTGATTTTTATGCATGTTAAAATTTCAGAAACTTGCTCTCTGTCATAGCAAGGCCCAACATTTTCTTCCCCTCTCTAAAGTATTGGTTAGAAGACGATGCAAAGAACACAAAGTCCTGAAGGTCATTCCCTGTATCAGTCACATGAGCCACAGCCTAGATGAGGGGTGCTGTTCACAGGGAGTGTCTAAGGATGGTGGATGATGGTGACACTGCATGGGACTTGTTTTCCCACAGACATTAGGGATTTGAAATTGTTCATTCGTAACCATTTATTTGCTCTCCAGCATTTTCTGTGTCCTGAGCAGGTGTTGGGAGTATATTGAGGTATTAACATAGTTCCTGTCCTTAAAGTAATTAAAGTTTAGTTTTGGAAAAAAGATATGGCTAAAAGAATTTAATAGTATACTGTTTGTAGCCCATGCTGAAAGCCAAATGAGAGACACAGACATGCATCCCTGGCACCCTACACAATCACCATTTTAAATATTTTGTTTCCTGGCCCCACACACTATCAAAACATGCTCCAAAATCTAATTTATGAGCATCTGAGCGATATTTGCCAGACTGTCTTTCACATCTTTCGACAGCCTAAAACTCTATCCATATGTTCCAATTTTGGGTTCAGGAGTATAGTGTCTATAGATAGGTTTTTAATGAAGGGAAAGATAAATGATCATCTAGTGGTGAAGCCAAGAATAGATTTGCAGAGGATGTAAAATTAAGCTGGGTCTAAAAGGGTGAAGGGCAGCCTGGGGTGGAAAGTAAGCCGCTAACCCAGGAGAGCTGGAAGTGCTGGAGCACAGCCACAGCCAGTCGGCCTGTACTGCAGAGAGGAAAGTTGCAGAGGAGGCAAGTGGGAATTGGACTTGGCCTTGTGAACTGTGGGGACCACAGGAGATCCGAGAACGAGAGCTTGAGATGAAAACGTTCTCTGAGAAAGATTATTCCAACAGCAGCCCACAGGGTGGGTTGGGGACAATATTGTGAAAGGACCTCCCTAGAGGCTTTGCTGTGTCCCATCCTGGGGCCAGGCTGGCACTTAGCTTTTCAGGGCCTTAAATAGCAAACAAAAATCGTTTTGAGTGTTTGCATTTGTAAAGGTTCCAGGTTTATTTTAACTGCAGTCTAGATCTATCACTTTTCCCAGGAGGGTTATTTCTTTTTAATATAGGCTTCAAAATGCTGATAATATGTTTGTAACCTATGCATGTTATTCCGGCCCTTCCCCCTGTGTGTGGCATTCTCTGCCTGGATCAGTGTTTGGCAAACTAGTAATGACTGGAGAGCATTAAAAAAATCCAACAGCTTTATTGAAGTTTAATTGATGTACAATAGATTGCCCATATATAAAGTGCACAACTTGATGTTTTGACATATGTATATGTAAAACTATAGCCACACACAATCAAGATTATGAACATGCACATTATCCCTGGAAGTTTCCTCATGCCAATTAGAGGTCATTTTTAGCTGCATTTGGTAGGAAGAGTATCTTCCTGATTGGGGGGAGGTGGTGATCAAAACAAAAAATTGGATTTTCTTTGGGCAGAAACAGAATTCCATTCCATTTTTTTGGCAATAGTATTCACCACTCTATCTCCCTTTCCTCCTATAGCCCTTCAGAATTTAGGGAGTGGTTCTGAATAACCATTTCATCCCAATATTAGGTTGGCAACAGTGGAAGTCACACATTGATGCAAATGCCTTTTTCTTCCCTGCTAAAAATAAAAAGAGCAATCATTTTTGATTTCCTACCAAATGCCAGGTACAGGTTTAAAGGCTCAACACACCATTTTCCACACAATCCACTCTTCTTAGGTGGATACTTTTTTTCTACACCTAACAGAGAAGTTAATGACTTGCCTAGGGCCCTATAGTTGGTAAGTAGAGGTGTTGGCATTTGAGCTTTGCTTTGTTGACTGCAAGGAGGGCCTCTGCATGCAGCAGCACAGGTTGCACACTGCACAACTTCAATGGGTCTCATCCACATGGACTACAATGGTCTGCTCCAAAGCCCTTTCTCTTTTCCCTCTGTTACTTTGTCCACATAAGTGAAGCTGTTGTTTCCTCCTTCTAAATGAGCCAGGCAAAATGGAAACTGTTGGTGCAGAGGAATATTCTCTGGGAGAGGCTGGCTAACCATTGGAAAATCTCGACTAAGCTGCACATATTGTAGTGTAGAGAACTTTTGGCTCTCAGTTTTGTAGGTTGAAAGCTGTGATCTTTCTTTGAAGCAGAGGTTTTCAGACTTGAGCATTCTGACCCATGCTGATTAAGCCACAATACTTACTGTGCTCCAGATATTCATGTTGGCCAAGCCAGTGTATTTTTTCCTTAAAGACCACAGGAAGTAAGATATCAGAAGGTGGCTTGGAGAGCATGGGTTGCAGACACAGAGAGCCAGCTCTCATGTGAATGCTTAATGACTTTAGGCTGAGATAACCCACCCCCATTCCACCACTGCTATGGATTAAATTGTCCTCTCTCCCCCACTTATATGTTGAAGCCCTAACCCCCAATGTGACTGTATCTGGAGATAGAGTCTTTAGGAGGATTAACACATTGACTGCCACACCAGAAAAAAAAATGTTTTTCTTGGGGTCACAGTGTTGTATTATGAAAATAGAAATAAAAGCTTTGAAAAAATGATCGTTTCTAATTTAATAAATTTTTTTTATATTTTTCTGTGTTTTTTCAATAGAAAAGTAATATAAAAACTTGAAAATGCGTAATATAAAAAGTAATGTGAAAACTTGAAGAATAGTTCATGAGAGTAAAGTGTTTTTCTTAATTTGTCAGGCTTAAGTGTAATTTAAAGGTAAACATAAATAGAAAAATGAAATGTATTGGCTTGTATTCATGTAATCCATATTTTTAGTATTAAATTGTCAATATTAATTGTAACAATAAGAACATCAATAAGGAAGATTTTCATGAACCAGCTGCAGGGTTTTGCCCAGGTTTTGCTTCACAAGGCCCTGGACTCAAAACTATTGTAAGTTAAATACAACTCTTGCAGCAGTGCATGTGTTAAGGTTAAATAAGGCCATGAGGGTGGGGTCCTACTCCTACAGGACTGTGGTTTTAGAAAACGGGATGGTTTCCCCCTCTCCCGGCATCACATGAGGAAACACCAAGGTGGCAGCCGCCTGCAAGCCAGGAGTGCTCTCCCCAGAACCCATCCATGGTGGCTCCCTGATCTTGGACTTTCAGCCTGTAGAACTGTGAGAAAATAAACTATGGTTTAAGCCTCCCAGTCTTTGGTATTTTGTTACAGCAGCTCAAGTGACTAAGACAACCACAACTGCAACCCCAGCAGACTGGATTTAGTTCCCATCTGAACAGGGGACCTCCTCAGGTGGGCGGGGCCTAAACGGGCCCAGTCCCTTCTCTTGAGCTCTGGACCCCAAACCTCCTCCTCCTGGGTCCTCCAGTTCAGCAATTGGCATCACCATCTACTCGGTCACTCAAGACAGACACCTGGCATCTTAGTCTGTTTAGCGGTGCAGTAACAGAATACCTGAGGCTAGGTAAATTATTAATATAAAGAAAAGAGGTTTATTTATCTCGAGGTTCTGTGGGCTGGGCAGTACGAGAAGCAAGGCAGCAGCATCTGCTTGGCTTCTGGGGGCACCACGTGTTGCGTCATAACATAGCAGAGAGGGTTGAAGGGGAATTGGACACGTGTGAAGAAAGAAGACCCAAGGTGTGTCTGGGCTTTATAACAACCCACTCTGTGGGAACTAATTCAGTCCTGCCAGGGCGAGAACTCACTACCGTGAAGACAACACCAAGCTATTCACGAGGGATCCTCCTGCAAGACCCAGACACCTCGCCCTAGGCCCCACCTCCAACATGGTCACATTGGGGATCAAATTTCAACATGAGTTTGGATGGGGACAAACTCAACCATAGCACCTGGGAATCATGCTTAGGACTGTCTTCCCCCTCACCCCTATAGCCAGTCAGCCACCAAGCTCTGCGTCTCTGCTGTCCAAGTGCTACCACCCCAGTTCAGGATACCATCATCCCCCTCCTAAATCCTTCTTACACCTCCTCTCTGGTTATCTCTAATCAGTTCTCCTCCCAGCAGTCAGAGAGCCACCCTAAAAGTATTAATAAATCTGATCATGTTACTCCAAAGTCCAAACTCCCTAACTCAGCTTTCAAAGCCACACAAGACCTAGACCTTTCTTTCCTCTGGCCTCTTTGCACCCACGACGTATGCTCTGATCACGCTAAATTCCCTGACTTGCCATTTTCTGGCCCTGTTGTGTTTAGTCTCAGAAAGTTTTTTTTTTTTTTTATTTCAGCTTATTATGGGGGTACAAAAGTTCAGGTTATGTATATTGCCCATGCCCCCACCCATCCCCTCGAGTCAGAGCTTCAAGCGTGTCCATTCCCCAGACAGTGCGCATCGCACTCATTATGTAGGTATACACCCATCCCCTCCCCCCATCCCCCACATCTGTCTGACACCCGATTGGTGTCGTTCCCAAATGTGCACTTAGGTGATGATCAGGGAAACCAATTTGCTGGTGAGTACATGTGGTGCTTATTTTTCCATTCTCGGGATACTTCACTTAATAGAATGGGTTCCAACTCTCTCCAGGAGAACAAAAGAGATTCTATATCACCATTATTTCTTATAGCTGAGTAATACTACATGGTATACATATACCACATTTTACTAATCCACTCATGTATTGATGGGCATTTGGGTTGTTTCCACATCTTTGCAATTGTGAATTGTGCTGCTATAAACGTTCGGGTGCAGGTGTCTTTTTTATAGAATGACTTTTGTTCTTGATGCCCAATAATGGGATTGCTGGATCAAATGGTAGGTCTACTTGAATCTGTTTAAGGTATCTCCATATTGCTTTCCACAGGGGTTGCACTAGTTTGCAGTCCCACCAGCAGTGTATGAGTGTTCTGTCTCTCCGCATCCACGCCAACATATATTGTTTTGGGACTTTTTGATAAAGGCCATTCTCACTGGAGTTAAGTGACATCTCACTGTGGTTTTGATTTGAATTGCCCTGATGATTAGAGATGTTGAGCATTTTTTCATATGTTTGTTAGCCATTCTTTTTTTTTTTTTTTTTTTTTTTGAGACAGAGTCTCGCTCTGTTGCCCGGGCTAGAGTGAGTGCCGTGGCATCAGCCTGGCTCACAGCAACCTCAGACTCCTGGGCTTAAGCAATCCTACTGCCTCAGCCTCCCGAGTAGCTGGGACTACAGGCATGAGCCACCATGCCCGGCTAATTTTTTGTATATATATTTTTAGTTGGCCAGATAATTTCTTTCTATTTTTAGTAGAGACGGGGTCTCACTCTTGCTCAGGCTGGTCTCGAACTCCTGACCTCGAGCAATCCACCCGCCTCGGCCTCCCAGAGCTAGGATTACAGGCGTGAGCCACCGCGCCCGGCCTATTAGCCATTCTTATATCTTCTTTTGAAAAATTTCTATTCATGTCCTTTGCCCACTTTTTGATAGGGTTGTTTGATTTTTTCTTACTGATTTTCCTGAGTTCTAAATAGATTCTTTTTGTCATCAGTCCTTTATCTGATGTGTAGCATGCGAAAATTTTTTCCCATTCTATAGGTTGTCTGTTTACTCTCCTGACGGTTTCTTTGTCTGTGCATAGTCTCAGAAAGTTTGAACACACTGGCCTCTGTGCTTAGAATACTCTTCTTCTTTTTGTATTTATATTTTTATTTATTTTTATTGTGGTAAGAACACGTAACAAGAAGTCTGTCCACTTAACAAATGTTTAAGTCTGCGATACTGTATTGTTAAATATTGGCCCGATGTCGCACAGCAGATCTCTTGAATGCATTCAGTTGGCATCACTGACACTTTATACCTCACCCCTGCCCATCCTGTTTGTCCTGTTTAACTCCTGTCACTTTCTAGCTTCCAGGGCACCACATGCTTCTATACTACGGTCAACATGCTGCTTCCCTATAGTTGCTTGCTTAATTGTGTTAAAAGGAAAACTTTAGACAAATTAAATTTGACGGAGTTTAATGGAGAAAGAGCAATTTGCAAATCGGGCAGCCCCCAGAGACAGAATAGGTTCAGAGTCACTCTGAGGCTGCCATAAAGTAGGATCCACTTACGGGTAGAAAAAGAAGAGTGAGGTACAGAACCAGCTGGGTTGGTTACAGCTCCAAGTTTGCCTTATTTGAATGCAGTTTGAGCAGTTGGCCACCTGTGATTGGTCAAAACTCGGTGGTTGGTACACGAATAGGTTACATTCTGAATACACATCCAGTTAGGTTATAGTTCACTACCTACGGAGAAACCTGTTGGCAGAACTTAAAATATGTGCGGAGTGACTAGGTGTGTCAAAAGCAGGTTTTCTTGATCGACCATGTTACGGTACACGTTTACAATTGGGTTCCTATTCCTACCACCTGTGAAACGAAAACGAAGAAAACGGCTATGCCATTTGCCAGCAGGTGGCGCCATGAGAACCTGCTATAGAAAACAGGAGACAATGAAAGCAGGACTCTACTATTTTCCCATGCAGAAAAGTCCAGTTATCAGCATATATTGCTATTTTTAATGGCATTAGAAACACATGTGCATCACTTAAAATATTTTCAGAAGATTCATTCCTCCTCTCATTTTCCATAAATTAGCATTGCTCATTCAGAGAAAGAGTATATTCCTGTAAAAGAAATTAAAAAGCCCTGGGAGTTTAAAATATTACTAAAATTTGTCATACAAAAAAAAAAAAATGTAAAGAGGAAGCTTCAGCCTAAACTTAATAAATGCCTGCCTTCCCTTCTGCCTGTGTGCCCTGAGGGCAGAGACCCTGCTGTCATCCTCACTGCAGGTCTTCAGCATCTTTCCTCTCGCCTCTTTCCCCACACGGGGGTATGCTCTGGTCACGCTAAATTCCCTGACTTGCCATTTTCTGGCCCTGTTGTGTTTAGTCTCAGAAAGTTTGAACACACTGGCCTCTGTGCTTAGAATACTCTTATTCCTTTGGTATTTATGTTTTTATTTATTTTTATTGTGGCAACAACAGTGGACCAAGCATCTAGGAGGTACTTAACATTAATGGAGTTTGCCTCTCTGACTCTCTGTGTTCTCATTTCTGCACTCCTTTTTCAATTTACATTCTGTCTTCAGACATGTTACGGAATAAAACAAATGATAGTACTAGCCTTTCTGTTTCAGGAGTCATTCTGTCTTTTAAGGTGACTGCTTATCTCTGCTCCTATTAGGTGTTGGTTTATACTTTAACTCTGGAATGTGAAGCTTATCACTCCACATTCTGAGAAACCTCTTTAGGTGTCCCCAAGCCTACAGGGGCATTATTTCACTTCCCAGAGGAGCCACCACACTGTACCAGCAGGGGCAATCACATGAAAGCACTGTCTAACCCTCACCTAATTAACATTCAGTGCCGAATTTAACCAGAAAGCATCACACCCTCAATTGCTAACAAGACATAAGCATTTTGAGCCATCTTAAACACCAGTAAGGATAGGCTGGGATGTGCTGAGGGAACAAAACAAAGCCAGCAATCTAGTGGTTTGAAACAAAGGTTTATTTGTTGCTTATGCTACTTGTTCAGTAAGGTTGATGGAAGCTTCTGTCCCCTGGTAATTTTTGCTCTGAAGTTTACTTCACCTGATAATGGTATAGTGAATCATGTATTTTCCTGGTACAGTCAGCCCATCATATCCATTGGTTCCATGTCTGCGAATACAACCAACTGCAGTTTGACAATATTTGGGGAAAAAATCAAAATAACATAATTATAACAATAATACTAATTTAAAAATATAAGAAAACAAGTATTTACATAGTATTCACATTGTATTAGGTATTATAAGTAATCTAGAGATGATTTAATGTACATGGGAGGATGTGCATAGATTATATGCAAAGACTATACTATTTTATATTGGGAACTTGAGCATCAAGGATTTTAGTATACTCAGTGGGACTTGAAACTAATCCCCCACAGGTACCAAGGGATGACTAATTATCTTTTTTTACACTTTTACTTTCAAACTGCCTATATCATTATATTTGAAGTAAGTGTCTAATGGGCTATTGTTGAGTAATGTGTTTAATCACTCTGCCAATCTCTTTTTTTTTGGACAAATTATAATAGTATACAATTAGGGGTACAAAGTGATGTTATATGTATCATGTGTAATGATTGACTCAAGCTAATTAACCTATCAGTCAACTTAAATACTTATTTATTCTTCCAGTCTAACTGCAACTTTGTACCCTTTGATCAACATTTCCCCAGTCTCTCTCTCTCTCTTTTTTTTTTTTTTTTTTTAGCAACAGGGATACATAATAGTTTTATATATTTACAGGGGACATGTGATGTTTTGATACAGGAATATAATGTGTAGTAGTCAAATCAGGGTAATCGGGGTATCCATCACCTCAAACCTGTAGCATTTCTTTGTGTTGGGAATTTGTCTTTTCATTGGTACCATTTACACTTGTAATTATTAAGATGATAGAGCTTAAATCTGCATTTTATTTTTTGTTTTCATTTTGTTCCCTGTTTTTCATTTGTGGATTTTCTCTTTTCTCCTGTCCTGTGGTTTTCTTAAACATTTTTTAGAATTTCATTTTGTTTTATCTATAGTGTTTTTAACTGCATGTCTTTGTTAGCATTTATAGTGGTTGCTTTAGGTATTATGTATACATAATTTATCATCATCTTTTATTGTCAACATTTTACCAGTTCCAGCGAGGCATAGAAACCTTAACTTTCCTTTATGCTTTTACCCTTTCCTATTTATGATATAATTGTCTTAACTTTTTCTTCTATGTACACTTAGAACCATATCAGACAGATAATTTTTGCTTCAACCACTAAACATAACTTAGATAACTCAAGAGGAGAAGGACAGTATTTATCACTAACTCTGCCCTTTCTGTTGTTCTTTCTTCCATCCTGATGTTCCAAATTCCTTTTTAAAAAATCATTTTCTTTTTGTTTAAAGAACTTCCTTGAGCTATTTTTAGTGTAGGTCTGCTAGCAACCAATTCACTTAGTCTTCCTTCATCTGAGAATGTCTTGATTTCTTCTTCATTCCTAAAGGATATTTTCTCTAGATTAGAATTACTGAATTCTGAGTTGACAGTTCTTTCCTTTCAGCACTTGAAAACCGTTGTGATGTTTTTCCTTCTGGCCTCTTGGTTACTTTTGTGAAATCGATTATCATTGAATTGTCTTTCCCCTACAGACGTCATGTCTCTCTTCTGCTTTTTAAGATTTTTTTCTTTGTCTTTAGTTTTTACGAGTTTGAACATGATGTGCCTTGGTGTGGATTTCTTTAGGTTTATTCTATTTAATGTTTACAAAACTTCTTGAATCTGTAAGTTATATCTTTTGCCAAATTTGGGAAACTTTCAGTCATTATTTCTTTGAGTATTTTTTTCAGCCCAGTTTTCTTTCTCTTCTCCTGGAACTCTGAAGAAACAAATGTTAGAAAAATTTCTTTTGTTATAGTTCTACGTTTCCCTTAGGCTCTTTTTCTTTTTCAATCTATTTCTGTTGTTCATATTGAGTAATTTTTTGTTCTATATTTAAGTTTACTGATTTTTTTTTCTCTGCCATGTCCATTCTGCTGTTGAGTCTATCCATTTCATTTAAAATTTTCATTATTATATTTATCAGCTCTTAAATTTCTATTTGATTTTCTTTCTGTCTTCTATATCTTTGCTGTGGCTTTATGTCTTTTCATTTGTTTCAAGTCTGTTTATAACTGCTTGTTGAAGCATTTTTATAATGGCTGCTTTAAAATCCTGGTTAGACATCTGTGCCATGTTGGTGCTGGCATCTGTTGATTGTCTTTTCTCATTCAAATTGAGCTCTCCCTGGTTCTTGGTGTGATGAGTAAAGTTTTGATTGAAACTGGGATATTTTAGGTGTTAAGTTATAGACTTGAGATTTTATTTAAGTCTTTTATTTTAGCAGGACTTCTGCTTTGGTGAAGGAAAGAGGGATATTGCCTTGTTACTGCCAGAAGGGAATAGAAGTTCAGGTTCTGCTCCTGGCCTCAGTGGATACCTATAGAAAGAGAGATTCCTTGTTATTGCTGGGAAGTGGTGGATGCTTATTAGGCTTCCTGTGATCCTCTGACACCACATCAAGGAAGAGAAGTGGTACCTTGTTACCACCTAGTGGGGGTAGAAGTCCCATGTGGTCTCCACCGACCACTCCACATGGTGAGCGGGTGTTTATTATTCAGCAAGAATGAACATCCCATCTTCCTTTTTGTCTTTCTCTGACACCACACCAGTTGGGGATGGAGGGAGGAAGGGCAGGTGGAGAATGCCTTGTTACAACCTGGCTCTCCATTCGGCCCTTGCTGGGGATAGTAGGGGTGAGGCTGCAACTGTTTCTATAGCATTTGGCTGGAGTTGAGCGGTTATTGTCTAAAAGTTTCATGTCTTACCAGGCTATCCCTTTCCTGGTCCTTTGGCAAGAGAACAGGTTTTCTTGAGAATATCTTTTTTTTTTTTTTTGGTCTGCACTTATTGGAGTTTCCAGGTTGCCAGTTTCTCTAGGAACCGGTCTTGAGGCAAAAAAAGAAAACTCAGAGAACCTACCACCATGTCCTGCCTTGGGTCCTGAAGTTTCTAGCCTGCCTGCCTTCTTTTCAGCTTTTGGAGTCATCTGATATTTATTTTAATGTCTAGGGTTTTTAGCTGTACTTAGCAGGAGCAATATGGAAAAATACATCTACTCTATCTTTCTGGAAGAAGTAGTCCTAGGGTCCCTGTAAACTCTAGCAATCCCTGAGTCTTTGATCTAGAGCCCAGTGGAGTTAATTATGGATGCAACACCCCATTGGTGCCTAGTGATGGAACAGTGGTCCAGCCCAAGTGATGACTGTGCTGTGGGTCCCTGGCCACATGGTATCTGCCTTTTAGCCTGAGGGTTGGGACCTATGGATGTTAGAAATGTAGGTCCTGGAGCTCAAAACACTCTTTTCTCTTTCCTTTCTGCTTCCCTTTGCCATTAACCCTGGCCCTGGTTCTTATCATTTGCCCATCTCTTTTATCTTTCTTCTACTTCTTTTCTTTCCTCCTTATCCCATTTTCATTCTTTTTTACTGTTTCTTGTTTTTCTGACTTTGTAGGAACAAGGTGTCAGATACGCTTCTGAGAGTGCATCTTTTTGTCCTCAGGGGGTGAAAGGAGTGGAAGGAAGCTCTTCTGTTGGGATACTTGTGTGTGTTCTCCCTGGTGTATTTCAGGGTGAGTGTTTTTCCTTGCAGGTACCTACACAAGGTCGAGAGGTCAGGGATCTCTGCTAAATGTAGGGTTGCTTTGTGCTTAACTTTGTTGGTTGCTGCCACCTTGTGGAAAGGGAGGGAAATGCAGATGAGAGAAGGAGACTCAAGGACAGAGGGTATTGGAAAATAGGATAAAGATGTCCCCTGAGTAAACTGCCCTTCCTGGATGATGAATTTCTTTTCTTGATGTTGCATAATTATTTTAGCCAGTTTGTGATTCATATGCATCCTTTTGAAGGAGAGCTGTGGGAAGCATAAAAAGTAGTCTTTGGAGTTCCAGAGAATTAGGGTTGAGCCTCAGCTAAGCCTCATAGGAGCTGTGTGACCTTGAGAAAGTCTCCTGACATGTCTGAGCCTCTGTGAAAGCCCCTGTGAAAGAGAGCATGACCCCAGGGGGGTTCTAAGAAGGACCAGGTGTGGAGAAAGTGCTCTGGAAATGCCAATTTCCTTCCTCCAGTGGTGAAGGAAGGAGGGCCCATGTGGGATGCATTGAGGGAAGACTTTCATGTGGATCTGGGATCATAGCTGCAAGTGAATGCACTGAGTCAGGGGAGGTATAAAGGACCAGGCACTGTGCTAGGTACTTAAATGATTTCCTTTAGCCTTCCCAACGTTCTGTGCAAAAGACAATACGTCTTCACTTTACAGTGGTAAAACGGAAACTTGAGGACACCAAGGAGCATGCCACACGGCTAATAAGCAGTATAATGATAAATCAGATTTTGAACTCAGTTCTTCCTTTTACTTTTTGTTCTCCCTCCTCCCCACCCTCGTCACACATTCTCATTAGTGTCACAAGAGTAGTACATATTCTGTTGAGTTAGTCTTGGTTTACTCCTGGTCAGCCCCTGACATCAATTTTAGAGTCTGCTAAAGGGTGGAGGTGAAAGGATGAATAATTTGCTGCCTACTTCTCCCTCCACCATCTGCTGGGAGGGTGACATAGGGACTACCTAAAGAGATTCGAGCACTGGGCTGAAGTGGGAAGAATGGGGTGCTGGGGTGCTGAGAACCTGGGCTGAGCGGAGAAGCTGCAAAGGGTGTGATCCAGCGGAAGACGTGTCTGTCTGCAGAGGGATTTTTTGGGATCAGGCCTATTAGTTATTCCTGGGGATCTGCGGTGTTGAGGGGGGTCTTCTGTATGAGGGGAAGCCCTGGGAGATAACTGGTAACTTAATCAATGTTGGAAGTATTGTGCTCTAAGTGGTTAGGAGACCTTAAGTGTGCTGGGGGATTTTGGAACCACAGTTGTCCTTGACTATGGGTTGGTTGACTGTATATTTGGAGACATCACACTAGCTGGGGAGGCCTGGGAGTAACTTTTGGGTTGAAGGGTGGGTTGGTTACAGAGGCATTTTTGGAGAAAGAATAGCATAGGGCAAGGAGGGAGGGGAGTCAGAAAAGAAACACAGATTGTCTCTAACATCTGGGTGGTACTTGCTAGTTAGCAAGGTTTGTTTGCATCCATCATTTGGGCTACCATTTAACCATCAACCTGTATTGAGTTTACTATGAGCTCGGCACTGTGCAACATACAGGAGTTCAAATAAGGAAGGTGATAGACACACCCTGCTTCCCTATAGCTTGCAGTCATCACTACAACTCTGTGAAGTGGGCAAGTCAAGTAGTATTCCATTTTCCAGATGGGACAACAACAGCTCAGCAAGGTTAGGGGACTTGCCTGCTAGCATACGGCCAGCTGGGATCTCAAACTAGATTTATCTGGTCAGGGAGCCAGTGCTCCTCTTGCACTTCATGTGGACTGTAACAGCTTTGTGATCTGTTGTGAGTTTTCATTGTGAAAATATACATTTCAAGTGGACAACTACAAAGGGCTCCTTCTGCCGGGTATGTTAACACCACAAAGGTACAGATCCATGTCCTCCCATAGCCGGGGAGGAGCAGCGGCTGGCTGGGAGAAAGGTGGATATGAGCGAGTCCCTTGTTTCTCTGACAAGTTCCCTTCCACTATGCTTGAACAGTGTCCAACAGTCCTGCCAATAAACTATCCACTCTTTCATTTCTCTCTTTAAGCATGGACAGGGACTTTCTGAAGCTGGTAGTTTGGTATTGAAATGACTTGAAATCATCAAAAGGAAAATAACTAATTCACCAACTATATTCACTGAGACTGTAATTACAAAATTACCTGTGTATTTCCATCCACAAACACAAACACAATCAACCTTAGCTGACTGCTTACCCTTAGCAGCTCCTGACCATTTCAGTTCTTCTGCTGCTGCTTATACATTTTCATCAGCTTCTTACTGTCAGCAGTGCTGTTGGTTTTCATCGACTCTGCCACTAACTCAGCGTTCCCCAGACCACAGTTCCTTTATCTATGGAAGATAGACTAAATGGTCTCTGAGAGCCCTTCTGATTTGAATATTTGTGCACATATGCCTGTGAAGTGTACTTGGTGTCTTAGTTTGAGTTTCCCCAGAAGCAGACTCTGAGACAAGCATGTGAATTCAAGTATTTTCTTTGGGAAGTGATTCTGGGAAAATGCATAGAGGAGTGGGGAAGGGAAACAGGAATGGGAAGGAAGATAATACGGAATTAATTATTAAGCAGGCTACCACTGCAGGCAACCTGAGCTCAATCCTGCCGGGGGATTCTGGGAGATGGTGTAGATACACTGCAGTTATTCCTATCAAGGGGTGAGGAATTGGGGTGTTTTCCCACCAGTCCCCATCTGCTACTGATTGATAGCTACTTCTGGAGGCTGCCTTTTGGGTGCGTCTGGCTTTCCTGGGGAGATGAGCACGCTCCTGGGGTCAGGAAAACCTCAGGCAGAGAGTCACACATGTTTGCAGTCTTTGATGTATAGAGGTTAAGTTGCCAAGGTGCAGGGTATTGACAGTGTCTGCTACACTTTTTGCCCCCTTGAAATTGTTGCTTGTCTATGGATCTTTGATTTTGAAAAAGGAAACTGTGTTTATTGCCCTTAGCATAGTCTAGTCCTGTTTAACTTGGCATATATCTCCATGCCTTGGAGGAAGGGAAGATTTACATTTCTTAAAACCTTGTTTTGAGAGAGAAACCAAGAATTATAGGACCACTTTAAAAACTTTACATCCTGAGATAAGGTAGAGGCATCTGTATTTTGTCAAAAGGATCCAGGCATTGTAGAATCAAAATTGTTAACTGAGCTACAAACAGGATACAGCTTTCTCTCTTTCCTGGAATCCCAGGAGTTCTAAAAGGTGACACTTTCTTGCACAATGCCTTATTTTAAATAAAATATCTTTTGCTCAGTATTCAGTAATTGTCTCTGCATTATTCTTTGAGGGTATGGGGCTAAGAATTTCTCATGTAGCAAATGCCTTGAGCTTCGATAAAAGGGCAGGATAGGAATAAAAGGCTCTGTCCTCAAAGGGAGGTGTCTACTTTGGTCAAGAAGTTGGTCATGACTTCTACAACCAGGACTGAGATCCGTTAGGTGGTATCAGAGCCACGTTTAATATAGGACTAATTATGCCCCACTGCTAAGGTAAGATTCCCCTGAGTACACCAGACTCTGTGAATTATGAGGTTTTGTAACCTGGCTGGTGGGAACAGGTGCTATTCCTGGCCCTCCATGAGCACTGGGTATGTTCCTGTTGATCCTTCTAGGTGATTCTCTCCCCAGCCGTGGGCAGTTCCTGGCATGCACTGAGCAGTCTCTGCTGAATGCTCACGGGGACCCTTGGGGAGCCTCAGTTTTGTCTCCGGACAGTTGTCTCTTCTGCATTGTGTCCTATAAACTCCAGCTGCTTCGTTCTCCAAATATTCTCTAAGTTTTGTCTCCTCAACTCAAGGAATCCTCTGGGCACTGCCTGGATCCTCTCTCTGGCTTCTGCCTGGGAATCCTTCGGAGGCAATAATCTGGGACAACCACAGGTCTCATCTCTTCCATACTGTGTCTCAGGGATCACTGTCCTTTATTTTCTGATGGCTGCTGTCTTGAAACTATTGTTTTCATTAATTTCATCTGCGTTTTCATTATTTCAAGTGGGAGGATAAATCCAGTCTACATTACTCCATATCCTCTAGAAATGGAAATCTCTATTCTTTTTAAACAAAGGCATATTTAGTAATATGTTGTTTCATTTCCTTTCATTATTAACGTTTTATTCCCTAGTCTACCTCAGCCATTCACTGTAATGACCACACCCTATACTTTGTCAAGAGCAATAACTGCAAATTGTCCTGAATTTCAGTTTTGAGTCTTCTGCTCTGTGGCCCCTGTCCCCTAACTTGCCAGCTCATTTCTACAGTACCCTAGTTCTGACACTTCTTCAGCCTCGCATAACCTCAAGTTCACAGGTGCTACCTCTTTATTATTTCTCTAACTTCTTGGCCAGTTGTCACCCTCACTTTCTTGCATATACTCTCAAATATTTTACTTCTCTTTTGCTTTGTAGTGTTCTCTGAGCCTTGGTTAAATATCAATACAATTCTCT
This sequence comes from Lemur catta, assembly GCF_020740605.2. Taxonomy (NCBI): domain Eukaryota; kingdom Metazoa; phylum Chordata; class Mammalia; order Primates; family Lemuridae; genus Lemur; species Lemur catta. The sequence continues at coordinate 22,042,676 of NC_059131.1, read as the reverse complement.
GTCTCTCTGTGCCTGCACTCATATAGCCAAATGCGGCTGGAAAAATACACAAAACTGTGCTGATTGGTCTCGCTGGAAATTCTTTACTACAAACTTCAATGGAGCTATTGCTCCTGTTCAGTGATCCTATCATACGTTCATAGTCCATTCACTCTTTCCCACTTTTGTAGGTAATATTTTTTCATATTTTCCTTTCTTCCCTCCCTCCCACCTACCTTCCTCCCTTCCTTTTCTCTCTCTCTCTCTTTCTTTTTTTTCTTTCTAGACAGAGTCTTACTCTGTTGCCCAGGCTGGAGTGCAGAGGCACCATCATAGCTCATTGCAGCCTCCAACTCCTGGGCTCAAGTGATCCTCACACCTCAGCCTCCCCAGTAGCTGGGACTACAGGCACATGCCACTGTGCTCAGCCTCTTTTTTTTTAAGCTCCCTACTCTGACTTGCAACACTACCTCCTCCACTCTTACACTAAGTTAAAGATCTTGCTTACTTGCTATTTCTATGACACAATTGAAGCCACTAGCAGAGAACTTCCACAGCACCCACCACCAAGTCTACCCTCCTACTGTTTCTGCTCCCTTATGCTCAGTCATCCCTTCCTGTCACTGCAGTTTGGTTCTCAGCCTCCTAAGTTTGGCCAACTCTGGCATTCTGTCCCCCACCTCCCCTCCACTTAGGGGCATTGCTTCTGCCATTCTCCATTTCCTATCCACCTCTAACATCACCATTTTGACCTCAACTGGCTCATTCTTGTTAGCATGCAACATGTATTTTTCTCCTACTTATTTTTTTTTAAATCTTCTTTTGACCCCAGTTCTCCTGTCAGATATTGCCCCATGTCTCTGATTCTTTTAATAACAAAACTCCTTGAGCGGCTTTTTCTATACTCACTTTATGACCACTGTTATATGTTGTACATTATATATTGTAGATTATATTTATGTATCATTTGGGGCTTCTATTTGCCCACATTTTCAATGTTTTTTTCCTTTTCCTTTCTTACCTTAGGATTCATTTACTTTTTGTTTAATTCTATTTGTCTATACTAATTTAGAAGTTGTATACTTTGTTTTTATTTTTAATTATTTAATTTTTAATAGTTGCTCTTAATATTTTAACATATGTATAATTTAAAATTATAAATTATTAAACATTTTATCATTCTTCTGAAAAATATGAAGATATTTCACCTTAACTCCAGTTGCCCTTTTCCTTGCTAGATGTTTTATGTAGTATTTTTAAACCCTGCAAATTGGATATTGTTACTATTATTTTACACAGGTAATATTTGTGTAGATATACCCACATGTTTATCAGTTTCTTTTCTCATTTTTCCTGTTTGAAACACAGATAGTTTCTTCTTCCTGAAGTACTTTTAGTTTCTTTAGTGAAGATAGTTGATGATAAACACTCTTAGTATTTATTTATTTGAAAATGTAGATGGCATAAGACCTAGGTCAAATTCTGTTTCTTTGTTTTTGTGTATGTATGTGTAATTGCTCCAGAACCATTTGTTGGAATGGCCATCTTTTCTCCATTGGATTGCCTTGACATCTGTTTTGAAAAATCAGTCAGTTGTATACGGGAGAGTCTATTATGTCTCTCTATTGCATTCCACTGATCTATATGTCTATCCTTTTACTAACATCACACTGTCATGATTACTATAGCTTTGTGTGAAGCTTTGAAATCAGGTAGTGTGGGTCCTGCAAAATTGTTTTGGCTAATTTGATTCAGTTTGCTTTTCTATGCAAGTTTTAAAATCAGCTTGTCAATTTTTATGTAAAAAGCTTACTAAGATTTTATTTTTGATTGTATTGAATCCATAGATCAATTTGGGGAGAATTGACATGTTAACAATAATGTGTCCTCCAATCCTTTAACTCATTTTTAAAGTATCATTTAAAATAGCACCAATAAATGAAATAATTAGATTTAAAACTATTAAAATATGTCCAAGAGTTGTATGATGTAAGATACAAAACAGTGAAGAAATCAAAGAAGATCTAATTGATTGGAGAGATATACCAGTATTTTGATGGAGATAATTTAATATGAAGAATTGTTAATGAGGTATACATTCGTTTACTAGATTTCTGAAAGCAAACAAACAAAAAAAGGAATGTCAAGTGTTAGAAAGGTAGCAAGTGCAAGCTGGGGAAGCAAAGGTAAGAGGTTAGAATTACTAAAACTTTTCAAGCTTGGAAGAGGTGCTACATGAAGCTGAAGTTTAGATTTTTGGGAAGGAGATACTTCCCACCCAGTGCTGGTGTCTTTGAACTTGGAGGCAGAGTCTCTGGATTTCAGATCCAGCTCTCTGAGGAGGTAGCTGAGCTGGCTGGTGCAGGTCTCTCTGAGGGTATGCAGTGAGGCTTGTTCTGAGACAGCTGAAAAACTGCAAACTGAATTCAGCTGCTGCCATGGGAAAGAACTGCTGCTGCCCACATGAAGAAGTGTTGCCAAGGTGATGCTCACAGGAACAGGAAGCTAACAGGAGAAAGTCCCTTCCTCCTCCTCCCTCCTGCGCTCTGCCTTTAGTTCTTCTTGTTGGCAGAGCCTACCATGAAGCCAGCTGGTGTGTCAGAAATGTGGTTTGCAGAGTCTCAGCAGCAGCATCACAAAGCACAGAAGACTTGGTCTAATAACTGGAATAATCAGAGAGCCAAGGAAACCAAGTAGCAGGGTATTTATAGTATAAAAGTACATAATTTCACAGCAGTTGAAATACTAACATCAATATTAAATAAAAGCAAGTTTTACATAACAACCCAAAATAGAAATGACTCAAGGAATAAACCATGCATGAGAAAATTAAGGGGGTGATTTAGCAAATTTGGAACAGTATACAATTCACAAAAATGGAGACATGGAACAAATACAAGCCTTCTCCTGGATTAATAATAGTTGTAGATAGTAAAATTAGATTTTGCAAACATTTTCTGGGCAAGTTCTTAACCCAGAGTATCCATTCATTTTTAAGATGCTGTTGATCCATATGTAGAAGGGAACAAAATTCTTGGCTTATCCTCAAGTTTTTTTTTTCATACGCTGTTTTGGCAGTAAATTCTCAAACCTTCCAGCAACTTTAATCCTATATATTTGGTTCATTTAGAAATTTCTGTATTCCTAATAAGATACGTTTAGTTGTGATTGCTGGACTCCAATTCTTATCTTCCTCTAAGGCAAGAGGGCAGAGACACTGCATCTGAATGATAGCTGTTGTGTGAAATAATGGTGGGTCAAATTTACATTGTTGTAGTGAGGATGGAAAATTATCCCTGGAAAACAGTAGTAAGTTTTTAAGCAAGTCTTTTTTCTTTTACTTTATTTTTCATATTCATTTTTTATTTTCAGTTGACAAATAATAGCTATATATTTATGGGGTACAATGCTATATTTTGATGAACCTGGATGACATTGTGCTAAACGAAATGAGTCAAGCACAAAAGGACAAATACCACATAATCTCACTTACATGTGCAACCTGAAAAAGTTGAACTCATAGAAATAGAAAGTAGAACGGTAGTTACTAGGGGCTGGAGGAGGGGGTGGATGGGGAAAGGAGAGATGTTGATCAAAGGGTACAGTGTCAGATAGGAGGAATAAGCTCTAGTGATCTCTTGCGTAGAATGGTGACTATCATAAATAACAATACATTGCATATTTCAAAATTGCTGAAAGAGTAAATTTTTAAATATTTTCACCATAAAAAGACAATTCTCTTTTCAGTGGGTTCCTTTTCTTTCCTGGAATGGCGCTCTCTGGGTCCATGAGGCTGACTGCCATCTGGATTTTTTGTAGATATTGTTTCAAAACCAAATGAGGGGTCTTTTGCCATGTTTTTCTTTTCTTGAATATACTAAGAGTGATGCCTGACATGCTTAATGTCCCCCTTTCTGCTTTGAATTGTAATTTTCCTTTCACTTTTCTGTTCATGATGGAGCATCTCCCAGGCAGTGGTAACCCTCTTGGCATGGGACAGGGCCTGGGGAGTCAGAGCAGGCACTGGGATGGCAACTGTACTTCCCCTTGTCTCGGGGCCCTCTGGAACCCTTGCCTGGTTTTTGATTAAATGAGAGACATTGTGCCTGATTAACTCTAAAGACCATTTGAGGCTCTAGATGACATCTTCCTCCAAAGGTGACATACTTTTGCCTCAGTCAGGTGGCTGTACTAGGCAGAGATTTAATCCATTTTGAAATTCAGTTGATTTGACACTGATTTTGTTCTCTGTAGGGGCTATCTCTCCCACTCCTCACAGGTAGACCTGCTGGGCTCCCACCTGCAAACATAGGGACATGTTTACATGTTTACAGGATCCTGAACTCCAATTTTTATCTCCGCAGCCCTTAGGACTACCAAAAGCTTTGCTTAATCCCTCATCACCTTTGTTGTTTTTCGCCCCCAACTTTCCATACTCTTGGCCGCTTTCAGCAAATACCTTTAGAAGAAACAGCGTAGTTAAATTGGATTCACATCTCTACACTTCCCTTTCTCTTTGAGGTCCAAGTTCAAGGTCTCACTGTTTTGGGAGCTTTTTGACATTTAAAAACCATCTTTTAAAATAATAAATATGTTCTCCTTTTTAAGATGTTCTTGATAGATGACTCAGTCTTATATAAGCCATAGCTTGATGCAGAACCTACTCAGCTTTCGAATTCAATTATTGTATATTTTATTTATGGAATTTCATTCTGGATCTTTCTCAAATATTCTTGATCATTTTTATATGATCATAAAAGGAACATAATTTCCATTTTCTCTTTCATTAAATGTATGTACATTTTATCAAGATATAATTACTATACAGTAAAATGCACAAATCTTAATGATTCAGTTTGATGAATTTTGACAATTATATGTGCCTAGGAAACCACTACCTAATCATTGTATGGCATCTTGCTGTAATTCCAGCAAGTTCTCCATGTATCTTTCTGGTTAATTTTCTTCTACTCCCTCAGATGTTCTGATTTTTATTACCCACATATTAGTTTTGTCTGTTTTTGAAGTTTATAAAAATAGCATCATACAGTATGTGTGTGGCTTTTGTATCTGCCTTCTTTTGCTCAACATAGTGTTTTTGAGATTCATCTACATTGCAATTCATTCCTTTAATTTATCTCCTTTTTATTACAGAGTAATATTTCATTGAATGAGTATATCACAATTTGTTTATCTATTCTCCAAGTGATAGACATTCGAGCTATTTCCAGGTTTTGTCCATTATAAATAAAGCTGCCATGAACATTTTTTTTTTTTTGAGACAGTCTCACTTTGTTGCCTGGGCTAGAGTGAGTGCCGTGTCATCAGCCTAGCTCACAGCAACCTCAAACTCCTGGGCTTAAGCGACCCTATTGCCTCAGCCTCCCGAGTAGCTGGGACTACAGGCATGCACCACCATGCCTGGCTGATTTTTTTTTTCTATATATATTTTTAGTTTTCCAGATAATTTTTATTTCTATTTTTTTAGTAGAGACGGGATCTTGCTCAGGCTGGTCTCGAACTCCTGACCTTGAGCCATCTACCCGCCTCGGCCTCCCAGAGGGCTAGGATTACAGGCGTGAGCCACCGCGCCCAGCCAGTATTCTTGGGCAAGTCTTTTTGTGGACATACGTCCTCTTCTATTTATATTTATTTTACATTTTGTATGTGATAATTTTAATATCTGAGTCATTTGGGATGTAAGTCTTTGCTTTTTTGTCCATCTTTTTCTGGTGTTTGTTTTCTTGTGTTTTTAGTAGTTTTGATTTGATTATATCTAGCTGACTGTGGGAATTCTGAGGGAGTCTGAGCAACTTTGCACGTGCGTCTGCCAGGTACCCAGGGTGATTTTGATTGAGAGGCACTTGAGATTAAATTTTCATTTGGGGTTCCCTGTAAATAAATAGTGTATTTTCAAACCCCTCCTATAGGAGGGAAGTCTTGTGTTTATACATTTTCTGCGGGTCTTTTTTTTAATTGACCCCAAGCTATGGCTCGAGACAGGCAGGTTCTCTGGTAAGCCTCACATTAACAATTCCTCCCACCTGGGGTCTCTCAGAGCCTTCGATCTTCCATGGGCATGTTCCAATAGGGCTTCTAAGCTCTGGGCAGAAAGCCCAGACTGTTGACACAGGATAGCCCAGGGCTCTCTCATGGTTCTCTTCCCAGGCCTGTGGCTTTCCCTTACTTTCTTAGGAGCTTAGCTGTGCATTTAAAAGCATGTTTGTTGTATCTATCTTATACTTTTAGATATTTATAGCGTGAGTTCCTCTCCCTCACCACCCACCCTGGCAATATCTGGTCGCCTTTTTGCCAGAAGTACAAGTCTTCAAAATGCTTTTCTTGCAAGCTCTGCTCTATATTTTGCAAAGGGTCTATCTCTGCGTCTTGCTTTCTACTTTCTGTATTCCTATTTTCGGAGTGAGCAGCGAGTCTGCTTACTCAGCATAAAATCCTGTATTGTCGCAGGTTTTTTTTTTTTTTTTCCTTGCGACATTTAGTGTTTTAGCATTTACTTCTTTTCTCCTATTTTTGATCACAAGTGGCAGAGCTATTTGCTAGCTGGCATCACTGATGCCTAGTTTTTTGTAGTGATTTCTTGTTTGGCCTGCTTTCTGCTTCCCCTGCCTCTTAGTGGGCCTGGGAGGGTTCTGAGATGCTCCTTCATCACTCCCACGTTCACAGTGGCCAGTCAGCATGTGTACCAACTTCTGCAGAACCACGTGCCACCCAAGGGCTGGAGAGACACTTAGCCATTCTCTGCCCCCTCTTGTCTTGGCCCAAACAGTAGTTACACCGCATCAGCTGGGTTTTAGGGCTCTGGCTGTTTTCTAGTTTCCATGAAGGTGAGTTTTCTTCTCTGTTTTCCATTCTTTCTGGGAGGGAGAGTTGTGTAGAAGTGTTTTGACACTGCCGTCTTGTCAGAGGTAGGGCGTGGCCGAGGCCTTGTGCCATGTGTGGAGGTGTGACCCCGTCTGTCCTCAGTCCTCCTCTGGGAAGCTGTGTTCCTGCTGCACGCAGCCTGCCTGTCCCAGCCCCATCCCATCACGTCATGCTCATCGTCCTCCCTGGAGAGAGTAAAAACTTCTTTAAGGGACAGGGACTGTCTTTTGCTTTTGTACATGTAGTGCCTGGCACATCATGGGCACTCAAGAAATATTTGCTTACTGAATGACTTTGGCATCTCTTGGAGGCTGAGTCTTATTTTGGGGCTCCCAGTGTGAGACTATAGATGCTCACCCCCATATCTAAAGCATCCTGGTTAAGTCCTAGAGATGTGGTGTTATGGAATAATCACTTGGCTGAGCTTTTCAGTAAATACTTTAACCTCTCTGCATCTTAGTCTTCTTTCCATAAAATGGGGCTGTGACAACTTCACAGTGAGGACCAAGGGAGGTGCTGAGTGCAGATGTGCTTTAGAGACAGTCAAGCTCTCTCTTTACAGACCTCATCACGGGAAAGAGAGAGCCGGGTGCTGTTTCACAGGGCTTAGATAATCTACCCATGGTCACCTATTTCTCCTTCTCTGTCTGGCATGCCCTCCTGACCTGGGAAGGCCCAGGGCAAACCTGGCTGGGTAGTGCCAGGGAGTCAGCCTCTCTTCTGTGCCCTGAACAGTGGGTGCTGAGAGCCTGGAGTGCTCTCTGTGACCACTGGGTGTCACTCTTGGCCTCAAAATAATGTATTTCCTCCAGCCAGGTAAATTTCCTTATGTCACCCTTGCTTCTCAGCAATGAGTGTGGCCAGTCTCTATTTCCAGTGTGTGTCCCCTATGATTTTAGAATTCCTGGCAGCAACACTTGGAGTCTTCAACCAGCATCCATTTAGGCATTTGCTTTCAGGTAGAGGGTGCCTGTGCAATTCTAATTTATTTTGATTTTCACCTAACTAACATATAACCAGAAAGGTATTAGCTATGGTCAAAATGTTCATAACTTGAACTTCCTGACCAAAAGTCAGAAATTTTCTAGAATTCAGCACATCTAGGATTGGTCATGGCAAGTCCCTCACCTTATCCTTCTCCAAGTTTTTTGCTACTAAAAAAAATGTCTTAAAACCACTGCCTTGGGGTGACCTAGTTATTCTTATACCAGGACAAGGGAGAGGGAAGTTTCTGACTTTACTCACCAAGTCCTCCAGATCTACAAAGTCCATAGCTTTTATCTTCCTGGAGCTCTCTGGGGGAATTTACTTTGTTGATTTCTCTTCTCTTTTTTTTAAAATTTCAAAATATTAAGGGTGTACACATGTTTTTGGTTACATGGGTCACTTTTGTAATGCTTGGCTCATGGCTATAAGTGTGCCCATCACTCAAATAGTGTTCATTGTACCCATTAGGTTGGTTTTCACCCATCCCCCCTCCCCCGTCCCCCTTGCATGATTTCCACTGAGTTTTACTTCCCTGTGTGTATATGTGTGCTCATCAGTTAGTTCCAGTTTAACAATGAGTACATGTGGTGTTTGTTTTTCCAATCTTGATATACTTCATTTAGGATAATGGTCTCCAGTTCTATTCAAATTGTTGCAAAAGGCATTAATTTATCCTTTTTATGGTTGAGTAGTATTTCATGGTATACATATACCACATTTTGTTAATCCATTCATGAATTGATGGGCATTTGGGTTGATTCCACATCTTTGCAATTGTGAATTGTGCTGTAATAAACATTCTAGTGCAGGTATCTTTTTGATAAAAGGACTTCTTTTCCTTTGTATAGATACCCAGGAGTGGAATTGCTGGATGGAATGGTAGGTCTTTTAGTTGTTTGAGGAATCCCCATACTGTTTTCCATAGGGGTTATACTCTTTTAAAATCATCCAAAAGCTAAAGTTCAAAGGCCAGATACCTTTGACCTTTGGCTACCAATGGCTCATGAGAGAAAACAAAGCAAGAAAGTTCAACTCAACAGGATGAACAGAAATCTGCCCCACTTATCAATTCTTTCAATAAATGTGAATGGCTTGAACTGCTCACTAAAGAGACATAGGTTGGCCGAATAGATAAATATACGTAAGCCTAGTGTCTACTGTCTTCAGAAGGCACATATAACCCACAAGGATGCATTCATATTCAAGGTGAAGGGATGGAAAACCATATTCCATGTAAATAGAAGCTGAAAGAAAGCTGTCATAGCAGTTCTGATTTCTAATAGCTTAGACTTCAAATCAACAAAAGTAATGAAAGACAAAGATAGTCACTATATAATGGTGAAGGGTACAATTCAACAAGAAAACATAACAATTCTCAATATTTATGCACCTAACTCAGGTGCATCCAGATTCATAAAGCAAATTCTATTTGATATAAACAAAATGATAAATAGCAGTACTGTAATAGCCGGGAACTTCAGCACTCCTTTGACAGAACTAGACAGGTCCTCCAAACAGAAAATAAACAAAGAAACAATGGACTTAAACAGAAATCTAAAACAAATGGGCCTGACTGACGTTTACAGAACATTCTACCCCAAAACTACTGACTATACATTTTCCTCATCAGTTTATGGGACATTCTCTAAGATGGAGGCCACAAGCATGTCTCAACAAATTAAAAAAATAGAAATTATACCATGCATCTTCTCAGACCACAGTGGAATAAAATTAGAAATCAACTCCTACAGAAACTCTCTTCTTTACACAAAGTCATGGAAACTAAACAACCTTCTGCTGAACAATTATTGGGTTAAGGAGGAAATTAAGATGGAAATCAAAAGATTCTTTGCACTAAATGATAAAGGAGACACAAGTTATCAAAATCTGTGGGACACAGCTAACGCAGTCCTTAGAGGAAAATTTATATCCATAAATGCCTACATCCAACAGACAGAAAGATCACAAATCAACAATCTAATGAATCATCTCAGAGAACTGGAAAAGGATGAGCAAATCAACCCCAAACTCAGAAGAAGAAAAGAAATAACAAAGATCAAAGCAGGACTAAAGAAAAATCAATAATAATAAACTATACAGAAGATTAATAAAACAAAAAGTTGGTTCTTTGGAAAAATAAACAAATTGACATGCCTCTTGCTAGATTAATGAGAAGCAGAAAAGAAAAGACTTTAATAAGCTCAATGAGAAATGAAAAGGGAGAAATTATAACTGGTAACATGGAAATATAAAATATCCTCTATGAATACTCTAAAAATCTCTATACACATAAACTTGAAAATGTGGAGGAAATGGACAAATTCTTAGAAACACACAGCCTCTGTAGGCTCAATCAGGAAGAAATAGAATTCCTGAACAGACCAATATCAAGTTCCAAAATTGAAGCAGCAATAAAAAGCTTTCCTATAAAGAAAAGTCCCAGACCAGATGGTTTCACACCTGAATTTTACCAGACCTACAAAGAAGAAGTGGTGCCTATCCTGCAGAAATTATTCCACAACATTGAGAAGGAAGGAATCCTCCCCAATGTTTTATGAAGCCAGCATCACCCTGATACCAAAACCAGGAAAGAAAACTACAGACCAATATTCCTTATGAATATAGATGCAAAAATTCTCAACAAAATTCTAGCAAACCGAATTCAGGTGCTTATAAAAAAAATAATCCATTACGACCAAGTGGACTTCATCCCAGAGATGCAAGGATGGTTCAACACAGGCAAATCTATAAATACAATTCACCACATAAATAGAAGCAAAAACAAAGACCATATGATCCTCTCAATAGATGCAGAAAAAGCATTTGACAAAATTCAGTACCCTTTTATGATAAGAACACTTAACAAAATAGGCATAGATCGGACTTACCTAAAAATGACAAAAACCATATATGACAAACCCACAGCCAGCATGATACTGAATGGGGAAAAATTGAAAGCATTCCCACTTAGAACTGGAACCAGGCAAGGTTGCCCTCTGTCACCACTTCTATTCAACATAGTGCTGGAAGTCCTAGCCAGAGTAATCAGACAAGAGAAGGAAATCAAGGGCATCCAAATGGGGGCAGAAGAGGTCAAACTATCGCTCTTTGTTGATGATATGATCTTATATCTAGAAAATTCAAAAGATTCAGCCATGAGACTACTGGCATGGATAAATGAATTTAACAAAGTCTCAGGTTACAAAATCAATGCACAGAAATCAGTAGCATTCCTATATGCCAACTATAGTCAAACTGAGAACCAAATCAAAGACTTAATACCCTTCACAATAGCAATAAAAAAATAAAATACCTAGGAATATATTTAACTAAGGAGGTGAAAACTTCTACAGGGAGAACTATAAAACACTGAGGAAGGAAATAGCAGAGGACTTAAACAGATGGAAAACCATACCATACTCATGGGTCAGCAGAATCAACATTGTTAAAATGTCTATACTACCCAAAGTGATCTACAGTTTCAATGCAATCCCTATTAAAATACCAACATCGTTTTTCACAGATGTAGAAAAAATAATTCTATGCTTTGTGTGGAACCATAGAAGACCCTGTATAGCAAAAGCAATCTTAAGCACAAAGAACAAATTGGGAGGCATGAGTTTACTATAGCCCTGGCTATACTACAGGGCTATAGTAACTAAAACAGCATGGTACTGGCACAAGAACAGAGACATAGACCAATGGAACAGAACTGAGAACCCAGTTATAATACCATCCTCATATAGCCATCTAATCTTTGATGAAGCAGACAAAACCATACACTGGGGAAAAGAATCCTTATTCAATAAATGGTGCTGGGAAAATTGGATAGCCATATGTAGAAGACTGAAACAGGATCTGCACTTTTCACCTCTCACAAAAGTCAACTCATGGTGGATAACAGACTTAAACCTAAGGCATGAAACTATAAGCATTCTAGAAGAAAATGTTGGAAAAACTCTTACAGACATTTTCCTAGGGGAAGAATTTATGAAGAAGACCCCAAAGGCAATGAGAGCAACAACAAAAATAAATAAATGGGACCTGATCAAATTAAAAAGCTTCTGTACAGTCAAGGAAACTATCATGAGAGTAAACTGACAACCTACAGAATGGGAGAAAATATTCCCATGTTACACATCTGATAAAGGGCTGATAACTAGAATGTATATAGAACTCAGAAAAATCAGCAAGAAAAAATCCCACAACCCCATTAAAAAGTGGGCAAAGGACATGAACAGAAACTTTTCAAAAGAGGACAGACTAATGGCCAACAAACATATGAAAAAATGATCAACCTCTCTAATCATCAAGGAAATGCCAATCAAAACCACAATGAGATATCATTTAAGTCCAGTGAGAATGGCCTTTAATAGAAAGTCCCAAAACAATAAATGTTGGTGTGGTTGCGGAGAGACAGGAACACTCATACACTGCTGGTGGGACTGCAAACATACTACAACTTCTGTGGAAAGTAATATGGAGAGACCGCAAAGAGCTACAAGTAGAACTACCATTTGACCCAGCAATCCCATTACTGGGCATCTACTCAAAGGAAAAAAAGGCATTGCATAAAAAAGATATTTGCACTTGAATGTTTATAGCAGCACAATTCACAATTCCAAAGATGTGGATACAACCCAAGCGCCCATTAATCCATGAGTGGATTAATAAAATGTGGTATATGTATAACATGGAATTCTATTCAGCCACAAAAAACAATGGTGATCTAGCACCTCCTGTATTATGCTGGATAGGTCTGGAGCCCATTCTACTAAGTGAAGTATCACAAGAATGGAAAAACAAGCACCACAGATACTCACCATCAAGTTGGTATTAACTGATCAACACTTATGTGCACATATAGTAATAACATTCATCAGGTGTCAGGCAGGTAGGAGGGGGGAAGAGGGGATGGGTATATACACACCTAATGGGTATGGTGTGCACCATTTGGGGGATGGAAGCTCTGACTCAGGTGGGGCAAAGGCATTTGTACCCTGTAATATGCTGAAATAAAAGAAAACTCTCACTGAACTTTTGTTCACTATTTTCTCCTGGTGTGCTTGCTAGTTCTCTCATTTCCTCATGACCTTTCTCCTTTAGTGTCACTGTTTCCTGGGCTGCTGTTCTTGGCTTCTGTCCTTCTACCCTATACAATCTACTCATCGTTGGTTCCTAATCGACACCTTACATCCAGACCTCTGTGTGTTGCCATCTCTACTTAGGTGTCCTGAAAGGCACCACTTTAAAAAGTAGCTTTGTTGAGGTATTTACATACAATAAAATTCGTTCATTTTAGGTATATATCTTTATGAATTCTAGAGATTGTATATAGTCATGGAACTGCCACCCCAATCAAGATGTTGGCCTTAGAAAAATGCACTCTCTTTCCCTCCATACACTTTCTTTCTCGCACCTTAGCTTTGGCTCTCGATATTCTCTCACCTTAAGTTTCCTCCTGCCCCTTTGCAGTTGATCCCCCGCCCCAACACTTAGCCCCTGGCAACGACTGATCTGCTTTCTGTCACTATATTGTTTTGCCTTTTCTAGAACTTCCTGAAAATGCAATCCCATGGTGTACAGTCTTTGTGATTGACTTCTTTCACTTGGCCTAATCGCCGCTTTCCACATGTGCAAAAACAATCTCATCTTTCATTCCAGGATCCTCATTGGATGGCGCCTCTGTTCACCCTGATGTCAATGCCAGAAAGCTGGGTGTCACCCCACCGAGGCCCCTTCCCCTCATTCACTTCCCCTCCACCCACGACCATGTGTGGTTAGTCCAGAAGTCCTAGAGATTCTTTCTCTTCTATATTTCTGAGTCTGCCTTTCTCTTCATTCTCAAGGTCACCACCTTAATTGAGGTCTTCACTTTTTGCCTCTCCTAACCGGTGTACATGTCTTCATCAGAACTTCTTCAGTCTGCCCTTCTCACAACTACCAGTGCAACCTTCTAAAGCACAAATATGATCCTTCCACTCCCCCACTTTGAGGGGTCCCTGTGGCTTCTTAGCTTAGCAAATAACACCCTCCATGATTTGATTTATTTCTGCCTAATTCTCTATCTTTTTTTTCAAACATCCCCAAGTGAAGCCTATACTCTGCTATTACTTGTGTTTTTTTTTCCCCAGACCCATGCTTATTCATACTTTTATGCACATGCTGTCCCCAAGGCCTGGGCCATTCTTTTCCTCCTCCTTCCTCTAGCTAACTCCTACTCATTCTTTAAGAGCCAACCCACATGATCTGTCCTCTCCAACGCCTTCCCTGGCTACAGCCCAACTGGATTAAGTGTTCCTCCCAGGTATTCCCTCCATCATAGCATTCGTCAGTAGTATCTGATTGTAGGAATTTGTTGAGTTTGTAATCTGTCCCTCCCCCTAGACTCCAAGTTCCTTGAGGAGTTTGTGTCTTCTTTGACTTTGTGTCCTTGTTCCTAGCACAAGGTCAGGCATCCAGTCAGTGTCTTCTGGGTGACTGAGAGAGGCTGGAGGGAGAGATCTGAAACCCCAGGAGGAGGGGAGGGCTGGAAGACCTGGTGTGGAAAACAGATGCCCCGTTTCTCCTGGCCCAGATCATAGACGAGTCTACCTATTGTGAAGAGGGGAAGGGTTAGGTGGAAACCACAGGGGAGAGTCCATGAAGGGGAATGAAGTGTGGGAAGACAAGTTCAAATGCCTGGTGCTTTGGCTTTAGCAATGAATGTGTCTGATGAGGGGAGGAGAAGAGCTTTTCTGTTTTTGAACCAAAAAGTTAAAAAGGATTTTAGGTGAGGGAAAGCCCAGAGGGAAGGAAGTCCTAAATGATGGCAAATGCAACAAAAATGAGAAAAGCACACATCCTGAGATCTCTGCTTGAGAGAGACGAAGGCTCCTGAGTCCCAGACAGTGCTGTGTTCATAGCACCACACACTGGATGGGTCACGAGTGTTGTTTTTCACTGTGAACAGTGTCCTGCAGTTTTCAGGGTACTTTCTCAAGCTTTGTGTTATCATATCTGCACACCAACCCAGGGAAGTAGGTAGAGTTGATATGATGAGTCCCATTTAACCAATGAGGAATAAGAGGCTTAGAGAGCCTTGGCAACTTATGCCACGGGGGGGCTGGACCTCTTCCTGCTAAATTTCTGTCTCCAAGGTGAGACTTTCGGCTGAGATGCCAACCTCAGATGTGTTTGGAAATGATGTGCCTGGGAGGCCCTGTGGCTATTTGCAGACTCTACAATGAGACAACAGAGATCTGACAAAGAAAGTCTAGAGGCAGAAGCTGCTGTAGGTTGGAAAGCAATGTCTGAGTCAATGAAATGTTAGAACCTCTCTATATTAGATTAACAGGAGAACTGTGAGTTCCCTAAAGTCTTAATGTCTTCCAGTTGTACAGCTGGGGCAGTTAGCCAAGCAAACTTTGGATTAACTGGAGCTGTATGTGATGAAACATTTCCTGCGATGGTGCTTTTATTTTTTAATGAAAGAGAAAAGAAATGATTCTCTAAAAGGAAAGGGGACAACCATAAAAAGAGACATTCTTCTTTTCTCTCTGTAATAGATGTTCTGGTGTTAAAGGATGTTGACTCAATACTATACATATCAATCTTATCACAACATAAAATATGAAAGTGTTTGTTTTGAGTGGAAGACCAGCATTTTTCTTAGTCTATATAACCTAGAGGTTAAGAGCACAGACTGTCTGCATTCAAATCCTGGCTGCACAACTCATTAGCTGACAGTGGGCAATTTGCTTAACCCTTCTGTTCCTTAGGTCTATTCCTACCTCACAGGCTTATTTAAGTATTAACTGATATAATTAATAGGAAGCACTTAACATATTTTTATACTGGTAATATAGTGATAATGCCTGATATTTGCATGTAGCAGGTTTTAACTTTTTAAAAGACTTGCATTTCATTTTTTTTTTATTTCAAAGTATTATGGGGGCACACATGTTTTTGGTTACATGGATCACTTTTGTAATGCTTGAGTCAGGGTTAAAAGTGTTCCTGTCACTCAGATAGTGTTGATTGTACCCATTAGGTATGTTTTCACCTGTCCTCTCCTCCCCTCTCTGTGCATATGTGTGCTTATCAGTCAGTTCCAATTTAATAGTGACTACATGTGGTGTTTGTTTTTCCAATCTTCAGATACTTCATTTAGGATAATGTCTCTAGTTCCATCCAAATTGTTGCAAAAGGCATTAAGTCATCCTTCTTCATGGCTGAGTACTATTCTGTGGTATACATATACCAAATTTTGCTAATTCACCTATGAATTGATGGCACTTGGGTTGTTTCCACATCATTGCAATTGTGAATTTTGCTGCAATAAACATTTGAGTGCACTTGTCTTTTTGATAAAATGACTTTTTTGCCTTTGGGTAGATACCCAGTAGTGGGATTCCTGGATCAAATGGTAGGTCGACTTTTAGTTCTTTGAGGAATCACCATACTGTTTTCCATAGAGGTTGTACTAATTTGCAGTCCCACCAACAGTGTATAAGTGTTCTTTTCTTTCTGCATCCATGCCAGCATCTGTTATTTTTGGACTTTTTAATAAAAGCCATTCTGATTGGGGTAAGGTGATATCTCATTGTGGTTTTGATTTGCATTTCCCTGATGATTAGTGATGTTGAGTATTTCTTCATGTGTTTATTGGCCATTTGTCTATCTTCTTTTGAGAAGCTTCTGTTCATGTCTTTTGCTCACTTTTTAATGGGGTTGTTTGATTTTTTTCTTGCTGATTTGCTTGAGTTCCTTGTAGATTCTGGTTATTAGTCCTTTATTGGATTCATAGCTTGTGAATATTTTCTCCCATTCTGTAGGTTGTCTATTTTCTCTGTTAATTATTTCTTTGGCTGTGCGGAAGCTTTTTAATTTAATGAAGTCCCATTTATTTATTTTTATTGTTGCTGTGATTGCCATTGTGTTCTTTTTAATAAATTCTTTGCCTAGGCCAATGTCTATAAAAGTTTTCCCAACATTTTCTTCTAGAATTCTTATGGTTTCATGCCTTACATTTAAGTCCTTTATCCAACTTGAATTAATTTTTGTGAGTGGTGAGAGATATGGATCCTGTTTCATTCTTCTGCATGTGGCTATCCAATTTTCCCAGCACAATCTATTGAATAGGGATTTTTTTCCCCAGTGTATATTGTCTGCTTTGTTGAAGATCAGTTGGCTGAATGTGGATGGTTGTATATCTGGGTTTTCTGTTCTGTTTCATTGGTCTATGTCTCTATTTTTGTGCCAATACCATGCTATTTTTGTTACTATAGCTTTGTAGTATAGTTTGAAGTCTGGTAATGTGATGCCTCACGATTTGTTCCTTTTGCTTAAGATTGCTTTGGCTCTTCATGTCCTTTTCTGGTTCCACAAGAAGCATAGAGTTAGTTTTCCTACATCTGTGAAATATGCTGTTGGTATTTTGATGGGGATTGCATTGAATCTGCAAATCACTGATACCACAGAAATACAAAATATCATCTGCGAATGCTATGAAAATCTTTATGTACATAAACTTGAAAATGTAGAGGAAATGGACACATTTCTGGAAACACACAACCTCCCAAGATTCAATCAGGAAGAAACAGAACTCCTGAACAGACCAATAGCAAGCAAAGAGGTTGAAGCAGCAATTAAAACATCTTCCACCAAAAGAAAAGCCCCGGACTAGATGGATTCACAGCCAAATCTTACCAGACCTACAAAGAAGAAATTTCTGCAGTACCCATATGGCAGAAATTATCCCATAACATTCAGAAGGGGGGAATCCTCCCCAACTCGTTCTATGAAGCCAGTATCACCTTGATACCAAAGCTAGGAAAGGACACAAGAAAAAAAGAAAACTACGGACCAATATCCCTTATGAATATAGATGCATTTAATTCTTATGTTAACTGTACGAAATAGGCAGGATGGGGTTATCATTGCTTTTTTGACAGGTGAGGAAACTGCAGCCCAGAAAGGTTAGGTGATTTGTGCAAGGTCACAGAGCTAATAAAGGACAGTCTCCTTGTTGCCAGTTCAGGCTTCTTCTCACCAGTCCACTTTTACGGAGATGGCAGAATTAGAAACTTTCACTGTGGAGTGAAAGAGTGGGTGTGATGGGGGTCTTAGCCTTTCTCTACTGTCCTTCCTGGCCTGGAGTCTGCCTTCACTGGGCTCTAGATCGTAACTTCTGAACATCAGCTGGAGCTCTGCCAATTAGATTGTGTGTACCAAATCCTACTTACTGAGTTCAGAAATGAAGCCTTTGTTGCTTCCATTAATTTTAGTTTTTGGATTGTTTTGTATATACATTTTATTCTGAAGTTTCCCTTAATTAGATATGGAGTCCATTCTAATCTTTTGATAAATATTTGTTGAGTACCTACTGTGTGCCAGAAAATGCACTAAATGATTTCACATATATTTCCTCATTTAATCCTCTTAACAATTCTGTGAATTATACTAAGTTATGTTATTTTACAAAAAAAGAAATACAATCTCAGAGGTGTTGAGTAATGTGCCCAAACCTATTAAGAACAAGTACAAGAAAGAAAAATTCCAGATAAATCTCTCCCTGAATAGTGTTACAAAAATCCGAACAACATATTAACAAACAGATCCAGCAATATGTAGAAAACACAAGATATTATGACCAACTTGGATTTATATAGTAAATCAAGGTGTGTTTGACATTAAAAGATTGGCCAATGCAATTTACCAAATTAATAGAATAATGGAGAAAAATCATATGCTCAGTGTAAAACATTTGACAAAGTTCAACACTTACTCGCAATTTTAAAAAAAGCTTCTTAGCTAACTAGGAGTAAAAGGAAACTTTCTTATTCTGATAATGAAAATTTATATAAAAATCTACAGTAAATATAATTGATGGTGAAATTTTGAAAGTTTTCCCAGTAAGATCAGGAAGGAGACATTAATGCCCCCAACATCAATTCTCTTCACCATTGTACTGGAAATTGTAGCCAGGGAAATAAGAAAAAAGGCAAAATGAATAATGGAAAGGAAAAAATAAAACTCATTATTTCACAGATATAGGATTCAAATTATTAGGTAAATTTCGTAAGGTAATAGGATACAAGGCCAGTGGTCAATAGCAACAAACAATTAAAACATGGAATTTTAAAAACATACCATTTATAGTAATGTCAAAAACATCAAATATTAAAAATAAGTTTAAAGAAAGACATAGAAAACCTCTACATAAGGTCTTCCTGTTAATGTGTAGAATTTCACTTAGTCCTGTTTTCATGGAGGTACCTGCACCCCTGTTTTCTGGTAAGTCTGGTTCTGTTGCACCAATGGCAACACCTCTAGTCTTCTCCCAAAGTAGGGAGATGTAGTCTCTTGGTTACTTGAGGGTGGGGCTTTTGGTCCTCCCATTTTTCAGCCCTATCCTTCCCCAGCCATTGAGGTTACTTGGTTCCTCCAAGTTCAGAGCCTTTCTTTGGTTCTGAGGTACAAACGGGCTTGCTTCTTGACTATGTCCCTTTTTCCATGCTTAGTTTTCAGCTTTCTCCACACTAAATCAGCTGTCACTTGCATCTCCAGAAGTCTTGCAGATATCCCATGTCTGCTGTCATCTTCTCTCTTTTCTTTGTCCTAAGGATTCACTCTTAAAACATTTTTGCTGTCATGTTATTAGGGTTGGGGGAGGAAGTAGATATGGGTTTAACCTCCCATGCTTAACCAGAATCATAAAAAGCAGATCAGATCATAAAAAGCAAGGAGACCAGGCAGGGCCTGTTATGTCTGAGTCCCGTGCAAGCTGGACTCTCCTCCTATTGCCTCTTCCTGTGGCTCTGTTCAGTGTCTCCCTCAAGGGCATTTGAGTTTGCTGCCCCTGGACCAGGGGATCTCTGGGGCTCGAGCAGCAGTGAAAGCCTGTCTTCACATTGCTTCCCAGAATGTTCTATGCCACCGGATCCAGGGCTGACTGACAGGAAAGAGACTGAGGTCCCCAAGTCCCCAGTCCCTCACTTCATTTATGAGGCTCTCTTTTGGGGCTTGAATGAACACAGACGAGCTGGAGCAATGCCATTAATTAAAGCGTGTTCTAATTGATTGGATAATCCCTAGGTAGCTAAAGTTTAAGGAGGGGAGGAATAAAGGAAACAGAAATAGATGTTGGAATCTAGATAGAAAAGTTTTCTTTCTTCTTTCAGGCTCACCCCGACTCTAAGGTCTCCTTATCCTGTTATTTGCCAAGTAAATAGCTCTCTTCCTTTCCCCCTCCTTGCCTTTCTTCCACCCCCAAACCACTATAGTGTCTCCTAACTGTGAGGGGTGGAGTGCAGCAACCAAGAGTGGGGTGCTTGCGCTCACATTAGGCTCTGCCCCTCATCAGCTCTCGGACCTTGTGCAAGTCACTATATCCCCTTGTGCTTGGTTTCTTCATCTTCCAGCTGGATCAATAGTTAATGGCCACCTCACATGGTTTTGTAAGAATTCAATGTGTTAATATGTTAAAGTGCTCAGAACTGTGCCAGCCACATAGTTAGCACTCAGTGCACATTAGCTGTTATTATTACTCTGGGTGCTTCTCTGCATTTGAAGGTGAAAGACGTAGTCGTTACACTGGAGAGCTCATCATTTACATGAATGGACAAGATAAACTAGTATATGAGCGCACAGGACACTGAGGACAAGGAGGGACACTCACTGTCTTGGTGGGGGTTGGTGGCAGATGGTTGTGGGAGGGGAGGAAGGAGGGGACACTTGGGAAATTATATCTTGGAGTATGTGGTGCTCTTGAGTTGAGCCTCATGGGGAGCGAATGAGTGAGCTATCAATAGACTGTAAGCACCAGGAGGCAGGAACTTATCCTCAAGGCCTAGAATAGTGCCTGGCACATAATAGTTGCTCAATAAATATTTGTTGCATGAATGAATGAGTAATAAGCTGGTGGGGTGAGCCAGGGAAGTAAAGATGGAAGAAACAGTGTAGGGAAAAAACAGGGCACAGAGAGTGCATGATGCACATCAGGGGGAAGTGCAAGGGTGTGGTATGGCAGGCACCCGGAGTCTGTGTTGGACAGTGGAGGCCAGGAGGAGGCAGGCTCAGGAATAGCAAAAATGTAGAAGATGTGCTCCACAGGACACAGAACTGATGAGTTGATTTCAGTGGAACGGGGACCCCATGCCCGTGTTTTCTTAGATACAATGTCTTGGTTGCAATAACAATCCCAAATAATACTAATCTAGTTTGCTTTTTGGCCAGGCGCGGTGGCTCACGCCTGTAATCCTAGCACTCTGGGAGGCCGAGGCGGATGGATCGCTCAAGGTCAGGAGTTCGAGACCAGCCTGAGCAAGAGCGAGACCCCGTGTCTACTAAAAATAGAAAGAAATTACCTGGCTAACTAAAAATACATACAGAAAAGAATTAGCTGGGCATGGTGGTGCATGCCTGTAGTCCCAGCTACTCGGGAGGCTGAGGCAGCAGGATCGCTTAAGCCCAGGAGTTTGAGGTTGCTGTGAGCTAGGCTGATGCCACGGCACTCACTCTAGCCCAGGCAACAGAGCGAGACTCTGTCTCAAAAAAAAAAAAATACTAATCTAGTTTGCTTTTTTATGATGCTTTCCACTCTACAAAGCAGTGAGGCACTTTCATATGTATTATTTCATTTCAGAATCACAATACCTCATGAAGCTGGTGATATCTCATTTTACAAATAGGAAAACTGAGTGTCAGAGAGGTTATATAATTCACAAAAGTTACTCAGCTAATCAATTACAAACCTGGGATTCAAACTAGGAATCTGGGCTCAGGCCAGGACTCTTTTTCTTATGCAACAGTGGTCACATTCGTTTATATTTCTTTGGCGAGTATAGTGCTTCACTGATTTTTGTTATTGTCATCCCTGAAACATAAATGCATAGGGTACCTACCACTTTGAAATAAACACTCATGTAACTGTCACCCAGGTTAAGCAATAGAAACGTTATCATTGATCTCAGGAGGTCTCCATGTCCCTTGCTCTCAATCCCTACCCTCCTTCTTTTATAGTAATCAATTTCTTTCTTTTCTTTCCAGTTACAGCACCTGTGAATACACAGACTTGTTTTGTGATCAATCAAATAGTCACCCATAATGTGAGCATTTTTCTATCAGTCTATAAACTCCTTGAGGGCCCGCCTCTGTGGCTTAATGCATAGTTATTTATTTGTCAGATGTTTAGTCAACATCTCCCAAGAGCCCAGCAGCTAAATTCTGAAGAGCCAGAAATAAAAATAAGCCCCATCTTCAAGTTGGAACAATCTCACAGTCACTGATTTAATAATTTGTGTGATTTTTAACTAAAAATAAACAACAATAACAGCAACATAATAAGCCATGACGGCCCTGGGATGGGAATACTTGATGTCATTTGACTTTTCACGAGCATGCCTCACCCCTTCTGCCCAGATGTACTCCTCTGCTCCTTGATGGGTAGCAGGGCAGCCAGAACACCAGCTCCTGGCTTTGGCCACCCGCCATTGTGTTGGCAACTGGAATTTGTAGGTATTGATCACCCTCAGAAATAAACCTATTGTTTAATGTTTCTCAAATTTGGAAATTTATAGACTGTTGAAATTCATAGATTACAAACTTCCAGCTTGAGAGACTCTTCATTAAAAGTTAGCACTTGCATCCTCTAGTGTCAATATGGTCAACACCTAATGATAGCACTAACACTGAAATCTTACAGCAGTATTCAGTCATCAGTGGCTGTCCATGAAATACAGAATATGCTTACATTAAGTTTTTAAAGGTTACCATAAAAATCTTTAAAATAGAAGAAAAAATCTTATAGAGAGCTTCAAATTCTTGAGGATATTTCTACAGACCTGATTGAGAAACACTGGTATGCTTAATTTTGTCAGAGGAAAGGCATGAACTTCCGTGTTGATTGAAATTATAGATAAACCCAAGACCAATCTTGTTTTGGATGCATCTTGATGTGTCTGATCTGAAGTAGGTTTACCTTCCAGTTATGTTTAATTTACATTCTGTAACACCTGTTGACTCCGGGGGGAACTGCTGGGGGCAGAGGGTGATGACTCACAGCTGCAGATTGTCCTGGATAATCTATGCATAATCAACAGCATACTAAGTCAAGCGATCTGTTTTTGGATCCCCTGTGGAATTTTAAGTTCGATTGAAGAACTGGGAGATGATCTATTTTTACAATCTGGTTGCCTGGTAAGTCAAGCGCGTCTGTTTTTGCTATGTTTGTTATTTGTCTGACCACATGCCTCAGCGTAGTAAACAACTCATGATGCCAGTTTGACCTATGTCCATTCTAACATATGGAGCAGACTTAATGAGACCGTTGTTACTACTGGCAGCATCCTGCACAGAGTCATAGAATTTCACAGGAACACGGAAATGAACCAACAGTTCTTAACTGGATCGCTGCAGCAGCCTCCTCACCTGCTTTCCTGCCTTCTCTCTTTGCCTCTCCTGTCCATTTTCGACACAGCATCCTAGGTGCCCTGCATCAGGCTACCTATATGCAGAGCCCGAACCAGAGTGTGGGGAGGTGAATGAGAGTGATTTATTGCCAGAGAGCCCTCCTGACAAAGAAAATGTGAGAAGCAGGACGTGGCAGGGGATAAAATGCAAGGCTGTGGTCTCAGCTGGACCCAGCTCCAGCTCGATCCTATGGGGTGCTCTGGAGTGGAAACGGCACCACACAGGCGGCCCCACCTAGAAGCAAGGGGGCCAACCCTTTGTACCTCACGTCAACCAGCCATTGCCTGGACTGCCCAGCCTGATGGAGAGTGGGCTGAGGTCGATCGTTCTAGGATAAGATGGGGCAGCTGTAACACTCACAACGCTGGGGCATGGGTGCTTGCCCTAGACATGAGAATCTGGGCTGGTTACCAGCTGTCTACATCACACTAGGTAAACCCGCGATGCAAATTTGATGCTGACAGCTGGTAAACTGATGTGCCTAGGAGCGTGACGTTAATGTTGCACAGATACTGCTTGTACTCCTTAAAGTTTAACCGAGTTTATGTGGTATTTGTTGACTTGCCCAAGGCCATGCTGCTTAGAGTTCAAACACTTAATCTGAAGCTAACTTATTTTTGGTAGAACAAAAACAAAACCAAAACCCAAACCAAAACCCAAACATTTCTCATCATTCATGCAGGCGTGGTGGTGAGAGTGACAAGTGTGGCAGGGAAGGATCCAGGACTGGCCCTCCTGGACCTGACTGGTTAGGGCACAGACTCCTGAGGAAGGTGGCCTATCAAAGTCCAAAAGCTCCTCTATTCCGTAAGTTGGACACAGCAACGGGTTTCTAGAAATGACATCCTTAAAGTCAGGTGAGTAATAGAGTAATCCTGGAATAGGATACACAGGGCCCAGGCATCACCCCAAACTCTGATCTAGACCCTATCCACTGAGCATGATAGGACTTGTGATATGCTCTTGTTGTGGTCAGGGTTGGCTGGGGGACTGTGTGGGGCTGTGCCTCAAAGACTGGGTTGAACAGTGCTAGACAAGACGGGGCTTATAGGACCGAAACTTTGATTCAAATCTTTAGTAAAAGATAGTATTTCCAATTTGAGAAGCTCAAATGAAGAGTTGGGTCCCAAGGGGAACTCTATTGTTTTGTTACACACTAGTTGCTGCTGCATTTTGGTGAGAATTAAGCTTTTCCCTGAAGTCCCTGGACGGTTTGATGCTCTCGATAGCAATTATAGATGCGGTCTGCAAGCTGGTACCAGATGAAAGGCACCGTCCTTGCAGTCTACATCCCTGTGTGCTCTATTGACTGGTAAATATGGTGCAGAGAATTTCAAGCATAATGATTGTTCAGCCAACTAGATCCAATCTTATTTCTAAAAGCTGTTTTTCTCTCAGAGCTAATGCGTTTGTTCCTGACTCATTCTGATCAGTGGGGCATCGAGTTGTAAGGAACAGATTGGAAATTATTTTATTGATTTTTTTTCTTTTGATTTACCAAAGGTGAGAGAGAATTACTCTTCCCTGAGTGTTGTTCAACAACGACTCAAGTTAAGAACATTAGGAGGTTTGAGTCATCGATTTGGAACCATGGCAGCCTGACTTCGCTGCCTGGCACATGAACACTCGGGAAATTCTGCCCTGGTGGAGCAGTGGAGTGACTTCCATCTACTGTTTAATGGGCAAAGTCAACTTTTTTGTTTGTTTGTTTTTTAATGGCCCTGGCTGCAGTGGTCACTGGGAAGTCAGCAACTGAAATGTGGATGATCTCAATAGCCTGCAGAATGGGCACCAGAGGTCCAGGAGAGCAGGGTCCTCACTAGCACCCTGGAGGTCACGGTGTGAGGCGGCAAGGGCTGTTCTCTTGGCTTAAGATTTCGGGTAATTGTCTGATTCAGAATCTTTCTTTCCTCCCTGGCCCCCACTCTTTCATCAGGAGGGAGAATGACAAGAGTTGATTTCTGTTGAATCCAGGAGGGAAAGCGCTTTCCTCACTACTCATGAGAGAGGGGTGTTGAAAGTGAACCAGAAAATCATTCCCCCCCCCCAATTTTTTTATTCCTTGTGGACCTTCCCCATGCCACTTCCAGGTTTACAGTGAATATCATGATTAGGATGTCTTCCCATGGTCCTCTCTTCTTTTTATTCCCCTAAATGATTTTTAAAGTTAGGCAAAGTGAAAACTTTTGTGTGCATTATTAGAAAACATTAATTACTTACCATAACTCTGTGCTAAGTAGCTTTACATGCATGACCTCATTTAATCCTCAAAAGAACTCTGTGAATTAGGTTATCATGACTACCTCCAATTTACACAGCCCGGAAGTGTTGGAACTGGAATTAAGACAGAGGCGTATAACCCAGGACTTAAGGGCCCATTTTTCTCACCACCTCCCGGCTCACTGAGAATGAAGACAGACCTGACTGAGGAGTCTGCTTGGGGACCTGGATTCATGGTATAGGGTCCCCCCAACACACACCTAGCCAGGGTTTTATTGTGGGGACCAAGGTGATCAGAATAGGTTGATTAGCCAGCAAGGAGCACTTCACCATCACCATGGAAGGAAGACAATTCAGTACCTTGTTGGACTTATGGACCACTTCTTGCCTCTTGTGGTCCAAAACTATGTGAATAGATTTTAGTTGCAGCTGCTTAGTCCTCAGAGTTATGGGAAGGGTGGTAGAGCCCCTGGAACTAGTGCTGAAGGAAGAAGTACCAGGCTTTCCATCCCCTGGGTGCTCAGACCAGGAGCACCAGGAGGGAAGCTCTCCAGTTATATAAAAATGATACAATGCTACATGTGTGTTCCATTAAGTTGAATCAGTACACTATCAGCTTGTATGTGTTTGATGCAGCCTAAGTTGGTAAGCATGCCTCACATATAGGTAGGGACCTAAAGGTCATGAAACTGCAGTTCTCAACCCTGGGTGCACATTGGAATCATTTGTAAAGATAGCAAGGCTCCAGCCCCACCCTGGCCCAATTAAATCAGCATCTCTGGGCATTGGGTTCAAGCATCAGTAGGTTTTCGCGGTTCTCCAGGTGGTTCTATTGTGCATCCTGCCCTGAGAATCACTGGATGAAAGCTGAGCCAACTGTGGAACTGTGCTAACAAGCTGTGTCCTGGGTAAACTATTGTTAAAAGGAAAAACCTTAGACAAATTAAACAGAGCTTAATTGAGCAAAGAATGATTTGTGAATCGGGCAGCCTTCAGAACCAGAACAGGTTCTAAGAACTCCAGCCTGCAACATGGTCAGATGGTATTTATGGACAGAAAACGGAAGTGAGATACAGAGTCAGCTGAACTATTGACGGCTTGGCGTTTTTTGCCTTCTTTGAATCAGTTGGCTGCCTGGGATTGGCTGAGGCTCAGCAGCTGATTGGCTGAGACTCAGCTATTTGTTACACGGGGATACTCCTCGTTAGGCTTTCAGTTAGTTTATGCAGTAAGTTAGGTTCCAGTTCTTTTCTTTTCTTTTTTTTTTTTTTAAATAAATGGACATTATTCAGTTGACTTATTATTCATCTAATCATACTTATCTATGATTAGCTTTGATTGCCCAAATCATTTTATAGTGGGATTTGTTAATCTGTAGTTGAACAGATGGTGGTTTATTTACTTATTTATTTATTTAGAGACAGAGTCTCACTTTGTCACCTAGGCTAGAGTGCAGTGGTGTCATCATAGTTCACAGCAACCTCAAGCTCCTGGGCTCAAGCGATCCTCCTACCTCAGTCTCCCAAGTAGCTGGGACTACAGGCATGTGCTACAATGCCTGGCTAATTTTTTCTATTTTTAGTAAAAACAGGGTTGGGGAAGGCTCTTGCTCAGGCTGGTCTCGAACTTCTGACCTCAAGCAATCTTCTTGCCTCGGCCTCCTAGAGTGCTAGTATTACAGGTGTGAGCCACTGCGCCTGGCTGCAGTTCTTTAGGTAAAGACTTGAGTACAAAGGCATCCTCAAGCCAAATTTAGTTCAGTTTAACACTATGATACACGTGGAAGCTTGATTGTCAGTGTAAATTCAATTGACCTGCCAGGAAGAGGTCTTGGTGGTGGCCGTGGAGTTGGAAGAAAGGTAAGGGAAATGGAGAGAATGAGGGATGAAATAACTGTCAGGCAGACAGTGCTACAGCTGCTTTGGCCTCTGGTTGAATAACTGGCTGAGCCTGTGCAGAGGATGGTGTCAGATGGCTACAGTCCCAGCCCAGTGGTGGCATTGTTGGTGTTACTGTTTGAAGGTTTAAGGGTATAGGGGTACAGGTATGTAAGAATGTAGCACCTGTTCGAATTATGGCAGCCTCACTGAGTGAGATCGTGGCCTTGGAGACATAAAGGGCGGTGGTAGCAGACCCAAGGCCAAGGGGCTAGGGGTGAACAGGAAGCCAGGAAGGAGCAGGAAGAACAGGCCTCATGGGGCTTCCAAGAAGATCAGACAGGTATAGAGATTTCTGTCCTGCTGAAATCCTTATTAGATGTTGCCTTTTGCTGTTTGTACGTGAACTGTTTTAGAAAAATATCCCTTAGGAACATTTAAAAGTGTGTGTATGTAGGTTTATACAAATGATAACAAACTGAGGGCCTTGTAGAGGATGTGGCATTTGAAATGTTTGTTTGCATGCTCTTCATAATTAATTTATATGCAACCCATGTCCTACCCTCTCATTTCCCAACAAGAATAACAGTGCATTATAATTAGTCCAGAATTGAAGCCTAGAAAGAGGCAGAATTTTGGAGGTTTCCAGAGGGAAAACAGGAGGAAAAGAAAAGCTTTCATTCCTGAACCTGGACCATGTGTTTTGCAGAGTCTTGTCCTGCTCTTGTAGTGGCAAAGGAGCTAGAAGGGAGTGCAGAGATGTGGCTGGGCCCTGCTGTGTATATGAATGGAGAGTGGTCATTCAAGCACTTGTTTTGCTTGGAAACTTCCAGATCTGAGAGGCCTAGAGAGGGAAAGGCCATCCCCATTGGCATTTTATGACATCATCTCATCTCCCATAGTGCAGCTCAATTGATGTCCCTTAATGACCCACTCCCTCCCCTCAGGGAGCCACAGTCAGGTGAAGAGGATGGACAATAGACAAACATCTGTAGGACAATGCAATTTTACACAGCAAGGTAATGCTTCTGCCTTCATCTTCACGGTGTTGCTGTGAGATAACCTATTAGCTAACGTAAAGTATAATGAGCGGTAACAGTTGAGGTGTTAGTATTATCAAAATTCAGGAGATTAAGCTATAATTCAGCTGTATTAGCATACTTTTCATGTCAGAAGTCTGATGCTTAATGCAAAATCACCTACACTTTAGCAATGAGGTGAAGCCTGAAGGAACAGAAAGTTCTTGAGCCCTGTGCTGGGAGCATGCCATTACGATGTGTATCTATTCTCTGGTGTGAGCTGGTTTGAACTCAGCTATAGTCTTCTTCCTGCCTCCTTCTCCAAGTAAAATGGTGAGACCAATTTTGACATATGGAAGAATTTCTGTGGTGCAAATTATTCTAGAGGAGAAAAACAAAACATGATTTGCAAATGCTGTCAATGAAATGTTTCTTTCCAAAGGCTAGAAGCAGAATGGAACACGTAATGGTGTGTGAGGATTGTCTTGTGGCTCTGCGTGGCTGTGGATGAGAGGACCGTGGGATGAGTGTGCCAGATACACCACCCATGGTCTCCAGCCAGATGTTTTGCTATGATGCTCGTATGTCACCAGGACTGTCACCTTGAAATCCTCAAGAAATCAAATATTCCAGGCACTGAAATTCCTACACCTTTGTTTCCCATCATTTGTAGACAGGATGTCACCTGCATATCAGTAAACACCTTGGTCAAGGTCTCCTAAGCGCGATCTACTCTTGGATGCACTACTGAATAACCTTAAAACCAACCTTAGAAAACATTTTTAAATTATAAAAACCATCTCATCATTTTTCTACCAGACTCTTTTCGAGTGAATTTCTTCATAGTCTTACTGAGTGGGAAGTAGGATTGGGGCAAAGGAAAAACAATGTTTTATGTCACAGCACTTACAGACAGATGGACAATGTGTGGGGAGGGCATCGTTGCCTTCACACCTCAACCAGCGTTGTCCAGTGGCACTGAACTAGGAACCTGACACACTGTAGAACAGTTTGGCCTTAAAACTCGTGAGAAGCAGGATAGTGCAGTGGGTAATAGCATAGATTTTGAAGCCTGACTAAACTGGCTGTGTCATTTACTTGTAGGATGATTTGGGGTGAGGTACTTAAACTCTCTAAGCCTGGGTTTCGTTAGCTGTAAAATAGAGGTTATAATAGCACCTATTCCTAGAGTTGTTATAAGGATTAAGTATAACACTGCATGCAGGGGCCTTTGGCACCGGCCATGGTGCACTGTCACCATTCAACATGTGTGAAGCAGGTCCCACTGAAGACAGTGCAGCTAGAACATCTGCTTTGCCAACTGATATTAATAAAACAAGCACTGTCATGTCTGTAGCCAGATGGGAGTTTACAACAGATAAACAGTCATGTATGACTGCAACAGGGTATGACCTCCTGGTTTAAATGTGCTTCTTTATGACATCATGAGGTTGAGAACTGTCCAAATGATATACGGATGAACAGAGAATGGTACAACCATGTAAAATGACTAGTCAATCAGCTGAAGACATCTTTCCAAAGTAAGAGGAAAAACATTGCCTAAGGTGAAATGGAACTATAAACTTCTGTTACAAAAAGCCAGTTACAGAAGGACAAATACTATATGATTCCACTTGCATAAAGTACTTAGAATAGTCAAATTCAGAGAGATTTAAAGTGGACTAGTAGGTGCCAGATCCTGGGGGGAAGAGGAAATGGGGAGATATTGTTCAAAGGTATAGAGTCCCAAATTTGCAAGACAAAAAATCTGAAAAAGGATGGTGGTGATGGTTACACAACAATGTGAATGTACTTAATGTCACTGAATTATGCACTTAAAATGGTTAAGATGGTAAATTCTATTTTATGTTTATGTTAAACAGAAAAATAAAATATATTTTATTCTATTTTAGCACAAAAAAATCAAACAAAAAACCTAGTGCTTTCATAAAAATGCAATTTTAATTTTTTTTAAAGCCAAATACTACAAAGTTTATGTTGAAAAACTGTAGGTCCCTGTTCACCCCATTCACCATAGGGTTTCATTCACCATGGCCAGACTTTCAACTCTTTAACTCTTTTTTATTTATCTTCTATTTCTAATAGCATACAATCTACTACTACTCTTGAGTGGGTTTTCAATTTTCTGTATTACCTACTGACTTCCATTTCTTCAAATGACTGGTGATTCTTGGCCCATCATTTACAGTATATTGAGTGAGGTGTCAGGAAGCTGATTGGAAGCGCAGTGCATGGGGAGAGCCTTGTTGATAGGCTCCCTGCAGAGTGTTTGGGACGAGTATCAGCCCCCTGTCAAGAACTCTCCATGTCAGTATCTATAGATCTCTTCCACTGGGCTGGTCAATTGCCCAGAATGGATCCTCCTTAGAGGGTGAGGGAGTGTAAACCGGGAAGTCTGTCTTCTAGAGCCAGTAGGGGAAGGAGAAGAAAACATTACCAGTCAGTGTCCCAACTTTCCCTTAATTCCTTTGCTTTCTTTGTGTACTACCCACTTAGCTCTCAGTTATACCTAGTTCATAGCCTCTAAATAGCTTTTCCAGATAGCAACCCTCTGGCCTTCTCTGGGGTGGGGACAGGGTGGTCACTAGTGGCTGTCAATTGGGAACAAGGATCTGAGTGTCTGAATATTCCATATGCAGACTCTCACTGAATTGTCCTGTGTTCAGCCTCATTTGTGTGCCACCTTCAGAAGATATTAAACCTTTTATTCCTGAGATTTTGCATCATGAATTGGCTTGCTTCTTGGGGCTTCTTTCTTCCACCCAAGCAGGTAAAGTAGGTGGATCTGAAATCCAGGAGAGGGTTGAAAGGCACTTGCTGACTTGCTTTCCATCTTTAAAAATTTTGTTGATTCTATTCTCACTGTCTCTATGAGCCTCTCTCCTTTTTATTCCTTTGCTATCATTTTAGTGAGGTTTGAGATGGAATCAGACATAAATCCCAGGATTCCATCTACCTGAAAATCTCATTCATAACTTATCAATAGCCTAGGAGAGGCTACTAAGTAACAATTTACAAAATAATCAATAGCAATCAAACTTTAATTAGTAGTTTCCTCTGGGAAATGGGAATTCAGGTAGAGTGAGAGGAGGGAATTTTTTTTTTATGCTACACATTTTTAAATATACATATATATATGCATATATTTAAGTTAAACCACTCTTGATAAAAACAAGAAAACTTTAAGCAACTTAAGTCACTTGTAGTAGTTATTGCTCAAAAATCACACCTGTACCAGGGCATAAGATTGTGGTTAGGATTGACATTTCCATTATTTTATTTTCATTTTGAATTCTTCAAAGTTCTGAGGATGAATTTTTTTATGTTATTTTATGCCAGTTTAAAATGGCTTTCAGGGTATTAAAAATGACTTTTACTCAGTTTGAACAATAATGATAAAATTGACCAGGTCCCTGAAATGAAAAAAAAAATTTTATACGATGATATCTGCTGGACACTTACTACATTCTAACCACAGAATGGCTGACTAGATATTCCAAAAGTTCTGACAAAAGTAATGTTAAAGCTTTCAGTAAGGCGTTAGAAACATTTTGCCTTTATCTGCTGCAAATACCTTGGGTCCAAGAGTAAAAGGCATAGAGGCAGTACTATCAACTGCACTAACTCACTAAAAACCAAGAATAGATGAGTGGCAAAGCCTTAATTTGAACCCCTGTTGGTCCATGTTGGTTTTAGCCACCACACTAAACACAGGGACCAAGTGCTTCAGAAGAAAGCTAAGAGATCAAGGGTGTAATTCTGCCTGTGGTGTTTGAGGAAAGCTTTATCAAAAAGTGATACTTAGGCTGGGTAATAGATACTGCTCAACAGCTTAAAATCAATGGACTATAAAGTTACAGTGATCAAGTCAGTATGGTATTGGCATAAGGATGGACTTGTAGATGACTGGCGCAGAACTGAGAATCCCAAACAGATCTCCCTTATAAAGTTAATTGATTTTCAATAAAGGTGTCAAAGTAATTCAATGGTAAAAGTATTGTCTTTTCAATATGTGGTACTGGAACAACTGATTATTCTTGCTAGCATTTTTCCTTTTCCTCATTGTATGTAATAAAACTATTCTTGATTTTCATATGAGGAATTACTCTCTACTTAGAAATTTCAAATCACTGGATCACAGTGGAATTAAATTAGAAGTCAGCACAGAGGAAATTTGAAAAACTCCCAAATATGTGGAAATTTCAACAACACACTTCTAAATAATCTGTGAATTGAAGAAATTGCATGGGAAATTAGAGAGCATTCTGAATGGAAAGAAAAATGAAAATGCAACGTATTAAAATTTGTAAAATGCAGCTAAAGTAATGCTTAGAGGGAAATTAATAGCTTTAAATGCTTCCATTGAAAAATCAGAAAGGTCTAAAATCAATGATCTAAGATTTTACCTTAAGAAATTAGAAAATGAAGGGAAAATTAAACACAAAAAGGGTAGAAGCAAAAAAGAATAAAGCTAAGAGAAGAAGTCAATGAAATATAAAACCGACAACCAAATGTCAACCAACTGGTGGTGGGTGAAGAAAATATGGAATATCCATATGGTAGAATACTACTCAGCAACAAAAAGGGATGAACTGCTGATACTTACAACAACATGGATGATATTAAAAACATCATGGTAAATGAAAGAAGTCAGACACAAAAGACTTCATATTTTAAGATTCTATTTAGATGGAGTTCTGGAAAAGACGAAAAGTATGGTTGCAGAAAGTAGATCAGTGGTTGCCTCGGATCCTAGTGCCAAAGATAGTTTTGAACTTTTTGAATAGGTATGAGGGAAGCTTTTGAATTATACACTTTGAATGAATGAACTGTATGTGATTTATACTTTCATAAACTATTCAAAAATTACTGTAGAAAGCCACTTGCTAAAAGGAAAAAGCTGTTTGTTTGTTTTCTAGGACTCTTGAAAAGTGTTTTAGCTTTCATTCCTTTCCCTCCTTCATAGTGGCAGTATGTAGTGGCAAAAATTTTTGTATTTAATTTATAGGACCTTTCATGCTCATGCATGTGAACTCTTAGATGAAGTTAAACAAACTTTTCCTGGTGGTATTGGAGTAAAGTGGGGTATAAACTTAAATCTAGATCTGAGCTGATTATTTTAAGAAACATTAAAAAAGTGCCCTAGTTTATATCACAAAAAATTTGTCTGAAAATTTCAGCAAGAATTCTTTTCAGCAAAATTTTACATGCTTATTTATTTACATTTTTGTAGACTCCATAGTACCTCCCCACATGCGTGTGCCCTCTCTCTGTCTCTTTCTCTCTGTCACACACACACACATGCCCTTGTTTACTGTGTTGATGAAGAGAGAGATTCCCATCTGTTTCTACAAATGACCATATCTTAAACTTCTGGAGAATAAATGATAAGAATCTGAATGTTCCTTCTTGAATGCCAATCTTTTGGCTACTCTGTGGTTGATAATTATTTTTAGAGAGTCTTGGGATCCAGAGCTCAACAATGGGAAGAAATAGTAAACTTTTTGTGTTCTGGGCAAAGAAGAACTGGAATAAAATAGAAGTTGGATTAATGCTTTTGAGAAATGACAATTTTTTGTCTTGATTTCTTTCAGTCATTCTCCTTTTCTTTCTCTTTCTATCTCCTTGTCTTTCTCCCTTTCTTTCTCCCTTTCTTTCTCTCTCTCTCTCTCTCTCTCTCTCTCTCACACACACACACACACACACACACACACACACACACGTACACCTTCATAACAGTTGTGATATTTGGAGCCAGAAATGAAGAGAGCAAAATAGAGGTCAAAGCAACCAAAGGTATAACTTTAAATGATGTATTTACACTTCCAGGATTTTATCCTAAGGAAAAATTAAGTACATAAACAAAGTTTTGACTATAAGATTTTCGTCTCACTTTTGTATTTAATAGTGAAACTATAAACAACCTGCATGTCACATAGAGATTTCATTAAATAAACTACTGAAAATTTATATAGCAGAAAAGCATGCAGCCATTAAAAACCATGCTGTAGAAGAATATTTAAGAAATATAGTTATAATCTAAAAAGCAAAAATGTAGCTGTCACAATTGCATATAGTAATCTATCTTATATGATAGGTAAATATTAATATATTATTTATATGTTAAATATATAAATTATACATAGTATTATAGTTATATATAATTTATATGTCAATC
Source organism: Lemur catta (assembly GCF_020740605.2). Classification (NCBI taxonomy): domain Eukaryota; kingdom Metazoa; phylum Chordata; class Mammalia; order Primates; family Lemuridae; genus Lemur; species Lemur catta. Next base: position 22,008,060 of record NC_059131.1, on the reverse strand, counting down.
ATATTTTCTATTCCTATATTGACATATAGGAAAAAATAAAAGAATATGCAAAATGTTAAAATGGTTGTCTGAGTGTTAGAAAATGGGAATTTAAAAGTTTCTATTTTCTTATTTTCTAAATTTTCTTAAGTGAGTATGTATCTCTGTGATAATTAGAAAAAGACAATGTCATAAAAAGGAAGTAAAAGAATGCTAACCATATTAATTTTCTAGGGCCACTGTAACAAATGACCACAAACTGAGTGGCCTAAAACAGCAGAAATTCATTCTCTCACAGTTTTGGACTCCAAAAGCCTGAAATCAAGGGGTCAGCAGGGCCACACTCTCTCCAAAGGCTCTGGGGAAGATCCTTGCTCTCACAGCCACTGCCGGCTGTAGGCATTCTTCTGATCGTGGCTGCATTAATGCCAATCTGTGCCTCCACCTTCGAGTGGCTTTCCCTCTTCTCCCATGTCTATCCTCTGGACACTTGTAGTTGGACTTAGGGCCTCTCCAGATAATCTTGGATGATGTTATCTTGAAATCCTTAATTATATCTGCAAAGACCTTTTTTCCAAATAAGGTCACATTCACAGGTTCCCAGAGTTAGGAGGTGCACATATCTTTGGGGGGACCGCCACTCAAACCACTACACTAACTACTCTCTACTTTTTAAAAGTATGAAATAGTCACGAAGAAAATTCACTGCCTATGGGGTGAATCTAGCGTTTATTTACTTTTGTTGTCATTTGAAAGCCAGGAAGCCATCCACGAGGAGAAGCAGTCACAAAAGCAAGATAGAAGAGCAGTGCTACTAGGGCAATGACCTTCTCTGATTTATTTATTTTTTTCCAAAGATCCAGTTTTGTTGTCTGAACTTATAATGGATTTTATCCACCAAAGCTGTTCTGTCTGGTTACTAGAAAATTTTTTGAGGAAATGTAAGACACAGAAAAAGTGAATTGGTTTATTTTTAAATTGTCAAATCATCATAATGGCGATAAAAACATCAAAACATGGATGCTTTATTGTTTTGGTGCCATTATCCCAAGCTCTATAAATACTCAACAGTGTCAGAGTAAATTTAGACCAAAAACCTCCACTTTTTATGATCCATAAGATTATCAAATGAGGAAAGGGGCAGAGAGAAGTATGTAATTGTTAGAAGTTGCCTAATAAATTTGTATTGGGTAAGTACAAAGCATTTATGCTTGGGCTCAGGCTGAGGGTCCTTGGTAGGCACTTAAATTGGACTCAGAAAATATTCTTGATCACTCTTTAGTGGCAGAGGGGTTGGCCCAGATGAATTCTGATGAAGAGTCTTTCACCAAGAGGGCTGATAGAGTAATTCCTGGGTTGCTACTCTAGACCTGCTGAATCTCTGGGATGGGGCTTTCATTTTAACAAGTTTCAGGTAGAATTCTTAAGAACCTTAAAGTTTGCAAACCATGTTCTTCCAGAGCCCTACTTCCTTTTATCCTCTTAATTCATCTAAGTCTTAGAAGAGAGATTTTTTTTTTTAAATCTCACTAATAACTGATAACAGCTTAATATGTTGTTTCTAAAGTGCTTACGTTTTGTTTCTGTTTTTTGAGACAAGGTCTCATTCTGTTGCCTAGGCTAGAGTTCAGTGGTGTCATCATAACTCACTGCAACCTCAAACTCCTGGGCTCAAGTGAACCTCCTGTCTTAGCCTCCCAAGTAGCGAGTAACTGGGACTACAGGCACATGACACCACACTCGGCTAATTCATACATTTTTCGTAGAGAGGGTCTCTCTATGTTGCCCAGGCTGGTCTTGAACTCCTGGCCTCCAGTGATCCTGCTGCCTCGCCTCCTGAAGTGCTGGGATTACAGGTATGAGCCACTGTGTGCCTGGCCTAAAGTGTTTGCCTTTTTAAAGTCTTGATTGTACAGAGGTCCATTTCTTCACCCAAAGCAATAAGCCCTAATTTTTAGGAACCCTAGTTGACAAGTGTGGATAAGGAGGAGTTTACCCCAAATGGGTAAATGTGCATTCAGTAAGCACAGGTAGAGTTTGTTTCCACAACTGTGGTAGGTCCTGGCCAGGCCCCCTGTAGGAACTCCAAACTTTTAGTTTCCCTGGAGAGCTGCACTAAATCGCTTATGCTCTTGGTTTTGTGCATATTTCTGCACCGCTTTATTTGCTGGTTTGGAGGTCAGTCTCAGTGGAAAAAAACATTAATGGAGTTGAAGCCACTATTTGCTCCCATCTTTGAACCAGACCAGACTTTGTTGTCTGGAATAGCTCACAAGTATGATTTTAGATCAGCAGTTCCTAAAATGTGTTTCCTGGGAGACTGGTTCATTAGTTTTCTCAATAACCATTTATTGAACAGCTACTATGTATACAGCTCTATTCTAGGCACTGGGCTTACAGTAAGAAATCAAACACAAATCTGTGTTCTCATGGTGCTTATGATCTAGTTGTGAAAGGTTTGAACAGATTAAACAAATAAACGGGCGAGAGGGATTTGTAGCTAAATATTTCTGTTAACTACAGAGTTTCTCACATGCTTCAATATATAATTGTGCATTATAAGTTATCAGGGGAGCAGAGGGGTTAGTGGTTGAAGATATGTGATGCAGCATTTTAAAAACTGCTTTGACCATGGAGCCTCTTTATTAAGGGAATCCTGGAAGGATTACTATTCTGCAGAAAATACTTTGACAAATGTAATTCTAAAATCTTGAGTGAGAGCGTTTCTTATTGTTGTCATTGTTGTTCAAGGACTCAGTGGGGTAATAGCCTACTTTTCATAAAATTCAGAGATATTTATTCTTTGTTTCATAATTTCATATTTTATAAAATTCAGAAATATTTATTCTCTCCTTCAGCGTCAAGTAATGATATTTTATACTTATTTAACAAATAAATCCACTGATGTTTAAAACATGCTGATATTTATGCCATAATGATATTAAGGCCAAGTGACAGATGGGAGGCTGGTGTCCTCACTTTCATGTCATCAGAGTGGAGAAAGAAGGAGAAGGAATTATTGGAATAATAATAACTAACAGAGCAGGTTGGCCAGAATTCTAGGATGGCCTCCATAACCTCTCTGGTGTTTCTCCTGTGATTATGTTATCTTACATGGCAAAAGGGATTTTCAGCTGTAATTAACATTACTAATCAGTTTACCTTAAGATAGGGAGATTATCTGGTGGGACTCTCCTAATCACATGAGCCCTTTTAAAAACAGTTTTCTCTGGTAGTACTTGGATTTTAGTTTGGTGATGTCCTGGGCAGAGAACCCAGCCCTGCCAGCCAGGACTTCTGACTTGCAGGACTGTAGATCTTGTGTTAAGCTGCTAAGTCATGGCAATTTGTTACAGAGCAATAGAAAACTAAAACATAAAGCCAAAATGGGACCATGCTTCTCATTTGACAAAGAAAGGAATGGAAGCCTGTGGAGATAAACATATGTCACCAGCACATTTATTCACTGAATGTGAATGTCTCAGATGATCCTTGAGGCCACTTCTTGAGGTCACTTCCAACTCTAAGATGCAATAGTTTTGACATTCACCTCTTTCTCTCCTGGGCACTTATCTGGCAGAGTATTTTCCCTGTTCACATGTGTGCATTGCATACAGCCCCTCCCTGCAAGAAGCTCGCCCAGGCTGATGAGGGAACAGCTGGGTGAACAGAGATGGGGTATGAGGGGCCATGCAGAGCTGTGCCAAGAAGTGAGTGGCCTCTGCATACATTTGGTGGGGAAATTCAGACTTTCTATTAGACATTTGGTGCTATGTGGTATTATAAAACCCTATTATTACCTGTAGGAACTCCAGGATGAGTTTGTGGACTTCAGGCTAGGAACCATTGATCCTTTTATTGATAAGGAAACCAATGCCAGCAGAGTGGTCATGACTCACCCAAGGTCACACTGAAACAGTTCAGAGCAATGAACTCAGAGCAGCTGACTCCAGGACAGCATTTCCTCTGCCATGTGTCTTTTTTACCCTTCCCCTGAAAAGAAGCCAGTCTCTTCCCCTCATCTGTAAGTAAAGCTCTACAAAGGATAGCAGAGGACAAAAGTCTTTAGTCCAGAACAGTTCAGTTTCAAGGAAGAGAAATTTACTCAAACAAGCTCAAGTTATAGGGGAGCTTCTGATGATGGAACCTGGCTTCTTATGGGGCTCTGGGGAGCCTATTGCTATTAGCTTCCTCTCTCCTTGGCCCCAAGGTGACAACACAGGCTGTTTTCTCTGCTCTTTGGGGCATCTGTCCCTACATCTCTGTGCCCAGAGCCCACAATGGCTTCCCCATGCTGGAGCTCTGAATCTGAAAAATCCCAGAGTACCTCTCATGGCTGATGGACTCGGTCTCCTATGATCATTATTTCATATTGCTGGGCATTCAAGGGGGGAAACTGAGGCACCTGGGATCAGCTGTCTACTGTTGGCCTGTGGGTAGGGCAGTGCCTTTAAGAAGGTGAAATAGTCTTTAAGAATTATATTATGGAGACCACTATTCCAAGTACCAAGTGAGGGTGACCGTTGTCTGTATGGATGCAGCTCATTTAAGAAACTGCCTCTTCCTTGGCAAGATATACCACATTATAAAAATCTCTGTGAACCCTATTACCCAAAGATCATTTGTGTCGTTGCCTTTGTTTCTTAATCTTTAATTCAGCTTTTTCATCTTTTAGCATTCTCATTTATGTTTTTTTCTCTCCTCTTTGGATTAGAATATTCATGGAGGGGCTGCAGGGACATACATTTCATGGCTCCCCATGTTCCCTGGCATCTTCCCTGTCTTCATTTGCCCAAAGAGCAGCCCCAGCCTTGATGTGTCTGGCTTTGAGGGCAAGGACCACAGAGCCATGGCTGGACTGATGGTTGCCAGATGGGATGGCACTGGTGGTATCTGTTCCAAGGGCCCAGCTGCTTGGCTGATGTGAATGCCAGGTGATATCCAAGAACATGACTTCCCGGCTCTAGGGCCACATTCAGCTCTCTGACTCTTCCTGTGATTCATCCTCACCGGGGGCTGCTGAATCACTACAACCAGCAAAAGGTACTAATACTTGGCACTGAAATTTAATAGCTCTCCTAAGCCTAGGGACTTCATTAACTGGTGGGAGAATCAATGACAGGCTCTTTACGACCCTGGGCTTCCTACTTAGAACTCCCTAGACCACACCATCTGAGAGCCAGAGCTGCTGCCATCTTGAAAGGGACATTTGAGACATAACAATTTCTTTTGTTGTTATGCATCCCTAGACATTCATTCCTCTTCTCCACAACCCACACCCACATCCTACGTGTCAAAGTGATTGTAAGCTAGCCTTTGGAAGGTGGGAGAACAACTGATTACAGATATTTGGGAAAGTCTGCCCGGGGCAACCTAATAGCTATGATGCTGTTAGAACCCTCCTTTGGTCTTTGGGGAAGTATGTGTGTAGTAGCATCGCCCTTGTATGGTCACTTGCTTACTTGCGTCCCTACACAAACTGGTTTATGGTATGAGAGTTGCTCCTTTGCTTTCTATGCATCTGTTCCTTATTTGTCTTTAACCTTTCTCAACTCCAATCAACTCTTCAAAATATTTCTGGCTAAAATTTCTATTTGATTCCTGTGGATTAAATGTGTGGGTTTGGCTTCAGAGGATCTGGGTTCTAAGCCTTGCTTGGCTGCTAACACACACTGTGAACTCGGGCAAGTCATCCTGGAAGGATGAAAGGACTAACCCTGGCTATCTCTCGGCCTCAAAATGGAAAACCTGATGGAAGTCACTTAACTTTTCTGAGCCTGTACCCTCATTTTCAGGAGGTGGCATTGTGGTGGTGGTGCCAGCAAGGGCTTTGGAGTAGACAGACACGAGTTCAAATCCCAGCAAAATCAGTGGTGTGGTCTTGGGCCAGTTTGTGAGTCTCATTTTTCCTTTTCATGTGAGAAGTGGGAGAGTGTTACCTTACTGCATTATGCTGGGGTTCAGTGAGGTGATTAAGATAAACCCTTACATTGCAACCCCCTAAACTCCCCAGCACATCCTGCCCCCTCTGTTCGCTTCTATTTTTTTCATAGCATTCATGAATTTTTAGATTCTGTATAATTTTCTTATTTATTTTGTTTAGTATCTATCTCTCCCCACAAGCTCCACAAGGGCAGGGTTTTTTATTTGTTTTGCTCACTGCTGTATCCCCAGTGTCTGAAATAGTATCTGGCATGTAGTATAATAAGTATCCCATAAATACTCGTAGGATGAATGTGAAATGAATATGATTCTTGTAGCTGTGAAGGGTCAGCTAGTAAGTACTTTAGGCTCTGTAGGCCATACAGTCTCTGCAACTACTCACCTTGGCTGTTATAGCAGGGCGGCCACCACATAGGCCATATATAAACAAATGGGTGTGGCCGTGTTCCTATGCAACTTTATAAAAGCAGGCCTTGAGCTGGACTGGCCTGCAGGCTATGTTAGTTTGCCCTTCCCTGCTGTAGAACTACTTGGTGGATCTGAATTTTGATGTGTCATTCTAATTCAGGGACAGCCCTGTTTGGGTCCTCCTATGATGAGGAAACAGGAAATCTCATCCCAGATGTCCTCTCTTTGCCCCTCCCACCTTGCCCTAGGAGCTGACCTTAGGGCTTTGTTCAGCTCCTTTGCCCTATGGCTTCTGGTTGATTTCAGTTTTTGAGTGACACTGGCAGGTTCCCAACATGGAGGAGGGAAAGGTTGGAGAATTTACTTCTAGCTCCTTCCCTGCCGGAGGTGGTTTGGGGAGATTGAGTTCCTTCCCTAGAGCCCTTGCATTTTACAGGTTCCAACCCTACTGTTTTTATATCCAGGATGCTTTATCATTTTTTGGTGAGTTTTCTCAGCTCTTTTCACACTTCTGTAAACAGGCCCTTCATTAAGCTTGCTTTTCTTACCCGTGTTAGAAGGGGCCTTCTGTTTTCCACCAGGCCCCTGACTAATCCGGGGTTCGAGGGAAGAACGAGCAGTGGCCAGACTGTGACTCCCCTCACCCCACCCACAGCTGCTTGTGATCCCAGCTACCCCGTGCAGCCTTCACAGCTCTTTTTTGGTTGAGAATTTGTGTTTTCTCTTCCTTTCCTTCCAGGAAGGGCTGATAAAAACAGGAAATGACTTGCTGGAGGTGGGAGGATGACAAAGAAGTGAGATTCTACTTGTTTCTCAAATTCATCAAAATGAAGAACAGAATATCAATTTATCGATTCTAGAACCAGCTTTTCTTTTCTTTTTTTTTATTTCAGCTTATTATGGTGATACAAAAGCTTAGGTTATATATATTGCCCATGTCCCGCCCATCCCCCTGAGTCAGAGCCTCAAGCGTGTCCATTCCCCAGACAGTGTGCCTGGCACTCACCAGGTAGTCATACCTCCATCCCCTCCCCCCACCCCCCCACCTCCCCGAGTCAGCACCTTCAAGCATGACCATTCCCCAGACGGTGCGCAACGCACTCATCATGTAGGCATACATCCATCCCCTCCCCCCAGTCCCCGTCTCAGTCTGATATCCAATTGGTATCCTTCCCCGATGTGCTTTTAGGTGATGATCAGGGAAACCAGTTTTCTGGTGAGTACATGTGATGCTTGTTTTTCCATTCTTGGGATACTTCACTTAATATAATGGGTTCCAACTCTCTCCAGGAGAACCAAAGAGATGTCGTATCACCATTATATCTTACAGCTGAGTAATACTCCATGAGAACCAGCTTTTTCAGTCAGTAGTCCTGTGTCTTTGGACAAGTTAATTGACTTCTTTGAGTTTCAGATTGCTTTTCTTTAGAATGGGTATAATAAACCCTGCTATATAAATTTGTATACTTAGTGTGATTACAACTTAGTACTAAGAGGAAAAAAACCCAGCAAAACTGTTTCATAGAATGTGAAATATTATTAAAAATGTTAAATATGATAATTTAGAGGTAGTTTTTCCTCCTTCATTTTCTAGATTTCATTAGTCTTTATTACTTTTATTATGAGAAAAAAGGAAAAACATAGTCTCTGCCAACTATACAAGGTGGCTCAGGAAATAAAACAAAATGTTATATTGGGTTATATTGGAATGCACTTTGAGAACTGCAAAGTGCTGTGAGGATGACAATTGCCATTATTAATTTACCCTGTATGGTTAAGTGGATCTCTCTTTGCTTGTCCTGAGGTGGTTGCTTTTGCCAGGCTCTTAGCTCTTGGGTCCCCCGAGCTCAGGTAGACATTATTGGAGGTTGGCAGTGACCCTGAGGCCCCACTTCACTTCTGTGATAAGACCACCCCTAAGGCTGACCTTCCTCCTGGCTGTCCTGATTTCAGCACTGAAATGATTACCAATGTCTGAGGGATTCCAGAAGCACCTGCCACAGCTCCAGGCCCCATGGTCTTTTTGCCTGCTGCATGAGTGCAGACCCTGCTGTCCAGAAGTAGCAGGCACTGGTCCCTTCTCCTCCCCTCATTCCTTTGCCTGAGCCTTGTGGGAGTGTGAATGAATGGCCACCAGGGGCATTTTTTGTTAACACTCTTCTTGTATGTTTTTGAATGAAACCTTTTCTTTGTACCCTTACTGATGATGTTTTAGTGTTTGCCTTCATGATCCCTCCTGAAGAAATGACTCTGATATAGGTGGCCCTTGGCTCAGGCTTTTTTCATTACACACAGACACATACACATACAGAAAAAGTTGAAGTTCCATTTTCCTCCTTTCTCAGAGTCAACCACTGTCATGAAATGCATTTGGGTTTATCTTTTATAATAGTATTTGCTGATTTAGAAGTGGTTGATTATATTCTTTTAATTGGTGTTCTTTTAATTATTGCCATTAACATTTTAAAATAAATGTTCTTATTGAAGTGTAGCATGTAGAAATTATACAAATCCTAAGTGTACAGTTTGACATGTAGTAGTTGTGGGGGGTCAGTGGAGGGGTCCACCACAGCTACAAGGAAATAAGGGGGTTCACTGTAGAGAATTTGAACACCAAAGAAAAGCTTTTTACCATCATAATGATGCTTTGAATATTCTAAACAATGTCAGTGATAAAATACTCCTCCCTGGGGGCAGACTCAGGGTCTCCCCATCTTGGTACGCCACTTCGGCTTGATAAACATCACATGGTGAAAACACGTCCATGTAACGACTACCCCTATGTATAAATAGAAGAGGACCTGCACCCTGCACTTGTAATACCACAGATTCCTTTTGCCTATATTTTAATCTTATATAAATTGAATCATGTACTTTGTATTCTTTCAATTCTGGCTTCTTTTGCTCAGCCCCATGTCTGTGAGATTCATCTATCCTTTGCATATAGCAGTAGTTTATTCATTTCTGTTGTACAAATATTTCATTATGAATATACAAAAATGTACTTATCCATTCTTTGGTTGATTAACAAATGAGTTGATTCCATTTTGGGGCTGTCATGAACAGTGCTGCGATGAACATTCTTGCACATGTCTTTTGGTGCACATATGTAGGTATTTCTGTTGGGCATATACTGAGTAGTAGAATTGCTGGTTCGTAGAGCATGGGCATATTCAACTTCAGTAGATACTGTCACTTTCTTAAAATGATTATATTGATTGGCACCCTCTTGAGCAATTAGGAGAGGTTCAGGTGCCCTTCCTATTCCCCAACACTTTGTGTAGTCAACTCCTAAAGTTTAACCATTGTGGAAGAAGTATAGGAGTATCATACTGTCGTTTTGATATACATTTCCTTAATCTCTAATGAGTTTAAGAAACTTTTATATGTTTATTAACCATTTGGATATCTCCTTTGTGAAATGCCTATTCAGGTCTTTTGCTGCATTTTGTAATTGAGTTGTCTGTATAACTGATTTGCAAAAGTTATTTATATAGTCTGGTTATCCAGTTCTTTTTTTTTTAATTACATATAATGCCTTTTTCTCTACTAAGGTTGTGCTTTTAAACACAGCAGTTTCTAACTTTAATGTAGATCAATTTATCAATTTTTTTTCCATTATGGTTAGTGGTATTTGTGTCCTGTTTAAGAAATCTTTGCCTACCACTACAGTTCATTCTCCTATGTCATTGCTTAGAGATTTTATTATTTTGCTTTTCATATTTAGATCTGTAATCTACCTGGAATTGATTTTTGTGTATGGTGTGAGATAGGGGTCAGTTTTTTTCCATGTGGTTATCTAATTTACCCAGTAACTGGAAAGTGAGAATAGTGATCATCCTGGTTTTGCTCCCAATCTCAGATGAAAAACTTTCAACAATCTACTATTAAATGCAATGTCTGCTGTAGGATTTTTGGTGGCCATCCTTTATTGGCTGCTACTACTCGTTAGCTAAAAAGTTATTTTTTTCTTTTAAATTATGAATTGGTGTTAAATTTTATCAGATGATTTTTTTCTCATTTATTAAACTGATTATATTGGGTTTAAAAATTCTTCTCTTTTAAACTGGCAAATTACACTGATAGATTTTCAAAATGTTAAAACAACCTTCATTTTTGGAACAAACTAACTTGGTCTTGATGTCTTCTAGACACGTGTACTATATTTTATTTGTTTCACACTTCTGGGTCTTGTTCCCATTTCCTTGGGGACATGGTTTGTCTCATACAGATTTGATAACCCTCCTCTAATAGTGCTGAGCCTTTAGGATATGCCCAGTGCATGGGGGTGACGTGCCATTAATTCAAGTAGAGGCATTTCTCCTTCCTGTAGTTGGGTGGGTTTGACAGTTTGGATGGTGTGATTCTCCTAGTGGCTAATGAGCAGCTCAGGAATGCTAATGAAGGACTTCCTTTGGTTGTCTCTAGTGAGTCAGCAAATGAGCTCTGTAACTTGGAGAGCCAGAAGTTAATTAGCAACCTGGTATAGACAGACCCTGATGAAAATGAGGGAATTTAGGTCTGTCAGAGCAGAGCACTAAGAAGCTTTGAAGGTGAGGGCCGGATTAGGGACGTGAGGTGAAAAGCAAAGGGAAGCCAGGACTAGGGTTTATGAATTAATGTCAATGTCAGGCTCTGTAAAGAAAATCAGGAGAGGCCAGAACACGTGGGCTACACAGGAAGAGGGGTGGGCCCAACATCTGGGTATCATTGACATCAGAGGAGCTGTTGATACACATCTCTCCCTTGTAGCAGGATAAAAGTGAGAAATGCAGGAGACGTGTGCAGCGTGACTAGCTGAAGCAGATCACCTGCCAGCCGACGATGATGGATGAGGGGTTTTAGGTGTCTTGCGCTACTTGTTCATTTTTCTTTGAGACAGGATGGAAAATCTAAAACCCTATCTGCTTACAAGTTTACTACAATAACCCAATGGATAAATAATTTGCCAAGCAATACCATGGATAATGTTCTCCAAATGAAGTGGAATAGACTATAGACACAAGGCAAAGATGAAAGATTGGAGCTGTCCTCATCAAGCTGCATAAGTGATGTCCACCCTGAGCACTGGGCTTGGATGCACTGGGTGTGCTCATGATCCAGGGCAGGTAACTTTGGACAGAAAAAAAAGTGGTGTTCCTTTGGCTCAGGCAGATACCTAATTACGTTAGAACTGCCAAAAAGCAACCTATTGAAAGTTAAACTATTTCAAGGCACTGTGGGTAAAATATGCAAAATGTCACGGAGACAGAATCGAGGAAGCCTGTATACCAGGTGTAGCATAAAACTAACTTGCCAGGGAAATTCTTAGTTCTGTGTCCTCTTGAAATCTTTTTTCCCCCAACTGTGCAAGCTCTGTCCTCTTTACTGTCGGAAACCCAGAAACAGATGCTCCTCACCCTCTCCCCTCACAAATTTTAATACACTGAAAATGAAAATGAGGTTCCTGAGTCTACCATGTCCAGGGCAGGAGTCCCAGTCATGCTGTGTTCGCCAGGAAATTGTGCAGAATGGAATGAAGATGTATCAAGATTCTGCCCAGGTTAGGCCTGTTCTTTGGAATTTTAACTATGTGAATGAAACGTTCCAAATTTGTTGTACTTCTTTGTTACTGCAACAATAATAACCCCACACAGATGTCACCTGGGGCCCGCAGCCTGGGGAAGGCCTGAGCCTGTCTTTGTGGTTTCTGCAGATTCTTGCAGCCTCACGCTCCCATGGTCCTAAACCTCACAGGATTGCCAGATGGAGAACGCAGCCTCATCACACACCCACGCGCTCCACTTAGACCAAGGTGTTTTATTAGTTTAGTAATTTTGCTACAGATACAAGGCGTAGTGCTGTCGGGTGGGGTGGGATGAGCCATGTTCCAGGCTCAGCTCACTCCTCTGTCCCTCATGCTTCTTCCTGCCTCTTCTTTTAGAAATTCCTTTTGTTTCATGTGGAGAACTTTCACCCCCTTTCCTGAGCTCTTGGTCCCAGCCATATCCATGCCCTACAGGTTGTACCTAACTTGAGGGAGCCTCATAGGGAGGATTTCCTATAGAGGAGTCTCTTTCTAAGAAGAGGTTTGGTACCAGCTCCTCCTAAAAATTTTGAAGTGGACATCGTCACCTCCATTTTATGCTTGAGGAGCCTGAGACCTGGCATGAGTTAGTGAGTTGTGTAAGTTAACACAAGGCCAGGACCTGAAATGAAGTTGTTTGGCCCCAAATCCCATGGTGTTTGCATGACTCCACACTCCTCTTAAGGACTCCTTGTAAGGATTTCAAAGCCCTTTACTAACATGGTCTCTCTTGTGGTCAGGTAGGAAGTAGATGCCTTTTGTCAACCTTCACACCATATTTTTGCTTAGTGCTTTTGCCCACTTTATTTAACATTTCCAGCAAGCCTGCAAGTACTCTTTTTTGAAAGAGGACATTGAAGTTCTGAGAGGGAAGTGACTTGGCTAAAGTCCCACCTCCAGGAAAGAGTAGACCTGGGTCTTCAACCCAGGCCTTCTGCTTCTTTGCACCATTGAAGGGTGGAGATGCAAAGTGAACAGCCAGAGGTTTGCAGAATCCTGGTGATTTCCACTTGGTTTTTCAATGTTTAGCTCAAACTGAAAAGGATAACGAGCAAGCTCAGCCACAGACTCAGGCTCGTTCTGCACCGGCCCCAGCAGCAAGCTCAGGTCTGAGGCCAGCCGGTCCCCAGGAGCGGTCAGCAGGTGTTATACCTCTCAGAGGAGGCCAGGAGAGAACCTAAATGTCTGGACCTTCACATTCATTTTCCTCCCTTCCCTTGGTTTTTTTTTGGAGCTGAGCCTGTCATTCATTAATTAGTCTGTGAAGCAAAGGAAATAAAAAACTGCCTTGGAAAGAACTAGTATTTGTTTAAAACTGAAAAAAAAACTAACAGCCCAGAAAAGACTGAAACATGTTTCCAATATACTGAATTTGGTTATCTGGCTGTGAACAAAGGGACCTATTCATTTAAAATTAAAGTTTAAAGAGCTGGCAAGTTTGATGAATCCACTGTGATGGGAGGGGCCCCCACTGACCACAATGCTGAGGCTGCTTCCTCGCCTCTGCACGTTCTGGGCATTTTGTGAATTGCGCTAATTGTTTAGTGCCATGTGTTACGTGTGCTGGGGGGACACAGTGGAAGTCCAGCGCGTCCTCATATGGGCTGAACAATGGAGTCCCTGCTCTCTAACTGTGGTGGTGGCCATTGGACCCCCCAGCAGCTCCAGCACAGTTGCTTTTGACTTTGACTGTGAGTTTCAATCAGAAACACGACCCTCATCCAGCAAGGGGCAAAGATACATGCACCGTTCAGACAGCAGAACAGAATGGAGGCCAGTAGGAAGTGGAGGATGTTGTTATGGTCCTCTAGGGCAGCTCAGGAAGTGGAAATTGGCGGATATAATCCCAGCAATGTGAACACTGGGACATATTGTTCAGTGCTTTAAGTTGAATTGCAAAATAAAATCCTGGTGGGCAGGGGAACCCTCTTCCCGTGAACCTGTGCCCTCTCGTTCCTCACACTGCAGTGTTCATTCGAGTTCCTTTTTATCTTGCAGCCAACTAGTTTTCCTCAGGAACAGTTCCGACTGTGCCCCTGTCTTGTTTAGGAGCCTGCAGGGACTCCCTCTTGCCCCCCGGGATAGTTAACTTGGCATTCAAGTTCACTTTATGGCCCTGCACCTCCAACTGCCCCCACCTGCCTTTTCCTCCTGTTGCTTATGTGTCACTTTTTGCACCTGTACTTCAGCCAGACAGAGCTGCTGTATTTCCCACACCCACATTTCCTCCTCCTTCGCTTCTTGCCTTTTCTTTCTTTCCTTCCCTAAATGCTGTAAATTTCATCTTCCCATGCCCCCATCCTTCCCATGAACTCAGAGCCATGGTGCAATCACATCTGCTTCTTCCTCCTCTGGACTCCCATAGTACTGTCTGTGTCTTTCTTATCATATTAAATAATATCCATCACCTTTGACTTTGTAGTACAGTTGCTTGGTAGGGTTTCTTGTCTGCATGCTTTGCCTCATGCTTCCAACAAGCCTGCAAGTAACCCCTTTTAAATCAGGGTGTTGTTTGCAATCAGGGCCAAGTGATCCTTGCTGTGTCAACTCTGGGGAAAGACAGGCACCCCAAAATGTTTGATTAATGTATTAATGAGTGAGACTTATTGAGGCAAGGATTAGTAGTCTGGCCCAGGTTGGCACCCAATGGTTTCATCTGTCCTTTCCTTCCTTCCCTCTATCCCCACTTTTGGTTTTTCCCCTTCTCTCTTTACCTTCTTCTTTTCCTATTTTTATTTTATCTGCCTCTGAGCCTTGGTACTCTAAGCAGCTCTGCTAGGCCTACCCCGTCTCTCCAGGTTTCTGATTTCTGTGATGGCCCCAAATAGCTGTTGAAGAGCAACGGCAACGAAGAAACTGCTCACGCAAGATGTTTGGTGTCAGGGAAGTAGGGACCCTGTTCCACATGGTGCTTTTTGCTTTGGAGATGACTATCTGAAGATGTGCATTTCTTTCTGTCCTCTGGGAAGTGGTAAGTGTTCTTTCCTGCCGCTTCATTTCCAAAGGAGGGTTACACATGGAGGAGGCAAGTGGGCACACACTGAACAGCACCCAAGCCTCTCTCCTTGCTAAGATCCTGCTCCAAACCCCTCCTCTCTCTCTGGCCAAGATTACTGGGTCAGCAGCTTGGCTTCAAGAACCAAGAAATCAGCAAAGCTCTAGGGAAAGAGTGCTGGGTGGGCTTGACTGGCTCTACCACAGTTGAGATATGGGGGAACCTGCCATCATCCAGGGAGCTCAGTTTCCTTTTCTGCACAAGGGGGAAGGAGCTGGATGATCTCTGGGGTCTTTGGTAGGCCAAACCCTTCAGAATTCCTGATTTGAGATTCCAGATCCATGTTAACAGACAGCCTGAGCTGGGGCTGGGAGGTGGCAGCACCTGCTCCCTTCAGAGCCAGCAGTCTCAGCTACAGCCATGGGGTCTGGGTTGTTATTTCTGTAGGGCTTGGGTGGTCATCATGCTCTACTCCCATTTGGACTCTTTCATTTCATTCCACTGCAAGTTGTTTGTAGTGTTCTGGCTCAGGAGAGGGGTTCCAGCAAGACTGCCAAGCCCTGGGTACAGGAGGCACTCACTGCTGCCTCTCTGCCCACATCTGACTTTACCTGGCATGACACACACAGGCCAGGGCACACTCATCCCCAACGAGGCCCCAGTGACTAGCTCATATCCGGGCAGCTCACTGGAGCTCCTTGACGCAGGCTTAGGTCTTCCCTAGGGCAAATGGGAGCTGCATGCATGAGTAAGCGCAAACGCGCTTCCCTTCTCTTGCTCTGAATGTGCACGCCTGTTTCCCAGGGCGCCAGGCGCTTCCTCCAACAGCTGCATTTGCTCAGGGCAAAAATGGAAATGCCTAATGCCAGGGATGACTGATCCAAGCACAGAGAAAATGACATGGGGTTGTGCATCAAACTTTTGGGAGCTTTTACTAAGCGGAGATGGACACACACACTTCAAATGTAATAGAATGTGCAAATTGCAAGGAACTTTCGATGTGATCCAGTTCAAAGGTTTTGAACCCCACAGGGCATCATGTAGGAAGTTTGTTAGAAAGGCACATTCCTGGGCCCAGCTCCAGCCCCACTGAATAAGAATTCCCAGTGCTGGAACCTAGGAATCTGTATTTTTAACAAGCTCCTCAGGTGTATCTAATATAGTTGGCCTGCAGCTAGGCATTTAGGAACCACCGTCTAGTCTATACCTGGCATTCAGGGAGCTTGGTAGCAAACTCTTGTCCCGACAACCCCACCCCCTCTCAGACCTAAGTAATCAGAATCTCTGGGGTGGGCCCAGAACTCTGTTTTAACAAGCTGTCCAGGTGTAGGGCCACTAACTCGGCTGATTTACCTGGTACTGTCCTGGTTTTGGCACTGAAACTCTGATATCCTAGGACACCCCTCAGTCCTGGGAACACAGAGATGGTTGGATGCTTTTTGAGATGACTTGTGTACTTTAAAGTTTGCAAGGTGAGAAAATGGGGCCAGGACGGGAAGCAGTGTGCCCATGGGCACACAGTGAATTAGTGGCACAGGTTGGACAAGGCTTCCAGCCTGGCATCCTTGCTGCTCTTGGAAACATTTTGCTCTAAGTAGCTGCCTGGCTCTTTCTTACTCTCCGCTAGGGGCTAACCCTGGAGGAGCTCATTACAGAGTGGCCGTCCTTGAGGTGAGTAATCTGTTTTCTGTGGCCTCACTTGAGTGAGGTGCGCAGCAGTGACAGGTGCAGGTACCATTACACTGTAACGAATTCTTCTGGGGCTTCTCTTGGCCCATGTGGGGGAGGTGATTTGCAATTTAGTGTATTTCCATTTGGCCATAATCCCTGGGATGACAGTGTTGCTGAGATGGAGAATCTTCCACAAGGGATTACAACCCAGGGGCTGTGGCACAGCTGAGTCAGGATTCCTGTCTGTATGCTACCTCCAGGGTGTTCTCAGAGGCTCTGGGATAAACTCTAGCATGTCTCCCTTTGTTCTCTCTCCGTTGGCCACCATGACTTGCCACACTATGACTGATTATCAGCTCCAGGCTGGATTTGTTTGTTCCAAGTACCCATTGCATTACCAATTAGCTAGGAACACACTAACAGGCCAGAAGGCTCTTGTAATACCATGGTTCTCAAACCAAAGCATGCGTCGGAAGCACCCGGAGGGCTTGTTAGAGCGCCAGCACTGGCCCCACTCCACCGTAGACTAGCACATTATGAGCACCTGAGTGACTTTGTGATGTGATGCTCATTACTGATGTCACCAGGGTGGCCTTACTCACTGCATAAGGCAGGGCACTTGATGATTTCTAAGGACTCTTCTAGCCATAAACATTTTACTTATAGATAAGGTAGGGATGGCTTTACATACGATGTAATTTCATCATCACTGTTCTCCCTTTCCAGAAGTGGCCCTGTGTGGGCACCAATACTTAAAATCCCACAAGTAGAGAACAATTCTTTTGATTTGTTTTGTGATGTTAAAGTTGAAACCTAAAGGCTGGGAAGGAGCTGGCCATGCCAAGACAGTGAAAGAGCATGCCTTCCAAGCAGCGAGGTTGGTGCATGTAGCGGCGGAGCGAAGCTTGTGCCCCAGGACTCAAAAGAAAGTACCTGGCTGGAGTAAAGTTTTATCTTCATTAACATATAAACATCTAAGAGTTCTGGAGGAAAGAAAGAAAACTAACATTTATTCAGAATCTTTTTTGTTCTAGCTATCACAGGGTAAAAACATTAAGCCTTTTTGGTCATTCATACTTAAAGCCTCTTGATCCTGGGGTCTGTGGTGCCAGAGCCTCCTGGTTTCCTTTCTACCTCCCTGGCCATCCTTATTGGCTCCCTTCACCCTCCTCCTCTTCCTGACTTCTTAATATTGGTGTGCCCAGGGCTTGGTCCTGGGCTCACTGCTCTCTCCCTGGGAGGATATCATCTATTCTCTTAGCTTAAAATCCCATCCATGTTCTGGTGACTCTCCATTTGGACCTCCAGCTTGGCTCTCTCCTCTAAGCTCCAGCTGCCTGAAAGCTTCCTGTGGATGTCTGCAGACTTCTCAAATGAAACATGTCTAAAGCCACATGACATATGAAATCCACCCATTTCTCTATCTCCATTGCCTCTTACTTAGTCTAGGCTGTCACTACCATCTATCTTCTGGATGATGCAATGGTCTCCTCTACTTTATTCCATGCTGTGACCAGAAAAGTGTTCTTAAAATGAAAAGCAAAGAGTCTCTCCCCTGCTGAAAACCTTCCTGGGGCTTCCCATCCAAATTCCTCATCATGGCCCACAAGGCCTGGTGGTATCGACCTCTCTCCACCCCTCCAACCTCATCAAGCCATGTTCACCTGCACCACACACTCCAGCCATGTGTTCTTTTGATTCGATTCCTGGAGCACAATAAGCTTCATCCCACCTTTGTATCTGCCGTTCCCTCTGATTAAAGGGTGTGCTCTTTCACTATCTGGTGTGGCTGGCTCCTTCTCATCCTTAAGGTTTCAGCTTAAATATCACCATCTCAAAATGCCCTTCCCTATCCTACGAGTTATCACTCTTTTCTAGTTATGTTTGTCTTTGACCTTTCAATCTGGAATTACTTGGTGCTTCCAGTCTGATTCCTTTTCTCTTACCTTGCTCCCACATTGGGCTGTGGACTCTGCAAGGGCAGGGTGTTGGTGGTGAAGAAGCTGACTGTGTTGCCTGCTGTGCAGAGCAGGTCCTTAGGAGAGTGAGTGAATGGATCAGATTGCATGTGGAAGGCCTAGTGACCCTACTCAGGGGTGCCAAACAGGGCTAGAAGGAAGGAGAGCAGAGGGAGAGAAGGAAGGGTTCAGACATGAGAAGCCATGTGCCCTACTCTCAAGAGTCACAAAGATCATTGTGGTTTGTTACAGTGGATACAAGAGTAGTTCTGTGCACAAGGGCCCATGGGAGCACAGTGGGGGAGTCCTAACCCTGCCTGTGTGGTCAGAGGAAGCTTCTGGAAGGGAGTAACACCTAAACAGAAATGGACACTTTGAGTGGAAGTTAGCTAACTGAAAAATAGAGATGGGGTGCAACAATTTATTTATTCACTCTGCAAACAATGATCGAGTCCTTCTCTAGGCCAGGTTTTATGCTAGCGATGTGACTCCTTTTGGAGTTACCCAGGAAATTACAATTTTGTGGTAAAGACTAAGCTTGAGAGTGAGTAGGGAGCTACAGAGGAAGCATAGTATGGTGGTTTCAAGTGGATTCTGAGCAGACAGAATTGGAACTGGTTTTAAATTCAGGCTTTTGCACTTACTGTGCGACCATGAGCAAGTTGCTCCAACTTCCTTCACCTTGATAGTCTCATCTCTGTAACAAGGACAATAGCAGTACTTACTATTATTGTGAGGACACAATGAAAAGTTTTATTAATGCATTTATCAGGAAGCCTGGCATATAGTTAATACTCAGTAAATAACTATTATCACTCTCATCATTATCATTGTTGTAGATCATACAATAATTAGCTGCAATTATTTCCTTCTCCTTTTCTAGTAAAAGGGTGAAACATTGTCTCCCATTGCCATGCAGCTCACAGTATCTTCCTGTCAGAGAAGGATACAGCCCCAGTCCAAAGATAATGATGTGGCCAGGTGACATGCATTGGTCAGTAGAATGTGAGAGGATGGGATGTGTACCATGTCTGAGCAGAAGCTTCAAGAGGCATCCTGTGTTCCCACCATGAGAATGTCATGCATTAGATCAGAGCTATCCCCTTAACCTGGGTCCTAAATGAGAAGGCACAGGAAGAAGAGCTAATCTGTAGCTGCTGGTGTGTAAAATGAGAAAAAAATTAAGAGCTGGTTTTTATAAACCACTGAGACTTTGCAGTTGTTATTGCAGCAAAGGCCACTGATAATATTATCATCTCCTTGTAGGGAGGGAGAATTAGGCAGGATTCTCTGGAGGGAAGGATTCCTAAGTTGAGCCCTAGAGATGACAGAAATACTAATTAGACTCAGTGGATGTGGGTGGGGAGTATTCCAGGTGGAAGAAAAAGACCTATAAAAGTCCTCAAATTCAGGAGAAAGTGCTGCTCACTAGAGGAATGGAAAAGCAGTTCAGAATGGCTGAAGAATGTGAAGCAGAGAATGGCAGCAGGTGCAGCTAGAGAGACGGTTAAAGGCCACATCATGAAGGGCCTTGTAAATCACAATAGGAAACTTACACTTTGTCCTAAAAACAAAAAAGGGAGACCATCTCAGATGGTCTTTTTGCATTTCAGAAAGATCACTTTGGCTGATTGTGCAGATTAGGTGAGGAGCAGGAAGACCACAGGGAAGGATGGCAGGAGTCTAGGTGAAGGGGAAAGTGTGAGAGAGTTTGGGAAAGATGTGGTGACTCCTATGTGAGGTTTGAGGAAGAGTTAGGGACAGTGACAAGGTTGACTTGGAAACCGTGGTGGTGTAGATGGAGAGCACAGCAGAGGAACAGCTCAAGGGAGGCAGATGAGGGGTATATCTTGGGCACGTGGAGTTTCAGGTACCTGAGGAAGGCTGTGGCATTTCTCCTAACAACAGTAATGTGCTCAGAGAAAAGCTACATTGTCCAGCTTCCTTTGCAGCTAAGGGAAGCCATTTGACACTCTTCTGGCCAGTGAGAGACAGGTTGAAGTCTTCTGGGGAGTCCAGGATCCGTTTTGTTTTCATTTCACAGATTGAGTATCCCTTATCTGAAAACCTTGGGACCAGAAGTGTTGCAGATTTCAAATTTTTCCAAATTTGGGAATATTGCATGTACATAATGAAATACCTTGGGGATGGGATCCAAGTCTAAACACAAAATTTATTTATGTTTCACATATACCTTATGGACATAGCCTAAAGGTAATTTTATACAGTATTTTTAATAATCTTGTACATGAACATTGAACCATCAGAAAGCAAAGACGTCACAGTCTCAGCCAGCCACAGGGACAATCTGTGGTTGTTTGGCATCACCGTCATTTCTGATTATGAATTCATATGCTACTGATAAGCAATCATTTTCTTATGCTTAGGCACATATAAGTACTTAACATCAAAAGTATAAGGTACCATTAATGCAGTGAAAAAATGAAAAAATAAGTGTTCAGGATAAGTAAGCTGCACAGTAGCATCACCAGCTCGTCTTCAGCTGTCAACAATGGCAATGCCAAACAACGGCAGGCGACAGCAGGCTTTCAGCTCCACCACGATGCTGTGTTTTGATTAAAAGTTTACTGTACACTGTATTTTATTTTTTTACTTGAGAAGGAATTATCTGATGGTCATTCCAACACTATCCTTTTCTGTGAGATGTTTTTTACACTTACACCATTGTCCAGTTTCTCCAAACAGCTTCACTTTCTGGGCTACAGATAAACATAAATGCTTCCTCGTTTTCTTATCACTGTTACTTATGGTGTATCTACAGGCCTTTATGACATTTCCAACAATACCTGTACACCACAGAGCAGAGAATAAGTAAAAAATCACAGTGAGTAATGTATGTAGATCTTGGCTCCACGTAGGGCACCGTGGAGGAACCTGATGTCAGCACGTCCAGCCTGTACTCGTGCCATTTTGTCACCCTTGGTGGGCGTGCTTGCATGGGTGAATCTGGGTGTGTGCAGGAAAGATAGCATGTCACAGCTGAAGGGCACTGGGAGGGCCTTTTTTCTCTTGGGGCTACTGTATAAACTGTGTGTTATGTGCCTGCGTTTTGACTGAGACCCATCACATGAAGTCAGGTGTGGAATTTTCCACTTGTGGTGTCATGTTGGTGCCCAAAAAGTTTCAGATTTTGGAGCATTTAGAATTTAAGGTTTTCAGATTAGGGATGCTCAACAGGCACCATCGCTTCCTCTTGACTCCTGCCCTCCCTGCTTCTTGACATGAGGATTATTGGATGAAAGCAACTTTGTCTTAACCATGAAAGAAAAATCAAGTGAATTTCAGAGACCTTGGCTCCAACATCTTTGAGTTGCTCAATCACCAGCTGAGCTGAAAATACAGATTTGGGCACCATCAGCATATGGATGGCCAATAATTCTATCAGAGTGGATGACAGATTTTGCAGGAGAGTATGGAGTAAAAAGGTCAAAGGGCCAAGGACAAAAACATGAGGACATATCATCACAGTGTGATACAAACAACACAAGTAATATTCTTCAGGTTTTTTTTTTTAAATAAAGAACACAGTAAAGACAGAGCTAAAGGCCTCCCAACTACCATCCCAAATACTAACTTGCTCCCCAGCAGTAACCACTGTCTTCAAGTTTGGTTTGTGTTCTCCACAAACATTTCGCTTGGTGCTGAGTTGTACTCCTACCAGCAGTGCAAAAGAGTACTTGTTTCCCCACATTCTGACATCAGTGATACCATAATCATTAATATTTGGATCATCTGATGAGTGAAAATAACACCATTTGAATTTATGTTTTCCAGCCTGTTAGTGAGACTGAGCATTTTCTGTTTATTCTCATTTGTAATCTTCTATGAACTGTTTGTTCATATCTGCAGATGATTTTTCTATTGGATTGCTTGTCCTTTTCTTATAGATTTCTAGATCTTTGTATATTCTGAATACTAGTTCTTTGTTGCTATTTGCAAATATTTTCTCTCAGCTTTTTAAAATTATTTGATGCTATATTTTAGTACACAGCGTTTGGAAAAGTCACACCTATCTATCTTTATAATTTTTGATTTTAGCATACTTACCCCAAGGACATCAAAATATTATATTCTCTTCTACTTCTTTTATAGCTTTGTATTTTACATTTAGGTATTAATTCCATCTAGCAGTTATCTTTATTAGTATGAGATAGGTATCTAACTATTCCCCCTCCCCAAATAGAGAGCCTACTGCTCTATACCATTATTGAGTAATCCATCTTTCCTCCTCTCGTTTGAAATACCACCTCGGTCATTTATCAAATTCCCATTTATACAAAGGTCTGTTTCTAACCCTCTATGTGTTCTATTGACCTATTTCTTACAGTGTCAGATAGGTTCTATTTACCCCTCCAGATCCATTCTCTATGGTGCTTCACTCTGCGCACTGCCCTGGGAAGCTGTGCGGAATACAAAGGCCACCCTCTAGGACTTGCAGTGGAGCAGTAGGGCATCTCCGAGGGAAGTGAGGAGGATGAAGTTGGGACGTTTATTTTCCTAGCTTTGCCTGCAGGGTTGCTTTGGGCTATGTCCCTCTATTGAAGGTCTCAACCCCCATGTGTTTCACAGCTTCAGATTCACCAAAAATTCCTCTATTTACATGTATTTCTTAAAATAAAATCTTAGGAGTTTGGGATGGTAGGATAGGAAAGTTAACACTTATCTATGTGACACCATATGCCATGGGCTATTCTAAGTGCTTAATGTATATTAACTTATTCATTCCTACACATTCCTGTGAGGCAGGTACTATTCTTTATCCCCATTTAATAGATCAGGAGAATGAGGCACAGAGATATTAAGTGGCTTGCCCAGGATCACAGAACCAGAATACTGTAGAACCAAGGATTTTTAACTCCAGACACAAAGCTTCCCCCTTGCCCTCTTCCCCTTATCAGTCAGTGGGCCCAGTGTCTACAGCCCCGACTCCCCAGGGAAACATCCCACCACTCAAATTACAGCCTGCAACTACAGAGATTGTCATTGCAAGAGTGGCAATTAGTTCTGCTAATATGACCCACATGACCTTCAGGGCACAACGAGAGAGGAGGATTTTGGTCTTTGTTCTTCCTGTTCTACCTCCCTGCATCAAGCACTATTGCAGGACAGTGTTGTTGAAATGAGATTATTGTAAGAAATAATCCCCTGGGAGACCTTGGGCAAGTAATTTCTCCTCTTCTTAGCCTGCTTTTCCCACATGTAAATAAGTAGGGGGCTGAGAGCAAACTGTAGGAGGGGCTCTTTAAATTTTTTTCCTTGCCAGATGTATAGATTCTCTGAATCTGTAATTTACACATATTTTCATTAGTTTGTTTCAGTGTATTTTGACTTGCTTGTATCCCATTTTCTTTTTGTTTAAATCAGTTTGAAAAATGAAATTAATATACATGGTTAAAAATGGAATGACACACAAGTGCACAAAAGGAAAAACAGTGTCCTGCGATCCACCTCTTCTCCTCCTCCTTCACTCACTGAAAATGACTGCTCATGACTGTCTCTGGTTTTAATTCTACTGGAGTTTATTTCCATACCTCTAAATAATGTGAGTGTTGCCATTTCTTGACATACGAACTCCAGACATGATCCATTGACTCCCCACAAAAGATGAGGGTATCCCTCACCTATTATGGTCTGGGGGTGACAGCCCTTGCCCCAGCTTTGTACCTCAGCTAAATCCAAGGTCCCACAGTATGTCTGCAAGAGGGGAAATTGACCCAGGACGGCTGCTCCAGCACCGTGGTGGCTTTAGTCACGCTTGTCAAGCTGAAGACAGGAGCACAGAGAGGCACTGGAGATAGCTCGTGATTACACGCGAGGAGGGGCCTCTGCCCTTGGGAATAGTGGCTTGGTTTTTAAAGAGGTTAATCAAGAGGGAGCATGGTGATTGTCTTAGATGAGCACACAGTTTATTGCTCCCATGTGGGCCTTGTCACATTGGGAAGCCAGGGAATTGGAGCTATTGTACTATAATTGACGTGAACTGTTGTTCCAGGCAATGGGAAATAGCAAGGTCACCTGAGACGGAAGGGCTGAGTGCTCAGAAGTCCTCTGGCAGTGTCCAGTGACTAGAATGGGAAAATTTGGGGAATATCCTGCAATGTCACATCAGGCCAAGTTTCCTTCATCCTGCTGGGGACCAGGAGAGCATCATTTGGAACCACAGGGGGACAGGGGCTGTGGGTGGGGATGGGGAGCAGGTGGCTGCTCCCTAACAATTAGATTGCATCACAGGAGGCCTGGGGGATTGGGAGTCACAGGAGGGAAAACTTTGCAACTCTGATCATGTCTCTTACCCGCCCTGGGCTTAGTCACTCACAGAGAACACTGTCGCATATCTGTCACCCATGTCAGCTTCTACCCCTTCAAGGCTCACCTTCCCAGTGTCTTTGGAGAAAGAGAGGCTTTGATTAATAGCCACCAAATTGCCCATTGCCTCCACTTCTCTGTAATGGGAGTGTCCCCTCCCTCCCAGTTCCTCCATGGGACCTCCACCTCACTGCTGTCACCACCTGGAACTTGGGGGCTGTCATCCTGCTCAGAGTGAGGCTGACAGCTTGGCCAGCCCAGTAGAGGTGGAAGGTCACATGTCCCCACACTGCCCTGTCCCTGCAGTCCCCATCCTTCTCCATAAAGGGTGAGGGCTCAGGCAGTCACTGAAGATAATTCCAGAGTTGGAGAAAAAAATAGTCGAAGGAAAAAAAACCCAACTAAATAATAACTCCACACAGGGGTCCCTCTTGAGTCCACCCTGATACCCAGCCTCTCCCTGTGCTTGAGGTGTCTTCTTCCCCCTCTTTCTGAGACACTTGTTCTAGTACCCAACATGTAAGACCTCTGCATTTTTAGAAATTAAAACTTGCACCCTCTATCACAGGGGTTGGTCTTATGCCAGCATCCACTTTTTTTTTTCAAACCAGAAACTCCATCCCTAATGGCATAAAGGGAGGGGCAGGGGGGAGTCTTTGAGGGACAGTCCAGGGTGGGCTTAGGCACTCCAAGGTCTGATGTCCCTGGAGGATCCCCGTATCAATGTGAAAATAGGACCCTTTATTCCTGGTCTTCCAACCTGTAAACACACATATCTCACAAAGACACACTCATGGGGCGAGTACAGAGCCAGTTGCTATTTGTTCATCCTCCCGTATGTCCCAGGCCCGTTGCTCTAAAGAGAAAGGTGATCAAAGACCCTGGACATTTTTTTAAACAATTGCTTTTCTTTACCTTAGGACCAGACAAAGTCTCAGGCATGGTGTCTTCCTCCCCAGGCTACAGCAATGCTCCTAAAGTGTTGGTGGTGACAATGGCAGCGGGATCTTCCACCTACACACATACCCATCTGACACCACAACAATCCCATGAAGGCTGGAGATAAAGGGCTTTCTGGTTTCCCCAAGGTCAGGTGTGGCTGAGCCAGGACTAGAACTCATGAGTTGGGGCCGAGAGCTCTTTCTACCACATTACAATGATAGAGATCATCACTGAACCTGTATCTTGTAAAGACAGAGAACTGCACTGCTAAGTTAGTGTGAGAATGTGTGAGACAGGGGGAGCCAGAGCTCAAAATAGATCAAGATGTCCCTAAATATTATTCCCAAGAGAACCTAAGGAGGCAGGACCCTGTCTGTAGTCTTGGAGGTCTTGTTTATACCCTTCAGCCAAATTTTCTATCAGATATTTCAAGAAGATCTTAGTTCCTTCATCTAAAGATAGGAAAAGATCGATTATTATTGGCCCTTTTCCACCCCAGCATTCTATGGCATAAAGGATAATATGAGGTGTGATACAAAATAAGGAGAGAATGACTTTCTTTGTCACACGTTGACTTGGGAATGGTCATGGCAGAGTCTGCAACAGGGGAGCTCTTACTGCCAAACTGCACCCAAGGTCAGCACGTTCACCTGGTCCTACAGCTACAATAAAGAGAAATGCTTGATCTCATGATGGTGGGAAATGATTGGCCATTATTAGGAGCAAAGAACTCGTATCAAATTCTCTGTCAGGTTAAACAAATCTTCAAATGAGACACTTGCCATGAAAAAGGAAGCTTAAGTAAGTCAAGAAAAAGAGCTGTCAGCTGACACTGAAGAACTACCAAGGTCAGATATATGCATGGGGGGCTGTCAGGACTGATGAAAACTTGAAAGAATCAGAAATTTGGGTTGTACAAATAGATAATTATCTGTAAGAATGATGGCTGAGGACTTAAATTGAGATGAAAGAACAGATTCGTTTTGAGAATCTAGGAGGAACGTTTCTGTGAGGGTCGTGCTATGCGTTTGATTAAAGGTCAGAAATACCCAGACCTTGGGCTTGGGGTGGATCTCTGAGGGGAAGCCAGACACAGTAAAATATTTTTGAGGCGAACAGTAACTGGTCAAGCAATACATTCTACCTTCAGCTTCCCTCTCTAGTCAACTAACAGTCACATTCTTGATTTGGAAGCACTCATTGAAATAATAGGTTGTCTTCAAAATAAAATGAGATTATGTTTGTGAAAGGTCATAGTAACTTGACCTTGACTAAGCTCATGCAGAATTCACGAAGGTCAGACATGCATAAAGTGCGTGAAGTATTTCTGTGTTTTAGGGGTGCTGATGAGGAAAGTGGGAGAGGGGCAGAGAGGTATCTTGGTGACAGTTGTGGCATTGGCATCAGGCTGTGCAGGTTCTAACCCCTGCTTTGTCACCTGTAGACAAATCACTGCACACTTGGAGTCTCATATTCCTCATCCATAAAATGGGAATCACACATTTCACCTTGTACAGGTGTGTGACTTAAAGCCAAAATGAATAACATATATGAAGACTTTGCAAATGCTAAAGCACTTGGTAAGTGTGAGCAATTATAAATATGATTATTCTTGCTTGGGTCTCCAGTTTTGTGGGATTGAGATTCAGCTGTTCCAATGATAGATGAGCTGGAATACATGAATAATTACCCCCAAAGTATACTTTTTTCCTTGCCACCTATCGGCAATAAATATTTGATTTACGTTTGAAATCTGGCAACCTTGAAAACCATTAATCCAAATAAATACTCAGTTCTCTGCAAAACATATTTCCCAGTGAGAGCCTCCACCTGTTCTGTAATGCTTGCTTTTGCACATGTGCTGAAAGACCTGGCCAGATGCTGCTGGTACTGTCTGTGGTAACCTGTCCATCAGTCAGTCAGCAGTCTGTAGTGGGTGGCCACTATGCATGGAGCAGCTTGCAGGAATCTGTAGGCAATGACAAAGGAAGGACAAACATTGTCCTAAAGCACTGATAAGCTAAGTGAGGGAATAAGAGGAGCACAAATAAGATGTAGGAAACCTAAGAGACCCTGTGGTGGACAACCATTGTTTCTGCCTGTCCAGCCTTCGTCTACCCTCTTCTGCTGAGAAACCCTCTATGTTCTTTCTGTTAACCACCCTTCCTCCACTCTTGCCGGTATGGCATATGGGTGAGACTGACACCAGCCCCTTCCTCCAGAAGTGAGCACACAACCAGAGCCTTGGTGATTGATTCTGGGAAGGTCAAGTCAATTTGGCCTGGGCCCCAGAGCTCTCGCTCAAATATTTGGGGATAAAAGTCTTCCTGAGCCCCAAGATAACCATAAATAGCTCCCTGGTGGTATTTCTGAGCCCCTTGGTCTAGCTGGACCTAAAGCTTACTTGGACTTTCTCATGAACCCAATAAATGAATTCCTTTTGTTTGTTTAGTTCATTCAAGGATATGCATAGCCACATCACTAGTTATGTTGTATTCATTCTTCCAGTCTTCACACAATTTATTGAGTGCCTCCTTGTGTCAAGCCCTGTGCAGGGAGTTTTAATAAACAAGACATGTGCTCCTCCCTCGTAGAGCTTGCAAACTAGTAGGAGAGATACTGATTATTAAAGTACAATATAGTAAACACAATGAGTGATGTATGTATGAGGTATTAAAGAGCATAAAGTAGAAACCCCTAACTCATCTATGAGTGGTTTCAATGTAGAGGATCTGGAAAGGCCTTCCTCCTTGAGGAAGGAAACTCTTAGAGTCTACTGAAGGGCTGAGCAAGAATGATCCAGGAAATTATGGAGAGGGAAGGAGACATATGTTTGTTTTTAGCTACATGACGTGGAGAATGGTGTGTATGTATGTACATGTGTGTGTGTGCACGTATTAAGGGTTGAGGGGCAGAGGGAAACTACAAGCAGGTCTAAATTTCTGGGATGAAGATGCAAAATCTCATTGACAGATTATTGAAAGCGAAGGAAGGGGTAGTTAGGATGATGGGAGGAGTCCTCTTAGCCGAGGAGGGCCTTGGGACTTCTCTTGAGTCTTGAGTTTCATCCTGAAAATATATAAAGCAGGAGAACATTTGAAAGGTCATGCCAGTGGCTATCTGGACAAGGAATTTGAGAAAGACACCCTTGGAGGGAAGGAGACCAGTTAGGAGG
The DNA here is from genome assembly GCF_020740605.2 of Lemur catta. NCBI lineage: Eukaryota > Metazoa > Chordata > Mammalia > Primates > Lemuridae > Lemur > Lemur catta. Next base: position 21,979,096 of record NC_059131.1, on the reverse strand, counting down.
CTCTTGCCCTAATCCTGATGAGAGACCTAATTAAGTGTGAAGAGACAAATGCAGAGTGAAGAAATATTCTGCAAGTACCATTTGTAGTATTGGTGCCTGGATGTGGGGGTGAGGTGGAGAAAAGGGTCAAGTGTGACCCTCTGGCTTGTGTGACTAGTGAAGGGAGACGGCCAACTGAGATGACGAGTTTTGTTTTAGACGTGCTGAATTTCGTGGACATGGGGGATGACCAGACAGACACACCCAGCAGGCAGTTGGATGTATGAATCTGTGCTTTGATAGAGAGGTTTAGGCTGCAGAGAGACATTTAGGAATCATCATCATATGGTTAAAACCATGAGACCATCTAAGGAGAAAAGCAGGATATAAAGGACAGAGCAATCAGGAAGAACCCTGGTACATCAATACAATAACTGTGCTCAGGAAAAGAGAGCCCATGAAGAAATAGCTGGAAAGACAAAAGACCCAGAGAGTATAGTGTTCTAGAAGTCAAAGGAATAGAATTTCAAGATGGAGGGAGTGATCATCAGTGCCACATGCAACAGAGTATAGAAAAAATATGATACCACAAACGACCTATTGTGTTTGAGAGTAAGGAAGTCATCTAGCGATAGAAGGGGTGGGAGTGGGAGCCAGAGTGAGTGATTGAAGTTGGCAGAGTAACTATGACCACTCTTTGAGAAGTTAACCTGAAACAAGAGGAGAAAAGAGGGATAGTAAATAGAAATGGACCAGGGATCAAGGAGGATTTCCTCATTGGGATGGGAGCCATTTAAGCATATTTCTAGGATGACAGGAAAGAGGGATCCACCAGAAAAGGGGAAGTTGCAGGTACAGAACAAGATCCTGGAGACTGGAGAGGGTGTGGCCAAATGCACCAGGGCAAGAGTGGCCTTGGAAGGTAGGAGGGCACCTCATGTTCTCATGATGGGATGGGAATGGGTTTTAATAATTGGGTAAGCTTTAGAAAGAACACACAGTATGGCTTCAGTTTCACAGTACTAGGAGGTAATAATGGTGGTGATTGTGGGGGCAAGGCTGGGCAGTTGAGGAAGTTGAAACAGTAATATTGGATAACTGGGTTGTTTTTTTTCTCTTGGCACTGTCCAGTTGCTGAGGAGTTATTTATATTCTTTTTTTTTTTTCTTCATCCCACCCTGCTTCCTGATCTCTGGTAACCAGCAATCTACTCTCTATCTTCACGAGATCCACTTTTTTAGCTCTTGAACATGCAGAATTTGTCTTTCTGTGCTTGGCTTATGTCACTTAACATAATGGCCTCCAGTTCCATCCATGTTCCTGCAAATGACAGGGTAGTGTCCTTAGAAGCACATAAGTTTATAATTTTGAGGTAATCCTATTTCTCTATTTTTTTATTTGGTTGTTTGTACTTTGGCATTGTATGAAAGAAACTATTGCCTAATCTAAGGTCATGAAAATTTATAGCCATGTTTTCTTCCAAGATATTTATAGTTTTGTTTCTTTCATTTGTTTTTTTTATTCATTTTAATTATTGTACGTGGTGTGACATAGTGGTACAACTTCATTCTTTTGTATGTGGATGTCCAATTATCCCAACACATGTGTTGAAAATACTATTCTTTCCTCATTGATTTATCTTGGCCTACTTGTCAAAAATCAATTGACCATAAATGTAAAAGTTTATTTCTGGATTCTCAGTTCTGTTCTGTTGATTTATATGTCTCTTCTTATGCTAGTATTACAATATATTAATTGCAGTTGCTTTGTATGAAATTTTGAAATTGGAAAGAGAGTTCTCCAGCTTTGTTTATTAATCAAGATTGTTTTGGCTATTTTGGGTTCCCTACATAGTAGCCATATACATTTTAGAATCACCTTGTCAATTTCTGCAAAAAAAAAAAAAAAAAAAAAAACCAGCTGGGATTTTGATAGCGATTGTGTTGAATCTGTAGATAATTTGGGAAGTATTGACATCTTAATAAGTCTTCCAATCCATGAACGCAAGATATTTTTCCACTTATTTAGGTTTAAATGTTTTCCTTTCAATGGAATCTTAATATTTTATTGTATAACTCTTACACTATTTTTGTTAAATTTATTCCTTAGTATTTTATTCTTTTTGGCAATATTGTAAACCATATTGTTTTGATTTTATTTTTAGGTTGTTTATTTCTAGTATATAGAAATATAACTGGTTTTTGTATATTGTCTTTGTATCCTGCAACGTAGCTGAACCTCGTTTACTAGTTCTGTGTGTGTGTGTGTGTGTATTTCTTAGGATTTAAAAAATATGTGTAGTTATGTCATCTGTAAACAGAGTTTTTCTTTTTTCTCTTCAGTCTGGATGCCTTTATTTATTTATTTTTCTTGCCTAATTTCCTAGGCTGGAACATCTAGTACAATGTTGAATATCAGTGGCAAACGTGAACATCTTTGACTTGTCCCTAATATTAGGGGTAAAGTCTTCAGTCTTTTCCCATTAAGTTCACTGATAATTCATTAAGTATGATCTTAGCTCTGTGTTTTTCATAGATGCCCTTCGTCAGGCTGAGGAAGTTCTCTTCTACTGCTAGCTTGCTGAGTGATTTTATCATGAAAAGATGTTAGATTTTGTCAAATGCTTTTTCTGCATCTATTGAGAGAATCATGTAGTTGTTGCGTTTTATTATATCAATATTGTTTATTACATTGATTTACAGATGTAGAATCAAACTTGCATGCTGAGATAAATTCTACTTGTTTGTGGCATATAATCCTTTTTTTTAAATGTTGCTGGATTTGGCTTGCGACTATTTTATTGAGGATGTTTATGTCTATATTCATAAGTGATATTGGTCTGTAGTTTTCTTGTGATATCTTTGTCTAGTTTTGTTATCAGGGTAATATTGGCTTTATAGAATCAATTGGGAAGTATTCCCCTTTTTCCTACTTTTTAGAAGAGTTTGTAAAAAATTGTTATTAATTCATCTTTACATGATTGATAGAATTCACCAGTGAAGCCACTGAGTCCTAGGCTTTTCTTTGTAGGAATATTTTTTTATTACTAATTCACCTTCTTTACTTGTTATAGGTCTATTCAGATTTTGTTTTCTCTTGATTCAGTTTCAATAGATTGTGTGTTTCTAGGAATCTGTCCATTACTTCTAGGTTATCTTATTTATAAATATGTAATTTTCATGGTATTTCCTTATAATTATTTTTTATTTATGTATGGTTGATAGTAATATTCCCTCTTTCATTCCCACTTTTAGTAATTTGAATTTTCTCTTTTTTTTCTTGGTCAGTTTTGCTAAAGGTGTGCCGATTTTGTTGATGTTTTCAAAGAACCAGCTTAGTTTTAAAATTTTCTCTATTGTTTTTCTATTTTCTATTTTACTTATTTCTGCTCTAATCTTTATTATTTCCTTCCTTCTTATTGCTTTGGGATTAGTTTGCTCTTCTATTTTCAGTTCTGAAGGTGGAAGATTAAATTATTGACTTGAAATCTTTCTTTTTTATTTTAATATAGAAGTTTAAAGCTATAAACTTTTCCTCTAAATGTTGCTTTGGTTGCACATCATAAGTTTTGGTATGTTTTGTTTTTGTTTTCATTTATCTCAAGATATTTACCAATTTCTCTGTGGGCTTTTTTTTTGGCCCATTGGACATTTAGGAATGTGTTTTAAATTTCCACATATTTATGAATTTCTCAAATGAACTTTAATTATTTTCTAATTTTATTCCATGTCATCAAAGAACACACTTTGTATGATTGCAATCATTTGAATTTATTTAGGACTGTTTTATGGCCCAACATGTGGTCTGTCTTAGAGAATGTTCCATATGCATTTGAGAAAAATTCTGCTGTTGTTGAGTAAAGTGTTCTATAGATGTCTCCTTTGTCTAATTGGTTTATCGTATTATTCAATCTTCTGTTTCCGTGTTGATCTTCTGTCCAGTTCTATTCATTATTGGAAGTGGGGTAGTAAAGTCTCCAACTATTATTTTTTATTGTCTATTTCTCCCTTCAATTCTGTCAGTTTTTGCTTTATATATTTTGAATCTTTGTTGTTAGGTGCATGTACATTTGTAATTATTATGTCTTCTTGATGGATTGGCCGTTTTATTATTACAAAATGTCATTCATTCTTTGTCTCTACTAACAATTTTTGTCCAAAAGTCTATTTGTCTAATATTAGTATAGCCACTGAAGCTCTCTTTTGGTTACTGTTTGCATGGTGTATATTTTTTCACCTTTTTTCTTTCAACCTACTTGTGTCTTTGAATCTAAAATGCATGTCACCTGAAGACAGTATATAATTATTTTTTTAATCCATTCTGTTGAAATTTGTCTTTCAATTGAGACAGTTATTTATTATTCCATTTATATTTAATATAATTACTCATAAGGTAAGATTTACACCTGCCATTTTGCTATTTGTTTTCTATATGTCATGGCATTTTTGTTCCTATATTACTCTATTACTGTCTCCTTTGTTAGATAGACATTGTCTGATGTACCATTTTAATTCATTTGTAATTTCTATTACTATATTTTTTGAGTTATTTTCTTAATGGTCACCCTGGGGATTATAATTAACCTCTTGATTTGTAACAGTTGAGTTCAGATTAATACCAACTTATTATACTTTCAATAGTATACAAAAACTTTGCTCATCTATAGCTCCATTCTCTAGCTCCTTTTTTGTAACATTATTGTCATACAAATTACATCTTTATACATTATATGCCCATCAACACAGATTATATAGTTATTATTTTATCCAATTATCTCTCAGATAGGAAAAAAAGCATTGCAAAGAAAACACATTTGTGTTTCCTTTCATATTTATCTATGTAGTTTACTTTCCTGATGGTCTTTATTTTTTCATGTGTATTGGAGTTACACTGTAGTGTCTTTTCAACTTGAAGGACTCCCATTAGTATTTCAGGCAGGTCTGCTAGCAACAGATTTTCTCTGTTTTGCTCACTGATTCTTCAGTGAAGTTTATTGTTAGTTCAGTGAACTATTTTCAAGTTCACTGATTCTTTCTTCTACCTGTTCAAATTTGTGGTTGGGTCCTTCTGGGGAATATATTTATATTTTTCTGCTCCAGAAATTCTATGTAGTCCTTTTTATAATTTTTCTCTCTATCGATATTTTCTCTTTGGTATGACATTATTTTCATACTTTCCTTTAGTTGAACATATTTGAAATAGCATATTTAATGCTTTTGCCTAGTAAGCACAATGTCTGGACTTCCTCAGGGACTATTGATTGCTTTTTTCCTTGTATATTTGCTATTTTTTTTTTTTGTTTCTTTTCATGTCTCATAATTTTTGTTGAAAACTGGGCATTTTATATAATGTAATGTAGCAACTCTAGATATCAGATTTTCTTCCCTTCCCAGAGCTTTTTGTTATTGCTCTTTGTTGTTATTATCATTGTTAGTTTATTTCATGAGTTTCTTAGTAAATTCTTTCTGGAGGTATTCTTTGTCATGCATGATTATTGAAGTTTCTGTTTGGTTAGCTTGTTGCTCAGCTAATGATTGGCAGAAATTTCCTTAAATGCCTGGAAGGTCATTGCTGAGGGGCTGTGTGTTTGGGGTACACCTTCAGCACTCAGCCAGGCAGTTAATTACTCTGTCTAAGCCTTTGCTTCCTCCTTGCACAGAGCTTCAATATTAGCCAATGGTGAGGTCTTAGGGCCTTCTCAAGTTTTCCCTGAGTGTGAGCTCAGCCCTACCTATGCAAGGGCATCTAGATTCTCAGGAATATTTCTGAGCTTTCCAAGGCTGCCTGTGGATATCCCTCATGTCCCAGTTTTTCCTTTTAAGCTTTTTGATTAGTCTTTTATTTACTCCAATTTTTACCCACTTCCTTAGGCAGCTGTGATGATAATTGTGTGGGGTAGTTTTTGACAAATGCCCAAGGGAAAAGGCTTCTCCCACTATGCAAGCTCCAAGCCATGTCAGGTAAAGACAAACCTTGTGGGATCTTTGAAAGAACCACCAGAGAGGTCAACTGCCAGGACGTCTCTGGGAATGAGGCTTTGAAAGGTCAACCTCATTCTGCCCCCTCCAGTGGCTGCGAGGCTGCTGACTTTCACCTTGGGTGTAGGCTGTTGGTTTTCAGGACCTGTGGAGCTGGGGCTAGGGACCAGGACAGGACAAGTTAAAGTGTACCAGTGCTCACTGTTTTTACTGAGATTTAGCTTTCTTTCTTTAAATAAAGTTTCTTGGTTGTCTTCAAGCTTTTGATCAATTCTAGAGTTCTGAAAAAGTTGACTCTGACAATTTTTGCCAGTGTTCTAGTTGATTTTATGGAGGAGAAGATCTTTAGGAGTCCTTACTCTGCCATATTCGCTGATGTCACCAGGTGTTTTTTCATGAGATAGAAGTAAGCACAGTGGTGATGAGTTCCAAAGAGCACACCACCAGGCAGAAGGGGTGGCAGTCAAGGAGGGGGCTAGTGTATGGGATGCCTTCAGCAAATTTTAAAAGAGGGAAAGTGTATAAGCTTTAGAAAGCTTAGAAAGTTTTGTTTTTAATGTGATTTGGGAGGCAGTCAGGCTCCCAGACTTCTAAATGGGGACTGCTATGTGCAGAATGATGGCTAAACCTGTCATCTTGGAATTATCTTCCCATCCTCAAGAGACAACCTTCTGTGATGCTATATCTCCTTTCAGGCACTATTCCATCTTCCTCTTCTTTTCTCACGTATACTTCCCAAAAGAGTGACATACAGTTTTTCATAGTAGGACATCATCTTCGTCTCACTCCACTTTGGCTTCCCGTTCTGTCCAGGGAGGCTGGGGGATGAGATCTCCACAGAGACAGTCATCCCAGCTTGGGATGGTTCCAGTTTAGTGTGTGGATGTAGGCTCTGGATGTGGACAGAGAAGGGTGGAGCTGAGAAGGAGCCTCAAAGGACAAGGTGGCATAGTGCAGAGACAAACCACCTGAGGACAGAGAGGAGTCTGGCTGGTTTGGGGGCTTGCAAGGGGAGCACACAGGGCAATAGCAGCACGTGGTGCTGAGTGGTAGAAAAGATCAAAGGATTTGACAGAGAGGACAATCACCATTCAGTGACATAATATGTATGTTAGGAAGGACTCTGGTCGTTCATCACAGAAACCACCTTGAGGAAGTCAAACAGAAAGGGAAATTACTATGAGACACAGGTACATGCTTGTGCTGCAGAGCTCGCCCGCTGTCTCCACCCCCATCTCTTTCTCCTTTGCACATCTCTTCATTCTTTTCTTTGTCTGCATATCTGCTCTCTCTCCCTCTCTGGTCCATGGGTATGTGAGAGTATGGCCACCTCCCAGCTTGCACATTTATTCACTGCGAGTTCCACTGCACACAGAAATTGGCTTCTCTCATGGCATGATCCTAGGAGGAGAGGATCACAGGTGTCCTCTTCTGGTCAAGTCAGCCATGGCTGAGGGATGGATTTGCTCAATCCAGGTACAACTGAGGCTCCATTTTGGGACTTAGATGAGAAAGAGCAGTTCTCAGGGAAGGGGGAAAGTTATGGTGTATAGGCATTTCAAACATTCTGGGTTTCTCTTCTGTAAAATGGGGATAATAATACTACCTACTTTACTTCATAGGGTTGTTGTCTGTCCCATAGGAGAAATATAAGCTTTGAACAGTGCTTAAGTGCCATACCATGCTTGCTATCATTATTTCAGTTATTATCACTGAGAGACACTGGCATGCTGAAAATTATCAACCAAGAGAAATATATCAAAAAACAACCTGAAGGGATTTTTTTAAACCAATGTCTTTTTCAAAGGAGAGGAAAAATAGAAAACATTCCACTTTGAAATGTATCACATTTAAGAAATGCATAAAATAACTTTATACATTCATTTATATTTAATATATCATGGCCAGATAAGAAAGAGAAAAAATGAGCAAGAGATAGAAAAATAATAAAGAAAAACAGAAAAAAGAAGCTTTTGGACAGAGAGAGAATCACATAAAGATAAGACAGTCAGGAGGAGATGAGAGAAACATATAGAGAGATAAGAAACATATAGTGACATGCAGCAGAAGAGATAAGCAAGCTAATTAATATGAATCAAGAAATGAAACCAAACAAACAATATAGCCAACCAGAGGTGCAAGAAAATAACATCCTCATCTTGTATTCTTGAATACATCACTGTTTCTCTTTTCAACTGTGGGGTGCTTCCTAAATTAAGGCCCAGATTAGGGGGATGTCCCTTGCAACTTGTTCCTTTGGCCTGGATGAAATTATACTGACGGTCAGAACAGCCTTGATATTAGGGAATGAACAGAATTTATATTCGTGCTGACAGCAAGAGTGAAGTGGCCAGTTCCTATTGCCTCATTTTTCCTCCTTCTGCTCTGGCTCAAGGGCATGGTAAACCCACTTTCTCTGAATCCCCACTGTGTGTTGCGAGTTGGGCTAAGTATCTTCACATTAACCCTAAGAGGTGGAAATCACTGTTCTCACTTCGTGAATGAGAAAACTGAGGTTTAGAAAGATTTTTATTTGCCCAAGCTTATACACTAATAAAAAATACATAGCAAGTTTGCCATTTTTGGGCTGGCCACCTCAGAGTTTATTGTGCTTGTTCCTTATCACTTGTTTCTTTTTTTATTCTCTGTCTTCAAAGTGTGACTCCGTGTCAGGTGCCAGGCATGCAAAGGTAAACAAGATAAATAAGCCCTGGACCCTGCTCTCAAGGAGCTAACGTTAGTAGAGGGAAAGAGACAAGCAAATAAGTAAGATTAGGTAGTCCGGGTGCAGTCCTAGGGGCCTGACCTAGTGTAGCTGGGGTACGGAGGTGAGGGTGGCAGTGAGGATGAGCAGTGTGATGTACAAAGGAGGGAAAGTCACTCTACTCTTAAATGGTGTGAATAGAATCTGAGGTTTGCAGGGTAAATCAGATGCAGGAGGGGCCCAGCGATCACGATGGCTGTTTTCTATTTACATATTCCCTTACCCTATCTGTGAGGGCCGTGGCCCTTCCTTCTTTTTGGTTTGGATAAAGGGAAGAGCAGTTATAACTTGGACTCAATTTCCTCTCTGTCTCTTTTCTAGGGGCTTGACAGAGAGCACCACAGAGTTTGAGACATAGTTTCATTGCTGGAAGGTAGGGCTGGTGCATTTAGAGGAGAGAGAAAGAGAGAGACAGAGAGAGGTGTGACTTTTATACTTTCAGAGAAATAGAGGAACCAAGGTAGCAAAAGGACCTGGATCTGTCTTCTCTGTGGTGGGCTTTAGGCATAGAATAACCGCAGCATCACAGGATCACAAACTCAAATGCCCACAAAGGCCAGGGCAGATCACAGGGAGAAAGGCAGGCAAGATACAGAAAGCGTGTGGCCCACTTCATCAATCTTGATTTTCCCACTCTTGGTATACACGTGGGAGCAAGAAATATTTTAATCTTTTATCACTAAACAAATAACAGAGCAAATGTGTTGATAATTGGCAGCTGACTCCTTCCTGGCTGCCGTTGGACTACAATAGGCAGCGGTAGGGGCTGATCCAGAAAGCAAGTCCCCTACCAGAGGTCGGCAGGAGCATTGCTTGGGGAATGTGTTGACTTGGATAAATGTGGGCCCAGTTTTTCTCAAATCTTTGCTCCTTCAGGAGAAGCTGGGAAGTTAGATTTTAATGTAAAATCACTCAATTTTTAAGTGTAGGCATCCAGTTAATTTTTTTTCAAGACTAGGTGAGATATTGATCTGCAGGGCAAATAACAAATTTGTAAGCCTCTAGCTGCAACTCTCATCAAATTGTTTTGCAACTAAAACCCAGCCACGTTTTGGCCTTGGGAACCGGCTTCAAAGCCTATAGGAGCCTCGGATACTTTTGCACCTTAGGGAGCATAAGAGCACATGTGCTGGAGTTGGAGGTGTTCCTCTTATCCGGGGTTAGACTGGCATGCCTTTACTTACCATTCCTAGCCTGTGTGGCCCACATGCTTCATGTTTCTGGTTTTCCCAGAACTTTTTTGTCCTTACTTGCTCATGCACCTGAAGTAGGCATCTCTAGAATGACTGGAGAACGTGAAGAGTGTAACTCTCTGGGAATTGCACCAGAACCAGGCAACCCAGTGTAGTAGCCACTAGGCACATGTGACTATTGAGCAATTGAAATGTGGCCAGTCTAAATTGCCATATGTTATAAATGTGAAATATATACAGGATCCAAAGGCCTTGCTATGAAAGAAAAGAATGTGAAATATCATAAGTTTTTACATTGTATCTATGTTAAAATAATAATCATTTGGACATACTAGGTTAAATAGGATATATTATTAAAATAATTTTGTTTTTGCATTTTTTAACATAGATGCTAGAAAATTTAAAGTTACAGATGTGGCTCACATTATATTTCTGTTAGTGCTGCACTGGGCCTCTCCCACTCCCTGGGTAAGTTGGATAAAAATGATGGCTTGTCCCATTCCCACCATTGTGGGAACAGCCACACTGAAGCTCTTGGGAGATGGTGGGGCTGTTGGGAGGGAATAACCAGGCCTGGGACTGTTGGCATCATGTCAGACAGCTATGCCTTTAAGACAAGTGAGTGTATGCCAATGGAGTAGCCACTCCACCCTTAGAGGAGATGGCAGACCACAGAGACCAAGCCAGGCTGACTACATCCCCACAGATCTGTTACTTGTTATTTCCTTTTATTTTGACCTTTAACTCTGGATTCCACTTCTCACCATTTTTCTCAGGATCTGGCATTTGTCACAGCCCTACATGATGGAACAGAGCACCTGAATGCTTCTGTTTTGCAATCAGTTGGACTGAGCCAAATGCTGTTGGAGATCGAGTGAGCAGGTTCAGGGATGAGAAGGTCCTTGTAACACCTCACAGCAGAGCACCAGCACAGGAGTTCCCTTTCCTGGCTGGTGTTGGAGGCTAGAGAGTGGTCCTGCCACCCCCACCCCATCCACTCTGCTTCTGGACAAGAGATTAATATTCCCTGGGGACCCTGATGGAAGTTAGGAGTCTGTGCAGTGGAGACCCCACGCTGTGGGCTAAGGGGCATTTGGAGGGTACGTCAGAGACAAGGAAAACCCAGAGCCAAAGTGTGTTCTGTCAGCTGGGGAGTGCTTGCTGAACCCTGGATGTGCCAGTGGGGATTTAACTGGCAGATGAATCCAGGCAGGAGGGACAAAGGTATAAGTGTTGGATGACAACAGTAGGAATCACTTCAAAAATGCTGTGCTCCATGCTACCCCAGCATTATCACAGAAAGGTCCTTTCTTCCTCCCTCTCTCTCTCCCTTCCTCCCCTCTTCCTTCTTCTTTCTTTGTGCTGGGGCATGGGCCTGCCAACATAGCTTTGCAATCTATCAGAGCCCTGATTTACACTACTCAGAGGTTTTGCATGGCTGTCACCTCATTAAGGTATTTATGTCCTGCCAGAGTCTGAACTTGAATCTACCTTGAAGGTGTAATTGTGTGTTGCTAATGTAATGGCTGGAGTTGCCCATGCAGAGAGCAACATGAGAAAGGTCACTGGGAGGAACTTAAGGTCACAGAGCCACCTGAAGCGTGCTCAGGGTTGATGTGCTCATTTCTTCCAATCCCAGGGAGGGGAAGTCTCGTGATGGCAGGTAGGGCTTGTGGAGGGGGATGACTACAGCATGGGTTTGTGCAGATGGGAATGGAGAGGAGTGTATTGTGCTTTCCAAATGGCTAAAAGCCTCCCTGAGAATCTGAGTGTACACACAGCAATAGCCCCAAACCAGATGCCCATGAATGTGGATGAACCAATGGGAAGAATGGTTGCCTCTCCCCTAAAGATGGCTTGCTGTTTCCCCAACACTAGCAAATCAATCTGCAAAGCACCATAGGAAGATATTTTCCTTTTCAGAAATAGATAGGAAATCCAGGCTCTGTTCTCTAGCATTTGATTTATGTCCCAGATCCTTTGGAGTCCATGGCATGAGCGTCATGGCTAAATGGACCACTGTGATATTTTTCTTTTCCCACTGTACAGGGGAGGGGTGGCTGGTTATGCCACAGGGGCCTCTGGGCCGCAAATTAGATCACATTTGTGAATTCAGCCAATATGTATTAAGCATCTGCTTAATGTACCAGGTGCTGGGGATAGAGCAGGGAACAAGACGGGCATGGTCCTATCCCGGTGGTGCCAACGGACTGGCTGAGGATGTAGACAATGCAGGCAGACATTGTGATAGGCACTGTCAGGAAGGGCAGACCAGGCTTCTGGGATATGCAAAGAAGAGACATCTGACTCACACCAGGGGGGTTTTGCTAATGGAAAGCCTAGTTGAAGGGAGGAGACTGAGGCCAGGAAATTGGCATTCCCAGCTTCCTCCTTGTGGTCATGTTGGCCTAGTATCTGACTCTACCCTACTCCTGCCTTCCAGGATTCACTAACCTGACCTTCTCTCATCTCTTTGGGTCTCTGCTAGCTCTGGACTCCCACACTGTCCCTTGAGGTTCCTTGCATCCTTCTCATACCTTTGTAATGAGTCCTTTTGTAACTAAACCCTCTTTGCATTATCCAGTTTCAATGTGCCATCTGTTTCCTCTTAGAACCTGACTGATGCAGAAAAACTCAGACCATGCCCTTAAGGAACTCAGTCCAGTAGGAGAGAGAGTTCCAGGCAAAACAACTCCTAATCAGAGGTAGACTGAAGGCAACATGCTGGTGGGCAGAGGAAGAGGTGATGATTCAGCCAGCAGGTAGTTACAAGGCCTTTCCAAATGTGCTTTGGGAGTTACAGGTGGTAAGAACTCTTAGAGAAGAGGTTTTATCCTATAATTACACTAATTTAATTGTGGCAGTAAAATAAACTGAAATAGCCTTTGGGGCTTTTTCTTGGTGCTATATAGTTAGCATTTTTGAACCTTGAGGTCTCTCTTCTCTGCCCAGGAGCTTCTGCAGGAAGCAGCCCTTCAGAAGATAACGGCTTTCCTGGCTTTAGTTTTGCCAAAGTCTGTGCTACACGGGGGAATGTACTGAGCTGCAGGGAAGGGGAAGGAGGTGGAGGAAAAGTGCTTAGCATCTAGGAAGCTCAAGATGTTGAAGTTGCCATGGAAGGAAGAGGTTTTCAGAAAATCCCCTAAGACCAAGAGGGAAAGAAAATGTCCAGGGTTATTGGAGAGTAGGCACCAGTGCCTTGCCCCTAAAGGCACTGCAGGAAGATGGCAGGATCTTAGCAGAGAATGACTACTTGGGGCCCCCAGGAGGCTGGACCTGGGACACTTAGCTTTGGCCATGAGCCCAGGACAGAGTTGATGGTTACTTTGTGAGATTTCATGGGCTTGGACAATGACCACATTAGTGATGGATCTTGGACCAGAGACCCACTTCTGAATGATACCCTATGTCAGGTCCTTGGTAACTTTGCCAACCTTGAATGAGGAAAAGATGCCCCAGTAGTGCCTAAAATTAAATTTGCCACTAACCCAGTGGGACAGGGGCTCAGAAAAGATTAAATTTTATTTTAGAAGATGAAAGTAATGTGAAATTTCTTATGTTACATGTTGTGAAATAAAATTCATCCCAGCTACACATGGGGACATCATCTAGGACTGCTAAGAATCCCAGTGCAGGACATATTTGTAGCACAGTTTGATTATGGCCCCAGCAGTGGGACCAATTGGTTTTGAGGCAATGGCTGTTTCTCTGCTGGAACACTGGTGGGCAGAGATGAGCACGAACTCTCAGAAGTCACAGCTGATTTGGGAAACACCATGTACTAGTGATGAAACTGAGTTTGAAAGAGTGCCATAGAGTGCTTTAAACCTCTGAGTTGTTACAGGGTAGATTACCCAATGCTTGGAAGGAAGAGAACACAAGTGTAGCCTTGTTAGATTGTACTGGCAATAGTAGTTTCTCTGAAATTACCAAAGAAATAAAAGAAATGTTAGACTCACAGAAGGAGAACTTCAAGGCCCTATCTGTAATTTTATTTCTAAAAACAAAATTGAACCTCTTTCTAGGTTAGAGTCACCAGAGACTGATAACCTCCAGAGTCCCCAGCATGAGAACCCTCTATTTTCCAGGGGTCTTAATGGGTGGGAGGTGTGGGTGATTTTGGTGGCAGTTGTTTCTAACTGGGGCACATGGGATCTTAGAACAGAAGGTAGACTTCCAGGGATTGGAAGAGGGCTGCATCCCACTTGAGGAGGCCACTAAGACAAAAGTGGACTGATTATGCATTTGACAGCCACCTCTAAGCTGTGCTCCTTAATGAAACAGGGTTTAGCCTACAGCTCTGGATTCCACCAAAGGGGCCCAGAGAGGTCCAAGTGAATATAGGAAATATTTGCAAAGCACATATATGATAAAGGACCTGTATCCAAAATATATAAAGAACTCTTAAAATTCAACAATAAAAAAACAATAAAAAATGGGCAAAGGATTTGAATAGACACCTCCCTGAAGAAGATACACATATAGCAATATGAAAAGATACTCAACATCATATGTCAATAAAGATTCCAGATTTAAACATTACAACGAGATATCATTAGACCTATTAGAATGGCCAAAATCCAAAAAAAGCTGACAATGCCAAATGCTAGCAAGGATGTCAAACAGCAGGACCTCTCATTCATTTCTGGTGGGAATACAAAAGGTACAGCCACTTTGGAAGACAGTTTGGTGGTTTCTTAGAAGGCTAAATAAACATGGTCTTATCACATGATTTGGCAATGATGCTTCTAGATATTTACCCAAACAAATTGAAAACTAAGTCTATGTGAAAACCTGCACACAAATGTGCAGATTTATTCTTAACTGCCATAGATGTCCTTCAAAAGATGAATGGATAAACAAATTGTGGTACATCCATACAATGGAATGTTATTCAGTGGTAAGAAGAAAGGAGCTATCAAGCCATGGAAGAGGCTTAAATTTATGTTATTTAGTGAAAGAAGCCAATCTAAAAAAGTTATATACTATATGATTCCAAGTATATGACATTCTAGGAAAGTCATCATGTTGCAAGGAAGTCCCAACCCGGTGGAGAGACCATGCCATGGTGTTCTAGCATACAGTTCCAGCTAATGTACCAGACCACAGACAGCAGCAACTGCTAGACATATGAGCATATGAACCTGCAGATAATTCCAGCCTCCTGGTCTACCAACTGAGGACCCAGTTATGAGCACAGTCAAACAACCCCTACTGTTCCCTGTATGAATTCCTGATGCATAGACACTGTGAGCATAATAAATGCTTGGCTTGCCTCACTAAATGGTGGAGTAATTTGTAATAAATGACTGGACCATATATTTTAATAGCAATAGATAACTAGAGCATACATCTTATATTCTGGCTATTATTTCATTGGTAGAAAATTAATTCTTATGTGATATCTTTCAAGGAAGACTCAGAGACAGAAGCATTTAGAAAAGAGGTTTACTTGTAAAGAGGTACAAGATAGTCAGAAGGACTGTCTGTCCAAATTAAAAAACAAAATACAACAAAACAAAACTGATTTCTTGTATGAGTTTCCTATGGCTGGTGTAACACATTATCAAAAATGTAGTGGCTTAAAACAAGCACCAATTTATTATGTTAAGTTCTGGAGATCATCAGTCCTAAATGGGCCTCCCTGGTCTAAAATCCAGGTGTCAGCAAGGCTTCATTCCTTCTGGAGGCTCTGAAGGGAATCCATTTTCTTGCCTTTTTCTAGTTTCTCCAGACTGCCCAGTTCCCTGGCTCTCAGCCCCATTCTTCCACCTTCAAAGTTAGCAGCACTGGGCCATGTCTTTCTTACACTGCCATCTCTTCTGCCTCCCTCTTCCACTTGTAAGGACCCTGGTGATTACACTGGGCCACTCACACACCCCAGGATAATCCCCTGGCTCAAGACCAGCTGGTTGGCAACCTTAATTCCATCAGCAACCTTGATTCTCCTTTTCCATATAACCTTACGTATTCACAGGTTCTGGTGATTAGGATGTGGACATCCTTGGGGGACATTATTCTGCCTCCTAAAGTTCCAAACTAGCTTTTCTGCGAATTATAGGATGAGAGTGGACGTAGGGATTTCCATTCCTTAAGGTGGTTGGGAGTATGTTTTACACTCTTTTGCACCCCTCTACAAACTTTGTATATATTGGGTTTTCAGTGTTTTTTGACTGCTCCTCCCCCAAATGTGCAAAGTCAGCCTGTCCACATACCGATTCTCTCCATGGAGAGAAAGAAATTTAAAATGACAGGCAGAGCAATTTGAAATCCACCTGTGGTACAATAACCTGTCCTTTTTGTTCTGGTTTATCTCTCTCTCTCTTTTTTTTTTTTTTTGAGACAGAGTCTTGCTCTGTTGCCCGGCTAGAGTGAGTGCCGTGGCGTCAGCCTGGCTCACAGCAACCTCAAACTCCTGGGCTTAAGCGATCCTACTGCCTCAGCCTCCCGAGTAGCTGGGACTACAGGCATGCGCCACTATGCCCGGCTAATTTTTTCTATATATAGTTTTTTAGTTGGCCAGATAATTTCTTTCTATTTTTAGTAGAGACGGGGTCTTGCTCTTGCTCAGGCTGGTCTGGAACTCCTGACCTCGAGCGATCCACCCGCCTTGGCCTCCCAGAGTGCTAGGATTACAGGCGTGAGCCACCCCTCCCGGCCTTGGTTTATCTCTTTTAATTCTTAGAGGAACTTTGTGAAATAAGGGGATGGGTCTGTTATCTGCATTTCACACACACAGGAAAAAGTTGTAAGGAGGATGAATGAGCTCTCTAAAGTCCCCTGGGGTCACTCTAGAGCCATCCCCAAGCTCTGTCTTCTGTTTCCAAACCCAGTGCTTCTCTCTTACACGCTTGACTGCTAAGTCTCCCTTGACCTCTTCCTGGGCAGGTGAATTTCCTGTATGTGTCAAAATCTAATACTAGTGTTTGTCTTCTTTTCTTTCTCCCTTTTCTGGCCTATGGGGGTTTCTGTTATCCCCACTGTGTCCTGTGATTTCATTTTCAGCCTGTTCTTTGAATGAAGCTTGATATTTTAGGGCATTCTCAGGGACCAGCCAAGGAAAGCCAGGGCAGAGCAGCTGTGTGAGCTTTCATTTCACGCTCCTCTCCTGCATGCAGATGCTCTCAATTCTGTGCTTTTATGCTAGTGCATTGGGACTGGCAACAGCTGATAAGGTCTGAACTCACTCTCAAATTCATGATCAAACTCCCAAGTGTCTCTTAGGGTTGTCAGGGCTAGAGGGAGCTAAAGTCATCAACAGCCCCCTCAATTGAGCATTCAATAATTTAACCATTATTCTATCTATTTAAAAGTATTTATGGATATGTTTGAAAACTGGAACTGTCCAAGGTTGCTCAGCCAGTTAGTGGCAGAGAGAGGATTAGAACCCAGTCAACTTCTCCAGCTACGCTCATCGCCATTGTCAGATCAGTACAGAAAACACAATGGCAGGATGGTGTGGTCTGGCTGTGAGGGCTCCTCCTCCCCTTCAGTCTGCAGATGCCATTCCTAACCATTTTCATATTCAGGGTTTGTCAACACTGGGAGCTATCAGGGTACAGAGACTAGGCCAGAGCTTGGAGTGGGACTGGGGCTTGAACCCCAGCTTTACTAGTCATTAGTTCTGGGCTAGTTAGTTAAATAATTTTGATCCTTAAATTCTTCTCTTTTCTTTTATTGCATGTCTGTATAATGAGAACAATGATAACTGTCTTTCAAAGACCATTGGGAGAAATAAATGATGTGGTTCACGTGAAAACATGTGACAAAGTATGTGACCTAGCAAGTGCTCAGTAAACACCCTCTTCCTCCCCTTTTCCTGCCTGCGGTGCATCCAGCTCCCCCATGCCCCATCCCTGTGAAGGCACTGAGGGTAGGTATGATACACCTGGTGACTGAAATTGTAGGTGTGGTTCTGCCGCTGTTGCCCTGGATAAAATGCACCCTATTTCTGAACACTGTTTTTCTCCCCATCCACTAAAATATGGGTAGTCAAGCCTACCTCCTCCTAATCTCATGAGGACTGGTGAATGTCGAAGCTTTTAGGACTGAAAGATCTATAGAACCATGGAGAAAGAGAAGAGGCCTATCCTCTAAGCTCACTGTACCAGTGCGTAGATAGTAAGCAACCAGAAAAACTTGCCCGCGATCAAGAACTATAAATATTTCAGGATGAAATGAATTTAGAATTGGTCTAAAAGCATTTGATTAATAGCTCTAGGGATTGAAACCCTTTATTAATGCAGTTACTATTGTTAATAGATTTGTGTTGAATAGCAGCTATGCTCAGGATAGGCAACAAGTAGGAGTATTTAAACACAGCTCCTCCCCAGTGTCTACAAGGAAAGGGAAGAAGAGGGTGGGATTACACTCAGTATGGATCAGGAGACCCTCAGAGCACGACACATGCCATGGGCAATGTCTGAGCACAGGGCTGAGGACCTGGGCACTGGCCTCAAGGAAAGCAGTGAGAATGATCAAATGAGCTCTGGAGCAAGGCTGAATGCTGTGGATTGATTCTTCTACAGAAGAAAAGATTGGAGGTTCTGCCTTATTCAGGCTAACAAGACTCCATCTGCCCACTGCATGTACATTAAGTCTTTTCCCAGTTGTTTCCTCCTCTTTTCCTCATACTCTTTGTGGCCAATTTCCAATTTTACCAGACTACAGATCCTCTGAGGACAAGAGTCATATCTTATTTGTCTTTGGATGTCAGTCCTCTGGTGCTTGTACAGAGTCAGGTGCTTACTGCATGCTCGTCGGACTAGTGAGTGGTTTGAAGGAAGATGCGTGCTGACTGGTCAGGCCACAGCTGCCGCAGAGGACTGAGAAAGCACAGGCTACTTGTTACCACTCAAGGAAGTGTCCTGACACATGGGTGGTTGTGGTGGTGGGGATAGTGGTTTGGATTTCACAGTGGACATCTGCTGCTTGCTCGCCTAGCATCCACTCCTGCCCTTCCTCTGTTTATAACAGCACCAGAGTTTCTTGCATGTGATGCGGCTGAGGTGGGGATTACCTCATCCTCTGCCTATTAGCCTAAACTCATATTCCTTGTCAGGGTGTTGGTCTAGGGCCGGAGGACAAACCGGGCCCAACTAATCAGTGCATGGCCATGGCTCACCACTCTGATTCTCTCAGGTTGGTCCAAATCAGAGTGAAGTTTATGTGTTTGTCCCAAGATTTGGAGAAGAGAAGGCTCATTTCATTCTCTTCCCTCTGGATGATGTAGGACATGACTATTGTGTTGAAATCACTGCAACCACTTGGCTTCCATGAGGGAAACCAGTCAGAGATGAAGCCTCACCTGGATAAGGGCAGAACCAGAGAAACTGTACAGACGCCTGGATCAAACCGTACCAAAGACTCCTCTGCACTGTGCTTTTCTGTTATGAATGTATACATTCCCTTCATGTTTAAGTCCATTTGATTTAGATTTTATTAGTACTCATAATGCAATTGCATGCTAAGAGATGAAGCCATAATTCTGTTGCCAAAGCTGCAAACTGGGAGGGCATGGCATGGTAGTTAGGAATTTCCATCTGGTTCTACCACTCCCTCCTCAGCTGTGACTCTGGGGGAATTATCTGAACTTCCTGAGGCTGAGCATTTCTCACATGAGAACAGTGAGGATGATAATAGGCTTGGGATGATTAAATGAGATAATGCACGTCACTGCTAAGTATATAATGTAAACTCAAAAGAGAGTAGCACAACAGTACTGACATAAACTACACAACATTGACACATTCTGCCTGGGATTTCAGGTATAAAATGACATGTCCTGAGTTATAATTGAACTTTCTTATCACATTTCTCTTATTTAGTCTCACCTTTAAGTTCTTTGTATCTATTTCTTAGAAGATCAAGGCAAATAAAATGGCTTATTATTAACAGCACTTTCCATTTTATTATGCTGTGCTCATTATGTTAGTCAGGGTTCTCCAGAGAAACAGAACCAATAGGATGATTGGAGATCTATCTATCTATCTATCTGTCTGTCTGTCTGTCTATCTGTCTGTCATCTGTCTATCTGTCCAAAGTGAATTATTGTTAGGAATTGGCTCACACAGTTATTGAGGCTGAGAAGTCCCAAGATCTGCAGTCGGCAAGCTGGAGACCTAGGAGAGTTGATGGTATAGATTTCAGTCTGAGTCTGAAGGCCTGAGATCCAGGAGAGATGATGGAGTGAGTTACAGTCTGAGGGAAGAAGAGGACCAAAGTCCTAGCCCAAGCAGTTGGGCAGGCAGAGTTCCCTTTTACTCAGTCGTTTTGTTCTATTCAGTTCTTCAACTGATTGGATGGAGTCTGCCCCTGCTAAGAGGGGAAATTTGCTTTACTCAAAGCAAATATTGATTCAAATGTTAATCTTACCCAGAAACACTCTCACAGACACACCCCAAATCATGTTTGACCATAATCTGGACACCCTGTGGCCCAGTCAAATCGACACATAAAACTAACTCCAAAAATATTTATCAAGTAGCTCCTGTGTGCCAGGTATTGTTCCAGGCACTGGGAACATGGGAGTGGGGAAAATCAAAGAAAGAAAATATCCCCGCTCTCATGAAGGTGTTTTTTGCGAAAGTTTTTTTTATAGTTTAGAAAGTTTTTTCTCTTTATTGTCTTATTTAATCCCTACAATAATCCTGTGAGGTTGTTTTGACAAGTGGTACGTCTTTGCCGTACAAAGGAGGAGACGAAGTCACAGATTAAGTCATTGACTCAGCCAAGGTCACGGAGCTTCCAAGCAGCAAAAACATGACTAGAATTAAAATTCCCTGAATCCAGTGTAATGTTCTTTTCACTTTACTAGATTTTTGTATACTTATTTACCTGCAGAGAGTTACAAAGTAGAAAAGAGTCTATTTACGGAATTACCCATCTCCACTTTGCAGTGTGTTTCGGATGGACAGTACAATATGAATTGTCAAATCACATGTAATGACTACTATTACTCATTCACTAACACACCGTCTAACAGACTTTCGTGCCTTTGTTCAATGAGGAACTGCATTTGAGAAACACGCTTGGGTTGGCGTCAGTTGACCACTAAATTCTCAATCTAAGACAGGCTCTCGCTTTGTTTAATGGCTCTCAAAATGTTGACATGCAAGAGAGCACAAAACAGCACTCTTTCTTGTTTTTCCCTCCTTCTAAAACCACAAGAAATTATTTAAGGAAGTTTTAATGAAATGCATCTGTCACTTATGAAGATGGATGGCTGGAGTACAGCTTTCCATTACTGGAAATGGCAGAATCAAATTAGGAAATAACAGTCCTCAGCATCTTCTCCAACTGCCTTTTGCATAATGCGTTGGGAAAAATGCCACCTCGGCAGAAAACTGTTATTGTGAGGGCCAAGGTTCTTTCCCCTAAGGGGCTGTGTTTACCAATGAGGTTCTTCTTTCTCTTTGGCAGGTGAGATGGCCATGCTTGGGAGTATAGCTTCCTTTCTCGGGACCTTTTTTCGTGTTTGGAGGTTGGAGGCTCCATTTCATAGTCCAGGAGGCTTGGGTAAGTTCTCACACTGTATATTTCTCTAGGTTGGAAGCCCTGCCTTTTGATTGGGATTTTCTAAGCTTCCAATTTCTCATTTCTTATTGTGGTAAGCGGTATCCATTCAACAAATACTGGACATTGTCTGTGTGTCCAGCACTCTGTTGACACTGGGATTCCAGTGACAGCAAAACAATGTGCCCGCTCATCCTACTACTGCACTAGATGGGGACACAGCAGATAAAGTTCAGGAAGTGTTTCATGCTATCAAGGTAATAAAACAGAGCAACAAAGTAAAGATTGGGTGGGGGAGGGGTTCATTTGGAAGAATAAAAACTCGTTCATAAGCCATGAAACCTTGGCCCTTATTTCAGGACAATCATTGTATTTTTATGTCTCCAGGGAAAAACTGTGCAGTTAGCATCTTTTTGTTGTTGCTAAAAAGGGCTTTTGAGATCATAAAATTTCTAGTCCATCTAAACATAAGAGTCTGTTTTTCTGCTAATAAATGATAGTGGACGAGCCACCTTTCCCTAAGTACATCTAGACTCAAATTTCCCTAATAAGAAATCAGTTCAACTAAAAATGCTTGTTAACTCATATAGCCTTTTAGCAAACATTTATGGACCTTCTACTGTATTCTAGGCAGGGTTCTACATACTAAGGAGAGAGCAGTGAACACAATGCAGAACTTATTGCATTCATTCCTTTCCATTGCACTTGATAGTTTATGAGGAACTTCCATGTGCATAATTTTACCCTCTCAATCATCCTGCAAAATAGGACAAGGAGGAGCAAGAGACTGAAGTTTATGATGGTTGTTAGTACTATTCCCCATGTGTTCCTGAGCACAGCCCTTGTAAGCAGTGGTGTTGTATGACATGCTTTCCCCCATGAAATACCAGGAGGAAGGATTATGCCACTTACTAACAGAGTCTTGAAGAAGACCTTTCCCTGCCCACTTTTGTGGGTGGTTGTGGATGCTCACGTAGACATCACCAGCTTGCTGTATGAGCACAGAGAGCAGAGACCCCTGCTGCCCCTCACTGGATGTGTAGCGTGAGTGAGAAATTAAACTTCTGTCATATCATGGTACTGAAATTTTGCAGTGTTGTAACTGCCCCATACCCTGGAACCAAGCAATATTAATCACCTTTCTTCACTGGGATATTACTGTCACCTGGCACCAATTAATACAAGGTTCCAGTTGATCACATTTCGTCACTGAGCTCTTATTCTCTTGTGAGGGAACTTGGCATCTCAAAAGGAGTTCATTCCATTGCTAAAAAGTTCCAATGGTTGGGAAGTTCTTTCTTCAGAATTGAAATAAAATCTGCTTTCCTGCCATCTCCCCTGGCTCTTTACTCTTGCCTCTGGAATATCAAGAGAGAAGCCCACACCTCCCTGTCATAGCATCTTTCCACATGACACAGCAGCTGTCATGACTCCCCTCAGAGCTCCTTCTCCAGGAGAAATGTGGCTGACATCCTCACACAGGTTCCTGGATGACACAGTTCTCAGATGCCTCAGCATTCCTGTCTTCACTTATAGCTTTTAAATGGGGATATCATTGTTTCAGATGTTTTCTGACTATACCTACTACAATGAAACATGTATATTTTTTATGCTTAGCTAATAAAATAAATGCAAGGCAGGCAAAGGCCATGTCTGCCTTATTCATTGTTGTGTTCCAAGAACCAAACCTAGTGCCTAGTTTGTACCAAGTGCTCAATGGGTAACTAAAGAATAAATGAATTAGTATGTGAAAAGCATGGTTATAAGACAGCATTATGTATTTTAAGAAGTGAAAAGAGTGCCTTGGCAACTGTCAATAATGTCTGGAGCATTGAAGGTGATTAGTATTTTGGTGGTGCCTTATAATGTGACTTTAATAGGTACAGAGACATGTATGACCTTGATTCATATGATATCCATGAGGCAAGAAGTTTCTCCCAAAGGGTAAAAGTCTTGGATAAGGAATTGTTGTTGATTGTACCAGACAATCAATCATTAGCAATGGTCCAATATTCCATAAAAATAGGTAAATAGGACTGGCTGTTGGCCAGGGTAAGCTCTAGTGCTGAGAGGACTACTGGGGGTTTGGCCAGTGGCACTGACCTTGTGTCCTACCCTGGTTGTTAAGGATGTCCTACTTAGGAAATGGAAAACAGCAACTCTCCAGTGGGCACTATCATGTGTGATGGTGCCACTACCATCCATAAAGTATACAGACTCCCTTTTCTTATTACTCAGTTGATACCAAGGGGCTCCCAGTGGCCAACAGGTATGGGGTAAGGGTGACCTACTCTGGTACCATTGCATCTGGCAGAAGATTGGGGATGGGGAAGCCTTTTCTTCCTGTAGGCAGGATATGCTGGCGGGCCAAGCTTGGCTCTGTGCTGTACGTACCATTTCCATTTCCAGTAAGGAGGCCTCTGTGGCCATGCCGACCCTGTGCTGCTGCCGCCATGACCCAAGGTGTAGTGGCAGCTGAGTAAAGACTGGTCTGGTAAAGATGACTAAAGCCTGGGCTCAGGACCTATGAAAGCTCCCATCCATCTCCAGAGGACCCCAACATGCAGCCAGAGTTGCTGCTGTAATT
Organism: Lemur catta; assembly: GCF_020740605.2. Lineage (NCBI taxonomy): Eukaryota > Metazoa > Chordata > Mammalia > Primates > Lemuridae > Lemur > Lemur catta. The sequence goes on along the minus strand of NC_059131.1, from coordinate 21,955,081 downwards.
GTGTGTAGTACGGAACTGAGGAGTTCCATGTACTGAAGCCTGTGAGTGATTTTTGTCCATCACAAGTGGTCCAGAGACTTTAGGAGGCTTGAGAGGAGGTTGCTGATGCCTCCATATAGAAGGAGTCGTGTGTATATGTGTGTGTGTGTGTGTGTGTGTGTGTGTGTGTGTGTGTATGTGTGTGTGTAGGGGGAATTAATGAGATTGCCTGTTGTATCTGACAGATTTTAGAGCCTTTTGTTGCAGGGGGCAACAAAAGTCAGCTGATTTGTGAGTAACAGCATAAATGGGCTTAAGTAAAATTTATAATTGTGGAATATGTTGTCTCCATAACCCAAATAGAACCAGTTAAGTGTTGAACCTGCTTTAAAGCAGTGGGTGCCAGTAAGGTGAAGAGTTGATTCTTTCCTGCACTGGGTGTGGATCATTCCTTGCCTGACCAAATAATGCCCAGAAACTTTCCTGAAGTAGTGGAGTCTTGAATCTTATGGGGCACAATGTCTCAGTCCCAGTTGGAAAATTTCTGTGACAAATGTTTGTGCATTCTGTGTGAGAGTATACTTTAAATATCCTTGTAGTAGGATGTCAACACTGTGATGTCATACTGTGTTCCTAGAGAAAATTGTATAATATGTGCTTAAGATCTTGCTTACAAAGACCAAGAGCAGGGCTCTTGAAACACCCCATCGGGGGAAGCAAAGGTATATCATGTTCCTTCAAAGGCGAGGGAAAATTGTGGGCAAAAGTCTGCCAAAATAGGCACAGTAGAAAACATATTAGCCAAATCTGTATCAACAAAATACTTTCCAGTTGCTAATGGATAGTCAGTAATGTCAATGATTTTAGGTATGGTGACCTTACTGAGGGCACATGGGATTAAGGTTGTGGTCAAACACTCTTAGGCATCATCTGTCTCCATCAGGTTTGAACACTGGCCAGTTGGGCTATTAAAGAGGGAGACAGTAGGAACAATGACCCTTCCTTCAGTAAGTCTTATATAGTGGTTCTTAATTCTTGTGTTTCAAAGTATGTTGGGCTGTATTAATTATTTTAACCAGGTGGAAGGGGGTATGGATAAGGTCTGTGGGACTTAATTTTGTGAACCAACTGTAAGTGTTCAAGGCTTAATTTTATTCCATTTTATTACTCATTGGATCAGGGCATCCATGCCAACTACAGGGTATTTTATGGCAGTAAGTGCTATGACCATGGGGAAGTTAGGTAAGATAATAGTTCTGATGGTTAAGGTGAGGCACACATATTTGCCCTATATTTTGTGTTTTATAATTTCCCTAAGAGTGTAGGGATACCTTGTGTAAATTTCATGGGATCCCAGGTTTAGCTATAACTTGAGCCTGGTAATTGATTAAGGCCATGAAGATTTGTCAATTTTAAGGAAACCAATGAACTACCAGAGAGGTATAGGGGCAATTGTCCCCAGGTGGTGGCTGGTACCCAGGGGAGATGCTGAGTCCCTAGCAGGCTTGTGGTGGTTGCTGTTGCCTAAAATTAGGATAGCAGGTGATGGGTCCCCAGGGTGGCAGGGACATGGGGAGTCATGGAGGCTTGGACCCACCTTGCTGTATGGCTGATGTGGCCTGGCACTGGGGGCCGTAGCTTCCCAATAGGCTTCTATAATAAAGCTTGTAATTCTTCATGAGTTGTTCAGTATTCAAGATCAAATGATTTGGGAAACCTAGATTTTAGAGTTCCAATATCAGGCTTTTTATTTTTATTTTTTTATTTCAGGATATTATGGGGGTACAAACATTTTAGTTACATGTTATGACTTTGCCACACAAAAACCATGATCGGAGGCATGCCTTTTTCCCCCTACAATGCTCACCATGTCCATTAGTTGTGAGTTTACCCATGCCCAAACCCCTAACCCCCAAAGAATATTACTACTGTGTGAGCACCTTAGCGTTGGTCAGTTAGTGCCAGTTTGATGGTGAGTACATGTAGTGCTTATTCTTCCATTCTTGTGATACCTCACTTCGGAGGATGGGCTCAGGCTCTATTTAGGAAAATATACGAGGTGCTAGATCACCGTCATTTTTTATAATTGAGTAGTATTCCATTGTATACATATACCATATTTTATTAATCCACTTGTGGATTGACGGGCCCTTGGGTTGTTTCCACATCCTTGCAATAGTGAATTGTGCGGCCATAAACATTTGGGTGCAGATGTCTTTATTATAGAATGTCTTTTTTTCATTTGGGTAGATGCCTAATAGTGCTATTGCTGGATCAAATGGTGTTTCTATTTTTAGCTCTATGAGGTATCTCCAAATTCTTTTCCACAGAGGTTGTACTAATTTGCAGTCCCACCAGCAGTGTGAGAGTGTTCGTATCTCTCCACATCCTCGCCAGCATTTGTTGCTTTGGGATTTTTTGATAGAGGCTAATCTCACTGGGGTTAGGTGATATCTCATTGTGGTTTTGATTTGCATTTCCCTAATGATTGGGGATGTTGAGCATTTTTTTTATATGTTTGCTGGCCATTATTCTGTCTTCTTTTCAATACCAGGCTTTTCGATGGAATCTTGGTTTTGTGGAAGTCAATTGCCTCGAGGTCCTTTACAAGCATGTACTACTGTTTCCTTCATAACTCTTATTCTTGTGATTATCATTGATAGGCAAACATTGAGTTGAGTTTTATCTTGTTCTTCATGGGCCACTAATAACTCTGGGCCATCAAATGCTTCCTTAATACTTGCAACCTGGCTAATAAGGGGACTTAAGACTGCCTGATAATTTGAGAATGCCCTTATTAAAAATAATTGTCTTATATCAGCATCAAAAGGTCCTGCTTGGGGCTAGTAAGGGCCTCTGATTCATTGGGCTACTCAGCAAAATAATAACAAACCCATCGCACCACACTAATTTTTCTCAATAGCTGTTATCCTTCCTCCCAGGGTTTCCAACTAGTGAAGGCATGAGCGTGTGTGTGAGCACATGCAGTGGTAGCCGTGGGATGGGCCATTTTCTGTGTCATGAACATCCCATGGATGAGAGGGAAGACAGGAAGATGAGCTCTCAAGTGTTGCAGAAGGCATGCATTATGGGCCCATTTCGATAGATAAATTATTAATTTTGGGATCACAAAATAGGCCTGCCAATCGGCTCATCTCAACAGATGTTAAAGTTAATTCTCAACTAGTGTTATAGAGGCGCAAAAGGCAATTGGCTCCCTGTTCATCTTCCTGTTGAATAAATTCTTTTAGTGAATTTTCAATCAGCTCAAATCATAGACCTCTGTTTCCATTTCTGCTGCTTCTACCTGAATAAGGTAGACTAGTTATGAGAAATGTTTCAGGGAGAGTCCTTCCCTGTCCTATTTTTAAGGCTTTTCTATCCAATGAATCCCAGTCCATGTGGTCAGGGCCAGGAATTTGACCCCCGTATATACCTGCCCCACAATATCCCCTGTTGTGAAGCCTCCGTGTGCTAATGGGTGGTGGCACCTGGAGTCTTTGGTGATCACTTTCTCAATTTTCCAATAAATTTATAACTTCCTCTGGCCACTTTGAGGGAGCTGGGGTAAAACATTATGGCCTACTTTTCATTAGGGTCTGTGCCTTGGAGCAGCAAGGATTTCCTCCTCTGTAATCCTGAGGACATAGGATCTTTTCTTGTGACAGAAGCAAAGCAGCAACAACAGCACAGGCACTTGAAGCCTCACAGAGTCCTGGTGAGACAGAGGCCCTCGGGCTTTTTACCTCAATGCCCTGCGTATTAGTTGTTCCTTCTTACCTAAGTGACATTGCTCAGGGTACCAGTTTTTCTCTGAGAGCTCTGTAGAAGGGGGTCAACACCCAGCTGGTGTACACAAACAACAGTCAGAGTGCAAAGGTTGTTCCCTGAGCTTAGAGTCACTCTTGGTTTGTGCTGGAATCAAGACAGATTCAATCTGAATCACATGGCTCCATCTGGGCCATGACATATTACCCAGGGCAACTTTAAGGAGGGCACTGATCCTATTTAGGGACTTCTGTCCCTAAATGCCAGTTATCGAAGCTTCCGATTTAGGGCAGTTTATAACAGAGTCTCAGTAGGACTTGGCAAATGCAGCACAACTAGCACAGCTCAAAGAGCGTGCTGGCCAGCAAGCAGCAGCTCCACGTGCATGTGTGCCAACAGGCAGCAGAGCTGTTAGCAAGCAAAAAGCAGGAGAAGAAAGGCCCCCAGGTGCCCAGTAACAGGTGGTAGTGGTGATCGCCTAGACCATCCTGCTCACAGTGCCCATTGTCTTGTGGTTGCCCACAGGAGACGGGATCAATCCCTCACCCTAAATTGGCAAGGCTGTCAAGACTGATGTCTCACATGCACCAAGAGGGTATGAAAAAATCCGTTATTATATACTGAGACTTTCTGGAGAGAGCAGGCCGGGCACCCAAGGTGGTCTGAAATGACTTGAGTGAAACAAGGAGCAAGTGGCTTTGGTTTTTAGTGTGGTTTGGGGCAGAAGCAAAATGAGTGAGTGTTTCTGTGCTTGGCCAGGGTTTTTGTGTGGTTTGAATGTCTCTGCTGGCGCTGAGGCGGGAACACCTGGGCTTCCTTATCAGCTGCCCAGTGTGGAGCAGAGGAAGACAGGTGGGGTCTGGAAAACATCAGGAAAGGAGTCAGAATTTTTAAGACACTGATACAATATGCTTTAGAAAATTCTAATTTTGGTTTGAAAGCTCAAATTGTATCATTGGCTACAAATATTGTCAGGTGTTTTCCTAGAAGTGACAGTCTCTGTTTTTGACGGTGTCTGCCAGTTACACAAGTCTGAATAACCTTGGTGTGTTAGCCATTCTTTCAAGGAAAGATGGTACTCTGTGGATGACGTAGTTAGTGCAGCTTGTAGTTCGACCACACAAGTGCTTTTCTTTGTGGTGACCACAGTACTCAGGGGTGCAGCACAAGTACTTTGTGCTTATTTCCCATGTCCCCACACAGACTAAAGATATAACAAGTAAAAAGACTTTTACTCAGACTACAATTAATGACTAATTTAATGAAATTAATCCTGTTTATCCTTCATCAAAGAAATTTGTAGAGAAACTGACATTTTCCTTTACCACGAGTGAGTATCGGTGAAGAATGCAGTGACTTCTGATATGGTCCTGGGGCACAGCCTTGGTTCCAGCTAAGGTGCCAGTGGTTTTACCCAAAGTGCTTCTGCACAGTGAAAATGTCAACTCAGTGAAAAGAACAAATAATGTCTTAGTATTATTATGAAAAGAGTTTTGACCCCACGGCCTCCTTAAATGTTATCTCAGGAACCACCAACCTCCTATTCTAGATGTTTGCATTCCACACTTCGAAAACTGCTGGACGAGATCAAAACCAGATGTCAGGGAAGTACACTTTCCCTTTCCTGAGGCTATTGTGCAAGGGGACTACCACGGGGGTCGTGGTGGTAAAAAATTAGGACCAATAATTTAATCTATTATGATGGGTGTTTTACCGATCTCACCTTGTCTCTAACTAAACTTACTCAATTTACCTTCTGTTCCAGGCTCTACTTTGGGAAATTAATAATAAGCAACAAATACAATCTGGCTCCTAATGTGTTCCCAGACCAGTAAAGGCTGAACACACTGCAATAAATGATCATAAAGCACTTATTAATGAGTTCTATTATAGAAACATGTACAATGTGCTAAGGGAACCCAGTAACTAAATCTCCTCTGTGGATTCAGAAAAGGCTTACCTAGGGATATAATATTTGGGCTGAGTCCTGAAGGGTGATTGGAAGTAGTTTGTGTAGAGAAAGAGGATAGAGGTCTCAGACTGAGGAAGTGACATGTGTCATGACATGAAGGCCACAAAGAATGAGACCTGCTGACATTTCTGCAAAACCAGCTACAACTCTGGGCTTCTGTGATTCTCCCAGAGACTCTTCTCATCACCCCAGTTCCCAACCTGAGGCCTATGCCCACCCCTGCCTTCTCCTCTTCGGCCAGCCATTCATTCACTCATCAACATTGTATCAAGCACCTGTTAGGCATTTTTATTGAGCTGAATCTTATTTGAGGGTGGGGCTCAAAAGTCTGACGTGGAGAAGGTGGAAAATTATACAGTCACAGTGACCCTTGAAAGTTCCTTAGATCGCCCATAAAATACAATATATATGGTTCCATGAAGACACAAAGACTTGATTTTGGGTCCATCTTGCATGTCACAAAGGACGGGTACAAGTTAGACTTCCAGAGACCTGCTGTGAAGTGCTCACACCCTGAGAAGCACATGGCACCTGTGACCAAGTGAAGCATCATAGTGTCATGGCCTCTGGCTGATGGAGGAGGAGACAAGCCTGCGCATCTGCGTCCTTCCCTCTCTCTCTCCCACAGGCAAATCTATAGATTAAATGATGCAACTCCCTCCCCTTCTGTCCCTGGTTGGTTGGCATTCATCACTTCCTTTCTGCCCCTGTATCCCCACCCCACCCTGGGCTCCTGGATTGTTGTTGGGGTCCAGGACAGCAGCCTCTCCCTCAGGTGTCTGCATGTTGCCCCATCCTTGGCACTAGAGTCGGGTGAAGCTGCTGAAACCTCGTCCCTGAAAGGCCTTTCGTGTGGTCCTGTATTGCCAACTGGATGCTCAGCACAGACAAGTTTGCACTGTATTTTTTCTCTCTCTGACTTCTTTCCCCAACCAGAATGTCAGTTCTTTGAAGGTAAAAAATCACCTTTTCTCCCCTTGGTATGATCAGACTCTCCCCATAGTGGGTCCCCCATGAATTCCAGTCCTTTTGGATGATGGTGAAGATGACATTGAGGTGCACATTTTATCCATTGCCTGCAACTTGATGTGCACTTGGTGTTTTTTTCTCCTGTGTCCCCTCAGCTCCTCCTTCTCTCTGACTTGAGATAATTATTTGATAATCATTACTCCTTTGTGAGCTCTGCACCCATGAAACCTAAAGCTGTCAATCATTTCATCTTTTGTGATCTTTTTTTCAAACCTGATTCTCTTAAAGTCCCCAGAGAAAGTACAGCCAGTTTGTAAGCACTAGTGAGGCCGTTCTCCCGCATGGGCACACTCACTGTCTGCGGAGTGAAGGCCTTCCCTTCCCTACGCAGCGACGGGGTGAGGAATGGAACACCACAGCCTAGTCCAGATGTGTGAATGAGTAGCACATCCATATAACACTGCCAAGGGTGCGAGTTTAATAAATGCTCCTCATTATTTGTGCCTAACTTCCTTCAAAGAAGAATTTAGGCTAGTTTACAAGAAAAAATAAATTAACCATGAGACAAAAAAGAAAAAAAAAGCAAAGAGAAAAAAGTTCATCCTTGTAATATGGAAAAAGGTTAATGCAAAAATGCACACTGTGAGAACCTATGCACTTATCAAGATGGGTCATTTATTTGGCTCCTGGCTTTTCTCGCGAGGCCCTGCAGTGAGAACTATCACCACGTCACTATGCCCTGTGGTAAAAAACAATCTGTTGGTTGAAAGCAGCACAATTTCTATTACAGAGCCCAGAGAGAAACTTCTCCCAAGGATTTCCATAGGGCCCATATAGTAACAATGACCTTGACAATTTTCTTACAACAGATGCAGTAGTAGTTTCATAGAACTGTTTCTTTCTTTTTTTTTTTTTTTTTTTTGAGACAGAGTCTCACTCTGTTGCCCAGGCTAGAGTGAGTGCCATGGCATCAGCCTAGCTCACAGCAACCTCAAACTCCTGGGCTTAAGCGATCCTCCTGCCTCAGCCTCCCGAGTAGCTGGGACTACAGGCATGCGCCACCATGCCCGGCTAATTTTTTCTATATATATTTTTTTAGTTGGCCAGATAATTTCTTTCTATTTTTAGTAGAGACGGGGTCTCACTCTTGCTCAGGCTGGTCTCGAACTCCTGACCTCGAGCGATCCACCCGCCTCGACCTCCCAGAGTGCTAGGATTACAGGCGTGAGCCACCACGCCCGGCCAGAACTGTTTCTTATAATGTCCCCAAATATAGCTTTGCAGAGGGAGTAGGGTGTTTTAGAGAAGGAGGCTTCCTTTGAGCCCTTGGTTGCAGAGAGGAGGGTCCTCAACCAGCCTATGGCAGGCAGGGCTAGGCCAGACCAGGGCGGACAGGCAGGGCTGGCTAGGCAGGATGGAGCAGACCATGAGCTGGATTGAACAGGGCTTGGCTGGGCAAAGCAGAGTTGGGCAGAAGTGGACAGTACGAGGCAGAACAAGGCAGAGCAGGACTGGCCAGGGATGCCTGGACTGGGCAGAAGTCATCAGAACAGGCAGGACTCAGCAGGACTGGGCAGACCAGGGCAGAACCAGGCAGGGCAGCGAGGGCCAGGTCGAGCAGGGCTGGGCAGGACTGGACAAGGCTGGGCAGGTCTGGGCAGGGAGCAAGGCATAGCAGGACAGCGTCTTGGACTCCTGAAGAGTTGCTGAAGCAAGGAGAATATCCTCTGTTCACAGCCGTCCTAGAAACTGCAACCCCAGAACTCATCCTCCCTGGTTGTCAGGAGGCTGGAGGCAGCCTGCCTGTTTCATTGCAGATTGTGAACCCTGGCAAGAGGAGCGTGGACTCAGAGGCCTCCCTTAAGGACACTGTAGGAGCAGCTCATTCATCTCGGGCTGAACACAGTAGCAAAGACCTTCTGGGTGTAATGTGTCCTGTCTTAAAGGCCCTTCTTCTCTGGAAAATTCCTCCTTGTCCTTCAAGACCCAGCACAAATGGCACTCCCTCTGTGCCACCTTCCCAATGCTTCTGCTCTGCAATGCTCTGCCTCCTCACCTACACCCACCATGGGTCACCACTAATTGGCACCTGTGCCATTCCTGGTGCTAGTTGACATTATACTCCTTTCTCTGCTGCTCATTTGTCATGAGTGAGAGTGATGTGACTTGAATGGTCTCTACTTTGGCACATCTAATATAAGTAACAAACTATTTGCAATACACTTCACAATGAACATGTCCAGACACTTCCGCTGGGAGCCTCTCTCATAGGCTGAGATGGGTTTGGCTGCAGCCTCAGAGAACAGAGGTGGAAGAGGCTTGAGGAGGGGACTGAGGCCCCGAGAGGATAATTGACTTACCTGAAGCCACTCAGAGAATAAGGAGTAGAATCTAAGCACATCTCTTCTTACTCTTGGTCTGGTGGTGTTTCCTGGAGAACTTTTAAAAATGATGTGAGTTGGTAGCTCAGACACTCTGGGTTAATGGCTCTAAAACTGACACTCTCAAAAGGTGAGTCAGTAATGCCGAGGATTTGGGGATTTCTAGAAAGTTCTCGGAAATGTCACTGCCCAGCCTGAACTCATGACTCCTTTCCCCTTTTGTCCTGTGGCATTCCCAGAGGTTTCCTCTCCTTTCAGTGGTTTTTCCGGGGAACTATAGGAGCCCCGAAGCAGAATGAGAATTGCAAATAAATACCCTCAGATCGGCCTGGTGGCAAGAGCACGGGCACTGGAGTCAGACAGACCTGGGCTTGGATCCCAGTGTGATAGCAGGAGCGAGTCATTTATCACCCCACGTCTCAGTTTTCTCATCTGTAAACTGGAGATAAGCATATTTACTGCACAGGACTGTCATGAAGGTTATGAGGTAATGAATACAAAATGTCTAGCACAGAGTAGGTGCTTGAAAGACAGATGTTTTGTCTTTCTTTTTAAATGAGCCCCCAGATGTCACGTAGTGCAGCCTGTTCCTGCCTGGGAAGCATTCAGAACACACGTTGGTTAGGAGTGTAGGCTCTGCAGTCAGACCGCAGCCCCCATGCAGCTTTGCTGCTGCTTACGGGCTGTGTTGATTTGCGTGGGTGAGCCTCAGTTTCCTCAATGTGCCTACCTCACACAACCATGGTGAAGACTAAACAGAATCCTGCAAGCAAATGGTTTGTCAGATCAGTGCCTGGTACCAGTCAATGCCAGCTCTTACTGGCAGGATTGTCACCCACCGGAACACTTTAGATGACAAGGAGAATCTTCCAGAGGCTAGGGCTCCTGCAGCAGACCAGCCACTCTGCCTGGGACGCAGCTGTCTGGCCAGTCCTAGATGTGGATGCCTCCCACATCTCTGGACTTGTTCCCTGAGAGCCACTGTGACAACACAGGGGGCCTCATGGTAGCTGCCTCTCCCACCTGGGGTGGCCAGTGGACATGCACAGCCCTGTGGCCGTAAAGGGATCAGAGACATGTCTAAAAACTGTGTAACACATTGTTAAACCAAGCACAGGGTTCCTCTCTCCACTGGCCCCGCTCCACTCAGGGCCTCCTTAACCAGAGCTGCCTGAGGCCAAGGCCCCAGGGTCACCCCCTTGGCTGCCTCTGATTAGCATTGCAGGTTTCTCAAGCCAGGACCTGCCTAATCCCAGTTTGAAGCTTTAACCAGATAAACATTTAATGAGCCTGGAGCACCGGGGACTCGTCCTGGGGGTGTCAGGAGGGAAGGTGCAGCCCCTAGACCAGGGCAGGGACTGGAGAAGCCGCTGCTGCTGGGAGCTGTGGACTCTGCACCCCCCACCCACTGACTCGCTCCCCACTCCCAAGTCTGGGCTGCCAGGCAGGCTCTATGGGGTGAGCGCAGGGCTGACTCACTGCCTCCCAGAGCTGTGGCTTTAGCTCTCATCAAGTCACTGATGGCTCCTTGAAAAGGCGGGGCCCATGATATCACTGGGGAGCCCCTGGGAGGGCTGGACTGATGGGGCAGGAAGGGCAGCCTCCTGCCCTTGGGAGCAGCCTCCTTGGCAGATCCGCAGGGGAAGGTCAGAGTAGCAACACTGCACTTCCTCTCCCCCAGGTCCTGTGCCTGGCAGACCCTGGGGCTCTGGGTGACTCTGAAGGATGATGACCACCCAGACATAGCCCTCAAAAGAGGGCATCTCCAGGGCCCCGTGGGAATAGTGAAATGAAACCATTCTCATATGTATCATGTTGTGCATGTTGAGTTCCCTAGTATACCTGTCAGGTGGGGGGACTGAGGCCTAGATTGGATGAGCGAAGTGTCTGAGGTTGCCGAGTGAGTCAGGCAGGGCCAAGACTAGAACAAGAACTGAGGTCTAATGGCTGCCGTCGGCACTCTTCCTGAGGGAGCAGCTGTCCTGACCCCCCACAGGTCTCCTCTGCTCCTGGGAAGGTCCGCAGAGAGGCCCTAAAGGCAGCTGGGCCCAGATGTGGGCACCTGTGACATCAGTGTCGGGCAGGCGGGACAGGGAGCGGGAAGAGCAGGAGCCCCATCTGGCCAGGCAGCTTGGGTGGCCAGTGACCCCACAGAGCCAGTTTCCTTCTTGAGGAGTGGGTAGGAAGAGTGCTACTCCCCACCGGTCCTGGGATTATCATCAGGATGAAATGAAATGAGATGGGCGTGGAAGTGTTTTGTATATTCTAAACAGTCATACAAATGAATATTATAATTAACAGCGTCAAGCTGGAAGGAAGCAGGGGGGGACAGTTATAGTGGAAGACACAAGGGTAAGACTAAAGGAGAGCTTTAGGATGGGGCTGGTTTTCTCACCTTGTCTCTCTCCATCTTCGCCTGTCTTCCTGTGTGGAATGTGTTGACTTATTTTTTTTTTTTTTTTGATCTAGAAGCCTCAAGACCAGCTTTAAGATGAAAATGTTTTATGAGGCAAAACCCCAATGTAAATTCCAATTTTTCCCTGAATAATACGCATGGTATTATGTTACTTTAATACCATTCTCTCTATTCCCAGGAATACAAATTAGGTATTTATCTGTTTGACACTATGTATTAAAGTAAAAACAATTTAATTTGGATGTGCTAGTGTAATTTGTGCATAGATACCACTTAAAAATCATGTCCTAAAAATGTCAGACTTACCTTGAACAAGTTTTAGTGGGGATATATTGCAAAGAAATAGGAATAAATGCATTATATAGAAAGTTGTAAAGTATAGAAGCCGTAATCAATTGCAAGTTCAGACTTTAATAAAGGAGAATGATCATGTGTGAGTAAATAATTATTTCGAATATAGTTATAATTGGGATTACATTTTGGCTCACACAAAATATTGTGAAATATGAGCTTTATGCAGCAAAGACATTTTGTCATCAGTTCCCATTATTTCTTTTATAATATTATTGGAGGAAGAAAGATCTTTGCCGATGACTGCTTGGAAAGATCTAAGGGAAGGGGTCAATATCATTAACCCTCACCTGAAGAAGGAACTGAAGCCCAGAGAACTTATGTAACCCTCCCAAGGTCACACTGTGAATCAGGGCAGAGGGTGGTGTTCCCTAAGCGTACTGACATCTGAGCTTGTGCATTGGTCTCCAAAGTTTAAATGCTGCTTTTCACCATTAATTTTAGGAATGTCATCTGGTACTACAAACCCTCCCCCCCTTTTTTTTCTTTTTTAATGTCATTTATTGAGCTAAATGTGTTCTTTTTTACCTCCCATTAGTTTCAGATTATATTGCAAGGAGACCCAGGGCTCTGGGAATGTAACTTGGTCCTAGCATATGAGTGCATGGTGGTTAGAGGAGTTTCAGGGCGAATAAACACGGTCCTGCTGCCTCAACCCCCCTGTCTCTAGAACTGCTTTACTCCTGTTTTGTCGTATAGTCTGATTTCAGAAGAAAATTGAATATGAAAAGAGGATTCCACTGCCCAAAAGAGGATATGTAAGCCACCATTGACAGGAAACCACCCTCCCTGCACTGCTAGGTGGAAGGTTGTGGGGTGACAGGTGAATGGCACAGGGCAGGGGGCAGCTGGTGTAGCAGCTGAGTGGGGAGGTGCCCCCCCCAAACCCCACAAAGAATGGAACAGGAATGTTCTCACTCCAGGTGTGAATCTGGAGGAGCTGGGAGTGCCCGCATCTCTCAGCTGCTCTGGGAGGTTTTGTTTGGTTCAGAAAATCTGGAGCAGCAGCCAAGAGCTGCCTCAGAAATGAACAGGCTGTTTTCTAAAAATAGGACATTTGGTGCCCTTAAAGGCAATATACCCCCAGCTCCTCACTTGGTACATTTACTTTGAAAGGGAGCAGGGTTTCAGAGGCATTCAGTGCTGAATGGAGGATTTGGAGACATATACCATGACCAGTCCCAAACTCCATGTTTATGGGCACAAATCCTTTCATTTTAGGATCTCAAAGCACCTTACCCGGCATTAAGGGTGATTAGTTCAGCTTTACAGAGAGAAAATAGAGACAAGATAGAACAGAGCCTGCTGGATGAGATAGTGAATGGATGGTGAGTTGCAAATAAATCCTGGGGCTGAAGGAGACCTTGAAACGCTGTTGGCAATTTGATGGGATTTCTTCCTTTCCCCAGGTTGTAGAGCTTGAAAAGGCAATGGAGATTATGAGCCTTAGAATCTGAATTTCATTGCCCATGAAATAATCCTGAAGTGGGACTTAGATGATTACCAAGAAGCCCAAAATATAAACACATTCCACCTTTTGCATAAATCCTTATATGAAAGAATAGAAAATATACTGTGCTTCATTGCTTACCCATCAATACTTCTCCTGCCAATTTATTGATAAGGCTTCAACAAGAGCTCCAGGTATAGCTGTGATGATAAGTGACAGACTCTGAAATATGAATACATAAAAGTAAAAGCTTAGAGTCTAAGAATTAGCCATTATATCATAAGAAGGGGTGGTGATGGTGACAACTTTGTGTGGTGATCATTTATATAGGTTATCTCATTTCATCTTCACAATATCCTTTAGAAGTAGGTATCATCATCTCCATTTTACAGGTGACAAAAATGAGGCTCAGAGAAGTTATAGCTTAGTCAAGGTCATATGCTAAAGAAGGGGAAGAGTCAGGATTTGAATCCAAGTTTAGTTGACTCCAACATCCATGTTCTTTTTATCCCACCTTTTCTGAGTTCTGATTTGAGTCTGAAGGTCTTTCTATGTTAAATGTTTCCATTCACTGAAAGCACATATTTTACGATTAAACTTTAAGCAAGCATGTTATATTTGCCTTTTATAGCTACATATGTTTACCTGTGTAATATGAACCAATGGAGAAAGAAAAATGTTCTAATAACATTCTCAGTGTTGGTTTATAGACACAATACTTTGTCAAACTGTTTCAGTTTGAGGCTGAAGGTCAATGCTGTTAGAATTTTAAATATGGTTTAAAAAGACAACAACAAAAAGATAAAATATTTTGGAATAAATTTAACAAGCAGTGTGTGAATCCTATATGAATAAAACAAAAAAACACATCTGAGAGACACAGACTTGGACAAGTAGAAGCACATCCCTTTTTCTTGGATGGAACATTTCAATATGTTGGTTAATTTACTTTATAAATCTAATGCAATCTCAATAAAACTGATAATGTACTTTTCTTTTTTTCTGTAGATGATAATGATGACAAGATGGTAGTGAAAGTTCATATAGGAAAATAGCCATGAAACAGTGAAAAGAAAAAGCTATGTTGTATAGGTGGGAAGAGGTGGGTGAACAGAAAGACAAGTTTTAGGTGATATTAAAACACACTACAAAGCCTGTATAATTAAAACAATACAGTAGACACACAAATAGACAAACTAATGGAATAAAATAGAAAGTTCAGAAACAAACCAAATACATGTATAAAATACAAATTTAGTGTATGATAAAGGTGGCATCTCAAATCACTGGGGAAAAGATAGATATGTTAGTAAATAATGTGAGTCAATTAGATAGCCATACAGTAAATGATAAAAATAGATGTATACAAACTCCAAATATATCAGAGGGAAAGTAGAACATCTACCTATGGTGGCATCAATGAGTTGGCATATTCTTTACCCCTAAATAAGTATAAAACTGGATGAAAATTGTTTTAGGAATCTGAAATCAACCAGAGGCTGACAAAAAATGAAGAAGCATGTATTTATGAAAAACAGCTAGAGCTTTGGGTAAGAACATCAGAGTCTGCAAACTACGTGCTGGGGCTGCTATCATCTTCTCCCTCCACCCTCTTACAAATCCTGGCCCCTCCTCCTACAAATCTGTTGGCAAGAATTGTAACTTCACCATTGCAGAATTGGTCAGGGAAAACATCGGCTTTGCTGCCAAGGGCAGTGGACTCATATGGGTAGCAGGGGAAAAACCCAGGGTGTTGTCAGTAAAAGTAGCAAGCTCAGTGGAAAAGGAATAGGGGAAAACTATAATTCTGCTTATCCAAGGTTGTGATTTCAGGGAAAATTAGGGCAAATGGATCAGTTAGATACTTAACAGGGAGATCCTGGAAATTAGAGTCATAGAAGGACTAGATAAGCCTCCACCATCTCTGACTGGCCATGAGACTATGTGCATGTGCAGGGGAGACTCAAGAGAGTCCAGTGGAAAGAGAAAGTCAAGGTAGACTTGAGAACTGATGAACTTTGAACTCTTGGCAACCTGTACGTAGATAAATCAGTGGAGTAGAGGATGGGCACCTTAAGGGACAAAGGTATTAGAGAACAACCTCCAGCTAAGAGTTGGTTATCTACTAAGCTATATAATTCCTAGAAAGCCAGATTACAAAAAGTAAAGGAAAGAATAAAACAAGTGAGCAGAAGCATTGGTGGCTACTCACCACAGGGCAGAGAGATTCTGCAGCTTAAGTCCAGACAAGTTACCTCACCTTCCCTGCTGAAGAGAAAAAAAAAAAAAATCAGAATCCAAGGTTGTCATAATATATTATCTAAAATGTCAAACGTCTAACAAAAATTATGAGACATGAAGGAAAATAAGAAAGTGTGGCTTGTACTCAAGAAAAAAAAAGTCAACAGAAAATGAATTGTGTGGGCCCAGAATGTTGATTTTAGCAAATAAACACTTCAAAGAGTTGTTATAAACATGTTCAGAGAATTAAAGGAGAATATGGTGGCAAAGACTCAACAAATAGAAAATCTCAAGGGAGAAAAGGAAACTATAAAAAGAACCACATGGACTTTCTAGGATTGAAAAATACAATAATTTTCAATAATAGATTTGTGATAGCAGAAGAAATCAATGAAATCAAAGATAGTTTAATAACTATAGAGCATTCTAGCCCAAAATGCATAACAAGAATCTAATCTTGAGGAAACATCAAACAAACCCAAATGGAGAGAACTTCTATAAAATATATTTTTATAAAATTCTATAAAATAACTGACCTATAATCTTCAAAAACATCAATGTCATAAAGACCAAGGAACTGCTTTAAAGATGACTAAAGAAATAATAAACTAAATGTAGTATGTGGTCCTAGGCTAAATTCTTTTATGGAAAAAAAAAATTGTTGTAAAGCAGTGGTCCCCAACCTTTTTGGCACCAGGGACTGGTTTCATGGAAGATAATTTTTTCACAGGTTGGGGTGGGAGGGCTCTAGCAGTGATGCCAGTGATGTACAGTGGGAGTGGCTATAAATATAGATGTAAATGCAGATGAAGCTTCATGAAGCTCTGCTCACTCGCCACTCACCTCCTGCTGGGAGGCCTGGTTTCTAAGTTTCATAGAAGACAATTTTTCCACAGATGATGGGGGAAGCTCAGGGGGTGATGTGCGACCTGGTTCCTAACAGGCTGTGGTCCAGTGCCGGCCCATGGCCCGAGGGTTGGGGACCACAGCTATAAAGGGCATTATTGAGACAATTGATGAAATTAGAAAATAATCTCTAGTTAGATAAAAATATATTAACGTTAAATTTCTTGAATTTGATAACTCTGCTATGGTTGTATAGAAAGCTATCTCTGTTCTTAGGAAAGATACATTGAAGTATTTTTTTTTTTTTTTTACCATTTAAGGTAAAGGGACATAAGATATACATATATGTGCATATATATGTATATATAACCTATGCTCAAATGAATAAAAAAATTACTTCAAAGAGAAAGAGAAAACAAATATGGCGACATATTAAATATAATGTGGCAAAGAATAATATCCAACACTCTGTTAAGGCCTGCATTGTATTATGTATGAATTAGATTGCCTTTTAGTCAAAAATCAATACATTTCTTTTTCTATGGTTGCAATGTCTTTACTCTTGTAGAACTCAAAGAAAAATCTTCAAATATATTATTCTTTCTTACATTCCACCCATTGCTCAAAATCGTGTTATAGTTTTTGCAGATTTCACATTTGGACTTTGCCTTTTTTGTACTTGCCCTCCCTTGACCCCATCCTGAAGGTACAGATTGCTTTGCATTTTCTGATAAGGGAAGAAACATATGCCTTTTCACCCTTTTTTTTTTTTTTTGCCACTCAGTCTCTCCAGTGTTTGGAATCCATTTCACGTCTTCTTCAAGGACTGTGGTTTCTTGTTCTGTGTTGAACCAGCTGCTTTGTATTTAGATCATAAGATTCTTGAGAACGTTTTGTTTTCCTTGGAGTATCAAAGAGCCTTCCTTTATTTATCCCCATGCTTTTTTTTTTTTTTTTTAAGGGGATAAGTAAAGAGGCTTTATTGGAGTGCTCCCGGGTGGGGATAACGAGTCCCTGAGAGAGGGACCTGGGCGAGCCTCAGGGGACCCATGGAGTGGTACCAGAGAGGCCGCCCCGCCCAGAAGTCTGAGTGGGTTTATATAGGTTCTTAGGACTGGGGGATGGGAGTTTCTTCGGCCAGGAGATGTCCCTGCAAGGAGTGAGGAATTTCTTTGTTTCAGCTTTGGGGCGGGTATTGAGGGATAGGAGGGGCTTCTTCTTTTTTCCATTAGGGAAGGGAGGGGTACCTGCCACCAGCCTTACATTCCGGCCTTTTAGTGATAATAGGGCACCGCGGTCTTTCTGGCTACTTCCTGCTTTTGAGGGGCGTAGTTGGGGCTATGGGCGGGAGTCGGCTGGTGGAGGGGTGACTGGAAGAGGAGAGTAGGGATGAAGAAGCATCTGGTTTACTGTTACTCTGGATAATTCCTGCAGGCGGCGTTGGAGAAACTGTAAAAGACAGGGGGCAAAGAGAAAGATTAGGCAAATGGTGACAATGGGTCCTATTAAGGGTAACAGCCAGGCGGCTAGTGGGGACTGTATCCATCCGAAGGAGGAAGTACTCTGCCCGTGGCGGTTGTGTAGGTCTTCGCTCAGGGTATTGAGTTTGTTTATGTTTTGTTCTATAAGGCCTGACTCATTGATGTAGTAGTAGCATTCCTCGCGGAGGAAAATGCAGGTTCCTCCTTTTTCAGCCGTTAATAGGTCCTGGGCCCTCCGGTTTTGGAGAGCTACGTGAGCCAGAGAAGTCAGTTGTCTCTGCAGGGAAACTAGTGATGCGGAGGTGGTTTCCAGGGATAGCTGTAGGCGATCTGCAAAGTCTTGGGCAGAAATGACACTGTGGCCCAGGGCGCCTCCTGCAAGCCCTGAGGCTGCGATGGAGGAGACCACGCTGAGACCCACCATGACCGGCAAGAAGATGGCTCGTTTTGAGTGGGGTCCCGGGAGAAGCCACCCGAATTCAGACTCACCGTATAGAGTTAATTGAGGGACGACCATGACAGGGAAACAAGGACCCGGGGTGAATGTATTGATGTAGCGGGTAAGTGTTCTGTTGCACCAGGAGAGCTGTCCCGGAGCAGAAAAGGTGGTCATGGTCACAGTATGGTTAGTGAGACAGTGTCCATGAAGTTGTAGGTTGGGGTCAGTGAAGGTGGTGAGAAAGCATATGTGATCTGCATAAGGTTGGCCTGTGGGCTCAGGTTCCCATAGGGGAACTCGAGTGAGCCGAGTGGAGCATGAGGGACCGGATGAGGGAGTCTTTTAGGGGTTAGAAAAGTTTAGGGGAACAGCGGCCAGTAGGCGGTCGTTGAAGGGAGGCACAGAGGAAACAGTGGGAGACATTAGAGATTATTTTGGAGGAGTTTAGGAAGGCGAGGGTATGTTGAATAATATTTAGCCAGGAGGAAAGAGGGGAATGTTTAGGGCAGGAGGAAAGTTGTTCTGCTAGAGTTTGTTCTGCTTCCAGAATATCGATAGATATTTGAACCTGTGTCTGGTGGGCCAGGACGTATTCACGGCTGACATTAATAGTCGCTGAAGGGTAATAGTTGTATATTTTTAGTATACTTTGCCTGTGACTTTAATTTGCAACGCTGGTCTCAAGGGTAGAGGATATCCGTGTGAGAGATATCTGAGTCGGTCTCTGGAGGCTGAGGCAGGTATCTGTCTGCGTGGGCCCGGGGAAGTTGCCTGAGAGGCAGAGACAATGGCATAGGCTGCCCGGGGTTTGCCGTCCTCACCTGTGGCAGAGTTGTGTGGAGAAGGATCTTGTGTAGTGACTTTTTGTCCTGGAACAGAATGGCTGGTTATTTGAAAAAGAGAAAATTTAGGACAAAAAAGAAAGCCCAAGTATGTCGTAGATGGTCTGTATAAGTTATGATAAAGTTCATAAAAGGAATTTACAAAAGAATTTTATATATGGTTGAGTCAGCTATAATTAAAAAAAAGAAAAGTTTGGTTAAAATCACAAGGTATTCTTAAAATACCGGTTTGCTCTTAATAAAACCACAAAAGTGTTTTAATTCTAAATCTACTGACAGCCAAAAAAGGAGGGACGTACATCTTTCTTCAGGAGAAATGCTACTACTGTGTCAATGACAGGCCCCCTCCAAAGTTCAGCTGTCTAAGCCTACTGTCACATACCTGGACTTAGTCTCACCCCCACTTCCCGACATCTCACTGTTGTTCACCAGCAGGCTCTTCGCGACCTCCAGCCTCCCACCCCTATGCTTTTTGCACTTTTATCATTCCTATGTGTTTTTAAACTCTCTGCTCTAGGGTGTCCTTCCACAGCTCTTCCTCCCACTCCTGTTTCTTTCCTTTCTTGAAGGTCTCAGTCTCCCTAATCCATTCTTCACCAGTTGCTAGGCCTGTTCCACAGCTATCATCCTAGGACTTTCTTTTATATTGTTTCTTGGGTTGCATCTGTTGTTTCCTGGATCCTATATTTTCCTCTTTCTTTATTTCCAACCCGATTTTGTTGACACATATCCTGAAATAACTTTTAATAGCAGATGTGTGGAATATAAACTTTCTGACATTTAGTTTGTATTAAAATACTTCCCTTTTCTTCTTTCACACTTAATTAATCAATGACCTGGTTATAAATTCTAGATTAAATTTTTTTTGCCCTCAGCCTTTGAGGTATTCTTTGATTATATTTTGGCATCCTGTGTTGCTGATGAGAAATATGGTGTCAATCTGCATTTTTTTTTCCTTTGATAGAGAGCCTTTTTTCTCCCTCTGCGTAGTTCTATTAGTTTCTTTTTAGGTGTGGTGGTCATGCATCCAGACATGAGTCAGTCTCTTTCATCCTCCTTGACACTGTTTTCTCATGTAGGAACCCTCTCAGCTGAACATAGATCTTCTGAATTTACCACCATGTCTCTCTTCTCTCATATTTTGCATCTCTTTGTCTTTTTGTTCTACATTCTAAAAGTAGTCCTTGACTTTATCTTCTAATAATTCTATTGACTAATTTTGACTTTGGGAAAATTATATTTTTTAATTTTCAACAGATTTTTATTGTTTTCTGATATTTACAAAATGGCACCCTGATCTCATTTTATTGTGCAGTATTTTCTTGAATTCCACTGGGGGCATTTTCTCTTAATGTTTCTTCATGATGCTGCAGGTTTTGTTTGTTCACGTTTTTCGATTGAGGCTGGGGAAGGGTTGGCTGGGAACTCTCTGCACTTGGCTGGGCTTCTTGACTGACAGCTTTCCTTAAGGTGTGGGGCCTGGGAGCCTTTTTCCTGGGGGACAAAATGCCCACATGTAACACAAACCCCCAAAGTAAAGACTCATGTCTTCCCTAGATAGTTTGTTTTAATTCATTGGACAAAGAGTCTTTTATTATTATTATTATTCTTTGCACAGGGCAAATTACTAGCACCCAGTATTCTGCTTATGAGAGTGGAGGTAAATTATTCTGTAAACATACCTCTAAGCTTTGTTCCATTCTGACTCTAGCTTCCATTGTTCTTGTTCCCTCTGGAGCTCTGAAAATTGGACTCCTTCCTCTCTGTAGCCAGCTCTCCATGTATTCTTAGCTACAGTTTTATCTGTTGTCAGTGAATACTTACCAAACAGTTTCCTTCTCCCTTTGCTGAACTTTCTGGTCTGCTCATGGCCCCCTCCAGTTCTGTTTGATGTT
Source organism: Lemur catta (assembly GCF_020740605.2). Lineage (NCBI taxonomy): Eukaryota > Metazoa > Chordata > Mammalia > Primates > Lemuridae > Lemur > Lemur catta. The sequence goes on along the minus strand of NC_059131.1, from coordinate 21,934,051 downwards.
TAATGAGGTCTTGTGAGGAACGACATGCATCTGTCCACTGCCCTTGGGAATAAGTTTTAGTTACCATCAGTTTTGTTAACAGGGGTCTTTGGTCAAGTTCTCTGCTTCCAGGTAGTGCTGCCTTGTGCTGTCTCGGGCAGGTGGCACTAATCTTTATTTTAAATATAGAGGTAGCAGTTCTACAAACATTTTTCAACATACTATTAATGCATTCTGTTTTTTAACTTTCAGAGATAAAAACCTACTCATTCCTGAATTAGTGTCCCTCCTTTCACCAAAGGTCAATAATTATCACTTGATAAATCATATTGGTTTTCTGGAACCTCCCCAGATCCCTGGCTTTCTTGAGGCCAAGCCAAGATCACATAATCTAGAGGGATGGTTTTGCCCTGAGCGTGGCTACCTCCATGCCTTTGCCCATCCTATTCTTGACACTGGAATGTCTGCTCCTTTCTCCCCAACCCCACCTGTAACCCTTCCAATAAAAATCATACTGGAGCTTCAAGGCTAGACTGGGCGGGCCATTCCAAGTGTCTGCGTGCCCTATCAATATCCTCCTTCCCACCCAGTATCTGCCCTGAGCCCTGCCGAGGGAGGTGGCCATTGGCAGCTCCTCCACGTGTACCGTGTTGCACACGTGCTTCCTTCCCCTCTCCCAAAGCAGCTGATTGTATGAGGCTTGGCCGTGACCCAAGGAAAACCAGTCTATAGACGAGACAGCAGCCTGTGAGGTGCCCTTGCCTCGTTTCACTTAGTCAGGCTGACAGTGACTAAATTGGATCCATTACTCCCTATTGGGTGGTTAGCTGGTAGCTAAGAGGCTGAGCAGAGTTGGATATATACAGAGAGAAGCAGGCATAGAGGTGAGTGGGGCCACATTTATGGTGGGGCATTAATGAGACACTAAACAAGACAAGGCAGTTACTGGCAGTGTCTTGGGCCCCAAGTGACCTTTGTCTAGCTCCAGACTCTCTGAGGGTTGGTGGCCATGGGCCTGTTCTTCCCATTAGAAGGTTAGAAAGTTGTTCCTCATAACAGTGAGGCCTGGCAGATGGCTAGGAGTCGTTTTTCCTTATTCCTGCCTGCATTCTGATAGTTATCTTCTCATTGCTTGGGAGTAATGTGGGTAAATTTTAGAGCCCAAGATAGAGTAAAATAAATCCGAAGGCCCTACATTGCATGAAGCTGCCACTGCAACCCCAGGGATCTCCCCTTCCTCTAAACTCAGAGCACTGTGAACACCGTAGATGCTCCTCATAGGACACAGCGCATACTGCCCCCTGGCTTGACTTTCAGATACGTACTGTGACTCCTACAGGGTTAGCAGAGTATGGGACCATGGCTCATTCACCATCCTGTCCTCACAGTGCCTGGGGTGGGGAGGACACAGAAGAACTGTTCAACAAATGCTTGCTGAATCAGTAAGTGAAAAGACAGAAGGTCAAAAAAAGGAGAGAAAACAGTGGAGAAAAAGATTTTGATTAAATACATGTAGAAATTTCTAACTATTATTTATTCCACCAAATACACGGATGTATGAATTCATTTAACAAACCTTTGTTTTTTGCACATTTGCTAAGTGTTAGACATACAAAAAAAGATAAGAAAGACACAACTTTCTTCTTAAGGTGCTCTAAATCAAGTAGAAAAAAGGGATTTATAAAATATTTACAATACAATAAATGTTGTGTTCTGGTAGTTTGCTGAAAGGAAAAGAGGAGCAGAGGCATAAACGATGAAGTCTGCCAGAAGGGAGGAAGGGAGAAGCTCCTACTATGTGCTGCCCTGTGTATACATTATCTCAGTTGATTCTCAGAGCAAGGTTTTCATGGTCTATAGTACATCTTTGCTCATCCTATAGGAAGCAGGCTCAAGGTCACATAGCCAGCAAGTGACAGAGACATCATTCCATCCAGCTCTTCTGACTTCAGACCCTTCTGCTGAGTTTTGGGACCTGACCCAGCTAACTCTTCCAGAGCTTAACTCTACTGTGACATAGGATCAGAGGGAAGAAAACATGGGCTTCGGTTTAAGAAGATATCCTGATCATAGCTAACACCCTTGGGGCCTTTAGGGGAAAAACACACTCCCCACTTACTGGCCTCACAAGACTCTTTTAGCTTCAGCAGCTGGCTTCTGTCCTCAGCAGGCCTGGTTTTCCCATCTCACACCTGGCAGCAGACGGACTCTGCCGGCACCCAGCTGCTGGGCCCAGAGGGAGGTGCAGACACAGGCCCCAACCTGCAGCTCACCCTTACCCTGCCTTGCTTTGGACCTGGGCTTCGCATCAGCTCTGCCTTCAGGGCTTTGTTTAATTATTGCAAACCTGCTGGCTCTGGTATTTGTTTTTTGGGTTTTTGTTTTTAAAGTCCTGGATACTTAGGTTCCACAAGGAGCCTGGAGGAAGGAGTAAAACATTTATTCACCATTGGTGATGTCATTGCCAAAAGCAGTTGTCAACTTCCAAGCCAAGTTCATGCTGCAGCTAATCTGGAGCTCAGCCTGGCTCTAGGACAGAGGAAAATAGAGACAGATGTAGGAGGAGGAGGGGCACTGGGAGCCCTGAGGGATTGCAGAGCCACCAGTCCCTACACACGAGCCAACCCTGCAAGGCATAAAGCGAGGACCTGGCAAAAGCTGGAAGAGAGACACTGTCTCAAATGCCAGTCTGGGGAACCTGTGAAGATGCCAGCCTTTGCAAAATGCGACGGAAAAGGCAGAGAGAGGCAGAGTGCATACATATTGCATTGCCTCATGCACCACGTCCCTTTCTTGCAGTGCCACAGAACAGAGAGAGCCTCTCTGGGGGAGAGCACAGTGGGGAGGACACAGCTGCCCATGCCCTTTCTGATAATTTGCCCTGAGCATCCATGTGACCCTCATGAGGACATCACATTTGATGGCCAGCCCTACCTTTATGAATGCTCTGAGCAAACGGTGGGTGAGTATGTCCCAGGTTGGAAGCTCCCAATACTGCTCCAGTAGGGTAGAACTGTATGTAGAGGTTAATAGCGTGGGCTTGCAAATCTGAACAAACACTTTTCAATCTCCACCTCTATCACCTCTTATCTGTATGAAATTGGGCAAGGGACTCAACTTCTCTAAGCCTCGACGATTTATATAAAGGAACTAAAGCTACCTACCTAGTAGTTTGTTGTAAAGATTGAATGAGACAACATTTAAAGGGCACAAGAGCTCACTAAGTGGTGGCTCTCATATGAGTAAAGGACCCTTTGTCTTAGCCCATGAATAGGCTCAGGAGAGTCCCTGATTCTTGTTGGGCCCCACACAGGGTCCATGCTAGTTAGACTCTCTGCATGAGCCCACCCCCTTTGTCCTCTTCTGGGGTTTGGATGGGTCTTACTGATCCTAAAATACTTGGCTCAAGCATTTAACTTTCCCTGACCTCACTAGGCTGGGCTTCGTGGTTTGCCTTATATAATACATCATTCTGAAATTATTTGTTCAAACCTGTTTAAACACATATCTGTTTATATGTTTTTCTCTGCTACTAGGTGGTGAACTTCAGGAGGGCAGGGAATATATTTTTTTGCTTTGTATCCCAGCATCACTCATAGTGAGCCACATAAAAGGTCCAATATGAGCAGAACTGAATTCAGGGTACAAGTTTGTCCTTTTCTGCAGGTCAGGGCAAGATGCCTGCCGAAGGAGGTCAGGACAGTAGCATCAACTGTACCTTTAACAGAACGGGAACCCAAGAGGGAACAAACCCTATTCCTGCACACCCCTGTTTGAGCTGTCAGTACCTACGGGGACTTTTGGCAGATCCAAGCCATTAAAGGGAAGAGAAAACAGTGGGAGAAGAGAAGAAGAAAAGGAGAAATAGAAAGAGGAAAAGTAGAATTGTAGTGGATCTATTATATCTTTGCTGATTAAGCAAAAGCAATAATTGCTTGACTGAGAATGAAAGTGGGAGAAGAGTATTAGGGAAAGGATGGCCAAGTAAAAGCTTACAGACTCATGTCCACCCCTGTCAGAGTCTTGACTCCATGCAATGCAGTAGACAAGCTTCTGTGAAGTTTCAGTTAGTGGGAGGAAGGACAGTGTGGGTCTAAGGACTCCAGTTCTGGAGTCAGATTATCTGGTTTGGAATCCCAGTTCTACCAAAAGGCCACTCAGGTGGCTCTCTAAGACCCTGTTTTATGATTCATACAATGTGGATAATAATAGTGTCTATCAAGGTGGTGTTATTATAAGGATTAAGTGAGATGATCAATGTAGAAGCAGCTGTCAGAGTTCTTAGTACATAATAAGTGCTCAATAAATTATATCAATTTTATAAGTGTTGATAATTTTTTTCTGAACATCCTAGGTCTGACTCTGGAGTCTCAGAGAGTAGAGTGGGAAACTTGGAGGAAGGATATAGAATAATATGGCCTAGAAAATATTGATTCCCCTCTCAGTTTATGTTCATTAAGAGTCTCAAAACATTTTTACTTGGATTTAAGGGAATTAGCCAGATGGAGAGAAAACAACATGGAAAGAGTGGTTCTGGAGTTAGGACTACAGAGTTCTGGTCTAAATCCCAACACCTCTCAGTTTTGTGACCTTGGGCAAGTTCCACAAGCTCTCTAGGTCTCTGCTTACTCATCTGTCACATAAAGGAATTGGTCTGTAAGCTCCTCCTTTGGCTATAATAATCATTGATTTTAATATCCAGCCAAATCGAGTTGAGACTTTTTTCCCTTCTTGTCTGCCATGTACTTGCTACCCTACCCAGCTGGTCGGGGGCTATAAATTGATTAACAGGGAAAGCAAGCCTCACCAGACAGGTTCTTCATACAGGGAATTGGTGGTTAAATAAATACCAGGTACATGTAGCACTGTATGTTTAAGTACTTACAGTTAAAAACCTAAAGATCTCTGGGGTGGAGGTAGGGGAGGGGGCAGGAGTGGGTATAAGAAATACGTAGCTTCCTCAGAAGGCAGAGCACAGTAAAGTGTGTGTGGATATGGGTCCTCTTCTGAAATGCAAGCAGAGACCAAACAAGGTAGCGTTTTCCATCTTGGGGAGGAGAGAACCAAGAATAAGCCACAGTGATCAATTACACGTAACCAGTGGGCTATCTGATGGAGGAGGGTAGAGCTTCCCATGACACTCTGGGGGAAGACTATGACCACCAGGGAAGATTTCAGATTTCAGTATAATGTAAGAAAACCCATCCTTTCCATTAAAGCAGGGGTTGGGAATCTTTTCTGAGAAGGGACAGATAGTAGATATTCTAGGCTTTGTGGGCCGTATAGTCCTTGTCACAGTTACTCAACTCTGCCCTTGTGGTGTGGAAGCAGCCAGAGACAAGGCATAGGAAGCATGGCTGTGTGCCAATAAAGCATCATTGGCAAGAGCAGCCAATAGGTCGGAATTGGCCTGCGGGCCACAGTTTGCAGATGCCTGCATTAGAGGAGCACCTGCAGGGTGGGTGACAGTTGGAAGTAAGTGGTAAGTGTCCCCTCCCATCAGCACTTCCTTGGGAGAGAGTGTGCAAGTGGAACTTAGACTTTCTCTCGATAGCGCCAGGGTGTGTGTCTGCACCCGGGGGTGGCCCTTTTAACACAAAGTCCCACAATGTTATTAGAGGGTGGATGTAGGGAGAGAGCAAGGGATCCCTAAGTGTCTGTGAGGGGCAGAGGGCCTTGGAAGAAGCAGCTGGGGCCTCGGGCTGCTGCAGTCTCACTGGACACTTTTTCACTTTGATTCCTCTTATCTGGAGGGAAATTGCCTGGGAAGGATTTTCTGTTCTTAACTTTTGGCAGATTTCAAGGGGATTTCATGGAGATGGTCAATTATTAACATATCAGATGGGAAAAAGTGTCTTCTTCCTTCTGTTGTCTTGGTTCCCCCTTACTCTCTTTGCCCAACACACACACACACACACACACACCTACTCACTGGTTATGCTTACATTTTCACATACACCAGCCAAATACAGAACAGGCATCCAGTCATGCACAAGCAGAACTGCCTGAGTAGAAAACTATAGCTCACTCTTGCCCCTGGGGTCACCTCTTCAAGCTTTGTTTCCTCCAAACACCATACCCTTTGCGGGTTTTCTTCATAATCTGTTCAGCCCTCCTCAAGAATATAGCAGGACTCAGAAGCAGAAGGAAGGCTGTGGGGCTGCTGGCAGGAATATTAAGTGTGCACACACCCAGGCTGCCATTGTCTGCCTCTGGGCGGCCAGGTGCAGCTGCATCTGCGATGCTAAGACCCTGGGCTCCTCCAGGGGCTGCCAACATCTCACTTTGGATCCTGCACCAGGCCACCGATAAATCAAGTCCTTGTAAAGCCCAGCCCAAGTGGAGCCAGGAAGAACACTAGGTCTTTGGCCAGTTCCTCCATTAAAGAGCCAGCTAAGGCATCCCAGCAGACTGCGCTGAATTGCGTTTCAGTCTTGTGGCATGGCCGACTGTAGATTTCTAAGATCTGGCCTGAGGGACACCAGTATTGCTGCTATTTTAGCATCTCCTGAATTTCAGAGTAGAAATATGATAGGAGTGGGAGTCAGACCATTTGTGTTCAAGGCCTACCTGTGTTACTTAGTAGTTATGGAGCCTTGGGCAAGTCTCAGCCTTGTGAGACTTAGGGTCTGCATTTGTGAAATGGAGATTTAAAAGTAAAATAAAATGAGGCCATTCCAAGTACAGCTGATTCTCATTATTCATGGTAGTTATGTTCTACATAGTTGCAACAAACACTGAATTAGTGAACACTGAACCGTTACTCCTAGGGGAAATACAGAGTTAGGTTCCTGAAAGCCTTTGGTCATAATAGTTCAATCATTCTATCAATATGTAACCTTGTTTTATGTGTGTTTCTGTTTATAGACATCTTATTTAATATATATTGTTGACTCATTAACATTGAACTCACAGCCAACAGCATTGCAAGGCGTGTCTGAATAAAGCTTATCTAACACACATATTTCATTGTCAGGCACATCACACCTTCTTGCCTTGCAGCACTTCAGCACTACAAATGGGAGCTATTTTAAACAGTGGAATCACCAACAAAAACCACAAAAATGTGAAAAATGTGGCACTAAATAGACCTCAAAAAGGGCACTGGTTTACAGGAGAGCTGAAACAAAAAGGCAGAGCATCACCTTGTCCCACCTCAGCTGGGAATGTGCACAAACGTTTTTTCCTCATCTGCATGTGTCTGTGAATGACTGCAAAATGGGTGCAAGAATTGATTTGGGGTTACATTTAATTTTTAGCAAGTAGGGGAATTTGCAAGTACTGAATCTGTGAATAATGAGGATCAGTTATGCTTCAGAGGGTCATTGTGACGATCTTTGTGATAAAGTCCAAACTATTCATCCAGTGTGCTGAGTTGTCACCCAAGATCTATCCCCTGCCTGCCTTCCCACCTTTTCCTGCTGCTCCTAACACCTGTCTCATTCTCCAGCCATCCTTTCTGCTCTCCAATCAGGAAATCCTGTTTTTTGCCTCCATACCATTGCACAGAGTTTTTTGCCTAAACTATCCTCTTTTTCCTCACAAAAATGAGCTATTGTTCTTCTCAAGGGATACCAATAGGTAGGTGTCGTAGTCCACTTGAGTTGCTATAACAGAATACCATAGACTGGGTGGCCTGTAAACAACAGAAATTTATTCCTTACAGTTCTGGATGCTGGGAAAAAGTCACTGGCAGATTCAGTGTCTGATGAGGGCCTACTTCCTGGTTCATAGACAGACTTCTTTTCACTGTAATCTTACCTGGAGGAAGGGGCAAATGAGCTCTCTGGGTTCTCTTTTACATGGCACTAATCCATTCATGAAGGCTCTGCCCTTATGACTTAATCACTTTCTAAAGTCCCTACCTTTTAATATCATTACCATGGGGGTCAGATTTCAACATATGAATTTTTGAGGTTCACATTCAGACAATAGCAGTAGGAAACTTGGTCTTCCATACAGTCTGTCTATTTGGCTCAGAAGAAAAGGGTTTGATATTTAAGATTTATTTTTTTAAAGCACATGTAAATTATGGGACAAACAATGAAAACTGCTTTCACTAAGGACCTGCATTTTTGTTTCTCCTACTCATCAGCTCTTGGGGTGACTCAGCCCGTGGTGAATGCTCTCAGTTTTAGGGCTTGAGGAAAAATTCCTGTTCTATTTTTCCTGGCTTTTATACTCAAGATTTGGGGAATTCTCACCTCCAGCATATGGTTTCTACCCTTCACCTAAGCCTTCATCAGATGAGACCCTTTAGAATGGTGAGATTGGAACCACCACCACCAAAATAACATCAGAAATCGAAGTCAGCCCTTTATGTCTCAGAATGATAGACCCAGCCTTCAGCCCTGGTTGCTCCAAGTCAGGGTTGGACTCCTGGAGGTGGAGGAACCCGTAACACGGTGAGCCTTGTGAGCCTGGCTCCCTGGCAGTTGCCACTGGGCAGCTTGGCCAGATGTCACTGCCAGGTAGGCTTGGGCTCCCATCTGTTTTGCCTGCCCCTTGGGCATGCTTGCTTCATTCCTGCCTTGTTTCATGCCTGTGTTTGTCTGGTTCTGGGGCTTGTTTCCGTGTTTGTTTCATCTTCACTCCAGCCAGCTAATTTCCAGCTGCTCCTGGCTTCTCTCACCTGCATGAACTGCTTTCCTACACCCTCTGCCAACGCTCTGACAGTACCATCTGACTCCAGGAGGCAGTGCCACTGGGTAGCAGATAGAATACTGGGTTGACAGGCAGACTTGGGTTCTGGTCCTGCCCCCACCTCTAATTATCTATGTGTTCTTGTGCAAGTTCTGTATTTTTCTGCCCCAATTTTCCCATCGTAAAATAAAAGAGTCATCTAGATTGCTAAGGGCTTTTCTGCATTCACAAACTATGGTACTATGAGTCTTTGGAAGAGAGGTGGATGGGATGCACCTGATTTGTCCACAGGTGGCTAAACTACCTTTGGCTCCAGGACTAATGGGAAATCTGCTCTGTGACTGTTTGGTTGAAAATGTTCAGGATCTGCATTTCCCCAGGCTTGGTGGTGACAACACCCAGGTGAGTGCTGACTATCAACAAAAATGAAAATTAGGCAGAAGCAATGACAATAGGTAGGAAATGTTGTCTAGCTTTCAAAGTAATCTCATATTCACACATTACTCATCTTTTGGAGAAGAAAACATCCCAAGGTATCAGGGAAAGCCTTACTACTCAATTTTCTAATGATGCTTGGGGTTTAGAGACTGGCTCAAAAAGGAAACACAAGCAGCCTAATGCCCAGGAATCAAAAGAAGAGAATGTTCATTGATTAGGGGCATTTATAATTTAAAATTAGCCATATATGATGCATGATGATGGTGGTGATGGTGGTAGTAACAGCAACTGGCACATCCAGAGCAGACACTCTGTCCCAGGACCTGTGCTGTGTGCATACTCCCTCGTTTATCCTCAGAGTCCCATGGTATTATCCAAGGTCACACTAATGCATAAGCAGTAATACTGTGTAAACCCAGACATGCTTAGGGGTCATGGTAATGATAGTAATCATGTTATTTTACATTGATTTCAGTTTATAAGTCATTGCTCATCTACAATACTCTTTGTTTTGACTTTGGCAACAACCTAAGATGTAGAAAGGATAGATATTTCTTATGTTATAGACAAGAAAATTGAGACACAGAAAGGTGAAGCGACAAACCTATAAACACATAAGTAAGAACTGCTGAAGACCATGCCTGGGCGATTGCATCGGGAATTTGAGAAGGACAATCCCATCACTCCATTTGTACCACACATAAAAAAAATCAGACTGTTTACTCTTGTGTACCAAATTTAAACATTTGCTTAACTGCGCGCCTTTTGGCTATGCTGAAACCTGATTTGGAAATATTTAAGACTGTGAAAAGTTCCCAAAATCCTTTAAAAAGAAAGATGCTTACCTTTCCCTCCATGACTTTGGACTTACTGGGGTTTTTTTTGTTTTGTTTTGTTTTTTGTTTGTCTTGGTGGGACTCTGGCCCTGCCTCTCCATAGCTCATCCCTTGGGTCAGGTGAGGGAGGTTTGCTGTTCTCTGCACCTCAGTGATGGCTGCTTTTTCTGCTGAGTGTTTCTTAGAAATCACTGACCTTTGAAATTCTAGGCCTACTGAATCTCCAGTCTGTTTTTCCTTGCCTGCAGCCAACACTGCGCCCCAGCTCTGCACAGAGCAGGGCAATGGGCAGTGGGGAGGAATCCGAGACTTGGGCCCTTCCTGCCTCTACGCTGCTTTCACAACCCAAAGTCAGCCACAGGGCTTAGACAAGAATAAAAGATGATCTCAGTGCTCCCTCTCCCAGTTTCCACATTCAGGAACTTTATGAAACTCATTCTTTTAATCTTTCTTCACATTCTACCTTATCTCAGCTTCATACCATGTGCCCTTGTGAGTAACTTTCTTCTTATTTCATCTTCTAGGTCATTCGTAAGGACGTTAATCATTTAGAAGGATGGGAGTTTTCCCTACCTAGAGAATGCTTTTTCCTGAACTCATTGAAAGTCTCTTTGATTTGCCCCAGAACTAAGAAAATAAGTAACATATTTATAAGCTCTGGGTGTTACATCAGAATCCCCGCATTGTGGGGAGGCTGCTGCCTGCTCCCATCGGCAGAGGGGGTGGTTGCCCATATAGTGTGTTTTAAAGTTTGCTAGAGAAAGCTTTCTGCCTCTAAAGATATTGCCTTGGATCCTGCCCTTACGGACACATACTTAGTGTTAAGAATTACCCTCTATGTTTGTGTGATAGGGCTGGGAACCTCTTTTAAAATCAGAATACTCCTAGGGTGGCCATCAGCTAGAATTGAGGGGGGTAACGGAGTCTAGCTCGAGTTTTCTCAGGTGTAGCAGATGCTGTTACTATCCCACTCATGCCTGTCTATAAGGTTCTTCCTGCTACTGCAAACACCCCCAATCCCAGGCCTAGGGCTTTTGGGGGAGGAGGAGCATGCTTGGCCAGCGTGCAGGGCAAGCCAGAGTGCTGAAGAATGAAAGCTGTACAGAAGCAGCCCTCTTGCAAAGACAGTTGGGATTTGGTGGAAACATACCCCAGCCTCCTCTCCTTTCTGCTAGATAATCCTGATGTGTGTTCTCCAGTGTCTCCCAGGCTTCCTCAGGGATTAAGCTCCAGCTTTTCACTGTGGTAACTGGCTTGATGATGCACCGTTATTGGCTTCCTTTCCTTCCCTGTGTCACTTCCCATCCCTCCACTAGTGTTTCCTGGGATCACCTCCCAGATAAAGTACTGCAGTAGAATTCTTGTCTCAGGGCTCCTTCTGGAAAAACCCAAGGTAGGGACATCAGGTAACAGCAACATTGAAGGTAGACACAAACCACGAGGCGTGATGGCTTCAGGCTGCTGCTTCCAGCCCCACCATCTTGGGTATGGTGTTCAACATCATGGCAAGAGAGCCCCACTCCTCCAGATGTCAGCCCACATTTCATGCAGGGAAAGGTGAATAACACCAAAAGCCAAGACAAAGCACAAATCTGTCTCTGCCAGAGATTTTGCCCCTTTTAAACAGAAAGGGACACCTTCTCTAAGAAGTTCTGCTTACACTTCTTTTGCCAGAATTATGTCACCCTACCCCCACCCCAACTACAACAGATACTACACTGTCAAATGGAACAGTTTTAGCTGAGTATATTGCTCTGCCAAACAAAACTAGGACTCTTGTAAAATAAAAGGAGAATCAATATTGGGTAGGCTAAGAGCAATATAGAAGTTAGAAGTAAATGCCTTATAATGTATTACAAACACCCGCGTGTGGCATGAGCTTATTAGATCCATGCTACTTGGAGCATCTGTCCAGCAGCATTGGCATCACCTGGGAGTGGGTTAGAAATGCAGGATTTCAGGCTAATCCCAGACCTGCTGCAGGGTAATCTCAGAATCTGCTTGTTAACAAGCTCCTCTCCTCCCAGGTGATTTGTTTGCACAGTCAAGTTTCGGAAGCATTGTCCTAGGTCACTTTTCTTAATGTCAAGTGAACAGGGAATCCCTGGCCCTTGTTCCTTTCCTTGGCCATGCTCAGTGCTTTGTCAGTGGTAAATTTCTGCTGAATGACTAAATAATTCATGTCAACTCAGGGCTGGGGGAGAAGCATCCTCCTTAGGTCCCTCATAATCAAAGTGATCCCCTGTCCTTGGACACCCACCCCCTCAGCCAATGCCATTTGCATTGCATCTCTTTTCTGTATCCTACTCAGTTTTGAGCATTTGTCTTTGTTCTCTTGGACCGGAAAGTCTAGGAGCTTATCTCATCTCAGCATCATGCCCTCCCACCCCTCCCAACATCTACCCATTGGGTGCTGTGCTAGGTTAAATTGAGCTGAATTAAACCTTACTGTTTTTCTGTGTCCAGTTTCACCTTTTTTGTTTTGTTTTTTTCTTTGTTTTGGCTATTCATCCTCTTCTTCCTTTTCTTAAAATCAAGCAACTTCCACAACTAACAGGGTACTGGATTTTTCTGGGATTGTTTTAAATAGTTATGGTATTTGAATAAATAGAAAAGTGAAGTGTAGTGCAGAGATTTCAAACACTTTTTGGTAGTAGGATTCTTTCTGCAAACACAGAAACTCAGTGTATACCCAGATCAGAGGCTGCTGTGCTGAAATGACATGGTCGGTGGGTGGGCTGACCCCCAGCCCTTGGCCTCTCCATTGGTGGCCCCTCAGCTCCCATAGTCCTTGAATGTTTTTGAGCATCATCCACTTGGGGGAGACAAAAGTCTCCATGGCCCACCAGTCCCCTTGTTCAGTGATTGGTAGGACTTGGTGAGGATAAAAAAGAATTGAAGAACAAAATCAATAAATTGCATTAAATTTTTGCTGTAAAGAAACACATACTGTACATTATTTGCATTGTAAAAGAAGAAAACGAATACATACAAGAGTCTATATATTCTAAAACAATGCCTTGTGATCTTAAAATAACTCAGGGATTTTATTAAACTTTCTTTGATGGAAGATTCAAGTTATTCAAATGGCACAAGTTCACAAAATTATAGGCCCCAAATACTGTCACTACAACTATAGATCATTACACACCATGGGGTTAACCAAATAATTGATAATACTCTAAATTGATAATAATGAAGCTAAATGAACAGCAATTTATATTTTTCAAAAAGCAAAAAATAGCAGCTCTTGAAAACCTCACCAGCTCACAATAGCTATGTGATAAACTTGTTCTAGTAAGAAACTGTGTGAAGTATTATTTGCATTGTGAGTGCAACTCTCAATAGCACTGAAGCTGCAGAGAGAGGGGGCTGACTTTCTCAAATTGTTGGAATTCAACTACCTGTGAGGCATTGCATACACGTAGGAGCTGGGAAAAGCAGCCAGGCTGGGAAGGTGTCCTCACTTTTGCGTGGATACTGAATTACCACTCCTCCACAAACTCTAATAATGAGCTATTTTAGTTTATGACTGCCAAAACTTGAGAACCTGGATAACTCAGCATAAGTTGTTACTAAGCAGCTCATGGTCCTGAGTCAAGATGATAGTGATGAAAGTCTATAGTCTTCCCTGAAAGAAAGGGAGACCTCTGACCTTTGCCAGGCTTTGAAAATCTGTAAGGAAGGCTGAGAGACAGACTGGAAAAATGCTTTGCTTTCCTCCAAGGAGCCTCCTTCATTATGTTGTGCTCCTGGAGATAGAAGCTAAACTCACCAGATGGGCATCCTCTATGGGCCAGGAGTGCCTTCATTTCTCTGCAAACTCACCTTGATGTGGTGTAACTTGCGGTGAAGTCACTGGCAGCAGTGCTGGAGGCTCATTAGCCACGTCCCTGAGCACCCCGGGAGGCATGTCAGTGGGACAGCTTCTGAGTGAGGGTTCCGTAATGGGCTGAGCCCCTTTACTCTTTTACTTAAAGGCCGATTTAAAAGCAGTTCAGCAGTTCTGCCACTTCACACCACCCTTGACAGCAGCCACAGGAGGCTGCCTGTGGATCTCCTCGGCATTCTCAGGCCACTTTCCAAAGTGGCTTTGACTGTGCGTGTGAGCAGTAGACCATTTGTAAACATGGTTGTTCATCTCCAGGGCTGCTTGTCCTTACCTGTGGCTGTAACTCAGGTGAGCTTGCAGGTGAGACCTGCTCAGCATCACCAGGCTGTGGAGGAAAGGAGGGAGCAGAGACAGGGCAGACATGGGTACAGGGCAACCCTCTCCCACAAAAATGGGAGCTCACAGCCAGTGTCCCATGTAACCAGGGATTCAGTAGGTGCCGTCAGGGCTCCTGTTAGCCTTGGTTCGGGAGCAAGCATGGTTTCTGAGACACTGTGGAACCAGAAGCAGGGTTGCCCCATGGATTCAGGAGTACAGAGCCAGTCTTAGGTACATGCTCCTTATGGCTGGAAAGATCTTGTTGTCATAGGATCTCATGGCCCATCCCTGTAAAGACTGATTTCTCTAAAGAAGTTTCTAAGGTTACCTTGCTAGTTCTAGGTTTGACAGACACGTCTTATCCACTTCCTTAAGAATATCCACTAGAGTCTACCCAGGGATGGTTTGGGTATGTCTCTACCTTCCCATAAATGCATGGGCATCATTGGAGATTCTGAGCCAAAATAGTTTAGAAATAGTGTTTGTCCCCTTTAGGGTGGTCACAGAATACTTAAATAGTTCTAGGGACTGCCTGATGATTTAACCTGTACCTAGAAGAGTTGAGGAAGAGGGGTTGGACCTTCTGCATCCTTTTAGCAGGTGCTACAACACTGGTGGAACCATGAGGCTATGCTTCTCAAGTGAAGGTGCGCATAGGCATCAGCAGTTGTTGGGGAGCCCAGAACCCTAAAGTTTTAAGCAAACATTCCAGGCTTTTATGGTCATTGGGAAACTATGAAGTGTGGTTTTACAGCCATCAGAGGGGCAGCATTAGCTGGTGTGGGTCAGGCTGGAGAGTGTGTCTGAAATGATTCTGGGCCCAGGGCTCAGCTATGCTTTGTGAGTCAGAAGCAGGCAAGGCCTTAGGGGTCTTAGGAGAGCAAGAGAGCTCAGATAAAGCAATGGTGTAAGGACAGGCTTGGGTTTGAAGACTTTGTAGGCACTGTCTCCTCTCATTGAACGTTTCTTGAAAACTAGTCAGGCCGTAATAGTAACTTTTCACTCAGCAGCCCTAACCTGAAATTTATGTAGTACTTACTTTTTGGTAATCCCTTTTAGAAGAAAATATTTAAAAATACCTTATCCTGGTCCTCAGGCTAGGGTTTCACACCTAATTCGAGGCAACAAACTCATCCCTCCATTTTGAGATGTATATAATTATCCATATTGCTGGCAGGTACAGCATGGGGGCCCCAGTGACTGATTGGGGGATCTGAATCTGTGATGGGAACATGGGGTTTAGAAATGTGAGAGTTGTAATTCAATAAAAAGATATATTTCTCAAGGCAAATTCCAGTATTAAGCCTAATGGTGAGATACTAGAATCATTCCCATAACGTCAGGAATAATACAAGATTCTATACTACCCTCACTATGATTTGACTTGTTTTGGAAAAGCTAGTCAATGAACTTTGATAAGAGAAAAAGAAGAGGTATAAAACTCAGAAAGAAAGAAGCAAACCTTTTCTTGTTTGCTGGTAATATAGTTATATACTTGGAAAATCCAAGATGATCAACTGAAAAACTATTGCAAACAATAAGGGTATTCAGTAAGAAGACTGAATACAAAATGAATATAGGAAAATCAATAGTCGTTTAACATAATAGCAATAACCAGTCAGAAAATATATTTAAAAGAAAAAAATCCCATTTACAATAGCAAAAGAAAGAACAGGAATAAACTTTACAAGAAATATATAAGACCTATATGAAAAAATTATCAAATGCTGCTTAAGAACATTGTAAAAAAAAGACCTCCTGTGTTCTTGGAAAGAAAAACTCAACATTGTAAAGATGGCAGATTGCCCTGTGTTAATTTGTAGATTTGAAGTGATCTCAAATAAAGCAACAGGATTTTTTTTAACTAGTTGAATCAGTTCTAAAAATTCATATGTCAAAATAAAGGAACAAGAATATATAGGTAAATGTTGAAAAGGACAGATAACAGGGAGGAGGGGACAGCTTTCTACCTATTATAAAGCTGTAATGCTGTAAATGGTGTGTGGCTGGAGAGTGGGTCATAGATGGATCCATGTAACAGAATGGAGAAACCAGAAAAAAGATCTAAATACAGGAACACACTATTTTCTGATAAAGGTGGCATTTATTATCAGTGGGTAAAAGGCTTTTTATTAACATGAAATAGTGTTGTGACAGTGAATCCCATGTAGGAAGAAAATAAAAAAATAAAGCTGGATTCTAATCTAATTCCAAATGGATTAAAAAGATCAAAAATAAAAATCCACAAAAATAATAGAAAAACAAATAGGATAAATTTCAAACTATCATATATATGTGTGTAACTTAGATATAACCCAGAAGCCATAAAAAATCATTAATTTGATAGTTGCAAAATTTCTTTTGCATGGTGAGATAAAACAATCAAAAGGAAAAAGACAGAAATGTGTTACTTTCCTTAATATATAAAGAAATCCTACTAATCAATGGGAACAAAATCAGCAAATCGAAAGACAATTGGCAAAGTACATAAGCAGACACCAGAAAAGATGAGACAAAAGACTGTTTAAAATAGGAAAATATGCTTAATCTACTCACCATAAAAGAAATGAAACTTATAGTACAATGGGTTACCATATTTTTAACTATCAGATTTTAGTTATCAAAAATCTGATAACACACTGTGATGGTGAAAATGTGAGGAAATTATCACTCTTGTTTATGTGGGTATAAAAATGGATATACTCCCTGTGGAAGGCAATTTGGCAGTACCTATTTTAAATGTGCATAACCCTTGAGCCAGCAATTCAACTACTACGAATTTATCATAGAAATATACCTGCATTTGTACAAAATGAAGAGCATACAAGGTTATTCTGTGCAACATATATTGTTATAGAATAGTAATAACAGCAGCAAAGATTTTTTTAAAACAAAACTTAAATTTCATCAATGAGAGATGGTTGAATACATGTGGAACAACCATAAAATACAGCCACTTAAAAAACCCACAGTTTTATAGGTGCTAAAATAAAATAATTTAAAACATATAGTGTTATATGTGTAAAAAGCTACAGAATACATATGGCATGCAACTAATTTGTGTGTGTGTGTGTGTGTGTGTGTGTGTGTGTGTTTTATGATCTGTGCCAGCAGATCTCAAACATTTTGGTCTCAGGAAGCCTTTATGCTCTTAAAAATTATTGAGGATCCTAAAGAGATTATCTTAGAAAATTCTAGAAAACCTAAGAATACACAAGCACACATTCCATTAACTATCAAAGTGATGATATCATCACACATCATGTGGCCTCTGGAAAACTCTACACCTCTGAGAAAGTAAAAGTAAAGCAAGTGAATAATGATTTGGTATTATTATAAATGTAGTTTTGACCTTATGGGCTCCCTGAAAGGGTCTTGAGGACCCCAAGGGTTCATAAACCACGCTTTGAGAACAGCTGACCTATACATATGTGATTATATATGCATAGAAGAGTTCTGCAAGAATACCCAGAATGGGTAACAATTATTATCTCTGGAGAAATTAACTTGGAGGACCAAGGACCCTGGTGGGAGAAAGATGTACTTTTCACTGCATAACCTTTTGTAACTTTTCAATTCTAAGCATGTGTTCGTGATTACATTTTTTAAAAAGAAACAGGGATCTAAAAAAATGAATTGTAATGCAAACTGAGATTTATGAGCTATAGAATTAATTAGAGTCATGGACAAAGATTGATGTGCATGAATATTTGTTGCAGCATTATTTATAATAGCAAAGACTTGGAAAAAACCCACATGTCCAAAAATAGAGATTGGTTAAACAAATTATGGTACATCTATACATTATAATTCTATGCAGCTATTAAAAATCATAAATCCCTATAATGTTTTGTGATATGGGAAAATTCTCATAATATACTGTTAAGTTAAAAAAATAGCACAGGATATAACTTTGCATGAACCAAATTACACTAATTTAAAACAATACTGGAAGGAAATAAAACAAAATTTTGAGTCATTTATTTTGGGAGGTAAAAATGTGAGTTATTTAAACTTCTTTTTAAACATATCCCTGAATTTTCCAAATTTCCTAGAATTAATATGTATCACCTTTATAATCAGAAAGAAAATGCTATAAAAGAAAAGAATGGAAGGATTTCTTCCCAGGGCTGGGGTTGCGAGGGAATGTGTAGCTTCTGCTGCAGGTGCTAATGGAACAGTGACATGTTTCTGAGGAGGTGTCCTGCCTCTGGCTGTAGCCTGTGGTGACGAATCCTATCTTGGTGGATGTTTGGGCACATGTGGCACCAGCTGTGGCAGTTTGTCCTGCAATGGCATGGCTTGGCTGGGGAAACAGGCACAAAGGAACCTGGTGAATTTGAAAAAGTGGTGTATTCATTATCTATTGCTGCAAAACAAATTAATCCCAAACTTAGCAACCTAAAATAACAATAAACGCTTATTACTTCCCAGGTTATGTGAGTCAAGGATTTGACCTAGCTGTGTGGTTCTGGATCAGGATCTCTTATGAAGTTATAGTCAAGATACAAGCTGAGGCTATGGGCATTTGAGGGCTTGACTGGGGCTGGGGGATCACTTCCAAGGTGGCTTGTTCACATGCCTGGCGAGTGCAGGCTGGCTATTGGCAGGAGTCCTTTAGTCCTCACCCTAGGGACCTCTCCACAGGGCTTCTTGAGTATCCTTAGAACATGGCAGCCGGCTTCCCCCAGGCTTCCAAGAGAGCTACAATGTCTTTTATGATCAAACTCAGAAGTCATACACTCTCATTTCCACATATCCTGTTGGTGACACTGGTTAGCCCTAGTCCATGTGGGAAGGCAATGCACGAGGGTGCACATATAAGGAGGTGAGGCTATTTTTGAGGCTGGTTAACACCAGTGGACATGGCTTTTCAAAGTAATGAGTAAGGCTCCAGAGCTTGACTATTATTATGCCAGGGCCAGACATCCTGGACTGGTGGAAGATTTGAGGGTCTGTTTTGCACGGTGGGGACTGGTTATCTGGGCCATACTGAGGCTGCTAAGCCACCAGGAGCCATCAGGCAGGATTTGGGACCTGGAAGGGGGGAAGAGGCACAAAGGAGGCTCTTCCCTCCTGGAACTAAATGGTTCTTCCTGTTAACAGGACTGCTCTCCCATGGGCCAGGGGCCCAAGTATTGGCCACTGGTATTATAACCTTGAATCCTGGATGCTTTGGCTCAACCATGATGCAACTTTATTTCCTATAAAGCTTCAAAATACCTACAAAATATTGACATGGTAGCATCCAAGCCACTTCTCCCAAATTGCCTCATATATGGAAACATGCTATACCCAGAAGTCATATCAAACCACTTGTCCAGATTGATGGATCTGACAATATGATCACTGTGGACCTAGGTTTCCTCAATGCTGGTCAAATCTTCCTGGGTACTCGGTTCACAATCAGCGAGGAGGGACAGCAGAGGACTCTGGGGTCCTGTCAAAGTGGCATGGACACGGCCAGCCCTAGATATCAGGGTGGGCAGGTGCTGGGGGTCAGATACCCACTGGACTTAGAATAAGTGTTTAGATAGGGCCTATGCTGGGAGTCTGTTCCAGGAAGGAGCAGGGAGGGGAAAAGACAAGTCCAAGCTTGTCTGTTTGACTTGTTAGGAGCAAAGTCCATCCTAAATTTGCTCAAAAGGTGAGGTGTTCACTGTAAGATCATTGATCTGATGAAAACCATCAGTTATCAGAAAAGGGAGTATTTTGGTGCTCCACTATTAACATGACTCAAACGTCAGCTCCACACAGTCCATGGGCTTCCTAGTTCAAATTTTGGAAAGAAAAACTGATTGGTTCAACCTCGCCTAGGGATGGCCTTCCCTGGAGTCAGGTGTTCACCTCTGATCTAAGCACCCATGGCCCTGGCCTGGGATCCATGGGAATTTATAATGCTCTCCTTGGTGGTGGGCATAATACAAAGAAGGGGAAAAGGAAGGAAAGATGGGCATCCCTGGATTATAACTCTGGGAGCAAGGACTGGGACCTAATGTACACACAGCTGGACTGACAAGGGATTGACCGTGGGGAAGCCGAACAGTGGATGACAGACTTCAGAGAAGGGTACTGCCTAGGGGAGTGATCCTATAAGAACAAGGCTAAGAAATAGCCCTTTAAGAAATTAGGGAGAAGACGCCACCTGGTCACAGAGTCAAGACAAAATAGGATTCATTCAGTTTATTAGAAATAGGATTCAAAGTGAGAGAGGGATTAATATGAGAGTGAGTTAATGCTGAGCTGCCTGATTCTTCTTAAGTGGAGCTGAGATTGGTCTCTGAACCAGGGTAGGGCCCAGTCCGAGAGGTTCAGTCATTGTAGGGTCTGGATAAGAAAGGAAGGCAGGGACAGATGCCCAGGCATGACAGCAAAGTGACAGATAAGACTGGCTAATGGGAACTGTTTTTTATCTGATCATTAAGAGGACTGGAGTGGGTCAATGGGATATAATCTATTGCTCAGAGATTGACTTGCCTATGGTCGATCTGATCCATCACATAGACACAAGTAAGCTCTGAGACACCAAAGCCTTCTTGATGCCACTAGAATTCACAGACCAGGGCACTAACCTGTCCTGGCAGAAAGTTGGAGAGAACTAAATGGAAAGATAGTGTGCATTGGATTGGAGACCTTTAAAAGGCTGTTCAAGATGGCTATATTGATAACCAAATTACCCAAAAAAGTTTTTCTTTCATCTTGTTCAGCCTTTTTGGCTGAACACATTAGGAGGAACACATTAGGAGCACAGCAGGCAATGAGACCAGCACAGGTTAGCTGCAGTAATAGCTTCCACCCTTCCTCCCTAATGTACTGTGCTTGTGCAAACACAGGGATTGCTGTAAGATGCACGGTGCTAGACACAGTTTGCTTTTATCTCTCTTGTTGTTCCCCTCTCTTCTGTAGATGAGAGGTTGTTTACAGTTTCCAGGTGAGAGCTGCCACTCTTTGGTGTCTGGGAAAGGCTTTTTCTGCTTCTGTGCCGCCTGTTACGCTGAGCAGGGGGGAATGTGCTCGTTGTTTCCGTGATGATGTAGGCACTGACTGGAAGCATATTGAGGGAAGCTGTGCTGTCTGAGGGTGGTGGGGCTCCCCAGCTTGACTGTGGATCCTTGAGGACTTAAGGTCATTTTTCCTCTGGGTAACTCTGGTCTTCTGGACCCTTCCCAGTCTAAGACATCTGGTACAACACTTTCAGGTCTTCCTCTTCTTTGGGAGTCAATAAGGCTGTTTGCTAGCTATTTCTGACTCTCCACCCTGCACTCTTTCAAGATAGGGTGGGACCAAGTGAATCTTTCCAATCAGAGTTGTGAGTGGAAGTTGACCTGGGCCATTCCCAGACTAGAGTATTTACTTGTTGGTACAAGAGTCTCCAAGTTCACAAGAGTGGCTGCCTCATCAGCCTGGATGCCTAAGTGACTATGATGATCAGGGGTCTCTGCTCACCTGAAATGGACGTGGACTATGAGGAGAATCTATTTCATTGTTTCTCAGTTACTTAGATTTGGGGTTTTTTTTTTTTTGGTTGTTATTATTAAAATATAAACTAGCTACCTTGACTAATATACTTTCTTTATGGGATAGAGTAGTAACAATTCAAATTGTGGCATGAGGAAAAGGCTTAATTTGTCCCAGTGGGATGTGTAAATTTTGGAGGAAAAGAAGCACTGGTTTGAATTTCCAACTCTGTTATTTACTTGCTGTTTGACTGTGGGCAGATTAGTTAGCCTCTCTGAGCCTTAGCTGTTTTGTCTCTGTAATGGAAATAATAAATATATACTTTTCCCCTAAAGGCCATTGTGTGATGTGATACACACACACACACACACAGTCTACGGATGCATATATATAGCGCCTGGTAGACTAGCAATAAATATAAACTATCAATATTCATTCCTGCCCCCTTTTAAAAAATTAGCTAACCAAAAAGGAACAACATTTTTGTGATTTAGTGTGATTTAATCTATAGGGAAAGGCACTTATTCTTCACTGGGAGAAGTTTGAGAGAGTTTATAGAAGCATGAGAATTAACTGAGACCCCTGTGTCCTTGAGGTGCAAAAACTATGGGCGGGGACATTATCGGGAAGAAGGTGAAATCCTAGCGGCTCCTGTGAAGTTTCAAGTCTCTGCAGCCCCCTAGCGTCCATTGATTGCAGCAGCCGATTCCCAGCTATTGACAAATTACTGGAGTCAATTTGCCTTTGGACAAGAATTATATAGAGAAATAGGGATGGAGTAGGGAGTATAAGAGCTGGCATTTTGGTCTTTTTAATATTTCAAATAGAAAAATATTCTTCTACCAGTGTGCACACCAGAAAAACCTGATGAAAATCCAAACCTATATGTGTATATACTGGGAAAGTATTAACCTCCATACCATACATTTTCCTTTCTCTTTTCTTTCTTTTTCTCCTTTCCTCCACCAAGATAGGAGCATCTTTTCTTCTCCTTGGGTGAGATAATTCTTTTCCCTGAAACTTGTAAAGGCAGTGTATCCGGTCTGAGTTCCAGGGAGAGGCCAGATGCCTGTCAAATTAAGTGAATTGCCAAATACAGAGCCGGAAGCAAGTCATTCTGAGAATCGATATTTCTTTGTTATTAGGTCTTCCACTTGCCAAAGGCAATGCCACATGCTGGAAAGAGCCCAGCCCTTGGGAGAGCAGAGGTTTCACTTGGCTACCACCTCCGGGGGGACGGTAGGCAATTTACTGCAGCCCTCAGGAACTCCCTGAGGGAGATCCAACTGGACACTGTGCTCTGATCCTATGAGCAAACTGCTCTGCTACCTGCCAGGCTTGAGCTCCTCAAGAGAGGATCTTGCCTTATTCTTAGCCCTGGCAGACAATCAACCTTTGAGAAGGAATTGAGGGACTTGTGTGAGGCAAAGACTGTAGTTTTGTCTGTGGGTCTAGTGTACCACTTGTTATCTGAGTTCTGTGTTGGCAGCTTGAGAGATGGAAGGAAAGTGAGAGGTATAGCCCTTGCTTCACAGGTGAGTGAAAAATGCCCCGGGGTTCTGCACCCTCACTCTCAAGGCCGTGAGCAAGAGTGTCCCATCCTTCCTCCTTAGAGGGGTGGGGAACCTGCGGCCTTGGAGCCACATGTGGCCTTCTGGATCCTTGGGTGCGACCTTTTGGCTCAACCCAACTTTTACAGAACAAACCCTTTTATGAGGGGATTTGTTCTGTGAAGTTTGGATTCAGTCTAGGGGCCGCACTTGGGGATCTGGGGGGTCAGATGTGGCCTTGAGGCCACAGGGTCCCCAGCCCTTTTCCTGTTCTTCGTGGAGGGCTAAGGCAGTGCAGTGGTTCAAGAGTACATGAGTAAGGGCTTGGGAGTCGAGGAGGACTGTGTGACCCTGGAAAACTCAATTCAATTCTCTGCAACCCAGCTTCCTTATCTGTAAAACTGGCATTAAAAATTCTAACCTTGCAGAGACTAGAGGAGGTGGCACATGTTCAGACACCATTCTGAGAGAACGGGGTGACTGACAGGGGTCTGAAATGCACTTGTGGTAGCCGAAGAACAACTCTGCCAGGCCAAGGCGCCCCTGTGTGGATGGAGTGACCACCGGGCTCCCAGGAAGGCGTTCAAACAGGGGAAGGGTCGGAGAAGACCCCGCCTCAGGGCCCTGGTCCAAGCTGTCCTCGGACCTGGCGATGGCGCGCTGTCGCCCCCCTCCTCCCATTTTCCCTAGCCTCCAGTTTTGTTCCGGAACCTGTTTTTCCAAAGTCGGACCCGTTTAATCTCTCACATGCATAATTATGCAGAGTGCTGGATTGCAAAGGCCTCTCCCAGTTCTCCCGTTTGTCCAAAACATGCTCCTGTTCACAGCAGAGAAATAGGGCAGGGAATCTGGAGAAGGGGAAGGAAGGAGAGAGAAGCAAAGGCGCTGAGGGCGGGCACAGAGGGCTCTGTGCTTTTCTCAATGAATGCCGAGGCCTCTGCAGATTTGCATAAGAGCCAGCCTCGCCGCGCCATTGGCTGGCGGGTGCGGGCGGGGCGGGACGGGCCGGGCCTGCGTGGGCTGGGCAGCTGCGCGGAGTTGGCTCGCGGGCCCCGCCCCCTACCGGGCCCGCCCCCTCCCGGCGCGCGCTCGCGGCTCGGCCAGCTGCAAGTGGCGGGCGCCCGGGCAGATGCTATCCAGCGGCTCCGGGGGCTGCAGCGGCGGTGACAGCTGGCACCTCCCGCCGCCGCTGTCCGGAGGGCCACGAGGCATCGAGGCTCCTCCCGGGCGTCCTTTGGCTGGCCACCCAAAGCCGCGGGAGCTGCGGGTGGGTGAGGCGAAGGCAGCCAGCTTTCGGGCGCCCCTGCCCTGAACGCATTTGCTCCGCGGCCGCCTCCGGGCCGCGCTGGTGCCGGCGAACTCAGAAAAGCCAAGACGCGGGCGAGGCAAGAGCGCTGTAAACTTGCGCGGCGGCGGCAGCTGAGGTTCGGATTTGCACCCAGAAGTTGGGCGGCCGGGGCAGTCCGGGGACTTCTCGCAGCCGAGGTTCGTTGGAGGGTGCGCCAGGCAGCAGCAGCCGCTCTCGACTCCCGCGCTGACTAGGGAGAAGAGCTCGGGGCGACCGAAAGGAGCACGGGGTCAGGCAGGACAGCAGGCACCCGCTCGGAGCCACCGTTCTCAGCCCGAAAGTTGCAGAGGATTGGAGCCCGCCCCAGGAGAGGACAGATGCCAGCTCCGACCGGGGGCAGGAGAGGACCCACTGCCACCTCCCTTCAACCACAGTAGTTCCTCATTCAGAACGCAGTGAGCTGCAGACAGGGGCGCGGCGCTCGGTGGCGAGCGAGAGGCACTGGGTTCCAGCTGTTGAACCCGGGTGCTACAGGGTCTCTGGACTCGCCCCTGGGCTTCCAGCTCCGTTTCATTCAGACCCCTGCCTGCCTCTTCCCAGTTGGGGACAGCCAGAGAATCGCGTGCATGCACATTCTCCGGAGATCAGGTGCAAGGAGCCGTTCAGGACCAAGGACTGCCTGAAGCCTCTTCCCATTTGGGGAAAGTGAAGGGCGAGGCTGGGCCGGGCAGAGTCGGACACTAGTATAAACAGCCTCTTCTGGTGGGGATGGAAGCCGCTGTGTTCCTGTGGCGGCTGCTGCCGCTGCTTTCAACCGCAGCCCTGGGCTCGGGAACTGAGACTGGCCCGCGCGCAGGCTCGCCGGCTGTGGGGCCAGCGCTGCAGCCCCGGGAGCCGCTCAGCTACTCGCGCCTGCAGAGGAAGAGTCTGGCGGTGGACTTCGTGGTGCCTTCGCTCTTCCGAGTCTACGCCCGGGACCTGCTGCTGCCGCCGTCGCCCTCGGAGTCGAGGGCTGGCCGACCCGAGGCTCTCGGTTCTCTGGCTCTCGACTGCGCCCCGCTGCTCAGGCTGCTGGGGCCGCCGCCTGGGGTCTCCGGGACCGCGGGCTCCGGCTCGCCAGCTCCGGCCGAGGCCCGCACGCTGTCCAGGGTGCTGAAGGGCGGCTCGGTGCGCAAGCTCCGGCGCGCCAAGCAGCTGGTGCTGGAGCTGGGAGAGGAGGCGATCCTGGAGGGTTGTGTTGGGCCCCCAGAGGAGCCAGCTGCCGGGCTGCTCCAGTTCAACCTCAGCGAGCTGTTCAGCTGGTGGATTCATCACGGCGAAGGGCGGCTGAGGATCCGCCTAATGCCCGAAAAGAAGGCGTCGGAAGTGGGCAGAGAGGGACGGCTGTCCACAGCGATCCGCGCCTCCCAGCCTCGTCTTCTCTTCCAGATCGTCGGGACCGGTGAGCAGCTACCTCCTGAGCGTGTCCGGATTTGCGTTTTTTAGTCACATCAATCTGCAACGATTATTAAACCACCTCTAACCCCATCCCACTTCCCCAAACCTCAGCTTCTGTTTCTTAGCCCTCTCACCTCCTTCCGCAAACCTCCTTCCTAAGTTAAACCATAGTTTCTTATTTTCTCCCATGAACACAGTCACTCCCTACGGGCCTGCCTTCTTCTTTAGCAACGAAGTTGGGAGAAAAGTTTCCTGCTCTTAGCGGAATGCCTTCTTTTATGAACTTATACATCATTCAAGCCAAAATTGGATGCTCTTCTTCCTGGGCCCGGGATGGTTGAAATGCCCCTTTTACTTCTAGATTCCAAGCTTAGTACTAAACCTCAAAAGTATTGTCCTGCTTCTTTCCCCATTGTTTCTCTTCCTGGCCACCACAGATTTTGGGAAATGTACACTTCCTCAGGGAATATACAATTTCTTTTCATGTTATTGAATCTTACCCAACTGTCCTCCTGTCAAAGGTTGGCTTGCCCAGGGATTGTGTCTTCTTTAGTAATTCATTCTGCTACCCCCACACCCACTCCAGTTTGCTATGCACTCTCATACTCTCATTCTTTCTCTTAGATGTTGTTGGGAGAGCCCCAGAGGAAAAGGAGCCAGGAACAGGAGGGAGGTATGGAGGGAGGAAAGTTGACAAGATGGTCTTGCTTTGGGGGAGTCACCATGAAACCAGAGGGAAACAATAGTTGGTTTCCCCGCATTTCTTCACCTTCCCCCTCCTTTGTTCCCCTCTAATTCTTAGCTTGAATGTCTGCAGCAGCAGCTCTTGATGATAGTCTCTGGCAGGCTTGTTTCACTGCAGATCTCTCTGCTGGAGACTCCTAAAAATGAGATTTCTGTCTCATTTACTCCCTCATTTCTTCCCATAGTCATTGAGTTGGGAGGGTGTGTGTAGGCACTTACTTCTAACTCTTCTCAGAGTATCTTTTGACTGGAAAACCAGGTGGTTTTGAATGAATGTTTTTCTTGTAAAACAACTGGGAAAAGACTTGCGAATAAAACACACAATGTAAATGAATGAGAAAAGCACAGAAAAGAAATCAGGCTTTTTAAAAGCCCACACTAATTCCATTGAGCAAACCCAGCTTCTTTTCTATCATTCTCATCATCAGAAATAAATGAAGTTCTTATGCTCCACTGGTTACTAATGTCTAGTATTAATTGGATGGAAAGCATTGAAAAGGGCCTATTGTAGAGCTACAAGTATCTCCCCTGCTTGTCTCAACACACACTCACACACACACATGCTCCCCCACACACCCAGTATTCTCATGCAGCAGGGGATATTCAGAAGCTGAGGTTCCCCAGTCATTGCACAGAAGACATACTAGTATGTTATCCCCAAGGAAAACAAAGTGTGGATGCAAATTTCAGCACTAGCATTAGTGGCATTTGCACCTAAAATGACATGCAATCTGCAATTTGTATAGTTCATTGTAAGAGGCACTGATGAGTTTGATAATGCCTCCAGTGAACTAAGATGGGAAACTGATACTGTTGTCCCACCGAAGATTCTTTTGTAATGAACAGCTGGGCTTTAATGTCATCTTGGCTTCTGTGGTTTATACATGCAACATTCTGTTTTAGTGCCCAATGTTTCTGTAATAGACACAAAAATGATTTCTCTGGAAATGAAGATTTTCTTCCAGTTTCATGTCTATGAGCATCTTTGGAGCTTCCCCATCACCTCTTGTCAAATGACCATAGAACCCAGCAGCCTATATCAGCTGTTGTCTGTTGATGTTGGTGACAGGCAAAAGGAGTCCTTTCTACAGCCCCAAACCTGTCTGCTAGAAACAGATAGGTTGCAGGAAGCTCTCAGTAGGTGTCTCTGAAGAGTCACACACTTAATGCATTTGAAGAAATACTTCAGTCAAGGCTTTAAGGAGTTGAAGCTGCCAGGTGGGGGAGGGGGTTATGTAGAAAGGAGTGTGCTCCAAGAGCTGCTCTGCTACTGGCTGCAGGAAAGCACTGTGAGCATCCCAAGTCCTCTCTCAGCAGCACAGTCCATTTGGCTGCTGGACCAAGCAAGCCCTTATGCATCATTTGACACATCTAGTAATGCTGGTTTCAGAAGGAGCCAGGATTCTGCCATTAAAAGGCCAGAAATTTTGGCCAAGCATTTTTCAGCAGGATTGGGATCAAATGATTATTGATGGGATCAAATAAGACACTAAGTGTAACTGGATGAGCTCCCCATGACCTCCACAGAGACAGACAACCTATTGAAAAGCACTTCAGGCCTTGTGGTATTCACACTTGGAACAGCCTGGTCTCTCCTGTCTCTGAGGACATATGCTATCTCCAGTTAGGCAGCCAGCTATGCAGGACTAGCCTCTGGCATTACCATTGCCTCCCCAGCCTCATTCAGATACAGTCTCCACTGCAGACCTCCCCATGGAGAGGACATACCCTGCTGTATCATGTCCACATTTGGGACACCATAAATCACTGTGGTTCCCTTCATTTTCTTTGTGAAAATTCAAGCTGAGTTTCTGCCACTGGATTGATTTTGCTATTTATCATGTTTAGAGAAATGGGTTTATTCTTTTTATATAGGCTCTGATTTATAGGAAAGGCATTTAATGCTTCTGTGACATGGGATCTACAATTATACAAAGGGAAAGTAGGCATAACTGGTGGTCTGGTCTGGGGATGGACAATCATGCTGATGGGGCTATTTGTGGGGAGGGAAACAGAAAGAGTGGTTGTTCTTCCACCTCTTTTGGTGAGGAGACTGGAGCAGCCCATTTGTTTCAGACTAAGGATAGCTTCTTAAACTTAAGCATTACCATGACCGGGGATATGGTAAAAATGGAAAAGTACCAGTTAGGACAAAGCAAGACCTCTGCATTTCTTGTGGTTTGGACTGTCTGAGAGGCTTTATAATGCATGACATGCAAATGGCTGTGAATTTGTACATGGGATCAGCATCTCAAGGTCTGGGGCAGTTCTCCATAGCACCCATTCATAGCAGAGAGGCGGGGAGGCAGTTGCTGGGACGGTATTAATGGTGATGGACTCTCCTGGCACAGCCCATATCATGGAAAAGATGTCCTCCTTGAGGCTAGCACATTTCACACAGCTCCAATTTGTATCCTGGTTTGTAGGTGTTCTAAGATCTGCTTCCGCTATTGCCCAGACATAGGTCTGCAGGGTGATGACTTATGGGGTAGGAGGCCTGTTTCCCTGTAAGCACCCCCTCCCTTCTCCAGGAAAGGGGATACATGACTTGGGACTTCACTGCAATTTAGAGTGGGTGTATGCAATGCAATATATCTGATCCTTGACCTCATATATCTGTCAGTCCCTTCCCATTTTGTTTCTGGAGAGGGCAGAGAGAGCAAAGGAAGACAGAGAGGAAATTGGAGCTCCCAGAAGGGATATCAGTTATTGGAGGTGAATTGGGAGAATTGGAACTGGTCCAGAGAAGAGCAGAGAGTCTATTTTAACAGTTGAAGGGACTGATTTACTATGAACGATGAAAAGAACTAAATATATATGGCTGGGCTAAATGGCGATGAAGAGAAAGCCATGGTAACAATCTACAGATCTCTGAGGAAGGAGAGTGGCCGTGATGGAGAGGAGTTACTTAGTGTGGCCCATGGAAATAATTGGATGAGACTTACAGAAGGAAACTTCGGGTTAGATATCAGGGAAACCTTGTTTTCCGACATTGATATTCCTCTGACTGTGGGGTGGAATTCCAAGGGAGCAGGGGTCAGGTGAGATGTGGGTCAGACAAGCCCCAGCATTCCTAACTAATCAGTTATATATTTTTAGGTTTTGATTAAGCCACAACAGGCTGGGAGCTGGGATGGGGAAGGGCAACAGGAATCAGGATCTTTTGGGATCTAAATCCTGAGAGCCTTTGAGCATTGATATTTCCAGGGAAAAAGAAAAGAATTGCATATGTATCTCTGAAGTTGGTAAGAAGCACTTACATGAAAACTATTAGTGAAAAAAAAATTGAAGTGATTGAGTTTATTCTTTCTTACCCCCAGATTAAACACAGTATTTCTCTGAGGTGTGATCTGTATATCCAGTGTGTGTGTGGGGGGTGGGGGTGGAGCACACTCAGCGGAGAATTATGTGTTTAAGGTACATCTGTGGGGGGGGGGTGTAGCATTGAGTCGTTGGCAGGGCAGGAAGTGACTTGGGTCTTGAGAAGATAAGATTGGTTCTACATTTCATGGATTCCTCTGGCTACTTAAAAACCTTTTGAAATGTTGAGAATATATATGGCTATTCAAAAGATGAAGTTCATCCACATCCAATTTAACATTTCAAAAATTTACAAAGGAGAAATAAGGTCCATGAGGGTTTTTGTGTGTGTATGTGTGGGTTGTGAGAGGAGAGTGTGTGATCATTAATAGAAATGGGTATCTTCATAAAGAAGTTGGTCGGCTGAAGGTTGGGAGGGACTGGCCTGCAGTGGGGAGAAGAAGGGAGTGAGAGGTGGTCAGCAGAAGCCTCAGTGCCCTGCGTTCTCAGGTTCACTGCCCAATAACCTCACGTGGTGGGAATTTGCTCAGGCTGACTAGTAAAGGAAATTTTTCTCCCTTTATCGCCATTATTAATGTCCTGTTACAGATGTATGGAACTTTACAATTTATAAGCACATTCATATTTCTTGTTTTTATCAAGAAAACCAGTAGGTGGGTCAAGTGTTTGCTTCATTTTATAAATGAAGTAATTGGAATCCAGATGTTTGATAACATTTTTTCAAGGTCATTCAGCTACAAAGTGGTAGGCCTAGAAACTTTCATTTATGTGCTGAGAAGTTACGAAATGCTAGATGATGTGCTACATACTGATTAGAACTACAGCTCTCATTTTCTTTAAATCAGAGCTCTTTCCACTAGAGGAATCATCTCAAGGTGATGATTACGAACAACCAAGACAGGTCAATAGATGGAAAGATTTACATTATCCTTGTTAGAAGGCCATGCAACAAATATTTGGTGGGCAATAACCATGACTTGGAAAAAAGTTCCTTGAAATCTTTGAGGCCCAGTTTCATCATTAGACAAATGTGGGTAGCAATAGTTCCTACATGTTTCTAAATGGGGATAGTAAGAGTTCAAGGTGTTGTCATGGAAATTAAATTAGATGATTCGTACAAATCCTTAACCCAATGATGGAGCATAACAAAGTGCTCCATCAACATGAACTGTTACAGTTTTTTCCTAGCAGCAGCAACACTCCAGCGTCTGGTCGTGCAGGTTGTGTGTTCTACAACTCTAACGGTTCCACACACATTTTAGTCTATCTGAATAGTACCATCTGGAGTTGTGCAATCCTTATATGTGGACATATGTAGCAACCCTGGCAGCAGCAGTTGTGATGCTGTGAGTTCTCTATGCAACTAACTTCTTACACCCAAGAGTTGAGAGGTGGGATCTATGGGAAATGAGGAGTGACAAAGGAGGTAGTTTCTACTGTCTCACCATGGAAGGCTTGTCTTTCCCAGAAAGGTGGATGAGAAGGAGGAGTAAGGTGTGGTATTTACTTCATTTTTATATTATTTTATTTATTTTATTCTAGTAAATCTTTCAACTTTGGATTCAGTTCAAAGATTCAACCAGCATATTCACAATTTAATTCTTTTGTTGTTGTTGTTGTTGTTGTTGTTCTGCAGAAAGAAACCAAGCCTTAATTTTATGAAAGTATGAAAGCTAATACTGGGGAAGAACAAGATAGATATTTTACAGAAGAGTAGCTTTCAGATGGTGGATCTTCCTTAACTGAGAGAGATCCATCCAGTTTAATCCCCCCATCCCCCGAGAGGTACTAGACCACCGGCCTCTGGTGACTCCTTTATTGTAAGTATCTGGAGCTGTGACCTTCCTTACATTTCCAGCCTCAACATTAATTGTCAAGTGAAGGACATAAGGAGAGAGGTAAAGTACCAACTCGTTAATGGTTCTGAGCCCATTAAGAACAGTTAAACGTTTGAGATTCCATGGAGACATATAACCTAGGGACTTGAGTGGGAGCATGTCTCAGGAAAGTCTCTCAATCTAAAAGAGGCTAAGCACGCACACAGCCTTATGTAGGTGGTGGTTTTTATCAGCCATAGCTGAGCCATTGCCTCCAAAAGATGCATATGGACATCACCTCTGCTTGGAGGTAAAGAATAGGGTATGATGGTGAGGATGGTTGCAGGTCCTGGAGTCACCTGGAGAGGGCTGAGAATAAAGTTACCAAGGAGTCCTTTGGATATCTTCTTCTTTAGAGCCATTGTGTTGCCCTCTAGTCTAGCTTGTGGCCAATGTTTCTTAACCTTGTGATGACCTGGGCTCTTTCAGACAGGTCAAGATGTGAGGGGGAATAATTAAAAGAGGAGGTGGGAAGTAGGTATCTTCCAGTACCTTTTTTGGTTAGCTGTATTTTTCAGAATAACTAATTTTTCTTCAGTAAATTTTATGATGAATTGTTCAGCTGGCTGTTCTGAGCTTGGGTTCTTTCTCTTGGAAATTCTATCAGGGTCACTTGATGATGTAATATACATACTCCAGAAAATGGGAGGTCCCAGAACAGGGCAAGAAAACAGCTCCCTTGGAGCAGGTACACTCGGCTTATGTAGAGTTTTTGTTTCTGGCACCTTACCTTTCTGTCTAAGTAACAACAGGTTCTTGGAGAGGTAGGCAGTCAGAATTCTTTAGAGTAAGAAAAAAGCTAAAGGGAAGGTACAAAAAAAGTATGAGCTCAGAGAACAAAGGAAATCTAGGTAGGCTTAAAGAAATCAGGCAACTAGCCAAAGGAAATCAGGACAATTGAAACCAATGACTACATTTTTCTTTTCCTCCTACTTATCTTTTATTTAGTTTTCATTGGAATATGGGTTCATGAGGGTGGGCATGGAGAGAACTTCCTTATTGATCCTTTCCACATTCTCAGCACAGATAATTAAAAGAAGCATTCTGCGGTGAAGAGAACACTAGGAGGTAGAAGACTTGAATTCTGTGATGGTATTTGCCTTTCATTAGCTTAAAAATCTTGTGCAACTCCCTAAACTTGCTAAGCCTCTGGGTCTTTGTTCCTAAAGAGATAATACAAACTTTGTTTCAACTACCTTGTGGAGTCATTATGAGCATTGTATGAGATCACCTATGTGAAAAGCTCCAGTTTGGATTATTCAAAAATAAGTGTATAAGGCAGTAGAAAAAAAATGAATGTACAAGATAATAAAAAGTGCTGAGATTCTGCTTTACCCATTCATGGTTTCATCCAACCCTTGGCATTAGGAGCAGCAGTATAAGGTCCCAGACTTTGAGTCAGGCCTTGGGGTTCAGATAATAGCTAGCATCCTTGAAAAGAGACTGTGTGTCCACTCCCAAGGGTTTCTCAAAATGATACCTTTTCACTGAGGTCATTTTTTCAAATTCCAGACTTCTTGGTATCGTTATCATTTTGTGATAGTGGGACACAGAAACCTTCATTTTAACAAGCAGAAAATGATTTTTTAAAAAATTGAGGATGACAAATACAATAAAGCACGTTGAAAATATTAATCTTATATGCAGCTTGATAATAATTTACATATGTAACATTCGTATAATCACCACCCAGATAAAGATACAGAACATTTTCAGCATTTACCATCATCCACCCCAGAAAGTTTTCTCCAGCTCCTTCCCAATCTGCATCCACACCCCACCCACATTAACCAGCCTCTGACTTAAGTGTCAGCAATTAGTTTTCACTATACTTGAACTTCATGCATATGGAATCACACCAGCTATACTCTGTTGTGTCTGGCTTTTTTTTTAAAGGAATCTGATTTCATTGAGATTCATCAATGTTGTGTATAACAGTATTTTTCCCTTTTTTATTACTCTGTTATATTCTGTTGTATGAAAATAGCACCATCTATTTGTCCATTTTCCTCTTTGTTTTCCCATCAAGAAGTTAGATTTGTGAGAAATCAACAGTAGAGTC
The DNA here is from genome assembly GCF_020740605.2 of Lemur catta. Lineage (NCBI taxonomy): Eukaryota > Metazoa > Chordata > Mammalia > Primates > Lemuridae > Lemur > Lemur catta. The sequence goes on along the minus strand of NC_059131.1, from coordinate 21,900,208 downwards.
TATTCCACATCATGAAAAGAATAAGTCACAGATCTGGGTTTGAAGCCCTGCTCTATTCTTTACTGGCCCAAAGCTATTTATTTTCTTCTCTCTGAACTTCTGTTTTTTTGGGTTTTTTTTTTTTTTTTGTGAAGTGAGAAACGTAATACCCAACTTCCAGGGTTATTGTGAGAATTGAATGGGCTAAGGCATGCAGTGGATTCTGACACATAGTCAGTGTTAAGCAAGTGCTAGTTTTTTCCCTCAGCTCTTGATTGTACCTTTTTCCTTGGTGGCTAAAAGGGATGCTTCAAACACTTCTGGAGCAGGGAAGGAAAGCCTTTTATAAGTGAGGTCATTAACCTATTGCGGTAAAAATAACAAACAAGGGCAAGGTAAGTCACATGTAATAATTTTAAATAAATAATTTCGCTTAAAAATCAAATAATTTTTAACAAAACAGAAGATTCTTATTTTCAGTTTAAAAAATAACAATGTAAACTATTAAATAAATAAATAATTTAAAAAAATCTTTGGTCTTATAGTCAGGTCTGTTAAAAAAGAGAGAAAAAAAAATTGTAGAGGAAGCCGAAAAAGATGGACAGAAACACAACTACATTTACATAAAGACAGGGACAAAAATGATAGAGAATGTTGGAGACAAAAGTGGAGAAAATGAGTGAGGAATGTGTAAGAAGTGACCCAGGAAAACAGAAGCCAGGAAGCATTTCCTGGACACTGAGATGCACAGACATAGAATAAAAGACCAAAGCAATGACACAAAGAGAGTGAGGGGGGCTGGGGCAGGGAAAGGAGGAAGGAGGGAACTGTTGATTATTTTTGGTCTGGAAGGATTTTGACCTGAACTATGGCCAACATTATATGATGATTGTTTTCAACTTTGTTGAATTAAAACTCACATATAGTAATAAGTTACCATTTTAAGTGTACAGTTTGATTCGTTTGATAAATATACACACCTGTGGTAGCACCACCCTAATTAGGATACGGAACATTTCCGTCAATATCCAAAAGACCCTTCTTGACCTCTTGCAACAATCCTCCAGCACACTCTGCTCCAGGCAACTTATGATTTGAGTTCTATTACATTGGAGCTCTATTTCATTTGTGTTCTATTAGTTTTGTCTGTTCTGGACATTCATATAAATGGAATCATAACAGTATATTCTCTTTTATGTCTAGCTTCTTTCACTTAGAATAATGCTTTTAAGATTTATCTCTGTTGTTGTATATATTAGTAGTTTGTTTCTTTTTATTGCTGAATAGCATTGCATTGTGTGAACGTACAACTATTTATTTATCCAATTATCAACTGATGGACATCTCCAGTTTGAGACTTCCATGAGTAAAGCTGTTACGAACATTTGTATACAAGTTCAAAAGTTGCCTAGAGCAGGAAATGTAGGGGGTTTTCTTCCTGTTGTAATGAAACAACTTAACTTCCACTAATGCAGCAACTTAGATAAAAATAATAATATTCTCTTATGATTTTTTATGTCTGTACGGTCAGTAGGCACGTCCCCTCTTTCTACGTGATATTGGTGGTTTGCATCCCCCCTCTCTTTTCTTTGTGCTCATTCTGGCTAGAGGTTTACAAATTTTATTGATTTTATTTCAAAAGAATCAGCTTTTGGCAATATTGGCTTCTGCTATTATATTTCTGATCTAATTTCATTGACTTATGATCTTATTTTGTTATCTTTACTTCATTTTGTTTGCCTTGGGTTTCATCTGCTCTTCTTCTTTCTAGTTTCTTAAGGTGAAAGCTTAGATTACTGATTTGAGACCTTTCTTTTCTAGTATAAACATGTAATGCTGTAAATTCTTCTAATAATTGTTTGAGCTACATCCCACAAATTATATTATATTGTATTTTTGTTTCACTTCAATTTAAAATATTATTTTATTTTCCTTGTGGCTTTCTTTTTGATCCATGGGTTATTTATAAGTAGGTTGTTTTGTTTTCAAACATTTGGGAGATTTTCCAGATATCTTTCTCTTATTGATTTCCAATTTAATTCTAGCATGGTCTGAGAATATACTTGATTTGATTTCAATTATTTAAAATTTGTTAAGGATTACTTTATGGCTCAGAATATGGTCTATCTTGCTGAGAGTTCCATGTGCACTTGAAAAGAACATGTATTCTGTTGTTCTTGGCTGGAGTGTTCAATCAGTGTCATTTAGGAAAATTTGGTTAATAGTGTTATTTAGGTCTTTTGTATCCTTACTGATTTTCTGTCTGTTATATGGATTACAAATAAAGGAGTGGTAAAGTCTCCAAGTTTTTGATTTGCCCATTTCTCCTTTAAATTCTATAAGTTTTTGCTTCATATATTTTGAAAATCTATTATTAATTAATATATATAGAAATTTAGGATTATTATATCTTATTGATGATTTGACTCTTTATCATTATGTAAAATCACTGTTTATCCCTGGTGATATTCATATTTTGAAGTTTACTTTGAATGCTATTATTATAGCCACTCTAGCTTTCTTTTTAATTAGTTCTTGCATGGTATATGTATTCCAGCGTTTTACTTTCAATCTATATCTTTGTATGTAAGATGAATTTCTTTTAGAAAGTATATGGTTGTATCTTGTGTGTTTTTAAAAGACAATCTTTGTCTTTTACTTGGTATGTTAGGCCACTTGTATTTAATGTTATGATTAATACGGTTGGATTTAGGTCTGTCATTTGATTAATTTCTGTTTCTTTTTGTTGTTGTTGTTTTACTGTTGTCTTTTTCTTGACATCTTTTGAATGTTTTTATTTTTTGTATTTCAGCATTAATTTATCTATTGGCTTTTTGACTAGATCTCTTTGTATTATTATTTTAGCAGTTGCATGCCTTTTCTCTCTCTCTTTCTGTATATGTGTATATATATTGTCTTGTTGATATTTTAGCACTTTAAGTAAAATATAGAAGCCTTCCAACCATACAGGTTCCTTTATCTTCTTCAGTACTTTGTTATAGTTGTCATGTATTATATCTACATCGGAAAACCCCTGCTAGGTAATTTTTATAATTTTTTTCTTTCCACAATCAGACATATGTTAAATAACTTAAAAGAAGAAAAATAGTCTTCTATATTTACCTAGAACCATACCATTTCTCTTGCTCTTCCTTTCCTGAAGTTCTAATTTTCCCTATTTTATCATTTTTCTTTAGCCTAAAGAACTCCCTGTTGCATTTCCTTTACAGCTGGACTGTTGGCAACAAATTCTCTTTGTTTTCCTTTGTCTGAGAATGTCCTTATTTCCCCTTCATTTCTTAAGGGTATTTTTACGAGGCACAGAATTCTCGATTGACTGTTTTTCTCTTTCCACACTTTGAGTATTTTGTTCCTCTGTCCTTCATGGTTTCTGATGCGCAATCTGTCATTAAATTGTTGTTCCTATATGTAGTTGCTTTCAAGATTTTTTTCTTTGCCTTTGGTTTTCAGAAGTTGATTATAGTGTGTCTGTGCATGGTTTTATTTGACTAATACTGTTTACAGTTTCTTTTCTTTCTTTCTTTCTTTTTTTTTTTTTGAGATTCTTGAGTCTGTAAGTTTATGTCTTTCATCAAATTTGAGAATTTGAGCCATTATTTCCTCATTTTTTTCTGTACCAATGTCTTTATTCCCTCCTCTGAGACTCCAGTTACATCACTATGAGACCTCACATGCTTTTGAGGCTCTGCTAATTTCTTTTTTTGACTTTTTCTCTTTGTTCTGCGGATTTGACAATTTCTATTGATCCATGTTTAAGTTTACTGACTCTTTCTTAAGTTACCTATATTCTACTATAATTATTTACTTTAGATATTATATTTTTTAGTTTTAATTTTCCATTTTTAACAATAACTCTTTTTCATTTGATGAGAACTACCTTTCCATCCATTTTCCAGAGTGTCTACTTTCACCTCCTGGAACATAGTTATAATAGCTGCTTTAAAATCTTTGTCTGATAATTCCACCATGTAGATCATCTTGTTATTGGCATCTGGTGATTATCCTTTCCCTTAAAAATTGGTCACTTTTTTGAGTTCTTTGTATGTTGAGATTATGTAGACTGTATCTTGCAAATTTTGAACATTATATTGTTTGATATGAGACTTGGGTGTGGTTTATACCTTAGCTTTGTTCTCAAGCCTTTGATATGCTACTTTGTGCACACAGCTGGAACCCTGGGCTAATTTCTTCAAAAAATTAGCATATTTCCTTCTCCAGCTCTCTTTTCTTTAGGATTCTCCTTAAACTCAAGAGTTTTACCTACCTGTACTACTGCTGCATAGTTCCTGCAGCTAGAGTTGCTCTTAGGGCAAAGCAGGGAGATGACAAAGAGAAACAAAACAGGAATTCCCTCCATACTCTTTAGCCTGAACGCACCTCCTTTCTAAGTCCTCCAGCCTGAAAGACGTGGTTTCTAGCAGGGTTTTTATTGGAGAGTTTCTGTTGTCAGCCATGCTATGAGAGGGAAAAAAAAGAAGAAAAAAACCCAAAGAAATGGAGATTTTCCTCCACATTCCCTGAATCACAAGGCCCCTTTCCTGGCTCTTTGGCCAGAAATAAAAGATTTCTCTGGACCTATTAGCTGTCCACTGCATTATCCCCACAGCTTTTCTGGGTGCCTGCATTTGGCTCATGGATATAAGAGAAAAGAGGTGAAAACAAAAAACATACCTCCATATGGATTGCTTTGTCAGGTTTTGACTCTCTTCCTCAATGTTCCTGGTTTTGTTTACTTTTTCAAGGTCCCTAGTAGTTATTTTTTGTATTTTGCCCAGCATTTTGGTTGTAAACAGCAGGATAAATAGGATTTAGTGGGCTTGCTCCATCTTGGCTGCATTGGAAGTTCCCCATTCTTTTGCTGAATTGGAGTTTTCATCTACAATATTTTTCCTTCAGCCTTTAATATTTAATGTGCTATTCTTATGCATTTAAATTCTCTTGGCTTTTGTTTGCTGAAAGTGACATTACTTCGCTTTCATTTCTGAAAGAAGATTTTCATTGGATATACTTTTAGGGTGATAGTTAGCACTTTAATGATGTTGTTCCATTGTCACATGGTTTGCACCATTTCTTATGAGAAGTCAGAGGTTATCTTTACCTGTTTTTCCTGTTATGTCTCCCCCACTCCCCTGGCTTCTTTAGAATTATCTCTTTATTATGGGATTTTAGAAATCTGATTAATGATGTGCGTTGGCTTGCTTTTCTTTATGTTTTTATTACTTGGGATTTGTTGCCAGATTCTTCATTCTGTTTATATGTTTTTAATCATATTTGGTAATTAATTTTTCTGCTTCTTTCCAGGAATCCAGTTACAATTTTGCTATGCTATTTCATGTTCCCATATTTTATTAAGGATCTGTTCATTTTTTTCAGCCTTCTTTCTCTTTGTACTTCAATCTGGATAGTTTTTATTGAGTATCTTGAAGTTCACCATCTTTTTTTCTGTAGCTTCCAAACTGCTGATAAAATAGCTCATCTAAAAAATTTTCCCTTTAGATATTGTATTTTTTCAGCTCTAGAATTTCTACTTCCATTTTTTACTTCTCTCCTCATTATGCTTATATTTTCCTATAAGTCCTTGAACATATTTATAATAGCTATTTTAAAGTTTCTTTCTGCTCATTATATTACTTCTGTCATTTCTGTGTCTGTTTATATTGATCAGGTTTTCTCTTGGTTACAGGTCATATTTTCCTGCTTCTTTGCATACCTAATAATTTTGTACTGGATATTCCGCATCATGAATGTTACATTGTTGAGCGTGTGGATTTTGTTGTCTTCATTTAAAAACTTTTGAATTTTGTTTGATAGTTAATTTAGTTGTCCATCAATTTGATATTTTCAAGGATTATTGCCACATTTTGTTAGAGGTAGTTTAGAAAAGCCTTTATTTATGATTAGGCCTACTCTTAAGGTTAGGCTTTTCTGGAGTCTCCACTAAATGCCTCAGATATTTGATGAGGTCTCTCCACCCTGGTTATTAAACACTTAAACATATCCCAAGTCTGTGTGAGCTGTAGAAATTGTTCAGTTTATAGTTCCCTGATAGATATTTTTTGCTTAGTAGCTGTTCTTTGATCAGCCTTGTGGAATCTCACCCTATGAATATGCAACTTAACATTTAGCTAAAGACTCAAGGAGAACCCTGTGCAGTTTTAAGGAGCACTCTCTCTCTCTCTCTCTCTTTCTCTCTCTTTCTCCTTCCCCCCTCTCCCTTGCTTTCTTACTTTCACTGCTCCTTCTCTGCTTTGCTCCCTGGGAATTCCAGCTGCTTGAGCCTTCCCCACCTTCAACCTTCATTACCTCAGGCAGTGAGATCACCATGCGTTATTTGGGTTTCTCCTTCCTGTGTCAGGGTCTGGTAACTGCTTCCAGGCAGAAAGTCAGGGCAGTGCTAGGGCCCACCACATTTATTTTTGCTCTCTCAAGGATTACAGTCTTGTGCTGCTGATTATTCAATGGCTAAAAACAGTTCTTTCAAATATTTTGTCCAGTTTTACAGCTATTTATGGAAGAGGGGCTAGTCCAGTGCTGGTTCCTCCATCATGGCTGGGAACCTATATGATGAGCTTTGAGATTTTGGTCATCATGGCCTGTCTCCTGGGACGCCATGTGGATCTGTATGGAAGGTGCTCACCAAAGAGAAATTAGACAAGGGAGTCCTTTTTATGTATAAGTTTCAATTTTTACCTGAGGAAATGTGTATTTATTGGTTTAGATTTTTTTGTTTGTTTGTTCTTAAACTGAGCATTTGCCAAGTTGAATGAAGTAAAATCTCTTCCTCCAAGGAGTTCACACATTAGTTGGGGAGAGAAGGAAGACAAAGCATGCTAATACATAACTCCAATAAACAGCAGCACTCAAATGCTAACCTAATGGTGCTAGTGGTTATAGTGGTCCCGTAGAAGCTTGGAGAGGTCAATTCCTGCTAGGGTGATTCAGGACAGTTTCATTCTGCACCTCCAGATCTCAAAAACTACTCCCTTAAAGGCTGGTGAGCTGCATTTGTTCAGTGCCGAATGGGAGGTGTGAAGTTCCTTTGAGACAGGAAATTATAGCTCTGGAGTTTTAGAAACAATAAGCTTATTGCCTTTTGGCAGGGAGTCAGGTCAAAGGATATCTGTTGAAAATGATGATTTCCTTTTGGGATCGAGATAAAAGTGAGTTAAAAACAAAACAAAACAAAACACTTCTAGAAGGAGATTATTTGAGAATAGGGTCTGGCAGGGAGCACAGCATTTTACTTAGAAAAGAGAAGGCAAAGGACCTTCCGAGTTGGGGCAATGGCACAAAATAATCCTGGAACAAAGGACAACTGGTGAGAGAGAGAGAAGAGAGAGAGAGGGAGAGAGAGAAGAGAACAGAGAAAGGAGAAAGAGATGCAGACAGACTGTGTATATGTGTGCATGTACATGTGTGTGCATGTGTGTGCCTGTATGTGCTTGTGTGTTAGGAAGCAGGACTATCCAGAGCAGAGAGGTCTAAGGATATTGGGGGTTCTGGGAATGGGTGCTGGGTCACACACTATGAATTAGAGGTCAGGCTGGCTTTTTGAGTTTGGAACTTAGATTCTATGCTAGAGAAATCAGAAAGTATTTAGGTCTTGAATAGGGGAGACTCATGTTGACTACACATTGACTGCAGATTATTCAGGAAATATATTTCAGTGGTGGGTCTCAGGCCTGCACCGTAGACAGAGCTAGTGTTAGATTGGAGCCCTGCGATGCTGCCGTGCCTCAGGAGTGCGGGAATCAGATGGGCCAAGAGATGCCCAGATAACGGCACAAGGAGGAGGGAGTCAAAAGTCAAAGGTTTCTACCCAAGGACCTTGAGGACTTGTGGTGTTACTGATAAAGAAGACAGCTGGGGAGAGGATCTGGCGTGAGGGGAGAATGGTGGGCATGGTAACAGTCCTAGTATGGCGTCCGTCTCAAGATGAGGTTGTCTGGGATGCATGTGAAGACGTGGGACGGAAGCAGGAATGGATGAGAGGCCAAGGCTGAAGGTAGGGATGTGGGAGCTATTTACATGGACCTGGTAGTTTAATTCTTGAAAACATGAGTTTTCCTGAGGAAGGACAGAGAGGCAGGAAGTTTGCACCCTAGATTTAGGAGACTTCATAATTAGACAGTGGGATGGGTCGATGACGTCACCAGAAAGAACTTTGTTCCACAAAGGAAGAGAGGCCTCCGGGATCACTGGTGTCGTGGAAGCTCGGTGAGGCAGATGTCTCAAAGATGGAGCGGAAAGGCCAAGAGCAATTCACTGAGCTGCCTTGTGGAAAGCAGGCCCAGCCAGAAGGAAGTTTAGAGAGAGTGATGGAGAAATAAAAGCAACATGTGTTTAAGGAGTCATTCAAGGAGTCTATCTGTGAAAGGAGGAGGAGAAAGAATGAAATACCAGTGATGTTACAGCATTTAGCAGAATGAAGAAAAGATGTTTTATGGGTAGATGAAACTCCTTAATGTTGAAAATCAGGAGGGAAAAAAGATAAAGGAAACTTCAGGAAGAGAGAGGTTGATTGTGTAGCAAAACAATTCAATCTAGGCATATGCAGACTCTTAGATGCCATTCCATCCAGGCTCCTGTCTGCTTCTGGAATCTCCTCTTACAATAGAGTTCATTCTATCTCATTTAAAAAAATATTTCTGGGGATATGAGGATCACTATTTTACAAGGCTGCCGTGTCCTTGCCAGAAAAATCCACTGGGAGAATATTTAATAGTGGCTGAATTCTACTCCTCTGTAACTTAATATTAATGAAAACAGCCACCATTGAACAGTTGGATACAGTTTACTTTATTTAATCCTCACTATAAGATGGTAATTGCAAGATTGTAGTGTCATCTTCATTTTCCAGATAAAGAAACCGAGGTCAGAGAGGTTGAGTAACATGGCCCAGGTCACACAGCCAGCATGTGAAGGGTCTGGTTTTGAATTCAGCCTGTGTAGCTGCACACCTGTGATGCTCTCACCTGTGACTGCAGTTCTGCCCCAAAGCATTGTACTTGCTCCAACATGGGTGTCCTTCAGTGTTCGAAGTCAATATCCTACACACCCTGCATATTTTCCTTTGTCTCCTCTTCCTTTTCCTCCTCATCTTCTTTCTTTCTCTCTTGTTTTTGGTTAAGAAACTTGTTAATTGAACAACTAATTATTGAGCAGCGCTGGTATATCAGACACTGAGCTGGGTGTGCACAGACAGCAATGAACAAAGCAGGCATGGGCTTTGCACTCATGGGGTTTACAGAATCGTGAGGGAATATATTAAATGTGCAAATTGACAAGTAAATATGCAGTAAGAACTGATGATGAGTGCTGCAAAGGAGACAAATGTCTCTAGCTCCTCTTGTGACATCTTCACCCACCATGGGTTTCAGGGTGCCCCCTGTGCCCGCTCCTCTCCTCCTGATGGCCTCTCCTCTTAAGATGTGGCCTCCAAATGAGGACAAGTCTCTGTGATGTGATCTGACTCTCTGAGCACAGCGAGTCTCTTGAACTGGGAAGCCTCGTGTGACTGCAGCTTAGATGCAGGAGTGGGCAGAGCCACAGGCAGTGGGATGGGAGAGAAGGAAAACGGCTTCCTTCTCTAAGACAAGATGACAAATGTGTGGAGGGCCATGCAGAGATGAAAGGCGGAGAGCCCAGGAGTGGGGCCAGACAATGGCCTCAATCTGTTCTGTGAAGTATGGCCAAAGGTCACACTCAATAGATCACAAAGCCACGCATCCCCTTCCCTTCCATGGTTCCTGCCTTTTCCCTTCGTGCTCCGGCCCTTGGACCCACACATCTGCTTGAAAATGCAGCCAAGGGGGAGAGCACAAAGGTTTACTGAATACAAGGGCCTCATTGCTGGCAGCTAAGGTGGCAAAAGGGCTACAGGGAAAGATTTCTCCCTCCCTCCCTCCTTTCTTCCTCCCGTCACTCCCTCACTCCCTCCCTCCCTTCCGTCTTTTCCTCTTTCTTTCTTAGTACTAATCTCAACATCATAATCTGGAAGAATCTGGTTGAAGAAAAATATTGGGATGCAGATTTGATATATCTCACCTTTCTTCTCTTCAGAACAATAAATATCAAATAGCTTGAAATGACAGCCAGGATGGTTAGAGATTATTTATGTGCTTAAATATTTAGGCAAGAAACATAGTTTAGATTTACAGCTAATTTGCATGAAGATTCTGACCTATGGTAATCATAGGCACTTTTAAGGAACCGTCACCAACAGTGATGTTTATGTTTCAGAAAATGGAAAGTGTGAAATAGAAAATGTGAAGACTTAGAATAGAATAGAAGTGGTAAGTGATCCTTGATGGGTAATGAGAACATGTGATAACATTAAGAAATTACTTTGGAGCATAAGATTGTGTTTGCATTTTTCCTATGTGAGTGGCGTGGTGTGGTGGCATCCAGAGGAATGCCCACATTCCATACATCCTCTCCTTCATTAGATACAAAGTATTTTATATGTGCATGTTTACTTGTGTCATTTATCCCCATTTTACTGATGACATTTATTGTTGAAACAGAAGAGGGAGAATTATCTTGCTCCAGCTGTGTAAATCCTGCTAGAAAGTATAATCCCCCAGCCGGAGTGTAATTCTCTACTCAACTTCGCACTCAATTATCATCAGGAGCAGGCTCTAAAAGGTGGGTTTTGTGTTTTGCTTCGTTTTGTTTTAGAGAATGGTGGACACTAGTTAACCCATATACTTCCGAAAGGAAACAATATTGCACTGTGTTAAGGAAACAGAATCTGGAGTTAGTTCTAGGTTTGGTAGCCAGCTCCAGAAGTTCCCAGTTATAAAGTCTTAAGCTAGTAAGAAAATAACTTAATTTTCCTGCTGTTAGTATCCTCATCTGTAAAATACAAATTATTATAGTACTTGCTTTACGGGGTTCTTTTGAGGAGTAAATGAGATAATTTCAAAAGGGGTTTAGTACAGCACCAGTCACATGGATAAAGCACTGAAGATATTATTCATTATCTTCTATTTTATTATTATTATTGTTATTAATAAAAGGGCTTCACTTCATTATTTTTTGTGGCTTCCTTTCCATATAATCTTTGCTGGGATCTAACTATTCTTAGAGTTTATCTTGTGGAAAATATAATTAAATAAATGAGGGTCCCAGGAGAAATCTTTAGATATTGTGCACTAGAGCAGCTTTTTTGCTCTAAGAGTTAAAGTTGTCAGGAAACCAGCGCTTGCCCATTGTGCATTACTTAAGGATCCCAAATGGAACGAGCAAGTCTTTTATTTACCTATCGATCTATTTATTTACCTATCCATCTATTTGTTTTTTAATGTGGAAAGATTGTTATTAAATCATAAAGAATATTTCTAAACTCAAGATATTCATTATAAGATCTTTTACTTTCATAACAGGAAAAGAACCCTTGTTTCAATAATTAACTATGAAATTTAAAAACTCTAATATGAGTGGAAGCAGTAGAAGGAGGAAAGAGAGTTCCTGACCAGGAGTTGGGGGATTAAGTTTTCATTTTCGAATGTGCCAAGTTACCCTGTTTGAATCTGGGCAAATCACCTAAACTTCCTGAGTCTTTGCTTCTGTAATATCGAATAAGTCAGTTCTAATCTCTGCTTTTTTCATATTAAAATTCTGTGATTCTTATTTCCTGGGCTAATGCTAATGATATTATTTCCATAAGCAGTTGCAGGGTCAATTAGAATTTCACAGAGCAGTGATAAAAAATGATAACCTCTGCTGATTCTTACATAATTGGTAAATAGCAATTATAATTATAGCTGCTTACCTCGTATATACTTTAGAAACTATGTTAAGATTAAAGAAAGTTATTTTTATTTCTTCCCCGAAAGAAAACCCTAGTTATTATTATTATTTTTTTTTTTTGGTCCTTTTCTGGATATGTAGTAAACTCACCAAAACTTCTCTATTATGGTTTTCTGTCCTGATAATTACAGCCAGCCAGACACCAACTGTGTGAAGAGAGCTATCAATTTATCAATAGATAGATAGATCGACTGATAGATAACTGTCTACCTACACACTTACAGAAAAACTATATTTTCTCTTCCTTATCTGGTTAGGGTTTATGTTAGGGTTGGAATTAGGGGACAAGGGAGTGTTTAACTCATTGATCTTAGTATTAGGAATATAGGTGGTTCTCAGTAAATCTTGCTCAATCAATGAAGGAATAAAAAAATGGATGAGGGATTTAAATGTGGTACATGGAAAGGGCTACTTGAGCACATCCTTTTCATCTTTTATAATCCCTGTCCCAATGAACACAGTGTGTGTTTTAGAAGTTAAGTTGCCCACCTCTTAATGGCTCCTTGACTCTTTCCTTAACTTCAATTTTCCATTCAACAAATAATTATTGAGACGTCCCATGTGTTCAGAGTTTTATATGGTTCTGTAGGATAAAAGACAATGGTTACAAGATGTAGTCCCTGACTTTAAAGAACTTAAAGTCTAATAAGGAAGACCAAAAACATGGGATTTGGAATCAGAATTTGGTGATTCAAGACTAGCCACCACCATCAGTTAGTTTCATGGTCTTCATTTAAACTGTCTAGGTGCTAGTGAAGTGCAAGGATGATACCAATTCCACAGGGTTGAGGGCATCAGATAAGATTATATGTGTAGTATGGTAAAATTGAAAGCACTGTAAGCAGTACACCAGCTATTTAATTTAAAATAATACAAGATGGTGTGAGCTTAAGAGATAAGTGTCTTGGGGAAAAGAACAGTGAATAGGAGTGGTGAGTAGCAGCTTCCCGATGGGGCCAAGGCTTGATGGGTCCTGGGGGATAAGTTGGGTTTGGATAGTCAGGATGAAAGAAGAATAGCATTCCAGGTAGGGAGCATAGGGGATGACACAGAAAGTGGAGGAGGCCCATCCTATCTGATTACATCAACTGGTCTTCCTGGAGTACCTAAAAGGAGCCTCATGCTCTGCTGGGCCCTCTGTGTTTGGAGAAGGGATTTTGTGTTGCTAAGTACATTCCGATGGGCCGGATGAAGCAGAGAGTAGGCAGCCATCACAGGGTGAAGTGAATGGCATTTGACAAAGATGAAGCTGGTAACAGTGTGTGTCTGGGTTGGTACTTGAAGACTGGAGTCCAGAATCTAGGTAAGGGGAGGGGAATTTGGAAAAAAGTAGATTTAGTAGGGCAGCGGAGAAAAGGATGATTTCAGGAAAATTTTACAGATCTCAGTGTCAGAGGCAGAACAAGAGGAATCCAACTTTTTCTAGAACTCTTTGCCAGCAAGATTAGAATAATAGTGGGTCATTTGATAGAAAAGAAGAATTTGGGAAGAAAAGAAATTTAAGAGGAAGAGTCGAGTTCCATTTGCACACAGGGAGCCGAGATGATAGCCTGACTCCAGGCAGCCACATCCTGGAGACCACTGGAAATGTGGGACTAGCACTCGTGTAGGAAGTCGGGGCCAGGCATGGGGATTTGGGAGTCATCAGTGCAGAGATTGCTCATAAATTATGCACTTTGCTTAGAACTTAATTTCATGTTTTTCAGAAGATAAGAGAAATGAGAGGCTTGCTGAATTATGGATTATGCAACTGTATTAAAATTAATTCTCCTTCCCTCCCTCCCCTGTGCCTCCCTGGTGAGTTTTGTGTTCTGTTCTTCTCTTTGATCTGTGCCCCCTTCCCCTAATTCTTCATAAACTGAGGGACACAATTACCTCTTTTTCTGCCAGATCAGAAGATTGTCGGCAAAGGGATTAAGGTGATTGAGAATGTTCACCAGAAGATGTGATGATCCTCTTGGCCCCCTCTCCAATCCTTCTTAGATCAGAGAGATAGAAGCTTTCTCCAGAGGAAAGAAAACATTTATATTTATAGGAGGAAATGTTTAAAGAGCTAAATGCTCAGTTCCTCGGACAGCCTCGTTGTTTGATTTACAGCTTTTCTTAAGTAAAGCTCTGATTCTCCACAAGAGATGAGCTGCTTGGCTGCTAATGCGATCAGATGAAGTAGGGTTTTCAGACCTAGGGGATGGGTTTGAAGCCGGGGCTCCTTTCCTGGCACTGAGCTTTCCTTTGTAGTTTGAACTGAGTTAGCAGAAACAGTGGGTGCAACACTCAGAAGTTGAATTTTCTTTAGTTTAATCCTCTTTTTCCTCCTCTTCAAAGAGAAAAATTTGCAAGCAATTTGCTTAGATGTGTTCCAGCATTAGAGTCTCAGACTTGACCTGAGATAAGGTAAAGCTGGGCAGGGGAGTGGGAGAGAAGAGACAGGTGGCACTGACATTTATTGAGCATCTATTATATACCAGGCCCTTGACATTCTCATCTAATCTTCACAGCTGCAGAAGGTAGGTAGTTTTGTCTCTGTGTCACAAGCGAGGCTCTGAGGGGGCAAGTGACTTGCCCAGGTCATGTGGCTACTAAGTGGCTGAACTTGGATTTGATCTTAGGTTTATAAGTCTAAGGTCCCCTCTGTGTTCCAAGCTTGTGCTTCCTTTTCATCCCTGTCGTGAGGGAAAGCTTGTTTTTTAAAAAGACGCTCGATTGTAATTTTCCAGAGGCCTATGGAGTAGGATGAGAACCAATAGTTCTCACTGTCACCTGTTCTTCTTGTCCCTCCTTCCTTCTTGGCTTCTCCTCCCCTCTCACGGTAGGGTGCCCTTTTATCCTCTTCCATTTCTCCCTCCTGAGGTGGATGGGTCAAAGAGTGGGCAGAGGACTGACACAGCGAGCATCAAGTCCTTCATTTTTCACAGCGTCCCCAGAACTGACATTCTGTGAGGCCCAGGCAAGGGCATGTAGACACCCATCTGTGCCAGTTACGCCTTCTGATTTCCATTTCGCCTGCAGATAGACGTTGAGGGAAGTACCTGCTATGTGCAAGGCCACACAGTGGGTGCTAGAAAAAATTATTTTGAAGTAACTGCATGGAAATTTCCCTAAAATAAAGGAAAAAAAGTGTGCTTAAGTTTTGCCTATTTAGGAACCGAGGGCCCAGGAGAAAGAGTAAGGAAGAGAGAGGAGCAGGCAGCAATGCTGCTTAGATGCCAACCAGTTCTTTGGCATAAAAGGCAAGGACAGCTGGATATGTAGCCCTGGCCACCGGCTCTGGTCTGGTACATGGTCACAGCCTGGTCCACAGCCCATGTGTGCCCAGGGCTCCTTGTTAGGTAGCCCATTTCCATGGACATTGCTCAGGCGGCAGCCCACACAGCTTCTCTACTCCCCTAACCTCCTTCTCCTCCTCTGAAATCTGATGCCTGAATGGATGGATGAGTCCATCTACCCTCAGGGCACATCTGTCTGTGCTTTCCAAGGTCCATTCTTCTGGGCAAGATGGGGAAATTGGAGTGGGCAGAGACCCTCAAAACGCACTCAGATCAGTTCAGCCTTTCAGAGAAGTGTTAATAGTGAGGGCTTTAGGTCAATGAGCAGGCGAGGCCAGCCATGAAGATGAACTGAGAGATGCCCCTGAAGCAGCCAGCACAGGGCTTGGCATATTGTAAGTGTATCTTAGATATTAGTACTATGGTCATGCTTATGCTTTTCTATCTCAGCTAGAATGCTTTTGGCTACAGGTAACAAAGACCTGCTAAAAGTAGCCAAACAATGAGGGATATGGTATTTCAGTAAGAGAGGATTCAGTAAGAGTGAGAGTTCAAAAATTTAAAAATGAGCTGAGTGTGGTGTTATGCACCTGTAGTCCCAGCTACCCAGGAGGCTGAGGCAGGAAGATTGCTTGAGCCCAGGAGTTAGAGGATGCAGTGAGCTATGATTATGACAGTGTACTCTAGCCTGGCTGACAGAATGAGACCCCAGCTCTAAAAAAAATAAATAAATAAGAAGAGAGTTCACCTGGTTCCAGGGTAGGTTAATTGAGCCACACATGACAAACTCAAGGGCCCAGCACCCTTCTGTCTTGCCACTCTGCCTTCCTCACGGAGGGTGGTCCCCCCAGGGTTATATACAGGTGTCTGTGGAAGCTTTAGGCATCTTCACACACAACTGCTTGCAGAGGCAGAAAAGGGGCAAGTATTTTTCCTGTGTCCTTTTTGTTAAAAAAGAAAAACATTTCCAAAGGACCCCAGTGGATTTCCCTTGCGCCCTGTTTGCTAGGGTTGCCTCACATGGCAAAGCCGAAATCAATCACTAGACTGAAATAACACAGTTCACTTGGTCTCAAACTGAGTGTACACCAGAATCACTGGGAGGGCTTGTTCAAACAGACATTGCTAGATCCTGTCTCCAGAGTGTCTGATTCAGTGGCTTTGGGGCAGGGCCTGAGAATTGCAATTCTAACAAGTACCCTGCTGGTCTGGGGACCACACTTGGAAAACCACTGGCTTAAACTATTCAGCAGTCATCTCCCAAACCCAGGACGGTGTTGTTGAAGTACATGGAAACCAGTGACAAAGTGGAGGCTCTGTTAGCAAGAAGGAAGGAGGAAAGGCCTGCCCGGTAGTCACATCATTTCTAATGTTTGGAGTTATAGATGGACCTCAAACTTGCAGACTGTAGACCACTGGAGGTGGTGGTAGCTGTGCTTTCCCTTCCACCTCCCCTTCTTGTTTTTCTTCTTCTTCCTCACTATAAACTTCAGTGTCATCTGAAAAGTCTCTCTTTCAGAAGACCAAATTCTTCCTTGCCCTGCAGTGGGAACACCCAAGCTTAGCCTCTAGGGGACGTTGAGTTCCCCCACACCAAAGGCTGATGGCCTTTCAGCGGATGCTGAGCCACCATGGGCTCAGCCATCGGGATCTTGATGCTGCGGTTAGTTCTAAATGAGCACTCGTTACTGATGTTAATTGAACTTGAAGTTAATGAAAAAGGATTATTTTACAAGGCTTAAGTTGAGGCCAAAATTGTTACTACAGGTTAATTATTCTCCTTAAAAGGCACCATTACAGCCATGATTGTTTTTTATCAGCTTTTTCCCTGGTGCTAAGAGATTTCTTCGAAGGCAGATTCCTGATATAATTAGTCACCTCATCTAATTCTTAATCACTAATCATTTCTCTCTAGATAAAGGTTAATCAAAGAGTTATGAGTTCGGTACTCTGCCATAATTGCATTTGATCAGTTTCAAAGAAACCCTTTCTTCTTCTATTTTTGGTTAGGAATGTGGCCTTTCCCTGTGTTTCTAAACCTAAAACCTGGAAAAAGGTTTCCAAATGGGCTCCTTGGAAACACTGGCCTGTTCTGGTCCTAGTGGCAGAAGGGGATGGACACCACCAGGCTGGGGCTGGGCAGGTAGTGGGCGGGAGTTCCTGGTCTTCTGCTATCCTTTCTCTCCACTCTCCTTCCTTCCTTTCTTCTTCTCCTCCTTCTCCTTCCCTTTCTTCTTCTGGTCTTATCTTCCCTTCTTCCATTCTTCAATCTCATTTTCACTTCTTTCTGACCTCAAGCTCATAATTTTCCCTTTGAATCTGCCTACTGTTCTTTCATCTTCTCCTTCCTTTTTTCCATCTCTCTCAATGGCACAAACCTGCACACCTGGCCGGAACTTGGGGGCCCCTGGTTGGTTGCTGCTGCCCAGGAAAGATAACATGGACCAAGAGATGTTCTCTCACTGCACCTGAGGAGGAAAGGCATGGACCATGGGCAAAGGGCTGGGGCTATTCCTTAAGAGAAAGTGAAGGCTGAAGGGGAAGAGGCTTGAGCTACACAATTATAAAAAGCCATAGGTAGGATGAGGTGGGATTTAATCACCACATCCCAGGATAACTGAATGAGAGAGAAAGTATTGAAACTTGAGCAAGGTGCACCTAACAGGGAGATGCTGCCGCCGACGGGTGGGACAGGAGCTGCCAGAGAAATCCTGCTGGAAAACCTCCTGCCACAGGGTCCTCCCGGGTGCCCCCGCCCCACCCCTCCCCACAACCACCTCCCGCTTAGATGGCCCTTGTACACGGAGAATGCAGAACAAATGCACCATTCACTCCCGCTTTGCAATCACATTTAAAATTTAAGTTTATTTATAATAGGGATATGTGAAATGTACTCTCCTAACTTTTTAAAAGTAGACTGTAGATCTC
Source organism: Lemur catta (assembly GCF_020740605.2). Taxonomy (NCBI): domain Eukaryota; kingdom Metazoa; phylum Chordata; class Mammalia; order Primates; family Lemuridae; genus Lemur; species Lemur catta. Next base: position 21,882,200 of record NC_059131.1, on the reverse strand, counting down.
TACTTACATCTATATTTACCTATATCTACGGTTCCCTTTGTCCAAAACAGCAACTTAGGCTCTCTTTTCCTTCCTTCTCTAGAGGTAACTGGTGTTCATAGTTTGGTGTGTATACTTCCATATACTTACATAATACTTATAGAAATCTGCTTGCATGATCTAATAATGATCATATGTGAGTATTTACTTGCAATTAATTTTTATTGTTTGGAGGTACATAATGGTGCTCCATGTATTATTTCTCTAGGGCTGCCATAATAAAACACCACAGACTGGGGGGCTTAAGCAACAAAAATTTATTTTCTCACAGTTCTTGAGGCTGGAAATCCAAGATTGCCACAGGGTTGGTTTCTCCTGACCTCAGCCTCAACCTCTCTCCTTGACTTGCAGATGACCACTTTCTAGCTGTGTTCTCACAAAGCCTTTTCCCTTTGTCTCTTCCTCTTGTTATAAGGACCCTAATCCTATTAGATTAGGGCCCCACCCTTATGACCTCATTTAACCTTAATTACCTTTTTAAAGGCCCTCTCTCCAAATACAGTCACAGTGGGGATTAGGGCTTCAGTATATGAATTTGGGCCAAGGCAATTCAGGCTGTAAGAGCACAAAATTCACCCTCACAGCTCTGTGCTTTTGTCAAGACAGTCCCTCTTCCTGGGGGCAGGGATATTCTTTCCGTTTCTCTTCATCCCAGGAAATGCTCTTCATAAGACTCCACTTAAATGTCAGCTCCTCTAAGACAAATGTCCTCACTGGCTCTGCTCCTGCCTCCACAAGAGGGCTTTGTGCTCTCCAAGAGCTTGTGACCCCATGCTTTGTCTTGCAATTTCTGTGGCAGTTTGTCTCCCGGCACCTCCCACGATCATACCAGCCCTCCTATCGCAAAGAATAGTTTATGGGCCCTATAGGGACATTCAGTAAGTATCCCTTATTTCAAGATGGAGAGACCTGTGCCACAATTTCCTGGCACCAAACACAATACATGGGAAATGCATACAAGGCCAGGGAAGGAGGCAGACCCATAACCTGTAGCCAACCCTCTTTCTTTGCCCCGAGCCATTGAGAATTCTGGAGTGACATAGACTCACTCCTGTGGTCCTCCTTTCAAAAGCACATGGGCCAAGAAAAATGTCCTTGGACAGCCCATAACCACCCAATGAGGTACTGATTGACCAGATGGAGGCTCACAATCAGCTGTTGAATTGAGATTGTTAGGGACCTCCTGAATTAAGCCACTGTCAGGAATGCTAAAATGCATATATTCTTAAGAAGGAATAAAATAAGAAACTGTGGCCAGTCATGCAACACTCATTTCCAAAGACCATGAATTCTTTTCCGCATTGTTTAACCAGCCACCCAGTAGGTTTCTGCAGGCATTGTTATAGGGCAGAGCTGCTGTGGTAGCCAGGCTTACAGCCACAGAGCAGGGATCCTTGGAGCCGCAGCTTCCTGCCTCCAGCCTCAATTCTTGTGTCTCTGCCAAGCCTATCATCAGTCTTACAGCTTTAAACTCACAGCCCATTCTCCTTTAAAGAAAAGCTTTGTCTTCTGACCCTTGTTCACATTCAGTGTCTTTCAGAATGAAAAAAATTTTCTAATGGAATCCCAACTCACTCCAGTGTGGTCTGCCTTCCCGGGTTGTCACCTTGCCACAGTGTAGAATGCAGAGAAGAAGGCCACCTGGAGTACTAACTTGCAGAGATAACGAAGGTTTTACATCATCCTAGAGAATTTGGATCAACCAGTGGCCCTTGCGTGTGCCACTGTAACTTGCCAAACCACCATCCTGCCATCTCCAGGCATAAAAGCCACATTAAGTTTTAAGAGCTGATTCAAAAACACGTTCTGGGTAATGATGATACCATGAAATTAAGTCTTCAAAAAGGAGTCTGTACATGACTGGATATATATTTTACCACTGCTAGAAAGGTTAGGGTTTTAGGGTCCCCACTGATTTTTAAGTAAAGACTACCTGTCTTTATAGGAAATATTGACCCCCTACAATGCATTTTAAGAGGAATATGTGTACATGGGGTGTGTGTGTAGGTTTATGTGCATGTATGTGTTTGAAGCATCACCATTCTCACAGATACTGACATTTCCCTTTATCTTCCTCCTCATGAAAAAGCAAAGTAGTTGAGGATTTAAAGAGAGTCCAGAGTCAAAGAACATAGTGCATTAAAAAAGGGGTTGGGAGTAAGAATGAAACATCAATCACATGATACCATCCTGATTTTTTAAATTTCACTTTTCTGCAGTAGAAGAAAATATCCTGGACTTGAAGTTGTGCTGATTGGGTTCTTGCTGGTCTCCCACTAATTAGGTTATCTTAGATAAGTTATTGATAGTTTTATTTCCCTGCTCCTCCTCCCCAAGTTATTGATGGTTTTAAGAGGTAACACTTTGTTGGGTGTTTTCTCCCCTACAAAAGTCAGGCTTAACATCCATTTCTCATATAACTCTCCCAGCAACCCTAGAAGGGGCTTCTGTCGTTTTTCCCATTTCACAGAGGCTTAGAGAGGTTCAGTCACTTGCCCAGGGATCTTACTACACAGCAATGGAGCTGGAGCTCAGGGCTTGCAGACTCCCAAACACCCATCACCGGCCACCATGCTTCTCCTTCTCTGGGTTCAATGGCGCTATCCACAACAGCAAAAAGTATCCACTGAGTGCTGCTATGAGCCAGCCCCTGTGAAGGGAATGGACATGCCTCTGGACTCAGTGTTTGCAGACCAGGACAACTAACTTCTCTGTGGGTTTTTTGATCTTGTACTGTGTGAAAAGGGTTTGGATCCTTGACATCCCTTTCAACTTGAAAGTTTATGAGCATTGAAACTGTGAGAACTTCTAAGCTTCCATTTCTTTATTAATATTATTAGTCACACACTTACACTGGATGACTGTCATGTGCTGAGCACTCTGCTAAGGGCTTTTGCAGAACTATTTAATTTTGTCCTCACGCCAGTCCAGGAGAGACTATCAATGAGGAAATGGAGGTTCAGTGTTTACCTTGGCCAAGGTCATTCAGCTTGTAAATGTCAGAGCTGGCATTTGAGCCTGGCTCTGTCAATGCCATGCTTTTCCCCTTGTAAGCAACTTCTTGAGCCACTGTTCCTAAAGTTTAATGAGTTCCATTCATTTAAACAAGCTAATTCCTATTCTTATGGATATCATGGAAACAGAAATCTATGTCACTGAGTAATATGGAAGCTGGGGCAGCAGTCTGCTTATTAGAGGCAGTGTTGCATACCAGAGAATTCAGACCTGAAGGGAGCCTAAACCTTAGTGTTTGGTGTGTTTGAAGCTGGGAATGAATCCTGGAACCTTCCCAGAAGTGAGAATCAACATTTCACCATATTGAATCAAACTTGGGAGGTTGTTAGTTATAACAACAACAAAAAACCTAATATTTATACACCACTTTATAGTTTCCCAGGCCCTTGCACATCCATTATCTCGTTTGATAAGAGGAAGAGAATAACGGAATGAATTGGAAGGCTGCTAACATATAAAATGATACCGAGTCTGCAAGGAAGGAACTCAGCGCAGTGGGAAAAGGGAGCCAGGTCACTCAGGAGCTGATGGCCTTATCTTTAAATACCTGATCGGGAAGGCAGCTGAGCAGCAGATAAATGTAAAAAGGGCCATGAGTCTGAGAATAAATGGAGCAAGCTTTTTCTGAATGGAAAGTAGCTGAAATTCCAGGGCCAGGGTAGGGGAGGGGCAGAAATATTCAGAAATTATGGCCTGAGCAGAATCCCTGAAGCTGTCAGGCAGCAGGGGTGACGACGGCACATCAGGAATGGCCCAGAATAGATGGGGCAGTAAATCACTGGGGAACGTGTTATGGCCATCACAAGGTACTGCTCTGCCCTAGTGGGGAACCGGCTGGAGGACTTTATAAAGATGGGTCGGCCGGGCTCTGGGTGTGATATAATTGACTGAGTTAGCCTTGGAAAGGCTCAAAATTCAACACACTTTTAAAAATGGGCTTGTGGGTGCTTAGATCATTCTGAGGATCCACAGGTCAATTTTTTCCCCCTCTTCCAAGAGCCTATTGAAGAGCAGAAAAAGATAATATTTTGTTGGGAAGCAGTACATGTGCTGGAGCAGGGGGCAGGATGTGTTCTGATCGCATTGGTGCCCAGAGAGGAAGTCTGGAGTGTGGGGAGAGCCTGGGCTCTGGCGTGGATGGTCGTGGATCCAAGTCCCAGGTCTGCCACTTACCAGCCACGTGACCAACTCGTTCAACTCTCAGCTTTCAGGTTTTCTCTGCCTCAGTTTTCTCGTCTGTAAAGTAGGGACAGTAACATCTCAGTATTTGCTCATTGTGAAGATAAAACGAGCTGATGATTATAAAGCACTCAGCACAGGGTCACGTGCAGAGTAAGTGATCAGAAGCAGTAATTAGAGGGAAGAGTGGGGTTATCCCTTCACTCAGGAGTCACAGCTCAACAAATGAAGATGTGGGAAACAGTTTTCACCTGCTGCATAAATAACCTCAAATTCTGGATGCTTTACAACAACTTTCTTTCTTATTCATGTTGCTTGTTGGTGCTATGGGATGGCTGCTGCCCCTCTGCTCCAGGCTGTCAGTAGACTCAGATCTGCTCCATGCATAGTCTCATTCTGGGACTCAGGATGAAGGGGCTTCTCGTATCTGAGCTCGATATTCTCATATCAGAGGAAAGTAGTGCAAGAGAGCTCTGAAAGCCTGTGGCTGAAACTGGTACATTGCCACTTCTGCACACATTCCAATTAGCAAAGGAAATCTTGAGTCCAATGCCAGTATCAGTGGGATATCAGTATCAGTGGGATCCCTTTCATGGGAGTGGGTAAAGGAGGCTGATATTTGCAGGACAGTAATAGAGTCTACCTCATGGGGTATGCTTAGGTATGCCATGGCTGTGCAAAGAAAGCCATATGACTAGGTCAGAAGGAGATGGGCTTAATTCAATCAAGCCACTGTTTGCTAAAGCAATGAGTATGTGGTTAGAGAATAAGATTTGCTGAATCTTGCTCTTGTCTCTGGCATTCTGTAGAGAGAGGCTGAATGTCAGGAGGGCTGTGCCCTCCCCATCACTGTTCCCTCCAGTTTTGCTGCATCTGAGCCTCCACCTGTGACGCAGAACCACCCTCCCTCATCAATCCCGTCAGCTCTCAGCCTTGGGTAGCATGCGGTTCCGGGGATGTGTGAGTTGATGGTGAGTCAGTGTCTCCCTAAGCAGTTGGATATAAATGTTAACATGTTTTTCAGGCAGCATCAGAATTCAGCATTTTCTTGTAGATCTTATGGCTCTCCCCAGAATTGTAAAATGTTCTTCTTTATGGGCCTCAGATTTGTCATTTTTAAATGAGATGTGTAGCGTGATCCCTAGAGCCGTTTCCAGTTCCTGTGGTCTCTGACCATGATGATTTTATGAGTATAGAGAAGGCGTGTGTGCGGTATGTGATCTGCAACTTGCTAATGTAGATAAGTCTCACTGTCAATACTGTGCTCGTTTGAGATGCATTGCATTACTCACGTCACTACAAATGGGCAGTTGTCAGCCAGCACCTTCTCCAGGTCTCCTTCTACCTTGGGGTGCTTATTTCTCCTACCCACACCTTTTTTAAAAAATCTGCTGTAAGCACTGCGAGGTGTCCTTAAAGTGTGCCTGCCTGGTCATTGTTTACATCCTTGAAGGAGATGAGTCTTTACCCCCAAAGGAAGGACTTTCAAATACTGTGATTTGGCAGGTAATACAGAGAAAGACGTTTTAAGAGCAGAAAGGCCCCTCTTCTTCCTTTATTCCAATTTGAGAAATATTTATATAGCATCCATTATGTTTTCCCCCAGGCTACGTGCTTTCATTTATGTTGTCTCTTAATCCTTACAACGCCTCCCCCCACCCTTGAGGGAAATATTAGCATCCCATTTTATAGATGAAAACACTGAGTTTCAGATAAATTAACTTACCCAAAGTTGTACAGCCAGTAGCAGCAGATATAAGATTCAAACTTAGGTCTTTTTCAATGAAATCTCCATTATATTCGGTTCCTCTTTCATTATATTTTTATGAGATGTGCACTGAGCTAAGAGTTGGGGGCTTCCTTCGGAGACTTGTCTCTGATAGTGCAGAATCAAGGTAAGAGAGTATGTAGCTATTAGAAGACCTTGGTTCTTAGGCCTAGGTTCACAGTTTATGAACTCAGCGACTTAGGATTAGTCACATATGTAAAGCAGGACTTGGAGTACTACCCTGCCCACCTCTCAGAGATGCTGAGGGTGTTTGAAGAAAGATGTATGTGAACATTCTTTGTAAACTATTTAATGTCATGCAAATGCACGGCATTGTTGTTAGTTCTCCTTAGAAGGAAATGGGAACAAAGCTAACTGCTGCGTTCCCTCTTAAAGAAAGATTCTACCTGAAAAGAAAATCCTGCCCCAAAAGTGTTTGTTTAGAGGGTCCTAGGATACAGGGCAAAGAGTATCAGGTCTGTAGCTTCTTTGTAGCAGAGAGAACAAAAGAGAATTTCAGACTCACTGTTGGAAAACCTAGTGCATAGAAATCCAGATTTGTACCAAAGGTATCGGGGACTCAGGTCCAGGCTTGTCTGGACTCTGGGAACTCCACTTTTTAATTCTAGGACACTGTGTAGGTTAGCTACAGTACTGAAAGAAGTTACCAGGTATAAGACATGGTCCTATTTACTCTAGTGACATACGGTTGGCTTGGAGTAGGAAAAGGCACACTTACATAAAACAGCTAGACCACAGTGCAAAGTTGCATGGGGTGTGGAGTCTGTTGTCAAAATGAGTCCCTGTTTAAAGGCAGGGCAGAGCTTGTGTCTCTTCCACCCGTGGATGCTCTATGTTCAGCTGACAGTGAGAATGGCCTGGAAATCTTCATTTAGGGATTCCTTCCTTCCTTCCTTCCTTCCTTCCTTCCTTCCTTCCTTCCTTCCTTCCTTCCTTCCTTCCTTCCTTCCTTCTTTCCTTCCTTCCTTCCTTCCTCCCTCCCTTTTCTTTCTTTCCCCCCTCCATCTCTTCCTTCCTTCTTTCTTTCCTTTCCTTTCTTTTCTTCTTTCTTTTCTCTCTTCCCTCTGCAGAAGTAACTACTGTATTGTATATGTCTGGAAACATCTTGTTCTAGTCAAATGTGCTTTAAAATGTTAATGAAGTAAAAAGACAGAACTTTTTAAGGAGGAAGCTGCCAGACTAGATTTCTAGTTAAAGTCACTTTTTAGTTTGAATTAACTTCTGCTCAGTGGTTTTCAAGCTGTATTTGGAGGCAGAGATGCTCCCACTTTGGATTCAACCACAGCTACTCATTTTTATCAGTTTTATACATTGGGATTCCCCTTAGGACTTCCCTTGACAAAATTTTCTGATAACAAACAGTTCACAAATCCCACTTTTACACCAACCGTGAGTTCCCTAGCAGTCAAAAGGAAATGGTACTTTAGATGTCATAGTGAGATTTTTTCTGATTGTGAAAAAAATCTTAGAAATTGGCATGTTATATTTTTCAAGTGGTTTTTGAATGAAGGTGTAAAATATGCAAAAATTGTGGATATGACAAGAAGTCCCTTTTAAGAAATTAATAGGAATTCAGGGACATGTATCAAATTTGACTTCTGTGAGATTAGAGCACTCCAGAGCTAATTAGGTATACTGAAAAGAAGAATGAATGTTTTCTGTCAGGTAAATTGCAGCGTGTATTTCAAGGCCACTGATGCCCAGGTACCTCTGAGTTCTGAACTTGGTTCAGTAGCCAGAGCAGCACAGCCCCTGGAAGTCCTACCACAGGGCAAAACTGCACTCGTTTTGGTGGAACAGATGGAAAAGTCCCTTTAAAGAAAATAGATCCTATGAAGGTAGTAATTTATAATAGCTGAGAATTAATCTGGATGCCATCATATTGTATCTAGAGCTTTACATTTCCTCAAATCCTGCTTTGAATTGTATCGTTCCTTAAATAAGCCACTAAATTTTAGTAAATAAAGTTGTGTTAACATTGATTGTTAGCTTAATACATAAGTTCCTTTTTTAGGGAAAAAATAATTGATTGGACCATGTGCTCAATGTCTCCAGGACCAATCTTTCACACCTAGGAACAGCCATGATAATTGGATAATTAAATTATATTGCCAGAAACCAAGGCATCGATATTTACTAGTTACCAGCTAGCTGAGTCACAGATATTGTATGAGTCTCAAAGAGGTGATAAACCACCCGTGACTCTTTTTCTCACAGTCATCTTTTTGGATTCACTCTCCCTTCAAAGTGGATGGTAGAGAAAAAGGTACCCAAAAGGTTTTATGATTACCCGACCTGACATTCTCATCTGCCAAAGGTTTTCCTGTTAGTCATTTTAGGCTCCCTTGTGAAATCTAAACACAAGGATGTTTCTTTCTTTTGAAATAAAGGTTTTTAAACATAGCAGTCCTTCCAGTAAGTATGAGGAAAGATTGGCTGGCTGAGTTTTAAATTAAATGAAGCTACCAGGGAGTGAGACAATAGAAACAGTAGCAGACAGGATTTTGGTGCAATGGAAGATGCAACATGATGGATTTGTCATAACCCTTCTTACTCAAAGTGTAATTTTTAAAATGGCAATATTGGTATCACTTGGGAGTCTGTGAAAAATGCAGAATTCCAGGCCCAACTTCAGACCTACTGAACCAGAATCTACACTTTGATAAAATTCCCAGGGTAGCAATTTAAAAATATGGGCCCAAATTCTTTGATACTCCTCTGATTAACAGTTGGTGGGCTCTATGTCTCCTCCCCTTGCATCTGGGCAGGCTTGTGACTGTTTTGACCGATGGTGTATGGCAGAAGCAACCCCGAGTTACTTCTGAGCATAGGACACAAAAGGTCATACAGATTTCTCCTGATTCTCTTGAGAGGCTCACTCTGAGAGAAGCCAGCCACTGAGTAAGATGTCTGAGTGTTGTGAGACAGCTCTGAAGGCGCTTTGGTCCACAGGCCTTAGATAAGCCCAGATTTCTACTATCCTTGCCATATTGCCAGAAATATGAGTGAAGCCACCTTGGACCCTCTGGACCAGCCAATCTGCCAGTTGAGTACCAAGAAGTGACCCCAAATGATGCCACATAGAACAGAAGAATTGCCTTGCTAAGCCATGCCTGAATTTTAGAACCACAAAATGCATGAGATGTAATCAGATGGTTGTTGCTTTAAGCCACTAAATTTTGGGGATAGTTTGTTAGGCAGCAAGCTACCTGGAATGGATATCAGGTGAACTGTATGGCCAATAAAAATGTGAAAAGCTCTGGACAAAACAGCAATAGTAAACCACTCAGGGAGGGACTGAGAGAAGTGTTTACAGAGCAGTCAAAATGCTAGGGTGGGTTAAGATGTTACTGATTTCAAGTGGCAGTGTTCCTCATTTGATCTTCCTCTTCTCACCTTTACTGTATAAACCATGGGAAACCTTTTGATTAGAATTTGAAAATTGACATCTAATAAATGTCTACTCTGCCAGGTGTTGAGCTAAGCACTATATTGTGTTATATCAGCTAATCTTTATAACAACATTGTGATTTAGGTATAATTATTCCCATGTTATAAATGATGGAATTGAGGCCAAAAGGGGTTATGTAACTTGTCCAGGGTGGACCAGCTGGAGGTTAAGTGCAGCTGTGTCTGCCTCAAATGCCTCTTTTCCCCAGGTTTTGATGGTACGAGGCTGAGATGCATTTGCTCATGGGCCAGACAAGGTTCTGTAAGTTAAGGGCTCTCTTCCTCCTTTCTCTTTCTTCCTGGGAGGAAATGAGAATGGCTGGTGCCATTGTAGTTTTAAAGCTACATCTCTTTTTACAGATAGTCTGTGACAGAAGGGCTAACAAAGACCAAGATACAGGCAACTAGAGAGGTACAGGACCAGGGTACTGCATACAGACAATGGATCATTCTTAGGCAACAGGCTCAAATGTACAGTTGACCCCTTGCACAGTCAAGATTCCATGTATAACATTTGATTCCCCCAGAACTTAACTACTAATAGTTGGCTGTTGACCAGAAGCTTTACTGATAACATAAACAGTCGATTAACACATATTCTGCATGTTATATGTATTCCATACTGTATTCTTACAATAAAGTAAGTTAGAGAGAAGAAAATGTTTTTAAGAAACTCATAAGGAAGAGAAAATATATTTATCATTCATTAAGTGGGAGTAGATCATCATAAAGGTCTTCGTCCTTGTCATCTCTACATTGAGTAGGCTGAAGGAGTGGAGGAAGAAGAGGGCTTGGTCTTGCTGTCTCAGAGGTAGCAGAGGCAGAAGAGGTGGAGAAGGTGGAAGGGGAGGTGGGAGAGGCAGGCACACTTGGTGTAACTCTACAGAAATACATCATAATTTCTGTCTGACTTTCTTACTTTTTTATTTCTCTAAAAATGTCTCTATAAGGCATAAATCCTTCTTCAGCCATTTGCTTTCATTTCAGTGCCCGTATCATAGAAGACTCCACACTGTAAAAGAAGCCAGGATCAGTCTTGAATGATGGGAACCCTTCTGCTGGATTGTCTCATGTCAATTTGTTTTCTGGCACTGCTTCTTTCACATCTTCCTCATCTTCCAGCACTGGCCTGGAAGAACTCATCTTCATCAAGTCATCTTCAGTTAATTCCTCTGGTGTGACATCTAGTTTCTCTTGAATGTCTCCAAGATCTATATCTTGAAGCCCCTTATCCCCCACCCTTTTTGCTGAGTCATAAATCCTGTGAGGTTGTGTACAACACCTGGACACTATTTTCTCCAGCAGGAATTTATCACTTCAGGCTTGATGGCTTTCATGGCTTTTTCTATAACAATGATGGCATCTTCAGTTGTGTAATCCTTCCAGACTTTCAATTTGTTCTCTCTGTCAGGGTTCTCGTCCATGGCATTGACAATCCTTTCCGTAGAGTACTGTGTGTAATGAACCTTACAGGTCCTCATGACCCCCTGATCTAGAAGCTAAATTACAGACGTTGTGTTTGGGGGCAGGCAGACCACTTGACCAGCTTTGGTGTTGATCTCATGGGGTTCTGGGTGGCCAGGGGCATCGTCCAATATGAAAAGAACTTTAAAAAGCAGTCTTTTACAGATAAGGTACTTCCTGACTTCAGGGACAGAGCATCTATGGAACCAGTCCAGTAAAAAGGCTCTCATTGTCCAGGCCTTCTTGTTGTACAACCCAAACACTGGCAGCTGGTTTTTATCTTTTATCTTCAAGGCTTGGGGGTTAGCAGCTTAATGGATAAGGGCAGTCCTGTCTGCATAACCTGACTGCATTTGCACTGAACTGTAGAGTTGGCCTATCTTTCCCTGCCTTGAATCCTGGTGCCTGCTTCTCTTCCTTACTAATGAATGTCCTTTGTGACATTTTTTCCCAGAATAGGGCAGTTTTAGCTGCACTAAAAATCTGTTCAGGCAGGTATCTTTTCTCCTCAATGATTTTCTTAATGGTATCTGGAAATTCGTCTGTTGCCTCTTGGTTGGCAGAAGCTGCTTCTCTTGTTATCTTGACATTTTTAAGGCCAAACCTCTTTCTAAAATTATCAAACCATCCTTTGCTGGCATTAAATTGTCCAGCTTTAGATCTTTTGCCGTGCTTTTGCTTTAAGAGGTTATGTAATGACTTTGCTTTTTCTCAAGTATTAGAGTCTATAAGATAGGCTTTTCTTATGGCAATGCTACACTCATATAAAAGCTGCATTTTTAATATAATACAAAAAGGTATTTTGCAAAAAGTACAAGGTTTTTATGCCTCCAGGTGTAGCTGCACCAATGGCTTCATGGATTTCCTTTTCTTTTTTTCACAATGGTCCTTACACTGGATTCATTTATCTTGAAATGGTGGACAAACTGCATCTACAGACCTCAATCTATGGTATATATCAAGCAGTTTGTTTTTTCGTAGTACCATGATTTTTCTCTGCTTCTTGGAAACACTTCTAGCATCACTAGTGGCACTTTGTATGGGTCCCATGGTGTTATTCAAGGTTTATGGTATTGCACTAAACACAATGACAAATATGTAAGAGTCAAGAGAGATCACTTTTTACTGCGATTCACAATTTACTGGAGAGATGACGTGCTCACTCAGAGATGATTAGTGACACACAGCATTTTACTCACAACACTTGAGCTCACTGCAATAGCAACAAAATTATTACAGTAGTACAGTATGTACTATAGTTAATTTTATGCAGTTATGCTTTAATACTGCATCTTTACTTTGTTTACATTTCTCTCCACTATATATGGCACCATGGATGGTCTGTGTTTGTGTGCATAAGTTTTGGTAAATTTTAACTTTTTATAATAGATTTGAGTATATTTTATGGTAGCAAATGATAAAATAGACTAGCATCTATGTATATTTTATGATTTGTGACATACCTTACTTTTTCTTAATTTTTTCCCCAAATTTCTAGGCTATGCAGTTCATCTACAAGTTTTTTCAAATTGTCATGAATCTCCCCCAATTTTTCCAATACATTCATTGAAAAGAAGCCATGTATACATAGGCCTGTGTAGTTGAAACCCGTGTTGTTCAAGGGTCAACTGTATTTAAGTGACATAAGAGAAAATTCCATCTTACTCTTCAAAGAGTAGGTTTGAGCCTAGTTTTCACACCACTGAGTTTGAGTTACTTGGCTTCTCTGAATTAATCTCTTGGGAGAGAAGCATATTTCAATTCAGCATCTTCTACTGAGTGCCCTGTGAGCCCGGTGTGATGCTAGGCACTGCTGGGGATACAGTGGTAGACCTGCCACAGGACTCACCCTCAGGAATTCACCTTCATGCGCTAATGAATATCACAGGGCAGAGGCCAGAGGAGGGGGAGTCTGGGAAGGTCAGGGAAGGTTTTCTAGAGAAGGTGGCTTAACATGGGCCTTGAAGGAGTTCACTGAACAGAGATGAGATTAAGAGTCAAAGACTAAGTAAAAGACCAGGTTGGGGAATGGCAGGAAGACCTTAGTGGCTGGAGTTAGCATAAGCTTGGTTGGTGGAAAACCATTCTGTTGACCTCTTCTTCTTTCCTAAAAACATTCTCTGTCAATATCCACATTAAGCATACTTGTTCTTCCATTTATGATAAAGGAAAAACATTTGGGTATTAGGTGGAGTTGCCAGACTTATCAAATAAAAATGCAAGAGGCTCAGTCAAGTTTGAATTTCAGATAAACATGTCCCATGTTTATAATATTTGGGATGCACATGTACTAAAAATTGTTATTTATCTGAAATTCAAAATTTAACTGGGTGTCCTGGGTTTTCTCTGGCAACTCTAGTATTAGGGAAACATAAACAGCCCCTTTGACTCCTGTCTAGTCCACAGGTGAAGTGAACAGGTTTTGATTTGGTCTAGTTTCTATCAACAAAGTTTCAATTTAACCCGGTGTAATAGTTCATGCTGAGACATTATGTTTTGTTTATACATTATTTTTTTCTATTTTTTCAAAAAATCACCTGTTTTATCATCATTTGTCACTTGGTATCTTCTTGTCTTCCTTTATTCTCTTGATTTTAACACTTTCATGTCTCGCAACTGTAGTTCTGAAGTTGCTCTGCCTCAAGCAAAGGTTTGCATTGAAGGAACCACAAAGCTCTCATGCTTATAGTCCTTCACACACTTTTCCATTTTATGGCAAACTCAGAAATGCTTAAGTTTATTTAGACAACCTCAGAGTCCCCATTCCAGAGGGACACATTGAGTGGGGGCTGTGGTGCGGCTGTGGGTCTTCACCAAGCTGCTAAATGAGCTGAAAATCAGGCAAGGAAATGTGCAGCACAAAAAGGTCAAGCCTCACTCCTAGGACTCCTACGACTTATTGGATTGAGGATGTTCTACTTGTTCCTCCAATTTGACGGGAGTAGAAATTATAGAGAATTTGAAGTTTAAGACTAGGGAAAGCGGAGGAGTATGTGCAGGGAACATAATGAGAGGGTGATTCATTTTGACCTAGAGTAGATGAAGGTGATGGGAAGAGTGAGAATTGGAGAAAGTTTTATGGAGGAGATGGCATTCCAGCCAAGTCCTAGAGCGATTGGGTAGAATTTTTGCCCCATTCTAGCCCGTGGAATCTCATCTCCTCTGCCAGTCCCATCCTGTGACTTTGTGATGAGTATAACAGCCCACAGAGGGTGCAGGGAGACAGCCAGCAGCCTGTTGTGTCTGAATGAGCTGTCAGGGGAGCCCGCCCCACAGGCACAAAAGTTTGCCATGCCCGACAATGCCACCGTGCCCTTTGCTCCAAAGTCAGAACAATTCAGCCCCATCTATCTTCCTTGCTTCTTGTAAAACACAGAAATGCTGCTCTTTGAAACTTAGTAAAAGCACCAACCTGCCAATCAGAAGAGGGAAGATCATAATTAATGATAATAGCTTGGTTTTAATTATAGCTATTTAGCAAGTTAGCAGAACAATACCAGTAACACAGCTCAACACTGAATGGGTCGGGAGCAGCCTGCTGCTTCCCTCAGCATTCACATGGTCCCCCTGGAACTTTGCAAGGCTCAGCTCTCTGGAACTGGAGGGATTACAAGTGAGAGCAAAGCAGCTTGCACTCCTCCTTTCCCAGCAAGGGCTTTCTGCCTTGCTCTGGTCCATACAATCTGCAGGTGCAGCTAGCAGGAGCCAGTGGTTCCAGGCGCTACAAGGTTGAAGATGGACCTACATTCTCTCAAGGTAGAGACAAGAGCACAGGTGTTCATAGCACAGTGAAGCCCCTTAACTGAGCTATCCATACTGGCCAGACCCAAAATACTGGAGAATTAGCTCTGGAAGCAAATTTAGAGATCCTTTAATCCAGACACTTTCAAACCTTTGAAGGCCAGAAGAGGAGGGGTGAGAAAAAGGCCATAAAACCTTGCTCCCCAGCCTCCATCCTGCCCATGGCTATAGCACTATGGTTGCTCCGTGGAACCCTTAGGATTCCTTAAAAGAAGTAGTTCCACATTTTATTAATCCGAGGCAAAGGCATTATATGTAACCAAAATGTTTGTACCCCCATAATATTCTGAAATTTAAAAATAGATAAATGAATAAATAAATAAGAAGTAGTTACCCTCATTTTTTCTCAATGTAAACTTTTTAACATACCTATCTAATTTACTATCTTTACTATTTTTAAGTGTACAGTTCAGTGGTCATAAATACATTTGTATTCTTTTTTTCCCTTCATCCCCTCACCCTCCTACCCTTCCCAGCTCCCGGTAGCCACCAAATTCCTTTCTATCTTCATGAGATCCATTTTCTTTTATAAGTGACATTTGTCTTTCTGTGCTTGGCTTATTTAACTTAACATATTGGCTTCCAGTTCTATCCATGTTTCTGCAAATGATAGGATTTCATTCTTTTCATAGCCGAATAATATTCCATTGTGTATATATGCCACATTTTCTTTATCCGTTCATCAGTTGATGGGCACTAAGGTGGGTTCCATATTTTGATTATTGCATCACCCTCATATTTAAGGTGGGAGTACTAGAGGAAATGTGGCTTTCCTACACTCAAGCAGTTAGATATTGAGAGAATTAAAACCCAGATCTCCTCCTCCCACCCAGGCATATGGTCTTATAGTAAGCCTACTTAGGCTGAAAATCCAACTCTATCTATCCATAGATTCTTGGGCACCTGTAAAGTAGGAGCCTAGATAGCTCTAGGGGTGGGAGAGAGCCACTAAGTCAATGGCTTTTAAGCCGTGGCCGTCCATGGTGTTCATCAGCTTTCAGCGGGATCCATGACCCTCAATATTTAAGAACCAAGAACCACTGTCCGAGGTGACTAAGCAAGTCAGGGGAGGGCTCTGACAACCCCCCAGCTTCTGCTTTCTTCTGAGCTCAGATCATCACTACCCTCCTGCCTTGGGGCACATCATCCTTCCCAGCCGGTTTTTCCTACTTCACAGCTAATTCTGAAATGACCATGGACCCAATCCAGATAGAAACTGACAGCCAGCAAAGGCACAGAGCACAATGAAGAGGAGGCTGCCTCCCCAGGCAGCTAGGGGGACATTTTCTCTGAGACATGACAAAGTGGCCTTGTCATTAATGAGGCAGACATCTCTCCAAGGATGGGTCTGCAGAAAAGACACCATTTCCCCAATCTCTTTTCTGACAAGGCAGCAGCCTTTAACAGATGCAGAGGAAATCTGTAGGATGGGGTTTCTTGGATCTGCTTTTAAATCTGCCATGGGACGTTGGCAGTTGGAGAAAATCATCTCAGGTGATAAAGAGTTGGATTAGCATCAGATGACTATGAAGCAGTAATTCGTCCCTTTGAAATAATTCAGATGGCCTTTCTTCTCTTTGACAGATGCAGCCCATGAAGTTTCAGCCTTGTTAGTTACCAGATTTACAGGAAACTTACTGACTGCTTCTCATCACAGGGAAGAGAAATTTTTCCTAAAAGAAAAACTTTGGCCTAGAAATCTTCCTTCTTATTCTGTTTCATAAGCGAGCGTGTCCTCTGTGTTTCCAAGGAACAATAACTTTGTTGTTTTGGGGAGAAAAATGAGAATAGGCCACCTCATCCTTTGAGTCAAGCTGACGGACCAGTGCCTACGAGGTGACTCCTCCAGGCCAGGCCCCCACTTTCCCATGCTGTCACCCCCCAAAGGACACCAATGGAATTTGGGGATTGGTTTGGGAGGAGTTTAATTCCCAAGGAGTTGGAGCAGAATAGGCTAAGCCAGGTGACCAGTTCACAGACACTCACAGATAGTCATTGTGAGACACGGATCGTCCATAGGATGTAAGTCGTTGTCTTCACTAAGTTCACAAGTTAGTTCCGTTGGTATCTTTTTCATCGTGAGACCTTGCGATGGAGCAAGCAGTGTGTTGCTGCATGCTCAGGTGCACACTCCTCACCTCATCAGCGACCAGCACTTTGAGAAGCACTGGGTCACAATGAGAGGATTTATTTAAGCTGCTTTGTCTAAAGATGGGAAGTTTTCTAGGCAGCTTCTCTCAGAATCCAGGAGAACTGCCTGGAGAAGGCATTCTTGTCCTCTGGGTCAGGTCTGTGTGTCTCGGTGCTGCTATGTAGGCCCAAGCTACATGTGGACAGTGGCCCTGTAGTACCATGCAGGGGAGGGCTGTGTGCCCTGGTTCACTGAGTTTGGAGGACCTTGTGGCTCTGCAGTCAGAGGATGCTGGGGGGAATTGCCTTCCCTAGGGGGACTGGGCCCCGGCTGACCCTCCCTGGCATCTGTCCTGTTTTGTGCCTGCAAACTGCTTGACTTCTCTCCTTGGCCTTATCTAACCAGTCCACTCTGCTTTGGTACAGCTCTTTGCTCCACACAGGGGTGGGGAACCTGTGGCCGTGGGGCCACATGTGGCCTTCTGCATCTTTGAGTGAGGCTTTTTGACTGAATCTAAATTTTACAGAACGAATCCTTTTATTAAAGTTTGGATTTGGTTGAGGGGCCGCACTTGGGGATCTTGAGGGCCACATGTGGGCTCCAGGCCACAGGTTCCCCACCCGTGCCGGAGTCTCTCCCTGCTCCATGTACCAGCCTCACCTTTTTAACTCTGGACTCCTGGCCAGTGTTGTCTCCTGATGCCATTTTTCTCTTAGACCTGGTAACCCTGTATCCCATATACCTGCCAAATGTAATGCTCCCCAACCCCTCACCCCAGCTCTCTGCTGCATCACTGCCACTGCACTGGCTAAACTCTTATACTTTTGAGCTTTCCTTGCTCCCTAATGTCATGAAAAGGGAGTTCATTCATCATAGTGATTGGCAATTTGTTTATTTTCCGGGGCAGAATGGAAATTCTTAAGCCTCAGTAGTGTCCTGGGTACACTGCATCCAGGTCTGAGCTGGGAGAAGTTGTATTAGAAAATGTCCCAACAGGACAGGTCAGCATATTTGTCCAGAAATCGTGATTAAAGAACAAAATTTAGGCTTGAGATTAAATCTGGAATTTACAGATTACCAGCTATTGAGCTCAGGCAAGTCATGTGACCTGAGCCTCAGTTTCTCAATCTGTAAAATGCAGATAATGGCAGGAATGTTGTGAGGTTAATAGATACAGTGGACAGTGTCCTTAACACAAGGCTTGGCTTATAATATTAATAGTTCCCATTATGTTCATTCAACCTCCTAGAGACCTAAAGGCCCATAACTTTCTTCTTATCTTTTCTTTCCAGTTTCTGTGCCTCCTGCCCTTCCTCAGTGGGTGGAATACTGTGGCTTCACACTAACATTTCTCACAGGCAATCAAATCCCTTTACAAATGGTAAACAGGTGGTTTCTTGGTAAACAAAAAGCTGTGCACTTGATTTATCCTACAATCCAACAAAATCAAAGAGAGCTTTTTATTCTGTACAAAGCTATTCTTACTAAACAATGCTCTACTCAGCTTGTCTCCCAAGTTGGAGTGGATGGGACAATGTCCCCTTGTAGTAAACAGGGGGCCCCACCACCCTCTGATCAGGTGGTCATGTCCCTCCTCCAGGTCTCCTCCTGGGAAGGAGGCCAAAATCCCAGTGCTGGGCAGAGGGAAGACGGGCTTCCTTGCATCTGCTTTACCAGGAGCTGTTCAGCAGCCAGTCATTGTATGGGGAACGGCTACCTCCTGGATTCTCCCCTAGGTTCCCAGAGGTAACCACAAGGAGCAGTTCTCCTTCCCTGAAGGCCTGATTCCTAAACTACAGACAGGCAGAGTATGGGTGGAGTACGGAAGCGGAATTCTCACCCATAATCTGCTCACAGTCTGTGAAATTCTGAACCAATTAAATAATTGGTGGATGTAGGCCTCGTGAATTCATTCAATGAACAGTGGACTGACTTACTGAATGAATGAATGAACGAGCAAAAGAACAATTATATATCTAATACCTACTGTGTGGCAGGCATCATTCTAGGCAGGAGGTTCTACAGCAGTGAACAGAACAGAACAAAGTCCCTGCTGTCATGGTGTTTATATTCTAGAGGGGAGAGAAGGCAATAAGCCAAGAAACACAGATCAGGTGGTGACAAGGGTCAGGGAGAATGAAGTCTGGGAAGGGACAGAGAGTCCCCCATCAATGGCTGTGGTGCTCATTTGTACAGGATGGGCGGGGAAGGCCTCTAGGACAAAATGACATTAGAGAGCAGGAATGGGCATGACCTGAGAGCCATGAGGACATCTGGAAGAAGAGACTCCAGGCAGAGGGAACAGCAAGTACAAAGGGTCAGAGCTGGGGATGTGTTTTGGCCCATATCAGCCCCCAACTTTAGCTTATATACAGGAAAAAAATTATATGCTTATTATGTTTATTTCTGATATGTAAATGTGACACCATGGGGGTCAAAGGAGACAAATAACTTCATTAAACCTCAGTTTACTCATGTGTGATATACATATGCTGGATTGGATTAACTCTAAGCTCCCTTATAGCTTGGAGACTGATTTTTACTGTGAGTGCTGGGAGGTTAGATATTTCAGAAAGAAGACAGGACCAAGGAAGCTGAGAAGGGTGGAAGAATGAACAAGAAAAAACTGGATATGGGACAGGGCCTGAGAGTTGATTCAAGGCAGAGGTGGGGTCTACCACCACTGAGCATTCTGAAGGAAGAAGGGATCATCATCATCACCACCACCATCACCGTCATCACCATTATCATCATCATCATCACAATCATCATAATCACCATTACCATCATCACCATCACCACCATCACCATCACCACCAGCATCATCACCACCATCACCATCACCATCACCATCATCATCATTGTCTTCACCATCACCACTGTCATCATCACCACCGCTACTAACATTTAATGAAAGTTTATACGTGCCAGATGTTCCTCTAAGCATCTTCTGTATTATCTCCTTTATTAATTCTGACAACACTATTATAAGGTTGGGACTACTATTCTTATCCCTACTTTACATATGAGAAAACTGAGAATCAGAAAGGTGAAGTAAGCCACCCATGGCTGTGGAGCCTGCAAGGGCAAGGGAAGGGTAGATAGAAGAACGTAATCTCAACAAACACACACGGCCAGGCAGGACCAGAAGTCCAGGATGAGAGGGAAGTCATGAGCAGATAAGCGAGCAAGGCAGCCCAGGGTGGGGAGGGCCAGGGCAGCATCTGGAGGAGCTGAGCTCAGCTCTTTGTGGCTCCTGTGGAGGAGCCTGGCTAGCCTGGGTCCTGCCAAGCCCCTACCTGGTGTGAGGAAGAAGAGTGGTGGGTCCTAGGAGAATAGCAGCTCCCAGCAGCTGCATCCTGACAGGGATGAGTGAAGAGTCTCCCTTGTGGTTCCTGGGATGGGCCCAGCAGCACGTTGAGACAGGCGAGGAGCTGCTGCTGTGAGATGCCAGTAACTTGCCTGTGCAGCCAGCAGGGAGGGGAAGGTTGACCAGGTGCCCTTTGAGGCCCTTCAGCTCCACATCCCATGGGCCTGCAGGTTTGGAACTCACACAGAAGGGAGGCCGGGGAGGGCAGGTGGGCAGTCAGGCAGCATTCAGGATGTGTGACTTTACTTTGCAGCTTCCTTTCATGCTTTATCCCAACCTGGTCTCCCAAATTAGGAACCTGGGAATCAGCCTTGTCTCTTCTACCTTACCTCCAAATATTCTTGAATCATTTTCTTCAATCCATCTCCTCTGCATTCACTCTATTGCTGGCTTGGTTGTGCCTTCTGTCTTGTCTGGATGTAGGAGCAGGTTCTCACTGTGTTCCCTGTCTCCACACCTGCCCTTCCTTGCCGACCCTCCATCCTGGAGCAGGGTACACTTGGTGAAATGCAAACCTGAAAACCTCCAACACCTCTGAGGCCCCTCTTGTCAGTGGAATGGAGTTCAAGTGCCTCCCTGTGGCCTTCAAGGACCTTCAGGGTCTGACCCGTCCCCAATCACATCTGCTGCCTATGCATTGAGCTGATGACAACTTCTCAGACATACAGTGGAGTCTGCTCTGCCTGAAAGGTCCTTGCCCCTCTTTGCCATTCATTTTCAGTTCTCAACTGATGGATCCTCACTTCTGGGAAGACTTCCTGACTCTTCCCCGCACCCCTAAGACTAGGAGAGGGCCCCTGCCCCATTGCCTCTGAGCCCTGCAGTTCACTGTGCTGTCAGTAGCACATTTAGGAGTGACATTAATCGAGTGTCGGGCAGGTGTGGGCGGGGAGGGGATGGGTGTATATATACATAATGAGTGCGATGCACACCGTCTAGGGGATGGACACGCTTGAAGATCTGACTCGGGGTGGTGGTGGGGGGACAAAGGCAATATACGTAACCCAAAGTTTTGTACCCCCATAATATGCTGAAATAAAAAAAAGAGTATATATACATCTAAAAATTAAAAAAAAAATGGTGATCTAGTATCTTTTCTAACAACCTGGATGGAACTGGAGACCATTCTTCTAAGTGAAGTATTATAAGAATGGAAAGACAAGCACCACATGAACTCAATACTAAATTGAAACTGGTAAACTGGTAACCTCTATTCTACTTTCTGTCTCTAGGAATTTGCCTGTTCTAGGTTACCTTACATAAGTAGGTGCCCTTTTGTGTCTGGTGTATTTCACTTAGCATGTTTTCAAGATTTATCCATGTTATTGCATATATCATAACTTCATTCTTTTTAAGGGCTGAATAATATTCCCTTGTGTGTATATACCACATTTTATTTGTTCATTCATCCATTGATGGACATTTGGGTTGTTTCCACCTTTTGACTCTTGTGAATAATTCTGCTATGAACATTAGTATGCAGGTATCTGAATCTTTGCTTTCAATTCTCTTGAGTATATGTCCCTAGAAGTGGAATTGCTGGGTCACATGGTAATTCCATGTTTAACTTTTTGGAGAGCTGCCAAATACAGGTATGTTTTTAAAAGCTCCTTAGGTGATTCTGTTGTGTAGCCGGGGTGAGAAGGATTGACTACAGGTGAGGCTGGTAAGGAAGTTCACCTGATGGATGGGGAAGACGGGAACCCTAGGAGTAAATGCAGATCTTGGTAGTTAAGTACAAGGTGTTTGTATCTGTGCAAACTCACCTCTAGTGTCATTTATTTAATATGAAGTCCCCTCTGATATGGGGATTAACAGCATTGGAATCCAGACTCCATTCTTGGCCCATCTGTTGGCTTCCTGTAGGGTTTTCTGAAAGTGGTTGCCCCACATGTATCTCAGTTTCCCCCTGTAAAAACTTGTCTCATGCCTGCTCCCCTTCTCTCTTCCTGGCCTATTGAGAAATGACATTGGTAATGTAGAGACAAAATCCCCGAGGAGCATTTGAGCAACAGTAATGGTATTTCCTTTGGATGTGCATGAGCCGGGAAGTCTTGTCCATGGTGTGGTAACTTTTTTAGATGGTGGCTCCAGCAATGTCTCTGACTTAAAATGTCTGAATTTCCACATTGTCTGAGTTCCTCTCAAGAGGTAGGAAAATGTCTTATCTGATGTATCTGATATTTCACTTAGTTCCCTTTGGGTTCAGCTTGTCATTGCCAAGGTTTGTTTCAAGTATGTCAGCCTTTGTCACACCAACAGAGCATTTTTGTACCACAGGTTGTAAGTTGACAGTCGTCAAACATTGCTTGGTCCTGGGTGGCAGGGGTCGAGTAGGAACCAGAGAAGGAAGCCATAGAGAAGGAATTAATCTTACAGTCTTTTGAAGCCACAAAAGCAGTCATACCAACACGCACTTCTGTATGCACAAATCCTTGGGCAGTGGGGCAAGAGAGTTTGTCCATATGTCCCTTTGTATCACTAGATCTGGTCAGTAATGGATGCTTTGATGGTGGAGCAATTTCTGCTTGGGGTTGGGGAGGTCATTGTAATAACAGTTTTTATGGAACCAATATTTCTCCCACTCTTAAATTTGGGTCTTGCTGAAAGACAGTGCTCCCAGTATGAGCCAGGTTCCCAGGACTCACAGGGGACCTGTTTATTGTCCAGAACCATCACTTTGTTGGGGACATTAAAAGGGCCCAGGGGGAAGAGAGTGGAGGTGATTATCACTAATGTCTTGGGTAGTGACTTGTTCTGATCCTTTTGGTGGCATTTCCATGTCACGAAGCTCAGAAACGGGGACCTCCAGCTCCATGGGCCCCCTACTTTGCCCAGGAGGAGGCCACAATGAGACACCTGCTTATTCCTGTCCGGCTTTCTTTAAGACTCTGCTTTGACTCCAGATGCTGAATTATCTTCCTAGAATTTGGCTTTAGGCACTTCTGGATTCTGTCTCCAGGAAGATTTCCAGCATTTTGGTTTGTCCCACTGGCTTTGGTTGCCCTTTATACCTCCTTCCTCTGAGCTGGAGCAAATCCTGAGCACAGTCCTCATTCCCACCTCCCATTACCACCACCAGGTTCCCGTTCCCAGTGCCTGCACCTGCCAACACCAGGATTCCAACCCCGCTGCAGCTTCTGTTGCTTGCTCGGCTTGTGCTGACCTGGCTTCAGATCTCTGGATCCCAGCACACGTCTTCCCTCCAGCCACTTCCTCTACCCCTACACATGTCATTCTGGCTCTGGATGTGGTCTGTGGTCTTTGGGAGTGTTGCGGAGATGAGGCATCTGAAACCAAGCCATCACATTCTTGACTTTTTGTCATTAATCATGAGAAGTGATACTTGGATCTCTTGCTTGTTTGAAATGGGAGTTCACAGCACCCAGCTGTCACTTTGAGGAAACACTGGTCAATGGGCAGAGCCACAGCCCAGGGCAGACACCTCCAGTGTCCCCAATTCCTGGAAGGAATGTGGGTGGGGACACAGCAAGCTAAGCAGTCATACAGTCTAAGCACTTTCAAACAAGCCTTTGGGAATCCCCTAGGCCTTCTCTAAGGGGAGACACTGTGCATCTCTTAAACTGCCCATGTTTTGATTGTCAAATGTGCTAGTTGTATCAACGAGTGCTTCTGTACATGCACATCCTTGGGCAGTGGGACAAGAAGATTTGTCCATACATATTCCTTTGGCCAACTGGAAAGCGAGGAGAACTGCTTTGGGAAAAACATATAGCAGAGATGAAAGAGAAATTTCAAGAAACATATATTGAATTGTTATAAGAGACCTTAGTGATGACAGACAGTCCCTGACTTACGATAGTTCATCTTAAAAATTTTCAACTTTATGATAGTGCAAAAGTGATAATAATTCAGTAGAAAGCACGCTTTGAGTTTTGAAAATTTCCCTGGGCTAGTGATATTAAGCAAGATACTCTTTTGTGACACTGGGCAGTGGCAGCGAGCCACAGCTCCCAGTCAGCCACGAGATCACAAGGGTAAGTGACCAATACTCTACAGTGTACTGTGCTACCAGGTGATTTTGCCCAACTATAGGCTAATGTAAGTGTTCTGAGGACGTTTAAGGTAAGCTTGGCTAAGCTATGATACTCTATTAAATGCATTTTTGACTTACAATATTTTCAACTTACATGGGTTTATGGAGACATAACCCCATCATAAATTGGGTAAAATCTATATCTAGTTTTTCTACCTATTTTGTATGCTCACCAGATGAGGAAATTGAGGGCTGGAAAGATTGCAGTATGTCCTTAATGTCATACTCTCTCCCAGTCAGCTCTATCCTCTGTCCAGCTCTGTTATTAAATTCCTTAAACTTCCAAGGCCCTTAGTATTTCTGAATTAAGGACATTACAGAGACCAGTTCAGTCAACCCCCTGTCATTGTTCAAATATCCTGGGTTCTTCTCTCTGAAGGCATCTAGAGCTTAGTCCAAGAGAGGTAGGTTTCCTGCAGCATGGGTCTGAGGGTCAACGAGATCTGTATCACCCATGTACTCAACCATACCCAACCTAGGGCTTGGAGGGCAGGGGTTACAGGGTTCATTTGGCCAGGAGGGCATGTTAGAAGGTCCACCTCTCTATCAGACAAGGGTGGTTTCTCTCCAACCCAGTGAGGCAGGTACTAGCGTTGCTCTCAATGTGTGATTGCTTCTGCAAAGGTAATGGCAGGCTTTTATCCGAATTGGTCTAGGGTATGCTGTGAACCAGCTGTGTGACCTTGAATGAGTCACTGTCTCTCCCTGGACTTCACTTTTTCTCTTATGTAAAACAAGTGGAGTTGCTGATGTTTAAGGTCTTTGGGGGCAGGGAGTTGGCCATTGTTCCATGACCTGTGTGATATCGGTAGCAGCCACTGTAGAGCATCCAAAGCCACTTTTTAAGCACATCTTCATTCTCTACATGTCTTGCAAGCTCCTTCTGGTCAGGAGTAGAACTGGAGTCACTGGTTGGGAGTAGATTCTAGAATTAGAGGTTTTGTTGCTCTTAGATGCTGGGCCTGCCCTGATTTGTGTTTTCCCTTTTCATATTGCTTGTACCTAATGGGCCTAAGCGCCCCACTGCCACGTGCTGAGCCAATGACAAGCCTTGGCCTCCCACCTATGGGTGACTGGGTGGGCAAGAAGAAGTGCATAGGGAATGTAGTCGCTGCTCCTGTGAGGCCTGTCCAGGACATTCCATCCAGCAGCATCAAGGAGTCAGTGCAAGAGAGTTGCATGGGTATATTATGGCCTGGACACTTCTCTTCTTACCTTGGAAGTAACCCAGAGTAGCCTAATATGGATTAATTTAGATGCAAACTGCCTTTAGGTCAGAGGGTGCCTTCACTGGAGGGTGGTTATAGCCTGGATCCCACTGGAGATCTCACCTCTGCAGTCAGCATCCTATCCCTCAACCTTTAGCATCTACCAACCTTCCCAATAGGGTCTACACCAAGGTTCATGTGTATTGACCAACCAGATCTCTCTGTCCCCACAAGGGACTGATAAAGGAACATGAAACACACTCATCCATAAACTGAGGGCTGATGTGTAAGACAGTCCTGGATTCCTCACACCTGGTTCACTTTCCTCCAGAGGTTAGCCGAGCTGCGTAGATCCTGCATGATCTTGAGGTTCCTGTGGGCAATGCTCTTCATTGGAGACCCACAACACTTAATTCCTTATACAGGGAATTTGGAACCCAAATTTTGATCAATCTTGCTCTGATTTCTTTATTTCCTAAAAAAAATCTACCAAAACAGAAATTGGTAAAGTAGATAAGGAAATTTACTGGTAATCCCTAGAGATAACCAGCACCATTAGTTTGAAGTATATCTTCTTAGACTTTTTTCTTTGTAGAAACATACATATTTGTGCATATTTTTATTTATTTAAAATTTGATTACATTTTTCACATCATTAAGAAATTTCTGTAAACATGATTTTAATAAATACATAATATTTGCTAAAATAGATATATCACAATTTGCTGAGCTATTTCTCTAATGGTGGTGATTTACCCTAAATTGTTTTCAAGGTTTTTTTTCTTCTGTTTTACTTGTTGTTATGAGTATTGCCAACCCAACTCACCAAAGTTTTTAAAAATAGAGATTTCTACCAGCAATGTATGAGATCACTCAGCTTGTAATATACCATTATTATCATTTTGCTATTGTAGATGAAGATCATTATTACTTCATTATTATTTTAATTTGAAATTCTTTGACAATTCATCAGTTTAAATAGTTATCATTTGGACTTTTTCATTTAGAATTTTTGTTTGTCTTCTTTGTCCATTAATTAAATTAGAATATTAATGTGTTTGTTTTGTATGTTTGCTTTTTAGTATTTGTTCTTTGCTTATAATTTTGTTGCAGATATTGCTTTAAGTTCATTGTCTTTTAATATTATTTATAAATTTTTGGCATAGAATTCAATCTGTCAATATTTTCTTTTTAATTTCTTTGCTTTTAAATTTGGAAAGCCTTTTCCTGCAAGAAATAAAATATATCTTTGTCCATATTTTCTTCTTATTATTTGATTTTTTTCATTAGACTCTTTGATTTGTATTGAATTTATTTAAGTGTAGGATCCAAATTGATTTTCTTCCAGATAGTTAAGCGTTTGTTCCAGCATCAATTTTTAAATAATTCTTGCCTTCTTTACTGATTTGTGATGCTTCCTTTAATTTTTATTAAGGCTTGTTTCTGGGCTATTTGTTCTTTTTTGGTGATCTCTGTTGGGGGTAATATTGAGATAATTAGGTAGTTTTTAGGTCAAGGGAAATAAAAACACATTAATCTTACCTTAGCCTAACTACCTCTTCTCCCTGTGAGGTGCCTAAGGAAGGTATATACTCACAAGGGACACACAAATCCAGATAACATTTTATTATTAGCTGGGGTTGGGTGCTACACTTTAATGTGGATGTTCCAGTTATCTCTTGTCATGTGGCAGCATAACAAACCAGTTGAACTTAGAAACATAAAACAACCATTTTATTATGCCCATGGATTATATGAGTCAGGAAGTTGGAAAGGGTACAGTAAGGATATATTGTTTCTGCTCCAAGATGTCCAAGTCTTCAGCTGGGAAGACTCAAAGGCTAGAGGTGACAATGGCTGGGGGCTGGAATCATTAGAAAGTTTGTTCACCCCACTGTCTACTAGTTAGCAATGGCTGTCAGCTGGGACCTCAGCTGGGGCTATCAGCCAGAATACCTATATGAGGTCTCTGTGTGTGGCTACTTGGGCTTTCTCACAACATGGTGGCTGGATTCCAAGAGTGACTGTCCCAAGAGAAACAAGTAGAAGCTTTACTACCTTTTATGGCTTAGCCTTAGAAGTTATATCACTTTGGCCATAGTCACAAGTCTGTCTAGATTCAAGGTGAGGAAACATTGACCCCACCTCTTGATGGAAGAAGTATCAAAGTTATAAAGAGATCATGTGGGATGGGAGATATTGTTGTGGCCATCTTTGTACGAAGGTACAATTTGTCAGAGCAAGGAACCTTGGCAAGCTGGGGTACAGCATGAGGCTTAGACTATTTGTACTACTTGATGTTTTGTTCCCACAGAAATCCGCGTGGCTTACTGCCTCGCTAACTTCAGATCTTTGTCCAAAGCCATCTGCTCAGTGAGGTCTGTCTTGACCTCACCGACACTCTGGAGCTCTCTAACTTTCTCCCTTGTTTTATTTTTCTTCAATAACACTTATCATCTGACATGCAATATAGTTGACTAATTTATTATGTTATTATTTATTACCTATCTCCCCTGTGTAGAATATTATCTCCACAAGGGCAGAATTTTTGTCCCTTCCGTTCATGGATATCTCCCATGTGCCTAGAACAGTGACTGGTACGTGGTGGGAGCTGAAAATTATTGAATGGGTGAGTGGATGAATGAAGGGCAGGGTCCCTCATCCCCTTCTTACTCCTGGTCACCTCCCTTCTTAGGGCTCCTCTGTTAGCCAAAAGAGACAACCAGCCCATCTGCCCTCCTTCCTTTTCCTCCTCCTGCTGCCCACCTTCCTTCTCCAACTCTATAGCCTTTCTGCTCCCACTCCCTCTTTAATGCCCTGCTCCAGCTGAGGTGGGGGTACTCTCCAGGCTCCGAGCCTTGCAGGGCACACAGGCCTGCTCCTGCCAACTTGCTATTCCCCTGATTGTGCAGGGCCCATGTCTTTTGTCCTTCACGTCCCAGCAGAAGTGAGGGCACCGCTGTCACTACTCCCTTCCACCCTCACCAGCTGTGGCTGCATGATCTCACTGCAACCCCCCTCACTCAAGCAAGGCAAAGACACTGGATCCTCACAATACCCTGGGGGGCATGAAGGTCCCAGTATAGGGGCCCCCATTTGCAGATGAAGAAACTGAAGAACCAGGTAGAGAAAGAGTTTGCCCAAGGTCACAAAGAGCAGCCTCTGGGGTGAGGGTGCCCTAAGAGTCCACGAATCTCTGTTAAACACCTCAGGAAGGAACTGAGGTGGTGACTGTGTTACTTTGTGGATCCCGGCGCCTTCTCAGTCTCTTTCTGTTTCAGTTTCCCCCAAAGGGAATTTAAAACACATCCCAAGTTGTGAGGCAATTGTAAGCCCTCAAGTTGTCAGGGACAAAACAGCCTTTTTGCAATTTATGAATCGGTTGAATAGCGTGAATGTAGCAACAAAATGGCTGAATATCTCTTTGGGACAAGCGAACCTTGTAATTTGATCAAATTACCTTCCAGAAATACCATCTTGACTATTTTTAATACAGAAGTTACATACTGAGAAAATGACTATTTTGCTCATGGTTCTTCTACTCCTGCTACCTTTGCTCTGGAGAACAATTTGACAATCTCTTAATTTTTTTTTTTGTTTTTAAGAACTAAACTTCCTTGACGGGATGTGGGGACATGGAAAATAACTTTATTTTGCTTGACATGCTCATTTGAGTTCCGTCTGAGCCTTAATAAAATGGGGACTTTTTTTTCTGGAAGGTTCCCCTCAAACCTAGCATTCTGCTGTTGTGTATGGAGTGTCTTGTGGAATCAGGAGGGGGCTGGAGGCTTTCTTTATGTAAATATATTAATCCTTCCACTGCCCTGGAAGCTGCCATGCAGTGCCAGCCTGATACTAAATTTTATCCTTCAAATATTGAACCAGTGTATATATTTCAGCCAAAAGGTAAAAACTAGCTTGTTTATAAGTGGCAAAAAAGACTAGGAATGCACAGTTCTGACAGGTGCCCCGGGGACTCTGGTGCACACGGCTGTCTGTGAACCACAGATTAGGGAGAACAGGAACCCAGAGCCCCAAGGAGCCTTAGCAAGGCCCCTGGTGCACTTTCCTTGCCCACACGGCTGGTGGAAAGTTTTGGAGCTTCCAACAGGTGAATTGTATTCCACGTGGCTTATTTTCAATAGGCCTTTAAGACTTCTTTTCTTTTAAACTCTTCTCTGTTTCAATATCTCTCAACCCCCTTCATCAGGAAGTGCTTCTCATCTTTAATGCTTCCTTATGTGGGTTCTCTTTAGTTATCACCAATTTCTGGTAAATCTGCATATCACAGTGATCAGCCTGGGGCTGATCTAGCTCATAAGTTTAGTCTGTAAATAGAACTGGAGTTTAAGCTCCTTATTACCATAGAAATTAAAAATTCTTCCACTCACTTGTAGTTTTGGTCCTTAGACAGTGTTGGCTAAATCCACCGACTCCTAGTGGGCTGGGAACGCTTTGTGCTTGACACACGCTGAGCTGGCGCCGGGCTCCGAAAGGCATCAGACACCGCCTGCTCCCTCTGCTCTGACCCACAGCGCATTGTGTGTGGCAGTGTCCAGTGCTGCTGTGTAAACACGGATGGGCTCGTTGCCCTTCCTTTCACTCCAGTTACCAGAGCCAGCGGGAGGGAGTTCTGTCCCCGGAGCCGCGCTGAGGATGAGAGATGATGTGCTGGAGGAAGAACCCGTCTCCTGGGACGAGGTGATCTCATTCTGCTTCCAGAGAGGCAGGAGGAGCCCCTCTGCAGCCTCTGGACTGGTCGGGGTCAGTCTGCAGTTTTCGCTTGCTGTCTCCATGTCCTTGTCTCTCTCTGCCTTACAGAGAAAGACACTGATGTTGCTGTGGTTCTAGAAACAGTGGGGACAACTTTTAGCTGAGTTAAAAAAAACAAAACATTAAACAGCCAGCTCCCTGCCAAGCACAGGGCAAGACACTGAAGAGACAGAGCTGAATAGACTGGCCCCTGCCCCAGAGACCCTGGGGCCCTGGGAGAAAACCCTCGGGCATCTGGAGACCTGGTTTTAAGCCCTAGATCCTGTCTTACTGGCAACATTATTTAAGAAAATAAAAACAAGATTAATAACAATAAGAAGTTATTCTGGAGCATTAACTATGGGCCGGGCAGAATGCTAGGTGATTTCATACTTTATCTATTTAAGTAAATTTTTCTTTTCAACTTTCAGTTTCTCCATGCTAGACAGACTTTGTTAGCCCAGCTCTCTGTCCACCACAATCCCCACCCCACACCCCTGTGGTCACCATCCGGCAATCTGAGGGTGAATATCTGATCAAAGATGGGCCAGCAGTTCTTTATCCTGGAAATTGGGGGCAAGAGTGAGTTATGTTGGGAGAGAGAGAAGAAGAATGTGAATCCTGAGTGTCTGGGTATGCAGATTGTTACACATAAAACTCAGGAGCAGTTGAAGGGTAGAGGAAGCCTGATCCACGTATGAGAAACAACTAGAGCTGATCGGCAGAGGTGGTGACAAAGAAAGGGGCGGGGTCCAGGGGCTTCTCAGGCCCAGGCTCTGGTGTGCCCCAGGCACCCAGATATTGGCCTGTAAATGGGCTTTGCAAGGCAGCCCATGTCCTGGCAAGATCTTTCCTCTGGTTGGTGCTAATACAAATTAGGTTTCTAGCTACTGTGACAAAAAGCCCTAAATAGTACATTTCTTTTGTGCAAAGTGGGGGAATTGTTGTCAGAATTAAGTGAGACCATGTGTCTGAAGATGCTTTATAAACTATAAGGGTTTATTTAACATATAAGGGATTATTGAATGATGAAAATGACCACAATGGTGACAATAATGATGATGATCATATCATCACACAACAGAAGAAAATTCACTTCCTGTGAGATGAGGAGAATTTTCCAGTCGAGGACAAATGTTGCTGGTATTACCTGGGGTCACATGGAGTAGACCCGGATTCATTGCTGGGCCCAGTTGCTTTCAGGATGACTTGGGAGCTAATCTAAAAGTTTGAGCTCAGTGAAAATGGAACTTGGGCTGGAGAAGCAACTGGGTAACCTCTTAGAAGAGCTTTATGAAATATTGCCATGGTTCTGCCAAAAAGGGTCATTCTTCCTCCCAAGAAAGGATCTGTTTCTTCCTCCTGCTCCTGACAACCCTCAACCCTGATTCTAAGCACACAACCTTGAGCCAGCTCTGGTCAGAGGCTCCGTGAGAGTGGGGTACTAAACAGCAGTCTCATAGTGCACAAGCCTGGTGTGGGTCACCTTGGGGTGGCAATGTTGAGAACACTTCACTGAACCAGAAGACCCCAGCCACTTGCTCTGCTAATTTAACTGTTGGCAGCAGAGTTCTGCTTTGGGCTGACAGGGGCAAACACACTGAACTCAGTAGCATCAGGACAGAGTATGGCTGAGTGGACTTGGCTGACATCTCTGACACGTTTGATGGATATCAGCCCTGCTTGCTCTCCAGTGCCCTTCAGGGGAGAGGTCAGGAGGTGTTTGTCATCACGATGTGACTCACATGCCTAACTGCTAGTTCTATACACATCTCTTCTAGGAAAAACACTGCCAGTCGTCCCAAGATGGGATGTGTCCTTGCTGACTGCAGACTCTCCCAGCATTATGGACACCTAGCGTTTTTGTCTCTTTCTGTCTCTCAATGGGATGCCCCGTGATATCAAGAATCACATCTTTCTCTTTTGTAATTGTATTGATAAACCCTGGTATAGGTGCCTGGTACATAGTTAATAAACGTTTGTCGAATAAATAAATGAATGGATGAGTAAATGAATGTATTTGCATGGTATTTTCCATGTGTGTAGTCTCATTTAATGATGGAGAAAGAGAATACAAAGGAAAGAAAAGAGAAGGGTTAAGTCTGTCAGATGAGAGACAAAGATCACTCCCCACGTGCCCCCAATGGCCTCCCATTATATTTTTTATTGACAAGTAAAAATTGTATATATTTGTGGTATACAATATGATGTTTTGATATATGTGCCTATTGTGGAATGGCTAAATCAAAATAATTACCATATCCATTATTTTATGCATGCTTATCTTTTTTTTGTAGTGAGAACATTTGAAGTTTTTAAGTATACAATACATTGTTATTAATTACAGTCACCATGTCACCATGGACTATATCATGGACTATAGTCACTATAATCCACCATCTTTGGAACTTATCCTCTTGTCTAACTGAAATTTTATATTCTCTGACCAACATTTCCCCAATCCTCACTCTCTCTCTCCAGACCCTGGTAACCGTCATTCTATTCTCCCGTTCTCTGAATTTAACGTTTTTGGATTCCAAATATGACTAAGATCATGCAGTATTTGTCTTTCTGTGCCTGGCTTATGGCAGTTAGTATATTGTCTCCCAGATTCATCCATGTTGTCTCAGATGACGGGATTTCTTTCTCTTTTACGGTTATTATTCCATTGTGTGCACATACCACATTTTCTTTATTTATTCATTCATTGATGGGGCTTAGGTTGACTCTATATCTTGGCTATTGTAAATAATGCTGCAATGAGCATGGGAGTGCAGGCGTCTCTTCAACATACTGATTTTATTTCCTCTGGATGTGTTCCTGGGATTGGGATTCTGGGTCATATGGTAGATCTATTTTCAAATTTTTGAGGAACCTCCATACTGACTGCCATAATGGTGTGAGGTGATATTTCATTGTGTTTTAATTTGCATTTCCCTGATGGTTAGTGAGTTTGAGCATATTTTTCATATCCCTGTTGGCCATTTGTATGTCTTCTTTTGAGAAATGTTTCTTCAGATCTTTTGCCCATTTATTTTCTTGCTATTGAGTTGTTTGAGTTCTTTATATATCTTTGATATTAACATTAACCCTTTATGGTGTATGGGTTTGCAAATATTTTCTACCATTCTCTAGGTTATATCTTCACTGTGTTGATGGTTCCCTTTGCTGTGCAGAAGCTTTCTAGTTTGATGCCATCCCATTTATGTATTTTTGCTTGTGTTGCCTATGCTTTTGGGGTCATATCCAAGAAACCTTTGCCCAGATGAATGTCAAAAAGCTTTTCTCCTATGCTTTCTTCTAGTTGTTTTGCAGTTTCAGGTTTTAATTTTAAGTCTTTAAGTCATTTTGAGTTGATTTTTGTGCCTCAGGGTGAGATAAGTGTCCAATAATATTCTTCTTCATGTGGATACCCAGTTGTCCCAAAACCATTTATTAAAGAGACTGTCCTTTCTCCCATCATATGTACTTGGCACCTTTATTGAAGATAGGTTGATTGGAAATGTATGGATTTAATTTTGTGCTCTCTTTCTGTTCCATTGGTTTATATGTCTGTTTTGTGCCTGTATCACACTGTTTTGATTACTATTGCTTTGTAGTAGACTTTGAGATCAGGTAGTGTGATCCTCCAGCTTTGTTCTTTTTGCTCAAGATTACTTTGGCCACTTCAAGTCTTTTGTGGTTCTATATGACTTTTAGAATTGCCTTTCTTATTTCTGTGAAAAAATGTCATTGGAATTTTGATAGGAATTGCATTGAATCTGTAGATTGTTTTTGGTAGTATGGACAATACTATTTCTTCCTATCCATGAATAAAAGATATTTTTCCATTTATTTGTACCTTCTTCAATTTTTTTATCAATGTTTTATAGTTTTCAGTGTACCAATCTTTCACTTCTTTGGTTAAATTTATTCCTAAGTATTTTATTTTTTATGTTATTATAAATGGGATTTTTAAAAATTTCTTTTTCAGATAGTTCATGATTAGTGTATAGAAATGCTGCTGATTTTTTTATGTTGATTTTTATATCCTGCAACTTTATTGAATTGTTATTTCTAACAGTTTGTTCCTGGTTTTTAGGGTTTTCTATATGTACGATCATGTCATCTGCAAATAGTGTCAACTTTTTTCTTTCCTATTTGAATGCCTTTTCTTTCTCTTTCTCTGTCTCTGTCTCTCTCTTTCTCTCTCTCTCTCCCTCTTTTTCCTTAATTGCTCTGGCTAGGACTTCTAATACCATATTGAATGGAAGTGGTGAGAATGGGCATCCTCATCTTATTCCTAATCTTAAAAAAGAAAAGCTTTCAACTTTTCACTATTAAGTATAATATTAGCTGTGGATTTGTCATATATGGCTTTTACTGTGTTGAAGCAAATTCCTTTTATATCTAATTTATTGAGAATTTTTATCATAAAAGAATGTCAATGTTTTTCAAATGTTTTTTTCTAGATACGATCATATGATTTTTGTCCTTCATTCTGTTAATGTGGTGTATCACATTTATTGATTTATGTTGAAACATTCTTACATCCAAGGGATAAATCCCACTTGATCATGGTGAATGATCCTTTTAATGTGCTGTTGAATTCAGTTGCCCTGTATTTTGTTGAAGGTTTTTACATTTATGTTCATCAAGAATATTGGCCTGTAATTTTCTTTTCTTGTAGTGTCCTTGTCTGGCTTTGGTATCAGGGTAATTCTGTCCTCATAGAGTGAGTTTGGAAGTTTTTCTTCCTCTTCAGTTTTTTTTTTTTGAGGAATTTGAGGATTGGTATTAATTCTTCTTTACATGTTTGGTCAAATTTAGTCACGAAGGCAGGTCCTGAGCTTTTCTTTGATGGGAGATTTGTGATTACTGATTCAATCTCTTTACTCATTCATTATTAGTCTGTAAAGATTTTCTATTTTTTTTTTTTTTTTTTTACAATTCAGTCTTGGTGGGTTGTGTATTTCTAAGAATTTATCCGTTTTCTTCTAGGTTATCCAATTTGTAGGTATATAATTGTTCATAATAGTAGCTTATTGTCCTTGCTATTTCTGTGGCATCAGTTGTAATGTCTCCTCCTTCATTTCTGATTTTATTTATTTGTCTTCTCTCTTTTTTTCTTAGTCTAGCTAAAGGTTTTTTGATTTTGTTTATCCTTTAAAAAAACCAGCTCTTAGTTTCATTGATCTTTTCTGTTGTTTTTCTAGTCTTGATTTCATTTATTTCTGCTCTGATATTTGCTATTTCCTTCCTTTTGCTAACTTTGGACAGACTTAGTTTGTTCTTCTTTTTTTAGTTCCTTGATGTCTAATGTTAGGTTACTTATTTGAGATCTTCTTTTTTAATGTATGTGTTTATTGCAATAAACTTCCCTTTTAGAAATGCTTTTGCTGCATATCAGAAGTTTTGGTATGTTGTGTTTAAATTTTGTTTGTCTCAATATATTTTAAAAATTTTGTTGATTTCTTTTTGACTCATTGGTTGTTCAGGAGCCTGTTGTTTAATTTCTAGATATTAGTGAATTTTCTAAAATTCCTCCTATTATTGATTCTCTGTTTTATACCATTGTAGTCAGAAAAGATATTTGATATGTTTGCAATCTTGTTAAATTTGTTAGACTTGTTTTGTGACATAACATATGATCTATCCTGGAGAATGTGCCATGTGTGTTTGAGAAGAATGTATCTTATGCTGCTGTTGGATGGAATGTTTTGTCTATGTCTGTTAGGTCCATTTGGTCTAAAGTATAGTTCAAGTCCAGTGTTTTCTTATTGATTTTCTGCCTGGAAGATCCAAGAAATCTTGATAAATACTATGGTTATCTTGTCCTTGTTTTCCTGATTTCTTTTCTGTTTCTTTCTTCCCTGCCTGAACTATTCCTTAGCTGGCTGTAGAACCTGTGGACATTACCCATCCTCATGGTTGAGCAAGGAAGTTCATGAGAAGAGCTGGAACAGACAGGTGACATATAGTGGGATTTGAGAGATATCACTAAAATTGTCCTCTCTTAAACAAAAAAATACCCCCAAACCTGTGATACTACCAGAAGTTCCATCATTAAGAATTTCTTAGGGAGGTACAGTGGCTCATGCTTGTAATCTTAGCACTTTGAGAGGCTGAGGCGGGAGGATCACTTGAGGCCAGGAATTCCAGACCAGCCTGTGCAACAAACATAGCAAGACCCCATCTCTACTAAAAATAAAAAAATTAGCTGGGCATGGTGGCACATGCCTGTAGTGCCAGCTACTTGGGAGGCTGAAGCAGGAGGACTGCCCGAGCCCAGGAATTTGAGGTTGCAGTGAGCTATGATGATGCCACTGCATTCTAGCCCGGGCAACAGAGCAACACTCTGACTCAAAAATAAAACAAACAAATGAAAAAACCCAAAAAAACAACAAAAAAAATTTCTTCCTTTGGCATAAGTTTCAGACCACAGATTCCAAGGGGAAGATTTTTAAGAGCCTAACCTCTGTATCTTTGTTCTCTTCAACGATTTAGAAGCACTCAATGTTGCTTAACTTCTTCTTCTCATGGGACATCACCATTCTGATTCTTGTCTCAACCCTCCTCCTCTTCCTTTAGCCTATATCTGTATTCTTTACTGACTTCTCTTCCTGCTCACATTCTTTGGGAGCCCCCAGGCTCTCTTAATACACTTTCCCTCAGAAATCTATTACGACTTCAACTAGAAGTGTGACTATCAATCAATATGTCAAACTTTCACCTCTTCCAAGCTTCATACAACATCTCTCAACTTTCCTATGGTCATTTCATCCTACAGGAAGTCCTCCCGGTAGTTCAATCTCAACATGACCAAACCATCTTCTCCTCCCCTGACCTCATACCTCTTATCTCCTGTTCACTCAGGCTGAGATACATGTGTGACGTTTTCCTCTCTTTCCCTTCCACTTCCAATCACTCCTGGGTCATTTCAATTTATGTTTTCACAAGTGAGCTCCTTTCTCTGCTGTTACCATAACTCAGATTCTCTCTTTCCACCTGTGGCTTTGCTGTGGCCTCCTCACCAGACTGCTTGTTGCCTGCCCTAGATCCCTCCATTCTTGGGGGGACCATCTGTTGAATATTTAATACATATAGTTGAAGTCAAAGAGATTTTTAAAGTTCTTGAGCATGATTTGTTTTCAGCAATTGCAGCCTCTTATAGTATTCTTCACACGCATCACTTGTGCGTGGGGCTTGAGTGAGACCGGAGGACAACTTCAGCTCTAAGGCCTTTCTTCCAGGCCTTGCCTATCACCCATTCTGGACCTGACCACTTGCCCAGCAACCACTGCCTGAGCCTCACCTGTAGGACACTGCATCTTCCTGCCACTCCTATCATCTACAGGGGGGCCTGTCCCCAGTACATGCCCCCTCCAGTGGGACAAATCCAATTTCTAGCCCCAGCCCTTCCCTGTATCCTGCCCAACCTACCCACATAAGTTGTTAAATAAGATGAAGTGGCCATTTCCTGGATCTGTCAGAAAGTTCAAGTGCATCAGACCTGTTTCCCATGTAGCTCACTGTTACAGCACAAGAGATGTTTTGCAAGAGGGAGTAGTTCAGTTTTTGTATCTCAATTATTACCTCAAGAGATGTTCTTCATCCTTAATTGTGTGCTGTTATTCACATAATATTAGAGTGCCTATGATTCCATTATGCAACATTATTAAAATGACAAAATTATAGAGCTAGAGAAGATTAGCTGTTACTGGGTATTAGGGATAGGGTCAGGAAGGAGGTGGGTATGGTTATAAAAAGGCAACATGAGGCGTTCTTGTGGTGATGGAACTGTTCTGAATCTTGTCCATGGTGATGGATACGGAAACTGACTCTCAGGATGAAATGGCACAGAACTGAATGCACACACCACACACACACAAGTGCATACACACATGTACAAGGAAAACTAGGGAAATCTGAATAAGGTTGTTGGATTTTAT
The DNA here is from genome assembly GCF_020740605.2 of Lemur catta. NCBI lineage: Eukaryota > Metazoa > Chordata > Mammalia > Primates > Lemuridae > Lemur > Lemur catta. The sequence continues at coordinate 21,844,014 of NC_059131.1, read as the reverse complement.
CAATGTCAGTGTCCTGGTTGTGCTATTGCACTACATGTATAAAGAGATGTCACCATTGGGGGAACTGGATGAACAGTACACCATGAGATCACTCTGTACCATTTTTTACAACTGCATGTGAATCTACATTTCCCTCAAGGTAAAAAGTTTAATAAAAAGTTAGCATTTCTAGTTCTAATACTTAGTGGTATTTGTTGAACTGAGCCACTTATTCTTTCAGCCATTTCTGCCTCTTGGGAGTAATAGATTTCATGGGATTTTTGTTCACTTAATGAGAGCATGTTTCCACTTACTTTCCAGAATGTACTGCCAGCTCCAGCTTCTCCAGCTCCCACCTGTTCTTATGTGCATGATTTTGTAGACGTCAGTCATATTGTTCGTGGTGCTCTTGCCTATGGACTGAAGAATCCCAGTAATTTTAGCCCAGCCTCAGTGCTCCTTAGATTGTTTAAACTGTTTCTCTTGGGTCCTTCACCTGTGCATTTTTACTTTCCAAAGCCCATGGGGTCAGAACCACACTCAGCCTCAGCCAAGGGTGACAGCACCATGATTTGGCACAGTCAGAATAGGAACATCTGTTTAGTTTTTATTTTTCCTTTTTTCTTCTTTTTTTTCTTTCCGATATTTTTGACCATAGAAACACATGAAGTGGATGTCTTTGGAGTCCAGTCTGGGAAAGACTTTCAGGTGAATTACCTGGATCTTCACTGAGAACTCAGATCTCTGAATCCTGTAAGTTGCAGAAAACTCCTCTGCCATTTTTCTCAACCCTTTCACGTAATATCCTGGGAGCTTGAGGTTTCTTCCCATCAATTTGCCAATTTGATATCCAAAAAAAACACTCAGTGTCACCTGCCAAATCTGAAAGTATACTGTACCCTCCATACTCTGTGTTATTTATAAACCAAGTAAGTGAATCTGAGTCCAGTTCTAATTCCGTAGCCATGTGCGTTCACCCCTTCTGGATGTTTCCTACCCCTAGGTCAGAGTCCTGTGTTTGCTAAATCCCATCCCCACTGTCTGTGCCCAACACACACAGTTACATACAGACAACTAAGGAAGTTTTGCTAAAAGGTAAAACTGAGAACCCTGGCACAACTCATTACAGAATCCTAGAGGCCGGAAAGACTGTGCAGTCAGTCATCCCATTCAATACCCCGCCTAACTCAGAACTTCACTGTCAGGGATTCCTTCTTAGGGTGAGTCCATGGCTGTTTGCCCTCTGGAGGGACAAAGGCCCATTTCTCATTTCTTGTCTCCTTCACCTATGGTGTTTCTCTACTTGTTGAAACCCTGTCTCCTGGGTGTCACACACTCACCCCTTCAGCCATTTAGGGCACATCAAAGGCAGACAAAGTATACCACTGCTCGAGCCACTTCACTGTGTGTCTCAGAGGAGGTAGGATTTTGTGAAAGCACCTGATGGTGCAGTTACATAGATCTGGGTTCAAATATCCATTCCTGTACCTCCTAACGCACAACCTCAAGCAAATTACTAACAACCTCAGACTTCATTTCCTCACATGTCAAACCTATCTCAAAAGGTTGGGGTAAGAAGCAAGTGAGGTCACATATGTAGAACACCTTGTGTAGAGTAGGTACTCTCACTCTGATGCCTTATGTTACTAGAAGTAGCTCTAGTGATTTTATTGAACACTTGCTATGTGCTAGATACCACATTGAGCACTTTGATGCAACATTCATTTTTATTCCTCACAATGTCTCTATGATAAATGCACTATTACTATTTTTCACTTTACAGTTGAGAGAGCCAGGGCCTGGTTAAGTCACCTACCCAAGGCCACATAGCTGGAAAGCAGTAGAGCCAAATTTCAAACCCAGGTTTTTCTGAAACTAGAGCTATGAGGCCTAATGCACAACTCTATGTCATCTGTTTTTCTCCTTCCTCCCTCAGGGAACTTCAATACATTAATCAGGCAGTCACCTCACATCCTTGCTAAGAAGTGACGGTGTAGCGCTACAGAGAATATGCATATTTCAACTGGAAGGCATCATAGTACTGCTCACTCTATGTAATTATCATGAATTTTAAATTAATGTCATCTGAATTAATGAGGTCACACATTAAAGAAACAAAACATGATCTTTAGGGTATTTTTTGGTTTTAAAATTTGATGATTCTATATACATAGCAAATTACAGAGAAATATACAACTAAATAATTGAAGAAATGGGAAGATTACACAGAGGCTGGTTTTGGTTAGGGGTGTTCTTAGAACCCAAAAACCATGGCTTTACTGAGACAAAATGGCCAAGCCTTCCATCTGTCCAATCCTCTCTGACCTTGTGCTCTAAAGCAAGAACCAGGACTTATAAATTCTCATATTCACTACTTTAAGAGAGACACAGAGACTTTTGTCAGTGTGTTGATTCCTAGTAATTAATTTTTAGAAGATCTTCTGTTAATTTTTCCTAAAGTTCAAGGGTATAATCCTTGAATATTGGCCAATTAATTGGACCTATTAATCACGGCTCTCATCTTTACATGTCCTTATCCTCAGAGGTGTGAGGCAGCGATCTCTTGGTAGAAGGGAGAAGGAGTTAACTTTTCCTGTGTTATTCCCAAGAGATGAGCAGGGCCATGTATGAAGGGATGGGTCACTTGTGCATCTGGGTGGCAACCCTGTGCAGTAGAAATAGCATGGGCCCAAGATTCACATTGACTCAGATGTAAGTCTCTTACCCTTTGAGCCTTGGTGTATTCAACTATAAAAAGGAAATAATAATAATATTGCCATAGGGAGGCTGTAAAGATTAAATGAGATAATGAATGTGAAATGCCAAGATGCGGCTCCTTTATTGGTTCATTCAATAAATATTTATAGAGCATCTCTGTGAGCCAGGCCCATGCCGTGCACCAGAATTACAATGGATTGTATTGTTTAGAGTGGAAACAAAGACAGATGTCATTTCTGCCCTCATGGAGCTCACAGTCTAATGGAGAAGAAAGAAGAAAAAAAAGCCACAAATACGATTTTGTATTGCGCACTTAAAAATTTGTCCAGAGGGTAGAGCTCAAGAAAAAAAAAAAAAAGAGAGAGAGGGTAGATCTCATGTTGAGTGCTCTTGCCACAATAAAATGAATAAATAAATATACAAATAAGCTAGTGTATTTAAGCACAAAAGAAAGTATGCACATACACCAATGAGTTAACATCAGTGAAGCATTTGGAATATTGTTGGGTACAGAGGAAGTGCTATATAAGTATGTGTTGAATAAAAAATAAATTCAAACATTAGGGCTTTATTCTAAGGAAATAGTTATGATATGTGGAAAGATTTAATTGCAAGGAGGTTTAACCCCAGGATTGTTAATCTAAAGAGGGAAACAAACTAAATGTCTAACAGTGGATGATTGACTATGTAAATTATATCAATCCACAAAAAAATGAATGAAAGAGAATACAAGCGTGCTACTGTAGACCGTGTGGATGGAGAGGGCCTCTGTGAGCAGGTGCAGTTCCGCTCATCAGTGACGAGTAGGAAGGATTCATCCTGTGCAGGGGGAGGGGGATAGGATAAAAAAGAACATTCCTGGCAGAGGGAACAGTAGATGCCAGGCTGGGAGGTGGGGAGGGGTTGGCGAGCCTGAATGAAAGATGACCCCAGAGAGGAGAAAGCTGAAGGTGCAGAGGGAGGTAGGGGACCCTGGGGAGCCAGGTGAGGGCTGGTCCCTAGGCCTCCCAGGCCATCAGAATGAGGTTGGATTTCATTGCAAGTGCAATGGGAAGTCTTTGAAGAGGTTTGAGTGGGCAAATGGCATGATCTGATTACATGTTAAGATGACTGCGTGGAGAATGGATGGGGAGGAGAGCAGAGGTGGAGGCCGGAAAGGAGGCTGATTGAGAGGCTGCCGCAGAAGTCCTGGTGAGCAAGGAAGGTGGTGGAACTGGGTGGGCCTGGGCTGAGTTTGGAGTCGGCATCAACAGCACTTGCAGATAGATTGCATATCCAGGTGAGAGAAGGTAAATAACCAAGGCTGAAGTCTAGATTTTTGGTTAAAATAATAGGAAAGATCAAGGTGTCACTTACTAAGATGGGGGAAGACTGATTTGTGGAGAGAAATGAAAAGTTTAACTCTGGACACGTTGGATTTGAAATGTCTGTGAACTATCCACATGGAGAGATCAAACATGCTGTGGAGAAGTTGGGATTGGAGATATAAATTTGGAAGTTGTCAACCATATTGATGACATTTAAAGCCTAAATCAATAAAGGCTGCTTTCTTTTGCCATTATAATAGTAATAACAGCAACCACTAGTTTATGAGTTTTCTGTCTTGTTCTTCAGTTATTGCTGTTATCTTAGTCAGTTTGAGCTACTGTAACACAAATACCATAGACTGGGTGTCTTAAACAACAAACAATTATTTCTCATAGTTGTGGAAACTGGGAAGTCCAAGGTGAAGGTGCCAACAGATGCAGTGTTGATAGGGGCTGCTTCCTTGCTAGCAGGTGGCTGTCTTCTTGCTGTGTCCTCACGTGGAGGAGAGCAGAGAGAGAGGGCAAGCTCTGGTGTCTTCATCCCTTTCTAAGGGCACTAATCCCATTTACAAGGACTCTACCCTCATGACCTAGTTACCTCCCAAAGGCCCCACATCCAAATACTATCACATTGGGGATTTAGGCTTCAACATATGAATTTGGGGGTGGGGTCATAAACATTCTGTTCATAGCTGTTACCAAACATACCCATTAGGTTTTGTACCCTCAGGAGTTGTAACTGACTTTGGAGAGGGGGAATATTTGTGGAGGAAGATTCCAGAACTGTTGGAATTCTCTACTGGGCAGGCTGCTGTGCAGCTGGGATTTGATGGGTCTGTCCTATGGCATGGAGAGACCTTTCCCACATCTCTGAATGCATCAGTATCAGCACCCGCTGTCATATTGGTGGGTCTGGCTGGTGTGGCCCACCTTGGTGAGTGATGGAGAGTGGGGCTGCCAGCCTGGCTTTTGAGTCTGGAGGGGCTGGGCTTTGTGGGCTGTGTGGGGAGAGCCACATAGACCTCACTGTAGAGGGGAAGGCTCACAGCCTGGGCAAGACACCTCCTGTCGTCTGCCGTCTGATTGCCCCCTGGGGGAAGGCTGCCATGCCATGAAAAGGTAAGAAGTTGTATGGTTCATGGGTTCATTGCCATCTTCCCTACCTTAGGGAAACAAACTTTGTGCCACAGGTCCTGGGATAAATGCCTCATAAGGGGCTGCATTTCTTATTCCTGTGCAGGCACCTAAGGGAATGGAAGAGAAAAATCGATGAGCGTTTTCGTTCTATTCTCTGTCTTCCCCTGTGGGCAGATATGGCCAGAACAGAGGAATTATATGAAAAAAGTTCTCTTGGGATGAATGCAAGAAGGTGCAGGTTCTATGTCTTATTCTACTATTTACTGTCTGCTGACCTTTCCAGCAAGTCCCTTGAACATTCTGCGTCTCAGCTGGTCGATCTGTAGAGAAGGAGCAATCTATGCTCTGCCCTCGCCCAGAGTTTTTTTAAGGGGCAAACGAGACAAGAGGTGTGAAGGTTCTTTGGTAACATGGAAGTGCTTTAGAAATAGGAGGCATTTGCTTTCATGTATTCAGCCACATCCCTTCTTCCGATGGAAGTTAGTCTGGTGAGGAAGACAAACAGGAGAGCCCCTGGGTCTAGGCCAGGGGTTCTTACAGAGGTCCTCAGACCAGCTGCACCTGGGAAGTGGGTAGAAACGCAGACTTCTGGGCACCACCCTAGACCTCCTGCATCAGAAAGCCCATCAGGAGCTGCTGGGGCACACTCACGTTTGAGAACCACTGGTTGAAGCATTCGAGAAAGTGCTTCCTGAGAAAATGACTTTAAAAAAACCTGAATTATAATCAGAACGTAGCCAGACAGAGGAGGAAACTGCAGAGTTAAAAGTACTATTTTGGAGGAAGGTTCTAGCACGAGAGCGAGCTTGATCCTTTGGAGAAATTGACCTAAGTCCAACGTGGTAATAGCCAAGGAAGAGCAAGTGTAGAAGGAAATGGAAAGAAGCAGCCAGTATGAGGGGCCTTGTAAACCAGGGGAAAGATTTTTCAGTTTATGCTCAGGTCAATTTGGAAGCCATTAAAGGGGTTGGAGCAGAGAAAGGCTTTTTCTGGTCAATAACACGCTATTGTAATTTTAAAACATTTTCTTACAATCCAATAAAGGCAGTTAATTGTCTTAATTAGAGCTTACACTCTAATTTGGAAAAAGGCACAATGCAACTATTGGGCCAATCCGTGAATATATATTAAATACTAATTATGTGTTTGGCACTGTGCTAGGCACAATAAAGGGTGCAGAAAAAGATGGGGCTCCTTTCAGAGGACTGAGAAGCAGGGTGAGAGGACAGGATACAGGCACACACCCCAGCACCTGGGAAGGCACCAGGCATCCTCGCACTGGGCTGGCTGTGGCAGCATTTCAGAGGGTAAGGAAGTGCCAGGGCAGCCAGGCAAGGCTTCCAAGAGGAGGAGCTTGTTTGGGAGAAAGCACAGGGCCAGAGATTAGCAAGGAATTTCTCTGTATTCTGGGGAACAGGCTCACCAGGGCCAACAGTTCACTTTGGGAAATTGTGGAAAATCTGCTGAGATGCAGCTGAGACCAGGCTGTGCAGCCAGGGCTAGGGAGAGGGAGCCCCTGACTATCCTGCCCCCAGGTAAAGCCATCCTTGGGGTTGTGGTCAAGCGCACTGCTAACAGGCCCCAAGCAGGGTGCTGGGGGCCTTTTTCTGCACTGAGAATTCCAAGTCTAGTCTCTTTCCCAGGCCCTCAGGTATCCCCGATGGTGGACTGGTTTGCACTTGTTTTTAAACCTTTTTATTGAAATAAAACAATCATAGAAAAAAGTGCACAGATCTGAAGTGCAGAGCACAAAGAATTTTCCCAAATTTCCCCATGTTACTCCCACCATGACCAGGAAACAGGACGTTTCCAGCACCCAGAAGTCCCCCTGCTCTGCCATCTGCCTTCTGCAATCTCCCCTTCCGAAGGGAGTCACTGCCTGACTTCTAACTTGCTTCTTTTTGTACTCTGTGGCCTCTTTGGTTCCAGTCTTCCCAAAGGTATGTTTGTGAGATATATCCTAACTGTTGCCTGTGGGTGTAGACCATTCATTCTCATTGCCATACAGCATTCCACAGTGTGAACACACTGCAGCTCATGTGTCAGCTCTGCTGCTGAGGGGCATTTGGGTAGTTTCCGGCTTGGGGCTATCATTTGGTTGCATTTTAACCCTTGGTCTGGGCCTTTCTCTTCAGTTTGCTCAGATTCCCCTTATTGTTACTAATTTCGTTTCCCCTAAAACTTTTCTACTCTATTGTATTTGTGTTTGGCAAAGAAAACAAATAAAAAAGAATACTGCATAAAAAATTAATACCAAGAGATTGGAGGGGTTGGGGGAGCGCAATACTAGCACCAGAGAGCATCCTCCTCCTCTCCCCTCCCCCTTCTCTGCCTTCCCCTGCCCCCTCCTCCTCTTCCTCAAGAACCTAGGCTAAGGGACATCACTGCACCAGCTGAAGGTGCTGACAGCCAGGCACCGGCAAAACCGGGCAAGGTAGATTGCTCTCCGGAGCCTGTGAAGGGCAGGAAATGTGTCTTGTTCATTTTTAAAAATGACTTGGTGTGGAAACTTGGTAAATGTTTCTTGAATGAGTGAGTTTCTAATAAAATAAAGTGCGCAGGTCGCCTGTGAATCTATGAGGTGCCAGGTGGGCCCTGAGAATACAGTGAGCTATAAAATCCTTCTCTGGAGCATCTTCTGGGAACACTTGGCCCAGCACTTAGCCCAGTGCCAGGCACCTGCTAGGCACGTCCCACCTCTCGCCCCCCGATTGTGCCACCGTCAGTGAGGAAGTTATGCTCCTTACCCTGTTCGCAGATGGGGAGACTGAGGCGCAGCTGGCCTGAGAGCCCAGGTTCACTCACACGGCCAGTAAGGGGCCGGCGGGACATTCAAAGCCAATGTCAGGCTTGAACCCACTCTCTGACCACAGGACTGGTGTCAAGTGAGCGTAGCCCATGAAAGGGGGAGCATACGGCCAGGCGTCCCCAGGGCCAGCTGGTGGGGAAGCCCAGCTTTTCAGAGGTGTGGAGCTGGGTGGGCCCTTCACAAAGGTGATGCTTGGACAGGTGGGGAAGAGCAGGTGGGGCCTGTGAGATGGGCCGGCTCCTACCTCCTGCTGGTGGGGCGCTGAGAACACTAGAGGGCCGGCGGGGAGGCTGTCCAGAGGAGGTGGGAGTCTGGGGAGATGAGAGGCGCTTCCTGGTTGTGCTGGGAACACAAACCCTGGGAGCAGATTACGCCAATCAACCCACCAAGTGCTGCTCCGCTGAATCAATATTTTACACTCTAGGATCTCTGCAGCACTGACTTTTACATTTCACATGAGTTCAACTTCCCTCCCCAGCCAGTCTCCTAAGTCAGCTGCTGCCCACTGTCCCCAGGACACATGCTTGAGGCCCTGACCTGACCCACACATCCCCCACATTGCCCTCCTGGTGCCTATTCCAGGATCCAGGCATAGGAAGCTGAGAGCCAGACCCGCTGGGAGCCCCTCCCTCCCCGAAGACTAGAGAGCTTAACTCCACTCCCCATCCTGGTCAACCCTCTCCACAACACACAAACCATTAGCATTTATTAAGGTTTTAGAGGCTAGGTATTAAAATACTGTGCAGGAAGCCCCGCAGGCTGGCAGAAACACTTAGAATTCTCTACTCATCCCCTTTCCCTACCAGCAGTTTGCTAATTACCTTGAAGATGGTACGCTTTGAAAGCCCAACTCTGCATGCACATACTCCTTTCTTCATTTACATTGTTAGCTCAGTGGTTCTCAAACTTGCTGGTGAAAAATCCTTTCTGAACAAGGTAGTCGACGTGATGCATGTAGGCTGCACTTTCCAGGCAACTGAAAGGATTCTCAAAGGAGAGTTCTAAACCTATGCAATTTTTCCCTTTGCACTGACTTCAGAATTGAAGCCCCACTGTACTGCTCAGGTGGTTGGGAAGAAAAGCCTCCCTCCTGCCCCCTCCCAGCAGGACTAAGGCCCACTCATGCCCCCTTCCCCTGAGCCCCCAGGGACCCTGGCAGCTGCATACCCTACCTCACCAGCAGCCAAGAGGACACTTCTTGGAGACTTGGAAATCCCTGCCACTTATGAAGGGATTTAAATCCAGTTGGCCTGAGCTGAGCCTATTTTTTTGTTGTTGTTTTTTTGGAGCCAGGAATCTGTCTTTCCACTAGACAATGAGCTCATCAAAGGCAAGACTGTTTCTCCCTCTCTACTTCTCCCTTTCCTTCTCTGCCTCTTCTTCCTTGCCCCTCCAATTGCTCCACCTCCTTCTTCTCTCCTTCCATCCCATCCCCCCTCAATATTTCCATCATTAAAGCACAGTGCCTGGCGCAGAACATTATTCTGTGAGGTTTGATAAATGAATGAATGAATGGCTTCAGAGGAAAAATCACTTTTATTTTTAAATTTTTTTTTTTCAGTCTGGAGCAATTGGAACTAGATTGTCATGTTCACCTTTCTGTCTTTTTCATTATTCCCTGAAAGCACAAACTCAATTTAGGCTTTAGTGAAAAATGAAGAGCATTAGACCAACCTTTTAAAATTGCTTGGTCAGTACTTCCTACTTGCCTGTACTTCACGGCGCTGTCATCGCTGGGTAATTATAACATTAAGTATGTACCTGATCAGCAAGTTGCTTTTAATTAAAATCCTCTGTTGATTTCCTAGCACCTCACAGCTTCTGGAGCATTTGTTCAACTTCTTGGGCCTTGAGCAGTTTCAGCTCCAGGGGGCATAGGAGCCACTGTCTAGAGTTCTGGGTCAACAGATCCCCTTCCACAACCTCCCCCGACTTTCCCAGGATTTGGCCAGCTGTGTGGTAAGCAGCTCATTACGTTCCCTCTGGAACCAGGGCTACCTATCCACGGACAGGAATAGCCAGGTGCGTGGAGGGGAGGGAGGAGCTTCTCTTGGCAATTCCTACACCACGTCCAGGCTGCAGTGAGATTCTTCCCTGTGGCTTTGCTGCTGGGGACCACCTGGGCCTCTTTCCATGTGTCCATGCAGAGGCGATGGCAACTGTGGCAGGGGCGATTTTACCCCATTCCCTTTGTGTGTATTTACAAATTCTACAGCTCAGCAGGAGTCTAGTTCTGGACTCAGGCAGATCTGCTTGCAAGTGCTGGGCAAAAGCCTCACTTTTCTGAGCTTTGTTTTCTCCTCTGTAGAATGGGAATAATAATAGAACCTATGTCATGGACTTGCTATAAGAATAAAATGATATATGTAAAGAGCTTCACATAGCTCCTGGCACATGATAATGCTCAGTAAGCGGTGGCTAATACAATAATAGTATTATAGTATTTCCTAGCAGAACCGAGTAAGGAGGCTGCCGGGTTTTTGACAGTCTCCAGAGGAGGATGGTATCCCTTTCTTGCAGCGTTGAACATCCTTCAATGCCTAGGGGAGGAGACAGGTCTTGGCACAGCAGATCAGTAGTCTCTGCTGTCAAATGGACACCCTACTTTTCATGATACGAAAGTTATCAGCAGCAACTGATTGAGAACATTCACTCATCTGACAAATGTTTATAAGCCTACTATGCACCAGGTCCTAAGTGAAGAACATCCTAGACAAGGCCTTGTTCTCATGGGGTTTATATTTGGGAGGGGAAGACAGACAATAAATAAGCATGTGAATAAATAGATAAGGCAGGTTACTTGCTGATAAGTACTGAGAAGAAAATGAGCAGTGCAATAGAACAGGAGGCGATTTGGGGAGGGGCACTGTTGAGTCCCAGTGGCTGAGGAGAAAGAGCCATCAGGCGTGAACTGGCTGTGGGGCAGAGTGGGGGCAAGTGCAAAGGGCCAGTGGCAGGAACCAGCCTGGTGTGTTCAAAAAACAGACAGGAGTCCAGGGTGATGGGACTGGGGAGGCCAGTTCCAATAGAGATCAGAGAGCCTGCCAATCATAATGTCACTTTCCCAAGCCTGAAATTAGATCTCTTATAATCATGGGCCAAATGTATGGCCCAGACTATAAGCACTGAATATAGGTCAGACCACTGGAGTAGGCTTCCTTCACGGGGCAGGATTTAATATGAACTTTGGATAGAGAATAAAGTTATGCATTGTGCTAAAGAGAGCCTGGCATGAATCTGGGCACTGAAACCTTTTAAGGGCACTTTAAAGAATCACATTTCCCAAAATCTGTCATAGAGCACCCATGCCAGGAGTTGCTTCTAAACCAAAGGTTTCTGGGGAAGTCTTCCAAAAATTTGGGGAAATTATAAACTAGATTTAATTCTCCAAGTTTAAAAAAAAATGCCATTAAAAGTTGGGGCAGTCTTGCAGCAAAGACAGCTATTTCACCTTTTGTAACCCAAGGCATCTAAAGTTTACTTGACCAATAAATAAACGTTATTTATTTCCAGAACTCCTATTAATATATCCCAGAATTACAGCACCAGGGAACACCCTGTGGGAATCACTGTAAAGAAAAAGTCAACATCTGCGGCCAAGGGACCAGCACCAGCGGTGATTTAGCACCTGTGGCCATGATAGCTCATGCAGACGATCCCCTCCCGGAACTCAAATTGAGTGTCCACTGTGCCTTTGCTGGCTCTGATCCACTTGCTCTGTTTTCACTTTGACAGCAGGATACGGGAGCGCCTGGAGAGAGGGGTGAGCAGACACGTGTTCATAACCCCCCAGATGCAGCCGTGGCTGAGCTGTTCATGAAACACTGTTGGGCCTTAGACGACAGTGAAGCCCCAGTGTGGACTCTCTCAAAGAGTCCATGCCTGCTGCCTGTGGGGCACCATTCCTCAGGATGGGCAGCGTGTGTGGGGTGGGCGGGCTGGGGTGTTCTCAGCTCTGCTCTGCTGCTAGTGATATCAAACACACACTTTCTAACTTTGAACCCTAATATCCCTACTGGTGGCAGGGAACCTTAGTTTGTCAGTCACTTGCAAGGTTCTGGATGGGCCTTAGGCTCCTGAGCCTTAGAGATGGAAGGGACTCTAGTGGGAAATCATCTAGTCCCCTCTCCAAAGAGAACCAGGAAAATGGTTCTAAAATTTGGAGGATTGTGGACCCCTTTGGGAATCTGATGATGGCTATGGACCTGACCCCAGAGAAAGAGCACAGATGGAGATTCAAGTAACGTTTCACCTGCAACATCAGAGGTTTGCAAGCCCTTTTACATCCCCGGTATCCCTTATGTATAAAATATTCAATGACCTTTCCCTGAATTCCTACTTAAATCCCTTTCATTGCTCGTAGGATAAGCTGAAAACATTCTCTGATACAGCACTTGTGGCCTTGTGTGAAATGTCCCCACACCCCACTGACCCCAGCTGGCACTCCCCAGTCTCTCTGCTCCTGTTTGCTGCCTGTCTAGCCAGGCTATGGCCCTCTGGGGTGCTTGTCCTCACCAGCTTCTGCTGTGCACAGGGCCTTTGCACGTGCTGTTCCTGTTCCCTAAAACATCTTTCTTCTTTTGTGGCCTAGACAACTCCTTATCCTTCAGATAGCAGTTCAGGGGTTACTTCCTCAAGGAAATTTCCTTCCCCTCCTTTACCAGGTCTTATATGACAGATTGTCCATCCTAGATTCTTTACCAAGTCCTGTATGTCAGATTATCCACCCTACATTCTCATAGCACTGTGGACATTTCTATCAAAAATATATATCCCAGTTGAAGTTTACCTCTATTTGTGAGATTAATTAAGGTCTGTCTTGCCCATTAGGCAGTAAGTCTTATGAGGGCTGGGGCTGAATCTTTGGTGTCTAACGATGTGCTTAGCACACAATAGGTGCTTGGTGGTAACTGAGGATGAGAGGATGACCACTGGCTGTGAGTGCTCCCTGTGTATTAAGGCAACCCATTCCATGGTCCCAGAGAGCCTGTTCTGTTGGCTTCTGGTTTTGAGAAGTGACAATTTATTGCTTATGTCCCTTATACTGACAAATTATGAGAGGTTTTGTCCTCTAAGTAAATCAATGACCACTTCAGTCTTTGCAAAGCTGTGGGCCAGGGCTCTACTATATAAATTCCCTTCAGTGAATACATCTTCAGGCAGAACTCAGACTTCACTCTGCCCACCCTCAGGCTGTGGGAGTGTATGATAACCACATCCATCAGCAGCCATCACCTGGTCCTATTTGCATTTCCCTCCCACCTGCCTGCCTTCCTTCTTTGCTTTCTCCCTCCCTCCTTTCTCCCAGCAGTTGCATAGGTACCCCCACAAGTTGAGAATATGAATACACACACACACACACACACACACACACACACACACAATTGTGTATGGGTAAGAGTGTGTATAAAGTATGGCAAAATTTCCCTACCAATAATTCTGATTCATAGTTGAAACCAACTCTGCGTGGTGGTGGGGGCACCTAGACCCCTTCTAGCCAGTGAGCTCGTCCGCTCCCCTACTGCCATTGCCTGCTCTCCATCACCACAACCTCCTGACATCGGTATTACTCAAGTCTCAAGCCCTGATCACCCTCACCTGCTCACCCTGCCCTGCCACTTGGCCCAGCTGTGTTCTGGAAACTTCCCACAGTGGGGAGAACCTCACCTCATAAGCGTGAGAAGCTAGAGACGTTCCCCCATTTCCTCTGTCCTTAATGCTAGAACATTTGCTCAAAACTCTGTTTTCCTCTAGCATCCTGCCAGCCAAATATCCAAGGCCTTTGAACCCATGGTTCCCCAGATGCAACTCCCTTCCCCACCTGCAAGCGAGGGATTTGGATGGAAGTAGGTGTGGGAAGGGATGTTTGCACGGCCCAGGGTCTCAGAGAACACTGCTCTTGTTGACACAGCACCGTCCAATATAGGCACTGGCATAGCTGCCCTGATGGAAATGCACCCCTCCTGCTCAGTACTTCCTCCCCCTCTTCTGTCCCCACATGGCCCAGTCCCAGTGTGTGGCCACGCGGGGGGGGGGGGGGGGGGGGCTGAGGATGGTGGTAATCACCTGCCGCCTCATTGCCACGGGAAATGCGCAGAGTCCTCACTGCCCCTTAACCACAGCTATGCCTGGAGCTTGAGTGTCTGTTCTTGGAGAGTGGATTGGTAACTGTGTGGGGCAGTGGGTGAGAAGTTCATTGTCAAGTGTGAGAAAGAGCAGACATGTGGGATGTGGCTGTGTGCCCTGGCGAGCACTGGAATGACGGGCAGTGTGGCCCCAGGATGCTCCAGCTCAGATCCACCGTCCCAAGGTGTGATCGTGGGGCTCTCCAGCTCCTTTGCTCATGTTTCCTTCTGGTAAATCCCTTGCCAGCTGAGGTGGCTCACCCAAATCTCTGTTCATTGCAACCACAAGGGTCTAGCCAGAACCTTTCCTAGGGTCCTTAATATTATTTCTTTTTAAGACAGTAATAAATATATCTGTCATATATTACCTATCACATTAGAGACTCCTTAAGGCAGGTTCTAATTCAGAGCCATCTTTCTAGCTTCTGATGAAAATTGGTTAGAATGAAGAGAGAGAGGGAAGGGGGGAGAGAGGGAAGGAGGGAGAGAGGGAAGGAGGGAGGGAGAGAACGAAGGGGAGGAAGAAGGAGGAAGTGAGGGGGACACTGAGTTTTCAGGAGTCCTGTGACCTGCGCAACCTGTGTCATCACTCTGCCTATGGCTGGGTAAGACCAGAGCATGAGCAGGGTCAAAACCGGGATAAGGGGGAAGGGACAGTTAGTGGCTGAGTTTTTCATGAAGAAAGGTCAGACTAGCCCTTGCTTCGGAGCAGAGAGTTTTGTTTTTGGATAAACTAGTTTGGATGGGTGTTTTGGAAGCTGAGAAAATGGAAGTTTATTTCATCACCGATTCTGCCCTTTCGGATTTGGCAAACAGACCCCTTCCCTCCCGTTTGTGTTTCAGACGGCCCTGGGGCTGCTGTTCCGCAAGGCTCCCAGCCCCCGGCAGGGGCTGCTGCTATTACCCGGAAGGCCAATAGAGGGCTCCCGAGAACACCGAGCAGAATTGGGTGGCAATCACCACCAAGAGGTTCAACTGTAATGGCAGTGGTTATTGCAGTTATCTAACATACAGACGGTTAGGACTGTATTCATGCGATACAGGTGCAGATGGAAGAGCGCCTGCCATGAATGCAGTAGGAGAACTTGCTGTGTTGGAGGAAGTTTGGATTAGATTAGCTTTAAGGTCCCTTCTGAATACATGCCAGTATCTTGACCTGAAATACCTGGAAATAGCTGGCAGAGCTCTATAAAACACTTGTATGTTGGGTATGTTAAAGCTTGGATTCTGTTTACTATGTTATCTTGCAAAAAGTTGCTTAATATCTCTATGCATGATTCTATTTTTTAAAAATGATGGGCTGATCCTGAGGCAGTGGGCGTCAGGCTTTCTAAGACCTTTTAAGGTACAACTTTTTATTACTACAACTAACAGCAACCACGCTCAGGAAGATCCGGCAAAAGATGACTTACTGAAAAGGAAGAGGGTTAATCCTGTCTCCCCAACAAAGGCCTAATAAAAATCATTCTATTATGCACTTAGAGTAAAAGTTGGAGCAGTGAGTACAGTCTTTGATGACCAATGAGTTAAGACAATGTGGTGTGGGTGAAAGATAACAGTCACCGTAACTAAAAGACTTAGATTGAAATCTGTATTTTATTTATTGGCAAATCACTTTGTCTCTGAGTCTCAGTTTCTTTATCTGTAAAATTGGGATAATTCAAATTGCATTGCCTACTTCAAACTGTGAAGGTCAGATAAGATAATGCAATAGAAGTGCTTTGCCTACTACAGTGTGACATATACTATTAACAGATGCCATAACTTGATGGTCCAAATTTTGGTGACAGAGTATGTAGGAATATCTTGAATTCTTTCTCTCCTGAACTTAAGATCCCATATAAGCCATAGTTTTTATTTGTAGTCTTTCAACAGAAAACAAATTAGAAAAGATATATAGATGTATTTCTGAGGGACAGAGGGAAAGGAACCGGATTTGCAGATCTTAGAACAGAAAGGAATTCAAGAGACTAATGAAGCAAAACCAGGTGATCTTTAGCCAATGTGGAGACTATGAACTAGGAACTGAGCTTCATCTTTGTTCTTTCATTTCAGTTGCTTGAAGTTCTAGGAATACAGATTTTGGAGTTGGGGAAAGAACTAGAGTCTTGCAATGGGATTACCTATCTATCCATCTCTACACATTTGTTGACATGCCCCTATTTGCCAGACACCATGTTAACTGCAGCAGGCAACACAAAGATGTACAAAACATTATCCCTCCCCTCAAGGAACACGGAATACTCTGCCTGTCACATAGTAAGTGATATAAAAGAAAGAGATAGTTTTCTGGTTTTGTTTTTGTTTGTTTTCGGATACATGAGGCACATTTATCAAGGAGGCAGTATAACATAGTGGTTAAAAATAAAAGCTATGGAGTCAGACAGCCTTAGGCTCTAATCCCAGATTTGCTAAGTAAACTAGCTTTGTCTTGAGCAAGTTATTTGTCTTCTCTAAACCTTAGTTTCCTCTTCTATAATTGTGTTAATGCTGCCTACTTTGAAGAGGGGCTGTAAGGATTAAATGAGCTGATGTGTGTAAAATGCTTAGCACAGTGAGTAGCATGTAGTAAACTCGCAGTTATTATTGTATCATTATCATTATTACAGAGAGACATAATACCGAGTCATAATGTATTTAACAGGAGAGACGCCAAGAGCCACAGAAGTTCAGACGAGCGAGCCCTTAGCAAAAGCTTTGCAGGGAACGACCCTTGGACCACTTAAGGATGAGAGGATTTTCTATTGGCAAAGATAAGGAAAAGGTCATTGCAAAGGAACACAGAGGGAGGGACACAAGCAAAGGAGGGAAGCAGGAGGGAACGTGGCAAGTGCTGGAATGGTGAGACAACCATTTTGCCATGAGCAAAAAGCTCATGTTGTGATCTACTTAATGTATTCATTCTGACTTTGAAATTTCCATAAAGATATCTTGCCATGTCTCTCTGTGTAGGAAATTGCCTCAATTATCCTAATGCGTTGCTGGTCTGAATTGGAAGGCAGTTATGTGAGGTTTTGAAGATGATGAAATCTGTGTTCTAGAATTCTTAGCTACTTGTTCTTCTACCAGTTTTCCATCTCGCTGGATCTTCTCACTCTGCCCAGTCATCCGGGATCTCTATGTGCTTTAAAAAGTCTATTCATATTCTCTTATTATGTAAGCAATATTCATTTATTGAAGAGAAATTAGAACACACAAGAAAAAGTATCTCCTGTGACCTCCATGGTTTTTGACCCAGCCATCCCCAGCTTTGAAAAGAAGCCGATAAACTAATTTATACTAAGGTAGAGTTAGTTTTTAATGTGACCTAATTTAAGAGCCCTTTGCAGTTTACCAGGTCTAGAACTTCAGGGTAAATGAATAGAAAGATATCAGTGGAATTTTAGGCATCAGAAGGCATATAGGAAAGTTATTTGGGGTGGTAAAAGTGATACCGGTGTCTACTTAAAAAATAAAAGTGTATCATACATAGATGTCGGGTTGTGTTTTTAAATAACTTCTAAAATATTTTTACTGAAAAATAGTTTACACACCATTAAAAGCACATATAGTTTGTGTACAGTTAGATGAGTTTTGGCGATTGCATGCACCTGCATAATCCTCTTCCCTATAACATATACAATATTTCCATCACCTCAGAATGATACCTCAGGCCCCTTACTAGTAAACTCCTTAGGGCAACCACTGTGTTTCTCTTAACATCATTTCATTTTGCCTGTTCTAGAATTTCATAGAAGTGGAAGGGTGCAGCATGTACTTTTTTGTGTCTGCCTTCTTTCACTCTCAGCATGATGTCCGAGAGATTCATACATGTTCATGCTATATCATACTATGTCAGTAGTTCATTCCTTTTTATTGCTGAGTAGTATTCTACTATATGATTGTTCTGTAAGTTGTTTGTACATTCTCCTGTTGCTGGACATCTTGGTTCTTTCTAGTTCGTAGCTATTAGGAATAAAGTTTCTATGAACATTCTTATACAAATCTTTTATCTCTCTATCATTTGTTTTAAACAATTTCATTATGTAGTGCCCTGCTACAGCTGTCTTTGTGTTTATCATGCTTAGGTTTCACTGAGCTTCTTAGATCTGTAGATTTGTACTTTTTATCAAATTTGGAAAAAAAATCACCATTATTTCTTCACATATTTTTGTCTGACTGAGCCTTTCCTCTCTTTCTGTTAGGCCAATTACATGAACGTTTCACTGCTCAATATTTTTCCATAGATCACTGTGGCTCTGTTCCTTTTTTCTTTTCAACCCATTTTTGCTCTTTGGTTTGAATAATTCCTATTGCCTGTTCTTCAATTCACTGATCTTTCCTTCTGCAGTGTCCTCGGTTGTTAAACCCATCCAGTGAACTTTTCATTTTAAATACATTTCTCTGTTCTAGAATTGCAGTTTGATTCTTTTTAAAAATCTTTTTGCTTATCATTTCTCTATTACAATTCTTTAGTTACTCATTAAATTCATAGTTTCCTTTAAATATTTGCTCATATTTACAATAACTATTTTAAAGTTATTGACTCCTAATTCATTCTTCTCTATCATTTCTGGTTTGTTTCTATTAACTGGCTTTTCTTCTGGTAATGGCTCACATTTTCTTCTTTGCCTATCTGCTAGTTTTTTATTATATGCTGAACATTATTGGTGCTGCATTATTGACTGCCTGGATTTTGTTGTCTTCCTTAATAGATAGTTGGATTTTGTTCTGGTGGTCCATTAATTTACTTATGAATCAGTTTAATTTTTTGAGGCTTGTTTTTAAGCTTTGTTAGGAATGGTCTAAAGTAACCTTTAACCTAGGGCTAGCTTAGGCCTACTCCTAAGCATGGACTCTCTGGGGTCTTTACTGAATTTACTGAAGATTCGTCCCTGTGATTGGTAAGAACTTTAATGTTTCCCAGTGCTGGGCCATCTCCAGTAGACTGGGATACAAACTCTAGTAGATATGAGAGCAGTCATCCTCTAGTAATTTTTCTTTTTCTGGTAGATATTATTTTCCTGGCTTTGTGAATTATTTTCCTGCGTATGTGCAGCATAGTATTCAGCGAAAGATTCAAGGGGACTCCTATACAGATCTCTTCCTTCGCACAGCTCCCTTCTTTCTGGTGCCACATCCCACAAATGCCAGGCACCTCAGTAGCTCTGAACCCCAGTATCTCTCCCCCAGGCTCAGCAAGGTCATAGTTTGGTTCCATCTTGTGCCACAGTCCAACAAGTGCCTCCAGAGAGAAAACTGGGTCAATTCCATGGCTCACCTCAACTGTTTCCCTTTTCTCAGGGATCACAGTCTTTTGCTGCCTGCTGTCCAGTATCTGAAAACAGTCATTTCATATGCATTTTTATAGTTTTTAAAGTGTTTACATTAGGACATACAGCTCTGTACCAGTTACTCCATCTTGACCAAAGTGAAAGACCCATAAATAAAGTAACTCTGTGAGTTCACTTTGCATATGGAGAAACCACAGCATTGACCATGGGTCACCTGGGATCGCCATATTACAAAGCCGTGGTGAAGCTGGAGGCACAGCAACATTTTTCAGCTCTTGGTTTCTCCAACCAACCATAGCGCCTGCAGTAGAAAGTATCTGTAGACAGATTATAGGGCTAAGTTGATGTGCATGAAAATTAAACCATTTTTCATAGGGAAGCAACAGATCTCAGGGTTCTAAGCTCTGGTTTACTGCAGTAGTCGTTAGAGAAGTTCTTCCTATTCTAGGCCTAAAGTAGTATTGCACTTCCTTATAGTTGAGTGAGACCCTTTTCTCACTGGACAGGGCCATGAAACTACTTCTAGCCAGTGAGTTGTGAGCAGAAGTGGTGTGTGTCAACTCTGGCTGAACACTTATTGCTGACACGAGCATTCCAGGCTCTCTTTTCATCCTGTCTTGGTGATGGGCAACGTTTGAGATGGTGGCTCCTTCAGCCTGGTTCTCTGAGTGACCAAGGTAAGCAGAGATTCACCCTTCAACTTTTTGTGGACAGATAGTATAAATGAGAAGTAGTCTTCTGTTGTTTCAGACCACTGAGATTCTGTAGGTTATGTGTTTTCACATAATAACTTAGCCTATCCTGAATGATATGGATAATCTTGATAAAAGTTGATTGTCTTAGGTTGGTTCCCCAGAGGCAGATCCTGAGATGAGAATTAGTTTACAAGTGGCTTATTAAAGAAGTGCTCCCAGGGGATGCTGCTGAGGGAGTGCAGGAAGCAGGACAGGGAAGGGGAGAAGCTATGTTAAGATCTGATCCCAGGCAAATTTCCTCAGGTGGTTCGCTGCAGCCCAATCTTGCAGGGGAACTCTGGAATGTAAGTTGTGCCTTAGTGTTGTCCCAACTCCATGCATGGGTGTTCTTATGTCCACACACAGCCTGGGTTGGGGAGGGGAGGATGGTGCATGTGGAATTAGTAGAAGGTGATACAAAGGGATCTAGATGAAGCACCAGCCTGGTACACAGCTCTGATCAAAAGGGGGGAAGAAAATGCTCCGTACCTTCATTTTCCATTCTGTACAATGGAAAGACCCATAATTCCTCATCTCTTGTATGAGTGGCATGGAATAAATGCACTATAAGGTTATTTGAGGGTAGAAATGCCAGTGGTTGTAACATTCTCAGATGGAAAGGCCTTTTCTCCTGTATGTCATTATATCTTAACTGTCAATATAAAGTCTGTAGTATGATGGCTGAATTTTACCCCCAAACTTTTCCATTTGCTTCTACTTCCCCAGACTCTGCATCAACTTGGAGGAAAAAGAGAGCTTCAAAATTTGCCTTTAACTGTTGTTATTTATTATTTGGTAGCTGCCAGCAGGGTTCTCAGACCCTTTTGCTACACAGAAAGACATGGGTCACAATTGCTTGTTTCTTTGTTGCCATTTGATTTATCCACTCACCAGCCCAGCATGAGTGACGGTTGCCTCCTTATGTGGCTTAGATTGCAAGGCTTTGGGGAGCTTGTCTAATGGGGCGGTTTTCTTTGCCAAGAGAGCTGAATGAGTTACACTGCCTTTGTGCTCTTTTGAAAGGTAAAGCAAATGGAATTTCGCCTGCCACGATTTGCAGTGAAGGTGTGTGCTGCTTTTGCAGCAATTGATGGTACCGTTCGTGCTGAAGGCAGATCAGGAAACTCTGGTCTTTATGTGTTCTGGTGTGAGTAATGTGGAACTACTTCTCAAGAAGCTTCAGGAAAGTGGTTTGGGCCCAATTGACAATTAGGGAGTATAGAATCATACCGCACATCTTTTTGCCTCCTGTTTTTGTGATCTCCCCTCCCTATACTCACACCCTTTTATTTGTTGTATTTCTAGAGGAAATATTTCCTGTTGTGATCTCAGTATCATCTTGATTTTCAACCTGGCAGAATGTCTGTTATATTGGCATTATATCTGCCGTCTGAACAAACTTCACTGTGAACTTTGGAAAGTCTTCACTGTCCACTCCCACCGTATCTAGTGTGCACATGCTAGTATTGCCCTGATTGTTAAGAGTTTATTCTTCCCCTAGAATTTTCTGCCTCCACCTCTGTCAACCCGTTTACCAAAATAACCTGTCAACTCAGTGGAGAAAATTGATGAGACTGGCTATCTGGCATTGTGTCAAGCCCACAAAACCTGGCTAACTCAGCTGAATTTTTCACTTTTTTGCTAATTGGGTGAGTACCATGTAGACAGTAAACATGCTGTATGATTAGAGCTTCCAGGCAGAAAGAAGCATTCTTCTCACATTCTCCCCAAATAGCCTTGGTTGAGAGGTCAATTGTTTTGACCTTACCAGATGCGTGGCCTTGCAGGGCACATTACCTAATTTCACTAGTGTTTTGTCATCTCACACTCCTGATTTATATCTTAGGATGATTTTAACAATATGTCAAACGTCTGCATAGCCCTTTGCAGTTTACAAAGTGCTTTAATATAATGCCCCCATTTTATCTGCCCGATCATGTGTCTTATTGACTTTACAGGATTAAACTGTGCTTCCTGGCTTGAGAAAATGAGGGCTGGGCTGGACTGGGGACTGCAGTTGATATTGCTAATGACAAAGTCTATAAGGGGTCTTGAGTAATCATGTAATTAAACTTCCAAGGACAATGGCATCAAAACTGTCCCGAGCTGGAGGGTGTGAGTTCTGTTTGTAATTTTTCAGGAGAGGAGGTGCTGCATGCTTGAGGTGCTATTCAAGGAGATGCAGGGTAGACCTGGGCTGCCATCCCGAATCCACCACTTACTGTGTCACCTTGACTAAATTCTACATCTCTGGGTCTCAGTTTTCTCATTGTAAAATGGGGCTGCAATGCCTAGAACATGCAGTATTATTGTGAAGGTCAAATGAAACAATACATGGCAAGTACCTGCACAGCACCTGGCACCTAGTAACTGCTCAATAAAAGGCACCTGTGATTCTGTGTACTGAAAAATGCTTGCTGTTGTATCCTTTCTTTCATATGTTTAACTTCTGTCTGTTTTAGAGAGCTCAGAATATGGAAAATAAATAACTCTGAATTTTTCATCTCAACTTGTGAAAGTTCACACCGTAGAGCATGACAGACTTTTATGTCCAAAGACAGACCTGAGGACATGAAGACAGCCAGGCTTCCTTTTTTGTCCAGTGTCTTCCAGGTTCAGGGGCAAGCCTGGAGGCTGCCACCTTATTGATGTGGACTTGGTCCTCACACGGGTGTTGTGTGGGTGGTGGAGGAAGACATAGACATAAGGATGCAGGGCACAGCTGCCTTTTCATCATTCTTTCTGCCCAATATCTATAGACGTTCTGACAGAGGAGAGGAGAATAGGGGCCTGGTGTTCACTGGGCTTCTGGGCACAAGGACTCTAAGTGGCTGGAATCTGCAGATCTTGTCGTCTAACAGCCCTCTCTGTCTCTGAGTGTGATTCCACCTCCCTGCCTCAGGTGCTCCCTGAGCTCCTCACCCAGCCACACTGGCCTTCCCTTGGCCCTCTTCCTCGCCATTCCCCCGCCCCTGTGAATGTGCTCATCCCACCCCTCTTTGCCAGGGCAATGCCTGTACATCCTTCAGAGCTCAGCTCAGCTGCTGCTTTCTCAGTAAGCAAGCCCGTCCTGATCTTGTAACTTCATCAAATTCTCTTTCATGTTTTCATGGTAACAATACTGACAGTTTTACATTTATTTCTATGCTTACTTGATTCACGTCCGCTAGACTTTGAGATCCATGAGGGTGGGTGCTGCCTCACTCAGAGCCTAGCACACAGAGAGTGCTCCATAAGTATTGTGGGCTGGAGGGATCCGTGAGTGGATGGGTGAATATTAGGAAGCAGGCTCAGTGGACTATGGCTAGCTCCATGTACTGGAGAAGCAAGTGTGCTAGCTTTCCTATTGGCTCTCACTAGCTGCACTCAGAAACTTTAGCTCTCTGGGCAAAATGCCCAGAAGATAACCCATCATGGGCTTGTTTGTTGGTTGTTGTTTGCCCCTTTGAGAAATCTACCCCTTTTCACTTCACCTCGGTGTTCTCCTTCTGACGCATCAGGCTCTGCCTCTCCTTCTCAGACATCCCCCTGCTCAAGACACCTCCTGCCAGGGACCTATGTGATGGGACTCCCACTCCCAGCTTTCTGAAATTGCCGCCCACTTGCCCCATATTCGTGCTTTCTGGGTCCTCCATCCTCTGCTTTCCTATGGTTAGTCCAAAGTCCTATGGAATTGGTCTCTGGACATCCTGAATTCCAAACCAGTCTATTCAGGATGCTGACCAGGATGCCGTATGTTACTGTCCCTTATTTGTTCTTTTCCATTGAGATGACAGTGCCGACAGGACCTCATCTCCCAGTGTCATGGCAATGACTCATCTTTTCCTATTGCTAGAGGTTCTTCATAAAGCTTGTTAAGTACACTGAGTTCTTTGAATGATAAGACTTTACCAAGTGGGGGAGCATTGTGAAACCCCAACTTTTCTAACATTCTCAGAATTAAGCATGCAGTGAAAATGGTTAGCCTATTCAGGAAATATCGGCCATTAACGCAGACAGATGCTCACAAATAATGTCTTGCACTCACTGTATAATAATGAGTGCTATTAAATATGAATGACCTCATTTGTCCTCCTGGCATGTGTGTCCCATAGAGAGTGACACATACGTATATTGTCATTTAGCATCTGGAGAAACTATAGCCTAGACAAGTTAAGTGATTTTTATCAACTCCCAAGGCTAACTCTTAGGTGTTGAGCCTTGAGAAGGCATTGCATTCGGGGGCTTGTGTCATAATAGCTATAAATTAGAATGATGGTGGAATAAGAAGCCAAACTATTAAATATATAGACTGATTTGAGTCAACAGTGTTGGGGCCAGGTCAGGATGGGACACAGAGCAAATGGTAAGAACAGGAGAGGAGCTGATCAGGAGCTAGGAGCTCAGCCTGGTGGAGTCATCATGCCCAAGGGCATGGGAGAAAGAAGAGCTAAAGCATGCTTCTGGAAGCCTAAAACGCATACAGATCACATGGGGATCTAGTTAAAACCCAGACTCTGCTTCAATAGATCAGGGGTGAGGCCTGAGACTCTTCATTTCCATCAAGCTCCTGCATGATGCTGTCAGACACTGGATTACCAGAATAGCAATGGTCTCAGGAGCCCTGGGATGGGACCAAAGAAGACCTTACATCAATAGGGCTCATCCTACCTGAAGTCTCTTTTGAAAGCCCCATATTTGCTTCCTTAGTGGGGTCTTCCTGCATCCTGGATTTAGGAAGGTAATGACTGCCAGGGAGGAATATTGGACTATGCCTAGGTCCTGAACACTGACCAGTGATTTTTCTCCAGACTACATTAGCAACAATCCTGCTTTCTGAAGATTGGGAATAAGTTTTCCCCTGCAATGATTAATTCAGTTGAAAGGGGAGGGAACTCTTTGCAGTTGGTATCTTTGTGAAGGACAAACCATATATTTGTTCACAGAGTGAACAAAAGAAGTGATTGAAAATAAGTTTTTCTAAAGATATTTACAGCCAAGAGCCCCACTAAAACATCCACTGTGCATTGAATTGAGAGGGTGATAGGCTACACAAACACTCTGTCTTCAGCAAGCCAAAGCCAGGCCAACGTTAAACTTCTCGGCAGCTAGTGGCTCGATGCCACATTGGTTTGCCAAGGGAGTGATGAAGGATGCCCAGATTGGAGAGCAAAACATTGGGAGAGACAGCACATTATGGCATCAGCTTAATGGAAATCTCAAATCCTCACCCAGAGGCTGACAGCTTTTGTGTTCCCATCAGCCCAGAGCGTTTGCTGAGACTGTAGCTACTGAAAAGGGAAATCAAAGTCCAGTGGGGACAGAGCCTCACACATTAGGGCCATGCTAGGCTGAGCAGTAGATACATCTACCCTAGCTTGGAGCAATAGGCTTCAGGGAATCTGGGACAGTCTTGAACTGGTTCCCTGGGATTCTTCTAATACCAGAACTCAGTAATGTTAGGATAGGTTCACAGTTCACTGAGAATTATTCTGATGAATAAGGTGCTTCCCTTCTTAGGTGGAAATCATCTTCGTAGTGGACCCACCTCCTTCATGCTAATGCAAACCTATAGTGTGATTCTAAATAACTGGTCCTCTACACGTCTCATGAGATAAGCCTGAAGCACGTACAGACTCGCATGGTAGTAATCTTAGGCTCCATGCAGTAGGACTAAGATAAGTGGTGTGCTCCTTCTCTGATTTTGCAAATGACCACCTGGACTGCTTCCCACTCTGCTCTCTGGCCGTGGGAGGGACAACAGAATCTATAGGCTCAGGTCCAGAAGGCTCTAATAATAGAAGTGCATTCATTTAACCATCTTCATCCTTCATTTGAGGTCCCCTTCTTGGGCTGCAGAAACAGTAGAAATAACAAATCACTTCATATAGCATTTGAGACTATCGACTAAGTCCCTGACTCTGCCCTTGGTCAACAGAACTCACTAAGCAGATTGGACTAAGTAGGAGAAATAATAACCATACAGCATCTTTAATATGTAAACTCTGCAAATAACTCATCATTTGGTAGCAGCTCATAAGCAGAGAAGACCTGTACATTTAAAAAACACCACATCATTACGGAGAGCCACAGGAATCCAGTGTATTTCTTGTTGGACATATTTGGCTTCTTTGAAGGCCAATGGGGTATTTCACTAGAATGTGGACCACAAATTAAGGATCTTGAACAAATTCCTCAGCCTCTCTGGACCTTGAGTCCTCACATATGAGATAATCTTGAAAGCCTTCCCTTCTAGCTCTGATATTTTATTTTTTTCTGGGTTTGGAAAGCTATGAATCCAGAGGTGCCTCTGAACTGTGTGCTGTTCTAAGACCTTTACTTGATGTCTCTAAGCCTCTTTTTCCTCTATCAATATTTCTCCATCAAGTATCTTATGATCATTGGTTGAAAGATACTGGATTGAGACTGATTTCTCTGTTAGTCTATAACGCTTGGATTAGGGTTCCTATATTTGGAAATAAATCTCCTCTAAGGGGATAACAGATGAAGTCAAACCTTTCTGAAGTGCAGTCCCATCAGCATGCTTCCTTAAATGGGTTGAAAAGTCTTGACATCTGACTAATACCAGCATGGCTTGTGCCTGTAGAATTGCAGCCATGAGCATTTTGAATGCCAGACCAATTTTTGTTCCTTATGGCAAAGAAATCAAATGATGCCCTCTTTTTAGTACTCAGCCAGTGCTTGGGGGTCCCTAGGATGGGTGGCAGATAGCCGGGGAGAGTGAGATCTGATTTATTGCTCCGATTAATCATGGAGAGCAAGGCAGGCATTGCTCTGATGTTGGACTTTCTCCTGGGAAGTGTAAGAACATTATTCTCCTCATTCCTTGCACACCAGGAACATTTGCTGCTGCTTCAAGCACAGAAAGGGTTGCATAAACATTTTAATATTTCATGAGGCTTGTATAAGACTGACTGAGTATGTGAATGCTAAACCCTGACACATAAAGAGACAGAAAGAGAGAGTGAGAGAGAGAGAGACTGATAAAAACCCAAGATTGTCTTTTTTAAATCAACTGGAGAGGCTGTCTGTAGTAATTCAGAATATTCTGGTGATTCTCATTGGAGAATTTTGTCATGCTGCTATATTAAAGCCCCTGATAGATCAAGCCCAAATGCCAAAATCTACAGACATATTTCCTGGTTTTGCTTGATTTTTCACACACAAAAAAGTCATGAAATCACACGCGCTCTTTCTTTTTCTCTAATATTAAACAGTTTGGGGTTTTGCTGTTGGATTTCTCCTACCCCAGATGGAGAGGCTGGCTTTATAGAGATTTCAGAACTATGGTCTGTATGTCCTTCCTACAGAGCTACAGGCCATGACAGAGCTGCTGGGGGGAGGTGGGGACCCCACAGGGCAGGACAGTCACAGGGGGGCACCTCTCACCTGAAAGTGCCCCAGGAGAGCAGCTGTGTAGGGAAAACTTCTCTTGTTTGCTTTAGCATTCAGTGAGTCACAAGACCAAGCCACGGGTCACCAGGCACCCTCAGTCATGATTCCATAGCCTCCATAGCATCTTTCCATGGTCACTCTCTTCTAACCCCTACCACGGACATCCAATCGTTCTTTTAGTTGTTTTAATTCTAACTTATCAATATTTCCCACATGGGTCCATGTTTTTCCACCTCCATCCCAGTCCAAGTTCAGTTCATCTCCTGTCTGGACCACTTCAGTGGTCTCCTGGCTGGTTTCCTTTATCTTCATCTGTCCAATCCCTGGTACATAACAATGATTTTTAACACAAAATGATCTTTTCAAGACAAAAACCTAATTACATTGCAACTATGCCTAAAATCACTCAATGATTTCTTCTGCAATTCCTTTAGAAAACATCATCCTTAAGGTGTTTCAAGCCCTTCAGATCTGCCTCCCGCCTACTCTCCACCTTCAACTGCTAGCACTCCCTGCCTTGCACACCATGGTCCATTCCTCAGATGTACCAAGATCTGTCTCTCAGTCCTCTGGGTCTTTACACACATTTCATGATATTTATTTACCTCTCTGCCTTTCCTCCTTGACTGGAATTTACCAGGACATACACCAAACCATGCCCATCTTGCTTGTTGCTGTGCCCCAGCACCTAACAGAGCACCTGATCATATACCAGGCACTTGATACATGTATGATGAATGTGGATGGACAGATGAGATGGAGCCAACATCTGGAACAGCTTCTTTCTAGCATAGCTCCTTCCACATAGAATCACTGAATTCACAGATAGAGGCCAGAACTGGGCGAGACCTTGTGGAAAATATTACCAATAGCCTCATTTCATAGGTGAGGAAACCAAGGCTCTGAGAAGTCAAGTGACTCACCCAACATCACACAGCCGGCAAATGGACTAGGATTAGAATCCAGCTCCCCCAATGCCTATTCAGATAATTCTCCTGTATCCCGTGCTGTATCCCCAAAGATTTCATGTTTGTGACTCTTAGAACTTTAGAGATGGAATCTTTTTGTCATTTTGTAAGTGAGGGATCTCACTGAGGCTTAGAAAGGCAGAGGGACGTGCTCCAGGTCAGATTTTGCAAATGGCCCAAGGCCTGGAGAGCAGGGCTGTGCACCAGCCACTCAGTTGTAGCCACTGCCATGTGCCAACAAGCACGTGGCTTCTGACTTCACATGATGATGTCCCCCCCTGCCCTCCCTAGCAAATGGGTGGAATTCAGACTTGGCCACACAAGTTTCACATTTCCTCCGCCCTCCTCCAAGCTGAGAGCTGGTTCTTCTTTTGTCTCCCCTCTGCCCAATTACCCTGGGGCTTTAGTTCCCTAGCCTGGTCCTGTGAACCCAGCAGATGCTAAGTAGTGGTCCAGGACCCACCAGGTTGGGGGCCAAGGCTTTGAATTCCAGATCTCCCCTAGAAGGGTGGGCAGGGGACCTTGAATCCTTCCCCATTCTGTGCTTTGGCTCCTCCCTTGACTGCCTCAGGAGGGTAGGGGACTAGGAGCTGACTTTATGAGATCACTGGAGAAATGTGCATAAAATCCTTTGGACTCCTGGAGGGTGGAAAGGGCAATGTAAATTCCAGGCATCCTTGTGATCCCTTTCTGCAGAAGAAGGCCTGATTTTGGGTTTAGAAGCTAGCAAACAGGGCCTGAGCTTTTACTTCCTCCCAGCCCACAAGGAGTGTCCGGGCAACACATGGGGCAGCCACCTCGGGTCCTTCAGCCCCAGCCCCCCATCTGTGCTTATCTCCAGGAAGGCGACAGTGAGAAGGGCAGTTCAGACAAGATTGATTTCCCACTTAATCAGGGCGGGAGTGCAGGAGACTGAGTTTCCCTTCTCTTCCCCCAGGCCTGAGGAATGGGAACAGCAGAGGGAGGCTGGGACAATTCAATTTGTGAAATGCATTCCAGAGGACTTCCAATTACAGCCAGGAAGATGTCAGGAGCCAAGCAGTCTAGAGTAATCGAGCGCCCCAGGCCCCTCCAGATGCACTTCATCAAGGGGAGAGGGCTGGGGCTGTGGGTGGCGCCGGCCTCCTCATCATTCTCATTTGTGGGGGTTGGTCTTGGACCTCTCAGGGCAGCAGGATTGTCTCAGGGATCTGATCTTCTCGCTGGGAGGTGAAAGCCTCTTGGTCCTCAAATTCAGGTGCTCTTAATTTTGATCCTCTGTGCAAGGGAAATTTATCAAGATTAGTGCTCATGTCTACAGGGCCTTCCCAAGAGGTAAATCCTTGAGGGGAGAGGGAGGAGGGCGGGTTCAGAGAGCACAGAGGAGACTGAAACCAAACTAGACACTGGGAGAGAAGAGGCCTCCTCTGTGACTCAGAGGACCAGCACCCTAGACACCTTTACACTGAGGGTGGGAGATGGATGGGGGTGGGGGACATTCACCATTTTTCTCACAACCTTCCACTTCTTACACTGGCAACAATGGGCAGAAGAACAGAAGGTGGGTTCCGCTTGGTGCCACCTCCCCAAGTGCCACAGTGACGCTGGGTTTAACAGCACTCTGGATCTAATCCTCTGGTGGAGGCTTCAGCCAGACACATCCTCTGCCCAGGCAGCCTCCAGGCAGAACAGACATGCCATCCCCTTCTCACAGGCTCACTCCTCCCACCTCTGGCCCCTGAGAGCAGCATGTGTCCCCAAGGCAAGTGTGCTGAGGTTAAAGGCTGTGGGTGCTCTGAGAGTTAGGACCAGAAGGAGGAAAATATGTAAGGAGTAGTAGCTCTGACTCTCTGAATCCCCTTTGGCAAGTGCTGCGTTAGTTCTCCAACGTCATATCACTTCTGTTCTTCTGAAAGGAAGTTGGTTTGGGGACTCATCTGCGGTCACAAAACCAGTCAATGGCAAAGCCAGGATCAAATGCAGCACTTCCAGGCTCCAAAGTCTGTGCCCTGTAAGAGAGCTAAGAAGAGAAGGATTTCAGGAGTCCTCATCTTCTCTCATGGCGTGGGACCTGCTTCTTTCTCATCTGGATCCCTGTGGTCTTTCATTTCTCCACACTGCTCGGGCTCTCAGAAGACATACATTTGACCTTTACAGGGCCCATGTATTATCTGTCTATCTCTCTCTCTCTCTCTATCTATCTGTTTTCTACTGCTGCATAACAGCAGCTCTTTATGGCAATGACGTTTGCTCTGCACAATGAGTGGTACAGTCAGGAGGAAAAATGCATGGGTGAGCAGGAGTCTCACCCAGTCATCCCTTTCATGGTGAAACTTGATAGCACTCAGAGAACATGCATCATGAGCCAGGCACTGTTTTGAGCAGTATCAACCACTTTCCTTCACACAAGAATCCTGTGAACTGAGTGCTTCAATTCACTCAACAGATGAGGAAACTGAGCTAGGAAGAGGCTATGTCACATAGCCAATGTCAGATCAGCAGCAGAGCAAAGTTTTGACCCAGGCTGTGCTGACTGCAGGGTCTGGGCTCTTAGGCATATGTCTTAGTGGCTTTACATACAGCCCTGGATGAAGAAATGGGAATAAAACAATGTTTCTCAATTTGTAATATGAATATCTCCTGGCATCTGGGAGAACCTGTTAAAAATGCAGATTGTGATTCTGTAGGTTCTGATTGGGGCGGAGATTCCTCATTCTCGATAGGTTCCCTGATGATCCTGATTTGGGGTGGGGTGGAGGAGGCAGGAACTACACTTCCAGTGACAAGATGTCCTTTCCCTTCCTCCATATTGCTTTCCTGGGGGCAGCAGTTCTCCATCCCGGGTGACAGAGTGGAGGGGACAGTAAGGAAATAGCAAACCTCCTTCTGCTCACGTTTCACCCCTAGAGATTCTGATTTACTTGGTCTGGGATATTGGAACTAAAAACATCTCTGCCTCTCATCCCACCCCCACCCCCCAGGCCAGAGCCCGACCAATCTCATCTCCCTTTGCAGAAGCTGTGGCCAGGGCCACCCCCTGCTTGGTCAGGCACTACCATGTGCTATATCTGCTGCTGAGCTGCTGGAGGCATTGAGGCCAGAGAAGTTCAGTGCTTCCTTGCTTATGCAATGGAATATTCTTAGAGCTCTAATGGGCTGCTTTGCTTTGGGGGAGAACAGCAAGCACTGTGCATTCAGGCCCCAGAGCCTGGCCAGCGCGGAAAACCTGCATGCTGCTCCTGGCCAGCGCGTTTTGGGCATGCAGCGCACGCGCCGAGCCGGGCTTCCTCTAACGTCTCATTCTGCATAACACTTTTTGTTTTCATTATGCCTAAATTTGGCCTGCCCAGAGAGCGTGATTAAAATGAAAACCTTATTCTAATAGAGCTCGGGAAATGGAAGAAGAAATCTAAAAATAGGCCACGGAAAAGGGAAAAACTCAAATGGTATAATGACCAAATTGGTTCAAACACACACACTCGCAGTCATTTCTCTTAGAGAGAGAAAACAGCAGCGACATCCACGTAGGTGTTTATATAATCCAGGTCACATCAAAACTCCTGTCAATTTTATAAATTCAAAACCTTGCGAAAAATGGAAGCAAACAGTAATAGGAGATAATAAGAGGAATAATAAGTTTGACTCCCTGCCTCTCGCATCGCAGAGTTTGGCAGAGCCAAGAGGGTATCTATAATGCACTTTGTTCTCTGCGGAGAAACAATGGATGAAGGGAGGAAATATACCATTAACATTCTAACTTAAAGCCTGAGGAAGACTGGCTGTGAGTGCTTGGGTTTTGGTTTCATTCCTTGCTTCCTCTCTAATGAGATAATCCAGCCTTAAGAGCTTAGCTCAAACAACTTCTGTAAGAAGGCATCCTCCAGTCCCGTGGCTTAAGTCAAGTTCTCTAGCTCCAAGTTCCCAGATTCCCTCCATTTTCCCATCAAGGGACTCTTTTGTCTTTATTACTTTTATTCAATCTGTGTTTGTTTAGCTCAACCCATATCTGTATGGCTTGAACAATACAGAGGAGATGCTTAGTATGAATGAATGAATGAGTCCTTGGGAAAGTCATGTAAGTTTCCTGGGCTTGTGTTTCCAAGTCAGTAAAATGTTGGTGGAGAAGTGTTTGGGCTGATGATCTCTAAGCATCCTTTCTGCTCTGAATCTCCAGTATGAAGGTTTCAGTTTGTCCAGCCTTGATAGTCCAGCCAGGACGGAGTGGTTGGCTGGACAGACAAGTGGCAGAAGACTGTGGCCCAGGCTTGTGCCTCAGAGTGGCAGAGAAGGCCAATAGGATAGATACCATCATGTAGTCATGTTGCTCTTTTGTCTTGTCCCCTGCCACCCCCATGTGGTGTGATTTATAGTTTCTTAGTTAAACCTGAGATCCAGAAAAGCTGAGCTATCAGGTTGTAGCACAGAAATCACTGAAGGGATTAAGATTAGAATGCGAGTCACCCCCTTAGTGTGACATACCTCACCTCCCCTTTTACATAAACTGAACTCCCACTCGAGTGGCGATTGGTCCCGGAGTAGAGCAATGAGTGGCAGTGTTGTATTGTGGTCGAGTCTTAAGTGTGTAGGCTCTGGAATCTCACTGCCTGGGCTAAAATCCCAAGCCCTGCTCCCTACTGAGCTGTGTGACCTTGAGCAAGTTAATGCTTAACCTCCCTGTGCCTCCATCTTGTTCCCTGTAAAAGAGGGAGAATTATTATTCTACCTCATTGGGTTGTTGTGAGGATGTAACGAGTTAATACACATGAAGCACCTAAAACAGGGCCTAAAGTAGGCACTCAATAAATGTCAGCTCTTTTTATTACTCCCTCTCTCTTGCATATTCCTGTCTCTGCCTCTGTGCCTTTATTCATGAGCTCCCACTCCTCTGTTGAAACCTGATTCAGCTTCAAGGCCCAGCCCCTCATAGACCATACATCACAGCCTGTCAGGCTGGGAGGAGCTGTGCAGATAATTAAATCCAACCCCCTAATTTTACAGATGAGAAATCAGAGGCACAGAGAGGCACAGCCAATTGCTCAAGGTCGCAGAGCCAGGTGGTGTGGGGCATCCACAAACCCAGGGGACCGACCCTGCAGCCAGGCTTTCCCTCCCCACGCTTGTCAGCCTCCCTTTTTGGACCTCAGAGATGCTACTGATGCATCTTTCCTCTGGTACCTGCTCTCTTGTGAAGGCTTTTTATTAGGGTATAATTAGTAATCACTTTTAGAATAGGGTTTCTTGATGAATCTTGCATCCCTCCCTGTTGAGCATGTTGCTTTGTGCAAAGTCGGCATTCACTGGCAACAATGGCCCATATTGTATGAGGGAGTCATTGTTTACAAAGCACTTTCATATATGTTTGTTACTATCTCATTGATGCAACAATGGCATGAGGTGGGGATTATTTTTATCTCCTCTAGAGAGGAGGAAACAGGTTTAGAGAAAGGGTCTTGCACAGAACCACCCAGCCACCACAGAGGGGAACCTCTGTCTGCAAATGCCCCAGTTACTCCTGCTTGCCTGAATGAATGAATCTGTTACTGAATATTTTGTGTGGATTTGTCTCGTTTTGTGGGCTGTGTGTTAAGATTTATTTATCTTCTCAAAGAATCTATAGTAACCACAGCAGGTTCACAGTATATACTTGTTGAGAAATTAGTCACAGTTTTCCACCGCTGCCTCTGACCCGGAGGAGATAGGGTCTGCCCAGGGTGCCAATGCCATTGGCTGTGTGGCCCAATCCCCTTGCTTCCCAGCTGCGTTTCTCCTTCCCTGGGAAATGTGATGGAAATTATTGGCCTCTTTTCAAATTCTTGATGATGCTTTGAGAAGAGGCTGGTAACTCAACATTTGTGGACTCTTTAAACTGTTTAAACACAAAGCCTGAGAAAGAGTGTGTTTGGAAGCTCCAGAGGCTCAGTCTTGGGACAGAGTGTTTCAGGATTACATCAGGAAGCAGAAGTTGGAGGGGACATGGACAGGAGGTGGGAGGAGGCATCTGTAACCCCCTCCCATTCCCTGTTTCCTGGATCTTTAATTACATCCTTATTTCATCCATTAATGATGTCACTACCGCCTTAATATTATTCATTAAAGCAGTTGAATCCAGGCAACCCTGAGTGGCCTCTCTGTGCATCCCAGAGAGAGCCCTTTCTACAACCTAACAGCAGAAGTGTTCCAAGCAAGGACCTTTCCTCCTTCCGAGAGGGGCCAGGGGAAGAAGGGACCCGGCATGGATGCCCAGTGCCTCCCTCACCTTCCTGGTTGCAACATGCAGATTTTAAACAGAACTGTCTAAAGAAAACATATAGTGGACCAGGAATAGTGCGGTCACTCAAAGACTTTAATGAACAGCCCTGCCCCACCCTTATTTTTAAATAAATTAAGAACATTAGTGGTGATTCTATGAAGAAATGTCAGGTACCATGCTAAGTCTTTTTCTAGCTTTTACTCTTGTCCTCATGACCCTGTAAGTTGGCTATTATTATCCCCATTTGACAGAGAAGAAAACAAAGGCTACGAAAGCCTAAGTAACTTATCCAATGTCCCATAATTATTAAATGATAGAAGTATGATTTAAACCCAGTTTAGACCACTGCACTAGGAATATCTGAGGTTCCAGACATACCTTGCAAAACACTCTAGATTTGTATGGTTTTCCACTTATGCAACATACCAGACACTAGATGTTACACTGAGGCCAGACCATTCATTCACTCATTCATTCATTCCAGATTGGATCAGAGAGTTTCTAAGACCTGACATTCTGTGATTGTGAAGCACAACCCCCACCACCACGACTGCTGCTAATATTTACTGCACTGACAGCTTCCTAGTTGCTAGGCACTGTTAAGTGCATTCACTTGCATTTAATTCTCACATAAATCCTATGATATCGGTATTAGTCCCATTTCACTGAGTAGGAATCTGGGGCTCAGAGAAGTTAAATAACTTGCTCAAGTTCATACAGCTAATAAGGTAGACCCAGGATTTGGGTTTAGACATGTCTGACTCTTAGCCCCTAAACAGAGCTGAGGTGCAGGGTTGGAGAATGGGGATGGTCTGCTCCTCTCCAGGGCACCTGGAGGAGCATCACTGGGTGCCTGGATTAGACTCACAGCTCCACCACTTCCGGTACAGTGTGACACATGCAAGTCAGTCAGCCTCGCTGGGCCTCAGAGCCTCATCTGTAAAATGGGATGACAATAGTACACCTACCTCTTAGGGTTGTTGCTGAGTGCTCAGTACGTTAGCTATTGTTGTTATTTTCTTTTTTCGTAGACCAGAGTCTGTGCTCTTGTCCCCTAGGAAAGCCAGCTGCAAGTCTCTGCATTCCTTGTGCCACTGTGGGAAAACAAAGGCACAGAATTCTGAAGAGAGGTTTAAAGAGAGAGCATCTCTAATGTTACTGAAACGTTAACTTATTCTTTCTTTCTCAAGTTTCTTTCAGCCATGGCAGCCACAGACTTAATAGAATTCAATTCGCTAAAGTTCTATTAGGTCTGGACATGAATTATAGAAGGAGCTTTCCCAGGAAGCTGCTTATGGGACTGACAGCATAACAGCCATTTGTCATGCGATTGTGGATTAAAGGGTTCCACAGGAAGAACATGCCTAGATGGTTAGACAGGACACTCAGAGTGGGCAGGGGCATGCTGGAGAGCTCAGTGTGGGGTCTAGTTACAAGCTGCTGTCCCTACAATGGGACATTATTTGTGCAAGGCCAACAGCCCCCTCATGTTTTGAGGAAACAAACACCCATACCCATGTAAGTTCTAAGAGATTTATTTTTATGCCTCTTTTTTCATCTAAGTAATGAATTTAGTTGACTGTCTTGGGGGAGACATGCCTTCCTGCTTCTGGTGTAATGAGAATATGTATGCAACCTCGAGCCCCGCCGTGGTTATTTCCTCAGCCCACTTTCCCTCTTCCTCCTCCCGTGTCTGCTCCCTAATTCCTCTCACGCCTCCATCCTTACTGCCCAGAGACACCTGTGACATCTCTGCTGCACCCTTGGGAGCACTGCCCAGATTGAAATGGACAGTTGGCACCTTTACTCAGATACAGGGTAGGGGAGGCTGGAAGAGACGACTTTGTATCTCCTTCGAGGTCTGGCACAGTGTGGAACTCAGTAGGTGCTCAGTAGATGCTGGCTGGAGGAAGGCATCTGTGGGCTGTACTCAGCCGGAGTCAGCCAGATTTACTGGGATGTTCCTTACTCCTCCATCACCTCCTCCGTGAAGTTTTTCCTGATGATGTCTTCATCCAGAAATAATGTCTTCCAATCTGAAATCCCATGAAGTTTATCTCCAGCCCTTAAAGATGCATCGTGCTTCATGTTGTATCCTTTACAAGTCCTGGTTCCCTGGCAGGACTGCACACGTCTCCAGGTCAGGGTCAGGTTAGCCCTGTCTTTATTCTCTATGCAGAACCTAGCACGGAGCCCTGGAGAGAGAGGGTCATGTGGGTGTGAACTTGAACAGCATTTTCTCGACATGGGTGGTCTGCATGTAACTGCAATCCCTCTCCCAGCAGACTGTGAGCTCCTCCAGGCCAAACTTACTCGCCTTCTCCTCCCTGGTCTGTAACAGAACCACATGCTCTACACATAGCCCATGTTTCTACCCACGCTAGGGGCTACACTTGTCACCTCTGCGCAGGGATGCCCTGCTCCTGTCGTCAGCCAGGGCTTCTCTACTGATCTTTCACCACCCTGCTTGGTGAGCTGGCTCCCCCCAGAAGTCAGTTCTGATCCCCTGAAAAAAAGTGGATTCTTCCTTTATTGTACCACCATACACTGAACAGAGGGCCTGGCTTATAGTAGCTGGGCAAGAAGATTGTTGAATAAACATTGGATGGATGCTTTATAAATATTCACCGAAAAGGTGAAAGAACCTAGAAGAAGAGCACGCTCCATTGTGCACTTGTTGCATTGTGATATTTATGTCTGTCTCCTCTGCTAAATTATGTTCGTGTGTGTGTGTGTGTGTGTGTGTGTAGCCCCTGTGTCCAGCTCAGTGCTAACGAACAGGAAGTGACCCACCAGCATGTGTTGACTACATGAAACCTAGGCAGGACATGTGACGGGAAGAAAGCATCCTGGGATGGTGGGCTGTGGGAAAGACCTGAGGGGTGGGGTCCCCCAGCAGGTGGCCTTCTCCCCTCCATGTGGCACCACCAGCCAGATCAGGGTTCTTTGTATCTCACTGGGCTTCTGGTTCCCGGAGCCAAGCACCACTTTGGTGATGCTGATACACTCACATGTGCTTGGCAGAAGGCAGTGGGAATGTAACCTGAAGCCCCATCATTTACAAACAGGAAGGGAATTTTTATATACGTGAAATGTATATAAATTACAATACATGTAATGTAAAATAATTAGGGTGAGTGGCACACAGACAATACTCAGCAGTTAGTGGCAGCCTGTGTTACCCTCCCTCAGTGGTGTGTTGGAGTCAATTCACACGTGTCCCTGAGAGCCAAGTGTGTGCCTCTCTTTCTGACTCTGTGGAGTGACTTTTTGTTGGCAGGCAGAAATTGATGATGGTGGGAGTATTTACACCACACAAATCAGATCTTACCCCTCTCTTACCCCCTCCCCTAAAGCTGGTTGTTAAACATTTACCGTTGCTGCCCCTGCCCCACCCCTGCAGGCTTAGACCGTGCGCACTTGGCTTTGTCAGGTGCGGCTGTAGTGGGACAGCACATGAGCTATGCGAGGGAGAGACGGGTGAATGTGGACCGGGCTTTAGGACTTTGTGTGGGATCCGCAGCCTTCTGGGTCTCATACGTCTCCTTCTTCAGGAGCCTGCATCCTCCCTGGGTACACTAGGTAGGCACAGGAGGCGAGGAGGACCTGTTTTACTGCCTTTTAAAAACAGGGATTTACCTTGTCATCCTTCATACTGGTGTTTTTTCCTCTTCTGTTTTCCTTCCCCTTGCATCCTCTGTCTTTTCCAAGCCTTTACTCTATTTGTGCCATAGCTTTGCCACATCAGCATCACAGCATCTGGGGGTATGTGAACTGGAAGGGATGTAGCCATCACCTAGTACCTGGGAAGGTGGATAGATTTTATTCCTTGTGCCAAATTCAATCCGCTGATAGAAGCTATCCTGTGTTGTGAGTCTGTATCAGAGGTTGGTGGCAAAGAGAGCCAGGATTGGCGATTCACGTCTGCCAAGAGTGTGGAGGGTGGAAGCAGGGATGGTTTTACACACACCACGTATTTGCAGACCCTGGGTTCAATCCATTTCATGGAGTAGGCAAGAAAACTGAAGATCAGAAGGGTGAATGACCTGCCAAGGGTCACACAGCTTGTTAGTAGCCAAGCTAGAATTCAAACCCAATCTTTCCCCAGTGTCTTAGTCTGGACTTCATTTTTGCAATGATATATGCAACTTGGGGGAAAGAGGAGAAAGTCACCAATAACATGAACTTTAAATAAAGATTGGAACCAGGAATGGAGAAGCAGGAAGATTACAGATCCTGCAACTCAATCTACCATCCTCTGTTTGGTCAGTTTAGCCAGAAGTCTTATTGTTTTTGTGCTTTAGAGCAATGCCCTTGGTGTGAAATGAGTTTGTGTTAAGAGAGCAGGATATTTCCTGCATAAAGCAAACGGTCCCATCTCACACCATGCTAGAGAGTCACATTTCAGAAGACTTGAAAGCCTGGTCCATGCACAGCTTTTAAAATCCAGGAACACCCAGTTTGGAGGGACTATTAACACCTTAACTTCTTTGTGAGTTGTATTTAACTCATGCTAGTTTTGAGCCCAGGGCTTTGTGAACCATATTTAACTCACATGTCTCTTCACCTTGGGAGCTACAAGGAATATTTTTCAAGTTGCATATAACTTATGCACAGAAAACAATAAAAAATAACAAATTTTTCATTAAATTAGAAAGGATCATTTTGTTTTTGAAGTTTTTATTCTGTTTTCATAATAAAACACTGTGGCCCCAAGGAAAAAAATTTTTTCCTAGCGTGGAAATGTGTTAAATTTGGTATCATCCTCTTCTCTTGAGAAATGGCTCAACCTCATGTTGGCCCAATGTAAATACTATTTTTAAATATCCTATGGTTTGGTAATCTCCACATCTCTTGTAAGTACTTGTGGGAGGGACCACGTCCCCCTTCCCCTTCCTACCAAGTTCTCTCTGCTGGGCTACCTCCCCAAGCTGCTGCGGGACTCCTGCACTTCACTTCCAAAGAAGGGTCAGCTTGTGCCAGTTTCCCTCTTCACCTCCCCCGGCCCCCATACAGCCTGGCCTCAGACCCCAGCACCATATGAATGCTCAGACCTCATCTCTTTGGACCCTGTAGTAGTTTGCTTGCCATAACAAAATACCACAGACTGGATGACTGAACTGAAATTTATTAACTCACGGTTCTGGAGACTAGAAGTCCAAGATCAAGGTGCTATCAGGGTTGGTTTCTGGTGAGGCCTCTCTTCCTGGTGTGCAGATGGCTACCTTCTTGCTGTGTCCTCACATGACTTTTCCCCTGTGAGTGCACAGAGAGCTCTCTGGTGTCTCTTCTTCATTTTATAAGAACACCAGTCCTATGGGATTAGGAGCCTACCCTTAGAAATTTGTTTAACCTTAATTACCTCCTTAAAGGCTCTATCTTTAATACTGTCAAGTTGGGGGTTAGAACTTCAACCTATGAATTTTGGGGGAGACACAATTCAGTCTATAACAGATCCTTAATATGAGGCCCAAGGGATAGTCAGGGCCTGCACTGTGGTTGCCATTTCAGTAGCGTAGGAGAGCATAGCTCAGAAGCTCAAGTGAATTGCACAAGGTTGTCAGGCCAGTCAATGTTGAAGCTGGGAGGAGAACCTGAACTTTCTGACCCTTCACCTGACCTCTTCCCATTGTTTCCCCCGGTTCCCCAACACAAGTCACACCCAAGTAAAATTACAATAGTCTTTTCTCGGACCTTATCTCCTTGACAACATTTGACAGTATGACTACATGCCCGTTATTATTTTAATGATGACATCTCAAATAAATTAAATTGTGAAGGAGAAAATTTTACCCCAGACATCACCGTTCTGACACCATCAGTCTTCTTCTTTGTCTGTGTCACATATTTTATCAATATATATCCATTAGACTCAATTGTCATGAGAAGTAGGAAGTCCATGGACTTGTCAAGCTCTTCAAATCTATGATGTGGAAGGATTGCAAAGCCGCGGGCAAACACAAGAGCATGAAGTGTAAAGTGGTTGCAGATAGACAAGTCCTTTGTCTGTGAGGCTAGGCCACCCAGCAGCTACTTTGTGGCTCTCTTCATAAACTAGCTGGCCAATACTAGCTGCTCTTTGGAATTTCCTGGCCTTATGAACATCCCTGGAAAGTAATCATCTGAGTTCAGGACAGAGCAGCAGAAGACACTTTGAGATCCCCACAGAGCCTATGCTCTGACTGAAGCTGAAGTGCCTTAGTCTGGACTTCACCCACGGGAAGTGGGTGTCATTGGGATCTCACACACTCTTCCAAATGTCCTGCTCCAAATGTCCTTCTCCTGGTGGAGAAGGGGCTGTTAGGAAGCAAGGTGCCAGGCAAACACATCAAGGAGAAGCAGTGCCTTCCTGTTCCTGACCCAGGCCTCCTCTCTGAGGGAGAGGTAGTGAGGCTGAGCAGAATGAGTATGGGTGGAGTCACACCAACTATCGTTCACATGCAACTCTGCCATGTAGTCATTTATTCTCTCACATCCTCCCTTGTTCTGGTAAAATTTTAAAATGGCTTTCTGTCTTGCTACTTGCTATTAGGGTGACATTCAGAAAGACACTTAACTGAGTTCCAACTCTCAGTATAATGGAGATACTAACAGCCACCTTGTAATGCTATTTGGAGGATTAAATGAAACAATGCATGAAAGGTCCAAGCACAATATGTGGCACATAGTAGGTGCCCAATAAATAGTATTCATTATTTTAAAATGGAAATGTACTTGTGTGACAGGCTTATATTTACAGATCCTTGTCTAAGAAAATGTTTCTCATCCATATTATTCTTCTTTAAAATTCATATGCTCTTGGATGCAGTTTAGCTTCTGCACAAAGTTTATACTGACCTGGTGTCATCAATAAGGGACTCATTATTTCACCGGTTTGGTGAGGCAATCCCTGGAAAGGCATTAGGATTTGGGAATGGCAGGTGATTATGGATGGGGCTAAATTATTTACTTCATCAAAGTGTCTCTGGCTTTATCATGCAGGCCTGTCACAGGAAGCTGTACATAAAGATGAATAATAGTCCCTTTAACTCAGGGATCTGAAAGGTCACTGGGGCCGTGGCAGACATATAAAGTTGTGTTTGCTGCATCCATCAAGATGCAATTGTGTATGGATGTGATGCATGGCAGGAGGCGCAAGGGTGGACTTTTGCTTTCCACTTTGTATTCCGGTCGTGGTGGGCTGCCATGTAGAGAGGCAGTGATCAGCCCCGTGGAGTCCCAGAATCCTGCATTTACACCACTCTTCGTAGCCACTGCCTCGTATGGGGGAGCATTCAGGGCAGCGGGGGTTTGCAGAATGGACCCGCAAGTAGAGGGTAATGGCCTGACTGTTTTTCCATCTGATAGGTGTCCTGAGTCTCAGCTCACTCCTTATCTCCCCGGGATAATTGATGGGAAAAAAAGAAGAAAATGAAGCAAAGTGACTAATTCTGTCACTGCCACGTGGCGCACCCCAGCGGGGGTCAGTGGACTCTTGGTTCTAGAGTTCTTGGCCTGAGAAGCAGGGACTGACTCCCACTGAGGCTCTTGGCATCCAGAGCTTCTGAGAAGTCATGTGGCCTCTCTGAGTGCCCGATGCATTTCGGATGAGGCTGCCTTTCATCTTCTCTCCTCCTTCATCAGAGACACCAGCCACATGTGCCACTGTGGGCAAGTCATCTCCTGCTCTGGGTCCAACATCCTTGTTCTCCAAACACCAGTCACATTGGTGCCACCTTCATTATCCATATCCTATTTGTGTAACATGTACTTAATATTTTTTCAAATGGACTAATTTTTAATTTCAGTAAATTTATTTTAAAAGAAGAAATCTTATATCATTACAGTAAGTGAATATAGGAAATACTTGAATGAATAGATAAAATGAAAACCAAACAATGGGATTAAATTCTTACTAGATGCTTTGGCCAAATCAAACTCCTTAAGCCTGAAGCTTGCTCTTTGTTAAAAAGGGAGCTTGGCAAGCGTCAGAGAATTGTTAAAGACATAGCAACCCCCAACTGAGACTTTCTCTTTGCGATACTCAGAGGAATTAAAATAGAGTTTCAACAGGAATAACTTTCTCACAATGTGATTTAATGTTATTTAACCATCCGTCCTTGCAGCATGTAATGCATTGCCTGGGCCATCTAAAATTAGACGTCATACCAACAGTGGTATAAATTCTATGCTTTGGGGAAAACTGTACTGGGAACCTTTAGTTCCCCTTTAACTCCAAATTTTTATTACTTGCATCTATTATCCCTAATGATCAGCTAATTAACCATTTGTATTTCCACTTTCACTTCTACTACTTGCTTACTGGCCTGTATTAAACTGGTATTTATTTGAACCACCCACCCAACATTTTATACCTTCAAAAACTTCCAGGTGCTAATTAAAAACCACTGACTCTTTTACTCAGCAAACTACTGAAGGCTGGAGGCAGGCCAGGGAACGAGCCCTGAAAATCCCTCTGCCCAGTGCCCCAGAGGGGCGTGTGTTGGATCCCGGAGCACAGAGCCTATCCCAACAGCAGGACGCCTCCTCACTCTCTTCCTGAGGGTCGCCACCGTTCCAATGAGTAGTGATTTGAGACAAATGCAAAATCGATAGCACAAGACTCACACCGCTCTGGTCGTCTCCTGTTCTTTTCCATTCAACCTCCCTTGGCTTCCCGAGATGAGAGTCGGGGGAGAGATTCATCTCCCACCTTGTTTCTTATCAATTCACTCTTGTAGCCACAGGGATGAGAATGGCGGGTATTTCTAGGTTATCAAGGGAGAGATAGAAAAGACAAGGCACTGACAACTTGCCATAAAGACCCAAAGCCCTATTTGTGGGCTTTCAGAAAATTAAAGTTTTAATTGTCATCTTCAGTCTGCAC
The DNA here is from genome assembly GCF_020740605.2 of Lemur catta. Classification (NCBI taxonomy): domain Eukaryota; kingdom Metazoa; phylum Chordata; class Mammalia; order Primates; family Lemuridae; genus Lemur; species Lemur catta. The sequence goes on along the minus strand of NC_059131.1, from coordinate 21,800,474 downwards.
AGATTGAGATCCTTGCTAAGGATTGCTCCCTAGTGAAGTCTGAAAGTATTTTAGGTGGTTGGATTGCCTGAAATCTCTTTAATGAAGTGGCGTGTGTGTGTGTGTGTGTGTGTGTGTGTGTGTGTGTGTGTGTGTGTGTGTGTTCTCCCTGACAATTGTCTGACACAGACCAGTGGCCTTTTCCTCCACAGATCTTGCTTGTTCTTCTTACTTGAGACCTTCTTCTTTGACTCCCTTGTTTTTCTTCCTGTGTCTTAGCCACCCAGAAATGGCCACCTGTCCATGCCTGGATATTCCCTGTGTGTGCAGTGGGCAGAGTTGTAATGAAACAGCCGTTTCCCCACCTGACTTCCGCATGGCGTCACCACCTCCTCAACTTTCCTCTGAGAGGCTTTAAGTCCACTCTCTTTCTACCAGCGTTCTGGACAGTACCTGGGGATATCCGCATTGCTCTGGTGGAACACTTGCCAGGTGCGGACATGGGCAGTATAGCACAATTGATGACCTCAGCTCAGCCCAAATTTGCCAGCCACTGTGCAATCTTTAGTTACCTTTGTATGTGTCCACATCAGCTTACAGCTCCTTCTTCCCAAATTCTAATTGTTCAGCACTAGCTTCCACAGCTATATTCTGTTTTGGGGGGTGTTCCTAGCTTCCTGGCTCATCTCCTCTTTTCTAAGCTATCTCTTTCCTCTTCTGTTATCCTACAGAGCCCTTTCTTTCTGATGTAAAACGCTGTTAGTGTTGCTCTAATGCTGTTTAGAAGCTTCACCATTTCTCACAGACACAATGCACACGTGCCCACTGTGTGCTTTAAGCCCTTTTTCCCAACTCTCCCTGACCTTTTACCTTAGCCTTAAAACCTCCCTAAAGCATTCATGCCTTTATGTATGGTATATCCCAGCTAGAAGTCTATGAAAAAGTAGAACCATGTGTGGGGATTTTTATTTAGACATCTGGATATTTGAAAACTCCTGGAAGTTATTCATCTACAGAAGCCTAGGGTTGTACAGACTCATCTTTAGTTTGTGCACACAGACACCCTTCTGTTTCACCTCCTCACTCACACATACATGCTAAACGCCTTACAGCCTGGGCTCTGTCACCCCCAGCTGGTGTCTCTGTCTATCTAACCCAGCAAGGTGAAGGTCGTGCTCCCACCCAGGAGTGGAACAGAGATGGAGGGATGGGGACAGAGAGGTGGAAGAAACCAGTAGCCTGATGCACATAAACAGTGGGTGATAATGACAGGGACTCCTGCCTGCTTGTGCAGGGATGCTGCCCTGTAGCCCTCCATGTGTGGGGGGCTCCTCGTCTGTCATGTCAGCTGCCCCCCACAATCACTCTGTGAGGTTGGGGAGGTGGGCACTACCATTGTTCTCATTTAGTAGGTAATGGATCTAAGACACAGAGAAGGTGGGCATACTTTCCTGCCTGGAAGGTCACTAATGGGCTGGTATACCCACCCCTGGCAGCACCTTACACCCCAGGCTGGGATTCCCTCAGACGGTGGAAGGCGGCAGGGGCAGAGAGGGAGCCACAGGCCTCCAGGCAAGTGAGTTATCATAGCTCGACGACCTCTCTGACCTTGTGTTGTCCTATCTGCTGGATGCAGCAGTCTTCCTGGCCTTCCTTACTTTACATCTTCTGGTTATGAGCTGTGTGTGAGCTGAGGGTATGTCAGTTCTTTGTGATCTAAACAACACTGGGAACATGGTAGGCTTTAGGGACCAATCCATCCCTGACCTCCAGGCCCCCTCCAGGTCTCAGGGGTCTCATTAGGCCAAGTGGAGTGAGATGGCATCAAAGGGACAGACACTAGCTGCCCTTGCATCCTTTGCACCCTCCCCCTCTGTGGCCCCAGCGGCAGTGGGCAGCCACCTTTAACTTTCATTTGGAAATGCATCTGTAGATTCAGTAGTTAGCTCTTGGAGGATGAGATTACCGTTCTGAAAATGTTCTAACTGCGGCTTCACAGATAGGCAGTCTTTTACATTTTGCACTGCCGTAATGAGAAGGGGAAAAAAGAGATTTAGTGTTCCCGATTTGCCTCTGAGTATTGTCTAATTGTCTTGAAAAACAATCGACTTGGTCTTTCTTACTTGGCTTCTAATACTAAGCACACATATATTATGTCTCCCAGCTTACTTATCTGTTTGCCACTGTTGCTTGGGGAAGGTTAATTTCTTCTCAGTCTAAGTTGTTTGTTCCCTGAAAATACCTCCTGAAGGGGACACTGAGGCTGAACCCATACACGTCTGGGGAAGTGGAGAACCCTGTGACTTCCTGAAGCACAGACCCACCTAATAGTGCGGGCCCCCTCCTCCCACCTCCAATCCCCAAGCTTGTCACCCCATTATTTATCTGTATTTCTTCTTAAATTTACATTTCACTGTGTAGACAACCCAAAACAATGTTTATTCTACATGAATGAATCATCCCCAGTGCAGTCAATTTATATGTCTTAGTAGGATAAAAAGATGATTTCCCCTGATGGATCTGACCGAACATACAGCAATCTGTATTAATGGTTACGAAGAAAAAGACTTGCACCTTGACAGCCCAATGTTATTTTTGTCTCTAAACAGAGGCAGACGTAGTTAAATCTCTGTTCAATTCTCCACACTTTAACTACAACGAAGAATACTCCAAACATGATAGTGGACTCAGGCAAACAACCAATTACTGTTTTACGAAGTTAATACCAGTTGCCAATCATTTAATTATTATTAAACAACCAGTTGAATTCAAGCAAACACAAGGGTTAGCCTGACTATTTTCAGCTTTTCAATAATTGTGGGAGCTTCATCTCTTCTGGCCCATCCCTTGCTTAAATCTGCTGCCTTAATGAGCTACCTTGTTCAGAACCTCATGTCCATGGAGTCATGGCAATGGCAGATTTCTTTGGTCTGAATTATGTGGACTATTGCCCAAATTGCCTCTTTGTTTTGCTGGCATAGACACAGCTCACTGAGAGTGAATATCTCCCTGAGGTTGCTTTAAAAAAAGATCTGGCATTTAATAAAAGCAATTCCTTGCTTGATTAACAGTTCAAGCCATTTAGATAATTAAGAAAGAATTCCTTTGAATACATTGTAACTATTTTTTGAAAGTTCTCTTATATTTTTAAAACCCCATTTAGGTTATTGGCACATTTACAGAAAACAGAGAAATCGTTCTGAAGCCAGAATGAATGGTTTGGGAGTCGGTGAAGAGGGGGTGGCTGTAAGTGTCTAAAGTAGGTCTTGGACTTCGTTTTTAGCTTCCAACCTCCTCCTCCTTCTCCTCATTGTTGTTAGAAACCACAACTGGTAACCAAACAAATTAGTTCCAGTGTTTTCCCCTTTCCAGTGTAGGTACAAGGGAATAGAACAATGATCTAAAAATCATTGGCAGAGGGAGATGGGAAAAGCAGAAATCCTGAATAATCTACTGACTTGATAATTAGCCCCAGAATACAATTTGGCTATGGAAGGTTTTCCTCTCTCTCTCTCTCTGTCTCTCCCCCCATAGGCAAGACCATGGAAGTTGCCCAGTGCAATCAAGGGCTAAGCTTTCTTCTCTCATTCACTCTCCATACTTCACTGAGCTTAAGTGGGTGACTATTTCGGGTGACATGTGTGGGTTCCTTATGTGACTGTGCCAAATACATTTAATCTTAATTAGGTTTAGGAGATTTTGTTTTGTTTTGTTTTGACATTTAAACCAAGTCAACATTTGAACAGAACTATTTTCTTTCATTGTATAGTTTACCTTACAGAACTAGAGGTAGGTTTTGATTTGGAGTCTATCATTATTATTATTTATGCCCCTCCAGACTTAGAGGTTAAGAAATTGGTAACTGTCATTTCCCAGACTGATTTGCCCTGCACTTGCACTGCAGTACTGCAGTAGAAAGACTACTGACCTAGCAGTCCAGCAAACTTCAGGAGCCTAAAGCTGACTCTTCAATAAATAACTGTGGTTCCAGGCTGTGATTTCTCACCCTCGATTTCCTCAGTAGAAGATGATGGGCTCCTGGATGATTTTTAGGGATGCTTTTAACTTTAATGGTCTGTAGACTCCTAGCAAATGGAAAGATGTGTTTCTCTTCCTGGAGAAAGAAAGAAAGATGTCAGCCAGGGAGGCAGGAAGGAAAACAAAAAATGAAAAAAGTTAAGGGAAGAAAAGAAGGCAAAAATGAGGAGTGGAGGCCCATTTTCCCTGCGGCGGTGGTGTGGGTCCTCTGACCCGTGAAGGCTGGAGAGGGTGTAGCAACCGCAGACACAGTGCACGGTGCAGGCAAAACCCGTATGTCTCAGAGCCGAACTTATAATCATTAAAAGTAAATGAGAAAACTGAAGCATTGCTCAGTATAGGTAGCAACTAGAATACTCTTTTTTTTTTTTTTTAAAGAAAACAGTCTCTGGGATTGAGCGATAGATGACTAGTCATTGAGCTTAAAAAAATTCTATGCGTTTTTCAAATTAGGTGCAATGAAGGGGAACTGCAAATTGGGAAAGCAAATAGGTTATTGTTTCCCATGTTTCTTGTTTTCTTCACTCACTCTTGGTGGAAGGCATTTCTCACAGCGTCTGCTAGTTATTATATATTATATATTTTTCTCCCATCAGCCAGGTGAGGGAGGGGGTGTCCCTGGGCTTTGTGGTCTCCCTGGGTTGAAGGTTGTTCCTTTCTTCCCATCTGTGGGTTCATAGGGGTTTGGAGGAGCTGCCTTACATCCTGTTTCTCCCTGGGGAAAGAGAAGGCTGTGTGTGCCTTTAGGGCCTCTCTGCCCCTCTCTGTGAGCTGGGCCCACCTGGTCTGGATGACAAGGGGCTGGTGCATACAGGAGCCCATGGGATTGAGGCAGGAGCCTGGTTCTGCACCATTGTGAGGCTCTGCTCTGTCACCACACACTGGAGATGCCAAATGCCTACTCTGCAGACCATTCCAGCTCCCCACATCATCTTGCTTAGGACCTGGAGGCCCCAGGCCTTGGGGAGGTTGTGCTTTTTCCTTTCTGCCTGCATTCCTTGGTGACCAAGTGGGTAGAGGTAGACTTGAGCCAAAAAGGCTCTCCCTGGATCCCCAAGCGAAGAGGCTGCTGTTAGGTCTGATGTGTAGGAAACCTGAATGCCGGCAGGGCCATGGCCCTGCTCAGTGATCTCCCTGTTGCCAGCACTTCCTACTGAAAGTTCCTGGGGGCTCTAATCCTAATAATATTTTGGGGGTGGGTTGTAGAGGTTTATAAGAAGTTGTCTCTCCCTGTCCCCGCAGCAACCTATTCTCTGCATATCCTAAACTTCTTCCAAGTCACTTTTATGTAATCACCTTAGATTGTCTTTGAAATAAATAAAACCAGTGAATAGTTCATGTTCCTTGCCTGAGCTTCAGGAAATGCTGGGAATGTTGAAGATGCATGCAAGGGTTTATTTTTGTGCCCAGACACAGGCTAAGGACTGACTAAACCTGGGACCTTTCCATGGTCCAGCATGTTGGTGGCTGGACCTACCTTAGGTCCTTCCCTGAGAGGTTCATCCTGCCATCTCTTAGCCCTGAGTGCCGGCCCCACCTGTCACCCTTGAGACTCAGTTCAGGCATTGCCTCCTCTACGGCTCCTCCCTCCCTTTCCAGTCCCTCCCCATCCCTCACTCTCACCTCCAAGCAGTGTGGGTGGCCTCATTCTGGGCTGTCACCATTCTTAGAGTGCTAGACGCACCACAGTGAATTACAGACTCACCTCCCCTACTTGAAGTCAGGAGCTTTGTGCTGTTCTGCACCCTAATGCCACACAGTGCCTGGTACAGAGGAAAATTCTGAACACGAGTACACTAAACGAATAGATGGAAGTAGGTGATACTGGCCCTGGCCATCGCTATTGGCATTGTGTCTTTTGGGTTCCACTGTTGCATTCCTTGATCAGCCAAATGGGGTATATTGATGATAGTACAATAGCATGTCTCTTTCTCATTTCAAGAAATGATTTTTTAATGCATTTCTCTATTATTTTTTCTTTTTGTCAATTATTCTCTTTCTAAAAAAAAAAAAAAAACCCACTAAGTTTCTTAAAGTGTCCAACCCCTCCTCTTCTCTATGACCCTATTCTCAACCACTTAAATGTCCAACTTGGTGCCCTGGCAGGATCTCAACCTTCAGAGTTTTGTTTTATTCTTTTAAGTTAGACTAGAAGTTTCTGAAAATGTTTCTTCTTCAGTCAAAAGAGAAGTAGGAAATTATGGCAGAGAAGAGGCTGTGGGAAGTTCATTGGTTCTGCCTGGGGAGAAAGGCCACATCGAAACTAGCCAGCGGGGGCCGCCACGGGTTCCGATTCCAGACATTTCAAATCCCCCCATCTCGCTGATTCCTCACAATAGCTCTGTGAAGTAGCTGCAGCAAATTTTTTAAAATTTCTCTTTTAAAGATTGAAGAATGGAAACTCAGAAAAGCTCAACAGCTTATCCAAGTTCTCATGAGCGGTGAGCACAAAAGTAGCCATAGAGTCAAGGCCCTGACTTAAAGCAGTGCTTTAGCCGCTGCTCTGGATGCCTCCCCGTTCTCTCCCTCCTAGTTTTTTTTTTTTTTTTCCTCCAGGAAAATTCTACAGAAAGGCCAGAGGCCTTGCCTGTCTAGGACCAAGCTTTCTGTGCACACTCCCAAGTATTATTGTCCCTGGGGCTGGGGTAAAGGCTTCCCTACCTAAGTGGGCTTACAGCGTGAAAGGAGTTCTTTGAGTTATCGTCATTCTACCTTTGGCCATCCATGGAGGCTAAGCAGGCTCTAGGTATGGTGGCCGTGTTCTAGAACATGGCCAGAGACTGTCATACTTCTCTAGAGCGTCACCATTCTTTATCTGCATAGGAAAGTACATTTGCCAGAAAGAGCTGGATGCTAGGAGCAGGGATTTCTGTAGTTTGTTGTAAGAAGACCAAATTCTACATGTTTTCTATGTGGCACAAAATCTCTCCAAGTCATGTATGGTTTCTAAATCCTGAACAATAACTCATATTCCAGCAATATTTGAAACCCCCCATTTCCAAAGGTTATAGAAAAAAATTCCAAATCCTTAGATTTCCCTTTAATGGGATTTCTGTGGATAATTTTGTCCCTGTGAGTGACCCTAGGGCTGAGTATACATGGCTCTCCCCAAATGGAAAGGAGCCAGTGAAGATACTGATTTAATAATAAAGCACCCCAAGTGTCACACATGCACACAAAAAGGGAGGCTTTGACCACATAATCACCAAATGGTGGCACTTGTTTCCCTCTTGGATTTAGACATCTGAGCTTGTTTCCTAATTAGCTAATATAACAAAGGATACTGGCAGGTGTGGGGAATCTGTCTGGCAGGCTTCACCTTCTGGGATTGGTGACTGATGACACCACCAGCGCAGTGCTCACCCCTAAGATACCTGGTCACTAACCCTCAGGCAGCTCCGAGACTTGTTTTTTGACAGGAAGATCTGGAACTCGCTCCCCCACTGCCTTCTGCACACGGTCCTACTTAACTCATTTTTGTACCCCTTGGATGGCCAGGTCTAAAGCTTTAGTTGATCCAAATGCTTGGTCCAGTAACTGCATGAATAAACAAGTCTAGTGCTTTGGTGACAGTGGAAAATTCCTCACATATCATATCTGTGCTTTAAAAAATATTTAATCAAATATTTATTGAGCACATATGTTGTGCATGGATATAGAGAAGGATTAGAAAGAGTCCCTGATTTAAGGAGATTTAAAGTCAAGTAGTAGACAAATCATTAGTGAGAACATCAACAAATATTTGGTGAGCACTTGTATGCTAAGCACCGTCCCTGGCATTTGGGCTGTACTGGTGAATGAGACAGACGTGGTCTCTGCCTCCGGGGAGCCTACAGTTCAGAAAGGGAGAGAGACAGTGAGCAAGCGATGACAGCAAGGAGGAATAAGGAGTTTGATGGGGAAGGACAGGGTGCTCTGAGATCTTAAGCTGGGTCTTAAGAGAGATTCAAAGGTCAGAAATCATATATAACTGGGGATGGAAGGGGAGAGACTTGAGGATGCTTCAAAGAAAAGCATTTGAAAAAAAGAAAAACAAAACCTTTGAAAGGCCCGTGAATAGGAGTAGGAGGAGAGCATTTTTGGTGGAGGAAATAGCAATGAGCAAAGGCAAGGAAGTGGGAAAGCAGAGTGTGCTCAAGAAATGGAGTTATCTGGACTGGTTGGAATATACATGGAGATAGGACAGTTAAAAGAAGTCATGAATAGCTGTTAATAGTTGCTGAATTTATTTTAGAAATCTTTTTAAAAATGATTGAAATATAAAGAAATGGTGTTAGAATCATCAACCACCATATACCCCTTTGGTTAAATTTTTCTAATTCTTAATATTTTGCCACATTCTTTCTCTACATATGTAATAAAAATATTAATGTATGTATGTATATACATGTGTGTGTGTATATATATGTTTTGTTATTGTTGTTGTCATTGAATCATTTGACAGTAAATGAGTAAGTTGTGGACATCATGACCTTGTGTGTATCTCCTAAAATCAAACAAATAGCATTTTATTTACACTTATTCTTCTACATTAAAAATAAAAAAAACTTAATAAGAGCTCAATCTCCCCCTCCACCACTACATCCATTCCCCTGCACTGTGCCCCACCCCACCAGAGCTTCTTTTAAGGTAGTCCAGTCTCCACCTGCGTCTTTCTGAGCCTTGAAATGAACAGCTGCTGAATAGCCAGGTTGCTCTGAGAAAAGAAACAAGTTTAAACAACTCCAAAGTCATTTGTAATCTCTGCTGGGTTGAAGCAGACGGGGCCATCTGTGCTTTCTGCTCATATCTCAGAACCTGAAAGAAAATATTCCATGAGGCTTAGGAGAAAATGACATAAAATGAACCCATTCTGCTGTCAGCGATCACAATGGAGCTAGAGAACAGATACAACATCAATTCATTCTTACTATAATTTCCAGATTGCCATCTTCCCATTTGTTCAGATGCAGGTCTGATGGCTCAAATTGGTCTTTGAAATATTTAAGGAGGTTTTTTTATTTTGGTCTTTTAATATTGGCTTATCAGGTCCAGTAATTTTACCTCCCAGGGTGAAATTGGCGGCTAACATTTGGAGGAAATCCATGCTGTATTTTTTCCTAAGTTTTGCTGATTGTCGCCCACCAGGCTACAGTAAATGTGCCTCTGTCTTGTTAAGAAGACAGCCAGGGAGACTGGACGCTTTATTACAAAACCATTGGTGGTTCCAGGAACATTTCCTCGGCAGAGAGGGCCTTTGTTAAGCATTTATCTATTTATCTATTTTTCTCCTATAATACCTTAGATCTCCTGTTTAGAAGAAGTCTTCCCATTTGGCTGTCAGGATAAAAGAGAAAACTCAGGCCCACAAATGATTCTTTTATTTCCCCTTCAAGGCCATGTGTGTGCCTCATAGAGAGAGATTAGGAAGGAAGAGCAGGGCAGAAGGAAAGGGGGCTGAGATTGAAGACAATTGTCAACCTCACCCCATCTTTCTCCTGTGGCAAAGTAATAAATGGAATAGGCATCAATGCTCCTTTTATAAAAATTTGCTATTTTAATTATAAAAAAATAATTATTTTTAAAATAATTGAATAACAAAGAAGAAAATAATTGTCTATAACTGCTATTAATAATCTAATGGGTTTTTTTAATCAGGCTTTACTTTGTGGGTTTAAAATATAGAGATGAGAATATCCCATACAAAATTTTTAAGATGATATTTTCACTTAACATTGCATAAGCTCTTAATAAGCACCTTTGTTAGAGAATACATGATAACTTATCTTTTGGGTGTGCCATAATTTACTTTATCATTTCTTATGTTGGGCTGTTAGTTTGCTTCCTAGTTATGTTCTGTTTTGTCTTTCCTGTAAAGATTGCAGCAGTGAATATTCTTATGTAAAAAAGCCTTTATGTGTACACCAGATAATTTTCTTGGGATGGATTTCAATGAGTTAAATTACTGGGTCAAAAGGTAGGCACATTTTAAAGGATATCTATATTTGCCTTCAGAGTCTTTAAAAATGCTCTTCCAGAACAATTTATATTCCTACTAGCAGTGTATAGGAATGCTTATCTCACTGAACACTTGCCAGAACTGAATATTACTTTACAAATATATTTTAATTTGATAGGTAGGGAAAAATACCATTTTATTTTAAAATTGCAATGCTTCACTTACTAGCAAGGTTGAACAACTTTTCACATTTGTTAGTTGTGTTAGTGTGTCCGTGTGTGTGTGTAAATTTTCTGTTAATGTCCACAGACTTTTTTACCTACCACTATCAGTGTTTTTCAAAATTGTTTGGATGATAGCAAGAGTAACCCTCTGTCTATTATGTTTGTTGTAAATTTTTCCCAATTTGAAAATCCTTTACAATGTTTTCATGCAGTTTAATAAAGCATACCTCAATTTATTATGCTTTGCTTTGTTTTACTTCACAGATATGGTGTTTTTTACAAATCGAAAGTTTGTGGCAACCCTGGGTTGAGCAAATCTATCAGAACCATTTTTCCAACAGCATGCACTTACTTCATGTCTCTGGGTCACGTTTTGGTAATTCTCACAATATTTCAAACTTTTTGTTATTATTATTATATCTGTTATGGTGATCTATGATCAGTGATTGTTGGTGTCACATTGTAATTATTTTGAGACACCACAAACCACGCCCATATAATTGAACTTAATCTATAAACGTTGTGTGTGTGTTCTGACTGCTCCACTCACTGGCCGTTCCCCCATGTCACATCCTCTCCTCGGGCCTCCCTGCTTCCTGAGACACAACAATATTGACTTTAGACCAATTAACAATCCCACAGTGACCTCTAAGTGTTTAAGTGAGAGAGAGAGTCATATATCTCTTAAGTGAAAAACTAGAAATGATTAAGTTTAGTGAGAAAAGCATGTCAAAAGCTGAGCTAGGCTGAAAGTTAGGCCTCATGTACCAGTTAACCAAATGTGAATGCAAAGGAAAAGTTCTTGAAGGAAATTTAAAGTGCTACTCAAGTGAATACTGAAATGATAAGAAAGCGAAATAGCCTTGTTACTGAAATGGAGAGAGCTTTAGTGGTCTGGATAGAAGATCAAACCAGCCACAACATTCCCTTAAGCCGAAGCCTAATCCATAGCAAGGCCCTAATACTCTTCGATTCTATGAAGTCTGAGAGAGGTGAGGAAACTGCGGAAGGAAAGTATGAAATTGGTTCCTGAGGTTTAAGGAAAGAAGCCATCTCCAAACATAAAAGTGCTGAAGCAGCAAGTGTTGATGTAGAAGCTACAGCAAGTTATTCAAAAGATCTAGCTAAGATCACTGATGAAGGTGGCTGCACTATACCACAGATTTTCCACATAGATGAAACAGGCTTCCATTGGAAGCAGATGCTATCTGGGACTCTCATAGCTAGAGAGAAGTTGATGCCTAGCTTTAAAGCTTCAAAGGAAAGGCTGACTCTCTTGGTAGGGGGATAATGTAAATAATGCTTTTAAGTGGAAGCCAACGCTCATTTACCATTCTGAAAATCTTAGAATTATGCTAAATCTACTCGGCCTGTTCTCTCTAAATCCAACATCCAGAAGTGCTGGATGATAGCACTTCTGTTTGCAGCATGGTTTACTGAATATTTTAAGCCCACTATTGAGACCTACTACACAGAAAAAAAATATCACTTTCAAAATATTACTGCTCACCAAGAGCTCTGATGGACATGTACAAGTAGATCAATGTTGTTTTCATCCTTGCTAACACAACATTCTAGGTGCAGCTCATGGATCAAGGAGTAATTTCAACTTTTAAGTCTTAATATTTAAGAAATACATTTCATAAGACAATGGCTGCTATAGACAGTGATTCCTCTAATGATATGGGAAAAGTAAATCCTTCTAGAAAGGATTCACCATTCTAGATACCACTAAGAACATTCATGATGCATAGGAAGAGGTCAAAATATCGACATTAATATAAGTTTGAAAGAAGTTGATTACAACCCTCATGGATGACTTTGAGGGGTTTAAGACTTCAGTGGAGGAAGTAAGTGCAGATGTGCTAGAAATAACAAAAAAACTGGAGCATAAAGATGTGATTGAATTGCTGCAATCTCATAATAAAACTTGAATGGATAAGGAGTTGTTTCTTGTGGATGAGCAAAGAAAGTGGTTTTTTTGTTTTGTTTTGTTTTTGTTTTTTGAGATGGAATCTACTCGTGGTGAAGATGCTGGGAACATATCTGGAATGACAACAAAGGATTTAAAATATTACATAACCTTAGCAGATAAGCAGCAGCAGGGTTTGGGAGGATGGACTCAAATTTTGAAAGAAGTTCTTCTGTGGGTAAAATGCTATCAAACAGCATTACATGCTACAGAAAAAGGAAGAGTTTATTGATGTAACAAACTTTATTGTTGCTGTATTTTCGAAAGTGTCACAGCTACCTTAACCTTCAGCAACCAGCACCCTGATCAATCAGAAGCAAGACCCTCCACCAGCAAAAAGATTGTGGCTCAGATGATTGTTAGCATTTTTTTAGCCATAATGTATTTTTTAATTAAGATGTGTACATTTTTAGACAATGCTATTGCACACTTAATAGGTTATAGTATAGAGTAAGCATAACTTTTAAATGCACTGGGAGCCAAAAAATTCATGTAACTCACTTATTTGCTTTATTACAGTGGTCTGGAAACAAACCACAATATCTTCAAGGTATTTCAAGCAGTCAAATTTTCTTCCTTTTTCCTTTAATCCTTTCTATTAATTTTAATCTTAGAATATCCTCTCTTAATTAGAAATGTGTGAAATACTATTTTGTATTTCTATTGAGTTTTGTTATGGATTAATTTTTTTACACCTATTTTATTTTATCTGCTTTTTATTGTGGCAGATGATTTGAACTGAGGTTCCAAATAGTCAACCAGTGGCCCCAGCAGTAACTAATGACTAGTCCTACCCTCCCTATGAAACTGAGATGCTCCATTTATCATATATTAAATTTGTATGTAGAACTGGGTCTGTTTCTGGAGTCTCCATTCAGTCCCACTGATCTGTTTTGGTGCCAGCACCATACATTTTAAGAATTAAAGCTTTATAAAATACCCAAATGTATGCTAAGAGAATTCCCCATTTTCCCATTCCTCCATCCATTTTCTTTATCAAAAAAAGGCAAAATTATTTTTAACTATTTGTTATAATAGAGGGACTTTAGAATTATTTTTCAAGTTCTAAAGAATCCTATTCATATTTTGGCTGGAATTGTTTAAACCCATACATGAACCCAGCCTTCTTCAAGGTTGCAATTTATATTTTATAAGCTCATGTTATGACCAGAATTGCTGATTCCTAAACATTCATGGAAAACATTAAATCCTCATCTTCAGATCACTTGGTGCATCTGAATTGCCCTGAGAGTTTGGAGAGAACCCTGAAATGGAATGTTTCAAATTCCCTAGAATTTTAATTATTAATTGATTGTTGATGACAAAGACTATATCAGGGCCTACATTAAACAAAACATACAGACCAGTTGAATGTAAGTCAATGAATGAATGAATGGATGAATGGATGGATGGATGGATGGGTGGATGAGATTGCAGATGGGCCATGAAAAATGAGACATCTGGACTAATGGAGGCCTCAGTACCATCTAGGCAGTGGTGACTGTTGCCTGGAAATCTCTTATATCAGGTCTGATAACATCAGCTCTGCATGGTACAGAGATAGGAAACGAAATGTTTATTGAGTTATGCTAGGCATTTTGCTAGGTGTTTCTCACATGTTATCTAATAGAATAAAAATAGGTAAAAGGAAGGAAGAGGCTTTTCCAGAGGTCACAGAGGTTGGGCACAGACATAAATTCATGTCTCTTGGGCTCCAGTGCCTCTGCCATCACTCTAGTCCCTATAGGCTGTGCCTGGGCATGTCTAATGTACAGGATCTTAAGGAAAGATTATTTTTTCAGTTCCAATGTCAATGTGTTAGAAATAGCACAAGTGGTAACATTTTAGAAATATAGTCCCACTGATGATTACTTACCCTTGGAAAAGACCCACAAGATGCATCTCTTTTCCCTGTTATATGGAAGTGGATCCACAAAGACATGGGCCACACAGAGTCTTGTGTGCTTGAGGACAAGAGGATTTTGTACAGATTAACATTTTTTAGGCCCAGTCTATGTCAATTGTGATTGTATGGACATGGCTCTTGGAGACCTAACCCGACATCTCATCTTAACGCAAGTAGCCCTGCTTTAATCTACTCTCCACTCTGCCACTCTCCATCCTGACAAGATAGTCTCATTATGGCAGATGCAGGGTTGTGAACTGTGGTTTACTCTTCCTAAAAACAATGACATTAACATTGCTGTAATCATTCTTTAGCTGCATACATTAGAGATTCCTTCCCCAAAGCCCCAAACACTTTGCAAATATGATCTCATTAACCCACATGGCAACCTTCTGTGATAGGTCAGCCGTCTTGGCGGCATTCAGGAATTAAATTATGCAAAGAGAAAGTGGTCTTTTCAGAGCCGCCCGCCAGCTGGGGATGGGATCAGGATTAACATGAAATCTTAGAGCTATTCAGAGCCCTAGATATCACTTGATCTGACATCTTCATTAAATAAACAGGAAACTGAGGCCTAGACAGGCCATGCCACTGAACTCCAAGGTTCTCCATAGCTATGTTATTATCACTTGCAAAACTTAAAAAAAAAAAAAAAATACCATTGTCCATGTTCCACCCCAGATCAATTTAACCAGTGTCTGGAACCTCCTCACATCCATGGTTTCAAAAGCTCCTTAGGTAATTCTAATGAAGAGTTGTGGTTGAGGTTTAGCTGGACAAAGGCAGACCCAGGAGGAGAAGTCCAGTCCAGGGATCTCCCCATGGCTTCACTGTGTCCTTCTCCACCGTACAGTTTGGTTTACGGCAGAAGTTCTTGAAGTCTTAATCCAGGCTGGCATCTTTTGTATAGGAAATAATCGAAGGAATTTCTTAGCTTTTCACTTCATTTCACCAGCAGAGGCACGTTGTAAAGCTGTGGCAACATGGGGCTGAAGTAACTGTGTGATTCTGGCAAGCCAGTCAATCAACTAGTCAGCTCACTGGACAGAATCAGTCAAATCAGTTGGTTGGCTGACTCAGCCATTCCAGATAGAATAGCCTGCCTGGTTGGCTAAATGTGCTCATTACTCTTCTAGACCTTGCCTTCTGCAGGGAGGCGTGATGATATTTATTTTCTATCATAAACTCAGTGCTAGGGAGCACTCGAGATTCTCAGCTTTAACCGTGTAAAATAATGCAAGAAATTATATCCTCTGGCATTATAAGGATAAGAGATTCAAGACTTCACACTGCCCATTGGAGGCGCCCGATAAATGGTCACAATTATGATGCTCACATTGCCTTGGGACATTGCAATGACCTGGACTCAGACCCAGGCAGGTATGCACGTGCACACAAGCATAGTAAGCAGCATGTTTTTAGACTCTGCCCTTTGCAAAACTTGGCTAAAGTTGAGGATGAGAGGAAGAAACAATCAGCCTACTAACTCTTTTACCTTCTGGAAGGGAAAAAGTGGCAATGTAGAAAGTGGCATTGGTTGGGGAAATGGAAACACAAAGAACATAAAGTTCTGTCTGAATAAAAAAGTGTGGTTACTTTTTAGGCTTGGTAGGAGGTGCAGCTATAATGGATCTCTTGGCTCTTACTCCTTTGCCCACCAAGCTGAAGCCTGATGATCCTGGAATCTGGGATCACTCCTGTCCCCCAGCTCAGGAGCTCTGCCTGTCTCTTTCAGTTCTATTATTCTTGACAGTAAGTCAGCCTTACTGAGATCCTCTGAGGCTCTTTGCTATGTTCCCAGTAACTCAGTCTGGTTTGGTTTCCTGTGAACCTTCCCTTATCTTTTATTTAGCAGCTGGGGCCCTGTCCAGTTGCTTCCCTTTCACTTTCTCACGAGTTCCTGAGTCCCTGGACAACTTCTAAGTTCCCCAGGCCCAGGAGTCCTGCTTCTGCATCACACAAGCCATCAAGAAAGTGACTAATCCTCCCACTCCCATGGCAGGCTGTTGAGGGTCTGTCTTGATCTCTCTGGTTTTTGCAGTTAGACAGACTCCTTCCTTCCCTGACAAGGAATCTGTGTTAATTTGTCCACTGCAACATCCTCTCACTGCCTGCCTGCCTCCCATGACATTCTAGCTCTTCTTGTCAAGACACTTGCCATGACAGGTGCTGTGGCTGAGTGGCCAGGCCATGACCCAAGTCGCCAGACACTCAGCAAGTTATCATAGGCTCCTTAATCTAACCAGATGCTTCACGGCCGGAGGACAGCCGGATGAACTAAGATAGGTCTGTTTTTTGTCCTTAAAGACAAGTCACAAGCTAAAGACCAGACAGAGGCCACAAGGCAGATCTCTTATCTATTCTAACCACTGCTTGCTTTCAAGAAACTTTCTTGCCTTCATAGAAACCCTTAGTGTCTGCAGCACATGATGATGTGTTTCCATTTCCACAGCCATGCTAGTGTGCCACGCCTCACCAGTATTTTCATATGCTGACACTTTCAATAAAGGCAAAGACTCTAATCTCACTTTACTGGGATTCTTGTTTACAGAAGAGTACTGCAGAGGATCACTGATGGGTTTGATTCCATTCTTCTTTGGTGAGGGCATAGCTGGTCACTGGGTCCCATGCACATTCTGCTTTTTTCTCAGTGGGCCACTTATACATTCTCCCTTACTGAGCCCATAGTACTCTCTCACAGCTACTTGCACACTTGCTGCTCCTGTCTGTGGAGTGTCCTTTTCTCATTCTCTTCCTGGCAAACTCACCTTTCAAAACTCAACTCACATGTCTGTTCCCCTTATAAAGCCTTCCTGAGCTGTCCTCTCTCTGTGCCTGAGTCCCTTTTGTGTGCACACATCCTGTGGACCACTTGTCATGTGGCTTGGAGCTCTTGAGCAGACACCTGTGCATCATCCATTTCCACATCCATGGTGTGCACAGTGTGGGCCCAATGAGCATTTTAGCACAAGTCTATAAACTTAGGTGCAGAGTAATAAACACAGGCCTTGCATTACCCTCTGTTACTGCTGGCTCAATCATGGGAAAATGTTAAGTGGCTTAAGGAATGAATCCCTGATCAGTTCCTCTTGGTAACCCTCACCCAGCACCTAAACTGTGTCTAGGACATAGTACGTACATAGTCTAGTACATGTATGCTAGATTAGTGAACCATCACTAGATAGATTATTGTGGTGCCAATGTGCTTTACCTAAAAATGATATTTGCTTGGGTCAGATTGAACCTGATACAGAGCAGGTAGTAAATTGGACTTCAGGAGACCTTTCTTTCTGTTGAGTGGACTTCCATCCACTTTTAAAAGCTTCCAGGGAAATTCTCAGAGCATTTGTCCGTGCAAACTCAGTAAGCAGAGGCAATAGAAGGAAACTTCTAATTTGCATTTATTTTTCACCCGGACTTTGGGCTCCACCATGAAGACTCTGTCCTCTTCCAGTCTGGGTGTTTTTCACCTTGCACTCTAATTGCCTACTCCAGTGCAGTACACACTCAGTGCTTTGTAAGTGTTTTACTGAAGGAATGGCCACGTGGCCGTCTCTATACCAGTCCTCTAGCACCATCTCTTTTAACACATATTTTGGTTTAACACTGATCATTGTGGATGCCATTTCCTTTCCAGGCAAAGTTATTAGTTCAGGTGCAACTTGCTTGCCTTTGGATTGTCCTCTACAAAGAATCCATGATGATTGTGCTGATGCCTTAGTTAAATGGAATAAGGTAGTTTCCATCTTTATATTGTTGGAAACTGCCACTTGTGTTGGTTCATGAGTAATGGTCAGAGCTGGGGAAGGAGAATTCGTCCTCCTAGTAGGGCTCGATAGACATTTCAGAAAATGTAAGGGAAAGAAAGATAAGATTGGATGGGAAAAAGGGAGAAAAACTAACCTAGGCAAAGAAAATGAATATGCTAAAACTCCTCCAAGGGACATGAAAATCAGTGGAATTCATCATTAAAAAGAGGAGAGCATCAGTCATTCTCAGTCTCATTTTATTTTCATTGTGTGTGTGAGTGAAGGCTCAAGTGAAAATGACAATGGTGAATAACTTTTAAAAGCCACTTTATCCAGGAACAGTGAATAAGAAAGATTTAATTTCAATTTTGCAGGCAGGGTAAAAAAAAAAATCTATCAACTCTAAAACATTTTCCCCCAGGTGGGTGATATTCCTCTGACTTTCTCCTGTGCTTCCTGGGATCAAGGGGGTGGAGGAGAGGGAGTCATCAGAACTCACAGGGAGGGTGCTCAGGGGAGCCAGGGGGGGCCAGCTGTGGTTATTGGCTTTGGCTCATCCTAAATTCATTTTCCCACCACAGGATTCATTTTCAGCCCCTTCTGCTTTCTTTCTGGGTCTTAGTCTTGCAGCCTGCACAAATGTGCATGCTTTGCTTCTTGTTTTACACATCTTCCCAAGTCACATGGACTCAAGCCCATGCAACTGTCCTCTGTTAATGCAAGGTTGTGTGAAAGGTTGTGGACAAATGGAACTTTTGTAAATCTAATCATCTTCCAAATGTACTCAGGATCTTTCTATTTAACAGAAGCCAGGCTCGAGTCTCAAGCAAAATGAAAAAGACTTTAGCAATCTCACATTCCCGTTTGTCTCCACTGAGTGGTATTTTTTTTTTTTTAATCACCAATTTTCTTAAAGCTGAGACTGACTTCCTGACTTTCCTGAAGCAAGAACCAGGCATCTGTGGTTGGCAGCAGCGATACCCAGGAGCTCACACCATGATGCAGGAGCTCAGGCTGTGATGCGGGAGCGGCTGTCAATACAGATGAAGCTTTGCTTGCTCTCGCCCACTGCTTACCTCTTGCTGTGTGGTCCCCAAATTGAAAAATTTTCCACTGATTGGGGGATTTGGAGCTCAGGTGGTGATGCGCAGCCAGGTTTCTAACAGTCCACAGATTGGTACTGGACTGAGGTCCGGGTGTTGGGGATGGCAGGTTTCAGGACATCAGTAGGTTATGATGGAATGGCTCCTACCTCCCTATGCCTCTCAACGTATACCAGGAAGTGCCTGGGACAGAACTGTCCCCGGCCTGCATCCAACTCCTTATGCCCTTAGCATATGTGCACCCAGGGTTTGATGCACCCAGGGTTTCAGCAGTGCTTGGAGCTGGGCAGTGCAGGGCAGAGCAATGTGAAGAAGCTGTGGCCACAGGCTAGCCCAGCTCTCCTGATGTCTAAGGGGGTGCTTGTCCCTCTCTTTGCCATACTATCTCCTCATAGCAGGATTCTTCCTACAACAAGACAATTCACGTCAATAACTTAGGGGAGTCCACCTTGATCTTCCCCTCCAGTGTCAGAGGCACATTCAAAACTGCTGATGGATGAGGATGCTGCCTCTGTGGAGTTCTCACAGGTCCTCTGCCTGAACTATGCTTTGTATGCTAAAGCAGGGGAGAGCACTGGAGCTCTTGCTGAACAGCTGGGAGATGGTTCAGGAGGCCGTATCATGAATGACACAGGCTGGCTTGGGCGCTTTGGTTCAACCACAGTTGCAATCAATTATTAGCAGGGTGAACTTGAATCAGCTCTTTAACTTCACTGAGCCTCAGTTTCCTCACCTGTAAAATGGATGTATTAACCCAAGCCTCAGAAATCTGTGCATATTAGATAAAATCTATGTACAGCATGGTAGGTGCTGAATAAATAGAAACTATCATTGTCATTAGTGTCTTTTAGCCCTAAAGTTGCTTTTACCCCATCTTTGTCTTATTCTTATCTTCCCCCCTTCATCTCTCCTCCTATTTTCTATTATACTTCTCTTGTTTTTTTCCTAAAGACATTTTCTGTTCTCTTTCTCCTCACTCCATAATTTCTTCCCTTTTTCCTCCCTTCCTCCTTCCCTCCATGCCCCTGTCATTCTCACTTGAGTTCTCTCACATCTCATATTATGGAATTCCCATTCTCTGTTCCACGTAAAAATCACCAAGTTGCAAAGCTAGAATAGTCTTTGGAGACTCTCAGATCCAGCTCCTGTGTGTGAGAGGAGACAACTGAAGCCCAAGGAAACTGACATCTTACACGAGGCTACCAGTTAGTGGCATCCTGGGGGTGTGGAATGGATGCTACCTGCTCCCTGGTGACACTCTGTCCCTGGGGGTGACCATGTGAGGGACATCTCTCCCCAGGGAGCCTGGTGAGGACGGGGATGTTATAGTTATCGGTCTCCCTAAAGGGCAGTGTTTTCCTCTTTCCTTTCTAACCCCTCAGGAGAATTTTATATCTCAAAGCTCTTTGATAAAATAGCTAAACCGGCTCATCTCCTGGGGCAGCAAAACTCAGTTGAGATTTCTCATGAAATTCTCTTATTGTCGAATTGGACTAAGGGTCTTTAAATTTTTTTTTCTTGGCAGTCAAAAAACATTACAGTTGCTCAGCATGGGTAGTACATCATGAATGGACAGTAGTGAGCCTTTGATCTAATTTTTCTGTGTGTCTGATTTCTCAATAATAAATGGGCTTTTGTTACAAGACAGGTTGACACTTACTGAGTTTGCTTTTTATCAGTCTGCAGTGAGTTGGGAGCCAGCTGCAGATGTGTTTCCTTTTCTTAGTCCTATAGCAAAACTGTTACTTGACACATAATTGACTATTGTTGCTTTGGCCCTTTCAATATTCCAGGCATCGGAGAGAAAGAAAATTGTGTTCCATCCAGGAGAATAGCAACCAAACTAAATGTCAGGTGACAATTTAGCATAGTTGTGACTGATACCCATCACAAAGGAGAGAAGAACTATTGATTATGATTCTGATAAAAGAAAAACACATCCCAGAGAAAAAGGTAGGAGAAAATGGAGAGCTTCTAATGTACCTGGCTGTCTTTGAGTCACTGTCCTTGAGTAATGACAAATGCTCTGCACTGGCTCAGATTTCTTTGAATCCGCCTAGAAATGGAGTACCGTGCCTCCACCATCGCAGGTGAGATTTATGTTAAAGAAAGCTGTTTTGAGTAATATTAATGAACAGCAGAATGGCTCACACAACAGGACATCCTTCCAGAATGTGGTCAGAGGGCATCCAGTGAAAGGGCCTGAGAACGGGGGCCAGGGGAGAGGAACTGGCGTGAACGTGTCGCGAAGGCTCGTCTGTCTGTGCTCCTGAGAGGCGAGGTGAGAGGCACAGGCACACAGAAGGCTGCTCTGGGGAGTGATAATGGCATTTGGAGCTTTTCACTTCTGCGTAGGTCACTGGTGCAGTTCAAACCCTAACTGCTGGAAACTGTTCCTGCTTGATGGCTGATGGGAAATCAGGCTCTGGTTTTCAGTTGGCTTCCTAAAAGTTCTCACTGGGATGGGTCTCCTTCCTGGAAGACTGACAAAGGCTGGGAAGGGCGACAGGTGCAGAACTGCTCTGGCGCCAGCGGGGATTGTGCTGGGTGGGCAGGCGCAGAGAGGAAAGGCAGCAGGGGGGATGCTGGTGGTGGTAGGGGCTGGGGAGTGGCAGAGAAAAACATGCTTTACTCCTCCAGCCTCTGGAAGCATGAGGGCTGCAGAGATCCAGGGGCAGCCAGGAGGCAGACCAGGTTGGGGACCACAGCAGAATGTTAGACTGAGTCCATGAAGAAACTCATGCCTGGCTCTGCAGGGCACAGTCCTCCCCAGGAGCCTACAGGCCCCTCAGATCCAGCCCTGGCTCCCTGACTCAGAAGAGTCCTTGTCTAGTCTCAGGACAGGAGAGGCTGACTGGTGAGCTATCTTCCTTTAGCTATTTAGGTCTTAGGCTATTGCAAAGCCTAGACTCTTACAAAGTGAAAGCTTTGGCCCTTAGAATACAACAACTTTCTTTGTTTTTCTTCTGTTATTCCCCTTCCCAGAGGCAATGAAATAAAGAAGAGGTAGGGTCAATAGGTAAGAGGAAATTGATGGAATAAAAAGCACATCAGTTAATATCTCCAACTGGTAATCCTGCTACACTTCATTACTTGTTTTTCTTTTGACACCTACTCTACTCCTGGGCTTTTGAAGTGTGCACCCAGGCCATCTGGTGGGCCCACCTGTGGCCCCAATGCTTCCTGTCAACAAGTAGCTCACTGTAGGCAATTCAAAAATCCAAAAGCCCTGGGAAGGCCTGTTTTGTGTCATATAACAGGTTGGCAGAGGACAGAAGGAGACAGAAGAATGAGCCCGTGGAAAACCTGGCTAGAGAAATTCTTCTCCCCTGGTCCCCCCAACTTTTTCCTTTCGTAAAACAGGGAGTTTGGGGGTGTTGGACTCAATTATGAAGTGCTATTTTAGGGCTTACAGCCTTTTGGTCACAGGTTTGGGAGATGAGAGAGGGGAAAACCTCCATACAGCTCATCATCCATCATAGTAGGTATAAGTGTCATTTTTATACAGGGTGACATAAATTATTTGTTTGCTTTACACATTGTAATGATTTGATGTCACTTTGCAGATGATCTGTTTCTAAAAAAAGTATGCCTGGCACATCAGCTGTGTAACCACAGGAGTGTTCTCTCTCCTTCCCGGGAGTGGGGAGCCTGGCTCCTGACATGCGAGGCCCACAGAAGGGTGGGGGAACTGGTGTGCCCGAGGTACCAGCCCGCCTGGGAGGATCCCCGAGAGTAGTTCCATTTGTCTCTGGAACACAGGCATTTGTGCAAAGGCTTAAGTGCTGGGGTACAGTTCTTCGAGGGGATTGCCCTGCCAAGGCAGAGGGTGGGATGGAAAACAAAGATGGTTTCTCCTGAACAAGCTGCAGCTGCCTCCACCACCCTGACAGATGCCAAGCAGCGTTCATGCTCAGTCTGTAAAGTAACTGGGCATGCTTTAAATATTTATGTAAAAGTTTCTTTCTCACCACCCCTTGAACTCCCTGGGGGAAGTGTCTGAATCATCTCTGTTAGGTTTATTCCTAGCAGCTGCCAGACACACAGTAGGTGCACAGAAAATGCTTGTTGTAAGAATGAGTTAAAAGTGAGAATAAAGCTCAGGGTCCTTTCTGAAGATGACCCTTGACTGCCTTGACATGTTTTCAGTCAGTTCTTACCTGACCTGTCCTTCAAACTCTACTTAAGCATCCAGAATGTCTTCAAAGGACATTTTGCTGAAGAGGTGAGGAACTGATCTTAAAAATTAGAACTTGGGCTTCCATATGATGATAAGGCCAGAGCTGCACCTACAGAAAAGATACTGGGTCTGTTTGGAGACCCATTCACCAGCATCATCTTCCTTGACCAACACAGGCTCTTTCCTGTGGCGTTGTTGCTATGACACACCGTGCACTGTGCTAGCACAGCCAGCCGACGTCAGCAGAGGGGCTCAGGGATTAGCTTTCCGACCTGATTCCTCCTGCGTGTTCCTGCCTCCACTGGACCCTGCCATGTTGCAGTTAGGCCTGATCAATAGTCTTCTTAAATAAGCTTTGCCCTTTGAAATCCAGCCGTAAGCACTTTGTGTTCCTTTCCTGTTTGAAAAGTTCAGTTTTGTTCTATGCTCAGCTCTAAAAATACTCCAGTGAGTGGGAGGCCCAAGCCGTGTAATTCAAAGCTGTTCCAGTAGGTGAGGGTCTCCTGGGCTTGTGAGTGAGCTCTTTGGGGTGAACCCATCGCCTTCACGCCTTCAGGAAATGGGCTACCTTAAAGACACAGTCGGAAAGAGAGCCTCTGTCACTGGCGATTTCAGCTGCACAGACAGGAGAGCTCTGTGCTCAGAAGAGGAGGCAGCAAGATCGTGAGGGTTGCTGCGGTGCCTGAGTTGAAAGTAGCCGTGACACGTTTCAATTTTTTTTTTCTTTTCAAGATGAATGAAGTGTGTGGACAGTATTGACTGTGGGTCGATTGATAATCTTCAGTCTGTGTTCTGAGCGTGCACGTGGTGATCAGGCGTCAATACTCATTGTCTTCAGGGCTGGGATGCTTGGCGCGCAGTAATGCTGGTTCTTTGGTTCTCAGCTTTCCTGAAATCCAGGAGTCTTGTCCCAAAGCTCCATAAACGCAAGACAGTTTCTGGCTGTAAGCGAAGTATTAATAATACACTTGTTCCCTTTGCTTATAATTGTCCCAAAGTGAATAGCAGAGGTCTAATCTCTGCTTTTCCTCGATGTCCGTGGAGAACGAAGGCACAATGAGATACAGGCTGTTCAAGCACTAAGCTTTTCACACTCTGTTTATCTGATTCTTCTCTCTAATTAAAGTTACCTTCTACACTTGATTGGTTTTTAAAGCCCAATATTTGGCAATTAAACCTTCTTTATTCTAACAACTGTGTGGCACTTCCCTGAGTGATTTAGCACATGATATATTATCTGCAGAATCAAAGACTGGCTTCCTGGGGGAGCTGCTTTTGCAGAGTTTGATGTCCAGTGACTGCTCTAAACATCCTCCAAGGAATCTGCAGATGGAATAATGTGGATACATTGCTGGTTGGGGGGGAGCCTCGCCTCGAATTGGGGCTCAGGAGACCTCACTTATTCCCCAGCGAAGCAGTATTTTTAGAGCCCTCTCAAGGTCTTGGAAGGCACTCCCCTTCTTATCTCTGTCTATTGGTTATAACCAAAGAAGCGGGCAGAGTGTCATTAGAGAAGGCCAGCCCTGGGTGGGGTGCTGGAGGATCTCGGGGCACAGGGCTTCCAAACGGGGCTTGTTAATATGCACCAGGAGCAAATCTTCTTGACTTAGTCCTTTCTGGGAGCCCAGTCAAACCACTACAAACTTTTCTCCATTCCATGGTCTCTCAGATAGGAAAACTGGTGGCAGGACAGGTGGCGGGGTTAGAGGGGGTGCCAACATCATAATACAACCCCTCCCCTTAGCTCCTAAGAGTGGATTCTATTTCCCATTCAGGTTTGTTTGATTTTTAATGGACAGAGCTTTAGTGTTGACTTTTCCAGGGAAACAGAGATGAGGTGGTTGAATTACCTTTCAGCTGCCCTAGGTGGGTGATGCTAAGCAGATGGCATCCGTTTCACAGGGAACGCATCAGTGGGCTTGTCTCCTCCTCCCCACTTTGCTCCTGCTGCACACACATGTGCACGCACACACATGCACACATGCACACAGGTGCACACACACGCACGCATGAAGGCAGCCAATCTGAGCTGTCTGGTAATGCTCACAATGCTACCGCCTTCTGCTGGCCAGGTCTCGCTGTGTGAGAAGTCATCTTCACCAAGTCAGGCATTTGAGCCGAAGGTTACTCCGTGACAATGGTCCTTCCTGGGAGCCTGGTCCAATCACACAGGGTGTTCTCTATTTGTCTGAGAGTGTTTTTTCAGTCTTTGATGCTCACATAGGAGTCCAGAGTGATGCTTAAAGGAGGTTAAATCACTGCCACCAACTGGATCCAATTCACCTCGAGGTGATTAGCTCTGCCTCCTGACATCAAGGACTGCAGGAATGATCCCTGAGACTATTGTTCCAGGGACCTCTGGCTGAGATGGTTCTGGGGTGAGCTGTCAGCCCAGGGACAGTCAGAGCTAGAAGGGTCTCTAATTGCTCCCTGCTCAAGGTGTGGCCTGAGGACCAGAGACATTGGCATCTCCCATCTTGGCAGGATGCAGCATCTCACACCCTAATATAGATAAGCCAAATTGGAATCTGCCTTTTCACAGGGTCCCCCAGTGATCTGTACGTTAGAGTAAACAACAGTTAGCCCGTCCCTCATCCTATGGGCTCTTCTTCTACTAACTGTCCCTCCGAGAAACATTGCACTGAGAAAATGCCCATGTGGGGAAGGAAAGGGAACCCAGCCAGCAGGAATTTGCCACAGGAATTTCTGACTCTGGAGCTTCTGGGTAGCAGAAGGACGTGGGTACCTAGCAATAAGCAAAAGAATAGACAGGTGGCAAGGGAGGGTACAGAGAGAAGGTCTGAGTATACCCAAGCTTCACGTTGACATCCACTTCTTCTTCTTACCTTTCCCACAAACCAGCTGCCCCTGACTTCTTATCAGGTGCCTACCTCTATGCTGGGTGGTGATTTCAGGAGACCATGGTCTCTAAGGAGCTCACCATGTGCACATTTCCCTACTCCTGCCATCGAATTAAAAATAAAACAACAGTAAATTGTAAAATAGGTACAAAGAAATCTAATGAAATTCTGATTTTCTCCTTGCTGAATACTTTGATCCTTGCTTTATAATAGCAAATGCAAGTGCCATGTGGGAGCCCTTGCTTTGCTAGTGCCCTGAGCACCTGCTCACCCTCCCGCTGTGGTGTCCGAGCCTGCCCTCACCACAGTTTGAGGAGACATATTCCTGAGACCAGCGGAGGACAGTCCTGCTCTATGGTCCCCTCCCAGTGACAGACCAGTTGCCTTGTTTCTGAGGTTCTGCCTGGAACGGTGCTTCTACTCAGGTCACAAGCAGTCTGAGGTCCGCCTCTGCATAGCCAGTGCCCTGAAGAAATCCTGAAAACAGTGTTGGCTTCCATGACTTGATACAAACTAGTACTTGTTTTCAGTTGATCCACATTTTAGTCTCTGGGAGCTGATGAAGAACAGACCCAACTCCGATTTCAAATACGCCAACGATTCATTCAACCACCAGCATGTAACTCCTCGTTTGCCAGGGGGCCGAGGGACAAGCTGGGCCTCTAACCAAGGTGGCACAGGAGGTCAGAATGGATAGTAGAGAAAGAGAGATGCTTCTTTCCCAAAGGCTATTTCCTGCTCCACACTCAGTCAAGGTTGGGATTGGAAGGAGTGAGGAGGGGTTAAGAACCATTGCTGCCTTTGACTTTTCAATCAATTTTTGATGAACATTCTTCTTAGCCATGCTTAAAGGGCCAGCTCAGTCATCACAAAGTCTTGTGGGCAATAAGCTCTCTTTTCCAAATTTCCATGACATTTTTTAAGCTTAGTTACAGTGGTGTATTAGGGTTATGTCTGTCACGGTTCTTCAAGGAGGGTCTGAGTATAATTAACCTTTGTGCTGTGCCTGGCAAGGAGAAGTGATCAGCGTGTGTCTGAGTCAGAGAAAGATCTGTAGTCCCATCAGTAACATGGGTCACTGCTTCAAAAGCACAATTAGAAAATGTCTTTCTCCATCACTGCCTTACAGATGTTACCCTAGAAGACCTGGGAGTTTCCTGGGTTATGTCATTTGATTTTTTCAAAACGATCAAGAATTTGTAAAACACCCCATGATACCAAGACTTTTCTTGCCATAACCTCTACGGTTCTTCAGCACAACACACTCTCCTTGAAGCTTTGAACTACAGCAACTGCTCACTCTAATAGCCACTGCCAGCCACTGTGCTAAGCACTTATACTAATTCATTTGATACTCACAATAGGCTGTGGACAAGTATACTCATTATCCCCATTTTACAGAGTAAATAACTTCTCCAAGTTCACACAGCTAATAAGTGGGCAAGCAGGGATTTGAACGCAAAGAAGTCTGCCTAGCAGAGCTCAAGCTATTAACTGACCACTGTGTTAACAGTATAAAGAAAGATGTTCTTGCCTTGTATCTCCGCCTTGGCTTTTTTGCAGGAGGAGGGAGATTGTGCATCCTACGTGGCAGAATGGGTTTCTGACTATGAGGAAGAGGTTTGGGGTAAACACACCAGGTCTCCAACATGTGGTATTTAGGAAGGGTTTTCTTCTCTCCTAGTGGCATGGCTCTCTGCAACTCCTTTGGTTAGCAAAATAACAAGACTCTGTCACTTCCTTTAGGTCATGTGTTTTTGTAACAGAAATCGTGGGCTTCAGTGAAACTTTACCCTGACTCCCAAGTTGGAGAATGGTTTGCTGAGAGTTAAATCAAGGCCTGAGCCTTGGAAAGGATTTTAAAGGCCCTTTTGTCCAAATTCCCATCTAACTCATGGCTCCTTTAATAACCTTCCACCAAGCATCATGTTGTATTTTGGTTTATCTTTTAATCAGTCAAATGTGGCCTTGTGCTTGTTGACACTTCCAATGATTAAAATAACAAATCACTGGGTTTGGATTATTTTATTTATTTATTTTTTGCCTTATTCTGAATCTTCAGCCTGGCTTTCTTGTCTCCATCTTTTCTCCCCTTAGAACCTATTTGTCTGCTTGACATGAGCAACCAGGTTAATTATATCCAGGAAAAAAATCCCCTCTTTCAATTATAGAATGCTCAACTATGTAAATTTAAATTAACCCTTCCTCAAGTCACAGTTTTGAAATTATGCCTTTTGGCAACTCTTTGGTGACATTTGTTTCAGCTACCAGTTTTTCTTGGGAGTACAATTATGTCATCCATCTGCAAAGAGCAGCCGTATGTACACAACAGAAACTGCTTAATTACGGTCTTTGGTTTTCATCCTCATCTGGTCTATGGAGTGGTGCCTTTCGCATTCTATTGGAAGGATTTCTCAGATGCAGGACGTTCTATTTTTACCTCTCAGGCCCACCTCAGAGTCCAAATGTCAGCACTTTGTGGAAAGAGCACTGGGCAAGAAGCCAAGACAACCGAGTGAGTCCTGGGTTGGATTCTGCCCTGGGACCTTGGT
Organism: Lemur catta; assembly: GCF_020740605.2. Lineage (NCBI taxonomy): Eukaryota > Metazoa > Chordata > Mammalia > Primates > Lemuridae > Lemur > Lemur catta. The sequence continues at coordinate 21,771,972 of NC_059131.1, read as the reverse complement.
CAAGGCATTAACCTTTGGGAATCCTGGTTTCTCCTCAGGAAAATGGGCATTCTGCCAGCTCTGCCCTTGCCAGAAGGTTGTCGAGAGGCTCAAAATAGGGAATGTAGGTAAGACCATTTAGTAAACTGCAACATAGTGCGGCAACATCAAGTCAAAGTTCTGAGTCCCCAGAATGGTGATGATGTGGTTAAATGAGAACCCTCCCGCCGCACAGCCAGTCTTGCCTCTTTAGAGCGTGTGTCTGCAGATGTCTGGGCGGGACTGAGATTAAGTTCGCTCAGAGCTGAGCACTCCTGTCAGTCAGAAATGTGTCAGTCAGGGAGTTTCAAAGCAACAGGGGGGAAAGCATGAGCTGACAATCATTTGAACAAATTTAATGAACACTAATTAAGCATCCTGTTTGTAAATAGCTCCAAAGATAGTATGATATAAATGCTACCTGGGCCATTTCAGGAAGTGGCATTAACCAGAGGTGTGTTGCCTCGGCCTCCAATAGCCCTGAGTGTCAGCAGTTGCCTTCTTTATACCTTTTAGACATTTTTCCTGACAGGATTAACTCTTGGTGGAATACAATCCTACCAATGTATGTTTTCCTTAAGATTTTTATAAATCGGGTACCATGTCAGTTCTGAGGCTTTTTCTTGAAAGAAGTCTTCACATTAAAGAAGTCTTCAGAGAGCCTCTTCCTTTTTTTGTTCCTCTCAAGTTCTAAATTAATCTCTTCTTCCTTTGAAGTCTTAATTTTTTAGTAGTCGTATTATTTTTTTGAGGCAGGGTCTTGCTCTGTTGCCTGGGCTAGAGTGCAGTGGCATCATCATAGCTCACTGCAACCTCAAAGTCCTTGGCTCAAGCGATCCTCCTGCCTCAGCCTCCCCAGTAGCTGGGACTACAAGTGCATACCACCACGCCTGGCTAATTTTTCTTTTGTAGAGACACGGTCTCCCTATGTTGCTTGGGCTGGCCTCGATCTCCTGGCCTCAAGAAATCCTCCTACTTTGGCCTCCCAAAGTCCTAGGATTATAGCTGTGAGCCACCGCACCTGGCCAAGTCTTATTTTTTTTATTATACTTTTGAAAAAAATAGAATTTTGTACAGAAATTTACAAAAAAAAATTCAACCAAAAATGCATATCATACTAAATGCAATAAATATTTCAGTTATCATCTCTCTAATCCATCCCAATGGATGAAGCTTTTACTTGTATTTCTCTGAAAAATAATGTCTTTCAATTAACAATAATCCTTAACTTTATACTAAAGAAGGTCATTATTATCTAGTCCCCTCAATTGGTCATTAATGCCAGTGCCCTTTGGGGAAACTCACAAAAGTTGCTCATCAGTAGAGTACAAGTTCAGACCCTCCCTAAGAGCAGCGGCTTCCTCTCCCTACCTGGCAGAGAATAAAGAGGGGAATGTAGAGGTCATGTCCAAGAACATCGGGTCCCCGAAGGGTTATTTTGGCCAGTTCTCTGTTTCTACACAGGATTCCTCATTCCTCACACCTGAGCAATTGCTGTGGTTACAGTGCTGTGCTGGTAAATGCTGAACAACTGGCTCACTGAAAAGAAAAATATGAGAGAGAGAGAGAGTACATTTACTATGTATTTTATTATTATTTACAAATAATATTAATAATACAATATTCATTTTTTTTGCAAACTCCAACTGATTCTCACAGAATGCTTTTGTTGATTTTGCCAACATATTTATTCATAGGCAACATATGGTTGTAATTAACAAATATGTAGAGTTCCAAAATCAATGCTGGTTGACATTTTTGTTTATATTAACAAGCAAAAGTAAAACAACAGTAACCCACATGGGAACTACATGTATTACTCCAGCACACCATTATGTGAGTCCCATTTTCCTAGATCTCTGAGGAGAAAGAACTTTTTCTCCCTGTGTCTGACCAGAAGTCCTCATGTTGCAGGTGAAGCCCCTCCCCTGCTTTGAGCACGAGAACAGATAGAAAAACAATAACATAACCTGTAGGAAGTAGGGACATTCCAAGAACTGAAGTTCACTCTTTTTTAAGTTCTAATATTTTATCAAATTTATACATGCCCATCATTTAAAAAGGCAAATAGTGTACTATATAAGACTCATCATGAAGAACAACAGTCTTTGCCCTCACCCTCCATTTCTTCTCATTAGAGAAGCCACCTTCAATTCTTGTAGCTGATTTTTGAGAGGATATAGCTCCATCTTTCTAAATAATATGCCTTTATTGCTATTTCTTGATTTGAGGAATGAAACACTAGCTATTATTGACTTCCCAATAGTCAATGGGTGGTGAGTGGTATGGCAGGTGATGAACTGGCTCTTTCATGCTCCACCTTACCCTCACCCCACACCTTCCGGCACCCTAATACTTGCCAAGACATGCCTCTCTTTTCCCTCCACTCTTCAAGTTCAGTTATATTTTAATTTTGTTCAAATCAATATTCAGTGTTTATATTATATGGCAATGCAAATGATATTCATGGCTAAGCCTTTATTTTTCCTTTCATGCACAATCGTTTATTTTCCCTAGAGGATTCACTTTGTTTTTGTTTTGTTTTTGGTTTATATTTACATTTAGATTACATTATATCCTTTTATATTAGCTTGATTTCCTCTGAATTTATCATTGTTTCAACCTCAAACTCTGCCAGTTGTCTAAGTTTCCCCTCCAAGTATGAGATTCCTCGACCGTCCCAGCGATCTCATCTTCTTCAGGAAATCTCTCCCAGAGCCCTCTGCCTGCTCCCGTCTGGATGGGTCACCCTCTGGCGGCCTGGCCCTCCCTTCTGCCTCATTTCAGGAATTCCCTCTGCCTGGCTGCCTTGCAGACCTCTCTCTTGCAGTGTTCCACAGACACTGGGGGGCCTCTCTTCAGGCGCTTCCTGAGAAAGAGTACAGGGGAGACGAAATATTTGAGGCCTTGCTTATCTGACAGAGTCTTTACTTTACCTTCATATTTCATTGGTAGTTTCTCTGGGTAGAGAATTCTAGGTTGAAAATCATATCCCTTCAGATTTTTGAAGGCATCACTCCATTGTTTTCTGGCTTCTGGCATTAAGAAGTTCAAAGCCATTCTGACTGACAATCTGTGAAAATAATTTTTCTCTGTCTGGAAGCTTCTTTGATTGTGCCTCTGTCCTGTGTTCTAAAATTTCATGACACTGTGCCGTGGTTTGAGTTGCAGTGTGGACTCTTTCAATCTGAAGATTCAAGTCTTTCAGTGTAGAGCATTTCCTTAAATTATTTTGTGGTTAGTTTTCTTCCCTCCTCTGTGTGTCTGTGTGTGTGTATGTGTGTGTGTTTGTGCATGTGTTATTCTCTTTCTGGAACTCTTATTATTTGCACATTGGGTATCCTGGACTGGTCATTTGCTTTTCTTATCTTTCCTGTCCTATTTTCTATCTTATAATCCATATAACTATCTTATGAGTTGACTTTTCTCATTTCTACTATAACATTTTTAATTTCACCAGTCTTGTTTTGCTATCTTAATTTTTTTTATATTGTCCAGTTCTTGTTTACATAAATGCAATCTATCCTCTTTTATATCTCTCAGGATATTAGATACGTACTGAATATAAAATGTTTTCTTTGCATGGTTCCTGTTAGGTAGCTTTTATCCCATTTGTTTGATTTGATTGCCATCTTTCATGTCAGAGCTGTTCCTCAGATGTCTGTGAGCTCTGGGTTCTGCTCTTAGTGAGAGAAGGGCACTAAAATGCTGCTCGGACGCCCTGAGCTTGCTGTCGGGGCCTGTCCTCTGTGGGCTTCACTCTAGGGTATGATGCCAGATGTTTTGTTAGAGAAACTTGACATCAGTATCTTTGGGTCTTCCCTCTTGAGCTATTCAAATCCCCTTGGAAAAGCTCTCCTAGTCTCTTGCTTGAGGTACAGTCCTGATGGCCACGTTTCTGGAAGCCCAGTAGGGAAGGAGTTTGGGGATCTCGGTATTTAGGATACCAATATTCACTTTTTCTCCCTGTGTTCAGTGCTCTGTCCTCTTCCTCTAACTGTGCCTGGTGTTCCCCAGACCCGACCTGGGTCTCCCTTTCTCCCATTCCAGAAAGTAAACAAACCTCTAGTCTCCTGCTGGGGATGGGGAGGGGACGCGTGGATCCTACAGCTTCTTGAACGAACTTTGATCAAGTTCTGCTTCCCCCCCGCCCCACTCCCAGAGGCAGCACCATCAATTCCTGATCCTTTTCAGGGGTTCTGCTGAGAAAATGGCTGCTGCTGGGCCTCCACACTGCCAGTGAGGATGCAGCTTTCTGACACCTGGCAGATTAGCTATCAGTCTAGTCATCCATATGCTGCCCAGGTTCCAAACCACCGTTGCCGTTTGTCTGGTTTCTTATTTTCTTTGTCCTTGCACGTCAATACCCACCCCCCTTTCCTCCCATGGCATCACAACACACATTTATTTCATGGCATCTCTTTTTGTGTTATAGTTCATTGTAAATCTGTCTGACCTCTCCTCTGAAGAGGGAGCTCCTCCAAAGGAAGAGATGCATCCTGCAGATTTAATATTGTCTGCAGCACTAGGCAGGGAAAGATTGCCGTGTACCGGAGTGTGGCTACCCTGAGGTCAGTTCAGTGGCCAGCCAGGCACGGGGCTGGGTGCCCAGGCTCGGACACTGTGGGCCCCAGGGTGCCCTCAAGGGGATTCGGTTGGGTGCTGTTTTCCTTCCTCTACCCACAGGGAACCTACTTCTGCCTGTTGGCATCTCAATGGCCTAAGAAAGAAGTGATGGCTCCAATCAGGAGTTGCTCCCTTTATCACAGAATAAGACAAGGAAGCAGGTGAAAGCCTAGAAAGAAAGAGACACCCCGTTCTACTGACTGGTAGGAAAAGGAAGGAACAACAAGAGCTGGGGGAGGACAAAAGTCAATGCCTTTCCATACTCTCCTTTGCCCTCTTTTATATGAAAGACTATTTTCTGATAATAAAAGTAATACCAGCTCAGTGTGAGAAATTTGAGAAATAAAGTATAAAGAAAAAGCTTAAAGTTGCTGATAATCTGACCACCATTAACATTCTGTTATAAATATTTTATATATATGCACATATATATATCATTTAATAACATTGGAATTTGGTTAAACTATCCCCCCTCTTTAGATACTAGATAACTATTAATTTTTATTATTGTTTTATTAAATTTTGCCTATTTTAATATTTTGAGAAGGTTTATCATTTTTAATTGATTATTGAGAACTCTATTTATCATTGTAATTGACCTTTTGTTGTGTCTTTCCGTCAGTTTACTGTTTTCCTTCTTTACTTGTGTTTTGGCATCTTCTGACATACAGAAATTAGTAGATTTTTTTAATGTAATCAAAGCTATCCATCTTTCTTTGCAATATCTTCTTGCTTTATACTAAGAAAGTGCACTAGGTAGATTTCCTGAACAGGACATGGGGAGGTTTACTTCTCAAAAAGTCATTAGCACTTCCTAAAGTTGTTCAATTACCATTTACTAGGCCCCCATTTACTTGGAATCTGAAAACTGGCTCTGGCACTGGATGTGAAGATTAGGCTCTTTGGAGCTCTGGCCCTGTTGGCTGAATCTGTGCATTCTTCTCTTTGCCATTTTGCAAAGAGGATGGACATGCCAGCTGCTGGCAGAACCACAGACATGGCGCAGCTGTCAACAGATCTCTGAGCCATGAAAATTCCCTAGGAGCCTCTTAGGGTACTCCAGAATATATCTCTGTCTTAATTTGAAAGTCCTAGGATGTTCCCCAGGAGACTTACTAAAACAAGAAAGAGCAAAGACTGCTCCAGGCCCCAACTGACAGCCGGACAGTAACAGTCATTTTTCTCTCCTTGTAGTTACCTAATGAGTAATCATCACGACTTCCCCCAGACTGGGGCTAGAAGACAAATAGTGTTCCTTGGAGTTATGTCCTTTCATCTTGCCTGTTTGACATCCCTGTTGACAGGACATGAGATGCAGGGCCAGATGGCACTGGGCACATTATACAGATGAGTGGCAGTAGTCCAGGTGTGCCGAGCGGGAGGAGGAGGAAGGGGACAGCCTGGGCATTTCATCACTGGAGTGTACTAGAAAGAACAGGTCCAGCTGGGGTCTGTCTCTTCGTGAGAGCCTAAGTGATTGATGTTCTAAACAGATTCCAAAATGCCTTTTTTGCTAAGGGCCTAAGAAAATGAATACAGGCATCCTAATGACTTCATCTTCCATTAGGTCCTCTATGAAGAGAGGTGGCTAGAGCACTATACCAGCAGTCAGAGGGCCTAGGTTCTACTCCCTCCTAGGGTGACCAGCCATTCTGGTTTGCCTGGGACTGATGGGTTTCCTGGGATGTTGGACAATCCATTGTCAAATCACTACAGTCCTGGGCAAACTGGGAGGGTTGGTCTCCTTTTCTAGCTATGTGGCTTTGATCATGTCATTTACCCTGCTGAGCCCCAACCTCCTGATCTCTATCCCTGCTCTGTCTTTAAAGAGTAGAAGTAAGTATCATCAAGGTTTTGGGAGGTGGAGCAATTTATAAGTTGTGTGGCCTTGATCAAGTTACTTAACCTCTTTATGCCTGATCTTACTTCCTGGTCTCCACAGTAGTGATAGTACTAGTGAACACTTCATATTACCACGAGAATCAAATAAAAAGTAATGGTTAAATGTAAACTCTTTATTGCAGTACCTGGCATGTAGTAGGCCCTATTAAATGTCATTGTTATTCTTGCATGTAGAACATTGCCTAAATTAGACTACACTGATGTCATTATTACAGGGAGAGTCTTTGCGTTAGGAAAGTCAATCCTGCCCTCTCTGGGGTGGATTGCCCTTTTCAGAGAGAGGCCTGGTGGAGGCTCAGAGGCCAGGGTATTCAACAGCCTCTGGAAGAGCCTTCTGGAGGGTGGCTCTGGGGAAGTGAGGAGCCACACTCAGAAGCTGGCAGTGCACATCTCCTCCTTTTCCCTAGACATGGGTTCCAGCTCCATCAGGGACAGCTCCATGCTTCTTATTAGAAAGTAAATGCTGCAGGGGATGCTAGGTGGAAAAGTATATAAAGGATCTTATTCAACAGCCATTTATTAAGCTTCTGCTCTACTCCAGGCTTTATACTAGTTGCTCTCAGTATGGAGATGAGAAAGAGTCAGTTCCTATCATATCCACAAGGGCTCATGGTTCTATTGAGTAGACAGATCTGTGTAGATTTGATCATAGACATTTTCTTAGGTGCCATAACCAGTGTGTGCAATGCTGCAGGCCCAGGGAAAGCACTCACTGCCCAGGTATCTCTTGAAGAATGAGCAGGAGATGGTGGGAAAGAGAAGGAGGTTTCAGAGGTCAGGAGGCAATGTTCAAATATGTGAGGCACAATCTGCGTGGAGAATATAGAGTGATTCACGGTGGCTGGGGGAGAGAATGGAGCCATGCTGTGAAAGTTTCTCTGCAAGGTTTATGGGACTGAGAGACCCTGAGCGGCCCAAAGGCCACTGGATACCTTGCAAAGAAGCTGAGATTTGTGGGTGGTCCAAGGGGATCCATCCAGGTGTTTAAGAAGAAAACAGAAGCAGATTTCTGAATTGGAGCCATTGCTTTGTCTGCACAGATTTATCTATAAATATGCTCATCATAGCATTTTTTTGTACCAGCAAAAATCAGAAAGAGTTTGTATGGATCCTGTTGAGTCAGTTATGCATTGATACAATGAAACACTATATAGTTATTAATATATTCATTGGCATGAAAAGATTTTACAGAGTGGATGCTAACGCAAGATGTAGCATTTCCACATTTCATTTCAAATTACATGTGTATTTTACAGTGGTGTGCTGCAGCCAGTTCATATGAGCTCCCAAGAGCCAATTTGTTAGCATCTCTTTCCAAGTCCAATTCAGTAACATCATGTTGGTATTGAAATCGGCCAAGTGGAAGTGTTTAAAATCAGGGCTTCCCCCCCCTTTTTTTTTTTAAAGCAAGAATGATTTGTTAAACATGGCCCAACACACCACTGTAGATATATAAATATTGAGGGAAAAACCTGGGCTCCACCGGGTGGTGAGATGAGAGGTGATTTCTTTGCTTATCTGTATTTTCCAAGTTTTTAAAATTGACATGCATTGCTAAGGTCATTTTTGTTTTAATTCAAAAAAAGGAAAAGAAACCTCACTTGGGCAGCAGTATCATGCATGGGCTGAGAGCTGGGAGATCAACTGGGAGATCACTTGATACAACAGTCCTAGGGAGAGCTCTTGAGAGCCTGGGGTGAGGGCACTGCTGGAGGTGAGGGCAGGGTAAGATTTCTGAAAGAGGTCACTCAAACTTCAGAAACTTTGAGTCATTTTCAGTTGAGAAATCCAAAGAGAATGCATACTTGGTCAATACTTTTATATATCAATGCATGGGCAACCCAAAACAGATTTCATGAACATGAAACATCTGTGGGTTTGAACATGATATGCTGAACTTCATTCTAGCCAGAATTTGAAATCCTCTTGCAACCTCAAGATTATTGAAGCTGATAACAGAAAGCAAAATGGCAGGACTTGAATATCTTGTTTTTAGGGGTCCCTGCCCACCCTACTGGGATAGATTAAACCACTGACAGAACAAAAGACATAAGCAGATGAGATCCATCATTCATTTTCATATCCATAGCGACTTGCACCGTGCCTGTCCCAGAGTGCATGCTGCAAGAATGTTTGATGAATGAATGAATAAAAAAGATGGGGGTTCCTCAGTGGAGAGTTGGTACATGTTGAAGAAAAATTTTCCCAATTTGTGACATTCACTGGTATTTGTGGTGCAAATATTCTCACCATATCCAGTTTTAGGCTACAAATATGGTCACTGAACTTGGGGCTGGGATGAGATGAGCACAGTGGGCTCTCAGGGTGCAGGCTCAGCACACCAGTGTCCCACCTGGCATTCGGGCCTCCAGTGGCCATCCCCAGGCCCCTCCTTGGCTGGACCCCCCAGTCACTTGGAGAACCCTGTTCTGCCCCCAGTCCACAGTGATCCCGAGGCAGCCTCAGCTTGACCTGTGGACACTCACAATGAACGTGGTCCTGAACATAGTCCAGGTGACCTCAAATAGGGACACCACTAGCAACGCTGGATTAAGGTTGAGGGAAATCTGTGTCCTGGTCCTGGGTGTCCACAAGGAGGTCACAGGACATCTCTGGGGCTCTGTCCTCTCACCTTTCTCTCAGAGATTAGTGATCTCCACCTCCCAAGGTGGCTGTGAGGGCAGAATAAGTCAGGGGCTACAAGAGGGAGCTTTAGGGATCCCTGAGAGTGGGTGTTGACCCTGAAGAATGTTGTGTGTGAACAGGAGCCAAGACTTCCTTTCAGAGTCCTGGAGTTAGAGGACATGAGTTAAGGTTTCAGGGATCTTAGGGGGCTGAGACAAATTGTAAATAAGTGTGGAACACTGCCCTCAAAATTGGTATGAAAAGGGCAGCAGGACAGTACCCTTAACCCTTCTGCTATGGCCTGGGGTGACGTGTCAGGGAGAGCCAGCTGGCTTCCCCGCAGCAGAGGTGCTGTGAGCTCCTCCAGAGGCAGCCGGGTCTCCAGCGGCCCATAAACGTGGGGGCTGAGCCTGGTTTAATGGGGAAACACTTAATTTCCTGATTTATGAAGCACTCGTTATTTTTATTAACTGTCCTATTTTATTAGGCCTCGTTGATGGCCTGGGAAAATCCTTATTCTTGTGGTTCTCACTGCCAGGATCTCCATCCAAGCAGAAAGATGCTCTGAGGTCACATATCTGGTAGAAAAGCTAACTCTCAAAGTGACTAGAAGGAGAACAGTGGCATTTATGATACTGTAATAGCAGGTATGTGGGTACCTGCTATGGGCTTGATCCTATACTGGCACTTATATGTCATCTAATCCTCAAAGCAACCCTATATGACAGATATTATTATTTACATTGTAGAGATAAAGAAATTGAGGTTTAGCAAAGGTACACAATATGTCTAATGTCACACAGCTAGAAAGTGTCAGAGATTCTTGGACCTAGAAAGGGACTTGGGGTCTCCGCCAGCCTTCTTGTGCGTCTGGGACATCCTCAGTTAGTTGCTTAAACCTCCCTTATCCTCACTTCCTCTTTTGTTTCACAGTTCAGAGGCACATATGTCTACGTCTCCAAGGTCTGCTACATTTTAAGAGCTAACATCATCTCAGCCATAACTGAGTCCTACCAATTTTTTATTATCATTTTTTTTCCTCCTCTGAAACATGGATCTGGCATAATGCTTTGCTCTTGTCATTTGGACCAAGGGCTACAAGTTGTTCCACGATATATACTCACGGGGTGACTGCAAAAAGCAACCCTCCGCTCAGCTATTAAAATAACCTTCCCTCCATAATGGATTAGTTATTTCAGCAATGAGGCCCATTTGAAGGGAGATCATGAGATAATTGACTGTCAAACAGTTGAGCAATGTGAAGGTCAATTGTAGCGAGGTCAATTTGTTTGAACAATGGGCTTTCTCTGACAGGCCTCATAATGTTGATAATAATAACTTTGGTTTAATGGAAGTGTTCAATGGTGTTAGAGAAGAATGAACTATTAGATGTTCAGATTAAGGATTGTCTAAACTCAGAAGGTTTTGGAGACGGTTTGGTCATAGCGAATGCAAAATCCCCAGCTAGGGAAAACCGACTTTATAGAACAGCTGGATTTAATGTCAAAGGCAAATGATTTTCCTTCCCTCTTTACCGATTGACTTGAATTTACACTGTGCAGACCGTGATTATTCCCCTACTCTATATTTATAGCTTCTCATTTGCATTTTCCAGAATAATTAAGAATTTAACCTAGAATGGGCCATTTTTGAGTAGAGGTGAATGCTTTCTGATTTTTAAATGAACCATCTAAATTAGATACTAAATATACATTGTATTCTCCTTGCCTCCTGCTTAAAGTCCTTCTAAACTTCTGGACTCATTGCTGGAACCCAAGGGGAGAGATGTGTCACCCCATCCAGAAGGCTGCCTTTGTCTAGGAGGATGACTCTCGTCCACAGAGGACAAGCTGTTTCACAGGTGGGACTGTCTACCTGCAGGTGTGTGGAGCCAGAGGACAAGCCCGGCAGCCTCTTTAATGGGTGGCCATTGAGGGACTCCCCAGTGAGTTCCCAGCAGACAGCAGAAGGGGAAAGCTGCTCTGCTTTCTTTGCTTACATTCCACTGAATATCATTTCCAATCTATTTTGCTTCGCTTGCCAGTGTTGGCTCTTCCTTTGTGCTTTTAAAGGATTTCCGTCTCCAGGAAGAGCATAACTCTGCACACCCTGGGGTAATGCTGCCCTGAAGGTGCAGCTGAGAAGAAGGAGAGCTGATCCTCAGGAGAACCTGCTTCCCCAGTCAGAGCCATGTTCATTGTCTTATTGACCCATTTGACACAGGAGGGCCAAGTTTCCAAAGGTCAAGGAACGTGCCCCACATCATGAAGTGGCTGGGAAAACTGGCATCTTGGCCCACTGTCTACCTTCAAAGTCTGTTTCTTTTCTTCCTCTATACTATGCTACATCCCAAATTTACAAATTGGGCCTCATTGTCATAAGAGCCTCTTGGTTCTACAGTAAGGAAGTGCCGTGTCTGCTCCCTAAGTCATTCTCTGTTAGTGGGTAGGGGTTCCCTAAGGCTGCATCAGTGCTGCAGCTGCTGGATTCTGCAATGTTAGAACAAGGTTCCTAAGAGGGAGGTGTGTTCTCTCTGGGCAGGTGGGCCCTGTGTGCCCTGGCAAGCACAAGCAGAACTGCAGGGATAATTCATCAGAGCTTCCTGGGAAGGCTTGGGCCACAGACAGCTGTTTCATTCCTTGGGGCAGAAGGGGCAGGGGTTTGAGGAGACACCATGAGGCTCTAGATGGGTGTAGGTATGGAAACAGCCAAAAGCTCCTTCAGAGTACCTGGGGGGAGGCAGGTCACATTGAGGCACAATGAGGACAGCTCACCTGGTCTTGCTGTACATTAGTAAGTTGTCTGCAAAGTTCTCTGCATGGTTGGATTCCAGAGTATCAAATACCTTTCCACTTCAAATAAAAATTAGCAGTGATCCCAATAGGAATGTCTGTAATGCCCATGACAGGAAAGGTACCTCCCAGTCAAACAGGGTAACCCATGAATCCACTGGTACGTACCTAGACCAGGTCATTGGTCAGACTAGTTAGCAAAGATTGGGGCTTTATGGAGTCTGGTGGGTCCATTTTGATGTTGAAATGTACTTGAGACATCCCTGGGAAGGGTAGGCCTTGGTGAGGTTCTGCATTGGAGGAGCTTAGCCAATAATAATAATAATATTTGCACTTATCAAGCACTTATTATATACCTGGTATAGTATCCAGGACTTTGACATGCATTTTCTCATTTCATCCTCACCCAGTAAGGATGTAAGTACTGTTATTATCCCCATATTACAAATGAAGAAACTGAGGCTTAGAGAGTTAAATTGTTTACCTGAAGTCACCCAGATAATAAGTGTCAGTGCCAGAAGTCCCACCGTAAGTCCAGCAGACTCTACAGACAGGCTGAGCATGAGGAAGATGGGGTGTGTGATGGTAGGAGATCCTGGCTACTCATGTTTTTCCTTGCGCTGTGCTGGCTCTTGTGGCTATATGAATATATCTTCAGGAAATTCTCCAAATGGACTATATTTACCACCACTTTCCTCCCCTCAATTAGGGGTATCAGACAGAATTCTCAGTATAAATGGTGATCAGCCACTGCCAGGTAGACCTCTACCTGTCTAGAAGGCTAATATGAAATTTACAACCAGACTAAAGCAATTATCAATGTTAGTTCTCCAATATCTAGGGAAAAAATAAAATAAAACCCCTACAAGCTCAATGAACAGAACTGTCTTGAAGACCTTTTAAGTAATTCTCCTTTAGAATTCATTTTCCCACTTTCCGGCTAGACAAAATGAGGCCAGGCATGTTTCCTGATCTCAAAGCAGGAGCAAGATGGTAGCTGAGTAAAATGCTTTTAGCTTAGTCACACTTGCTGTGAGAGAAACAAATAAACGAAATAACTTTACCTCTCTTAGAATGATGGACAGGGGGTTTAAAAAAATCCTATAATACTTCCTTTGTTTTGGCTTCAAAAGTGCTGTTGATAACAGCTGTTACCAGTGTACAGTGTGTTTATTGTTGAGTAATTATGTTTTGCTTTCATATTGGCAAAGCTATTATTTGCACCCTTAGGAGCAGCGGACATCTTGTATACACAAATGAATTAATGTGACAATGGCTTTCGACTTGGGAAGCGGTGACTTATTCATCTGCAGCGTTGTTAAATAAACACTCAGATCTGTTCATCATGGTGCCTATCACTACTGGGTTCCACCAGCTACAAATTCGACAAGATCATGAGACCTAAAGGACTGGATTAGAGACAAAAAGAGAGTGTGAAAATATGGACATCTCTCTTATGGTGATTTTGAAACCTGTCCAAAAAGCCAGAGTGTTTCTGATTTAAAACAGCTAGAGTGGTCAAAGCCAGACATTGGAAACTGTTCAGAGAGCTCGTCGAGGGGAAGATTCCTGCAGCGTGGCCTATCCCTAGAAGGCTAAATCAAAGCAACAGTCCTCTCTCTCAATCCCACACGTGTGCACACACATGCACACACGTGCACATGCATACCCAAGGACCTTTGATTTCTCTAGGACTTCCTAAGTACCCAGTGGTGGTCTCAGTCAATAGTATTGCTTGACTGTTTTTTTATTACTTACCATTTCCTGTACAGCAGGCACCATACAGTTAGCTAAATCACCCACTAAATTGGCTAAATGGAAAGGCAGATAGAAAACCTAAGTTAGGTGATGGATGATGAATATTCTCCAGGAATAGAAAGGTACAATAATGAAGAAAAAGGTCCTGTGTGACAATCTGGAAGAATCTTGCAGACTTGCATTCAAATTGGTTAACTTCAGAAAAGAGGTGTGACTAGCAAGCAGGGAGGAGACAGCTTAGACACAGAGAGAAAAGGGATGGGAAAAGAAGGAATTCCACTTCACAGATATACTTGTACCCTCATTATGTGCAAAGTGAAATGTGGATTGCGGATTGCAAAAAAAAATAGCAAGACTTAGCTTGTAATCCTTGGAAAAGCCAAATTGTAAGACAGCACGCACCAAACATATAAAGAGGCAGTGAGAGATTCTTGCCCGAGAAGGGCCGTGGTAGGGCATGGTGGGAACAAAAGGAGAGCAGCCTTTGTCTCAGGTGCTCTTTAAGGCAAACCTGAAATGTCCAGAGAATGGGAACTTGAAGGCCTGACAGAGGAGGGAATTCATTTTGGCTGAAGCTTTTTTAATTAGAAGGAGAAGAAGGAGAGAAAGAAGCAGGAAAAGGCCAGGAAGGAGGTCACCCAGCGAGACAGATGATAAATAAGGCCAGAGCACAGCCAGGGAGGGAGGAGGGAGCCGAGGAGAGGGCCAGGGGCCTGGAGTCAATGCACAGAGGGACGGGAGGCAGGACGGAGCCCAAGGGGACTTGGTCCACAAGGTGCAATTCCTGTTCATCTCTGATACATCCCACGAGCATGGGAGCCCTGGAGTCAAACCAGCATCCCAAATACAACTAGGCTAAGCCTGGTCCTCAGAAAAGGCTTAGCCAGTGTCTTGTCCATCAGGAGCCACGGCTGAACCTTCATGCTAAAGCGAGTCCCAGCTCAAGCCAGCAGGCAGCTGTTCCTCTAGCTGGTGCTGAACCTAAAACCATAGCCAACCCCTCCAGGCTCCCCAAATGGGAGTGTGTGGGCAAGGTGTCAATATTGTCACTTAGGAATATGTGACAAGTTTTCCTGGGTGCAACGAATCAAGAGCTCAGTGAGATCATGCCTGTCCAGGACTCAGAACCCTTTAGATCAGAGGCCAGAAACTGCGGCCAGTGCACCCTGTGAGCTGAGAATGATTTCCACATTCTCAAAAGGTTGCTTAAAAACAAACAACGGCAACCAAACTCAAATAAGGAGTCTGTGACAGAGACTGTATGCAGCTTGCAAAGTCTAAAATATTCACTATCTGGCCCTTTATAGAAAAATAAGTTTGCTGACTTCTGCTGTAGAGAATTACCACCACATTCAGAAAAAAATCCAAAGTTTATTACAGGTGGCATTGACAGATTTTGCACATGCGTGTACACACACACACAATCCCAACAGTAACAGCAACAACAAAAACAGGATGCCTGCACAACATTGTGGATACATTTACACTAAGAAACTACTTGCTGTTCATCTGAAACTCAAATAAGACTAGACATCCTGTATTTTATCTGGGAACTTTACTGCCAGGACATAAAGGGTGGCACAGCAAGAGTATGAGCTCTGGATCAGACTGCCTGGGTCCTAATCCCAGCTCTGCCACTTATGTAATTAGGCCTCAGCTGTGCCAACTGCAAGATGGGGATGGTGATATCTCCTGGGGTGCATGGAACAGCATATGACATGTAGTAAGAGGTCAGGAGGGCCGGCTGTTGCTACATCATCTTGCTCTCACTTCCCTTCTTCCTACTCTTCCCCTCCCATGTGTCACTCCTGCCACGGTGGTCTCCTGGTCTTTCCTAGACTCTGCCTTTAAGCCTTTGCACTCACGGCATCCTCTGCCTAAAACGCCCTTCTTCCTACTGTCCTGTGGAGTTCACTGCCTCAGTGTCTGCAGGATTCTGCTCACCCGCCATCTCCTCGCGAAGCCTTCCCTGGCCACCCTGGCTCTGCTCCCTCTCGCCCCTTCTCTGCTCTCCTTTGCTCATGGCCTGCTGTCCCACTGCAATGCCAGCTTCCTGGGGGCAGGGTGTTAGTGGTCTTGCTCACTGTTAGGCTCCTAATCCCTAGCACGGTGACTGGTGCATACTTGAAGAATAAACGAATGGATAAATGATCTGTTATACTTTGCTAAGGGGCTTGCTTCAGAGTGAGGGAGGCAGTTATAAAGACATCAACACATGTTTCCAGAGGATTGCTTGTGTGCTGGGGACTGAGTGGGGAATAAACAGATAGGGTCCTTGTCCCCTTCTGAGTCTACAGCCTAGCTGGGAAGGTGGATATGACACAAACACTTACAAGTGGCCAGGTACAAGATCTGAATCAGCAAAAAGTTCTGGGGTCCTTGAGAGCACTTAACAGGGAGGCCTGGGAAGGCTTCTCTTAGGAACGGGCCCCTGAGCTGAGCCACGAAGGAAGACCAAAATTTAGCCAAGTGCAAGGGGAAAGAAGAACGTTAAGTCCAAGGGCATCGCATGTGCCAAGGCCTGGAAGGGGAGCAGAGAGGAGTCCAGAAAGCCTAAGGATGTGGGGCTCGGTGTCAGTGTGCGTAGAACCTATCAGTCCTGCTCATGGTGTTCAGATTTCGTTGTTGCTGTTGTGGCTTCATGTGTATGTCGGCACTACTGCGGTGGGTCTGGGCCAATAGCAGGCTTCTTGCGTGTACTTTTCAAAACTTGTGTCTATTATTATTTTTAAGTCATTTTAGCACTGGCAGGAAGGGATTCCCTGGCAGGTCTGAAGACGGTGCAGCAGGGAAGCGATGAGGCGCATCTCCCTTCAGTGTCATTCCCTTCTTGGTGGTGACAGCCCAGGAGGAGCACACACAACAGCACAACCTTCCAGTCAGCCCTGGGTGCTCTTCCACTGACAAGCTCCATGAGCTTGGGCAAGTCCTATACCCTCTCTGAGCCTCAGTTTCCCCATGTACAAAATGAGGAGGTGGGTACTAATGTGTGCCTTATAAAGTTAATAAGAGAATTAAATGAGAAGGGACATGATGTGCTCAGTTTGTTGCCTGGTACTTGCAGAGAACCTAGGAATGGTGAGCCCGTCTCCCATTTCTTTCCTTCTCAAACCCAGCCTTTTCTACCTGGCAGGGTCCATGATGGGGAGAAGGAAGGCTTGAAGTTAGCACTTTCCATCATGTACCCTTTGAAATCCCAATTTCCTGAGACAGTCTGCAGAAATAGGTGCTGTGGTAAAAATAGGTCCATGAAGAATTCTTACCCTAAAACTGTAAGGTTCCTTCTTGAAGCACCAACCAGGGGATTTTTCTGAGCATGGAGCCAAGGATATGTGGGTGTTTGACACACTGGAGCATCCTGGCAAAGCCATTTTGTGATGTAGCATAGGTCCTCATACAGGGCCACTCACCTGCAGGGACTCCAAGCCCAGGCATGCAGAGTTGAGATGTTTCAGCATACAGAGGCCTGGTCCTCTGGTGGGAGCTGGGCTGGGAGACAAACAGTCCACAGGCTGCAGTGTTGGCCACCAGCTCCTGCAATGAAATCACCTCATTGTTGAAAACTGCCAGAAAGCTCTTCACTGACCTCCCCATACCCCTGCCCCCACTGGCCCTCTAGTCTCTCCCTCCCCAAATTAGTGCTCTAGAGAAGCTGCTAGAGGAAAAACTTCACAAGCATTCCTTGGTAGGCAACCAAGCTCAAAATCACCTGATCACACATGCTTCCTGCCAGCCCTGGGGCTGGAATCTTCCAGAAGGGGACTTCCCTCCTGCAGATCCCTGCTGGCACCCGGCATCTCCTGAGACTGAGAGACTATTTTGTCCTGCACACTTCTATACTACTTTTCGTCAAGTGGATTTAGAAGCTATTGTGGTTAGAGAAATTAAAAACTCATTCAGAATTTTTTTTCTTACTGGTAAATAATAATATCAGTGACTGCTAAGGTATACTACCAATGTGCATGGCTTGGCAAAAGTTTTTAGCTTAAAAGGAGATCTTCATTCTCAAATAGGTTTGGAACACTGCTTTAGAATATTTGGTATTCCCTCAACACAGATGAGCAAACTGAGTCAGGGAGTGATTGGTATCATGCCTGAGTCAGTGAGGGTGGGCAGGGGAGTGTGCTGTTAGTTCATGGAGTATGTGATGGGGTCACCGTTCAAACTGCCCTGTCCTCTTCCAAATCTCTGTCTATAGGGAGATGCAGCCAGGGAGGAAAGGATGCTGCATTTTGCATCCTGCAGAGCTTGCCTATGGTCACTCTGGGATGGCCTGCATTTGAGGACCTGGCTGTCTCATCTGATAAGCCCAACCATTCCTGTATTTGAGCTGGCAACATCCTGCAAAGGTTCATGGCAGAGCAGAGCAAGCATTACATTAAGAGCCAGAAAACCAGAAAACCTGGATTCCAATCCATCTCAGCCATTTATTATCCTTGTGGCTTTGGGCCAGTCCATTCATCTATTTTTGTTATTTTGGGTTTTGTTTTTGTTTGTTGGTTGGTTTGTTGTTTGGTTTCAACACTCACAATCTGTATAATGGGGGAAAAATTCTGCCTAGCTTTCTTACAAAGATGCTATGAAATAACAAGATATAAAACACATTGAAAACATTTGAAGTGGTTCAGCCAGACTCAGGCTGCTGACTGTTTTGGTTGTTAATGCCAAAGCAAACATTTCCATTTCTTTCAGCAGGTTTAGCATCAGATTCATGCCTTGGAATTGTTAAAAACTGACCAGAAAAAGTTTCTTGGAGTCTTTCAAGGGCACCTAGTTATGGTTCAGTTGAGTGTGAACCTTGGGAGGTTGCAGGATGAAATTGGAAATCGCCCTGGGTAATGGAGAGCCAAATTGGGCCTTACAGCAGGTAGCAGGGTGACTTATTTTTTAATGTTTCCAACATGAAAGAACACAATTGATTTTTTTCCTCCTTAATCCCTCCAACTCCCTAGCTTTTATTGTTTCTAAAATAAGATAAACCAAGCAGGTGTTATTTCAGCTCTGTAAACAATCTTTATTTTTCTGGCCGATAGGAATAGAAATTGAGACGGAGACCGGGCTTACGAGAGGGGGAAGCCAGGCAATCAAGGAAATCATTGATCTTAACTTAGCCGGCCCTGCCACTTCTGCAAAAGCTCACAGTGGTCGCTCCCCCTATAACTTACCCTCAGGTCTTTGTCGATACCTCATGAAAGTGCGGAGCCTCCGGCGGAGAAATCTTCAAGTACTCCGGTTCCTTGCACAGATCAAATCACACTTGTTATTTTTTAAGATTAGTGGCAGCTCCTAAAATGACTTCACTTTCTCGATCCAGGCAAATAATTGTCAAATGATTTTATTTTAATGCTTCAGCACTGGGAACATTGGCAGGATTTCTATCTTACTGCACTTTCTGAAGTTCCCGACCTGTTTTCTCCTCCCTCTGTGTGTTTCTGCCATAGGCAGAAAAGTGCTAGCTTCAAAGGCCTTTCTGCTTTTGCTGACAATCAGTAGGATAGAGAGGGAGGCATGAGCCTGAATGGGCCCATCAAAGGAGACCGGCACTTGATCCTGGGCTGGGTCTGGGTATGAGGGTTGGGTCACATGCAGCCCCACTCCGTCTGGCCTCAAGGTCCCGTGGCAGCTGGACATGTATGCAGTGCATAGTCCCTTTGGCAGGGGGCCTGTCTGCAGGCCCTGGCAGACACCCAGCTTGCTGCTGCTCAAGTGCAGGCATCCGTCCAGCAAAGCCCCCATCCCTTGTATCCACCCTAAGTCTCAGCCTTGGGTGAGCCCCTTGCCTCCCTGAAAAAGCAGTGTTGGCAGAGCTGGCTTAGAGGACAAGATGATTTTTCCTTCCTTCTACCTTCAGGGCTATTCTGCAATGTCAGTGCAGTACAGGAGGGGAGAAGCAACAGGGCACAAAAGATCCTCAACTTACGATAGGGTCGCATCTTGATAAACCCATCATAAGCTGAAAAAAGCGTCAAGTCAAAAATGCACTGAATACAGCTAACCTACCTTAAACGTGCTCAGAACACTTACACTAGCCCACAGTTAGGCAAAACTGTCTAACACAAAGTCTATTTTATAATAATAAAGATAATTTATAATAATAAAAATAAAAGATACAATTTCTAGATTCAAAGTATGGTTTCTACTGAATGCATGTAAAGTAAAAAATCATTAAGTCAAACCATTGTGAGTTGCAGACTGTCTTTATAGACAACGGGTATGGTCTTTGACGACAGATAGACACTGGTTAGATGACAACAGCTTTGTGCTACTACCTTAGCTTTCTGAGCCTCCATCGCTTTATTTCTAAAATGAGGTAACAATACCTGTGCCGCTTGAGTTTCAAAAATGTTACCTATAATTATCATCATTGTTATTTTACTGCTATCATTAATGGTATTTCTAGGGTTTATGTATATTTTCATTGCCAAGGATCAGTACTTGTCATTGAACAAGAGGGCAGAATATTGGAGCTGGAAACTGTCCCCAGAAATCCCAAACATGAGGGTACAGTGGACACTTGCTCTGCTTCTAGCTTGCCTGGCAACATGTCACCTCCTGGATGGTGGTCTCTGCCTCAGAATTGTCTCCAAGGTTTGGCAAACTGGGGCCTCATAGAGATAGGGCCTGAGAATTGGGATCCTAGGCTGCCTCGGAAACCAATTGCCTGGTGTTAGTCATTAACTCAGCGCGGCAGAAGGCAAGAGGAGCAGAAAATGCAATCATTACTTAGGAATAAAAGAAGCTGAGATGCTCACATCCAATAAGCGTTTGATTCAACACCTTCCCCACCACCAGGACCACGAGGGCAGGCCAAACCCAAATAAAACTGCAGTCATGCACCACATAACATTTCAGTCAACGACGGAACACATATATGTCAGTAGCCCCATAACATTATAAAGGAGCTGAAAAATTCCTATTGCCTAGTGACATCATAGCTGTCATAATATTATAGCACAATTACTTTGTTTTTATAAATTTAGTGTAGCCTGAGTGTACCGTTTTTAAAGGCTACAGTAGTGCACAGTAGTGTCCTAGGCCATCACGTTGGCTCACCACTCACTCACTGACCCACCCGGAGCAACTTCCAGCCCTGCAAGCTCCATTCGTGGTAAGTGCCTATACAGGTGTATCACGTTTTATCTTTTACAATGTGTTTTGACTACACCTTTTCTGTGTTTAAATACACAAATACCACTGTGTTACAACTGCCTACAGTATTTGGTGTAGTAACCTGCTGTTAGGAGCAGTAGGCATATAGCCTAGGTGTGTAGTAGGCTATACCATCTAAGTTTGTGTCGGTTCATTCTGTGATGTTTGCACAAGGACACATTTCTCAGAATGATCCCCATTGTTATGCTACACATGATTGTACTTCTCGAGTCTGCCCCGTGACACACACTCTCACCTGACGTGCTGACTACCTGGGCACGCTGTTCTCTGGCTGCTGCCTCTTCCCTGAAATACTTCTCTAGATGGTTCCTTTCTGTCAGGGAGCCCTCATGCCTTCTGGCTAACGCTGCCCTTGAGATACTGACATGAACCTATTTTCAAGGGTCTGGAACTGTTTTAGGGGAAGGGGGCCCACTTCTGACTACAGCAGATCCAAGTAGAATGGGTTCCTACAGGGGGACTCTTTTCTCTCTCCCTGACTTGCAGAATCTGGGCAAGATCTCAACAAAGTAACACGGGCCACCCTAGTGTCCATTAAATGAGCTGTTCTGCTAAACGGAAGCTTCCCTTATGTGAGCTAACAAATGACTGGGCTCACCAGGTTGGAAGTGCTGTGGGCAAAGGAGGAAGCCATGATCTCCTTTCCTCCAGGGACTGAGAAGGAGAATGGGGTCCCACCACCCTGTGTAGCAGCTTCCCTCCCTCTCAGCTACCTTAGGTCTTTCCTTGCATTTTGGCCTGAGGACTTTGCTGTCCAGGACTCCTGGGCCTGGTTGATCTGTCCCACATGTCTTTCTGGGGCCCTGAGAATATTTATTTAACTCTATAATCTGTGCTGGACTAAGGGGCCTTTTCTTTGCAGTATTTGTTCTCTGGGGGGGTGCTTAGCACCTGAGGAGCTGTATTAAAAGACATGCTGGCACCCCCAAGCATATCATAATGAGGGCTGGTTGAAAAGCTCCTCTGCAGATTGCAAAAAGACTACCTTTCACTGAGGCCAGTGGTTCAGCAAGGTCAGCATCACCTGGAAACTGGTTTGCAATGCAAATCCTTGGACCCTACCCCAGACCCACTGAATCAGAATCTCTGCAGGGTGGGGCCCAGAACTTTGAGCTTTAACAAGCCCCCCAGGTGATTTTGATGTGCCTGAGAGTGTGAACACCACTCCTAAATGGTCAAGAGGAGTGAATGCCTAGTGAATGTTTCTCTCCTATAGTAGGCCAGGGGACACACCTTCAACAAAATTTTCTGTGTCAATATCTCTTAAAGTCCTGTCCCCTAAATGCCTTCTGCTAAATCACTGGGGGTTACTCATTAAGCATGCAAACACTATGGCCCCATTTCAGATTTGCTGAATCCAAACGTTTGAGGTTGGTGACCTGGGATTGTACCTGTCCAACATGCTTCCCGGGGGCCTCTTACACCCTAAATTTTAGGAATGACCTGCTCTTCTTCAAAGTATGGCCCTTGGACCAGCAGTACATTTATCAGTTGGGAGCTTGTTAGAAATACAGCCTCAGGCTCCACCCCATATAATTAATCAGAATCTGCGTTCCCAACACTATCCCCAGGTGATTCATATGCATGTTAGCATTTGAGAAGCGTTGCCTTGGACCATATGCTTGGAGCACCTGCTATGTGTGGGCTGCTGATTCATAGTTTAGTCAACACATCTTTGAGTAGAAAAGTGTCATTCTAGGGTAGACCAAGGACTCCTACAAAAGCACCAGTGTCCCGTGGGTCCTGACTCAGACTTCCTGAAGCTTGCTCAGAATGTGTGATAATTAACAGGGTGATGGATGTCTTTGCACAGCACTGGAAAGCCGGTCCATACCTAATAAGTGTCAGATCTAAGGCACTATGTGGATCTCTTCTTGTGGGTCTTACACCCCCCTTTAAGAAGGGAAATCCACTGGAATGCCCTTCTAAACAGTTTTTTGTTTTCCCAGAAGAGACAGATAGACAATCTCATCTGTTTATACCAACGTCTAGCCCAGAGAAGCAGAGATTTAAGATGCACATGACTCATTCTTTTGTTTGTAGTTTCATGTAGCTTTCCAGAAAGATTTGCCAACTTTCCTTTATACCTTAGTCTAAGTTGAAGGTAATTTTCTTTAGGTCTTGCCACTTTAGAAGGAAAAGCTTAACAATGTGTGCTAGACAGGCTGTAGTCTTCTATCAAGGAAACTGGGGTAACAGTAAATGAACAGCAACAGTAAATGAACAGGTGTTTGGGGGGACATTCAAATACGGAGCCTTCTATTATAGGAACCTCTAAGGTTAGAGACCCATATAACCTCTGGATACTACTGCTAGTTTGTTTCCATTTTATATTTCTGGGAGGAAAACAACTGAACAGACTGGTCTCTGCACTCTTTCCATTGCTGGAAATTCTTTGGAGTATTTATCAAGCATTCACTCTGTACTAGGCCCTGTGCTGGACATTGAGGGGATGGGAAACATAAGCCGATGCTTCTTCTGGTCTCCCAGGACAGGGTGGAGGACAGAGACATCAGCCCTCCCTGAGGTCCAAGAGAGATGCTCCTCCTGTCACTACAAAATCGATGTACCCTGATCATGACCCAATAGTATCTATAAAGAATATAATGGAAACCTCCATTTTTATTGGTGTGAGTAAACTCACTCATTCATTTTCCTTATTCAATCGTTATTGTTTAATGTCTACTACCTGTGCATAACTGTTCCTGGGATTTGTTTTTAGGTTTGATTATGAAAGCAATCTTTCTTAAGAGCAGCTGTTTCCAATGATAAGTTTTTAAAATTTCAGACTGGTTGGAACATATTTTTGTGAATAAAACATTGATTAGAGGAGAAGAAATGGACTATTTTCTTTCTAGCTTCCCAAAGGACAGTTTGAAAGAGGTCAAGTTGAAGATCTAAATGAGGAGGACCTTGCTGTCAGTCAGCACTGCCACACATGAAATAGAGGGACACCCTCCCAACATACTTGGAACCGGTGGAGGAAAGACCAAAGGGACAACCAGCTGTCATTGCCAAGGCTTTGAGAAGGGACCTGGACTTGGTGGCTTCCTAAAGTACCTTCCATCCCTGAGATTCTATGAGAAATATAGGACTGCATGGGATTTATCTCAGGGACTGTGGTTTAGCATAACATCCATGTGGCTTACCCCATTACTCTGTTATGTTGCTGCATAAACATAACGAATAGAAGGACTTGAAAATGCAGCCTAGATTCTAGTTTTCTCTCCCTGGTGAGAAGACACTGGGAATATGGTTCAAACCAATGAACTGATAGAAAACATAAAAATCTTAGAGTATGATAGATATTTCAAAGCTAGCAACTGGGAAAAATTGTTAGAAACTTTCCCTCCTAAACTGGCCTAAAGACCTAGAGTTGTAGAGGGGCCCAGAAAGCATCAGGCTTTTCACCAACCTGTCTCCAAGTTACCTACGCACATCGCAACACACAACTAGAGGAGACGCTGCAGGCAACGTGGGTGCTAAGGGTTGCATTAAACACAACGCCTGGTAGAAAACTGAGAGCTGACAATAGTTTAGATCCTGGCAGAGAGTAGGTGCTAAATAAATATTTGTTGGATGAACAAATGACTCAAGGAAAGAATGATCCTAGACTGTGAAAATCTCGAGAGCAAGAGAGCTTCTGCTTTTGGCCTCAGGATGCTAGGACCACAGGTCTATACCCCCAAACCCCATTATGGAAGAATTGGGTATAATAACAGCAATTTTAATGAAGTACGTACTATGACTCAGACAATCTCCCAACACATTATGATTATTATCCTCTTATTCAAAGAGTTCAAACAAAGCCAACCCTTGTTGCATTACTCCCTATTATAATCTGAAGATTCAGGATTCGAGAGGCTCGTAAATGCTGCTCCCATAATTTGGGGACCCGTCACCAACATGCATGGACCTGGTCCAAACACTACTTTATGCTGATGATGTGTTTTTGGAGATAGAAGTAAGAAATCCTCATTTTTCACAAAAATTAATTGTTTAAAATTGATCTCCAGCTGCTTTTTAACTTTTAAAAATCAAACCTTTAATGAAACCCATAGTTGGAAGTATTGCCTGATAGCTAAGAGCAGGCTGAGGAGTCAAATGGACCCAGTGAGAATCTTAGCTTTGCTTCTTTCTGGCAGTGTTAGCTTCGGGCACATTACATATCTTCTCTGAACCTCAGTTTCTTCATCTATAAAGTGGGAATAACTCTAATACCTATGTCACAGAGTTTTTGTGAGGATTAAGTAAGATAATAATCATAAAGTGCTGGGAAAGTACCTGAGTTATAGTACGTATTTCATTAAGATCTCTGTTATTATACCTGATTCTTCCACAGTGGGGCTTGGGGGTGTAGACCTGCGGTCCTGGCATCCTGAGGCCAAAAGTAGAAGCTCTATTTATAGCTCTTGAGATTTTCACAGTCTGGGATCATTCCTTCCTTCAGTCATTTGTTCATCCAACAAATATTTATTTGGCACCTACTCACTGCCAGGCACTGTGGCAGGAGTTAGACAAAAAGAAAGTGACTGGGGAGATATGTAATTATAGATTGGGACACACTCTATGAAGAAGGCAAACCATGGAACGTGTTGGCATGGGGGAACCTACTTTGATAGGGTGATCCAGAAAGAACTTTCTGAGGAGGTGACATTTAAGCTGGGCCTGAAAGAGATCCCACCAGGCAAAGAACCACTGATCCCACCATTAGCACAAAGGTGGACATAGTTTCACCAGAACTCCATCCCAATTGCGAATCTCAGCTTCCTGCCCATCTGCACAGGAAGTAGACCTTGCCAGCAACAGGGAGAGAGGATTTTGCTCATTCTGTTACACATGGCAGAGGGTTCAATCATATCGAAGTTCTAGAGAGCTCAGAATCGTCAGGAATATTGTACTTCCAGGGAGACAGTTTCTGCCCACTGCAGAGGAAGAATAACTTATGAGAAGAGAATGGGCCCTCGGTCCAGGCCTGGGATGGGACCTGCCTCTGCTACTTTCTAGTTGAGTGAACTTAGGCAAAAACAAGATCTCTAAGATAAATGGCCTCTGTTGTCCGGATCGAAACAGGAATGAGATAATACATACAGAGCAAGCAACATGGCGCCCAGTCAGTGGTAGACATGGAGTAAAGCAAGCTCTCCTGTGGGATTGTTAAAACAGTGGAAACCTAGCCCCCATATTCTCCCCCACGTAGTAGAAAAAGACATCTTTGGCTTATATGGTGGCTTTAAAACATAGCTGCAAATTCTTTGACACACCTTCCACCCAAAAGTAGAATCTAATTCCCTACTCCTTGAACTTGGGCTTGCCTGGATGATTCACGTCTGCTAACAGAATGCAGGGGAAGTGGCACTGAATACACTGAGGTGGTGTTGGGAAAGGTCATACAGCTTCCATGTGGCTCTCCTTCTTGGTATGGCCCTCCTGGAGCCCCACCACCACATGTGAAGACGTGCCACACGGAAAGACCACTTCCAGGTGTTCTAGCCCCAGCTGGGGTCTCAGCCAAGAGCCAGCATCAACCAACAGACACGTGAGTCAATGAGCTTCAGATGATTTCAGTTCCCAGCCTTCGAATGCCCCAGCTAACCCTGAGAGGAGCAGAGGCGGGCTGCCCCTGCCAAGCCCTGCCCAAGCTGCAGATTTATGAGCAAAATAAATGGTGTCATTGTTTTAAGCCCTAAGTATTGGAGTGGTTTGCTACAGAGCAATAGATAACTAGAGTCGGACACTTCCCTGTCTTGGTCCAACTCACCCCCAGCATAACATCTCTCCCATCACTGTGGACCAAGAGTAGCAGAGATATCAGGAAGGACATTGCACCAAAATGAGATTTTATTTTTTCTACCAACATCCTGCAAAGCTTTGAGCAAGTAGCTCCTCCTCTGTGAGCCCCAGATCCCTTCTGTGTGTGGTGGGTTTGGATGAGACACTCTCTTAGGCATCTGCTAGTACCAAAGTCATGTACAAAACTAATATGAAAATAGAAAAGTTGCAAGCTTTAGGTATTTGGGATTGTAAGCCTAAATTTTTCATGCAGTGATATAGAAATCCAGGGTTCTCTGAGAGCCTTCTTTGTAAATTTTCAATTAAAGAAAACATGGTCTAAGCACTTTGGATTTGAGAGAGAGATTTTACGTGTCTTGGGACCTCCATGTGAACCATAAAATGGGCTTGGCTGGAGCCTGCAGGCCTGTCCTGATCCAGTTGTCTGGTAATTCTCGCAGAATCCTCATTAGAACCTGCACCCTGAAGAGGCCTGAGATCCGGGGGTCCCATTTAACACCTGCAGTTCTCTTAAGTTTAAACAAAGACTGGCAGGCCGCAGGCTAACAGAATTTTAAGCCCCCATCTGTTGGGTGGTTTTTGGCAGATGGTCTCTAAAAGACGCTGTGTTTTATCATTTCATGTCTTCTGAAGAGAGATTTAAAATCAATTTAGGGGTCATGTTCAGGGACTTTGTCAAAACTACAGGCTCCATTGAAACAGGAATTAGTCCTTTGGGGCTCACTAATGACAAAGGGAAGGTGATCTGGGCTGTTCCGCGAATCCTTGTTCTCATCCTCTTCCTTTGCTGAAGAGAGGTGGCTTTTCTTTTGAAGTCTATTTCCTCCTCCCTCTATTCTTTAGTTTCGTAGGACCAAGTGAGTCCCACTCTGTCCTGTGTGCTTAACCAGCTATGGTGGGCTAGACTTCTCTGATGAGCAAAGGCCAGCCTGAAATGGGTTGCCCTGAAAACCAGTTTTTCAAAGTTGAACATCACACCTCTAAATGAAACAAAGGAAGTTATTCTAATTAAAGGAAATTTCTGGGCAAGCTTTGGAAAGAAAAAAATGAAAGACAGTAGAGGCCTTAAAGATCTTGGCTGGCTTATAGAATATCGATATTGAAAATGGATTGTTTGTTTTGCCACCCCCCGCCCCTACCCGTGGATAGGCAAATCATGAAGCTCAATGTCAGAAAAAGTTCATGCTAAGAGCCCAGCAAGAACACAATTTGTTTTTCTTGGTCTGTTTAAGGCTGCTGTGATTGAATTATATCCCTGGGATACTGGGTTTTCTCTCCTTCTATTGCCTGGAGCTTGGCCATGATTGTGATATTTGGCTGAGATGTTGCCCAAGTGCAAGAGGCATTCATCGTTATGAGTCCTTCACTGAAGAATGTCCAGGCCTTGTTCATCAGCTGGCCTTTGCAGCTGTCATCTGGGTGGGGCTGCAGCTGTGTGTAGAGGAAGGTCTTGCTCTGGGCTGCTCTATCTGTCTTAGAGCAAAGGAAAGGGAGGGGATAAGCTCTTCGGGTTGCAGTCTCAGTTGAGCTTGCAACCTATGGCATCCTTGCTCATCTGGCCAGAATGGAAAAATAGGTCAGGGCTGACATGGCAGAGGTCTCCTTCCAGGGTTTCCTTGGCCCTGAACTGTGGTTGTTGGCTTCTGTTGGTTAGATCACTAGACTGATAGGTCAACATCCAGTGTTGAATCTCTAGTGGGTGGAGAATCTAACATACAGATATAAAGCCTGTAGGTAAACTCAGAGCCAGGAGTGGCCTTGACAATCAATTAGCTGAGCCATTTCTATTACAAATGCAGAGACGGAGGCCCACAGCCATGGAGCAATTTGCTCATCACCTATAACAGAGGCAATACTGTCCATCTCTTCTCTCAACTCCAGCTCAGGTCTCAGTCCAGGTCAAGCAGCCTGGAAGCTCAGGCCCTCAGTCACAGGGGTGATCAAAGGAGGGGTTATTGTCATCAGCCCATGCCTACTATGGGGAAGGCAATTGAGTGCTTGCCTTGTGGGTGTTTGTCAGCAATGCCACCTGGAGTTCAAGATGGCATCTTACATCACAGACCTGGCCCTGCATTCACTCTCTGGCAAAAGGGCCCTGGACAAAATGAACCTCCCTGCCCTGTTCACCCACAGTCATGCAGGCCCTGCCCGAGGTGAGGCTGAATGGAAATGAGGACCTTGCCACGTGTAGAGCTTGTCTCCATTCCCAGGGGAGCCCTGTTGGCTGTTAAGTTGTTGGCGTGAAGAAGGTCCTTGTGCTCATTGATGTGCGAGTCAGATTTCAGGTTTTGTTAAATTTTGAAAATATTTAGGTTGTTTTCATGGGTGACTGAAACCTTCTCAGGCCCTGCACTTTGGTGAGTAATTTTCCTCCCCAGTGCTCCCCTCCCAGCGCCTGCTCCAAACTTCACTCGGGCCCCCGGTCACGTAACTGCCAGGCCCAGTAGGGTCCCTCTGTAGCTACAGCCTCAGTCCTGCATCAGAGACTATCTGTGTGGCACCTTCAACTTGCCCTGGAGACTTTTGTAAAAGAACAGAGGCCAAAGAGGGTTTTGTCTTAGAAGAACCCTCATGAATGATTCTCTACTTCTAAGAGAGGAGTTGAGCGTGGTCGCTGTCACCTTCTAGGTGACTAGGTGAATGTCACAGGGGGAGATGCGGGCTGATTAGCTTTAACAACCCAGCAGCTCAGCTTCAAATCTCAGAATGGATCCGACTGCTTTTTCAGATTTGATTAGCTTCAGTGTGCAGATTATAGAAAATTTTTTATCTTAGTTTAATAGACTTTATTTTTTTAGAGCAGTTTTATGTTCCCAGCAAAATTGAATGGGAGGTACAGAGATTCCTCATATATCCCCTGCCCCACACATGCACAGCCTCTCTGACTAACAACATCCTGCACCAGTGTGCTACCTCTGTAACAATCAACGAACCCACACTGACACATCATTACCACCCAAAGCCCATAGTTTACACTAGCATTCACTTTTGGTACATTGTATGGATTTGGACAAGTGTATAATAACATGTACCCACTATTATATTATAGTATCACAGAGTGGTTTCATTGCCCCCCAAATCCTCTATGCTCCACCCATTTACCTGCCCCCACCTCTTACCCCTAACTCCTGGAAACCACTGACCTTTTGACTGTCTCCATAGTTTTCCCTTTTCTAGAAAGTCAGAGAATTTGAATCATACAGTATGTAGTCTTTTCAGATGGGTGCCTTTCACTTAGTAATATGCATTTTAAGTTTCCTCCTTGTCTTTTCACATGGCTTGATACTCATTTCTTTTTTAGCACTGAATAATATTCCATTGTCTGGATATACCAGGATTATAGAAATTTCTAAAAATCAAATATACTTATATTAGTGTAATTTGTCTATTTTATTTGACACTTAATATTAACACTATTCATTACCATTTAGAACCTAATACTTTCTGCCATTTTTAATATGCTCATTTTAATAGTCCTGTGAAGTAGGTAAGAATTGTCATGGTCAGAAGACAAGAGAACAAGAGGATAAATAACGGTGTCTTTTTGTACGTTTGTCTGTCCTTGTGTGTATCTCTTTGACTCTGTATATCTATAAGATTTGTGACTGACTGTGCCCCCTTGTCTGTCTTCCCTTCTCTCATCCCTTCCTTTTTTCATTTTTTTCAGTGAGTAAATATTTGCTCCCCTACTGTATGGAAAACATGATTTTTTTGTTAAAAGCGGATAAAACTTCTTTGTGCCAATGTGCAACACAGTGGTCAGGTAAACTGCACAGTCAGGAACAGAAAACTTTTCAGTGTTGGAATGAGAGACTTGAAGTACTAGCCTATGACCTCACATCAAAATGCAATAGCTCTCTGAAGTTCTACTAGAAAATGAATACGTATGGCGTAGGCATTCAATAAATGTTTGTTGAATTGAATGCAATAAAAATGATAAAAGTGACATTACTACAAGTGCATTTTTAAAAACTTCATTACATGTACTAGAAGGTGTTTTTGACATTTTATCTACATTTCTAGTTGCATCCTTAGTGCCTGGGACATATGATGCAGTTCCTCCTACTGCCACAGTTTGAATTGCCGGCTGCACAGTCAAAACCCATGCTTATCTCCAGTTGTTTCTTTCTAATGGGGTGGGAGTGACTTCACATCAAAACACTCCTTGATATGTGCTTGACATTTACAAAATGCATCCCATAAAATTTTTTAACAATGATATAAGGCAAAATTTTCATCCCTATTAAGTTTTGTAAAAGATGAGAAAAATGAGGCTCAAATATGTTAATTAATTTGCCTCAATTATACATCTATTGAGTGGTAGGATGGAAATATAAATCCAGGTTTATCAAACTTTGTGAACCATGTAACCATGTTCTTTTCACCCTTTTCTGCATGTGCTTGAAAGCATATGTCACAGAAATTGTTGTTTTGCTGTTTTGGGATTTGGGTTATCAATATCCTTATGTGTTCTAAAATCACTGGGTAGAGGGAATGGCTCCTGGTGTTCCTACCATGCTTTAGCTTTAAGTTGAGGCCACTCTTTAATGAACTCAGTCCCTATAGAGGGTAAATGAGTCTCCCTTCAGTCATGCCTGTTTGAAATTTCAATTCCTCATTTGACACCCTTTTCCCACATTGAAAAGCCCTGAGACCCACATATTGAAAACAGGCGTCAGATGTCTCTTGGTCTTAAAAACCTGGGCAACCTCCTCTACGTATGAGCAGGGATTGATTCATGAGCTGCATTCATCACTACCCTGTAGTTACAGAGTGACCACAAAGCAGTAGATGGCTGTGTATGTCATAGAATTTTCCCGATGGGCCCATAAGCTAAATTATGCTATCAAGACATAAATGTGGAAGGTGATTTTTATGATAAAAAGTAAATGATACATACAATACGAGCATGATTCTTGTACAAAAAAAAAGAGCATTCAAACTTGCAATATGTCATCTACTTTTCAACAGAGTCCATCTGGTTATTCTCTTTCTATTGAATAAGACTCCAAGCTCCATGAAGGCCGGGGCCACTTTGGTGTGACACTCAGTTTGTGTAACTAGGTACAATACCTAGTTGCTGGTGATCTTTCCCTTTCTCAACTCCTCCTGTGCCAGGAGCTGGGTATCAAGGCTCACATTAGGCCCACTAGGCTTGTGTTTTTCCCATTTTCCCCACTTGCGCCTGTCTTTCTCCCTCTCACCTTAGCTCGGTTATTCTCATTACAACCTTTCTCTTCCTTCTGAGTCTAACTCCAACTCCAACTCATACCATTTTCCACCCTCCATGCAGGTGTCCTCTGTTATGCTGGGGCACCATCCCAGAATACTGCCTAGTGCTAGATACTCAAGGAGGATTATGTACTAATAAAAGAAAACAGACACCAAGTCAGGAAGGCGGGTAGAGGTGATGCCTCCCGGTAGACTCTCCTTTTCTGGGCAAACCATGTTCATGGCAGATGTCTCTGCCACCTGCTTGCTATGCTCTGGACTCTTTGCTTTGTCAGTTCTTTTCTTAAAACAATGCAAGAACTGAATGCAATGTTATCACTGTGCTTTGCCCACTGCAGAGCCCAGAGGAGTCACTGCTGCCCATAGTCTAGAGGTTTTGCTTCTAGTGGTGTTGCTTAAGATTGAAATTAACATCTTTGTAGCTGCCATGCTGCATTACTAGCTATACAGAGCTTGGGGCAATCATACATCCAGACTCTTTTTGTTTGTTTTTTACATGAAATGTTGTAAAATAAGCACCAACTGCAATACCCCGAAGTACATTCTATAGTTGCATAGAGAATATTTTTACATTTGGTTTTCAAAAGTCATTCACATTTATCAGAGCACAACGAAAATATACAAATATACTAAGCTACCCATAATTATGCCATGCAAAACTATCTACCCCCAACATTTTAAATGTATAGCCTCCTGCTCTGGATTTCATGCATTTATCTCTAGTTATCGCCTATATATTTTAACCAAATTAGGATCACACTGTTTATATTGTTTTATAATCTGCCCTTTTTACTTAACATATTATAAAAATATCTCTTCATTAATAAATATATTTCTACAACATCTTTTTACTGGATAATATTCTATTTTAAGGATACCCACAGTATATTCAACCTATCATCAACTGTTACAAATCTAATTCAAGTACTGAGAGGAACATCACTAGGATTAGATCTTTGTACATATTCTCAGTTATTTCCCTAGGATGTTTCTAGAATCAAAATCAGCAATTCAACTGATGAAAACAGTTTAGGACTTCTGATACACTAACAATTGATAACTCTGGAAACTTTAATGAGTATTAAATTTCATCATATGTATGGCTTAGATAATTCCAAATCTTGATTCTTTTTTCATTGGTATCAGTTATCACTACAAATTCAATAAGCATTTCTTCTATGTCTTTTCAATGATTTTAAAAAAATATTGAGCAAGATAAAGTCACTCATACTATAAATATTTGCCTAAAGCTATTATTGCATAAGGCACTGCGCTAGATACTGGGGCAGAGAGAGTAGAAATTCAAGAATGCATAAGCTTTAATCTTGGTCCTCTTTTATTTATTTAATAGAGGAAACACTGTTCCATTAATAAATAATTTGAGGCATTTTTGTTGGTTAAATTTGTTCCCTTGTTTCCATTTCTTAATGTGCTAAAATATAAGTTACTTTGTCAAATTTTAAAATACACTGTCAAAATGGAAATAAGGGTAATTTGGCATGAACATGACTTACTTTTTTTCCACTCTGGATTAAAAAAAAAAATGACACATGCCTATTTTAGTACATTAGAAAAATTCAGAAAAGTATAAAGAAGAAAATAAATGACTCATAACCAGACCATTCAAAGGCAATTACTGTTAATTGGCGTATTTCCTTCCAGGCATTTTCTTTGTATATTTTTCACATAGCTGAGATCATTCTATAGATGCTATTTTCCAAGCATATAATGTAAATATTTCCCTATGTTATCAAAAACTCTTTGAAAACATTATCTCTAATGGCTCCATAATATTCCATCATGAAAAGGAATTAAATATAGAGAGTTTGATCGTTAATCGTGAAAGCTCTGGAGTGAGCCTGCCTGGGCTGTAATCCTGGTGCTGCCGTAGGTTGGTTTGTGATATCGAGCAAATTACTAACTTTTCTGTGGCTTAGTTTCCTTATATGCAAAATGGGGATAATTACAATGTATAGCTTATACGATCTTCTTAAAGAATACATAAGATAATTCAAGTAAAGCTTAAACTAGCACCTGGCACATAATGAGCAAACAATAAAAGTTATTATTACTATTATTATTATTTTTTTTAAATCATGCTACCTATTGCTATTTAAGTTGTTTCCAACTGAGATGGGATTTACTATTATAAAATCACTGAAAATTGTAATTGTTCATGAACACTTTTATAAATTTAGAATATTTTCTTGGAGAGAATCAAAGACAAAGGTATGAACATTCTTAGATTCTATATGTTGCCAAAATTGCTAATCAATCCTTATCTACAAGGTAGTGCAGTGTTGTTACTTTCAATGGGGAAATAGGATGTCCAGTTTTCTCCTATCTCAGCCCCTCGCTTACAATTTTCCATTCTTCCCCCCAAAAGATGACAAGTGAGAATTAGAATCTCTGGGGCATTTGAAACTCTTACCTTTTAATTTCTTCATAGAGTTTCACAGAGTTGTTATAAATAAATAAAATGATACATGTGCATAGAAATTTATACATAATAATCACTCATTGTTAACCATTACTACATTATTAAAAATGACATTAAATTTATAATTTATACCCCTACCAGGAATGTGTAGAATTATCTATCTCATTGTTCTCACCAGTGCTGAGCCCAATTAATTTTAAAATGTTTTTAAATTTAATATAAATTACTTAAACTATTAAAAATTATTTTAAATATTTTATAATTAAATAAGTGAAAAGTAGTATATCAGTGTTTTAATCTGCTTTTCTTTGACTACTGCTGGAGTTGAAATTTTGTCAAGTATTTATTAGCTATTTGTATTTCTGTGTGTTTGTGTGTGTGTGTTTCAGAGAGAGAGATCATGATCTATTTATTTTACAAGGGTCTTTGTTTTGAACTTCTTTTTCTTTTTGGGGGGGTGGGGGCAGGGAAAGGTTGCTCTTTTGATAGTAAAGATATTATCCTGCATCTGACCACATCTCATTCCCACTGAACTAGTTTTGTCTCCCTATGGTCAATTTCTGTTTCTAAAGGCTTTCATGCCATCTGGTTAATTATCCATTTCAGAAGTTTGCCAAAGAGCACTATTAAACTTACAGGTCTGTGGTCCCTGAACTCCATCCTCTTTTCCTGTTAAAAAAAAAAAAAAAAAAAAAAGTCTGAAAAACATTAGCCAATCTCCTTTATCTGGTACAATTTGAAACTTGAAATCTCCATGACTCTTCAGAGCAGATGGGGATGGAGACTCTCTGCAGTGCCTTTTGTGGGGGCTCAAATGTGGTTAAGGGGCTTTGGTAATCAATTACTCAATTACCAAGTCAATGAATCTTGGACACATGGTTAGAAGGAGGCTGAGTCCTGGACCCAGCGTTGCTTCTATGTCCCGTCCCCCTGCTTGTTCTCCAAGTCCCATCGTTGGATCACTAACTTGTTTTTCCATGCCCGAGTTCTCACCTTGGTGACCTGATTGATGCTTTTGCTGGCTCCCAGCCTGACAGTCTAGCTGGCACTCTCCAGCATTACAGCAACTTCAAGTACAGGCCCCTCTGATACTGGCCAGCGGTCTGCCAGGATCTGCAGGCCACAGGCTCAGCACGCCGAAGCTCCCATTGCCACCTTTTCCAAGACAGCCCCTGCAACCCCTTCCATCATTGCCTACACCACCCTGAAAACCTGCCCCATCCCTGTGAGTGTGTCTGGAGCACACATCTTTACCCGTTGCCTAGAGAGCAAATGTTCTCTCTTATGGTGACCACACGACTCTTCCCTAAAGTTTTAGAGCTCAAATGGCTGGGCTCAAATTTTTTCCAGCATTTTCTTTATTTACTATAATAATAATAATAAATTATTATTTATAACAATACAAATAACATTTACTGCACTGTTGCTGTATACTAGGCCTTGTGCTACGTGGTTCATAGCAGTCTCTCACAGCATTGTCAAGGCAAGTAGGTAAGGCTGGTTCTGTTATTGTTCCCATGTTGCAGATGAGGGAAGCAAACCGTAGAGAAGTTGAAATAAATAGCTTGCCTGAAGTCACTTGGGTGCTAGTAAGTGGCAAAGCTGTGAGTTGAGCTCAGGCCAGCCTGACGTGTCAGCTGATCTCAATTCCAAGACGATATGTTACCACCTGGGGTTCCTCATCTGGCCTCCTTTTTCCCTCAATGTAGTTTGCAGCCCCTTTTATAAGTACCACATCTGTTGCCACATACCTTTATACATGACATTTCAAAGCTGGAAGGGGCCCTGGCTGCCGTTTCATTCTGCTGGGTGAGACTAGGTTTTCTCTTCCGTGAGCTGGTGGGCACTTCCTGTGTGACTTCCAGGGAGCGTGGCTGGGTTACTCTGCAGGGCCACCTTGCAGGGCGAGAGCCCCAGCAGCCGGTCAGGTGTCTTTCTCTTTGGTGTCATGTTTTCCCGTTTGCTCTGCAAGTGGACTTCCTCCTACTCTTCCTGGGCTCCTTCCTGCCCCCAGCCCCTGGCAGCTGCTGCACGTTCGGTGCTTCTCTCTGCTGGTCTCATAGACACTCCCCTTCCATCCATCCTTAAAGGTCAGGAACTCAATGTTTTTATCTTTGGGGTCTCCCTGCCATAGTCTGTTCAGGCAGCTATAAAAAATACTATAGAGTGGGTGGCTTATAAACAACAGAAATTTATTGCTTATAGTTCTGGAGGCTGGGAAGTCCAAGCTCAAGGTGCCAGCAGATTTGGTGTCTGGGGAGGGCCCGCTTGCTGGTTCATAGGTGGTGCCTTCTTGCTGCATCCTCACATGGTGAAGGGGGTGAGGGGTCTCTCTTAGGCCTCTTTTATAAGGACTCTATTCCCATTCATGAGATGTCTGCTAAAAGCCTCACCTCCCAAAGGCCCCAACTTCTCATACCATCACATTGGGGATTAGGTTTCAACATATGAATTTTAGGGGACACAAACATTCAGTCTACATCATTCTTCAACAATTGGCAAACCATGAATGTGCCTTCCTCAAGTCTTTTCACCTAGTACAGATGTAATTGGTACTGACCTTGTGCAGGAAAAGTGCACTGTTCTGCAAGTGTAGACAGTG
This sequence comes from Lemur catta, assembly GCF_020740605.2. Taxonomy (NCBI): domain Eukaryota; kingdom Metazoa; phylum Chordata; class Mammalia; order Primates; family Lemuridae; genus Lemur; species Lemur catta. Next base: position 21,735,014 of record NC_059131.1, on the reverse strand, counting down.
GGGAAGCTGTGGCTGGAACTTCTGGAGGGTATGTTCACAGTTCCTGCCTCCCCTGCCCATTTCAGAGTCTGAGACCCCAGTGCAGGTAGGAAAAAGTAGCTTTTTTTTTTATTTTTTTTATTTTTTTTATTTCAGCTCATCATGGGGGTATATAAGTTCAGGTCATATACATTGTCCATGTCCCACCCAACCCCCCGAGTCAGAGTCCCAAGCGCGTCCATTCTCATTCTCCAGACAGTGCGCCTGGCACTCATCATGTAGTCATACCTCCATCCCCTCCTCCCCCCACCTCCCCGGGTCTGCACCTTCAAGCATGACCATTCCCCAGAGGGTGTGCAACGCACTCATCATGTAGGCATACACCCATCCCCTCCCCCCACCGCCCATCCCAGTCTGATATCCAATTGGTACCCTTCCCCGATGTACATTTAGGTGATGATCAGGGAAACCAGTTTTCTGGTGAGTACATGTGATGCTTTTGTATCTGGTTTTTTTGTTCTTCTTTCGTAGTTTGATTACAGCAACTTCTTAGTAATTGTGGATGTAATAGTCACAGTTTCTGCTATTTATCTGCAAGTAACTCCAAATTACATGATATGTAATAAATTGTCATTTTGCTGAGATAAGAATTTGAAAAATATATCCTATTAGACTGGGTGTGGTTGCCAGTCACTTAGATGGTGAGTAACTTGCTGTTTTCTGCCTATTGTGGCAATGCGTTTTATGGAGGTAATGACATGCTACAGCAATGTTCATGAATGTGGGGATTCCGGGAGTCTCCGGATGCACCCTGCACAGATGTCAAGGATTCACTTCGTGTGCAAGGCCCCGGGCAAAGTGAGGCTTCTTCTCCTTGCCCACTGCTAAGTGTGAGCAATTAGCAGGAAATTAACTTCAACTTCCTACGACACCATCAAAGTCACTGACAGAACATCCCTAGAAGTCAGGAGTGTTCTTGATACGCGGTCATAGAGGGTAAAACTAGTATTATCCGGTTAGCCCGTGTTATATTCGCCTGCTCCAGATACCTTTAATTCTTAGTCCTGACTGCTTCTCTTGGACTGGATTGATATTGTCCTAATGAAATTGGAAATCTTTCATTTGTATTTGGAGATATAGGGGGTTTGAAGAAATATTCTCATTTTTCATCCAGAGGTTTAATGTTGTGTAGATGCTGCCTGAGTGTGACCCACCCATATATAATATACCCTTCTATTCAGCAGGCCAGAGGTTTAGTTTCTCTTATACCTGCTGCTGGTAGCCACTGTGTCCTGGTGCTGCCCAGAATCACCAATGACAGCAAGACCCAGGAAGTCTTGGGGAGATAGAGAGCCACTTGCCAGAAAGAGAGTCCATTATCTTGAAAGCTACTCCTGAAGTCGTTGCCAAAAGCGATTTCTCAGAGTTTATGCTTAAACCTTAGAAGGCTCCTCCTGCCACCAAGATTGAAGGGCAGAGGGAGGGAGCTAAGCCATCATGGTCGGCCAGTGTCATCAGTCATGCTGAGCCCCTAATCCTGATGGGACTTCTGAGAAGACGCTCACATGATGACAGATGAGGCTACGAACAGCAGTTAACTCACTCATTTGAAATCATTACTTTTTGGCCATTTAATAACCATCCTGTGGAATTATTTTCTGAATTTCCTAAAGTAGAGAAAGGAGCCAGGTTTTACTCCTTTTCTTTGGTGAAGCAGAAGTTACAAATGCTTTAGAGAACTTCCCAAGGTCTCCTCAGATCCCACTTCAAGACCCTTATTCACCCATGTTCCCTGCTTTGTGTGGGTGATGACATGGTGTTAGGCACACCTGCTCTTTTCCTGACTCGACTGTCCACAGAGTAAGTCCCAGGAGCCTTCTGTGGCTAACATCTCTATTGCTGTTTGGAAACGTCCCCAGGGCAAGATGCAGGGTGATGGTACAGTGTGTCTGTCATTTCCCACGGTGTGACTGTGGCCACATCTCTTGGTCCGGAGCTTTTTCCCCAGCAGTGTGCCATGGTTCTGCATGTGCTGCAGATGGCTCACAGGTGTGCAGAGTCACTGACCCATCCAGCCCATCAGCTCTCTGGGAGGCTGGGCTGGACCAGGAGTGGCTGAAGCCCTTGGGCCAGTTGTCTCTGCAAGTAGTCTCTTCGGTGTACTCCAGTGGGCCACACAAATATTACCATTTTCTGTGTATATCACAATATGAAAAAAGGTTGGGAAGCACTAACAACCTCTCTGATTTTCATTTTCTTTTTCTGTAAGTTGGGATTTTTTTTCTTATCTTATTAAGCCTTTATGAGGATCGAAGGCTTAGATGAAGGGGCTTTAAGAGCAGCCATGCATTTGTGGGCCGTCACTGGCCACAGAGATAGGACTCTGTCTCTAGTTTACTTTCATTGGCTGTCCCTTGGAGAGTGAGATGGAGTTCCACTTGTGTATCCCTTCCAGGTCATAAAATCAAGGTACTCTACCTATCATCTAGGTTCAAGCCCTGACATAGCACATGTCTACGGCCTTTCCTTCTTATGACTCCTCCAAGGCACCTACCAGAGCATAAGTTGCTCACACCACATCCCCACTCATGCTGAGGACACACATTACAGCGTATCTGCCTCTCCTACTCTACCGTGCATTCCTATCCCAGCTGTCTTCCAAATCCCCACGGGCTTGCCCTTCCTCCTGAAGACCAGCCTCTGCTCTCTCCGAGACTGTGCTGCATTTAACAGCAGGTTCTTACCCAGCCCAATAACATCCTGAGTTTTCACGGTTGCAGCACAACAGCAGGTTCTTACCCAGCCCAATAACATCCTGAGTTTCCACGGTTGCAGCACCCGCGTGCCAGCATGCAAGGGGCCTGGTGTGGGCCCCTCCCCGGGTGGTGCCAAAGGATGACATCTCCTCCCTGCCCTGGGGACAGATCTCACAGCGCAGAGGAACTCTCTCCTGCTCTTCTTAACATGCTTCCCAGACAAGCTTGTTAAGTGAGTGAAAACCAAGTCACAAACCAATATGCCATAAAATGTTAACACTGGGTTCTCGGGATGCTAGAGGTATAGGTGATATTTATTTTCTTCTTTAGGCCTTCTTGATTTTTTCAGATTTTCTATAGTAAAACTAAAAGTGTATTTTAAATTATATTCTAAAAGATGCACTCAAGATGTACTGCATGAAAGCAAATAACAGCTTCAACATTCCTTCACACTTGCTGGCTCCAAATTACTGCCTCTGCCTTCAGAGCCAGGCGATTTGGAGCGGGTGGGAGCCGCGAGGGAGGGGAGGAGGCAGCAATGTGGCCCATTGAATTTCCTCTTTTTAGACATTGCTTTGGCAGCTAATTCCAGGGTGCTCATCTGTATGGTGGCAGTGTGACTTTCATGTTTTCCCCAAGGTGTTTTATGGCTTTTTTACAGTGGTACTTTGAATAACTTTCTCTTGGCAACTTCCAGATAGTGAAAAATATCAGATGATTTCTTTTTTCCCCCTCCACTGTTCTTCTCTTCATTTCGGCTCCATTCCTTAATGGAAACCTCCTTGCCGTCACTTCCTTCTCCTCCCTCCCTCTTTTCTCTCTCTCTCCCGGCTGCCTCCTCCCTTCTTGCCTCTCACCTAATCCTTAAAGCAGAATAAAAGCTGGTCAAAGGACCTGACTGTGCTGGCCCCGGCCCTGGGGAGCGGAGTGCAAGCCCGGGCTCATTGGTGGGACCCAGGTGGCTGCAAGAGCAGTTCCTGGGGCAATGTCGACCCTTCACTTTTCCAGAAGAGAATTCGGGTTTCAGAGCAAAGGGAAGGCTGAGGCCTGCTGGCTGGATTCCAGGCCCCTTCTCTGAGGGAGGATGGGCCAACAGGCTGAGGTCAGAGGAAAGGCAGGAGGATGACCGGCAAGTCAGGTCAGTGCTGCCACAGGGTGGAACCATGCTGGGTGGCAGTTCCCATGTGGCCTTCCTGGATGACCTGGAGGAATCTGTTGTTCTCAGTTAGGAGAAGGCTGCAGGCATCTGTGATCTGGTCAGTCTCTTTCTGCTATGTTTAATTCAACATCCCTGCTCTCCAATGCAGTCAATGTCATCTCCAAGGGTCCTCTGCTGGACAGTGTCACTGTGGTTGGTCCATCCTTCAGAGTTCCTCAGTGATACCTCACCCTTCTTGGTGGTGAGGAGCAGGTGCTCTGGACTAAGAGAGACCTGAGTTTGAAAAGACTCCTGTCCTCTCTGGCCTCCCATCCCACCCCACTCCGTTTAACCAGTTGACTCTACTCACCTGCTGTAGGGCCTCAGCTCAGGCCTCGGCTTCGCAGGCAATCCTCCCCGGCCTTCAGGATGAAGTCAGGCTCCCCGTTCCACAGTCCCACAGGGCCATGCATCTCTGTGTCACAATGCATACCAGCACCGAGGCATTGCAAGGAGTTGAGAGGCTGTGTGGATGGTTCTCTGCTGCCCACCACATGCTAAGGTCCTCAGCCTGGAAGCCCCAGGAGGCGGTGTTTGATTCTGCTGGCTAACGTACCCCTTCTGCCAAGGGCAGAGCTCAGCACACAGGAGATACTCAATAAATGCCTATTAATGAATGAGTTCATCTTAGCACCATCCTCGTCTCCAGGACCCTGGACAAGTCACTCAACCTCTCTTAGCCTCAGTTCCCTCATTGGACAATGGTGATAATAATCTGCCACTCAGAAAATTGTGGGACGTATATAAGACAAGGGTTGTATGGCACCCAGTGTGCATATCATACATGAAGTATTGGCTTCTTCCTTAGTTTTATTGCATCCCAGAGTATTGCACAGAGCAGCAATTTGAAGGTCTAAAGAGCAAAAACACATCTCCCAATTTCTTCCCCTTCCTCCCTTCCTTCCTCCCCTCCTCCATGGTGGGATGAGACACAGAAGGAGGGACAGAAGACTGGACCTCATGATTTCTCATGAATGAGATGACCTTGTGTAAAGCATTGTCCCTTCCTGCATCTCAGCTTCGTCATCTGTGTGGCAAGAAGATGTATTATAGATTATTAGTCTTCACAGCCCATTCCAACTCTCTCACTAGGAGCCTCTGCTTAGCGGCCTTGTGGCAGTGACCACCGTTGTTCACAGTGCAAGATGAGCAGAAGCTAAAGGGTGATGCAGCTTCAGAGTCAGGCATAGCAAATTAGGCTGTTGGCCTGTCTATTTTAATACCCGCTGAGTTTATTTTAGTAATACAGGTGAGGAATGTCTCAGAATGTATCATCATGACAATGCCCCTTAGTAAGAGCACAAGGATTTCCAGTGCACCTTTCTTCAAAAGAGCCTGAGGGCTTTGTATATACTGTCTCATTAATTCTCTGAGCGTCCCCAAAGTTGGCTGGGAAAGCATGATGAGTTCTGTTTTATATGCAGAGAAACAAAGCTTCGGAAAGGTTAAGCAGCTTACCCAAGGTCAGGCAGTAACATGACTGTTCCCAGGAACCCTGGTCTCTCTCTAGCACACCAGCCTGTCTCTGGAAATGAGTCCAGCCACGGGGGAGAGGTCTTTGTGCTGAGCAATGTGTCATTTAGGGTTGTGGCTTCTTGGAGGATAGACTGTTTCTCATGAAAGGTCTGGAAGTTAGTAGAAAGTGTCTGTTCCTCATCCTCCCCTCACACTAAGCATCCTTACCCTGGATCGGCCAAGGCCCTATTTTGAGGGCTCAGGCATCAGGCCTGGTGGTGGTTGCTATGGAAATGATGCTGGCTGAGCCCGAGGCCCTGGATAGCCAGTCACCTTGACTGAAGGTACATGTTTCTAGGCCACCTTCCTTGTTGACCTGATGGGATCTGTTGTCCTCAGTTAGGAGAAAGCTGCAGGCATCTGTGATCTGGTCAATGTCTCTCTTCTGTGTTTAATTCAATGTCCCTGTTCTCCAGGGGAATCAACATCACTTCCAACAGGCCTGTGTTGTACAGTGGCATTCCCAGCTGGTCCACATGCCAAGCTGTGCAGTTGTATGTCCTGTCCCAACACTCACTGGCTATGCAACCAGTGGGGCAGTGGTGCTTTCTGAGCCTCAGTCTTTCCATCTGTAAAAGAGGTTGCCTATCAGGGTTGTTGTAAGGATCACACGGGTGGATGGCTCTGAAGAGAGCCCTAAGTCACGATGAATGTGTAAGTGGTCAGTACTGCTCTTCCACACTGGAGGCCCCAGCTCCTCTTGTGAAAGTGGCCCACACCCTCCCGGGGCACTCACTGCATGGTCTCAGGGGTCACCCTGGTAACTGTCACTTCTCCACTTGAAACATCAGGTCAAGAGAAGAGCCAGATCTTGGATAGTTTGCAGCCTCTCATCCCTCATGCCCAGGGATTGCTGGGCCCACTGGCGGGTGATTATCCCTCCGAGGCCCCCCTGGCTTCCCAAGAAAAAGGTCTTTTTTTGATGGACTGGGTTTTTCAGGCTGCCCTGTCTTTGTGTCTTTGTGTCGCTTTCAGTACATTAATTATTGAGTACCTGGTAAGCTTTCTGAGATCATAAGATAAAAGGCCTAGTGGTGGTTCAAAGCCTTTCTTTTGATTATTATGCTAGTCAACATATTTTCGGGGGAGAAAATGGGCTTGAGATCACAGCGGAGTAAATTTCATAAAGAGTAGAGTATGAGCAAGGCACGGAAATGGGCCCAGAGCAGACAGTCACGTTGCCCTGCTAATGGCAGCACTCAGGCCTTGCAGGGTGGGGTGGGATATTAAGAACCAGGCTGCCTGGAGAGTGATACCCTGTCCATTGCTCCCCAAGATTAGTAAAAATGCCAATTAGTCTTCCATGGGTATGGAAAGCCAGTGAGTCCACCCTGGCTGGGTAGGTAGGACCGGTGACTGAGCACCTGGAGCAGGGATTCAGGGAAGGGGAGACTTGCAGGGCTCACAAGCTGGTCAGGAGTGGCTTACCTGGGACACTGAGGTCATCTCTACAGAAGTCAAAATGTCGTAACTTGAGACTATCCAGGAGAGACAAATTCTGAAGGGGCAGCATCAAATGTCACATTGCTTTCATTATCTGACTTTGGCCACAAATTATGAGTCACTAGTGCCTGCATAGACTTGGTATCTTGACTGATAAAATAGGTCTATGCCCCTGATCCACCTCGCACCTGCGTCTGCCCCCAAGAAGCATGTCTTTCATGAGACCAAACAGCAGCCTCCATGAAATGTTTTTACTAAGTTTTTTCTAAATATGTGAGCAAAACAATATTTCTACATAAGCAGTAGGCATGAAGCTTGAGATTTGTGAGTGAAATTAATCTACTATTATAACCCATTGTCATGAGCAATATGTTTGGTGAATGGCCCCAATGCACCGTCCAAGGTGGCCACGAGCCAGATGTGGTTAAGAAGAGGGGCAGCCCAGTGCAAGTTTTTTCCAGCACAATCTGAATCCCAGCTCAACTGCTTTGAGGGGGCTCCAGGTCAGGGAAGATGGGGACCTTGGGGAGGAAGGATTTGGGTTGGCCTTTTAGGAAAGGGTAGGATTTAGGAAAGCAAGGGGTGAGGAGGATGTTCTAGGCAGAGATCAGATTGGGCAAAAGTTTGGAGACTAAGGTATAATGGGGACCAGGGAACATGAAAGAAAAGATTCTGAATGGGAAATAAGGCTGAAAAAGCAAACAGTAGCCAAATTGACATACTTCAGCCATTTCTGGGACCACCTCTTTGTGATTCCCTTTTTGGTGTGTCTCCAGGATACCTTGCAGGTAACCAGCTCCCCAAGGCCAAGGGTGAAGACCATGCTAACAATTTCCTTTGTACTGTCATCAGCACACCTCAGTGCAGTGCCTTGGGAAGGGCTGCCTGCTTTCGTTGCTGACAGATGTGCTTCACCATTGAATGAACTCAGTAGTCATTCACGGGTCCTTTTTGGGTTGGGGAGAGGCAAGAAGCAGGTATTGAAACTATGACTTTCAACAGCACAAAAGAATATTATGGGAGAATAATTTTTTCTTCTGAACTTGAGTTACCAAGAAAGAACACAAACATCCCTGGCAGGAAGGGATTGGGCTTAGAGAAAGGTGAGGTGGAGTGAGGGCTGTTTAATTCCATTCAAATTCCGCCCCTGACACTAACAGCTCCTCTCTGAATGAGCAGCTGGAGGAAAATGTGAAAGCAGACTGTGAAGCTCAAAATATGTATGAACTGGAGGGAACCTTCGTGAACAGCTAGCTCAACCCCCTCATTTTCCATGCCTAGCAAAGGTGTGCAGAGTCTCTGTGTTTAGGACAAACGGTGCATCTGCAAACTCTCCTTTTTCTTTTCTCTGAAATTGCATCCCTGTTTTCATACTAAATTAACAGCCTGTTACCACTCCAACATCACCATCACCATTAACTCTAGTAGTCATGTAAATTCACTGAGGATGTTTCTTTGGCTAAACAGGTGCAGGCTCAGGCTGGTGAATGCCCAGACCATTTCACTTGGGCTGCCGATCCCAAAAGGAGGCCTGTCCTGTGCTCGCTGCCCAGCTGTGCTCACTAACCCCTTCTTGACATCTGGACCCCTATTTATTTGGCCAAGTTAAGCTTTGTTTTGTGTGACACAAAATCATTGCAAAAGAATGCATTATTAAGTGTGTTTTCAAATAAGCAGGAAAAACTAGCAAGCTGTCACTGATTGTTTTATTCTTGGAAGGAAAATAAATAAGTAAAACGTGTTCAGGCAAGGTAGGAGCTGTTCCAAGGAGTGTTTAGAATGGAAGCATTTGTTACATCTTATTGATGGAGGTTTGTAAAAACATGCTTGCTAGTGGGCCCAGGGCATTCAAGTAAATAACCATCACGCATGCATAGCTCTTTATTATTTATACTGACACAAGTATTATATATTCACTATATTATAAATATTGGCTTAGGAATAAATAGACATGCAATGAAACATGTAAAAATAAAGGTTAGAAATAGAGACATTGCCAAATGGCTGAAATTTGAGATTGTGTACAGTTGGCTACGTCAATAATTAACTAGTGAGTAATAGAGAAGGATCTCTTTGGGAGCACTTTTGATTTCTGGACATTGTATTTATTGATACAAGATGGCTCAAATATAGGAAAGGGACCAAGACTCTCATTCATTTTGGATTCTAAAACAGAGATAGAAGCATAAAACTTTAAGAATAATATAACTTATATTTAAAGAGTATATCATGCATGATTTGTCTCCTCTGGTCCTTACAAAATCCTGAGATTTTTAAAGAGTGTGAACTATTCTTATTCTTATCACCATTTTTAGAGAATTGAGGTTTCATAGAGTTTATGATTTGTCTGAAGTTAACAGGTAGTAAGAGCCAGAGCTAATAACTTTCCCCAGGGCTCTGGTTTCGTTCATTTGGCAAATATTTATTGAGTGCCTACTATGTTCCAGGCATGGGGACGTAGCCGTGCCTAGTGCAGGAGGTTCACAATAAACAAATGAATCTACATAACACACAGAGATATGTAAGAAATAACACAGGGCAGGGGATGGGGAGTGGTTTACAATGAGTGCTATTTCGACAGGATGATCAGGGAAGCTCTTTCTGAGGAGGTAACATTTGGGCAGACACTTGGCTAGAAAGAGGGAGTGACCACTTGCCTCTGAGGGGGAGGAGCATTCTAGGCTGAGAGAACTGCCAGTGCAAAGGCCCTGAAGTGGGAGCTTGTGTGGCAAGTTTGGGGACCAGTGAGGAGCCCTGTGGGACCGAGCTCCATGAACAAGGGAAACCTGACTGGGAATGAGGTTAGAGGGAGAACCAGGGGCCAGATCACAGGGGGCCTTTAAGGGCTGGGCCATGGCAAGACATTGGAAAGCCATGTCAGAGCTGAAGCGTCCATCTAACTGCTGTGAGAACAGACTGAAGGGAGGCCCGCTGGGAGCAGTAGTCAAGATGTGAGGTGACGGGGGAAAAGATGAGAGAGGAAAATTCAGGCACAACCATCAAGATTTATTGATGAATTGATAAGGGGTGTGAGAAGAAAAAAGAAGTCAAGGATTCCTCCTTGGTTTTTGGCCCAAGTAACTGGGTGAGTGTTGGTGTCCCTTTCTGAAATGGGGAACCCAGGGCTTAGGGGTATCATGAGTTTATTTTGCCCTTGTGAAGTCTGAAACACTTATCAGACAATATCATGGAGACTTGGCACAGGCAGTTGGATATACATTCTTTTATTCAGGGGAGAGATTGGGCTGGAGGTATAAATTTGGTAGCATCAGCATACTGATGGTATTTAAAGTTGGGAAACTGGATGAGATCACTCTGGGAGTGAGTTTAGATGGAGAAGAGAAAAGGCCCAAGTCCTCCAACTTTTAATAATTGTCAAAAAATAAAGATCCCATGGAATTTCTTTTTAAGCTGAGCTTATTTCCATGGCAGGCAAGGAATGATTTCTCAGTGAATTTCTCCAAGGAAGAAAAGTCAGAGTTTTTAAAGTCATAGGAAGAGCATTACCTCATGGTCCTTAGGTCTGTGTGAGCCTGGTCAGAACAAGTTCCCTTCTTCAATGGTCAGCGAAGAGTCTCCGTTAGGTGCAGTAAGTGTCTGGTGTCCTGGGTCACTGGAAATTCACGGTCATTGATCATCGTCAGCTGGTTAGAACCACTGTGATGAAATATGATATTAAGCCAGGACATTTCCTAGGAAAGTGCTGCCGGAAAATGGGGAATGTTCCTCTTGTACAATTTGGAAAATGGGGACAATCTGGCAAAGGAAAGTAGAGAGCACTGCTGCTGAAGTGGGAGGCAAACAAGGACGATATGGTGACTAAGACATGAGGAATCCAAGAAGCAGGGAGTGATCGCAGAGACAAATGCTGCTAAGAGGGCCAGTAAGACAAAAGCTGAGCCTTGTCTATTGTATGTGTAGCCTGGGGTCACCGGTGACCTTGCCCTGGAGTAGTGGAGACAATCTTGATGTTATTAGATTTAAGAGAAAATGGGAAGAAGAAAGTGGAGACAGGAGCGGGGACAAATCCTCTAAGAGACTTAGCTGTGAAGGACAGCAGAGGAAAAGGGGCAGCAGCTAAAGAAGAGTATGGAGGGCGAGGGAGTTGTCTCTTTTTTCTATTTCAAGATGGTACATGTTTGTGCGATTGACTTGGCAGAGAAAGAAAATTGCTGATGCAGATGGAAGGAGGGACAATTGTTAACAGCAGATCCTCTGAGAAGGGATGAGATTAGCACACAAGTGGAGAGGCTGGCGCTGCTTAGACAGCTTATTCTTTATGACAGGAGAGAAGGCACTGATACCTGTAATAGGGAGATTGCTTCTTTTCCCTGTGAAATAAGAAACAAACTCATCCACTGAGATTGTGGAGGAATGAGGGGAACTGGAGGTTTGGGGGGTTCAGAGAAAGTTGAAATAGTTGTGCTGGGAAGAGGGAGGGTAAATCGAGTCGGTCAGGGAATGCAGTGGGATTCCTGGGCAGTCCCGAGGGCCTGGAGGTTTCTGGTCGTGAATGTCAAGTGAGACGTGTCCACATTGCTGTGCACACCTGCTCCCCTCCTCTCCCGACCACGTTCAGCTGCCTCAGGACAATCGTAAAGAGGGGAAGAGGAGAAGGAGTTGAGATTGTATGCAAGGGAATTATTGACATGAGGAGTTGATACTCAGTGAAAACAGAAGAGTATCAGGAGCTTGGGGGTTTCATTCTGCCTTGATACCCTGTGGTGCCGAGAAAGGGCTCAGGAAATCACCAGGAAAACAAAACAAAATGATCTTATGGATAGCCAATCAGTAATGCCCTGGTCCAGGTGCATTTCTTCCCTTTTTCCTCCTCTGCCCATCACTGGTCTGCTCCTTCTCCTACTTACCCTCACCCCACTTTCCCTTCCACTCTTCAGCCCCCAGGGTCCAAGATTCACTCTATTTGAGCCAGTCAGTCTTAGTTCACACCTTCACCCCTAAATCCACTCTGGAGCCTCACAGTTTCAGAGTGGAGCACCAAAAAGACATGGCTTTCTCTTGCTTCAGTGGACTGCCTCTGATGTCATGCTTTCTCTTGCTGCTAGAAGACCCCTCCCCCCAGATGGGCAGGGGTAAGGCGCATGAAGGGAACAGACAGCCTCTTGCCCTTGCACTTGTTAAATGCAAAAGTGCTTTCTTCTTTATAATCTAAATTGATGCATCTTCTATGAACTTTGACTAGCGCTCACTTCTGTCCCAGTGCTTTCAGTTTTGGCAAATGACTTCCTGCATGTGAGCTGTGTTTTTCTTGGTCTTCATCTTTTCAGGTGGGGAGATCCATCCTTTTGTGTGACCCTCCATTGGCTCTTCCAGCCTTGCCCAGCTAATCACTCTGCCACCCTCGAGCCCAGCCTGCTGGCAGAAATTCTAAGAGTTCCTGTAAGGGCAGGATAAAACATCCTGCATTCTTTCCAGTATTCAACCCTGAGGATGCCCAGCAATTTATTGGCATTTTAGGATATAAAATGCTTTAAGCTTATGCCTGTAGGGCTGGCCCATATCAACGTCCATATCTCTTACTGGGTCATGACTCGGCTCTCAGAGCCCTTCCTTTGAACACTTTCAGATATGGTTTTTATCCCTGAATATAATATACTGGCCCTTGTCCATATTAAAAGTCATCTGCCATTCTGTGCCCACTCATAGATTCATAAGTGCTTCCTGAAGTCTAGCCCCATCTGCTTGGTTCTTCACATCCAGGAAGAAGTTAATACCATTCCCAAACTGAATGGTTAAGAAAAATGACCTCACTTGGAAACAAGGAAATACAGCTTGGGCTTAGTCTTCTTGTCACTTCCAAATGACCTAAAATTTCATCTCAGCTGATGACTCAGACCTGGAGGTGCCAATTTTTATTCACAGGGGAGTCACTGCTGGGGCTGATTGTCACAGTCTCCCCAGACCCTTCCCACTGTGGCCCTGTTCTGGAGCTCCCTGGTGACCTCAGACCTTAGCCACTGCCCTTCAAGGGCCCTGCCAGGCCCTGTGCAGAGTGAGGGCCACCCCGCACCAGTTTGTGGGGGCCCATGTTGGGTGGTGTAACAAGCCTGGGCTTTCACATCAGGCTGATGTCGTCTGTTGACTCTCTGATCTGCCTCCTGCTGGCTGTGTGGCTACAGTCAAGACAGCTAACCTCTCTATGCCTCGTTTCCTCAGCCACAAAATGAGGAGAAATAATCATACTTATTCACAAAGATTTTGTAAGACGTAAATAAAATCGCACATTTAAAGCACTTAGCACCGTGCATGGTCCATCCATATGTGCTCTATGCCTATGCTGTCAATTTTTAAAAAGTCTAATAAACTTAACCCTGCCCAAAGTAGACCTATGCGGCTTTGGGTTCACCTCTCCGAGCCCACTGCCCACCTACAAAGCAGCATTGATGTGAGGATGAGATGAGGTGTCTTCTCTGTGCAGCCCATGAGCACAGCTCCGACCCCCCAGTGCATTTCCCCTCAGCTGTTTTGTAGAAACGCTGCGGAAAAAGGTATCTGGCACCAAGCAATTCACTTCTGATCTCTGCAGACCAAACGTGGAAGAAAAGCCAAAAACTCTTTTCCAGATGCCCAGGAGCCAGCACTTCCCACTTGGATCTATGGAAGGCAGAGATAAGAATTTGTTTTTAGGAAGGGGACCATAGCATGTCATCCTATTCCAGCTGCAGGGTAGAAGGTCCTGGGGCCAGTGTTACCCAAGGGCAGCACCTGTAGGTAAAACAATGGAGGGGTCTGGAAACAAAAGGCTGCCATGGGCAACCAGGCCAGAGATGTCCTTAAAGTGTGTGAAGTAGGGTTGGTCCTGAAAGGGAGTCAGAGGCAGAGACTAGGACCCGAAGGAGGTGGTGCCAGGGGTGATGTGGATGTGGAAGAAACCACAGAGCAGACAGGCTGGGAAAATGCACCTGCTGCCTTTTCTTCTTTCTCTTCTTCTCCTCCTCTTCCTCTTCACAACGTCCCTCCAAGTGGGTTAGCAGTTTCCACCAGAGTGACAGATCAGCCCACTCACAGTAGAACATGGCCTTTTGGTACTAGGCAAACCTGGGCTCAGTTCCTGATTCCACCACTTGCCCCTCTGAGCCTCGGCTGTTGCATCCATAAAATGGAGATGAGAGTTCCCATCTAAGAGAGCCACTGTGAGTACCATGTGACATGTGGGTAAAGAGCCCGGCGTCCTGCCTGCACCAGGGAAGCTGCAGAAGAAATTCTAGTTCTCTTCCTTTCTTCCTCCCCGCACTCAGTCTTGCTACACATCTATCTACTGAACAGCACTAATTCTCAAATCCTTCCTTCTCTAATAGAAAAGCTTTGCCTGCCATAAAACATTAGCAAATAATGATTGAGCTGGGGATTTTCTGGGCAGCACTGCGTAAGAGCAGGCAGCGTGTGCTCATTTGATTTGTAGATATATTGTAATGACATTTCATGACATAAAACCCACTTGAGGGACTGCTAAGGAAAGGAATAATGTTGCTCCACTACTTTTCTCTCAACTCTTCTTTCTCTGTCTTGCAAATCAGAAATACTAATCCTTTTGACTCCCTGGCCTCTTGACTATGGGAAAACCGCAGTCACTTGGCTTCCTCCCCTGCTCCCAAAATAAAATAATTGTTAAGAATGTATAACTTCTGAGTGTGATTTCAACCCGCTCGTTGATCAGGCAGTAACCCAAGCAAACAGCATTAGGTGAAGTTACCAGTCGGAACATAAAGTAAGGATGCAGGCATTATTTGGACAAGATGAATTGGAGTTCTCTGTGAAGTTGCTCCAATTCTTATAGGCAGAATAGACTTCAGATGGAGCTAGTAGAACAAGCCATTAAGTCCTCTGGTTTCTAGTTCGTCTCCCAGCGTGGCCTTGGTTGCAACTTTCAGACTTCTTGGATCTGACTGCTCTTGGTAGAAAATCCATGTCAAGTTTCTCAGGTCAACTCAGACTACTAGTGGCTCAATCCTTTTTGTCCTGATCTTTCCAATGGATGTCATGGTAGCCCCTTATGAACTCTCTTTTTGACTGATATTGAGTAACAGCTTACAAGACACATCCTAAGCACACAATCAGTGTTCCCTTCTTTGTTTTTATGTCCAGGTCATAGCTACTTGGAGTCACCAACAAACATGCCTTCTCCTCCTCCTGATTATTTTGCGTGGAATCTTACCTGGATAATGAAAGATTCCTTCCCTTTCCTGTCTCATCGCAGCCGATATGGTAAGTATATAAACATATATTTTATTGTTGTCGTTTTTAGAACTGGTGCAAAATTTATTTGTTATTTTAAAATATTAAGGGGATACAAAGGTAAGTATATTTTTGATAGTTATTTGTGATGCGCCATCACCATCTCATAATGAGGGACTCTGTGAGTTTCAGTGTGTGATTCATAGTGCCCCAGGGAAACCTCAGCTCTCTACATGCAAAAAAAGTCTTCCTGTTCCCTCTGTCTCCCAAGAGGGCCCAACCCCACCAGACCGGTCCAGCTAGGCCATTCCAGCTGCATTTTGCATCCTGATGGAAGCCAAGGGCTTTGTTGCTGCCAAATCCCTTCCCTTCAGCCTTTATGGTGTGTGATCTTCCCGCCATCCCCTTACCATTCATTAGACATAATGCTTATTTGCATCTTGTCTGTGGCTTTCCGGATATAGTATTCTAACCCACAGCATTTCTAGTGATCATGATCTCTTAAGAGGGAATTGTAATTATGAAGGTCACAGGTCTTCCAGGGCCCCTTACATGTGAGTAACTCCTTACAGCTTCCTAAACATGGTCTTTGTTATTATTTCAGCTCATTTGATTCTGCAACAGCCTCCGAGGTAAAGAGAACAGGTCCAATGCCATTTTTACAGGTGTAGAAACTGAGCTTAATGAGATCACACAGAGTGGCTTCTCTAGATATAAAACCAGAATTCTTCCCTTATGTTCACTTTCTCCCGGGGGGCCACCTACTCAACCTGGTAGGTCCTGTCCTAGGAGCCCTCACGAGGCCATCTCTGCACAGTATAGGATTCCTCATTCTGAGTGCTCATTTTAACAGCTCATAGCAGCTGGGGCTCTGCAGTAGAAAGAACAGATTTGGAGGAGAGCTGATACATTTCCAGGTGAACATTTTTCTTTCTCTTGAACTCCTCTGAGGTGAACCCCATGAGGGCAGGTGCTAAGCTTTGCTCTCTACTTTATCCATCACACAGAAGACATTCATAAAGACTTGTTTAAGATGAATGAATGCAGAAGTCCTCAGAGAGGAAACTCATTCATCAGGCCTGATTCAATTAAGTATTTATGAACCTGGTACAGCACTGAGTTCTAGATTCCCTTCTGGGCATATTTACCTATTCCTGCTAGTTAGTCTCTGCCCTTGGGCCTGAGCTATTTAAAATGCACCTAAAAGAGATGTTCCATTCACTATAGAAAAGCTCTCAGCCCAAAGCCTGATGTCTCTCCTCCACAGCACTTTTGCTTCATATTAACTATACCTTTCATTTCAAGCTTAAAAAAAATAAATGCATCAAAAACCCTAGAGCAGTTTAGAATTATATTCTGTGCTGGAATGTTTCCTGTTACTCTAAAGTGTCCCTAGTGGGAAAGAAAGATCCGTGGTCCTCAGAAGATTCCAGATGAGAATTACTTCTTGATTTTATTTAAGCCAGACACTGAGTGTCATCTTATGATAAGGGCAAGTATCTATAAATAACTGAGATCTGCTTCTTTACATTGTAAATGCTTTGTAACCAGATTTGCGATACAACTGGTCTTCAGATAACATTTTTGACTTTGCTCCCAAAGTCATTCGGTATCACCATGGGAGAACAACTTTTATAAAATGCAGACTGTCCAAAACAGGCAGGTCTACCTCCTGCATGCCATAGAGGGCATCATATTTGTTCCTTGTAAGAGGTTGCAGGTTGAAAAAAGAAAACCATAGGGGCATGTTAAGCTGCCTCCTGCCCACTGCTTGGCCCTGATGAACCCACTTGACCTCTCTCAGCCTCGTCCTCCTCGCCTGTCAAGTGAGGTGGACCAGCTTGCTGCCTTGGGACAATGAAGTAAATCTGGATGCTCCCCAAGATCTTGTTCAAACTCTCCTTGTGGCCTAGAAACCTCAGGATTTCCCTTCTTGGCAGAGGAGAGGACCCAAACCATCACCCAGTTACTGCCAGTGCTGGGTGAGGGCACCCAAGTCAGCACCATTGTTGCTGTTGAGTCACGGGGAAAGGAAGAGCTGATTCTTATTGGTGGCTCCTCCGCTGAGCATGCAGGTAATTCCAGGGCCTTTTCATCTTCCTGTCGTATTTAATTTACTTATGAAGACCCCACTGTGACCACCGTGTCTGTGTGCCAGGCCCCGTGCCAGGTGCTGGAAGGTGATGGAAATACGAAGACAAGTAGGACTTGGCCCTGCCCTCCCAGAGCTCGCAGGCAACAGAAATCATGCTGTAGGCAGCTAGGCCCGTTGCCATGGAGAACAGCTCCGGTGGGCTGACCTGGGAGCACAGACCTGAGGACTTGCCCTGAGACCACTGCATGACTATAGCTGAAGGCAGAATGAAGGTCGAGAGTCTGGTCCCTTTCAGAATGTTTGTTGGGGGGGTCAGGGGAGGGGAGGCTCAGCCCACATGTCTCTGAACCAAAGAGGCTAGCAGGCTCATGGGTGATAAATCCACACCTTTCAACTGCCGTGAAAGACATTTTGAGAAATGTTAACAACTTCATTAATTTTAAGGCCTCAAACTTGGGCAGAGAAATTTGACTGGAAAATTGCCGCCTGAAGGGATGGTTCTTCAGACAGTGAGACATCACCAAGTCTCAGCAAGTCCATAGCGGAACTTCATGCTTGGCTGGCTGTCTTCTTTCTCCTGCATCCTGGTGGGGGGTGCGGGGGGCACACGGGAGTGGACATCAACATCCTGACCACAGGTGTCGTGATGGACAGAGGACGGCTGGTCCTCTCTCGGGCAAGCTGTCCAGTCCCGAATTGAGGGTGGCTTTCTTCCGACCAGTGTTTTACGAGTAGAGACGGAGTGGAGAGAGGCTAATAAGATTTACTCACCCCTAGCCTGTAATTATCTGCTTGAGGAAAAAGTTTGACCTACCTTTTTGAAGGCTCCCCATATTTCTTCTAATTTGCGTTGGGGCCTTTTATGCTGTGAAAAATATATTCTCTTCAGTGGCATCTGGTATCAGATTCCAGTTCTTTCTTGCCTCTGTCTTAAATGACAAGAGCCCACTAATTTCATCGTCAGCAAGCAGAGAGCTGCACGTTCCTCCCCCAAGGCTTGGAATGAGGGAGGACGTCTAAAGAAAGACTGTTTTTTCCCTTTTATCATCGGCTCCAGTGCTTTTAGACTTATTTATTGGCTCGGCTAAAGGATTAGGCTTTAACTACCTACCTAGATAAAAATCTTTCCCATCAGGTAGCACCAGATGCTGAAAGATTGAGGCCATTGGGGGTTTTGAAAAGGAGTTTTGATCACCTTGAATTCTAGAGCCACAGAGACAGATGGTCTCCTCCCAACTTTATTCATATCTGCCCACTCTGGGTGTGGGAAGGATCCGATCAGCATTTTAAACAGATGACCAAAGATTCTGTCCCATATGAGCAGGGGAAAGGAAATTTTCATTCATTTAAAACAACAACAACGTGAGACTTGGCAAAATTCTTTCACACCCGTTTTTCTCATTTACGCTGTGTTATAAAAGTGCAGGAGATGGAAATTATTTTGTATTTCATTTTTACAGAAATGTAAATTGAAGGTCAAAGGAATTTACTTATGTGCTTTTAATTTATGGAGCAGGTGAGCAGTTAGAAAAGAGTGACCCCAGACCTCCTGACTCTGAGTTGAGGGTTCTTCCCATCACATCACAAAGTTGTTTCAAAGATGAGCCCCCTCTCCCTGGAGGGCACTCTCCCTTCCTAGACACCCTGCTGTTTGAGCTGAATGATTGGTCTGATACCCAATACCTTGGGCATCTAGGGGACCCAAGACTTGATATGGCCCAACTGGGACTGTCCCAGGCAGGCCAGACAGTTCAACTCCTCTTAAACATGGGCACAGGCCCCTTGGCCCTGTAGGTGGCCTCTTCGTCTCTCCCTCCCTTCTCCACGCCCCAGACTATGGTCCCTGTTTATGAGTTGAATTGTGTCTCCTAAAAAAATAAGTTAAAGTCCTAACCCCTCAGTACCTATGAATGTGACCTTCTTTGGAAGTAGGGTCTTTGCAGATATAATCAAATAAAAATGCGGCAGCACTGGATTAGAATGGGCTATAATCCAGTATGACTGGTGTCCTTATAAGAAAACAGAGACACCGGCACATAGAGGGTGAACACCATATGAAAACAGAGTGAGAGATATAGCAATGTGTCTACAAGGTGAGGATCATGGCTGGCAACGCTGGGAGCGAAGAGAGGGGAGGGAACAGATTCTCCTCTAGAGCTTCAGAGGGAGCACAGCCCTGCCAGCACCTTGATTCTGAACTTCCGGCCTCTAGAACTGTGAGAGAATAAATTTCTGTTATTTTAAGCCGCCCAGTTTGTGGCACTTTGTTACAACTGTCCTCATAAACTAGTACAGACCCTCAGCCCTCCAGCCCCCAGCGTCCAGAACACAGACTTCTGGAAAATGTTCTGCCAACATCCCGACATCTCAGCACAACCACGCCATTGTTGGACTTTGAATAAAAGTTCTGTTCAAACTTTGTCTGTTTTCCAGTCCACGGGGACCTATCCAATTTAGGGGCTGTTGCTTTCAGAAAGAAAAAGTAGACTTTTTAATTACTTTCCCTGCTGCTGCCGCCACCACCACCCATCCTGTTAATGTATCAATTTCTTTGATTGAAAAGACAAGGTAAATTAAATATCTTTCTATCTCCAAAAAAAAAATCAACTTAACACAGAATCAAAAATGGAAAACACAAAGGCCCTCCGGCCCAGGGTGGGATTTGCTCCATAACTCGGGCAGGAAGTCAGTTTGATCACATTTCTGAAATTACATATTTAACGCGGCTGCCGTGCTCTGCCATTCCGGCCCTCAGACACTGGCGTCAGGGAAAAGCAGCTCCCAGCGCCCTTGCGGACCAGCGTCAGACCTGAAAACTTCCTCACCAACCTCTCGGCCCCTGGCAGGCCGGGTCAAGTTCTTTCCTAGCTCGCACCTCTGGATTTTTATCTACAGTGTGGTAAGAAAAGACCTGTGGATGCCTTCACCACAGAGGCGAGTCTCAAAGAGGACAGCAATGCTGCGGTCACACAAGCCTGAGGCTCAGGGACTGTCAGTCACCATGAGGGCCAGGACCTGCTGGGAGCCAATGGACTCCGTCCACAGAAAGTCACTGAAAAGCAGTTGGCAAAGAGAGACATGTTCGAAGTGCTCCTCTTGGTCACATACCTTTAAAAGGAAGACACATAAAGCCATTTAATAAATGTAAACAATTTATTTCTGTGTTAGTAGCCAGTTAAGTAAGGAAAGGCAGAAAGGCTTGCTCCGGTCCAGTCCTGACCTCCCTCTCCCTGTCCCCTCTGCATCCCTATCTGTCCGCGTCACTCTCCACTGGAGAATAAGTATAAACATTCATCCCCTCTTGGTTGTGCTTTAGATGCGTCAGAGATAGAGGCAAATAGGACACATTCCTGTCCCTTAAGGAGCTCTGGAGAAAGACATAAGCATGCCCGCTCTATGACAAGTGCAGTGACAGAGGGGTGTTCAGGGTGCCCGACATCACAGAGGAGGGCAGGCCAGCTCTGCAGAGCACTCAGGAAGGGAGATGTTCTGGAGACGGAACAACCGAGCCTTGGACTCCAGGGAACACAGACCCATGAGAAGGGTGTTCTGGACAGAGGGGTGCATGTGCTAAGGCGTGTCAGGAACAGGCCAAGCTCTGCGACTCAGGCTGCAGAGGACCTGGGGGGCAGAGACAGGGCTGAGGCTGGAGAAACAGTGATTCTGGATGTGTGCAGGGTCTGGGCCTGGCCCTACAGGGAAGCATAGGTTGGAAAAGGAAGGGCAGGAGGGGAATCTGGAGGAGACGCTGGATGTAGGATGAGCACCACCTGGTTGCCTACTCAGGAGAATCCAGCTTGAGTAATTGAGTGGGGAGACGCCAGTGATGAAACAGAGAAGAGAAACGTTTGGTCAGGAGAGGTGGTGAGCAAGACATCTAGAGGGAGGGGAGAGGGTCGTAAGATCCACGTTGAACAGGTTGTACTTGAAACACCTTCAGGACATCCAAGTGAGATGGCCAGTAGAGCACTGTAAACCCAGGTGTTGGCTTTACGGAGAAAAGCCGCAATTGAGAAATTGAGGTTGAAGGCGGCGACCGGAGGTTGAAGACCCAGAGGCCATCCAGGATGTTGCATTTAAGAGGTAAGAAGAGGAAGTGGAGCATTAAAACCAGGGAGAGGTGGAGAGAAGGGAGGGAGAGGAGGGGACCAGAGGCAGTGTAGCCACAGCAGCCGAGGGAGTAAAGAATTCTTGGACACAGGGGTCATCAGCAGTGTTGAAGCTGCCCAGAGCTGAAGCAGAACAGGGATTGTGGAAGACCTTTGCTCACCTGGTGAATACCTTTTGTGGTTTACTTTCTTCCTTCCCCCCCACCCCCCCCTCGCCCGTTTCTTCCTTTCTCACTCCGTTTTGCCCCATTTGGTTTGTTTTCCCTTCCCTTGAGCCTGTCTTCCTAAAGCCGACCTGCTTTATCTAGCAGGGCCCAGCTGAGCACCTGCCTCCACCCGGGACTGTTCCTGAGTCCCCAGGCTGCCTGGTGTCCCCTTCTCCTTGGAATTTTTTGGTGGAAAAATTTTGAGCAGATTCTGACTTGTACAGGGCATAGTTATTCCCCAAGCATCCAGATTTTCCAAGAAACTCAATGCCTATCCTTGCAAAACCTGGACGTTCCCCACTGTTTTTTAACTAAATCACTTTCCTAGTTTGTATTTCAGCCCCTTTATGGTCTAAGTGTAAACTGAGTCACCCAGTAAAGCAATCATGTGTGAGTCTAATTCCCCCAACTGGAAGGTGAAGATGTCAGATGCCACTTTTGTCTCTGTGTCTGTCTTCCACACATTCACTCATCCAACGAGTGTCTACAATTTGACCAGCTCTTTGTCTCGGCCCCTCATAAAGAGTCTAGCCTGGTTTTCTTTCATTGTATCGTAGGTCTAAAAGGGACCCAAGCACCCATCTTGAAGGTGCTTTTTATTTAATAATTACTTGTATGATTGTGTTGTATGTGTGTGGAGGACCCCAACACTGCAGTCAGTCCTGCGGAGACAGATTCTCTCTCTGGGCTTCATGAACCATCAATACTAAACACGGAGGTTTGCTCAGATTTAGTAGAGTTTCTTTTTGGATACCACATAGCTAGCATTCCCACCCAGCAGCTGGTGACCACATTATAACCCCACATTGGAACAGCTGGGAGGCCGTGGGCCTCACTCTATCCTTTAACTCTCTCCCGGGAGGTTTAATGTCTCTCCACAGCACTCTGCACCTCTGATGTCGCGCCTTTCCTTGTGTCTTAGTTATTTGTGGTCTTGTGTCATCATTCTTCCTGGACTGTAAGCATTCAGTTCAGAGGTTGGGGATTCACATCTTGTTCCCTGTTGCATCCCAGTTGTGTTCTCACCAGAGGAAATTGCAGTATTTGCTGACTAGTCCAGGGGCAAAGGAGGCACAATCTTAAGTCTCTGAATTCCCAGCCCAGAGCTTTCTAGCCCCTGAAGTTCTGTTTTAGCAAAGGGTAGGAGCGTTTCCACCAGTCTTCTCATTTCTGAAGTTGTATTAATTGGTTTCAGGAAAGAAATGTGTCTAAGGGGATAACAGTTCCTGGGCTGGACTCACTTTGGTTGAGGATTCAAAGCTGTGATTTGATCTACTTTGAGCAGGCTGTTTTTCCTCTTCTTAACCTGAAAAAAAGCATTCAGCAGGCAGGAGTGAGCTGAGGAATTTCTGTTTTGACAGCTTTGGGACATCTGAGATACTGTATACAGAGCATTTCTAACCTACCTAGAAAGACATGTGTCCAAAACATACACAGGAAAATGACTGATCAAGAGTGAGGAAAAAATGAGGAAATCCTCTTAAAATGAAATGTTTTGTCAAGAGCAACCTCAGATGCAAAACTTTGTGTCAGAAGAGACCTGAGATTAACAAGACTTTAACCAGCCCATTTGAGTAGATGACTGAAATAATTTGGTCTGTGTGAAATTCACAGAAACTGTGAGCTGTCAGAGCTTTGTAGGTTTGGGAAACCCCAGGCTTTAGTTCACTTGCACATTGCCTATTTAAATCTCATCTGTAACATCCAAGCAGAAGGTCTCCCAGCCTTGGCTGAAAGCAAAGCACAGAACGGCAGGGGAGGAGACTACACTTGGGATCTAAGATATGAATTTAATTCCCACCTCTGATTCTTATTACCTTTGGCCACTAGCCACTGTCTTTGGTTCTGTCATCTTTAAAACAGGAATGATTATGATTGCTAATTGACAGCATTATTATGAAGACTGTGAGGACAGATTTGAATGTGCCCAGAGCACAGTGAGAGGCCAGTGGCCTGGGTTTTGGTGGCATGGCTCCGTTTGCTAGAAGCTTCTTGCTTAAAACTCTTTAAGCCCTAGTTTTACCCTTGAGGATCTGAAAGCATTTTACATTTAACCATGCTACCATCTGAACTGGGATTTAATCTTATGCAGTCCAGCTTTAAAATTCATACATCTATACTCAATTAAGCAATATTAGTTCCCCACCTGCCTAAAATGACCTTAGTCCCTCCTCTATTCTCAGCAAACTTCCCAGCTAAACTTTTGCCATCTGTCAAAATCCTTTCATCCTTTGAGGTGCGGTCTAGAAGTTGCCTCTTCTGTGAGCCTCTGGTCCTCCCAGGCAAAAAGAGTCTCCCTTGTTCTATGTCCCCATGGCCACTCTGGGGTCTACCTACTCTAACAGTTAGGTATGGACAAGTTCATCCCCCCACACCCTGGACTGGGAGTCCCTGAAGGGCACAGGGTCCATGCTAGGGCAGCTTTGGATCTGCCTGTGTTTGAGAACAGGGTGAATGGAACCCATGTTCACCTCCAACATCCAGCAGATTCTGTCTCTTCAGAGAAATAAGAGTAAGTGGAGAGGGCCATTTGCATATTCCGCGGTTTCCCTTGACTGTCGGGCTCCTCCTTTTGTCATGGACACTACATTGCTCAGAGCTCTTCCCCAACTTTCTGGTTTCAGGAACAATCTCATTTAGACAGATGTCATATTGAGCAATGTACAGACTGCTGGGATTTTCACTATGCCCTCTGGTACCTGCTTCATTCTGTTGGAGACCCCTTCCCCAACACACACACACACACACACACACACACACACACACACACACACACACACATTCTGCATGAATGTTTCCTGGAAATTGCAAGCAGAGAACTGAACTGGAAGTCCAATCTGGGTTCTGGTCTCAGCTCTCTTGCTCCTCCAAACCCTAGGCTATACTACCTTGGCCAAATCACTTCACCCTCCTGAGCCTTAATTTTCCCTTCTATAAAATGAAGAGGACAGGCTAGTTAACTTCAGAATGTCTGCAACGTGAATTATTTTTTATTTTTTGTTCTGGGATTGAGAGCAGAGTCCTACTTATCTGTAACTTAGTAATGGCCACAGATAAGAGAAATTAGAATTAAGCTTCCCGTGCCTATCTCCCACCGCAGCGTGCACGTGTGCACACACCGCCTTCTGAGGCTGTGTTTATGTAATTGATTGATTGAAGGAGACTTGGCCCTTCTTCGCTGCAGCTTGATGGTAAATGAGCAAAACAGATGTCTTGAATTGGGTGATTGGATCCCAGATGCATTCCAGGGAGCAGGCTGGTGGGAAGGAAGTGAGTGATTTCAAATTCTGGGGCCCCATGACAGATGAGTAGTGATTGTGGGCAGGGGCAAGCAGGGGCTAGGTTTGATACTTAGTGCTATGAAATGCATGACCAGATGTTGATGGCAGCTGGTAGGTTAATAGCAAAGGTGACTGGTGGGCTAAGTGCTCCTTTAGGAGTTCATCCAGAAAGGGGGAGTAGCAGCCCCTAATCGCCCCGGCCTGGGCTGGAAGTCAGGCCTTCTGGGTTCCTGCTGACCAGCTGGCTGGAGTCAAGTTAGAGAGCTTATTTTGGCCACTTGCCCAAAAGAGCAATCAGTCTTAGCATGGTAGAGATGGAAGAGACCTGGGGATCATTTCATTCCACCACTTCATTTTTCAGAGGAGGACACTGAGGTCTGGGAAGGTTAAATGACTTACGTGAAGTTACACCACAGAGCCAGGGCTAGCGCCCAGGTCATCTCACTTGAAGTCCTCCAAAGAGAAGCTTGACCAGCACATCACAAGGAAAGATTGAGTGAGGAGCACATGTTTCATGTTTCTTGATCATCCCTTTTCCTTTCACGCCTCTGGCTACAACAAGGTTGACACAGTCAAAGCTTTCCGTTTAGTGCTGGACATACGCCCTCTTATGTCACCTGTGCCATTGCTGAGCTCTGGAGCAACGTAAAGAGTAACAGCAATGACAGCCATCATTAAATAAGGACAATCTATGTGCGAGTCACCACACTGGGTGCTCAACACCCACTATTGCATTTCATCCTCACAATTCCACGAGGTGTCCTCATTTTATAGATGAAAAAATGGAGGCACAAGGAGATGACATAATTTGCCTGAAGATATGCAACTAGCAGTGGCACAGCCAAACTTGCAACTGGGGCAGCCTGACCCCACGCAGGATCTATGTTTCTAATATTCCCTGCAGTGCCTTCCCGGATACCCCAGTGCCCCCTTTAACCCCATGAGGTTGATACGAATCAGAGTGAGGGGAGAGAGATATCTCTTCTAATCTGCATCTCCCTGGGTCCTCCAAGGTCAAGTCTGTTCAGTTCGTCCCTAGGTTCCTGGTGGTGAATCTGAAGCACAGGGAGACAGAGTCGTGTGTCTGCATCACAGGGGCCAAGGTAGCGAGAAGATCCATCCACACAGTATCTCAGAGTTCAGGAAGCACAGCCACGTCATTACCTTATTTGATCATCACAGCAGATATTACTATTTTTATTATTTATATCATCATCACTAGTGTTATAATTCTCTCTGGTTTATACATGAGAAAACCAAGACTCGAGTAGTTAAATGAATTGCCCCAAAGCACAAGGCTAATGGGCCTAGAGCTGGGAGGCTTCCCAAGAATTCTCTAGTGATGTTTCTCCCTTTGCTTCTGATCCAATGCCTTCTCTCACCCTGTGGACAGACCTGTTCACCATCAGGAAACTTTCAGCAACCATCAAAGTGCATTTTGTTGGCAGAAGAGTGTATCTATGATGAGAGAGCCCCAAAAAAACTTTTTGGGGATGAGTTGAGCCATCCGTTCACTGGGAGATATCTGAAACCTAACCACATATGTTCTTGCCAGTTTATTCCAGAAAAAAACAGTCTGGATTTTTGAGAATCTTTCCTAATTGTTTAAGGCATTGTTTTGTGTGTTTGTTACCTACAGCTTTGAATAATAATAAAAATCAAGGAATTAGGAAGAAGATTTTAGTTCTAGTTCTGCAACCCACCCTCTCTGCAACCTTGGGGAGCCCCATTGTGCTCTGGCCTCAGTTTCTTCCCCTCACATGGTCTCCATGGTCCCTCATGACTCTGGAGGTCTGCAGTGGGGAAGTTCTGATGAAGCCCTCGAGCAAAGGAGACCCTGGCTTGTGCATCAGGATGGGTGGTCACTAAGGTTGTTCCTGGGAGCTGGGTACAATCCTTCAGGACTGATAGTGTTCTGAGAATGCTGATTTCCGGGGCTTTATTTAATGAACTGTAGCTTTACATACAGATGTCTCTAAAGGCCAACTGTAAGAGTTGGCACATATGTATGATGCTTCATGTGATTCTCTATTGAACACACAAATCAGGGTTATATGTGGGCATTTGCATCTGCCATGAAGCAAACCAGCCTCAGCTGGAGGTACCAGCTGAGTCAAGCCTGAGGACTTGAGAGGTGGTGACTAAGTACCTCTGACATCCAGCCTGGCTCAGGCCTGGCACCCACTGGAGAAGTGGCATTCAGAAGGGCCTCCTCCACCAGGAGAAATGCCTTCCACACATGTGTGAAGGGCTCTCTGACCAGTGACACAGCCCTGGATCTGTCTTCTTCCTTGTCCGAATCTTGGTTTTTTCCTACCTTTCCAATGGGAGAAATGGTTGACCTCAAATCAAACACCACTTAAGGTTCTAACAGCGTCTCCTTCCATAAATATGACCTGAAGGCAACACCAGTGTCACCATCGTACAACAAAATACTAAAATGGTCATCTGCCATTGCCTCCTTCAGACTGACAGTTGGGATACCCCACATAAATACTCCTTCTCAGGATCAGTGGGAAGCTGTGCTCAGAAAGGGCATAGCTAGGCAAGTTCTGAACCAACCAATGTGCTTTGGAAATTTCTCCATTCCAGGCACATGCATTGTCACCTGGAGCCATTTCAGTGGTTCTGGGAACTTAGATGACTGAGGTGACTGAGATGACTGAGGCTTAGAGTGAGAGAGTGTCCCACATCGCACAGCTGACAGGTGGCAGAATTGCAGTCAAATCTCAAGTCTTGTTCTCTGTTGCTGTGAAACAATCACGATGATATTAAGGTCACTTGATAAATAAGACATTTGGGCAGAAACATATAGGAAAAGATCATCAGTCAGGTGGGGACCAGAGACACACCATTCAACTTGTGGAAACAGGCCCAATGCCAGGCTGTCTGCAGCCCAGTAGTTAGATACAAGGTCAAGATGACTAGAGATAGAAAAAGCGCTTTTAGCGGGAAAATTACACAGAAAATAACAGACAAAATCACAATCCTATTGCCAGATTTTAAACTAGTGGCAAGCCTGATAATTTTGTTTTCAGATGCAGAGCCCATGATCAAGTATCCAGTTGAATGAACTGTCTTGTGGGCCCCTTAAACAACAGACACAACCTGACGGCCATAGCAACTTGGCCCACCCACCCCTAGTCCCCTAGACTGGGATCACAGTCTGATCCAAGAAGCACAGCACATACTCTGGAAGACATCAGGAAACCTGGATGGGAACGTCAAACTCCAGGCTTTCCTGCACACGCAGCCTGGGCTTCCTGATCTTGGCAATGTATCATCTGGCTCGGTCCTTGCCTAGGGCGTCACAGGCCTGACTTTATAAAGGTGTTATCAGAACCTTCAAGGGCAACTAAGACCTCTGGCTCCTGCCCTGCCTGTCCCTCTTGGGGCCCAGTTCCCTTCCTGCCTCACTGCAGGCCTTGACAACTATCCCTGTCTGAGGCTCAGAATGAGGGGAGCTATTCCTGCTGGCATTCCCATCCAGAACCCCGTTTGTGAACCACTGAAATCAAGGTCTGAGGAAACGCAGGAAGGAAGCACATCCATGAAAGGCCACCCAGTCACTTCCTATCTGAGTAACAGCAGATGTGACTTAAGTTCTCTGAGCTCCAATGCCTTCACCTGTTAAATGGAGATCAGCATCCTGCCTGCTTCATAGGGGTTAAGTACGACAGTGGTGTCAAGCACATGGCGTGGTGTCTGACCCCAGCCAGCCCTCAGCAAGTGTTATCAGTTATGAATACACATCCCACAGCCTTCACGGAGGTCTTCACCATGGTGTCAGAGCTCTTCTGTAAACACAACACCCCATGCTGCCAGAGACAAGAACATATGTCAGACTGCACCCCCCGCTGTCCCTCCACTGCCCGGCTTGACCTCTGAAACACTCATAATAAGAGACAAAATGAAGAAGGATGAAGTGTCATGGGGTCAACAAACACATCATTCCTCTCTTATTCATGACTTTTCTGCAGCCTTTGCTCCAAAAGCCTGGTGGACTGAAGCTGACATCGCTTAGGTGCTCAAGTGGGCCTGTTCCAGGTCCTGCTCTTTAAGGTCCTCCCACCCATGGTCACCTGGAAACTGGGCAACCTTGGAAAGGGCATCCTGAAAACTAAGGGGGGAGGCACTGGTCCCCTACCTTGAAACTGATACAAGGTGATTTAGGAAACTAGTGGGAGGTCTCTGAGCTAATGGGGTCAAGATTAAGGGACCACAAAGGGCCTTGATCCAAGCGATGTGGGGGGAGCCTGAGATCAGTCTGCAGACAAAGGAGGATTGTTGGGTATTTTAAGCCCACCCAAGGGGAGATCTAAGTGTCCAAAGTGCACCAAGTCCCTCTATTCCCCTTCAATGGTGTTACAGAGAGTACCTGGAACTTACATGCAATCTCCTCCAGTGTCCGAGCCTGGCGCTGGGCTCTGGCTACAAAGCCCCCATCTCTGCCTGAGTAGCCAGTGCTGGGCTTCCCAGGCACAGGCCTCGAGCATCACTGCTTTAGTAGTCTCAGGCATTCCTAGGAGCTAGGTTTCCACCCTCAGGTTTAGAGTGTTCAAGGGGAGTGGTCACTGCCAACTCCTCTACAGCCAAGGGGTTTTGTTAAGGGAGACAGAGTGTCTCTTTGGACAGGATCACCATAGCAGTTTTCTGATTGGCTACCATAACGTTCTTCTGAATGGCCATGCTTCATATTAAAACAATGTCTTGAAGCTAATTGTTAATGAGTTCAGTTTTTGAAATGTGATTCATACCCTAGGAGGTTTCAGGATATAGAAACCAACTGATAAAAATGCATGAACACATACACGCAGTCCCTCACTCACGCATCCTAGAACAGCCATCTACAAAACTTGCATAAGCTTTCCTTCTTATTTCTTTGAGAATCTGGAGGCAGCTCAGGTTCCCACTGAGTGTGATGTATGTTCAGCCTCCTTCCACAGGGAACCTGCCCCCTGGGGATGGCAGAGTGAAAGTGACTGACAGTCTATAGGTTTGGTTGTGCCAGCCCAGGACAAGCCCTATGGAATCACTGACCTTCAGAGATGCTGGGCACTGTAGAGCTGTGGTCCCCAACCCCCAGCTGCGGTCCCCAAGCCCCTCTGTCAGGATCTAGGCCACAGAGCTCTGCCACCCCACACCCTGCTCCATGGAAAAAATTATCTTCCATGAAACTTAGGAACCGGGTGGGTGTGTGCTCACAGTAGGAGGTGAGTGAGTGAAGCTTCATCTATGTTTACAGCCACTCCCCATTGCTCACATCACGGCCTGAGCTCACCTCCGCTACCCCCAGCCCTGCACAGTCCCCTGCACCCCCCTGGTCTGTGGAAAATTTTCCTCCATGAAACCAGTCCCTGGTGCCAAAAAGGTTGGGGACCACTGCTGTAGAGGGTGCAGGCTCCATTTCTCTCATCTTTGAGATGCAAAGAAACAGGCACAGGGAAGGGAAGTATTAATACCTGCTGAGATCCCTTGGCTGCTATGTGTAGGACTGAGCCTGGAACCATCCTCGCTTCTCTGCCAGAGCCCTTTCTCTTCATAGCACTTGACACTCCTCTCAGCAGGCAAACCATTTCCAAAAGATTCCATTACCTTATCTTTCTTCCATGATGGAAGAGACAAGAAAGTAGGTAGCAGTGATGTCAAGTATGTGATCAGCAAGTTCTAGAAAATGTGTATCTCTTTCTAATTGCTGTTGCTCAATGGTCAGATTCTCTGGATCCTTCCGAAGGTCATGGTCACTTTGCAAAATGGGTCTGATACTGAGAAAATATAGATATATCCCCTAGGGTAGTGGAGAAGCCTTTTCAGATATGTAAAGTTTGTACACCTTGGGTCTAAGAATAACAAAAATAAAACACTTCCTAGGTTTCTCATATATTTTTTTTTTTTTTTTTTTTGAGACAGAGTCTCGCTGTGTTGCCTCGGCTAGAGTGAGTGCCGTGGCGTCAGCCTAGCTCACAGCAACCTCAAACTCCTGGGCTTAAGCGATCCTACTGCCTCAGCCTCCCGAGTAGCTGGGACTACAGGCATGCACCACCATGCCCGGCTAATTTTTTCTATATATACTTTTAGTTGCCCAGATAATTTCTTTCTATTTTTTAGTAGAGACGGGGTCTCGCTCAGGCTGGTCTTGAACTCCTGACCTCGAGCGATCCACCCGCCTCAGCCTCCCAGAGGGCTAGGATTACAGGCGTGAGCCACCGCGCCCGGCCGTCATATATTATTTATTTTAATCTTTGGTCCTAAATTTAGATTCTGAAGCTGTGGAGGAGTGATGAGAAACACTAGATCTTCATCATTGTCCCACCCTAGGTAACATTCTGGTTCTGCCTCAGGGTAGACCCTTGATCTTTAGGCAAGTAGAGTAAACTTTCTGAGCCTCAGTTTCCTCCCCTGTAGAGAGAAGACAACATCAACCTTTCTTAATGTTGATTAAATACAGGGATAGAAGAAAAACACCCAGCACTGTCCCTGGCTTCCTGTGCCTTCCCCTGGGTGTGGACCTGCCTCTGCTATGGGGCTGCTTCAGGTCGAGCACTTCACTGAACCCCTGATCACTCTGAGTCTGTAAAATAGATTCTACAGTTCCTACCTCACAGACACTGAGTCAGAAGAGGGTTAAGGCAAGAAATTTCAAAAGCACACTAGGTCTAGAACCTCAGAAAAGGCTCACGGAAAAAGAGACTTAACCTGGTGTTGTCAGAGAAGACAAGTCCCAGGTACGATCACCCAAAAGGCACTAAGGCTAGCTTGGGAGAGAAAAACCTGTGTCTCCATGTTTTATACAGAATTAGATTAGAATGTAGAAAACCCCATTCAGCTTTACCCCAAATGAGCAGTAATGTTAACTCCATTCCTAGTTAGAGCCGGAGAGTACAGCTTTGACAGCTAAAAGGAGACTGCCTTGGAGCAAGAATTTCAAAACGAACTCATTTAATGATGGGGCATTTGCATAACCTGTGTCACAAGGCAGGATCTGGCCCAAATACTACCGATTATGACTCTCCAGAGTTCAAAGATCCCAGAATTGATGATGCTTGGTGCAGGGATTGTATATCCTGTTTGTCTGTTTGTCTAGTATGCACATAGGGCACATTTGCCAGGCAATGTCTGAGTTCACATGCCCCATCTCTGTCCCCAGCAGAAAGTAGGACATCCTTAATTGGACGAGAAAAATTAAGATAGAGGATGGTTGCAGAAGTTGAAGCTTTGGGAAAGGCACGGATAGCTGTCCACGTGGGATGGGGGTGGCTGGTAGCTTCCTCTCCTTTCTTCAGACGTGATCATTCATAACGTGGATGAATCTTTTTGCCCCGCCCCAGAGGAGCCATGCTCAATGGCTATGCCTTTCCTTACAAGGGTCACTTTGGTGTTGCAAAGTACAAAATGTTGAACCAGTTTTCTCCTTGTAATCTGCTATCAAAACCAGGTGCCTTTAAGCACGTCTTGAAGATTAAGGCAGCCTATGATTCCCAGCCACCAACTCCAGAGCAACAGCTCAGCCCCCAGAAGCAAATAGAAAGTCTTCAAGGCTGTTAAAATATGTGGGCAGCAAGTGGCATGTCAGCTCACACAAGGCGGGAGCTACCAATTTCAGCTTGCCATTATAAAGGTGAATTGTCTAAATCGCGAAAGGGCAAGTGATATTAACCTTAGGACCAGAACGATGGCAGTTCCCAGAGAGCAGCTGGGGAACTTAAATCTCTACCGGCCAAGAAGCAGAAAGATGCTTAATAGAAATATAATTGAAGGATTTTTTTCCTTCTCTCTTAAACTTAGTTTGGCTAGTGTCAATGGGAATTATGTTACTCTCGCTCCTGGGCAGGGCCAGCTGCCTACGACTGTAGGCACTCGTTAAAAGACAGTCCAGTGACTGGCTGCCTGCATCAGAATGTGCCCCGCTGCATTCTGAAATTCCCACACCAGGCTTGTCTTGGAAGTCAAGACAGTGGCAGCCCCAGAAGCAGCTGTTCAAATGTATAAACACTAATTGCGACTTAGCACCCATTAGCACCACCGCAAAGACTGATTTATCAAATTAGCTACAACCCTCTGAGAGCGAGCACTTTAGAATCTTAAAAAAGCCAAATCAAGAAGAAATGTTAGAAAACATCTGATCTAGATTTTGTATTTGAGAAACTTGAGACCCAGTGAGGTGAAGTGACTTATTCAAAGTCCCCAGCAAATCAGTGGCAGAGCTGGGACTGGAACCCAGCTTTCCCCAGGTGCTTGTTTCTGGAACCGTCTAGTCTGTAAATCCTTTGTTTTACAGATGAGGAAACCAAAGTCTGCACATGAGAAGTGACTGGCCAAGCCTGGACCCAAACCAAACTCCCCACATACCCTGTCCGTGTCTATCACGGTATCTCCTTTTTCAAATCCCCTTGACTGGGGAGAGACAGGATAAGATAAAAGGTGGCCGAATGATTTGCATTTTGGCACATCTTCTGTTAATCATCAGTGAGCTCTGGGAGACTACCATATGCTTTGAGTAACAGACAGTGAGTAAGGAAGGGAAAGAGAAGCTGGGGACCCTGAAAGTGGGGAAAACATAGAGTGATTGGACAGAAGGGCGATTCCCCCAGAGAAGCCCACACAAAGACCATAAACATCCCAGGGCACAGCTCCTTCTTGCCACCCTACGACCTTCCCCAGCTCCTCCCCAGGAGAGAATAAACCCAGATTCACTGTCAGCCTCGGCCTCTCCCCTGGAGGGGAGGCGGAAGGGTAGGTTGTAGGGCTGGTGAAACAGGACTATGACCACAACTTGGTTCCCTCTGGCCTTTCTCCTCTCAGCCAGACGGGACAGGGCCTGACTAGGGTTTTCCCTGAGCACCAACTATGGACCAGGCTCGTTTTTATTCGTAACACATTTTACCACCAGTTCTCACAGCAAACTTGAGGAAATTATCATCCCAATGTGCAGACCGGGAAATTTAGGGCCAGAGAGATTCATTTTCCTGCTTGGAGTCACCCAGCTGGCAAATGCCAGAGTCGGACTTGGACTCCGACCTCTCAGGTTTCTCAGCAGGCTCTGCCCTCCGCACCTCAGGCCCTGTCTGGGTCTCCGGCCACCTCGTGATGCACAGCTGTGTCCCAGCCACCCTGGTAGCTCTTGTTTTTTTTTTTTTCTTTTTTTAACTTGCCTTCTCTGAAGACACCTCCCATCATGTGAATTATGGAAAGGACAAGTTTTATTCTCTTAGTCCTATAAGAATTGACAACTGGCCTGTCTGGACGGGGTGGAGGTTGTGGGTGAAATGAAGGCCAACCTTCCGGAGTGGAGGGGTGGGGGCTGGAAGGCCATGTTTGGGAAACAGTTTGTTCCGCTGACCCTGGACTGCCGTTGCAGGTCTGGAGTGCAGCTTTGACTTCCCCTGCGAGCTGGAATATTCCCCTCCACTGCACGACCTCAAGAACCAGAGCTGGTCCTGGCGCCACGTGCCCTCGGAGGAGGCCTCGCAGATGGACTTGCTGGATGGGCCCGAGGCAGAGCGTTCCAAGGAGATGCCCAGAGGTAAGGGGTGGAGGCCTCTGGAAGTGTCCTGGGTGGGCCAGGACCAGGCTGGAATGTTTGTCTCTGTTTGAAATGATGAGGTTTCCTCACCCCTGTTCTGCCCTGTTTCCCTTGGAACCTGCTCTTAATATCTGCACCTCTGCATGGCTTCTTGGGCCACGCAAGGAAGGGGAGGATGCAAGTCCAATCTCAAGATCAGTCCAACCCTTTGCTCTTTTACCAAGTAATAGAAATAGGACTTCATAATTCTCTTCCATGCAGACTTCCTAATGTAAGATGTAGGAAAAAGTGCTGATCTATTAGTCCATTTGAAATGAGGTTGCCAGATAAAACATGAGATACCTTGTTAAATTTGAATTTCAGATGAACAACAAATAATTTTTTAGTATAAGTATGTCTCGTGCGATATGGTTGGAACACTCTTATACTAAAAACTATTCCAATTATACAATTCAAATGTATAAAAAATTCAAATGTAAGTGAGTGTCCTGCATTTTCATTTGCTAAATCTGGGAATCCGAATTTGGAAGGTATTGTAGAACTGGTTAAATGTTTGTTGCAAAGCCATTCATGAATATTCAGACTGCGTGTTTGCTTCCTACGGGGCTTGGTAGTCCCAAGCTGTTTCTGAACATCCTCTTCTGAATTAACAGGGCCTGGAAAAGGTAGGCTCTGAGTAAGTAGTGGGTGTTTGTTAAATATTTGCTGAGTTTTTAAGACAGGGACATGGAGGCACTAGGCCCTAGTCCAGCCTCAGGTCTCTTGAAGTCAAAGCTTAGGGCTCCCAATTTCCTGGACCCGGAAAACTCTACTGACCCAGCACTGACAGCCCATGTTTCTGGTTTTTAGGAAGAGGTAATAATTGAAATGGTAATGGGCTTACCGGACATTCAGTTTGCAAAGCACTTCCAACTTTACTATTTCACTGGATTTCAATGTTATAAGGGAGGCAGGGCAGATGAGAAAACTAGGACTCAGAGAGGGGGAGTGACTGGCCCAAGATCACACAGCCTGTGTGTATGGGTCCTGGTCTAGACACCTGCTGTGATGAGTCCTAGACAGGGACACTTTTTACCATGTCATGTGTCTGTCTTTGTACCAAAGTAGTGGCCAGAGCCTGCTCTATGGCCAAGTTCTTGGGGGGTGATGATCTAGGGCTCATGCTACCAGGGCGTCTCGCAGGTACAGGGCTCTGGTAGGGCAATGCAGGAGGGTGGAGGTGGCACAACAACAACCACTGCTCTTGGGCTTGCACACCATCCTCTATCCTGTCACAACAGAACAGTGAGACAGATGTCTTTCCTTCCTACACACTCCCCTGGGCTGATCTTTTCTGTTTTTATGGTTCCCTTGAGATTTCTTGACCTTGATTTGTATTTTAAGCTTCATTCACCAGGATAGTGGTATGTACTATAGGGTGTGTCTGTGGATAGGTGAGTAGCTCTTAACCCAATAGCACATCAGAATCTTCTGGAGAACTTATCAAAAGTACTACCTATACCCCATTGCCTGAGATTCTGATTCAGTAGATCTGAGATGGAGCCTAGGAATCTGTATAAAGTTTTATTATGAAAGCTAGCATGAGCAAAAATGTAGATACAACATATATGCATAGATTAGAGATTACAATAAACCAACACCTGCATTTTCACCACCAAGCTTGAGAATTTGAGTCCTTTTACAGCCTCCTCTGCCCCCACCTAGATCACAAGTTTCTCCCTCCCCTCCCAGCTAACCACTGTCCTGTATTTTGTGTTTGTCCTTCATTTGCTCTTCTTTAAGGCCTTAACACCTAAGAATATAGCCCCAAACAACATATGGATTAGGTGTGTATGTTTGCAACCTTTTATATAAATGGAATCATACTTTTTTGATTTGTCCATTTTGATACATGTAGCTGGGGTTCATTTGTTCTTGGTACTACATTGAATCCACTGTGTGAAAATACTGTAGTTTCTCTCTTCTGCTGTCTCCCATCCAAGTACTAACCAGGCCTGACCCTGCTTAGCTTCCCAGATCAGATGAGATCAGGAACATTCAGGATGGTGTGGCCATAGGCAATCTCTTCTACTGTCATGGAACATTTGAGTTGTGTCTGGGTTCCTGCTGTTATCATCAACACTCTGATAAGCATTTTTGTGCATCTGTGTTGGTGCACATGTTCAAGAGCTTCTGAATCTAGAGCATGTAACTAAGAGTGGAGCTGTTGAGTCAGAGGGCCAGTGCATCTTCCATTTCATTAGGTGATGCCAATCTATTTTCCAAAGTGGTTGCACCAATTTATACTCCCGTTGGTGGCCTATTAGTATTCCTCCCCATGGTCATACCTGTATCAATACCTGGTATTGTCAGACTTTATCATTGTGTCCATCTGGTGAATGAAAAACAGTATCTCGTTGTAGCTTCAACTTCCATGGAAGCTGTTTTATTTTTTATAAGTTTCTCAGGTGATTCTGAGTCCTAGTTAGTATTGCTGCACTGTTGACATGGACAACTTGCAGACTTGCTCCCATTCATCCAGCACCAAATGTATCTCTGGATTCCAGCACCAAACCTCTAGAAATATGTATTTTTGGTCAAGGTAGATTTTATTTAAGAATTTATATTCTAGGGATTGAATTGTGATTATAGTTCAGTGAGATCAAGAGAGAGGAATAAGTAGCAATTTTCTTCTTTTGAATTCCACAAACTTTGTGGAGTCAGACATTATAATTCTGAAATTTGATGCTTTAAAAAAATTTTTTAAATGGTGCCAATAAATTGTGCATTCCATTGTCTGACCTGTTTCTCCTCCTCCATCTTGTGATCTCTGGCCCACGCATGTTACGCTGAGTGCTAGGAGAAAACAAATAAGAAGAGGGAGAGGAGGGAAAGAAGAGAAAACTAAATATTCACTTCTTAGTGTTCCTTAGTGGAACTTAGTGTGGAAACATAGTGACACCTTGATGTTTTTGCGAAGCAGCATGCCAAGTGTCAGTACATGCATTGACTGAAACCTATTCCCATTAGATGGATCAGTTGAGACTGGAATATCCAATTTTTAAGCAAATGTTGTCAACTTCCATCTCTCCGGAAAGCTGTTGCTCTTACCACGAGGTAGTAGGTATGTAGCATCACTGTGGGTGATGGCGTGAACAACCACAGCAAAAGCCACTGTGGACACACCAGTCTCCTTTACCAAGCTCTTTGGTGAACAGGCACATCCAAATATAACTTGGGGGAGTCTTGCCACTGTTGGAAACTTGTGCTTATTTCTCTGGGGTCAGAGGGAGGGATCTATACTCACATGGCATTGATGAGTTGTGGACACAGTGGGACTGGCTTCCCAGCCATTGCAGGGACTCCCCTCCCTCTGTAGTGACACCCTTTCAGTAATGGGTATCTCATCACTTTTTGAGTCAATTCATTACATCACTGCTTGTTCCCTGAAGTAGGGCTGTTCCTCATGAAACAGGCTGATGTAATAATGTTCCTTGACCTTCAAAGAAAGAGATGAGGGTGAGGGAGAAAACGACAAGCGCACTCTGCACAGTGGTGAAGCAAGAACCCACCTTCCAACCCCAACTCCCAAATCTCTAGCGGCAGTTTCTCTGTCATGTTGGCAGAAAGGACGCTGGTGGTGAGGAGGAGTGATGAGGTGGCCTTTGGGGTAGGGAAGTCCCTGTTTTGTTGTGGTTTTTTAACTCAGCGTTTATTGGTGGGATGGTATTTAGACTAGATTGCAGTATTTCTTGTCAGGGGATATAGAAGGGCCAGCAAAAGGCGGCGAGATAATACCAATCATAGATAATGAACTGTAAGAGTATAAATTCCAGATGATTTTAATTTATGGCCTCTGTCGCTGAGGATAATAAGGGAGATACAATTCAGGGCAGCAAGATAATAAAGAGTGATCATTTTGATGGAACACAATATTATAAATTAATAAAATCTTGAGGAACCATCAGGTTGAGGTATTTGGTGACTTTTTAAGAAGTGTCAGGGGCATGTTTGATGTCTACTCCTTCTGGCGATTTGGAATGCAGTCAAGGGAACATGTTTTTCTTCTCCAGCAAGACAAGATTTTGCTCTTTAGCATGACCCTAGCTCAGAAGTGGAAAACACAAGACATTATCGGCCCCTCCCCGAGCCCCCGGCCGAGCCCGCACGCCTGTGCACACACAGGAAGGTGGGTATAGTCTCTGCGGCGAGAAGCTTCACATTCTTCCTGTGTCAACAGCTCTCTTCCAGTGCTCCGATTCCCAGGTTTTTGCTTTGTTTTGTTTTGCTTTTGGTGGAGGGTCTGGCTGGAGCACTGCTACTGAGATTCTTCTGTTCGTCAAGACGGCTTTGTTTTCAAAAGATTAAAAAGCACTGTCTTGGAGCCCCTGGTGGCGAAGGTGGCTTCCACAGGTGGCCAGGGGACTGCAGGCACCGGAATGGAGTCGTTCAGGCTTTTGAGCCACTCTTGCTGTGTCCTTGAGTGTTAGTTTCCTGTGGTTGCTTTAACAAATTCTTACAAACTGGGTGGCTTAAAACAACAGAAATTTATTTTCTCCTAGTTCTGGAAGCCAAAAGTATGCAGTCAAAGTGTCGACAGGATTGGTACCTTCTTGCAGGCTCCAAAGGAGAATCCATTCCAGACCTCTCTCGTAGTTTCTGGTGGTTGCTGGCAATCTTGGTATTCCTTAGCGTATAGATGTATCACCCTAATGTCTGTCTCCACCATCATGTGGCTTTATCCTCATGGATCTGCCTCAAGTCTGTCTCTTACAGGGACACCTGTTGTTGGATTTAAGGCCCACCTTGAGTCCAGCATGATCTCATCTCAGGATGCTTAATAACATCTGCAAATACCCTATTTTCAAATAAGGGCATCTTCAGGAGTACCAGGGGTCAGGATTTGGACATATCTTTTGGTCACTATTCAAACCACTGTACCTTGATTTTCCCCGCCTTGTTTCT
The DNA here is from genome assembly GCF_020740605.2 of Lemur catta. Classification (NCBI taxonomy): domain Eukaryota; kingdom Metazoa; phylum Chordata; class Mammalia; order Primates; family Lemuridae; genus Lemur; species Lemur catta. The sequence continues at coordinate 21,695,769 of NC_059131.1, read as the reverse complement.
GGATCAGTGTGTGGATCCCCTGCACCTGGGGGCTGTGAGTTCTCAGACCCTTAGGAAGCCTGCTGAGACAGGTTCAGAGGAGCCCAGATTAATGCCACAATTTCTCATCCTTCCTCCAATTCCTTCCCCCACTCCAGAGTTTTAAATTCTTTAAAAAGCCCCTAAATACCTCTTAAGTGGACTCCAACCTAGGAGTAACAGGAACCTGGGCCACCTTTTGAGCTGCAGGTGCAGGCTTGCTAGAAAAGTTCTCTCAATGTACAGCCTCCTTTGCAGCCACAGTCACTGCAGGGTGCAGCTAAGTGGCTGAGTTGGCTCTGAGTCTCACCTCTGACTCTTGACCTTGGGAGTTGTTGATAGGCAGCTGGAGTGATAAAGGTCTGCCCAGCACTTCCCCCTTCACCCAGTGATACTTGGCATCAGGCACCCATTTCTGCCTGCAGCCTTCATTCCCTGACTGTCTGGGACTTCTGATACCTGCTTGTGAATGGCTTGTAACTCTTTCTGGAGAGCAAGCTCCACAAATGAGGAAGGGGAAGGAGGTGTCCTCATGGTTGAGGACAGGCTGTCATTAAGATGGAGATGGGAGGACCTTCAGGGCTGGAGAGTCACTGAGCTTTAGCCTGAAAGCACTGCCGTCATCCCTGCCCTGCACCACTGCAGAGTGAAATGTGCTACTGTTGGCTTCAAGTCCCATATTTATAGCCCACAGGGTTCAGTGGTCACCCTAAGGTCACCTGGTTAATGGGAGTCAATAATTGCACACTTCGCTTGGCCTGTAGGAGCAGCCTTTAGCAAAGACCTCTGGTTTTACAAGGATGTTGATGCTAGGGGAGCAGTCAAAAAAGGTAAGCAAACTAGAATAAAAGGAAAATGAAATTGGAGTGACTGGTGGTACACACACACAATGCACACACACACACACATACACACAAACACACACACCCTGGGACAGAACAATGCTCCTTTCCTTTCACTTGTTCCAAACCGGATGATCCAAACTAGCACTATCCATGCCAAGTATCTACAGGCTCTGCATCCCCCAAACTCCCTTCCCTTGCTGCTCTGTCTGTGGGTAAGTTTCCACTTTAAGGCAATGGTTTCTAAACTTTATTTTATTGTATGTCCATTGGTAAAATATTTTTGAGCATGTGCTCGTTCTATGTTATATTCGTCAATTATATGCATGCATGTGCATCTAATTGTGTAATACTATTTATTATTAATGGCAAAGCTTAAATTTCTTTCTTCCTTTTTATGATAAAAATAAATATATTGTACCCACACTTTGGAGACCACCGTAGGACACTTGGTCTTCTATAAATGGACTCAGACTTTCTGGTTCACTGAGGCATCTCAGTCTGGTCCAGGGGTTATTGATGTCTCTGACCCTTTTTCTAGTCCCTTAAAGAACTTTTTGGGGCAGGTTTCTCCCCTCCCAGGACCTGGGCTTCCTTGCCAGGTATTCCTTCACCTGGAAGGCTGCACAGCCCATCTGTTCTCTCTTAAGTCTCAAAGACCTTAATCTTCTTTTCTCAGAATCTACATGGTTAGGAGAGGAAAGAAATAACTTCTCAGCTGAATGTTATTAACAATTCTAGCTCTCAAAGGTCAAAAGATATCGTTACAGAAATTCTTGTTTCCATTTCTGCTGATGTACGTAAGGTACAACGTTGCAACCAAATATTAATATTTCCTACTAGCTTATCTAAAAAGCTATTTTGATAATGTTTATGACAGTAAAAAATTAGAAATAATTTAAATGCCCCCAAATAAGGAATTAGTTAAATAAATAAAATATAGCATACCTAAAATAGTATGCCACCATTATACTTATGCTATGTAAAACTATTTAATGATATGGGGAAGTATTCAAGGCCTATTATTAGGTTTCAAAAAAAAACAAGTTAAACGATGTGTATAATAGAAATTGTTTATGAAATGAAAAACTACATATGTACATAAAGCAAAAAGTCTGTAAGGAAATATAGTAGAAGTTATTTCTAGACTGAATTATCAGTGATTTTCATTTTCTTCTGTGCTTTTGCTATTTTCAAACTTGAGTCCAAGAACATGCATTGCTTTTATAATAAGATAAAATATGCTGTTATTTTTTAACACAAAGGGATCAAAAATTCTCATTTGAAATTGCATTCACTTGCATTATGTTAGACTTTTGGAGAAAAGAACTGTTAACCATTTCATGCCATAACAACAACTAAAAAAGCCCAACCCAGAATCTTGGCTGGGGGGCAGCAGACAAGCAGACAGGCAGGGAGGTTTCTGCCTGCCCTGGGTACAGCATGGCCATCGGCAGCTGGCGTCGACTCACAAGCCCAGAGTACCCCACCCCCACTGGCTTTCTGCTTGGTTTATCCTCAAAGGGTGGGAAGGGGTAATTGAGGCAAACAAATGCACAGTAGGTTCTGGAATATACCCAGGGAGCAAGTGCAGCATGTGAGTAGGAGCAGCAGGAACACACATGCTCCAGTTCAATCTTTGCTCCTGCAGACTCACCAGCAGGCTCTGGGTGCTCATGCTTCCACTTGAGCTTGACTCCTCATCACACTAAGGTCACTGGGTGGCTGTAGAGCCTCTCATCCCTGACCTTCTCCTGGAACTCAGCGAGAAAGGCCACATTCATTCTCTGGTTCTGGTTGTGGAAATGTGTCCCTTGTCTCCCGAGCAATGAGGTCCTTGGGCCTCAGATCCTGACCCTTGAGCAATCACATCAGCAAGCTGTGATTTGTGATTCTTTCCTCCTAATGCAAATCTGGGACCAACCTGGCGGCTGGAGCTTGGGCTCCAGAGACGGATTTTCCAGGGGAGGGGTTTCCAGTGAAGTGTCAGGAGGGGCCTCTCCCAGACTGTTGCCTCCTCTGCATCCTGGGGGTTGCCTCTGCCTGGGAAAGAGTGGGTTATAGATGCCTGGTGAACACACTACCCCTCCTGAACTGAAGCTTGCGGCCCTGCACACAGGGCTGTGGGGAGCTGAGCATGTGCAGTGGAGCTAGGGGAGCAGGGCCTGGCTCTGGTCCCAGCTCTGCCATCACGGGCATCACTGTACCTCTCTGGGTCTTGGGTTCCTCATCTGTAAGGTAAGGGTCTTACACTAGATGGTCGATAAGGCCATTTTCTGCTCTGCTGTAAGACAGGGATAGGCATATCCAATACAAATGATGGCTAAATACCTGGCATCAAATCCGTGAGGCACAGAAATACCCCCCCCACCCCTGCCCAGGGAGACAGACCTACTCCCCAAGGCTTGGCTGTGGTTTCTGGAATCTGAACTGCTCTGTGACCCAGGTCACACTTTGGGCGGCAGCACTGAGATGGGAGGATTGCCTCTAGAAACCCATGTGGCTCTGGAGGAAGGAAAGAGAACTCCTGGCCCCTGAAAGCAGCTGCACTGGTCGGGTAAGCTCCTTGGGGCCAGGGAGCCTGAGGAGAGATCACAGCATAGCGCTAAAAACTAGTGTGATCGGCAACATAACCACCCTGCAAGATGTCCCGATACCCTGGGAAGGTGTTTCCTTGCACGGCAAAAGGGACTTTGGAGATGAGCTTACCCTGGATGATTGGGCTGGCCCAGTGGAATCCCAGGGGTCCTGATGAGTGAGAGGGAGGCAGGAGCGTCTGAGTGAGAGTGGGAGTATAAGGATGGAAGCACAGGTCATAGAGAGACAGATGTAAGGATGCTCCCCTGCTGGCTTGGAAGATGGAGGGAGAAGCCGTGAGAGCAGGAATGCAGGCGGCCTATAGGAGCTGGGAAGGAAAAGAACAAGGATTCTTCCAGAATCTCATCCAGGGGGAAGTTATCCCCACCAACCAACCCATTTTTGGACTTCTGACACCCAGAACTGCAAGATAATAAATTTGTGTTGTTTTAAGCCACTGAGTTTCCAGCAGCAATGGGAAAATAACACGGCTGGTCTTGACCAACTCAGGTGGAAAGTGATATGCTCTTGGGCCAGGGCCAGAGCTGACATGGGCACCATGCTGGAAGGGGCAGGACCTGCAGGCCTGACTGGGCCTTAAAGACAAACTGACTTTAGTTACTGTAGAAGGTGTCCAATGAGTTCTTGTCCCCTCCACTGTGATGAGAATAAGCATCTCTGTGGAACAGAAATGAAACAGAAATATCCATCTTCAGCAGGAGCTGACACCGGAAATAGGCAGGTGTGTCTGGAGGTTTAGCTCTTGTGAGGCCAAACCCTTGAAAGCCCCCCAGGGAGGGCCTGGAGAAGGCACGTTGCTAGAAATGGTGGCGCTGGGGTGAGATGACAATTTCCCCTGCGGTGGGAGCCCAAAGGAAGCTGGGACAGCTGCCCAGGCTGCAGTTTTGTGAGGTTCCAGTCTGGGGTGGCAGGAGGAGGCCATGACACCACACACACAGGGCCTGGGGCAGGCTGCCAGTGGCTCAGGAGCGAGCCTGTGTCCAGTCCCAGGTGGAACAGGCAGAAGCTACAGACTGCAGAGTGCTTCTCACAGCACAGCAAGATGGGTATTATCGGCATCTCTAACTTACAGGTGCTAAACCAAAGCTAATTCATAAGCTTCAAAGAGAGGAAATGGGGACTTTCTCATTTATTGCAATGTCCCAAGAGCCTCACCCAAGGCATAGTATAAAATAGGCATTCATTAAGTATTTCTTGACCTATCATTAGATGCTTAGAGAGATGAAGTAAGTGGCTCTGACCTCCAAAGCCAGTATATGGCAGAGTCAGATCTTGATTCCAGTTTTTGAGCACCGAATCTCATGTTCTTGCCATTATACCAAAGTCTTCCTAAAGCACAACGTTTCCCAGGCCTACTCCTTTGCAAGAGTCTCCGCCATCAGATGTCTGGCAGTGCCTTCAGAAGTTCAGGGCATTGCACACATGCTAGTGATGCTGGGGTGTCTCACTCTCTTCTGTGACACAACCAGATTATACCCATTGGGTGTCTGGAAGTGCAGCATCTTCAGAGTAGTATTGGGAAGCCCACTGTCACCTGTGTCTTCTTTGCAGATGGCCGGCATGATGGGTGCTGCCCAAGGCAGCCACTGCCTAAACCTTGCAATCCATCCAGGCCACATGGTGTGCAATCTGTGTGAGAAGGTGGAATCAGGTCACCGCCAGCAGCTGAGCTGTTTTCAGAGCCCTGCCTTTTTAGAGATGGAAGGAGCTCAGTGCAGAGCTCAACCGTTGGCTGACATGTAACCTCAGGCCTCGGTTTCTTAATTGGAGAATCGAGTGGGTGGGACAAGACACTCTGTACAAGTATGTGGAACTGTCTTTTTTATTTCCTTACTTCCTCTTATTAAGAAGCTTTTATTAGTGTTATCTAGACTTTTTAGCCTCACTGATTTCTATATATCAAATAATTCAGATAAGACACATCCTAAAGAAATATGGACTCTGTTTAAGTAAAGCCATGAACCACTCTGAATTTATGCTTGAAGAGATTTGAAGGAAAGCCAGGACCTTGCAAAGAGGAATAAAATAAAATTCTCTCGAAAGGGGATAACTATACTATGATTCTACTTAGAGTGGAGAGATAATCTTTACTCATTCAGTATGGAGAAGGACTGGTTCAGTGCAAGTTAAAGAGAGATCTGGGGATCATTTTACCTCTGTGGCTCCCTCTCCTGACTTGTTATAAAAATCCGTTGAAATAATGCATAAGAGACCCTTAGGTAAACAGGAAAATGGCATAGCAGAGTGACATGTAGCCCATCTGACAGCAGTCATCCCAGCCAGAGCTGCCCAAAATGAATGGCTCTGCTCAATCTTGATTTAAGAATCTTGACCCTACAAAACAGGAGGCTATTTTAGCCCAAGTATCTGTACAACATATCTAGGGGTGTTTTTAGACTCAGGAATTTTGGACACAACAAAGAATGTGCTGACAATGACTGAGCTCTCACCTGAGATAGCAACCATGCACGTTTACAAATGGGATTGCAGCAGGCTCTAAAGAATGCATGGAGATTGTGAGCTCAGAGTCCAGCTCTTTCTGCAAAGGGATTGGTGAGAACCTTCAGCCTGGGTTGTCATCCACGCTATTCCCATCTCATGCACTATGATCTACTTTGATTCTCTCCACTTCTTGCTTTAGGACTCTCAGTACTGATTACTAGTCGTGCTTAATCAAAGCACATCTGTTGGATATTGGATCTTTCTTGGTTGATTTTTATGGAAGCTGTTATTGTTTGGATATATGCGAAGTGCTAGGTTTTCTTGTTAATAAAACCAGTTGCATACATAGTGCAGCAGCTCCTTGTGCCTCTGCTCAGGAGTACCCTGACCAGCACTTGTTGTCTTTGGCAACTTCCTTCTCTCTGCTGTGATCAGCATTGTCTGCACCTGGAGGCAATGGGAAAGGTATTTGAAAGATCCTGCTGGGAATAAGGAATTATTGCAAGGTGACCAGAATGAGAATGGTCTTCTGGTTGTATAGTGCCATGGTACTGAAGTAGATAGACATTAAATTCACTTCCACAACAATGCTTGGGATGCCCCTGTTTAATCCTCTCATCTCCAATATTGCTTCTGCTACACAAATATTGTATTTATAATATTACATTTATAATATAAAGTATAATTCCTTTGATTAAATACTCTACCTCTACTAAGAACTCTTCCTCATTTATTGACGCTGTATGTGTTAAGGCATCTGTCCTATGGCAGGGTGTGCTCAAGAGTCCTGTGTGGGCAAGCCCAGTAGAGCCACCACCATCCCTCCCATGTCCAAGCTCTTAAAACACAGATTATACCCTACTTGGAGCCTTTAACTGTAAGTTAGGCCAACAGCACTGAGAATATAAAGAAAATAGAGCCATCAAAATAATGAGTGCTTCCAACATGAGGATTTTAGAGAAGGCAAGAGACTCAGTTGCTTTGGGTCAGCAGTCCTAGAGGTCACCCGTAACTGTCCACCCTCATGGGAGTGCTTCGCTCCTTTCTCTTGTCTGTTGTTTTTCCTTCTCTCTTCTATCCCTGCGGCCTCTGCTCCTCTTCCCTCCTCAACCTCTTTCTCCTCAAGAGCCGAACGCAGTCCTCCCATCTACAACTCCTGAAGCAGGATCAGCAGCACCAGCAGAATTGGCTGCCATGCAAGCTAATGGGCTCGCCCTACCGATAAAAACAAATCCAGACACCTGTCGGCCTTCTGTGTGACGCATGTATAAGGATATATTTAAAAAACATTGCTTGCTAGAGAAACAAGCTTAGTTGCCTAAATTTATGAGATGTGGGAAAATTCCAGAAGCCTTTTTAAATGAGGAGATAGTTAAAAACCTCATGTGATAGAAAAAAAAAATGTTTTTTTAAAAAATAAGCAGAATCAATTGGGTTCTGTATTCCTGAGGTCCAAGGCAAAATGGAAACACAGTATCCCTCAGAAGGGAGCCAGGTGCCCAGATGGAGTGAAAGAAGGATCCTGATGGGTCCTCTGTCTTTCAGAGAGATTTAGAAATAGAGTTTCGGCAGGAAACCTAATTATCGATACTCTTTCCAATACCCCCACGAGCAGCAGACAGAAACCTACAACTTTTTAAAAAAATTCATGCTTTGATAATTATATGAGTAAAGTCGTTGAGCTCATTTTACCCTGGAAAAGTAAAAGGAAAAAAATACGAAAGTAGAGGAGAAACAACCAGAGGGCACGATGTTAATAAAGACCATCTGTGTGACAGTGTTGGGCCAACTCTGGGTAAAGGACTCAGCCTGTACCAGGAAAGGGGAGGGGAGTTGAGGAGAGAAAAGGTAATAGGAGTGAATGTTCAGGGACATAGGTAGGCTTTAAGGCACCTCTGTGTGAATTGGGAAAAAATGTGCGTTTGCTGGGTGGAGATGCCTCTATTGTGGATAGACACCACCCAGTGTTAGGACTCCTGCCTTGACAAGTATAGCAGGAGCTGAATTTCAGCCCCACTCAGCCCTCACTCGACACACTTGTGCAGGGAGCAACCCCCTCAGCTGTGTGCAGTGATGCTGTTAGTGCTTATCAGTGGGTTACTTCATGGCAAGCACTTATCATGCATTGCCTCATGTAAGTCTCACAACCACCCCTGGGGTAGTTTCAGAAACGGGATCCATGCAGTGAGGCAGGACTTCCAGCTACAGCCAAGTGAAGAGGTTTGCAAATTCTTTCTTCAAAAAGCAGCTATACGTCTGAACAAAATTGACAAAAATAACCATTTCACTGTTCTAAAAACTGTCCAAATACATATAACAATCTGAGAAGCATTTATGCTTTAAGAACTGCTGAACTTCAGGTAAGAACAGTAGGAGTCTGTGGTATCCTAACCTAGCACCACTCCTGTCTGTCCAACTTGGTCAACCCAGAGGGCCTGCCAAAAGCGGAGTAGACCAAGAGGAACAACAGCTTCTCTGCCACAGTCAGAGGGGGCTCACTTGATTTGGAGGGGTTGGGGGGCACTGCACATCCCCAGGAGTGTCCTAGGTGACAGTGATGATCTCAGAGGCATGTGGAGTGGAAGCAGGGTGGAAGAAGAACTACAAGATTTCTGTATCCAGCATATCACTAGCCTGAGGTTCTGGTTATAGGGGTGTTTATTCCCATTGGAGACTGGGCAGGGCCTGAGCTAGCCACAACCTTTAACCAATCCTAAGGCTGTGTGCACATACAGAGCAGACATGAAAGAACTCAACACCCTAAACATTAAAGGCCTTCCTTTACCCACACACAGATATATTGATAGATGACAGAAGTCTTACTGATTCAAGGTGTTTAAGCACATCATCTGTCCAAACAGGTGTAGATCACTGAGTGACACATGGATTACCCATACAAACAAGGCTTAAAAATAAAAACAAGCACCAGAAAAAGAACCAGCAGAGACATCAGCAGCCATACACTGCAGGGAGCCCAGATTTCAAAGACATAGCTCATTCAAGTTACTAAACAGCGAAACTAACAAAGGAAACAAAATAAAACAATAACAATAAGAAAAGGATATACAGCAATCTTAGGGGGAGAAAATCAGAATCCAGAGTTGTTACAATATATTGTCTAAAATTTCCAGTTTATAACAAAAATTAGTATACATGCAATGAAACAAAATGTAACTCATACTCAAGAAAGCCAAATAGAAAAAAAGCCAGTAGAAACTGTCTCTGAGTGTACTCAGATATTGGATTTAGAAAACAAAGCCACAAAAGCAGCTTTTGTAAATATGTTCAAAGAATAACAACCAAAAAGTATAGTTTAAAAAGTAGGGGAAAGTATGAAAATGATCAACAATAACTAAAAAATTGAGAACTTAACTGAAAAAACAAAACTTTCTTTAAAAAAAAAAGAACAGGCCGGGCGTGGTGGCTCACGTGTGTAATCCTAGCCCTCTGGGAGGCCGAGGCGGGTGGATCGCTCGAGGTCAGGAGTTCAAGACCAGCCTGAGCGAGACCCCATCTCTACTAAAAATAGAAATAAAAATTATCTGGACAACTAAAAATATATATAGAAAAAATTAGCCAGGCATGGTGGCGCATGCCTGTAGTCCCAGCTACTGGGGAGGCTGAGGCAGAGGATCAGGCTTAAGCTGAGGATTGCTTAAGCCCAGGAGTTTGAGGTTGCTGTGAGCTAGGCGGACGCCACGGCACTCACTCTAGCCCGGGCAACAAAGTGAGACTCTGTCTCAAAAAAAGAAAAAAAAAAAAAAAAGAACAAAATGGAAAGTCTTGAGTTGGAAAGTAGAGTAACTGAAATAAAAACTCCCCATTGATGCTCAAAAGCAGATTTAAAAAGTCAGAAGAAAGAATCAAAGAGTGTGAAGACAGACCAATGTAGATTTTCCAATCTGAAGAACAGAGAGAAAAGAATCTGAAAGAAAATGCTCAGATTGTAAGAGACCTCTGGAACAACATCGAGTATTCCCATATATGTTTAATGGAAGTCCCAAAAAAGAGAAAAGAAAAGGGAGAAAAAAATTTTGAAGAGATAATGACCTAAAACTTGCCAAATTTGATGAAAAAAAATTTTTTTTTACATCCAAGAGGCTCAGTAAACCCCAACTAGAATACATTCAAAGAGATCTGTACTACACATATGTCATCAAACTATTGAATACCAAAGACAAAGATCTTGAACAGCAAGAGAAAAATAACTCATCATGTACAAGGGAACATCAGTATGATTAATGGCTGAATTCATATTTGAAACAATAAAGACTAAAAATCAGTAAAATTACTTTCCAAAGTGTTGGCAAAAAACAAAACAAACAAAAAAAAATTCAAGAAGATTTCTGTATCCAGCAAAGCTATCTTTTAAAAATGAAGACAAAAATAAATAATTCCCAGATAAACAAATACCAAGAGAATTTCTAGCAGACCAGCTTTACAATAAATTCTAAAGGAAGTCCTTTAGGCTGAAATGGATAATACCAGGAGGTAACTTGAATCCAACGGAAGAAATGAAAAGTACCAGAAATGGTAAATATGTGAGTTCATATAAAAGACTCAAACATCCTTTTTCTCATTTCCTCTCTTAACATCTTGAAAAGACATTAATTAAGATTATATATATCTACAGTTATAACACTATACTGTTGGGTTGATAACATGTGTGTGTGTGTGTGTATGTATGTATGTGTATTACAATAATAGCACAAAAGATGGGGAAGAAACAGGGAACAAAAGTACAAAGAAACCAAAAAGACAGGAGATTGGGGATTGTCATACTAGATAAAAAAGCAAGATCTAACTATATACTTTCTACAAGAGGCACATCTTAGACTCAAAGACATAAATAGACTGAAAGTAAAAGAATAAAAAAAGAGATATCATGCAAATAACTGTAAGAAAGTTGAAGTGGCTATATTAATATCAGATAAAATTAAGATAAGAAATATTTCTAAGAAAAAATGGGTATTTTATAATGATAAAAGAGTCAATTCAATAGGAAGTTATAACAATTATAAATGTATATGCTTCCAACAACAGAGTCTCAAAACACATGAAGCAAAATTGTCTGAATTGAAAGAAGTAACAGACAATTTAACAATTAGAGTTTGAGATTTTAATAGCCTACTCTCAATAATGGTAGAACAAACTGGCAGAAAATGATATAGAAAACTTGAATAATAGTATCAACCAACTCAGACTAAGCCACAAATATAGAACACTCCACCAAATGACTACAGAATACAGTAATCTTTTCAAGTGCACAGAGAGCTTTCTCTAGTATAGACCATGTGCTAGACCATAAAACAAAGTCTTAATAAATTTACAAAGATTCAAATCATACAATATATATTTTTCAACTACAATGAAATGGAAGTTGACAACAAAAAAAATCTGAGAAATCCCTAAATATTAGGAAATTAAGATTCTAAGTAATTCATGCATCAGTGAAAAAAATTAATCACATGGGAAATTAAAAAATATTTTAACTGAGTGAAAGTTAAAATAAAACATATGTAGATGAAACTAAAAAATGCTTAAAAAGAAATATGTAGCTTTAAATACCTGTATTAGAATAAAAGAAAAGTTCCAAATCCATAATCTAAATTTCTATTTTAAGAAGCTAGGAAAATCAATAGAAACTCAAAGCATACAGATGAAAGGAGATAAAAATTAGAGTAGAAATCAATTATATAGAAAACAAAGGTGAAAATCAATGAAACCAAATTTTGGTTCTCTGAAAAGATCAACAAAACTGACAAACCTTTTGCTAGACCAACCAAGGAAAAAAGAGAGAAGATGCAGATTACAAAGTCAGGAATAAAAAGTGGAACATCACTATTGACTCCAAAGAAATTAAAAGTTTATAAGGCAATATTAAAACATGTTTTTGCCAATACATTTGACAACTTAGATGAAATAGACAAATTCCAGAAATATACAAATTACCAGAACCAATTAAAGAAATAGAAAAAATCTGAATAGACCTATAATAAGTAAGGAACTTGAATTAATAATTAAAAATCTTCACCAAAAGAGAAGTCCAGACCCACATGTCTTCATTGGTGAATTCTACCAATTACTTGAAGAAGAAATAATGCCAATTCTTGACATATTCTTTCAAAAATAGAGGAGTGAACACTTCTCATTCTGTGAGGCCCCTCACTATTCCCCTGATATTAAAGCTAATAAAGACATCACAAGGAAAGAAAACCATTAATCAATATCCTTCATGAGCATAAATGCAAAAATTCTGAACAAACTAGAAGCAAATCAAATCTAGCAACATATGAAAAGGATGATACACTATGACCAGGTGGAATTTATCTAGGAATACAAGGTTGGTTTAACATCCAAATATCAATGGATATAATAATCATATTAATAGATTAAAGGACATAAAGCCATACAATTACCTCAATAGATACAGAAAAGGCATTTGATAAAATTCAAGATTATGATAAAATCTATGTATTAGGAACAGAAGGGAACTTCCTCAAACGGACATCTATGAAAAACCCACACCTAACAACATACTTAATGATGAAAGACTAAAAGCTTTCCCCCAAGTTGAGGAATAAGGCAAGGATATCTGTTTCCATCACTTCTACTCAACATTGAACCTAGCCAGCACAACAAAGGGGAGGGAGGGAGGGAGGGAGAGAGGGAGGAAAGGAAGGGAAGGAAGGGAAGGAAAAAAATTAAAGACATATAGAATGGAAAAGATAAAATAAAATTATCTTTATTAGCAGGTAACATGATCCTGTAGATAGAAAATCCCAAAAGAATTTACAAAAAAATAAAAACTAATATAACCAATAAATGAATTAAGCAAAGTTACAGATGCAAAATCAGTGTGCAAAACTCAATTGCATTTCTATGTTCTAACAGCAAACAATTTCCAAAAGGGAATTAAGAAAACAATTCCATTGACAAGATTATCAAAAAGAAGAAAATAGGAAATAATTTAAGCAAAAGGAGGTGTAAGCTTTGTACACTAAACATTGCAGATCATTGCTGAAAGAAATTAAGGATAATCTACATAAAAAGAAAGACATTATATTTTCATGCAATGAAAAACCAATAGTTTCAAGATAGCATTTCTCCCCAAATTGATCCATAAATTCAGTATAATCCCTATCAAAATCTCGGCAGACTTTTCTTTTTCTGTAGCCTAAAGTTTATATGGAAATGCAAAGAAACTGGAATGAACACATCATTTTTTCAAAGAACAAATTAAGATGACTTATACTACCTGATTTTAAAACTTACTTTAAGGCCAAATTAATAAAAGCAGTATGATATTAAAGCAAGGATATATGTGTGTGTGTGTGTGTGTGTGTGTATGTATATATTTGTGTACATTTATACACAAATATATATGTAATCTCAATGGAATAGAATTGAGAGTCTAGAAACAAATCCTTCATTTATGATCAATTGATTTTTGACAAAGGTGCCTAGACAAGTCAATGGAGGAAAAGATAATCTTTTCAAGAAATGCTGCTGGGAGAATTAGATATGTACATAGAAAAAATAAAATTAGACCCTGACTTCGTACTATACATACACAAAAATTAACTCAAAATGGATCATTGACCTAAATGTAAGAGCTAAAACCATACAGTTTCTAGGAAAAAGAAAAAGAAAAAAGAAAACCTTTGTGACCTTGGGTTGGGAAAATATGACACTATATATATATGTGACACTATATATATGTGACACTATATATATATGTGACACTATATATGACACTAAAGTCACAATCAATTGTGAATTGATAAAGTGTACTTTATCAAAATTCAAAAGACACCATTAAGAAAATGAAAAGATAAGCCACAAGACTGGGAGAAAACATTTGCAAATCATGTATCATATAAAGAAATTGTATCCAGAATGCATAAAAAAACCCTTGCAACTCAATAATAAGATTAAAAATCCAATTAAAAAATAAGATTTATAACACCTCAAAGGGATTTAGTGAGAATGAAACATGATAATGCACTAATGCCCACATTGGCACAATGTTTGGCATACAGTAAATACTCAATAAATGGCAGAGATAGTTATGCTCAGAAAGGTTACCACTATTTTATAAATAAACTGCGCTGCAGAGAAGTTGACGAATTGTCCAAGGATGTGGAGGGCGTAAGCAGCAGCATGGATCTGGCTATAGCTTGCAGTGTCCAAGGAGGATTTAGAAAATTTCCCAGGTGAACTTCACACTGGGTGAGAGAAAGATGCTCCCCTGGACCATCCCACCCTTCAAGGTGATGAGGGATGGGGCCTCTCACATGTCCCTGTCCCATCACGCTCTGCTGGTAGGTGAGGTTGGGGGAGAAGAAGAGGGAGAGGCAGCCTGCCCTTGTGGGCACCTCTCAGGTTCTCACAGTTCTCCCTCCTTTACTTGATTTTCATTAATTATTTAGACACTATTATAGTTCTTTGTCACTATTATTTGGACTAGAGAAAAATTGGAATCTGCTCTAAATGTCTATCAACAGGAGACTGGCCAAATTAACTAGGATTTATTCATAACAAATTTAATTACAAAAGTAATACATGTTACAAATAAATCTTATATGTACTTACATGGAAATATATTGATATATACAGTTAAGTGGAAAATGTAGGTTGTAAAACAATGTGAATATTATGGCCTTTCTTTGGTCCGTGTTATGTTATTCAGGTGTAGAAAATATGTGGAGGTTTATATATCAAACCATTATTGCCAATTACTTCTGGAGAGTAGAATTTTGGTTGGGGATCCAAGAGGAGAGTACATTTTTGTATCATTAGAGTTTTTTTCACCCATTTCTTTTGTAATTAAAAACAAAAGAAAACTATAACATTTTAAAAATATTTTTCTCGAAAAATCCTTCTGTACTTCCCATTAAAAAAAGGAATAAGGTGACTTGCTTAAAGCCACCCAGCTAGTATTAATAAATGGCACATTCAGGATTGGAACTCATAGCTTTGTTCAGAATGGACCTGGATGAGAAATTCGGAAGTTCTTCCTGAGCATAAGGTCATGCATAAATCATTGATTCAGTTATCAAAAGAGGCCTCAGATTTTCCCGTTTGGGAGATGCTGAATAATGGGTAGTGGTCTGGAATGATTCTGAAAGGCAACGAGAGCCTTGAGAAGAAACAGGGGCATTGACCAAGTAACTTCTGGAAGCCCCTTTCCTATTCTACGATTCAACAGAATAAGAAAATGCCATTTTGTTGATAGTTTGAAATTAGGTAGCAAATTTTCAAAGCAGTGGGGGAAAAAAGGGATCCTAGAAACGACCATCTAGTAATTCAATCCCTGTTAATATAGTGGAACAAATATTAAGAGGAAAAAAATACTATCTAGGATAATGGAATTATGAGCAATAAGCATTATGGGTTTTAAAAGAACAAATCATGCCAGACAAAGTTGATTGCTTTTTTGATTAGTAGACTAAGGGAATAGAGTAGATGTAATATATCTTGATTTTAGCAAAAGGTTTGATAGTGTCTCATGAAATTTTACTCAGGAAATTAATTGAAAATGGCCTAGAGATGAGCGCTGTTGCGTGAACTTCAGCATGGCGGCAGGACGGTGGAAGGGAATGAGAAACCTCCATGTATCAGAGTGGGGGGGGTGTGGGGCAGGGAGTTTCAGGTCAGAGGGCAGTTCTATTTAATTATTTCATTACTTCTCAGGAAGAAGAGAAGGCTGCTCTTACGTGAGTGAAATTCATAGCATATCTTATCTGTGTGCTTTAATGAAGAAAAAAATAGTTTGAAAGCTAGCAAGTCTACGCAAGTCTACGTAGCATCCAGTCTCAGGCTTAGCTTTGTTCTGGGTCCCAGGAAAAGTCCTGTTAATGTAGACAGGGCTAGAATTAATTTCAACTCTAATTCTGAGTGATGAGGTGGGTATAATGCCCTTAGCCAAGAGCCCCACCTATTCTTGTCACCCTGCCCTTATCTCCTGCATAGGTCCCCACTCAAGCTCAACACCTGGGAGCCCACCAGCACGTTGGAGCCCAGTATTTAACAACTATTTAGTACCTACAATGTGACAGGCCCACAGTAGACATAAAGGATAGATCATAGTTTAGATTAGTTGACAGAGACATTGAACTTACGGTGATCATTGCTGTAGTCAAGTTTAAACAACAGTCTGTGAAAACAACAGAGGAGGTTCAGGGTAAAATTGGATGGGGGAAAGCGGGGGTTGGGAGATTCAGGGCTTGCTGAGGCTAGTTTCAAAGAGGAGGTGATATCTGACCAGGTGCTTAAAGGAAGGATAGAGTTTTACATAGGATGGGACAGGCAAGGGCAATCTAGCCAGAGGATGGAGACCAGTGAGCAGCCTTGGACAGGTTCTGAACCTCTGTAATGATCAGAAGATACAGCAGTAGTCATGTCAACCCTAAGTGTTGTTGTGAGGATGAAGAAGGCTGTCTATATAGATCATAGCACTGTGCTGAGCACAGAGTAAAGGCTCAATAGTCAGAAACCCTTAAGCTGCCACTGTTGATGGCAGGGGCCTGGGGCAAGGGGGGTGGGGTGAGGTGGGACATGAGGATGGAACAGCAGGTTTATAATCAGCTTGTGAAGAGGACCTTAAAAGTCACATTAAGGATTTCAGACTTTATTGGGCAATCAGAAGACACTGATAGTCTTATAAACAGAGGGGCAACTTGGCCAGATCTCACAAGATTACTCTGGTAGTGATGGAGGAAGAATATCAGGAAAGAGTGGCTGAAAGAAGGCCAGATAAGAGGCTACTCAAGAGACGGATGAAGACCCAAACCTACTCCCAAGTAGAAGTGGGGGTAGAAAGATGGCTATGAGTCTGAGGTCTGTTTTGGAAGCTGGAGAAAAGAGAATCAATTTTAACTTAATTGTATAGTTTGGGCTACTGTATATTTAATGATGCGATCATCTAAGAAACGGAGCTCTGAAACCAAAACAGCAGATTGAGAGTTTGGTTTTTCATAATCCCACAAAAAGTTTCTAGAACAGACTGGTGCAAATCAGGCCTCTAAACCGTGGCTGGAATGCCATTCTCATCATTGCTACCTTTGCTTGTAGAAGTGAAACCCTAGTGGATTAAAGCTGTGGCCATCTCTCCTGGCCCTCAGAGATGTTGGCAATAGGAGCAGTGACGTCAGTAGGAGAAATATTTCAGGGGATTTTACCTGGGAAAGCTGTACTAATCAGAAAGAAGTAAATGAGGTACGCAGAAACCAAGGGGCTTCCTAGAGACATTGTCTTCTTCTCTTTCTCCCCTCTCATTTCGTTATGTTTCAGCATAACAAAGAAAGGTTTTACTAAGTCCCTCTCTCAGGGTGGTTTCAGCATGGAGCTAAATGTTACTGTATTTTCCTACTTGACATATAGGCAAACATTAAAGAGAAGCATTATAAATATCCTGACCTTTATCATATTATGTTATAGACCAGACTTATTAGCCATGATCTTTCTGCATTGTTACATGGAACAGTCTCAACTTTGACAGCCTCTGTTATCCAGAGTTAGACCTTGTCCTGTGTTTTCTTTTAAACATCTAACAAAAGATAATGAAAACAGTTGAAGATATTGTCTGATGCATTGCCTGTTATGAGAAGATATTCAATATGTCTTAGCCACATGATACAGCTGTGAGTCATCCAACATATAATCTGGTCCTCTTGGAATTGTCCTCATGAGGTTAAAGTCAGTAGAGGGAAGTTGCTCCAGGGTCCCACAGATGCCATTGCTGTTTGCACTCTTTCTGGGTAAAAGTCGATGAAAGAATGGGGGACAGGGGAGAGTAGGAGAATCATAGGAAGGAGAAAGGGTGGGAAAGCAACCATTTTTGGAACAAGAATTTTCTTTCAATCTCTTCCTTTAAAGCTTTGACTGATTATGTTTCCATTGACTCACCTGAAGTGATTAATAAGAATGTGGCTTCATGAAAGAATTTTGTGTCAGCATAATCAAGACATTTTTACTTAAATCTTTTTCAATGTCCCCAAGACATAATCAGTAGGTCATTTTGGAATTATGTTTTATGGTTGCTCGGGAAGATGAAGATCAGGAGTTTCAATGGGGAAATCAGGCCCACGGTTTAGTCTGCTCTGATTTATGAATTGCCCTTTAAGGAAATACAGTGGTAGTTGAACATAGGCTTATGAGGAGTCAGTGTTGTTTAGAGAGTGTTCAGTGGAGGGAATATTAGCCTAATAGTCAAACTTAGCTATGAGTCAACATGTGACTCAGTCTCTGATTTGATGTCAACCATAAAATAGCTCTTGCACACTGTCTACTAACTACAGAACACTCTTCTAGGCCTGGAGGAAAATATGTAGCAATGAAATACATGGTACTTGTTTCATCAGAGTGATAAGGTACAAGCATGTTCCAAGGGTTAAAAGCTCTATTATAATACTGGGCACCCAAATTCCTTTTGGGAGGAAGCCATCTTTATTTGGAAAAATATCTTCATACCGATTGCTTTGGGGGGAAGATGGCAGATTTGAAGTCATGGATGTCTACATTTCTGTAGGAATATAAGGAGAGGATGTTTCCTGAAAGAAGGGAGAGGGGAGAGAGGACCAGTGAAGCCATCTCTGATAGTTTCTTACAGGAGGGGTAGTTGTAACTCTAGGAGCTGGCGTGCCTAATGTTCATTTTGAGGTTGTTTATAGTCCTCTGATGTAAATTCTTTCTCTAAATTTATTGTTCTGCCCCTCCAATCCAAAATCTTATAGTAAATACACAAATTGCTTTGAGTGAGTAGCCTTTTGGGTGGAACTCAAAGAAGGGGCCAAATTTCACTTTTGGGTCAACTTGTTATGAAACATACATGAAATTGGCACAAATGAGAGAATTTGCAAATTTGATGTCAGAAGTGACTGTGAACAGCTGGGAATTTTGGAAATCTTAAGGAGAATTTTAGACATACATAAAGTATAGAATTGGAGAGTCACATTCATCTTCTATAGACCTCAAAGGGCAGAGAGGCAGGCCCTAGGTGATTTTTGGGTTACATGAATTGAAAAGATATTGATAATAGACAAAGTATTATAACTGCTAAATACATGAGAGTTTGGCAGATAGGGGCATTTCTTACACTGGCCTCTGTTAGGCCTCAGTTTTCTGCAATGCAGATTCTAAATGGTACAGACTGGCCATGTCAGTAAGTGTATAATGAAGTATAGAGTGATTACAAGGACTGTGGAGTCAGACAGCTTAAGTTCAAATCTTGACTCTGTATTTATTCACTGTATGACCTTTGGAAAGTTACTTTATCTCTCATCTGTGCTATGCAAATACAAAGTCCTACCTTATAGGATTATTGTGAAGATTAACTGATTAATACATGACAGGCCTTAGAACAGGACCTAGTCATTATTATTTTTCTTGTTAAAGTTCTAAGTGATTTTACACTCCTGTATCCTCCCAACATTACCATAAACTATTCTTATCCCAATCATAGAAGTGGAAAGATTTATTCATTCAGTGAAAGTGTAATGAGTCAGACATTGTGGTGGATCCTGGGATTGTGACAAATCACAACATCAATGCAGAGTTACAATGCCTCTCTCTTCTGATCCTCCGGGCCCTGTTGACCAGCCCTGAACTCGGTCAGCGTGATGCACTGGAGAGAGTGGAGTCAGGCTTATCTGTCTCTGCTCCCTGCAGCTGTATGGCTTTGGTTGAGATACTTAACTTCTCTGAATCTTGGCTTTATCATCTATAGAGCAGGAATAATAATACCTTATCATAGGGTTGTGATGAGATTTGAATGAGTCAATGTATCTAGAATCTTAGAAGAATGCTTAACACTCAGTAAGTATTGGTGTCTTTCCATAACTATGTTGCAAGGAGCCAAAGAAGAGCAGAAGGGGCAGTAAGTGCTTTTGGCTACCCGGGGAGATGTCCAGCGTGGGCACTTCACAGGAGGAGAAAACCAAATGAGAAGCAGGGTGGGTACCATGGTTTCCATGAGGGCAATGGTAGTTTCCATCTTTTATGCCTTTATGGCTGAAGCAGTACTTCCAGGAGGGTGGGGGAGGGCTGCGTAATCACACTCAGGAAGAGACATAAGTTAGGGGAAACAATGGAAACTGAGAAGATCCCGAAGGGAAGAAAGCAGTGTACTTCAGTACAGCTGTGCTCACTCTTAACTGGAAGAAGAGTTCCAGCCTTGCCTGGCCCCCTGCCCATCTGCCTGCTTCCCCCCACTCCTCTGACCACCCATTTTTGCCCTCCTTCTCTGCTCCCTTAGACTTTTCTCTCTATTTCTCATCTTTTCCTTCTCCCCAGACTTCTCCTGGTTTCCTTCACCCCCTTCTGCCCTTGCTTCCTCCTCTGTGTCTTTCTTCTTTCTTCCTCATTGCACCCCATCTCCACCACTCTCTTCCCTTGGAAAGGAGAGGGGGCGCAGTGCTAGGCCTTGCCCCAAGGGTTGCCAGAATCAGGTGGCTAGCATCCAGGGGCTGGACCCACCCCCACAGGTGACTTCCAGAGGGTACAGCTGAGCCCAGCATGAGTTGCCTACCTGCCTGGCCACTCTTCTTGGGCTATTTGTTCCCAACTCCTCTGAGCAAATTGGGTGCAGATGACTCAGGATTTAAAATGTTCTTTGATTTGTGTTCATGGTCAGTCCATACACTCTCCTTATTCAGCTGGTCCTGCATTTTCTGGATGGGGGTTTAATCATACAGGCATGTTTGAGAGCCCATGAGTGCAGAGCCCCAGCTGGGCCTTGGGCCCCAGAGGGACCATTCTGGACAGATACTCGATGCCTCCATCTTCCACGGCACATCCGTGGCTTATTTTCAAAGGATGAAGCTTCTTCCCAAAACCATGTACATTAAAGGGCTGTTTCATTTTATGTCCTGAAAGAGGGGTTCCAATCTTTTTAATAGACAGATTCTAACTAATAACATAAGCAAACAGCGTATGTAAGAAAGAGCCATATTAGGACTAGGAAAAGGGAGAAAGCACAGAATTAGGGGAGGAAGGATGAGACCAAAGGAGAAGGTAGGAAAGAACAGAAAGTGCTATAGACAGGAAGAAAAAGAAGGAGAGACACCTCTAAGAGACTGATCAAATTGCTTATATTCTTTTATAGGGATCAGGACTCCAAAATAAATATACATACAAACATACATACATAAATTAAATTTTTTTCCTAACCTCCAATCTGATGGTACATAAATTAAATTTTCAAAAATGAATACACATCCCAAGTAAATGTGTGCCATGGTTTAAATGCCACCTCCAATGTGTATATTGAAATCGAATTGCTATTGTGACAGTGTTGAAGTGGGTCCTTTAAGAGATGATTAACACCATTATCATGAGAGTGAGGTAGTTATTTCAGGAGTTCCGACTTCTTTTTCTCTCTCTGTCTCAAGCTCTCTCACCATGCTATCATGCTGTAAGAAGACCCTCACCAGATGCGGCCACTTAAATCTTGGACTTCCTAGCCTTCAGAACCATATGCCGAATAAATCTCTTTTCTTTGTAAATTACCCAGTCTGTGGTATTCTGTTATAGCAACACAGCATGGACTAAGACAATGACTTGAATTGGAGTGGATCCTCATAAATGCCTGTTCCCTGAAGACAGATTTTACCAATGCAAAGATGAGTTGGTCTATGTAGGAGGCTGGTGGAGCTGTTTGTTTGTTTAATTTAATATCTTGGGTGTAGCCTCAGCCCTGAGAGACTGGATGATTCATTTCACCTCTCTGAATGTCAGTCCCTGATGTGAAACATAGTACTTGGAATGTCTCACCCTCCTCAAGGAGGGCTGCCCACATGAAGTGTGTGACCAGGTTTTGTGACAAGTCTAGGTCCTCAGTAATGCTAAGTTCTAGAAAAAGGGCTCACCATGGGGTCCCTGTCCCATCTCCTCAGCCCCCCTTCCCAAACCAGAGGAGCCCACTCCCAGGTGCAGTGGGGTCAGTTGTACATGCTTGCCTTCCTGGGAACCACACCTACTGATCTGCCACGGGATCTGAAACGCTCTCTATAAATGTAATACTTATTTCATTAAGTAGCATTGTTCCCACTGGAATGGCAAATCTCCCTAACAGTCACTAATTCTTTCATTTGAATGGGTTTAGAGGATCCAAATCACTCCTTTTAACTACCTGCAGCAGGCTTGACAGTGAACATGAGTGCTGGGAGAGGCCAGAGGACCAGAGAGGAAACTCACAGCTCTGGAGTGCTGGCTGAGCATTAAGACTAGGGCTTTAACTTCCTCATCTCTTATTCAAGAACAAATTTGAAAGCCCAGTGAGATACATGGGTCGGCTTGAGATAATGAGCCCTTTCCCAATTTGATTTCTTATTTTTGTTGAAAACTTTATAATTTTGAATAAAATACGAGAGATTTAAAAACCACAGCAGCCAAACAATAGCTTAAACTGGCTCAAAGAGGGGATTAAACTTATGGTCCCTGTGCTTCAGTATAGTTTATGAACCTCTTTATCTTGGTCTGTTCTGGGAGTGAGTATGTAATAAATATTATATATGTGTATTATATATTATGCAGCACACATAATTAAGAAAATTTGTATCACTTAATCCACCCTAGAAAGTAAATATACTAGCATTAATATGCATACTAAATAAAATGGCACTCATCGTACTTGCATATTATACATGTCTTTAAAAAAAATCCTAGTATTTTTTGAGGCCAGGTCAACTCTGTGTGGGTGTTTAATCTGAGCACATTTTTTAGCACTAGCTCTCCCAACTCTGAACAAGGGCTTTCCCAGGCCACTGCCATCTTTCTGAAAAAGTTGTTCAGTAGTATTCAGCAAATATTTGACATTTCTCCAAGAGAGGATATGTTTATTAACTCAAATTTTGTAATGCTAGAAGAGATGCCAGTTGAGCATCTTTCCATGCAGGTAGACAGTTCAGGTGAGCTAAGAGAAGCCAGAGAGGTTAAGCAACATTACCATGGCTCCAAGCTAGTCAGTGGCAGAGGTGGCCCTGTAGTCTGGACTAGGACTTCTGCAGGCTGGTACAGTGCTCATTGCAACACATCATGCTGCTTCTCATTTGAGTGATGCACAACCTCATATTAAGTATTTTCATTTCCTTTGTTTGCCATGGAGTTACAACCCTTTGACCTGGCGTGAATGGATGGTGGGGAGAAGAGTGGGGACAACCCTGGAAGCTCCATTGTTTTCAGCCTTGTAGTTGGCCCCACCTCCTAGTCCCAGAACAAGACACATGCCTGGCCCACAGAGACACCCGCCATCCCGCCAGCTGTTCAGTTGAGGGAGACAGATGCTCAGTCCAGCAAGTGACCTGAAGTGACTGGCAAAAATTAATTAACTTGCTATGGGGCTAATAATAAGCTGCTGGTTTGTTTTTTCTTTCCCTAACACCAGTTGCCAAAGAGTTTTTCATTAGGGGGCTGAATGCTTCCTTTGTAACCAGAATAACCTCATTAGTTACAGTGCCATCGTGGCTGGAGAGTCAGACAACAAATCATTGTCTCTTCCTCAGCCACCGTGACCTAACTTGTCATCTTTCATTGTCTCGCTGGGAGGAGTTCCTCTCCACCCCCAACATTCTCCATCCCTCCCTTCAAGGTCTCCTTCGGAAGTGACTTTCAAACCTACCTACTCACCTTTTTTTTTCTTGACAGCAGAGCTATTTTGTGTTTGTTGACCTGGGCATTTTTGGAAAGAAAATAATCACAGCCCCTACAGGTCTGCAGTCCTAGCTCCCCTAGCTTCTGCGCCCAGGTACCTTTGGTTGGTGCTCTGCCATCTTAATTCACATTTGCAGTGTGCTTTACAGTGTACACATCAGCTTCAAAGACATATATTTAGCCTTCACAATGACCCTGCTGTGGTATCCCATTTTATAGATGAGGTCTTGGGGGTCAGAGAAGTAGCATATCCAGAGTCGTGCTTCTATTGAAAGGCACAACCAGTATTACGACCAGGACTTCAGACTCCCAGTCAAGTGCTCTTTCTAACCCACCACAGCTGCCTCTAAGCTCCTTGTTTTCCTATCTTATCTCTGCAGTCTAGGTGTCACTTCCCTCCTCACTGGCACTCACCCTAGCCCCATTGCTCCTTTAAGACTTTTGGGTACAACTGATTATCTTAAAGCCACCAATAAGTGAGTGGCAGGGCAGGGGCACTGGATTGCAGAGGGTCCACTCAGTTGAGTCATCCTCCTTATAACTTCACACATCTTGCTTCAAGCTGGAAGCTTCCCAGAACTGATGTCCCAACCCTCGGTCAATACTGTGCATGGGCACTTTATGGGGAGGAGGAAGTGAGGAGGCTGACCAAGGAGACCCCATGCTCCTTCTATGCATAGGAAGAAGTTTCCAATATTTGTTCTCTGAACAGTCTTATTTCATGTGAAAAGGGATGGATTAGTGAGATGGAGGATGAGGAACAAAAACAATGAAGCCTGTGATGGGGACTTGCAGGCTTAAAAACGTCAGATTACCTCTGCAAAACGTGCATATGGTTTGGTCCCTCCCCTTCATTGGAATCTGAGTGTCCCCACAAGGCGTGCAGACCCAGACTGCCTGGCTTTGTGTCCTGGCTTTACTACCTACTTGCTGTTTGACTGTGAACAGGCCACCTGACCTCTTTGTGTTTCAGATTCCTCATGTGTAAAATTGAGATAATAATGGTTTCAATTTCCTAGGGTTGTTATATTAAATACATTAATGTACGTATGTCACATAGAAATGCCTGGCACACAGTAACTATTTAATGAATATTAGCTAGTACTATTACATGAGCTAGGAATTGAGATATTAACATTTTCTTTCAATATGTTCCCCTGCGCACGGGAAGTACCACGTATACATATGTTAGCCAGGTTTAAATACGTACTTACAGCCTCAGTCGTTAGCATTCTAGAGGATAGAAATTTAAAGTGCTTCAGGTAGGATGGCTTAAAAATACTCATATAATAGTATTTAAGGTACAAATGTACACTTTTTAAAGTTTACCCTTTATAATGTACACTCCCATGAGTTTTGGTAAACACATAGCCCCATAATCAAGAAAAAAAAGGAAAGAAAGTTTTCCATTGCCATGAAAATTTCGGTTGTGTCTCCTCTGTATATTTGAATTTGTATGTATACTGTGCTTTTGACCCTCAGACAGAATTATATACTCTTAGAGGAAGTTGTTTGTGGATATAGATGCAGATATAGGCATTGAGCAGCACAGAGGCTCAACTCCTCTGACCCAGGCTCCAGCTCACACTTGATGGTATGTCAATCAGTATAGAAATGCATGAAGTAGTAAGAAACTTGAGATTTAGACTGGCTTTCTTCCAACTTGCTTAAATTCAATCCTTCAGAAAAGAGGAATGAATCTCTATACTTTATTTTCAATTTTTTTCTATAAAAAATGTCTAGAACTTTTATAATTGTTCAAAAGCAATACATGTTGGTGAACTTATGTTTTAAAGAACCTGATCTCTCAAATGAGCTGAGACTTTACTACTCCAAGGTGAGGGTAGGGGAGTCCAGAGCTCATGGGCCTGAGACTGGAGGAGTGTTTTCTTGCACTTCATGGTCATTAGTGAGCCTTTCCAGACCTCCCTGGGTTCAGCTCAGAACAGTCCAAGGGAGGACTTGGTGAGTTCCTCATGGAATCTTGTTAGTAACATCTCAGTGTTGGTGTGGGACCTCCTGAGATACTGTCTTCAGTATCTGTACTAGTGCCCGAGAAATTGGCTTGGAAAAGCTGCCGTAGAGAGCTGTTATATTATCACTTACTATTTGATTGGACATCTTGGTATCTTCCCAAAGTCATAAAGCACAAAACCATTGATTAAGTCCACAAAAGGTGCAGTTCTGTTTCTCCACATCCCTAGTTGTTAATGGGACCATGTTCACCTACCAGCATTTCGGCAATATCTCAACATTGCCAAGTTTCCACCTACAGGAACATCCTAAGTCTAATCCAGAGAATCTTCTTAAATACAGAGAACCTTCTTAGATTTGAAGTTTGATAAATCAGAGACAAACTTGGCTTATTCTCCTTGGTTTTTGCACGCTCCCAGTAGTATTTTTAGACATGTCTCTGATTTCTCGTCCTAGAAACCAATATCTGGTCTTCAGCAGTACATATCCATTCAGCTTTTTGAAAATGTCTCTAGTTGGTAGAACAAAAGAACATGTTTTTTGGCCTACAGTAAGCTAGCAATGACAGAAGCAGCCAGTTCATCATCTTTTCTTTATTAACAGATGTCAGAATAATTGATGATGGCTTTTTTTTTTCAACCTTTGGTATATTTTTTAAATGGATTGATTCTGGGACATTTCAGTTCATTTACTGACAGTGTCTTAAGGGGTGGAATGTGACTGTAATCAATTTTCATTATCATTGTGTAGCTAATAGGGCTAAAAATAAGAACTCTTAATTTGCAATGGCATGATTGATTACTAAAGGAGAATATGGAAATAATGTCTTTTAATATGCCTGGAGAGTTATATTAGACCTTTAAAATTTTCCTCTGTAAAACATATCACTTCCTGTAATTTTCTATCCACTAATAAAACAACTCAGGACCTATAATATCACTGTTCTCTAGGTCCTAACCTCAATGGGTGATCTCCACTTGGAATTTTCATATTTAGTGTTCCCCTGCCCACAAACCTCATGACCCAAGCTCTCTCTTTCATAGATTCTCTCCATCCTTGTTTTTTCTAAATAATTACTGGAAGCCATGCTAGACCTGGAAGACTCAAAGCAGCTTCCTAGAGCATTGACTGCTTATGTAATTTCTCTCTAGAGCACAAGTAGGTCATCTGGAGCATTAGATCCATCACGGAGTCCCCAAGATGGTGTGGTGAAGACAGAAACTGAAGGTCATGTAGCCTCATGAGCAAAGCACTGGGCTGGGAATAAACAGGCCTAGGGTCTAGTCTCAGCTTTGCTCCATTATCTTGACCAACTCTTTTCATCTTCAGGGCCTCACTTTCCCATCTGAAAAATGGATACCAATGCCTATCCTCTCTCATAGGGCTATTGGAATATACCAGTGATTCAATGGGTATAAACTCACTTTTTAACTATAAAATTCTGTATGTTATTGTTACTACTCTTTCTTATATTCTTTCTCTCTCTATTTTGTAACATCTGTCCTTCACACTTTACATATCCCCCAATTCCTTTACCTGCTTATAAAAGTTTAGTTATCCTTTGCTCCTGCCTACAATTCATTGAACATCTATGCATATCTGGTCCTTTGGGATATGTTGGGATACTTAATCTTTACAACAACTCAGTGGAGGACTTATTGCCATGATCCTTTTACAGGCAGAGAAACTAAAGTTCAAGTTAAGTTAACTTAGGTAAGCAAGAGGCAGAGTCATGATTTGAATGGAAACCTATCTGATTCTAAGTCACTGTTCCTCAATGAGGTGTTTCTCAAGTCTAAAGAAGCTACTATTTCCTGGTCAAATTAAAAGACAAAATGTGATGTACTCAAAGGAAGAGCCAAAGGAGTAGGAATTTGAGAAAGTCCCAAATGGATAAATGGTGGCCTTCTTCCTCTTCAGCATCAATGTTTCTTGTGGGTTTCAAACTGTCTGGGTGAGAGTGAGAAAAAACACGAACTGTTTTTCCTTGGCTCTTATACCAAAAATCAACACAGATAGACATAGGCAGAAGACTTCTGTGACCAAATGTGTGTGGATTTTTCTCTACACACCAAGCCAGCAGGCAATTCTGCAGGAGACACCAGCTGGGTGTCCTCTAATTCAGTTCTGAAACTATCTACCTGGAGATAGCCTCTGATCCCACAGGTTGAGGGCTCAGCTCCCAACACTGTCCTCCTGCCCCCACCAGTTGCAAGTCTGGGCCTCTAGAACTTCTGAATGACCAGCTTCAAGCTGGGGTTCCCACACCCCCTTTTTGGGTCTGATGAATTTGCTGGAGCAGCTCACAGAACTCAGGGAAACTTGCATTTACCAGTTTATTACAAAGGATATTAAAAAGAATACAGATGAAAGAGATGCATAGGGCAAGGCATGTTGGAAGGGGTGTGGAGCTTCCATGCCCTCCCTGGGTGTACCACCCTCTGGGGACCTCCATGTGTTCAGCCATCTGGAAGCTCTTCAAATCCAGTCCTTTTGGGATTCTATGGAAGCTTCATTATGGAGGCATAATTGATTAAGTCGTTGGCCATTGGTGATCAACCTAACCTTCAGACCCTCTCCCAGATACATACTTCCTAATATCACATCAGGAAACTTTCATTATGGAAAAGGGTGGCTCTCAGTAGACACCTTCACCATTCTTCCCTTTAATTTTAAATCACTCTATGCAAAGAGAACTTCTTACTATTTTGTTAACCAACCTCAATCATTTTTTACTTTATTATAGGCAGGAGACCCTAAGCCAGGGGTTCCTAACCAGAAAGTTATGATGCCTGGGGAGTTATGATAAGGAATCCCAAAATTGATCTGTGAACTAAAAAGATAAAATGTCTGACATCTCTAGGTACTATTTTAAAAAATGTATAGATCCAATAGTGAAGAATAAAATACAAATTCGTTTAAGAGCATCACTAAATTCACAGGAGAGTAGAAGCCCTCTTAATTAACCTTCACTTTACCAACTCACTGTGTTCCCTCTGTAAAGTATCTTGATTGATGCTTGTGGCAGCCTGTACGCTCGAGGCCAACAGGCTGTTCCCTAGCACACTTGCACACTTCTACAGTTATCTGTTAGGATGCTAGCTTCCCAAGAGTCTGTTGTATTTGTTCTAAAAAATATTTATGGTAATTACAAAATTTAGTTGCAGTGCAAGGCAAGAGCAATTATTTCTATGAAAATTCAATTGAATGCTTTGGGAAGATTTAATAAAGGCAAGCCATTAAAAAAGAAGTTGCTTTTGAATGAGTCAGGCACACTGAGAATGGCTCTCAGGTTGTCACTGCACAACTCCAAGGAGCGTCTTGTGTATCATGCCTTCTCGAGTTGTGTAGGGCATAACTGCACAGCAGTGCACAAAGGCCCTTGAATTGGGCATGAAATGAGTATAAAAGTTTGGAAAGAAAAGCATAAATATCTCTGAGAAGATGCTATTGAAAATGCTCTGCAAATCCCTTTAGGTTCTTATTCTCCTTCACATAAACCCAAAGTGGAAATTATAACCAATGCATTAAGGGTATAGTTCATGTGAGAAAGATAAAAACACAGAGGACACAGACCTAGAATGTGGCCTTACATCAAAAGATTGGCATATGAATATATATGTACATGTTTTCTAGCTAAAATAGGATGTTCAAGATATCATGATTTAGGATTCTCTTACTTTAGCTTTTTTGATTAATACTTGAATTTCCAGTCCTTAGAGACTTTAACCTTTGCTTGTTTTACATGTTCTCAGTGAACAGACACTCAAAGTATAACCACTATCATGTCAGGAAGGGTGGTCTAGATGTGAAAAGTGTTGAAGTGACGAAGGAGATATTTTGGTAGCACTCAGATATCTCTTAACTGAGTACAGAGTTAGGCAATGCCATCAGTGTCAGAAACTGAGACTTCTGCAAGCCCCCATATCAGTTCCTGAATAGCCCACATCACTGTTGTTTCAAGAACTCCAAGTCACCATGAGGCGACTAGCAGACTCTGCATTCTCCATAATTACACCCAATTTTCCAATTGAATTATCGCATGATTTAATTCGTTTGCTGCATCTGGAGAGCATCAGCATTGTGCAGCTGTTGCAGCTTCAAGAGCTAATTGTTGCCAAGCACATTAAAAGTAGCCCTATTGCAATGCACTGGAGTCAGAAGGGGAGGGGCTGCAAACTTTCACTTTCCCGTTTTTCCGTTTGGTTGAATCATCACCCAAACAGCCCGAGGGGGTAGCAAACATTTAAGCTCTATTAACATGGAGACCTCATTGGGTATGGTTATTGTCACTGGACGAAAGCCCTTAAGTGAGTCAGACATATCCAGATACCAGAATACACAGAAAGCTGAAGGCTCTATTTGGCATGTCTTAGAGAATCATGCCAAATAAGATTAGGTTAGAAACCAAAGGCCCTGTTAGAAGGGAGGCAGTACATCATCAAAAAGTTATAGGAAGTCAATTGTTGATGGAGCACCAAGACGTCCAGTGACCCCCAAATCTTACTTCCAATCAAAGGAAACCACATACCTGCTCCCCTGCCCATGTGTTCAGTTCACCTTGATCTACATCAACAGAGCATCTACTATGTATATAATTATTGAAGGCTTGCTTCAGTCTAAAATATCCCCTGATACTCATCTTCAATCTCTTGTTAATTAGTAAAGCCAGGGGTCTGAACTCTGGAAGGCATAGATTGGGCACTTGCTCTGCTTCCTTCCCTTCCTTGTAGTTCTAAGGATGTGGAGCTTCATTCCCAAAGGGTCTCAGTCCTCTGGATAGATTTAGGGGTCTACACATATACTCTATTTCTTATGTGAAAGATAACAATCATGAGTTCATGAAAAAATATCAGGGATATTTTATCTGAGCTGAGGGCTAGCAAGGGAGGAAAGCAGGCCATGGGGAAGCCACATGTAAGGGCAGGAAGGCAGAAATGGAGAGTAGAGGGAACCAAAATGGAGTATAAGGACAGAGTCTGGAAGACAGGCAGAGATGGGGGCATGGGTGTGCACCATACTAACCTGCGAGGCTGAGGAAGAGTCTGCCTCCTGAACAATGCAATCCCCTACCAGGGGTGAGGAACCTGCAACCTTGGGGCCACATGTGGCTTTCTGGATACTTGAGTGTGGCCTTTTGACTAAATCCAAATTTTACAGAACAAATTCTTTTAAGAAAGGGGCATTCATCCCCCAGGCTACAGAGCAGTAGTTAGGCTTATGACCCCTATCAGGAAGAAAAGAAAGTTATTCCCTGAGGAGACCTGCAAGCTCAAGAGAAAGATCTGGAATTCACGTGGCAGACCCACCATGCAATGGTCCTGACCCAACCACTTTCATATGAAGCTTACAAGGCAACAGCCCCCATCTGTGCACACAGAGATGCCAGTCAGCTTTGAATATCTCCGAATCTGAAATAAGAAAGGACAATCAAAGACCACCAGACATTTACTGTAGCAGTTCTAATAGAAAAGACAGTGACCAAACCCAAAAAGCAAATTAAACCCAAAGAGCCGTGACAGGTGGTGGGGTTTCTCAGAGTCCACATAGAGAGCAGGAATAAACTTTAAACACACACATCCACACACACATAAATGGTCACCTCAGAAAGTATGTCAGCACAATTTAATTTCAGAATATAAAAACCATACACAATAGCACATAGTTGTAAAATTTTAGAGCACTAGAGAGTAAGGAAAGATCATATATCTTGCAAAGGGAAGAATATAGATCACATACAAATAATAGGGAATCAAAATAACATCTACCTTAATGTCTGCAATATTGGGATATAGAAGTTAATTGATAAATGTGTTGAAAATCCCGAAGACAAATAATTTCCAATCTACAATTCCATACGTAGCCAAACTATCATTAAATGTGATGTTAAAATAAAGATATCTTTACACATGCAAAGTCTCAAATACTTTGCCTCTTATGTACCCTTTCTTAAAAAGATGTGGGAGGATGTGCCCCATCAAACTAAGGGAATAAAACAAAGAATGGGAAAAGATTGGAGGCAGGAGCCAGCAGATCCATCCCAGGAGAGAGGAAAAGAGAATTCCCAGCATAGTGGCAAAAGGAAGTCCTGGAGTGAATTGAGTGCTACATGCTACTACATGGATGAAGGATGAAATCATTACACTAAGTGAAATAAGCCAGTCACAAAAGGACAAATCTTGCATGATTCTGGTTGGATGAGGTACCCAGAGTCATCAGATGCAAAGAGACAGAAGTAGAATGGTGGTTGCCAGAGCCTAGTGCAATGAGGGAGTGGGGAGTTAGTGTTTAATGAGTATAGAGTTTTATTTTGGAAAGATGGAAAAAGTTCTGAAGAGAGATGGTGGTATTGGTTGCACAACAATGTGAATGTACTTAATACCACTGAACTGTACACTTAAAACTGGTTAAAATGGTAAATTTTATGCTATGTATATTTCACCACTTGTAAATAAAAAAGTATTAAAAGTGTATGCCCTGGGCAGTGACAATTAGGCAGGAGAGACACCTGCTTTCTGATATAAGCCTAGAGTACCAATTGACTTTTTAAATTATATGTGTGTAATACTTTAATAAAAATAAAAATTTAGAAAACCTAAAACTAAATTCTAATTGTGATAGGCATTTCAGGCAAAGGGAACTGCAGGACCAAAGTCAGAGAGGCGTGAAACAGCGTGGAGAGACCTGTGAGAAGTTCCCTGTTCCTGGAGGGTGTTGAAGAGAGGAGTGAAGGGGCTCGAGCTTCACCTTCCAGGCCACTGTCCCCCACAGTACCCAGTGCACACTCACAGATGAACGCGGCCACCTTCGTCATTTGAATAGCCGTATATTGAATTTAATATTCTCTTCCATTCGTAACAAATGACACATTGGTATTTAGTTTATGGTGATGATAATAGTGATTTAGATTCACTAAACTAAATCTAAGTTTATAAATGTGAGTTGATTTTAAGAAAAACATTAAGCAAATAATGTAAGAGAGGCACACAATTGGGGCAAAAAAAGTCATGAAGGTGGTACATGGTGGCCAATGTAGAAGACACACTTCTCTGGCCAATAGGGAGCTCTTGATGGTTTGTGCGAGGATTCAAGTCTGTGTACTGGATTGATCAGGGGAAGATGAACTGCGTTCTGCAGCTCCCTGGGTTTTGGAGCTTTCTTCGGAGGCTGTCTTGAGGTGGGGTGAAAAAAAGATCTTCAAATAGTGATGCTCTTTTCTACATATGAATCTGCCTGTGATTTAAAAAGGTGGCCACTAAAAAGACTGTGAACCACTGAGATAGATCATTCTGGCTGGGTGAAAATTAGGGGAGGAAGACTGCGAATGAGGAAACCAACTGAGAAGCTGCTGTAAGTAACCTAACAAGAGACTGTGCAGGCCTGGCTGGGGCAGTGTGTAGGGAAAAGAGGACATGCAGTAGTGACTCAGAACTCTTAGCTGGAAGCACACATTTCTACCTGGTGGCAGCTCCTCTGAACTGTGAGTACAGCTATGAAGAAATACACAGCTCTTAGAAAACAAGCCTTATAAGGCCAAATACAGACGTGATGACAGAAGTTCATTGCCATATCAAATTCTCCAAGGTTAGTTATGTTATTAAGAGAAATGGTATCAGAAACTGATTTTTCCAGACTCAGAAGAGTGTGAAACTGGAAGAGAAGCCACATATTATGGTACAAGAAAACTGGACTTGGAGCCATTCATTCATTCATACCACAACTATTTACTGAACACATATTTATTCAATACACCAGTGCAAGGAACTGTTTTACCCACCGGAGACCCATTAGTGAGCACAACCAACCTCAATCCCTTCTTTCCTGACACTTACATGCTTGTAGAAAGAGGCAGAAAAAATAAATAAGTAAAATATACAATGTGTTGGAAGGAAATAAGTGCTATAAAGAACAATAAAGCAAGGAAGGTGGGAGTGGTAGGGTGCGATTTTTGAAAGGTAGTCAGTAAAGCCTTGTGTGAGAATGGCATTTGAACAAAGACCTGAAGGAGGTCAGAAAACGAGTCATGCAGCCAACTTAGTAAAGAGCACCCAGCCAGAGGGAGTAGCAAGCACAGAAGAGTGACTAGAATATTCCAGAAACAGCAAGGGGCCAATGTGGCTAGAGCAGAGTAAGCCAGGAGGAGGGTGGCAGGAGATAAGGTCAAGGAGGTTCCAGGGGCAGACTGGAGGGTCTTGCAAATCATCATAAGGACTTTGGCTTATACTCTTAGAGAACTAAAAGGAAGGCTTTAGTGGGTATGAAGCAAAGGGGTGGCATTGTCTGACCTAAGTTGTAAAAGGATCCCTTTAGCTGTTGTATTGAGACTAGACTATGGTGCAACAGGGCTGAGGCATGTAGATGTGCAGAAGACATTTGCAAGAAACTAGGCAAGGAAAAAAGGTAACGAGTCAGATGTTAGCAGGGCAGATGGTAAGAAGCGGTCAGATGTGAGGTGTATTTTGGAGGTAGAGCCAATGACTTAGATGCAGAAGGCAAGAAAAAGAGAGGAGACAAGAGTGACTCCAAAGGTTTTGGCCTAGAAGGATGGAGCTGCAATTCACTGGGGTTAAGAATGACTAGGGTAGATCAAGTTTGTGCGGGTAGACCATGAATTTTGATCTTGACACAGAAAGTTGGATACCAGGGAACTCCAACATTAACAAGTTGGGGAAATGCACAAAGGAGATTAAGGAGAAGATAGTGAGGTAGGAGGGTACTGGGTCCTGGGCATCCAGTGAAGAAAGTGTGGAGTGTGAGTGATCAGTCGTGGATAAAAGCAACTGATGGTCGAGGAAGAGCAGCTGAGGGCTGAGGGTTGACCACTGGATTGAACAACAGGCTCTTTGACAGGAGCAGCTGTGGCAGAGGGTGGAGACAAAAGCCTGGCTGGAGTCAGAATTGCTGGGCTCTGGTCCATTTCACTGCCTCACTGAGTGACTCTGTGTAAATCATACAACTTCTCTGGGGTCAGTGTCTTCATTTGTAAAGTGAGAAAAGCTCCTTCTAGCTCTGAAATTCTTTTTTTTTTTTTTTAATTTTTGAGTGAGTGAATTCTAATTTAATTTTTAGATTAATTTTTTAATTGTATGAAATATTAGATATTTAAAAAGTTATTAATATAAAGACTAACATGAGGAATAACTGTGAACTTACCATCTTACCTTGTGTTATGAATGTCTGTGCCCCTCCCTGTTCATGTCTCCCTTCTCAGGAAGCCAATAAACTTGGCATTCATCATTTCTGTCTTTACTTTTTATTTCTCCTCACCCTCAGCTTTTTAAAATTTTAATAGAATTAGGGGGTATGAGTTGAATTCTAGTATGTGTACATATTGCATAATGGTGAAGTCTGGGCTTTTGTACCCATTACCCAAATAGTGCACTTTGTACCCCATAGGTAATTTTTCATCTCTCATCCTCTCCCACCTTCTCCCAACCTTGCCCCCTTTTAGTCTCCAATGTCCATTATATCACTGATTTTATGATGCATCTAATGGAGCAGGTTTTATTCTTTTCATGAAACTGATACCATAAAAGTATTTGGAATCTACAACTTGCATATGGGGCTTCCCTTTTCTCAGAGTAAGAAAAATGTGAGTGAAAATGCAAGACATTGAGCAACCTGACCATTGCATCTTAGATGAACGAAGCAACGTTAGTTTGTAGTTTGTTTTAAGACAATTGAAAACACACACACACACATACACGTACTTTCTGACTTTTCCCACAAGGAAAGACACTTCATTTATATTTGTATTTTTTGTTTTTGTTCCATGTGTAATATCCATCCTATTTAATTAAGATTTCCAGACTCCCGTTAAACAGAATTTGTCTTGGCAATTTCTTGAAACTGAGCCTTCACATTTTGATAACTCCACCTTTCCCATGGCTGCACTTACCTACTACCACCTGGTGGTAGCAAAAATATTACAAAAATAGAGCAAATGAGAAAACGCAAAGGCTCCTTTTTCAGTTCACTGCTCCCAAGGATTACACCTGAGTCTTTCCGGGCAATCTTGGCTTTGGGATATCTCCAGGGCGTCTGAGACTGGAGGATCTCAAGGACCCCATGGAAAACCGACACCTGGGTCTGGGCCTGGAGTCCGTACACCCAAAGCCAATGAAATCCAGACACACTGAATATTTACTAGATATTCCTGGGGGAGAATTAATCTTGATTTTCTGAAACAACTTTAAGTACCAGGCGCACTGTCTGGAGAATGGACACGCTTGAGGCTCTGACTCAAGGGGATGGGCAGGACATGGACAATGTATATAACCTGAGCTTTTGTACCCCCATGAAGAGCTGAAATAAAAAAAAAAAAAAGAAAGAAATTACCTATGCAAGAATTGTTTTTAAAATTTTTATTTTTGAACAAGCACTTTTAGAAATTTTTTTAGTAGAGGTTGAGCTTTTTTTTTCCCCCTAAGGTCTTCCGTTTGTCAGAGAGCGTGAGCATATCTGGTTGCTATGAGTATAAACTTCTCTAAATTATCAGCAAACATAATGGGCTAGCCATTGGATTCCTACAGGAATGGAGAAGGTTCTGCTTTCCCTGGAGCTTGGGGAAAAAAACCTTTAATTTGAAAAGATATATAGGATTTATTCTAGTGTTGGAAAGATACGCTGACATGACTATAATATTTCTGTGTTTCTTAAACCGCAGGGAAAGCTGGAAGCAGCTCTAAGTGAAAATACTAAAAGATAGGAGGAAACTGCTAGATTTTTATCACCAGAGTGCCCATATTTCCTCCCTCCCCAACCTGATTTTCCTGAGCCAGCTCAGAAAAGAGGGTGTCAGTTGTAAGACAGAGCCACAGTTATGGATGATGCTGTGGAGAAGGGAGGTTCCCCCCTAAGAAGTCTATATCGTCCTGAACAATGCCAGGACTTCAACACAGAATCAAATGAGGGAGATAAAGATATTGGAGTTTCCCTCAATTAAAGGAAGTTCTTGAATATCACATGAATTTAAGATCATTTAAAATGATAAGTTTATTTGGATGTTTATTTATTGAAATAGTTCTGTATAAATGTATAAAAGTTTCAAATTGTACTACTTAAATTTGAAACGGTAGTTTTGCTAATCATGGCAGAAAGTGAGAGGAAATGGAAAGGACTCAGCTAACGATGGGGACCTATGCAGACCACAGTCTGACTTTGTGATTTGATATGGAAAGAAATAAGAAGCCATTGGAAGCTCGAAATTATCTTAGTTGAAGCTGCAGACAAGACGAGTCAATTCAGTGGTACAGGTGTGAAATGATCAGCGATTTGGCGTTGGAAAGGAGAAAGTGTGGCCCATTGGGGTGATGTCATGGAGAGTGAAATAACTGTCTTCACAGTCGCCTGCATGCCAGAGTGTAAAGACTCAGAGTGAGACTGTGGATCTTCCGGTCTACACCTCTCCTCCACCTTAGATGCAAACTCAAGGCCAAAGAAATAGGATTATCTAAGACTAGAATCTGAGTCTCCTAGTCATCAGGTTATTAATAGGATCCTTACCAATGCTTCAGTGGTATCTTTAAGTCCTCTCTGAAGTGTGAGACTTAATGGGCAAGTCTGGAGGGGGAGGTTTTACAGAGAGGCAGGGAAAGGCCCTGTGATGGATGGATGGGTTGGTGGTGGGGGTGTAGATAGATAAGAAGGATGCTTCAGCTCTGCCATATTGATTTTAGAACATCCAACTAACCACCCTGGGTGACTTCCTCTTCCATATCCCTCTCTATTTCATCTAATCCCCTGCCCCTACTCTTAACTCTAGATCCCCAAATCACTGCTTGAATCTCTTTCACTTTCCAGTTACATATACCAAACTGCTGGCTGGACATTTCCTCCTGAATTCCTACTGGCTTCTCAGTCTGAAGATGCCCAAACTGAACTTACTGCCTTCATTCCAAATGATCTTCTTGGTTCCCTGATTAGCACCATCATTCTCACACACATCCAGATCCAAACTTTTATCATTACTTTTACATCTGTCTCTTCTTTGCAAGTCCCTGGTGAAATGGACAGATGCCAGCTGCATCTCTTATCACCATGGCACCCTTGTGCCCATGCCTCCCTGCTCTCTGCCCACTCTTAGCTCAGGTCCTGATGGCACCCCACCAAGCCTTTTGTGATGCCTTCCTCTGAGTTCTCAGTATCCAATTCTCTTTACCAGTATTTTCCTACAAAAGCTGAAACTTGGGTATGTCACTCCTCTGTTGAGAAAGTTGTTGGGTTGGTAACTCCTATTGCTTATAGAATAAAGTTTTGATATCCTACCTTAAAATTTAAGATCCTTCACAAGGATTCCAACACTTTTTAAAGTATTTAACTTCATGCCGAGGCCACTGAAGTCAACTTTGCTGTGTTCCGATGTCCACACATGCTAAATACGGTGACCACTTTGCTTTGGCAAGTGCCATTGTCTTTGCTGGTGATGTGTCTTTCTTTCCAGTGCCTGCCCTGGGAAATTCGACATCTACCCATATTATTTTCACTTTTTAATGCATATTTCAAACTACCATGATCCCCAAGAAACCTTTATTATTTAGATTCTCTCCTTTGGCTTCCTCCCTACACAATTTTATCTCTTTCTCTTTTTAAATCTGCACTTGTCACTTTCTATTAAGTATTATTATTGCTGAAGTTTAAATCTCTAATAAACTATGAACTCTCAGAGGAAAGGAACAGGTTGAATTTAATCTTACCTAGTATAATACTTGGGGTATTAAATTAAGTAGGTGCTTAATAAATATTAGTTGAATGGATGATTAAATGGATGTTACTGAAAAAATTCCCAAAGACAGTAAAGGCAAATTGACTTTGAATGCAAGTAGGAAGATAAAGTTGGAAAAATATTTGGCATTTATCCATATAGTACTAGGGGAAGAAATTACAACAGGTTGTTGTTGTTGTTTTTGTTGTTGTTGTTGCTGCTTGTTTGGTTTTGCCTTTTTCTTTTCTAAAGAGGAGCTGAAAAGCCAAGATCCAGGTGTGAGACAGGAGGGAAACTGCAGCCTAGCCCAGCATGAGAAGGACCCAGGGAAAAAGGGAGTTGAAAGGGAGGAGGATATACAACGCAAGAGAAGAAATTTATGCAGCACCAGATTTGAAGTCAACCTCTGATTATCTACTATTTATATATTTTAAAGAAATATGCACAAGATTTTAGAGCTTCCTCTTTTGTTTGTGTCCAAGTATATGCATGAGCCAGCACAATTCAGGACTTGATTTACCTTTGCTGATTCAGCTTCTTCTCTCCGAGCTTATTTATGGCTGTGAGAGAGGCATTGTGTCCTTGCTGATAAAGGACGGCCGAATTGCATGCGAGGCTCAGCCGCCGAGTTGCTGTACAGCTGCTAGAAAGTTGGTTCCTTCCCCGCCTGCCAAGTTTTCCTAAACTATAAGAAATGAGGCATGCATGTGAAAAGTAGAGTCCTAGGCTAGAGTGTCTCAAATTTTAATGTGCATTCAAACCTCCTGGGACTCTGTTGAAAACGCAAAGTCTGTTTCAGCAGGTCTGGGGTAGGAGCTGAGATTCTGTGTGTCTCGCAAGCTCCCAAGTGGACCACACTGAACAGCAGGGTCCTAGACTTTTGAGGACAGAAGGAACCTGAGAACTCATCCAAGCCAGTGGCTCACAGCCACAAATGATCCTTAGAATCCCTTGGGAGCACCTTAAAATGCAGATTCCGGGCTCCACACCCGCAGAGTCATGGATGGGGCCCAAACAGTCTTTAATAAGCTTTCTAGCTCATTCTGATGTACACCTGGGTTTAGGAACCACAGATTGGTCTGATCCCTCACTAGGGATGGAAACTGAGGCCCAAGGACTACTTGAATTCTGGGAAGAAAGATTCTATTGATATGAAGGGGTTTTCCTGAAAGAACAACCCCTGTACATTTTGCCACCCTAAGTGAAGGGTCCCCTTTGAAGCCACAGAAATAACTAAGTCCTGCATATAATTTATTTGTTAAAAGCTTCTAGCAGAGAAAACCAATTTTTTCTGCCTCTTTTAGGATGATAAATACTCTAAATTATTTTAGTTTCATCCTAATGGTAGGGGGTGGTGGTGGTGGTAAGGAATGGCTATTAAGCAATTATGTTATTCAAACACATCATTATTATTATTACCAAGATGAGTGGACTCATTATAATTGAACAATAAAAGCATGAATGACTTTGCATTGTTATTAGTGTCTGTCTCAGGGCCCCTGCCTTTCCCAGGGGCTATTGTATTCAGCAGCTATGACTCACAATGTACCCTACTTGCAGTGCTTAACTTGTGGGCTATTAGGTTGGTTTTCAGCATCATCAATGTGGTCATCTTTTCTTTTCTGGTACTGACCTATTGTTCAGTCAAGACTCTTGCCCCCAAGATAACCTAATCCTAGGAAGACTGTGGTCTCCCCAACTTCACTCTTGTCCTCCTATCCTTTTTTACATTGGAGCTAGCAATCGTCAGAACTGTGAATTGGCATTAAATTCCCTCGCTTAAAACCTGCCAATATGTGCCTATTTATTTTAGGATCAACTACAAATCCTTGGCAAAACTTCCCAGGCTCTTAATGAAGTGTGTTCCTTCAACAGCCCTGTTTCCAGCCATTCCTCCTCCCCTGCTCACCATACTGTGTTCAGCTTCTGGAATGTTCTAACATCTCCAGTTTCTGGAATGTTCTAACACTTCTCTCATCTAGGGGCTTTGCATACACTCTTCTCCCTATTTATAAGACTCTTGCCCCAGCTGCTTCCTCTTCATCGTTCAGCTCTCAGCTGAAATGTCTATTTCTCAGGTTGCCTTCCCTGACCACCAGGCTAATTCAACACCCCACATCGATCCCTCTGTAATACCTGGGACTTCCCCATCGGTAACAGTGTCCATGCCTACAATTACTTGCCTACTATCTTTCTTCCTCCACTAATGATAAGCCCAAAAGGACATAGGTGTCCTTTCAAAACTAATTCCCTATTGTTCGACACATACCTGGCACATAAGAGATGCTCAATAGTTATTTGTTGGGGGAAATAATACTTAAGAATCTGCCAGATGCTGACCTTACAACAGAATTGCAGGGATTAAAGGGGAACTAGAGGCTCTGGGCGCCCCCATCTAATTCCCAGAGTTAGGTGCTGAGCTGCTTCTCCCATGGCTACGTCTCCCTTGCCCCTCCATGAAATGTCTAAAAAACTTTAAGTGATTAAAATATATTTTATTTCTAAATTGAACATCAAGACACAACATATTAGATCTAGGTTTCCTAGAAGTGCTGTCACAGTGTTACTCGGGGAGGCTACGTGGATGAAACTGTACAAACCCCAGACCCGAACTTTCGCGGGATGTTGTTGAAGATGCCATTCACTACAGCACTCCTTGTCCCCTGTGTCAAGACACACAAAAGAAACATTTCTTGTAGATTTAAATAACAAACAGGAAGAGTTTTGCTTCCTTGGAAAAGGAGTGTTTTCCTTATATCCACTGAATTCGTGTATCCTGTTTTTCTCTCTTAGCTTTGGTTGCCATGAAGCTCAGAATCACATTCTTTGCTCAACTTTCCTCACTGTAGAAGCCTATGGCTCACCCAACTGGCAGTGTAACTTTTCCCTGGTCTTGACTTTCTATTCTAAATATATGCTCCCCAGTCTTGATTTATTAAAGTGTTTATAGCTTTATTTTAGAATACAAAGCCTTGTAAGCTTCCTGAAATCCTTAGTGGCATGTGGCAGGAGATACATGAAAGAAAGAAATTTATAAGGCTCTGATACATTCCCTTTAAAGTGTAGAGGCTTCCTTTCTGCAGGTGGCACTGGAAGAAGTGATAAACAGAGAGAGCCCTGCTGGTAAGGGTGTCCCTCAGCCATGCAAGGACATGGCAGGTTTTCTAGCAGAGGGACCCTTCTGGAACAGCTTACTGAGGTGATTTTGTTCCTGATCTCTTGCCAAAGGTATCCTCAAGTGACTCAGAATATGAGTGACTCTGTTCCCTGTTCAACGTCTGAATCCCTTTCTGGGGAGTGGTTAAACAGAGTTAGCCTTGTCATCTGTCCTGAAATTTTGGGTTAAAGCTAGATTTCCATTGGTGTGAGGCCTACAATAAGGTCAGAATTAGAGTGTTTTTGTAGGCAAGATGGTAATTTCAGCTACTTTCCAATTCACCTTAAGTGTCCAACATCGCCGTGGAAACCCTGTTTGCTTTAAGAAGCTAACATTCATGTCTAAAGTAAGCAGGAGCAAGCATGTGGTCCACATGTACTATACACCATATGCTGTGTGTGTCCCTCACACGAGCTGATTTAACTCCTGGAGCCACCCTGTGTAGTAGGCTTATTACCTGTGTTTTTTTATATGGGTAAAATATATATAAAAACATATACGGCTCAGGGAGAGAGACTTGCCCGAAGTCACTAGCTAATGAGAGGGGTGCCAGGGTTCAATCTTGATCTTTTGACCACAACTAGGCTAATCCTCTGCAGCCCACTGTAGATCACGTGAGAGCAGGGAAACCAATAGGGCAAGAAACAGGACGCTCCGTGGGTGAAATAAAGAGAGTCACATGTGAAGCTGGGGGAGGACTCAGAGGCAGGCAGAAGAGAAAGAAAGAGATCCTCGCAAGGATCCAGCCGCTGTCCTGGGTGAATATGCACCTGCCGCAGCCATCATCAGTGTCCCTCTCCCTCCCCTCCCTATCCCATCATCTCTGGCAAGATGTCATTGCCACAAACAAGTCCCCTGACACTCGAGGACATCCTGGCTCTCAACATTCTTATCTCCCCCAACAAAATGAAGAGGGCTCCACCCAGATCCACAGCATCCTTCTGGGCAGGAGGTGCAATGTGAAGGTTCATACTAATCACTGAGTGTTGATATTAGTAAAAGTTGCTATGTATTGAGGTACTGTCATGTTCTGGGTCCTTTAGGGGCATGATCTCATTTAAACTTTACAATAACCCAGCATGGTAGACATTATTATCTCTCTGTATCACAGGTGGGAAAGCTGAGACGTACAGAGCTTTAGAGCTTGCCGGTGGTCATGCCGTTAGCAAGCTCTGGCACCCCAGCTTCCTGCCTCCACCTGCCATCACTGTTGAGGTGCCAGAAATGGCCAGCACAGCTCTCCAAGTATCATGTTTAAGGTGCCCCTTTAGAGAGAGTGGAGTCAATAAAGAAGAATGAATTCCCCAGACCTCTATAAAGCTCCAATTTGAACACTAGTTCTCTATACTTACTTCATTGACATACGTATTGATTTTTTTCTTTTCAAGTTTATTTTAAAATTCTGTGTTGGATTTAATTCCCAGCTTAAGTTTTAACAGTAACTATATATATTTTTAATTAAACTTTTAATTTTGAGATAATTATATATACACATGTGGTTGTAAAGTAGATTTTATTTCCCTGTTACCCAGTTTCTATCAATGAAAACATCTTGAAAAACTTAAGTGTAATATCATAGCCAGTACATTGACGTTGGTAGAGTTCAGATAAAGAACTTCTCCAGCACCACAAAGATCCTTCATGTTGCCTTTTTATGTTCACACTTACTTCCCTTCATCTTCCTTAATCTCTGGAGACTACTCATATTTTCTCCATTTCTATAATTTTTGTAACTTTAAGAATGCTGTACAAATGGAAGCATACCACACAAATTTTTGGAATTGGCTTTTTTCACCCACCATAAACTCCCTGGAAATTCATGAAAGTTTTCTCATGTATCAATAATTTATTCCATTTATTGCTGAGTAGTTTTCCATGGTATGGACATGCTATGGTTAATTTAACTATTTACCCATTGAAGAACATCTGGGTTTCCAGTTTGGGGCTAATCTGAATAAAACTGCTCTAAACATTCATGTACAAATTTTTGTTGAACATGCCTTCATTCCTCTGGGATAACTTTCCAGGAGTGCAGTTTGCTGAGTCGTGTGGTAATTGCATGTTTAGTTTTATAAAAAATTGCCAAACTGTTATCCAAAATGACTACACAATTTTATATTCCCACCAGCGATGTAGAAGTGATGTAGTTTCTCCGAGTCCTTTCCAATACTTGGTGGTGTCGCTTTTTTATTTTAGCCATTCTAGTAGGTGTGACGTGGTATCTCGATGTGGTTTTAATTTGCATTTCCCTAACAGTTAATGATGTTTAACATCTTTAACATGTGCTTCTGTGCCATCTATATATCCCCTTGGTTAAATGTCTTTTCACATCTTTGGCTCATTTTCTAATTCTTATTTAATTGTTGGGTTTTGAGGTTCTTTATATATTCTAGATACTAATGTTTTCTCTGAAATATGGCTTGCAAATATTTTCTCCCAGTCTTTTATTTTTTCATGCTCTTAACAGAGTCTTTTTGCAGAGCAAAAGTTTTTAATTTTGATGAAATCCAGTTCATTGTATAGATAGTGCTTTTGATGTCAAGTCTAGGAACTCTTTACCTTGCCTTACTTCCCCCAAATATCTCCTACTTTTTTCTATGAATGTTACAGTTTTACATCTTAAATTTAAATCCATGATTCATTTTAAGTTAATTTTTATATAAGGTGAGAGGCCTATGTTAGAATTCTTCTTTTACTCTTTTTCTTTCGTTTTTTTTTTGTTTGTTTGTTTCTTTGTTTTTTGCCCATGGATGTCCAGCTGCTCTAGAACCATTTATTGCAAAGCCTATCCATCCTCCTTTGAATTGCTTTTGCACCTTCATCAAGAATATGAGCATATTCGTGTTCTTGGTCTGTTCCACTGATCTCTGTGTATAACCTCCCACCAGCACCACACAGTCTTGATCTCAATAGCTACATGGTATCTTGAAATCAAGTGGAGTGATTCTTCCCATTTTGTTCTCTGTTTTCCAAAAGTGTTTTAGCTATTTCAGTTCCATTTTCTTTCTAGATACATTTTAGAATAATTTCGTCTACATCTACAAAATACTCTCTGAGATTTTGATAGGAATTGTGTTAAACCTTGTATTAGTTCCCTGTGTCTGCTGTAACAAACTACCACAGACTTTGTGGCTTAACACAACAGAAATACATTCTCTCAGAATTCCTGATGCCAGAAATCCAAATTCTCCCTCAGGAGGCTCTAGGGGAGGGTCCTTTCCTTGCCTCTTCCAGCTCCTGGTAGTTGATGGCATTTCTTGGCCACATCACTCCAATCTCTGCCTCTGTCTCTACATCACATTCTCTGCATGTATATAACTGCCAACTGCCTCTCTCGTAAGGACATTCATGATTGGATGTAGGGCCCATCTGGATAATCTAGAATAAT
This sequence comes from Lemur catta, assembly GCF_020740605.2. Classification (NCBI taxonomy): domain Eukaryota; kingdom Metazoa; phylum Chordata; class Mammalia; order Primates; family Lemuridae; genus Lemur; species Lemur catta. Next base: position 21,650,995 of record NC_059131.1, on the reverse strand, counting down.
CTCCCCTTGTCAAGATCCTTAATTTAATCACATCCGCAAAGACTTCCTTTTTAAAATAGGATAACATTTACAGATTCCAGGGATTAGGACCTGACATCTTTGAGTGGTCATTATTCATCCTATTACAAACCCATATATCAATTTGAGGGAAATTGGCAGCTTTACTGTATTGAGACTTCCAATCCATGAACTTGTTATGTCTCTCCAACTATTTAGATCTTTGATTTCTTTCATCTGTGTTTTGTAGTTTTCAACACACAAATCCTGAACAGGTTTTGTTAGATTTATACCTAAGTGTTTATTTATTTTTTGAGTAATTACAAATGGTATTGTATTTTTAATTTTGACGCCTTTGTGTTCATTGTTAATATATAGAAATACAATTGATTTTTGTACATAGATATTGTATCCTGCAACCTTGCTAATTAACTTATTAGTTATACAAGATTTTTTTTGTTGATTTTTTGGAATTTCTGTATAGACAACTATGCCATCTGAAAATAGGGACAGTTTTATTTCTTCTTTTTTGATGCATATGCTTTTTATTTCTTTTTGTTTATTTATTTGTTTATTTTTGCCTTATTACCCTGACTTCTAGTACTATATTGAATACCAGTGGTTAGAGTGGACATCTCGCTTTCAATCTTAGGGAAAAAGCAATGAGTCTTTTACTATTAAGTATGATGTTAGCTACAGGGTTTTATTTCTAGATTTCTTTTATCAAGTTCAAGAAGTTCCTCTCTCTACCTACCTTTCCAAGAATTTTTATCATGAATAGGTATTGAATTTATCTATTGCTTTTTCTTCATCACTTGATAAAATTATGTGATTTTTATTCTTTATTCTATCAATATATTGCATTATATTGATTTATTTTTGGTTATTGAACTGGGCTTGCATCCCTGAAATAAATCCCAGTTGATCATGTTATATCATTCTTTTTATGTATTGCTGAATTCTACTTGGCAATAGTTTGTTAAGGATGTTTGCGTCTATATTTAGGAAGGATATTGATCTGTAGTTTTGTTTTTGTTTTGTACTGTGTCTGTCTGGTTTTCATATCAGAGTAATGCTAGCTTCAAAAAATAAATTGGAAGCTGGTGTGGTGGTACAAGTCCCAGATACTTGAGAGGCTGAGACAGGAGGATCGCTTGAGCCCAGCAGTTCAAGGCTGTCATACATTATGATCGCACCTGTGGATAGCCACTGCACTCCAGCATGGACAACATAGTAAGACCCTATCTTTAAAAAAAAAAAAAAAGAATTGGAAAATGTGGCTCTTCTATTTCTGGAAGAGATTGTATAGAATTGGTGTCAATTCTTTAAATGTTTGGTGGAATTCCCTGATAAAACCATCTGGGTTTGGAGATTTCTTTTGGGGAAGTTTTTAAATGGGAAATTTAATTTTCTTAATAGTTATAGGGCTATTCAAATTATTTCCTATTGGGTAAGGTGTGGTAGTTTGTGTTTTTCAAGGAATTGTCTCATTTTATCTACTTTGTTAAATTTACACATGTAGAAATGTTTATAGTATTCCTTTATTATCCTTCTGATGGTTGAAGGGCCTGTAGTATCCCCTGTTTCCTTTCTCATATTGTAATTTTCATCTTCCCTTTTTTTCCCCTTTGTAATTCTTAATAGAGGTTTGTTAATTTTATTGATCTTTTCGAAAGAAGTAGCTCTTTGTTTAATTGAATTATTCTGCTTTTCTGTTTTCGATCTCATGAATTTCTTGTATTTATTATGTCTTTTTTATTTTCTTGCTGTAGGTTTATTTTGCTCTTCTTTTTCTAGTTTCTTGAATTGGGAACAGAGGTTATTGATTTCAGAATTTTATTCTTTTCTAATGTAAGCATTTGGTGCTATAAATTTCCCTTTCAGCACTGCCTTAGCTGTGTTCCACATATTTTAATATATTGTGTTTTCATTTTCATCTAGTTCAATGTATTTTTAAATTTCCATGAGACTTCTTTTTGGATCTGTGAGCAATAGTTAACATGGGTAAAGCTTTCCTACACCTCCTGAGCACATACCAGAAGTGGAGCCTCTTCAGAATGTTCTAAAGATCATTTTTGACATGATCATTGTTCTAACTATGATGTAGCAAATACTATCAGAAATAAGAAAGCAAGTCATTAAACTCATGGACTTAGTTCACCAACAGCCCAAGATGCAGGATATACCCCTAATATATTAATCTGCTCAGGGCACCATGATAACCCTGGGCAGTGTGGCTTAAACCACAGAAATTTCTGTTCTGGAGGCTGGAAGTTCAAGATTAGGGTGCCAGCATGGCTGATTTCTGGTGAGGGCCCTCTTCCTGGCTTGCAGACAGCTGCCTTCACCCTGTACCCTCACATGGTATAAGGAAAAAAAGATTTTCCTCCTCTTCTTCTTATAAGGCCACCCATCCTAGTAGATTAGGGCTCCACCCATAATTACCCTTTTTAACCTTATTTATTTAGTCTTAATTTAACCTTATTTACTGTGATTTATCTCCTAAATTTAACCTTATTTACCTCCTAAATTACTGAACTTAACCATAATTACCTCCTAAAAGCCCTATCTCCAAGCACAATCACATTGGGGGTTGGGGCTTCAACATGTGAATTTGGACAGGAAAGGGAAGGGCCCAGTTCAGTCCACAGCACCCGCGCTCCCACGAGAAGAACATCCGGCTCTCAGCTCTCACAGGTTCAGTTCGGTATTGCTCATTTTTATTGACTTATACTCTGTAGAAAGCTCTGCACCAGACAGCATGGAGGCGAAGAGGGAGTAGTAGTCTCTGCCCTCTAGGGGTTACCACCTAATCCAGAGAAATGTGCAAAATCTTTCTACGTGAGACAGCCCTAAGAGATGGATCTGGACCACGTTCTGGCTCCACCAGTTATCATTTGTGTGGAACTTGTGCAATGCACTTATTTTCACCCTTTACTCCTAATTAGGGGCAATCTCTATTCTATCTGCCTCCAAGGATTATGATGATCAAGTGACATGTGCCTTAGATATGCAAGTGAAACACAATAATATGCAATGCATAGTTGTCACATGGGAGGAAGTGGTGACTTGATTCATGTTGCTGGAGCACAGGGTATATGGCTAAATAGGGTGGAAAATCAGGCAGGGTACAAGGGATGGGGCCACATAGTGCAGGGCATTGCAGCCATGTTATAAAATCTAATCTTTATTCTCAAGGCAGGTTAACTGTGAAGCTCAGCGCATATCTGATTTACAGCTCTCTGAAAACCTTCACATCCGTTTTCATTTGATGTACAAACAGTCCTTTGAATTGCACAGGGCAGGTACTGTTTTTTCAGTTTTAGAGATCTAAAAAAAAAAAGAAAAAAAAAATGAAGCTCAGAGAGGTTAACTCATTTGCTAAGATCCCACAGCCAGTAACTGGCAGAGCTGGAATTTCTAATTCCTATTCCCGTCCTTTATCAACAGCCCTGCCAGCTGCTATAGTAACGTGTGTCAGCCCTGGATGGGATCTAGACATAGCACCCACTTTTGTGCTCACAGACCCACATGTATTAGCAGAGCCAGAAACGGGGGCTTCTCCACATCAGCAAGATTCCCCTCATTGATCTGAACTCTTCTAAATTTAGAAATAGCTTACAGCTCCTATCTGATGTGATGATAACATCTAGTTTTCCTTTGATTTGTCCAAGTTGTATTTAATCTGTATTACCTACAGCATGAGATATAGCCTAGGGGCCAAAATCATCACTTGTTCAATAACATATATTAATGAGGAATTTTCTCAAATGAATCTTAGTGAGCAACATCTATGACATAATGAATGTGTAAATCTTTCCTTAAAGCTCTGTATATAACCGTAAGAGTTTGTTATTCTCCTACATTTTTATTTAGTTTGTACATATTCAGTTAGTACAGTTTCACCTTGGTCGTTTTATCTACAGATCTGTGAATTGGCTGTCGTATTTGAATATCTTGCACGTGTACTTTTTAGGTCCTGACCTTTCAGGAAGAATGTAAATCTGTCTATAAAGGGATTAATAATGGACCTTGATTAATGATGGCCAGTGTGATGCTGGGGCTTGTAAGTATTGCCCATGAGAAAAAATATATATCAGCAGGTGATGAGGCTAAGAGTTATGCAGTGTAAATGCCAAAGTTCCTCAAAGACATAGATAACCCAATTTCAAAATATAGCCTGTGATAACTCTAGTGTATATTTCCCGTGAAAATATAACTCTTCATTAACATAACAAAATACTAATCTAGGAGGATTACTAATACCTGATGGCTTGTATAACATTTTTAGTGATACCCTTAAGAATATTTTAAAAATTATATTAAAATTATAAATACATAGTACACTTAAGTATTAATAATTGCCAGCCTTGAGTCCGTCTCTCTTTTCCTTTTCTGCTTTCAATAAATGTTTAACATTTTCTTCTTCTCATAGTCCCCAGGCTACCATGTAACTCCTTGGTGCTTGGAATTAGAGACCTTGTAATTAATATCACCTGCAGAAAACATGAAATAAAACTCTTATCTATGATGGCTCTATTAATACCAGAAAATCCCTAAGGTCACCTTTTAGCTGTTTCTTTACTCTCCTTTTTCTTCGCAAGAAGTAGAAATTTTTATTTTCTCTGTAGAAGCCAGATGGGAAGAGAAATAGCCACAATCCACTTTGGACACCTCCATTTGCATCCATGACTATTGTTCTCCAGCCAAATGTCCTTCTACCTCCCCCTCTTCCATGCCTGTTCCCAAAACACGTGACCACTAACATTCAAACAAGTTCTATGTAGACTCTGTATTTGCAGTACCCAAAGAAGGCAACTGACATGGAATACCTAAAAAGAAAATAATTTTTTGTTCTTTATTATTAAAGGACTTTTATGGGCAACGGTGAGGAGCAAAATGGAAAGAGTTTGTTGGGTACACTGCTGCCTCTAGAATATGCCCATCTTTTATAGGTCTAGGGATATAAAGGTGACCCCCCACCCCCGCTTCATTGTCAGTTTATTTCCAATTGGCTTAATGGTTAAAACTGTGGATGGAGAGTGAGGACAACCTGCATTCAAATCGTGTCTATCACCTGCCCCCACAGTGACTTACTGCCTCAATCTGTAAAATGGGAATAATAACCTCAGAGGGTTATTACTAATATTAGGATTAACCAAGATCATGTACGTAAAGTCATTAACATAGTGCCTGGCAGCTCAGTAATGTTAGACAGTATTATTGTTGTTACTAGAGGAGAGATAGCAGTAAATAAGTGGACAGCAAATGCCCCGGATTATGATTTCTTGGAATCTGTGTTTGGTGTAAGAGAAAGAATTAAGAGAGCCGTTTTGGATTATTCCATTTAAGATTCCCCTACAAACTTCAGCTTTAAAAAATCCTAAAAGAAACCTCTGACTACTATATAGGAAAATTCTATATTCCATTTCAAGAAAGATTCAAACAAGCAAAACTCCTGTCATGGGCCATTGTATGTCTGTTCACTCTCGCATACGTCAGTTTGAAGAAACACCTATGGTTAGAAAACAGTTTTCCATTTGTGCCAGTCTGTACTTAACCGTCTTGAACTTTTGTGTCCAGTTACTTTGTAAAATATAAAAAAGGTTTAAATATTTATTATGATGAATTATTTTAATCATAGTTAAAAGGCGTAGTCCTGTAGGTTGGTGTTGAGTGTGGCCAGATACGTGTGTGAGGGCGGAGCTCCTCCAAGGGAGTCTGGGTCTGGATCTGACTTGTTGCTTCTGCAGGCACACGACTGCACAGAGCACTCCATGCCCTCTTCAGATAAGAATGTGCAGCTTATCACAGAGTATAGCTTTGCCTTCTAGACACTTCCATGGCAGTCCCAGGCTCCATTTTTATTTTGGTTCCTTGCATCTTCTCTCTGTTAGAAAGAATGACTCAGTCCCACATGGGGGGTCATTCTTGCCTGGGGGAGTGCTCCATTTTCTGCAGAGAAAACTCAGTCTTGAACATGCTAGATCTGTGTCATGTAAATCTCTTATTGTGATCTTGTTTTTTAGAGTTTTCTATTTTTGAATAGTGTCTCTCTTAAAGTTTAATTAGTTCAAAAGTTATTTGCATTGAATTTCTTGGGATCACCCCAGGACTATTTTAGCAAACAGTTTGGAATCTGATCTCTACCAAAGATTTGGTTTGAATTCTTAAGATGGCCAGACATATTTTCTGGCTCAAGCATTTTAAACAAAATTGTACTAAGTTTTAAAACAGAACTGTATACCAGTCTCTTTGTAACACAACATAGTAAATAATTGCTATGTACTAACAAGTGAGTATAGTACATAACACTTGTGAAGTGGTACGACTGAATTCTGTCCAAGAAAACTCCTCCATATGGTTCCTCCAGCTCATAAGCTTGGCTGAAATCCTGGTGTGTTCTCCTGGTTACTACGGCTGCTTATACACTTCAGTCCCATGAAGTCAAGAAAAACTGTAGGAAAGTGAAAATTAGCTATATAGCATGTTTTAATAGAGAAGACATGTGATTCATCCTGAACGTGCTAAGATTATATCGAAAATTCGTATATTTTACCTGTGGTTTTGTGGGAGGATTTAATACTTATAGATTGCATGTTGACAAAGGTAAAATGCTTGCAGTGAATCATAAGAGGCCTAAATGGTGCTCTTATTGTATTTTAGGGTCTCAAGGAAATACATCTGTGCAATCATAATGGAAGTCAAAGAAAAAGAATGTAGCTTAATACATAGTTTTTAACCTTACACACAGCTGTTTGGGGATTGCATAGATGCATAAAGTAAGATCAAGCTTTGCTGAATGTACTAATGCTTCATCTGAAGAATTCTCAAACTAAGCCCGGTTGATTTCTCAACTGGATGCTGAAAGGGAATTAATGATACTTCCCAAGCCACATCAAGGTGGGATGTTCCAAAGCTTCCTTTACCCCTTTCCCTTTCCAGCACTTTCTTTCAACTTGGGCCCTTTGCAGTACCATTGAAAATGGAACATGCTAAAGTTTTCTCTCTTTAGACACGCAAGATCTCTTCTTGCTTAAATGGTAATGAATAAATTACTTGCTGCTGCCTGACAGAAAGATGAATTGTTTAACACTTATTATGCAGCTGTCTACTTAAAGCCCAGATTACAGTTCAATTCATATTTGATTCATAGAACTTGAAGTATCCATCATTCCACCCCCTTCTCCCCTTCAAAAGGTCCTGGGACTTCCTCCTGTGCTAACAAACAAGACGTGACTCACACCTCCTCATGCCTCTCCCCTGCCGGGGTCTCAGCAGTGAAGCAGCCAGAGACACGTGTGCGGGAAATGAGACTTAAGTTGGACGGATCAAATGCATCTCAGTTCCCTGGCCTGCTGCTGTTCACACAACATAAATAACAGTAATCATCTTCATCTGCTAAATTAGGGAGTGGAAATGGGCTACCAGCCATCTAATGCAGAAATGTGCAGCATCAACAGGGAGCTGTGTGTTGGGGGAGAGGGAGTAGTGAGCAGGCAAATGCTCTTCCTCACAAACAGCCCTGACTTTTGAATGCATGAAAAGATTGTGTTGTCCTGTCTGGGTACTGCATAGAGGGCAGCTGGGGCTTGGAGAACAGAGGAGAATTTTCTGTTATAATTGGACAAGAGAGAAATCTTTTACAAAGCCAAACCAAGTTGGTCTGGAATGGGGGGCTGTCTGCCTTCTGGAGAGCATCTTGCCCAGCATAGCCTCTTGCCCAGTCAGCCGGGCTTCAGAGCCACGGTGGCACCTGGCATTGGGGGTGATGAGCATGATTACCTGACGCTGGCATCTTTCTCTCTTGGAAACTTCAGCCAGGCTCCTAGAAGTATGTCTAATAACTTCAGTGGGCAGATTTCAGGTGGTTTGGAGGACCTCTGGGTGCAGGGATGTTTGGCAGCTGGGGAACTAATAGGAGGAGATCTCTTTTCACTGCAAGCCTTTGCTACCCCTTTGGAGCTCCACCCATTTTCTCTGCAGAGATGGGGCCTGTGTCTACCTAAAATGCAACCATGTAAAGTAGAGAGAGCATACTGTTCTAGTTTGCTTGGGCTGCTATGGCAAAATACCATACGCTGGTAGCTTAAACAATAGACATTTACTTCTCACAGTTTGGGAGGCTGGGAAGTCCAAGATCAAGGTTCTGGCAGATGTGATTCCTGGTGAGGGCTTTCTTCCTGGCTCACAGGTAACCACCTTCTCACTGTGTCCTCATATAGCAGGGAGAGAATGCAAGCTCTGCTCACTTCCTCTTATAGGGACACAGATCCCATCATGGAGGCCCCACCCTCACAATCTCATCTAACCCTAATTACCTCCCAGAAGCCCCACCTTCAAATGCTATCCCATGGAGGCTTCAACCTTTGAATTTTGGGGACACAATCACTCAGTCCATAGCACACACCATCAGCAGTGCTTAGAGCCCTGTGTGGCTTCTCACATCTTTTTGCCTTTGCACGGGTCATTTCCTCAGCTGGAAATACCTTCATCTGTCTTGCTCTGTTGGCAAACTCATGCTTTAGGATTCAGCTCCAGGGATCTTCAAATCCCTCCTCAACCTTATGCCAGCTCCCCAGGGGGAGAGTCCCCAGTGCATGTCCGCCCTGCACCCACCACCCCACTGGTGAAGGCACACAAAGCTCAGGTGCCTCCTCCCCATCAGGTGGGGTGGAGTCGGCTTCCTGTCCTTCCAGTTGGGCTCTCCGGAGCCCTAGCCCACCAGCAGCAGTCAGAGAAGGTGTGCTGGATGAGTTAGTGAGAGCCAGAGCATGGGATTAACAGTTGGAAAAAGTGGGTTCATGCATTTACAGCCATGCACCCCATAACATTTCAGTCAATGGTGGACCACATACACAACAGTAGTCCCATCAGATTATAATGGAACTGAAAAGTTCCTATCACCTAGTGACATTGTAGCCATCGTAATGTCCTGGCAAATGCATTAGTCACATGTTTGTGGTGATGCTGGTGTAAACAAACCTGCCGTGCTACTAGTTATATAAAAGCACAGAGCATATAATTATGTATAGTACTTGATAATAATCATAAACAACCACACTACTGGTTTACGTATTTACTATAGTTTTTTGTCATTATTTTAAAGTGTAATTCTTCTACTTATTAAAAAAAAGAGCTAACTGTGAAGTGTTCTCAGGCAGGTCCTTCAGGGGACAGTCCAGGAAAAGGCATTGTTTTCTCAGGAAGTGATAGCTCCCTGCATGTTGTTGCCCCTGAAGCCCTTCCAGTGGGACAAGATGTGGAGGTGAAAGACAGTGATGTTGATGATGATCCTGACCCTGTGTAGGTCCAGGCTAATGTGTGTATTTGTGTCTTAGGTTTTAACCAAAAATTTTAAAAAGTAAAAAAAAAAAATTAAAAATTTTAAAAGTAAATAAAAGCTTAGAGAATAAAGATATAAAGAAAGAAGAAAATATTTTTGTACAGTTGTACAATGGGTTTATGTTTTAAACTAAGTTATTATAAGAGTTATAAAAGTTACTAAAAATTAAAAAGTATATAAAGTAAAAAAGTTACAGTACAGGTGTGTAGCCCAGGAGCAATAGGCCATACCATGTAGCCTAGGTGTGTAGTAGGCTGTGCCATCCAGGTTTGTGTTAAGTACACACTATGATGTTCACACAGCGAAATTGCCTAACAACACATTTCTCAGAATGTATTCCCATCCTTAAGCAACGCATGACTATACCACTTAACTAGCTTACTTCTCTGTCATACTCTCTAGTTGTAAGTTGGTCTGTGAAACTGAGGTAATTAAAATTGTTACTTTTCAGGGCTATTGAGAAAATCTGGTTAAATACCTGGAGGGGAAGAGCTTTGTAAATAGTAACATATTGTTTCATTCAAACCCATTAGAAAGCTTTTGGGAAAACATCTACATATATACACACATAGCGTACATGTGTGTATTCTTCCTTCCTCTACTGACGAGTTTCAGGGTCAAACAGAATGAATTTGGAAGCGGAACTACAGCCTCTTCTTTAGCTATGTAACTTTTAATCATTAATTTTCTCATTTGTGAAATCGATAAAATAAATATAGGATTGTTGGTGAGGACGAAATAACATAAAATAGCGAAATGGCTTAGTGCAGTGCCCAGCATATAATGAATATCTACAGATGCTTGTCCTTGTATCTGTACATGCCCCACGACCACCTGTGAGGACACAGCACCCCCGACTGTCCTCCCCACACTGAGCCGGTGCTCCTCACATCGTACCACTCATATTGGCAAATACGAATCACACACACAGTTCGAGATGGTCAGTTACCTTTTCTCAGGTGTTAATCTTACCTCTCCAACTGGTATGTTGGCTTCTTGAGCTGAGACAACCCCTCTCACCTTGCACCAGGCCCTGCCTGCAGTGAACACCCTCCCTGTAAATATCAGGTGAATGACCGTCATTATTTGTAGTGTGTTGGAGTGAGGACTGGGACCAAACACAGAAAAATTAGTCTGAAGTTTTGAGCAATAGTGGTGGCTTCACTGCAGCTCCTCGCCCTGCTCCGCTGGACCAAGCTCCACCCTTCTCTGCAAGTCGGAGCGGGGACGTGCAGAAGGAGCCCTCGCCAGGCCTGTCCTCTCCTCTCCTCCCCCTTAGCATTTCTCTCACTCATCTACAGATGTTAAACCTCCTTTGTAACACAGCATCATCTTTGTGTGAGAGCTCAAGGAATCCAGGATGGTTGGTTTTGCTTTTATAAAAGACCTCAAAGCAGACTAACTTGCAGAAATTTAAGGGCACCCTTCCTTCTGCCCCAGAAATAGGCACAGTCCTGGTCTCCCTCACCCAGCTCCACCAGGGGAGTGCCCCGGGGCTGGGTTTGGGCTTCCTACTCCCAGCCAGAGGGGGCCTGGTGTCTTTCACACACTCTTCCACCCCAGCACTCCCACCCTGCTGTGATCAGCTTACAGACTGAAAAGCAGGACACGTGGTTTGACAAAGGATTTTTTTTCCTCACAGTGAATATCTGTCTTTCTATGAAAAGTCTCACTAGGGTATAAACATCAAATCCCATATGTTACACATTACAGTGGATATACTTCATTGAAAAGGAAAAATAATACATGAGTGGAAATACAATTTTAGCTTTATGTGTCTGTGTGTGCATCAGGTAACTTAGTATTTAAACATTTTCATTCAAGATAGTTCTGGAATATTTAAGCCAACAACTGTTGTAAACATGCTTTGCAAGTAGACATTTGAAGGAGGGTTTCTATGTTATGATTAAATTTTTATTAAAAATATTGTTCTGTTGTAAAAGTTGTATAAGCCCATTATAGAAAATTTTAAATATTGAAAAAATATATTCTTTTTTTCACAATCTTAAAAAAGCAATGGCATTTGACATTTGGTTTTATTCCAAACTCTAGATGAATTTTATATCATTGTGGTTAAGAGAACATTATCTGGACACAGATTATCTTGGGTTTAAATTCAGGCTCTATCACTTACTAGCTGTGTGATTTAGGGCATGATACTTAACCTCTCTGTGCTTCTGCTCCCATGATCGATAAAATGGAAATATTAATAGTACTTACTACATAGAATTATTGCAAGAATATATGTAAAATATTAAAGTGAGCCACCGTATATGTGTTAGCTATTATTTTTATTTTACATAATGGTAATCATCTTATACATGTATTTTATATCATTTTCATTTAATGTTTTATCATAATTATTTCCCACATTTGACATAGTTTCTTATAACCATAATTTTTAATGGTTGCAAAACATTTCATCAGATTATAATTTAACTATCCCTCTATTACTGGACAGTTGATTCTAAGCATTTTTATTTTAAATAACACTGCCATAAATATCATCGTAGAGATCATTTTTTCATAGTTTGCATCATTTCCTTAGGACAGATTCCCAGAAGAGGAGTACTAGGGTCAAAGTTTACAAAGTTGCCATTGCTCATAACACATCTTGCCAAATGGCTTTCCCAGGGCCTTGAATCAATGTATATTTCCACCATAAAGTAAAACATGAGCGCTTCAGCTCACCCTCACCAGAACTGAGTTCTACCGTTTTTTTTTTCCCCAAAGTATGACGGGGGTACAAGTATTTTTGGTTACATGGATCACTTTTATATTACTTGAGTCGTGGTTATAAGTGTGCCCATCACCCAGATAGTGTCCATTGTACCTGTTAGGTAGATTTACGCCCATCCTCTCCTTCTCTCCCCCCTGCTTTGTTTCCGTTGAGTTTCACTTCCTGCTCTGCACATTCATTCTCATCGGTTAATTCCAATTTAATAGCGAGTACATGTGGTGGTTGTTTTTCCATTCTTTAGATACTTCACTTAGGATAATGGTCTCCAGTTCCATCCAAATTGTTGCAAAAGGCATTAAATCATCCTTCTTTGACTGTTTCTTAATCAGTAGGTTTAACAAGTTTAAAAAAAAATGACTTATTCACAGCAAAAATTGTTCAGCACTTCCTCGGCGCCAGGGATGCTGAGGCGGAGGCCATGGGTTCTGCCCATGCTCTAGAGGAAGAGACTGGACACGGACCTGACAGTCACAACAGTGTGATGAGTGCAGGAGTGCAGGGGAGTGACTCTCACCTACTCCAGGGAGGCAGGGAAAGCTTTGGGGAAGGGGCAGGCTTGAGTTCCATCTTGAATGAAGAACAGTAGTTAGCCAGGTAGAAAGGGCATGGGGGCAGGGGGTTATTCCACACCAAAAGAACAGCATGTGCAGAGGAGGGATGAGGGGGCCGGCCCGTTTGGGGAACTCCAAGGAATTGGGTACAGGTATGTTTGAAGGGGCATCGAGAGATGAGTCTGGGACCAGGGCATGCAGAGAAGCTGGGTTCTTTTAAAGTTATGGTCTTTAAAGGCTGCTTTTTATTTGTTGCTGGTTGGTTGATGTTAATAATAAAAGTAGCCTCAACAGAACCCTGCAAGAGTTTCTGACTGCATACGATCAGATTTACCAACTGGATCACAGTATCAAATATTGAAGTCACTTAGCAGTATGGATGCTTCACTAAACCAAGTTAACCTATAAACTAGTAGCAGCGGTGTTTCTAAAGGAGGTTAGCCTGGATTGTAGCTCATCTGGCAGTATAGTGGGGTACACAAAAAAGATCTTTGAAGTCTTCCAACCACCCCCTTCACTCCTTTTTTGTTCCTGTACTTCTTCCTCTTCCCCTCAAAATAACCTCCTAATACCACAGAGAAGGCTTGTTGGGACAAACTCATTCACAGAAGATGCTAGTGATTGGTTAGGAGGTCCATCCCTTACCTCTTCTGAACTACTGTTCAGAAGCATTTGGATTTTAGAGGTGGTCGCTTGGAGGTAGATATTTTTGCAACTCACACAATCTCCTATAGTGGAATTTCAGGTCAAGGCCACCAAGTGAAGAAGTTATTTAAGATTGGGGTGGGCAAGCAGGGCTTTCTTGCCTCTTCCATAGTCCAACATGGTGACAATTCTTTGTGCAAGTCCAGATCTGGATGTGACCTTTTGTCCCCCTCTCCAGGGCTTCAGCTCTGGGATTGCCTCCTTCATCTTATCTTCTAGGTGGAGCATGGGGTTAGCATCCTGGCATGGACTCCGCCTCATCATCAGCTGTTCCTAAAAGCTGGCTGGAGTCAGGACAATGACCAGTGGCTGGGAGGGTGAGGGCTTCAGTGAAGTGGCCACATTTCCATAATCTCAAACACACCTACATTTTGAGCTCTGGTTTTTTAAGAAAACAAATTGATATCTTTTCTACCTTCTCAGTAGGGAAAAAAAATCAATCTTGGACAGTGCCTTTTTTTCCTCACCTCAGAAAAACATTGTAATTCCTTCTCAGCAGATTTCCTAGATCTTAAATATCAGCTCAAACATTTATGCATGAAAAATTAGAAGCCATGAATGATGCATGCATTCTGGAAAGTCTGCTCGTAAATCTCCCCTCCCTCCTTTGGAAAGTCCCAGGATGGCAGCCAGAGCCGCATTTCCACCCCCTGTGTCAAAGCCACCTGAGATGAAATTTCTTATTTGTTTCTGACTAGCTCACCCTTTGCATATCCAGCCCTCCCTTAAGGCAGATAAGTCTGCTATTATCTTGTCTGAGATATTGTTCTTTTACTTGACCAGATTATAGCACAATTGTCAGTTTGCTCTTTAATAATACTACTTCACAGGGGATTTGTAAAGATTAATGAAATAATGTTTGAAAACCACTTGGAATTTGTATGCACTCTTTCTACTGAGGCTTGGGGGTTATTATTTCTTAGTGTTTATACTGTATTTTCCATGTAAGAAGTTTTAAGTGTGTTGCTAATGTTTGGATCAATTTGAGCTAGCTGCTGAAGCTACTGGCTGGGAGGGCCGCGAGGGGCCTGTGAGACTGTCTAGCCTCACCCTCTAGCTGAGGAGGCAAAGAGAATTCTGAGTCCTGGAGAATGGGGTTGTGCACCCAATGCCACACGGCAGCTTAGTGGCCAAGCTGGGTCTAGAATCCAGGTGATCCAGGTGCCTCGACTCCTTGTTCAGTTCTTCAAGTCTGTTTTAGGTTAACTGTGTCCCCTCCATCAAAATTCATAACTCCCAGTCCCTCAGAATGTGCTTTTATTTGGAAATAGGGTTGTTGCCAGTGCAGTTAGTTAAGATGTGGCCACACTGGAGGAGAGTAGGCTACTAATCTAACATGACTGGTGTCCCTATGAAAGAGGGAGATTGGGACACCAGCACGCATACAAAGAGAACGCCATGCGAACATGAAGGCGGCCATCTGCAAAGCAAGGATCCTTCCTCCCAGCCCTCAGAAGGAACCAACCCCACCAACACCTTGATTTTGGACATCTGGTCTCCAAAACTATCAGACAACACATTTTCATTGTTTAAACCACCTGCTGTGTAGCAGCCCCAGCAAACTAATGCAAAGTCTTTCCTACTTTTAATACTAAGTATTGCCTTTTAGCAGATGAAGAGATTAGGGGTTAATAAAGGGAGTCATTGACCCCAGGCTGGAAAGCCTGCTCTAGAGCCAAGTGAGGAACCCAGAGACAGGAGCTGCTGGCCTTCTCACTCCCCAGGGTGTCCCTCGGGGCTGCTGGAATTGGGCAGCCCTAGCTCGATGCCCCTCACTGTGGATACAGTCACCCGATACAGCCCAGAATGCACCCTGGTGCCCAAGGGTTGCTTCCGCCCTCCTTCCCATATTCAGAAAGTGGCAGCAGGACTGAGTGAGGCTAACAGCCCAAGGGCCCTTGTCACACGTAGTTTGACAACCCACTCGGGGTCTTCAGCTTCAGTGAATGGTGATAGATTCTGAGAGCCTCTTTCTCAAAGAGATGTTGGGATCTCAGAATCCATTCTCCCAGGACAGAGAACACCATCTGTTAGGGCTTGTCCTGTCCACGAGGGCTACATTAGTCACGATGCTCTAGAAGCTGAGTACCAGCTGCACTGCTTGTTTGGGAAGTCACTGGTGACACTGAAGAGGGCTCTTTCATGGAGTCATCAGGGAAAGAAGAGATGTGGAATGCAACACCCTCAGAACTGCCACACTGAGAAAAGGGAAAAGAGACCAGGAAAACCAGAACTCGAGGGCTCAGCACCCTTGAGGAACAAGCTTTTAGAGGTTG
Organism: Lemur catta; assembly: GCF_020740605.2. NCBI lineage: Eukaryota > Metazoa > Chordata > Mammalia > Primates > Lemuridae > Lemur > Lemur catta. The sequence continues at coordinate 21,635,380 of NC_059131.1, read as the reverse complement.
TTTATTTCCACACTGGGAAAACCTGAGTGCTTTTGAAAACCAGGAAAGGAGCCAGCCCCGTGAAAGCTTAAATGATACCTGAGGAGGCCTAGAAGGGTTAAGGCGCTTCCCAAGGCCACAGGGAGTGCGAAACCAAGTGAGGACGCCTGGCTGCAAAGAGCATCCAAACTGCCGTCCGTCCTTTCCACAGCACACAGCACTCCTGAGAGCAGTTGCTGGGTGTTGTTGGGAGTCAGTTAGCCAAACTTACACATTTAACCTCATCTAAAGCAATAATATCCACTAAATGATGGGTTTCACGTGCTAGTTATCTAATTATGTCCTTTATACATGTTCCGATAAATGCATAACTATTTTTAAAGAGTTTTATTTTTTAATCATCTTGTACATCAAGGGTAGCAGCCACCTAGTCCATAATATGGGCAGCTCTGCACAGGGAAGTGGCAGGTGATGGAAGGGCCCAGGGCAGAGACAGCATCTTAGAATCTGGGAGAGGAGAGCAGAGAGGGACGCCCTCCCCCAGAGTGAGGGCAAGTGGGGTCAAGGACAGAGCAACTCAAAATGGAGGTGAAAGAAGATGACGGAGCTCCTGCCCACTCACTTTAATTTGGCAACAAAACACTGTGACAAACTGATGACAACATGAAAGGAGCACTGAGTTTTAGATTTTAAATTAAAATTCTATTATAGTCCTCTGGGACTCAGTCTTGTTTGTCACAGAGCAAAGGTCAGTTGTTTCAGGAAATAAAAAGCTGGACTTTGAACCTCAAGTCTGGTACTTAAAACAGTATTGTAATTGCTGCTGGATTGGATTTTGAGGTTGACCTTTGATCCTAAAATGAGGCCATTCCCTAAACAAAGGCTGGTTTGATTGCTCAGCACTGGGCTGAATGTTGATCAGAAACTAAGAGCAGCTCTACAGGCCTGGCTCAGCCCCTCCACGGCAGCTCAACTTAGTCACCCTGGGGAAGGAGTTAAGGGATGGGCTAAGGCAGACTCTGCACCCCTCCTCCCCATATGTGACCCCAGAGCACCTGCCTACAGTCACCGCAGAAGGGTAGGTCTCCCAGCCCAACTGAGGTGCCGGAAGAGTTGAAGACACCCACAACTGGGTATGCTGCTATTTCAACCAGAAACTAGGTAGACAGATCCCACCGTCTGTTAATCCCCAGGAGAGAGGAAAGATAATGGTAATAATCACTGACGTGTTCTGTTAAAGAGAAGTTATTCTGACACTTGTTAAAATAGTGAGGAAGACTTTATTCCAGACTACTGCAATGGGGTGTTGCAGTAGGGGAGAGATTGGGCTCAATTCCAGACATAGCAAGGACCAGAGAGGATTTATCTCCAAGGAGCAGAATGAGTGGGTCTGGGAGGGGGGTGGTCCTTGTGAAAGTGACTTAACAAGGTTCTTGCTGAAACTGGGCTGGGCAAGCCAAAGACAGGACAGACCCCAAAATCAGGACGGGGGCTCAGAGGAGCCCGAGAGCATCTTTGTCAGCACTGAGTGCTCAGTAGGTGCCAGACACTGAGCTATACCCTTTGAAATGGAGTCCTCACACCGCCTCGTGAAGTAGGAAGGCTTATTTCAATGTGATGAAAGAGGAAACCGAGATTTGTCCCTTGCCTAGGGCCTATAACCAATCCAATGTTAGATTTGAGTTTGATGTCAGGGCCCTGTGATCCCCAAGCCCAAGGTTTCCCCACCAGATAATGCTTCCTGACACCACGTGTGGACTTCTTCTTCCCTCAAAGGTGTTTGTAAAAAGAGAAGACACTTACATATCTAGCATGGTCAACACCACATGGTACGATTTTGTCACAGCCTCTCCAGACCATTGGATTCTTGAATTTTACATCATCCTCCCTCTTACCATTGTGAGCGCCACACAAGTTCAACACCTGAGCCTACATTTCATTCCTAGATAGAAACCTGAGCAAAAATGCCTGGCAGCCCCGCCCTTTCCCCTCCCCTCACTGCTCATCACCCCTCCCCCTCTCTCCACGCTGCCCGTCCCCTAATCCCACAGGAGAAATCCTGCCCGCCTTCAAATTCCAGCTCACATGCCAGCTTCTTCCCGAAACCTCCCAGGAATTCCAAGCGGGGAGCTCTCTCCCCCCTTGGATTTCTCACGTTCTTCCTAATGCCCTAAGAGCTGTGCCTTCTCTCTGTCTTGTGACATACTTGTCTGTGACTCCACGGAGTCCCCCACAGAGATGTCAGCCCCACCAGGGCCGGCTCTGAGCCTCTTCACCCCTGGCTTAATAAATGTTTTAGAGTAGAAGTCCTTTAGGTGGGGCCCGGGCCCTGGCCTCTGTGTAGAAGATGTGGCCAAACCCTAAATGAGATTCAGAGCCACTGAAAGGCCTGAAGCTCTAAAGGTGTCTGCCCTGTCCCCCTCGGTATTAGCTAATTTGACTTCCTGGGGGTGAACTGCAGGTGGCAATCCCAGCAGCTCACGCACTGTTTGAAGCCCCCTATTCAAATAAACTGCCTTGGGAGGGCACGTTAGACCTTTAGCTCCCAACAGCATGGGGCAGGGGGAGGGGCATCCTTTCTTAGACCTCTCGGTATGAGCACAGGTGCTGAGTACCTGCTGTGTGCCATGGTGACGTGGAGCTGGAAGAAAAGTCAAAGATGAACAAGACCCAATCCCTGCCATGAAGGAGTCTCCTGGTCTAGGACGGGGATAAGGTGGAGGGTAGGGACAGGGCACATGGTACTGATAACAATAGTAATTATAAGGTGTCAGAAGATCTCTGATAATAATGAGTAAAATGTATTGAGAACTTACTACAAGCCAGACACAGTATAAGCACTTGGCAGAATGAATGCATTAGTTCAACAACCCAATGAGGTGGGCATTAATACTATCAATTTTTGATGAGGGAACTAAGGTATAGACAGGTTTAAATAATTTTCCCAAAGTCAAAAATGAGAGAAAGGTGGAGCTGGAATTTGACCCCAGAAAGTCTGATGCCAGAGTCCTGTGCTATAGAACAGAGAAAAGAGAGCTTAGCTTTACGTTGGGACAGGAGTCAGAGGTGGCTTGTTGTCTTGTGAAAATGTCACAAAGGAGGTGGCATTGTACTCTTCTTACATTGAAGAGTAAATGTCATTTAACCAGGTAGGAAGGAAGAGAACAGGGAACAACATTCCTAAAAGTCACAAGCAAGATGGGCACTCTGGGTCTTGCTAAAGAAAAAAAAAATTACCCATGATATTAGTTAAAGAGCCATAAGGCAGACTTTATCCAAGACAATTGCAGCAGGGATTTGGCAGTAGGGGAGAGAGATTGAATTCAACTCAGGGTACCACAAAGAAGAGCAGGAATTTATAGCCAAGGACGGGGTGGGAGGAGAGGGAGGTTGTCCATGGATGGAACATCTGGGGTAGGGGGATTTGGGCTAAACCCACCCAACAGGAGTCCTGCTAAAGATAGACCAGGTGATCAGACATCGCCTGGGGGTGTTGAAGGACGAGGAATTGGATCCAGTATGGAGAGTGGGGGACTCTGGATCCATCAGCCTGACAGGATTCTTGCCAAAGTTGTGCTCTTGGAGGCTATGCCCAGGGATGGGTCTAGAGGGGCTCTGAGGAGCCTGACCAACGTTTGATCAAGGGGAGAATTCTCCTCAGTCTACAGAGAGGAGAATCTTGAAGAAAAGCAACAGGCTAAGCAGGCCTGCGATGGGCAGGGCTGGAGAGGAGAGGACAGGAACCAACAATAACGGGGCCTTTGCCGGAGGCCTAATGTCATTGGAAATAGGCTAAAAATTTAGTCCTGAGGCAGGGATTATTCTCAGTGTTGAGCACCCTGAACTTCCAAGAGGTAGCGGCATGCAGAGCTGGGATTAGAAACTAGGTCCCACCCATGCCAGCACCACTGGAACCTGCTGCAGGGGGTGGTACTGAAGGTTTGGGAGGGAAGCGGCCTAGTCCGCGGCACCTGAGGACCCAAGGGTGCAAGAGAAGCAGGGCAGTGTCTGGGGAGGGAGCCTGGGGATGGGCAAAGGGAGCAAACTCTGCCCCTGGCTCCCCTCACTTTTCTAGGCCCAGACATCCCCAGTGAACCTCCTGTCCCATCCCACTGCCTGGGTAAGACCTAGGTGGGAAACCTCGGCTCCTGTCTCGTTGGCCGTTAGTCCCTGTGCTGTAGAGCTCTCCTTCCTCCTGACTTGCTGGAAGTGGGTCTGTCTCCACTTAGCCAGAGGGAAAAGCAAGTCGAGCTGAATCTGCAAAGCTAAGTAACCAGTTTACCGCAGGGCAGGAGTGAATCAATCTCAGTAATCGCATTTGGCAGTACGCAAAGCTATTTTGCTTGGACGGTGCAAATTCACTTCATGGTATAAAATGCTGTTTATTTGTTGTGGAAAAACACTAAACTCATCAGCACTCTACCTAGTGTTTAAGATTTCCATTCCATGGAGAACAAGGTCTTATTTTCTTAGTGGAAGAGATATAGATGTGTAAGGTTCTTGTGTCTATGCCATATCTGCCCCAGCTAAAGATCACCCATCAGCTGATGTCCCCAACAAGGAAGAACAGTGCCCAAGTCAATGAACTATGTTTCCATTTATACTCACATTTCCAAAGATGATTTTTAAAAGGAAGAGCTTATACCTTGAAAGGAAGCATCGACATCTGAAAATGTTAGCTAAATTAATTTCCTGGAGAGAAATGCAAAAGGGATTGAGGTGGTTCATTATGTTGAATCTCAAATAAACCTGGACAATTAAAAATGGAAAGGGAGCCAAAACTAATTAAAAGGGGAAGAGAAAGAAATGCCAGGCATCTGGGATAAATTTATTATTGCAGTTGAGCACTAAATTTAGCTCTAGGCTTCCTTGTGGTTCAGGCATTCAAAAAATAATTTGGGTTAATAAAGTTTTTTAGGTTCATTTACAGAAAGCTACCAATGACAACCATAGCAGAACACTTAGGACTGAATGATTAGTTTGGGGATTGAAATGTAAATAGGACTAGAATTCATGAACTTGTTCTCAACACTTTTCTTTTCTGATGAAGCTTGTGTTTGATCTTGTGCCTTCACACATGTACTCAGACCACCCATTGTGTGTGTACACCCAGAGGGAGAGGAGGTCATGTTCCCTGCATTTGGTATTTGTTTTGATTCCTTCCCTCCCAAATTGATCCGGAGTTGGTCTGGGGGAGATATGTAGTATAGAACTCAACCTTCCAAAGATACTAGAGGGAGACAGGAGGGAAGACAGCAAAACCACCTCCCAGCAGGGTGGGCTTGGCTGCCTTTTTCGAGGTTCGCCTCCTCGCTGACATCAACATCCAACCCTTAATAAGCATCGTGTAGCCCGCATTCCTGCTCTCTTCACCCCCTTTGGAGCTAAACTACCTGAAGTTGTTGCCGTCACAGACTCAATGGGAAGGCCGTCCTTCAGGGTTGGGACTGGGTGGAAACAAAGAGAAGTTCCCATGGGTTGGTGTTTGGGGAACCCAGGAACTGCTCCTGGAAAGAGAATGACTGCGGCGAGAACCCTCCTCTGGACAAGGGCGATTCCTCTGCTTCCTCTTCAGCTGGCTCAGCGCCAGTTCATCTCATGATCACTTTGGGAACCAGAGAGAACTTGTCTTTGTTTAACGTAGAATTTCTACGTTTGTCTTCTGTATGGAACCCTGAAATGTAGAAACAACTGCCAGGGAAGAGGGAGACCCAGAAAGCAGAATGAAATCCAGTTTATTAGGGGCTTGAATGATCATCCAGATTAAGATTAAAAAAGAAAAAAAGACACAACTAAAAGTGATTGGAGAATATGCAAGTTATATTTAGAAAGCCTTAATTTTTGTAATTTTTTTATTTTTAAAATCAGACATGCTTTTAGCATCGCTACTGAGATGGTGACTGCAAAGTTATAAACACAAAGGCATGAACAGGTCATTAATATGGAAGGCAGTGGGGGAAGGGGATGGGGAGGAGTGAAGGCAGGGGAGGGGCAGAGGGAGGGGAGGATACATTCTGAAGCCCACCCTAGTGGCAGGTCCCAATTTTGCTACTTCTGGGCCATATGATCTTAATCAAATCACCCTGTCTGGATCTGCTCCCATAGGAGGTCCTGGCATTGATTGTAGAGAAAGAACCTATTTGTCTGTATTGTTTGTTTATTTATTTCTCCAATTTCCACCTTCCTCAGGGTAAGTTCAGATGGTTGACAGAGCCATTTAAACTAACTGCTGATAGCAAACAAACAAGAAAAGGGAAAAACCAGGAAATTAAAACTCCACCTATCTCTTAGGGTTGTAGTAAGGATTAAGTGAAGTACTATTCATGAATGTGTTTGGTTTTTGGTGGGCACATAGCAGAAGCTCAGCCCAAGGTCAAGAGGAAGCATTGTAGGTTCTGCCCACACAGCTTATGGACAGCTGGAGAAAACTTTCATCTGTAGCCCCCTTTCCCTATGCACTGTCCACCCCCTCAATGTCAATCACTCTGACCATGGCACTCTCTGTGGCCATTCCCCTGCAGCCCACCCACCCCTGGAGACTGCCAGGGGAATCACGTGTGATCTGACGGGTGGCATTCTCATGCCTGCCTCTCTCCCACATTCTGTTGGTGTTAGTGACCCAAGTCACATTAAGGACACTTCTCATGCACCTTAGGAGCTAAAGGCTGAGAAACAGGCTCCAAAGGGGATCTGGGAGAATCTATTAATGATCCCAGACACTTCTAATAAATTTTTCAGTGGGGGCCTAGCAGAAGTACAGTGTCAGCAACTCCAGACTGATTTCAGTATGAATGAAATGTATTCACATAACAAAATTCACAAGCAGAACGACAGCATGATTTTATCCAGAGTCATTTTTTTAATTATTGTTGAGAGACAGAATCTAGTTATAGAGAAATGATTTGATGCTGATGCTCAGACTTTAACTGTAAAACGAGATACAGGGTAACATTTTCCCAATGACCTTTTCCTTCCATGGCACAATTAATAGATCTTATTTTTGTAGAGCTATGATCTTGTCAGTTTAAATCCAGCTTGTGGACCAAACTGGAGAGAAACCTTCATCTCCAACAGATCGAGTGCTCCTGTCTGCTGCTGCCTGGCTGGTGTGAGTGGAATTTTAGCTTTATCAGGCCTGCAGTGGAGCAGAAATAATAAACATGGGATTCGAATGAGGGGAAAGCAGAAAGTAGAACTCATCTAAGAAGAATGAAACCCTTTAAATGAAAGTGCATCTTTCTCAATAATAGGAATTCTAATGTTCTTGGAGTCGTTATTATAATAGCTTTCTCTGGAGTGTGCAATATGTTAAAGAATCCAAGTCAGAGCAAAGGACGAGCAGCCCAGAATCATTTGTCCTCCCAGCCAACCGCAAGCCATTGGCCATCCATATGCCTTGGTTTCCCCATCCATACCCTGGCAATGGCAGTACTACTCTATACTCCTCTTGCAGCCTATGAATAAATAGCAAAGATTTACTAACCTGTATCTGCTTTAATAGCCAACAAAGTTATACTGGTATTTAGGTCCAACATGAATGGACTAAATGCTCTTTTCTGTGTCCACAGGCCCACTGGAGGGCCTGACAAATAAGTAAAAGATGAGATTTACTTGGAATAGGTGTTAAGGACAAAACCAGGACCAATGTATGGAGGCTTTAGGGAGACTGGTTTTGGCTCAACCTAAGGAAAGTTGTATGAGAGTAAATATGTTCTGTTGGTAAAGGGGTGCAAGTGAAGGTAACTCACATGTCACAGATGTTTCAGGGATCACTGCATTGGTACAACATGGTGGGATACTATGACATTTGAGATCCCATCCAGATCTAAGATTTGGGGTTCCAAATTGTTATTTCCTTTGAATGTATGGATGAGTGAGAGGAAACCTCTAAACAATAGCTCTTAATACTTCCCTTCTGTGGGCCACCAGGAGATGATGTTCTCACAGAATCCCCACCACTCCCACTTGCCACTGTGTAATGGAATCTTCTAAACATGTAAGGGCAGCTTGCGATGCTTTGAATGCTTTGGACTGGGCATGAGTGAGAAAGGACCAAAACAAAAAAACAAACAAAAAACCCAAAAACAAACAAAAACTCCTCACCCAGATAAAGCACAGGCATTAGAAACTGGAAATGCAATTATGAGAGAGCAGCCAGTAGATACTGGGATGCCTCACAAAGTGCCCAAGATACCCAACACTCAGCAGTCATACTTAGAGAGCTGAGGAAGTTGCTTTAAATGTGAGGGGTAAATTCATTTCTCACTGCAGGAGTCCCCTGTCTAAGAGTTATGTCTCAGAGGGAGTGGTGGCTATTTAAGCACAAATATCTTCTTGGTCTCAATGGGTCATTGTGATGGTGGTAATGGGGGGCCATGGGGAAAGCCTGGACTAGAGGCCAAGGAGCAGGTTGCCATTGTTCATTTGAAATCAGTCTCCACTGAAAAGGTCCAGGAGAGCAGAAATGGAATCTGCGTCTACACTGCTCATCACAATGCCTGGCGTTTAGTAGAGACTCAATAAATGACCTCAGCTGTGCCACTAACAAGCCATATGATTTGGGACAAAAAGACCTAACCTTAGATTCTCCTGCTATGAAATCATGATGATCCCTGGAACCCCATATCAGACAATTCACACCTTTATTCATCCATCCTAAAGCATTTACTGAGTGCCTACTATGTGTCTTGCAGGGCTCTAAGCCCCGGGATTATAGCCAAGAACAAATATCCCTTGCCTCCATGAAGCATATGCTCTAGTGAGAGGGGACAGGCAATTAACAAATAACCAAGCAGAAGTGAGTATATCGGATGGTAGTAAGTGCTAAAAAGAAAAGGAAGTGTGGCAAGGTAGAACCAGAAGGCAAGGACAAGAGGCGGGTTTATTCATACATATGTTTATAGAGAGTGTTCAGGGAGGACCTCGCTGATAATGTGATATTTTAGCAGAAACATGAAAGAAGAAATGCAAGTGGACTTCTGGGGAAAGATCATTCCAGACAAAGGATAGAGATAGAAGTGGAGGAATTGTCAGCAAGCACGTGGCATTTAAAGCCATGAGACAGGGTAATATCACCAGAGAAAGTGTAGGTAGAGAAAATCATTCCAGCAGGGCTTTGAGGAACCCAACAGTTAGAGATCAGGGAGGTAAGGGGGACCCATGCAGTAGCTGAGGGAGGAGGTAGGAGGAGGGCCAGGAGAGAGTAGGGTCCCAGAAGCCAAGAGAAGGAGGTGTATGGGAAAGGAGGGTCATTATCTGTGTAGAATACTGCAGATATTTTGAGATGAGCCTTGACCATTGGGTTTAGCCAGTTGGAGGTCATGATGACCTTGACAAGAGCCATTTCAGGGGAGTGATGGGGGAGAAAGCCTGACTAGAGTGGGCTCAAGAGAGAATAGGAAGGAGGGATTGGAAAAAACAAGTATAGACAATGCTTTAGTTCTACTGCAAATGTCAGCAGAGAAATGGGTGGTAGGTAGCTGGATGGGAAAGGAGTTCATGAGAGGGTTTTATGTCTTCTTTAAGGTAAGAGATGTTATATTTCTGTGCTCATAGGGATGATCCAGTACAGTGAAATATGACGACATTGGAGGAAGAATCCCCTGCCTACCAGGGATTGTTACCACCTCCTCAGGGAGGGGGGTCTGCTCCCCTCTGCCACTCTGGCCTCAGGGGAAACCACAACCCCTCCCTCAGATGTCATCAGCAAAACTGGCACTAGACTGGAAAATCTAAGCAAAGCCTGTCTACAGGCTTAGAAAAAGCTAGATAGAAAATCAATTCAAAGAACAGTAATAAGCAACAAGATTGGTGTTTCACCGAGTGTGCTCCCTACGCTCCACGGAATGTTGATGGGGTCAAGTGAGTCTGAGGAATGCTGAGTTAAACAGAGTCAAGCAGACATGTGTGCTGCAGGACTTCTTGGAGGCTTTAAAAGGCTAGTGAGGACTGTGAATTTCCAAGAGGGGCATCAGGTGTGAAGAATTTCCCCTAACATATTTGAGGAAGTAGCACACAGGACTAGTGTTGCAAGACACACAGTACAGGAAAGAGTGAACTATTAATAGGTCAGGGGTCAGCAGAAGGACCAGATAATGAATATTTTAGGCTTTGTAGGCTATGGTTTCTGTTGCAACTACTGGACTCTGCTATTGTAGCACAAAAGCAACCATAGACAAGAGGTAAACAGATGGGTGTGGATTTGTTTCAATAAAACTTTATTTACAAAAACAGGCATCAGGCTGGATTTGGCATGAGAACCATAACAGTTTGCCAACCCTTGAACTAGTCAGTCTGCCTTGAGAAATGAGCTCATTCTCTTTCAGGGGTACCCAGTCCTGGCTACCTCTCTGTGGCAGGGGCTAGTGTTTCTCTATCTTTCACTTAGGAGAACCCTCAAACACATTTAAATCCTTTGAAGTTTAGAAGGGAGGCCCAAGACCTGGAGTGGACCATAGATTCCCATCTGTTTCTGGGGACACCAGAGGTATCCACCCTCTGTGCTGTTTCCTCAAGACAACTGTTTGGGTCCAAACTGAAAACAACTCTCCGTGATCAAGATTGTGGCTTATGCAGTAGCCCTTTTACCTACTTGTATCTCATTTCCTTGTTCCTGTGAGGGAGACAAGGAAAGTAAATGAATATCCACCATGTTGGCTTCTCATTGTTTCTATTGAAAGCTTTAGTGGAAAACTGAGCCTTGAAGCCACAGCATATGAGGAATGGTTAGAGAATGTCAGCTTCTTGGATCTGGAAGAAGAAGACTGGTGAGGTTATGAGGGAGTGGCAATGGGATGGGAGGTAGGGACAGGTGGGATGATTGTGCAGCTGTTTCATGAAATGAAAATTAAACTTCTCCTTTGGGACCCAAGGAGAACGGAGACCATCAGGTTAGACTATGCAAGGCAAATTTCAACTGATGATCAGGAGTCATTTTGATTTTGTCAGAGGGGTGAGGAGACAGCATCTATGAGCACTCAAGCAGAGTCTATGGAAGGGACACTCAAAATTCAGGTGTGAAGATGGGCTGGTGTTATAGTTTAGGCTGTTGTAACAAAGTACCATATACTAGGTGGCTGAAACAACAGACACGATCACAGTTCTGGACATCGGGACGCTCCAGACCAGGGTGTGTTCGTGGTCAGGTTGTGGTGAGGGCTGTCTTCCTGGCTTGCAGAGGGCTGCTTTCTCACCATGTCCTCCCATGGGTGAGAGAGACAGAGCTCTGGTCTCTCTTCCTCTTCTTTTAAGGACACTAATCCCATCATGAGGGTCCCACCCTCGTGATATCTCCTAAACCTAATTACCTCCCAAGGGCCCATCTCCAATACCATCACATTGGGCCTTGACCTGTAAATTTTGAAGGGGCACAAATGTTCAGTCTATAACAGTGGGACAACCTTTAAGGCCCCTTGCAATCCTGAGCATTTATGAGATTGAAGCTATTGACTCAAGTATGGTTTCCTTTGGACTGTAGATTATTGTTTCCCCATAGTGTCCTACCACTACTCTGGCCTCTGTTGTCATTCAACATCACCTATATTTATTGGTTGGAGTGACATGTGTTGGAATATCCCAACAGCAATGATCGAGGGGTGGATTCACCAACTTTCCAGACACTTGAATCAACACCAGTGTTGCCACCTTATATAGCTCTGGTTGGAGCAGGGTGAGCTGAAGGAAGGCACTCTAATCCAGGGACAATTGTCTGCCAAGGCCTGTGGCTTTGTCCCCATGTCATAGTTGTGAACAGGAACAAAGGCAAGGTCTGAAAGCAGAACAATGTAGTGTCAGAACATGAAACTCCTAGGGTTGTTGCATTTTGTAATGGAATGGAAACCAGACCAAGCTTTGGCACAAACAGGACGCATCAGGCCTCTTTTCAGCAGAAATGCTTTTATCCCTTTAAGAGTTTTTTCTCAGAGACTGTTCAAAGTGGCTTTTCACAAAGCACCTTTTATCCCAGGTCCTCAGGATATTTACCTATCACAGATACCCAGAAAACCTGTGGAGGGGGCCAGGTTAGGTTCTGGGCCATGAGTTTTGCAGTCCTTGTTGTAGTTTGGAGAAATTCGATATATAAAAACCCTACAGGAGTTTGAAAGATCTGAGTTTAATCCCTGACACATGCGTGAACTTCAGCACTTCTCTGCTGCTTCTCTGTGTTGTAACTACTGTCTCTGCCATCGTAACACAAAAGTGCCATAGATAACATGTAAATGAATGAGCATGGCTGTGATCCAATAAAACTTTATCTATGACCACTGAAATTTGGATTTCGTGTAATTTTCACATCATGAAATATTTTTTTCCAATAATTTAAAAACATAAAAAAACATTCTCAGCTCTTGGATCATACAAAAACAGGCAGTGAGCCAGATTTTGTCCACAGGCTGCAGTTACCAGCCCTGTGCTAGACCCTGACTGACCATGACGGATGTGGTCCTGGCCCCTGTGGCATTTACTAATGGGAGAAATGAATATTAAACAAATAATTTGAAGAGTTTTTCATGTAATCACTAATTGCGTAGGAAATAAAATAAAGGGTGTTATTAGGAATTATAACCAGGAAATATCATTTAAATTAGAGCTTCAGCGAATCAAATGGGAGCAAAGATTTAAGGATGTAGCCAGGAAAGAGTGGACAACAAAGGAAGCATCCCAGGCAGAGGGGCAGTCATAAGCTCAAACTGATAAACTGAGTGACAGTTTTTACCCTTTGCCAGCAAGATGCTTTCAGAGAGACCGCGTGGTGCCCGGTGTGAGGGATGAATCCATCTCCAAATGTGGCAGACGCTGTTGCCCAGCCACAGGAAAGGACGATCCCTCTACCTTCCTTAGTGTCCACGTGTGTTTTCACAGGGCCTCGGGACTCTTTACCTTGGTCTTTATACTGTGGCTCCTCCCCTGGGAGGCAGGTGAGGGTGAGTGACATTATGAAGCAAACAGGACTCTGTGTGACTGGGAGTCTGGCATCCCAGGTTCCAGATCCAGTTCCACCTCCACCTTGTCACGTGATGCTAGGCATATCGCTGAACCTTTCCTAAACTGAAAAATAAAGAGACTTTATGTTAATATATCAGGAGTCTCCAGAAAGGTGACCTGGTGGGACCTCAAGCTCCTTTAACCAGATCAGCCCCACTCCTATCTGTCTTATGTATTAAGGAGTTCATTCAAAATAGAGGTCCAGGGAAAGCCCACTGGACTCAATGACATCTGGGGCATCCCCAAGCCTGGCCCTCTGTGATTCCACAGTCTCTTCTCCAAGGCCGTCCATGTTGGATCCTGAGTTAGGTCTGGGGCCTCCTTGAGGCAAACGGACCATGGGAGTGAGCAGCCAAGCTCTCCCTGCAATAAGAATCAGGGAAAGTGAAAATAGCAGGAGACCCCAAAAATACCGAGGTTGCTCTGCTTTCAGTTGCCTCAGAGGCACCGCAGGCAACTAGTGACATAAACTAGGTGTTAGCCCTTTACAGTCTCAGTAAATCCACATCCTGCCCTGAGGCACTCGCACGCCCAGGACACTGAGCTGGCAGAGTTCCTGTCCCCCTCACACCTGCAGGTATCCTCAGAGACACCCATCACTCCCCCAGCTCTGTCCAGTGTGAACACGTGCCTTTCAGAGCTTCGACATCAGCTCGATCCTGATGGGCCAGTGAGCTTTGGCCTCTGAGTCTGGCAAGGGGCATCCAGGTAGACAAGGTTCTGGGCCCTCTGTTGATATCCACCCAAACCCAGCCCAGCACCACTCCCCGCATAGACTCCGCGCCCACTCACATGACTTTCCTGCCTGCTTTTTTCTCCTTTGGGGATCGCTTCCCACAGCTTACGTGGCTCTATGGAACACTCAGAGAAGCTGAGTGAGCACCATGATTCTGCCCTGTCCTCTCCAGGCGGCTGTCACACTGTTACTCTGACACCCTCACCGAGACAAATGAAGTCATGAGAACCCAGGCCGTGGGGTGCACCTGCTTCCCCTGGTGATGCCCCAGCTGCTCCCCTGGGATCACACTGCAGTAACAAAGTCTTTCACTCATATCCTTGCAGTTGATACTCAAGAGGACCCTAATCCTATAGACAGGCAGAGGAGACATGGTTGTCCCCTATGACATATAGGGAAACTGAGGCACCAGGATCAAGTCATTAAGAAAGAATGGAGATAGAACTGGTGCCCAAAGTCTTAATTAAGAAGTGAATTAATATTTGTAAATTGCTTAGAACCAATCTGGGGGGCTTGCTGCAACACCAGGCCCCTACTCTCTGGTTGCCCCAATATTTTTGTATTGCTCACAGAGGCCATTTGCCAAGCTCTAGATTGGTGAGTTTAAAACTACTTTTGGAAGAGACATCAGAGAGAACAAATTTCTCTGCATACAGGCAGAACTGTGTGCAAATGCAATTCTGGTTATTTTGAGCTATTTTACAGTGAATTTGAGTTCCAGAAAAGAATAATAAAATAGATTATGAACCCAATTTGGAAAGCTTTAACCCAATATATTTGGTGACCCAAGCAGCCCTCTCCTTTCCACCTAGATGGATGTCCCTCTGGGCTTGGCTGTTAAGAAATCTGCTGTTAAGCCCCAGCAGAGATATTGAGGCCTTTCTTAGTCCTCCAAGCTAAGCTGCCTATTTCCAGAAATAGGGCCTGGGTTCCTTCCAGACACCCCCACCACCATCTTCTGCTCTATTTATTTCTGTTCTGTAGTTTATTTATTAATCCAGCTCTTAAAGTGACCCCAGCCCAATCCTTTGACTGTATCATCCTACCTCCCGCTCCCAAAGAGTTCAGCCCAGCCTGAATGCTCTCAGTTCTCGGGGCCACCCCTACCATGCAACCAACATGACACTGCACACAAGCAGCCTTTAGCTATGTGCAGCTGCCATGGTCACAGTCTGGACGGCTTGCCTGTCCATCTCCCAGAATGTGCAGAGTCTATTTCTCTCATTTGCTTCTTCTCTAATTCCAGGAGCTGCTTATTTAACCTCAGCATTTTGTTTCCTACATAAACAATGATTCATTGTCATATTCTACATTTACAGCCTTCATGTTCAAATTTTCTAAGTGTTTTCTTTTTGGTGACCACCTCTTCCTATTCCGTAATTATCTGTCCTTTTCCATGGATGCTATTACCTCCTTTATCAATTTGAGTTTCGTAAAGATACTTGTATAAGACCAATTTAAGGTTATTTTATTATCTCTGTTTCCCCATGTGAGTTCCGTTTGTTGTCTGCCTTTTGTGGTGTTACTTTCCCACAGGCTTTGGAATTTTTGGTTTATGAACTTGTCTTCCACCAGAGGCTTCACCTCTGAGTATTGTGGGTGGTGTCCCAGGAAAATGGTGTAGGGGGCCTCAGCCCTAGGCTTGGGGGAAAGTGGCTCCCAGCCAGGCCTGTGCTGCCCACTGCTTTGGCCCACTCCTGGATGAGGGGTGTAGTTCTGAGCTCCATCCTCACTGATATGGGTTCTGGGCCCTGGTGTCCTGTGAATAACAAATTCCTCACCTAGACACAAGCAAGCAGCTCAATACCACCCCTAAGCTTGGGAAGATGGCAGGGGTGGAGGACAACACCACTTAGTTCTCCAACACCGATGAATGTCGTGACCCAGCCCGCAGCCTCATGAGGGTGGTCTCAGCCTTACTATAGGCAAAAAGCACTGGCCCTGTTGTCTATTATGGGTTCCCTTTTTTCTTTTCATTCTTTGGGGTTTAAGAAATCCTCATTTTGGTCTTGTGAGATGTTGCTTTCTTGCTTTTGAGTATGGATATATATTAATAATTGTTAACTCTTATTACACTTAAATATTTTTCTACCTTTTCCTGAGTTTGGTATGGAAAAGTGAGGTAACAGCTTATGTTCAATTTTCTATCTTGAACTTCTAGAACACTTAAGGTCAAGTTCAGATTTTTCCCTTCTGGTCCAGGCAGGTCCCTGAGAACCTGCATTTTACTCCAGGCCCTGCAGACAAAGTCCTGGTCACATTCTTGTACTCCAAGAGCCAACTCATTCAACAGCTTCATTTAAAATCTCTCTTGGTACTTCACAATTTCAGTCTCCAGCCTTCTTTAATTAGGATACCACATCCCCTACTAAGGAATTTTTCAGCTTAAAAACATGCTATCAAGTGAGACAGTCACCATCCTATTCCTGGCAGTTAGTTCCTCATTGACTTTGAAACATTAAAAAGTACTTAAGAACTCACATTTTTATTTTATCACATCAGGGATTGTCCCTTATACTAAGGATGTTCTTGTTACACCATGGGCTTTTCAATTACATAGCACTCCTCTAGGACAGAGTGTAATATTTTTTTGCAGAGTCAGATATTTAAGTGAATTTTATTGTCAGGTTTGCTATGTAGTCATTTTAAAGCCAGCCACTGTTTCTTAAGCTACCTCTGAGGGTAACTTATCTATTGATGACACAGCTATATCTTTTTACAGGGTTCCACACCATACAGCTTAAGTGCCTGGACACTGTTATTTTAAAGTGGAGGAAAAAATTTTTTTTTGTCTGTGATTTTTTTTATGTATCCTTTTATATGTAGGCCATATATTTTGCCATAGGGAACTAAGGAGATGGCTTAAGGTGCCTTGTAATTTAAAACATAATATTTATTTTTATAATATAAATTCTATGTTTATAATATTCAATTTTCTCAGTAATAAAATCAAGTCATTCTCATTATAGAATATTCATCAAATACACAAATGTATAAGATAAGAAAGTAAAATCATACTCCCATTACCCAGAGGCTCTTAATCACTATTAATAATTTGGAACATTTCCTTCTATACTTTTTCTATGGACATCAGTGTACATGCATGTTATAGATTCCATGATTGGAATCTGATTATGTATAGCTTTATAGCCCAGCATTTTCACTGAGTGTCCTGTGATTTTAAAACCAGAGCCAGGTGTACTTTGCTCTCTTGAACCGTTACTGCTCCCCTCCTCCTTATGAGATGGTGAAGCCACAAGCTTTCATGGTGTCCCTAATAAAAAGTGTTGGGTTAAGAACAATGTGCTTTAGGATCATACAGTGCCTTAGTGTCACCCCTAGTTTTCTATAGTGGGTCCTATTACACTAGTGCAAAAACACCAATGTTTTTTCTTTAATAATACTCTCTGAACCTCTGTTTTCTCCTCTATAAAGTGAAGAACTAGAGCAGATGTCAAAACTTAAACAGAGCCCTGGCACGGTAGCCAACATCATTTGGCAGATGCTGGCTGCGGCCCACACCACTGCCCTCAGGAGAATGGTGTTCCCTGCCCACCCCACCCCCTGAAACCCTCCGCAGCCTGCACCTCGCCCGCTCTGCTGCCCCCACCACCCAGGGCCAGAGCCCTTCTGTGCCTCCCCGTCGGTGAAGAGGAGAGAGACAGCCCCAGGAGCCGCCAAGGTTTTAATTAAACATGACTCCAGCCTAACAGCAGTACACATTAAGACTTTTATTAAAAACACTGTGAAGGTTCCACGTTAATCAGGAAGCCACATCTTCCCTTAATGGACAGCATGACTCATTAGATCACCAGAACCAGTTGAGACCTCTCAGCTATCAGATTTTTATTTTTTCCCTTAATGTAAAATCTGTGTGAGTCACCTTTCATGTTAGGAATTAGTAAATTTATTGTTATTCGATTGGTTACGCGATTTTAAGAAAAGGGCACTTGGTTTGGTGGGGGAATTTCTGATGACGCCATGGCAAATGGGATGACTCGGCACCAAATTAGTGGCATCTGTTCATATTCTTATTTGATTTATCACCTTTCACATGGCTTGAAGCACCACAGATATGATGGCTCTGAGGAAGGGCACTAAATCTCCTCTCCCTCACCACTCTGTTGACAGTAGCTACTTAAGTGAAGCTTGATTTGTAAGGCTGGCTGAGCTTGCTGTCCACTCCCATCACTGCCAGTCAGGGGGGTGGATTTCCAAAAGACTGCCCCCTTTCCTTCCAGTCTCCTTCACCTAACTTTAAATAATAGTCTCATCTTGCCCAGGTACTTTCTTGTGGCCTTAAGGAATTTCATTGACTCTGTCTTATTCCCGATCTCGGAGAGCAAGTAGTATTTTTTGTGTTTGTTTTGAAGTGGAAGATGCTAAGAGATATAGGTACTGACTGGCCCATAGTTACACAAACTACGGACCCCATGGCCTAGGCTAGAATGTTCCCTCTGGGAAGGAATTCAGTACCAGGCAAGGCCTCTTTGGACCCCTCCACAAAGGGTGATGATGAGAGACCTCATGGACCACTTTATGAGGTCTGACTTCATTCAACACATGGTAGCCACAGTCTCATACTGTCCACAGTGCTATGGGGAAGGTCCCCACGTGTGGTCCTGGTTAGGAGTCAGGACCTGCCCCAGTGTGCCTAGGAAATTTTCAAGCGGCCAGAGTCCTTGCCACCATGCCAACGTTCTTCTAGAGTCTGTTTTCTCAAAGACTGTTTTGCCTACAGCCAGTCCCTTTCTGTTAGGGTTCCCCCCTGGGTTTTACAATCAAGTCATAAATCCCTAACATGACTCAAGGCCCTCAGAATCTGCTGAGCTCTTCAGCTTCTGCTTTCCCCTCTCCACACACCCACCCACCCCAGCCATTCTCAGTTTCTATCATTCCTTTAGATGTCTTTACTCTCCTCTTGCCTCCCAGTCTTCTGACACATTGCTTCCCCTGCCAGGAACATGTTTAGGTAAGGAAAGATGGTTTGGGAAAAGAGATGGTACTTTGTTTTGGACACGTTGAATGAAGGTGACAGTGAAACATTTAGGATGTCTGCACACTACTAAAAATACAGGATGTGGGGGAAGCAAGATATTGGGACTTAAGCTGTGAACCCAAGAGTCATTTTCAGAGAGAGGGCAATTGAAGCCATCGATGGGAATATAGGGAGAAGTGCACAGGGGCCCAAGCAGAGCATCTATTGGGATTAGGGAAAGAAAAGTCTAACAGAAGGGGATGGGAGAGGCAGGTCGAATGCAGGGCATCAGAGGTGAGGAGAAAGTGACAATAGTGTATAACAGAAAATAAGAGAGGAGCTAACATTTGTTGAGTGTCTATTAGGTGCTAACTCTACAATAGGTGATTTATATGCATGTAAATGGAATTCAAACCTAAAGCTCATGTTATCTCCAATATATCCCCCAAAATTATTCTAGAGCCAGATATTACAGAGAGATCAATAGGATAAAGATTGACAACAATCATTGAATTCAGCCAAAAGAAAGCATTGATAATTATCAGCAGATGAAACAATGTTGAAATGAGGTCTCATTTTTAAAAATATTTATCTTCTTTGGGGAACAGTAGAAGAAGCTAGAAATAAAAAGGTTCTATTCTTAACTATTCCATTAATTAGCTAAGTCACTAATGTATTTGACCTCAGTTTCCACTACTATGAAATGAGATAAATTATTAAAGGATTTGTTCCTCCAGCTCTTATTGGAATCTATAATTCTAATTCTGTGGATTTTGCTGGAAATGTATGTACCTGGCATAGCACTATACAAGGCATAAATGTTGTTCACTATTGTGTCCACAGTACCTAAAACTGTCTGGAACATAGTAAACACTAAATATATATCTGTCACATATATAAACTCAAGTCATTTTTATTAATTTAGAAGTATAGGTATTATCATATTGGGAGCCTAGATGGTTTAAGACAGTATACTAAAATCAAATTTCAGGAATAATAGAGGTAAAAATTTGATAATTCTGAAATTCTTAAAATAAAATAGATATCCAGGTATAATTTCATTCCAATTATAAAATATCATAAAAATAGAGTTAAAAATTGAGGAGCTGAGGCAAAGTGTGAGAATCCCTGGCCAAAATTGCTCTGCCTTTAAGGTATTACAATCAGAAAGATGTAAGTTAAGCACAGTTTGCTAGATATCTCACGTATCAATAGTCAGAGTGTTGGATTCATTTGGGGAAAAAGCCCAGACTGCAACAAAAACAGTTTAGTACTATATTTTGGGCCAATCATTTTAGATTATACTACAACCTGCAATGATACAGACCTTTTATATGTATTTACTTCTCATTTTAAAAGTAACTTTTTTCTAGTTATAAATTGGCCCCTGTTCATTGTATAACAGTTTGAAAATATAGGACTGTAGAAAGAAGAAAATAGAAACTACACATAATCCTACTGCTATGGTCTAAATATTGGTGTCCCCTCAAAATTCATATGTTGGAACCTAATACGCAATGTGATAATACTAAAAGCTGGGGCCTTTTGGGAAGTGATTAAGTCATGAGGTCTCCACCCCATGAATGAGTTTAGTGCCCTATAATAGAGGTTGAAGGGAGTTGCCCTGCCCCTTCCAGCATGTGAGGACATATAGAAGGTGCCATCTATGAGGATCAGGCCATCACCAGATGCCTAATCTGCTGCCACATTGATCTAAGACTCCCCAGCCTCCAGAGGTGTGAGCAATAAATTTCTATCATTTATAAATTACCTAATATAAGGTATTTTGTTGTAGCAGCCCAAATGGACTAAGAAACCTCACTAGCAGTGATGTCCTGTTTTACTATTAAATATCTTGAGTGTTCTTTCCAGTCTTTGTTCTAGGACACTAATTTTTACAGTAGCTCCTTAAACTGAGGCTGATTTGGCCATTGGTGGTGAATCAACAACTGCGAGACCCAGTGACCCTTAACTCTTTACCTCCCACCTCTACCTTTTGAGGAATGAGGACCGGGCTCAAATATCTGGGGTCCTGGGTCCAAGTGGACACTCTTGTTTACTCACAACTTCCAAACATGGCCATAGCCACATTTTCTCATTGTCAATCCAGGTTGCAGCTTCTGGAGCACAAGATACCTGATCTCCATCCGCACTTCATTTATAACAGTGTCCAGGGTTCTCTTGCTTGCTTTCTTCGGTCCTAGAATTCTCTGAGCTTTAGGAAACTTCTTGCCTATGCTACACCTTGCAAGCCACCATTTTGTCCCATTAGACTTGTTTTATTGGCTTACTCAGTTTTTAAATTTATAAAATTCTTCCTTTAATTGAGAATGTTTTGTTTTCTTTCTCTGTCTGCCTTTCTGTTCCCTACCCGCATGTTTTCTTACTGACTGAGAGAGACTTTTAAGTCTGTTACTACATCACAGAGCAATCTCAAATTCTAATGAAATAAGCAAATCCAGATGAGGTAGCCACCATCCAGGGCCCTGGCTTCCAGCTTGGTCACTCTGAAACCAAGAGCTACTCTAGCAAAAGTGAATGTGTTTTCAAATATCTGGAGAAGAAGAAGAAAAAAGTAGAAAATCGTTTTAATATTTCCTAATATTGAGATAGTATGCTTCATGTAATCTAAATATTTAAATATTCATCTACTTGGCATCACAATGAAAAAACATCTGAGTGAAGGATTAATTTTCACTTTTCATTCAGATATTTTAATAGTGTAAAAAGGTTTAGATGCATGACTTCCTTTCCATTTAAAATTATTTCTTGTAAATATCCTATTCCCTCTGTTCCTTCCTTTTGCATTTTTATCAGGGACTTCATTTTTTCAGCCTCCTTTGACTTCCTCCCTTGTTTTTGTTTAGAAAAATAGAGGTCTCAGCTTCAATGCATTCTTTTTGAGAGAATTAAAAAGAGAAAGAGAAAATCCCACCTGCCCCCCAAAACACACTGTAGCCATATCACCAGTGGTGTGCCTGTGCATGTTTAACAACTGGCTTTCCAAAAAAGTGGGGAAATCTTATCTGTAGTGTTTGCCTATTTCCATAGTGTAAATATTCCCACCATGGCTGACTTCAAACTACTGACGTGATATTTCTGAATGTGAAGTTAGGAAGAAATGCACAGTTTTCACCATTATATAGTATTTCCACCATATGGATATAATACATATATAAATATATAACTGTAAAAATATAGATACTAGTAAATAATTAGAAAGTGATGAGTTTTGAGCTTTTTATTTATTTACCTTTGTTTTTTAATATGATTAATTAAACCTCGGTACTGTTGACATTCTTTGCTGTGGGAGTCTGCCCTGTGATTATAGGATGTTTAGCAGCATCTCTGGTTTCTACCCGTTAGACACCAGCAGCATCTATAGTTGTAAGAACCAAAAAACCTAGATATTCCCACATGTCCCCAGAGGTGCAAAATCACCCCCAGTGAGAACCACTGACTTAATTGTAAGTTTGTATATTTTAATTTTAATAATGGCTGTATTTATTATAACAACCTACTTTCAAAATTACTGAAAATGTCACAACCAGCATTAAAAGTTGATACTACCAGCTCTAGCACAACCCTCACAACATTGCCAGTAGAGAAGCTTGTCCTGAGAACGTGATGGCTTGCCGAAGTCACACAGTAATCAGAGGAAATAAAAAGCAGAGAGCTCTGCTACACTTTCTGAGTGCTTTGCTTTCTACATTTAACCACTGGGTTTGTCCCATCCCTATATGCAGAGTGACAGCTTTCTTTCATCGTGTTGTTGGTTTTCTTTGAAATAAAGAATGTCTTGGTTGATGGACTAATTATCTTGTTTTCCAAAGTGCATAATGTTGGGGGGGGTTCCCTCTAAGGCAAAGGTTATTTTCTGCTCTGTCCAAGTTAGGAACATCCAGTAGGTCCTCATGTGCTTCCTGGAAGCCAACTTTGCACTTTGCAGGGGGAGGTAAGGTGGACAGTGGAGGAGAAGTGTCTCTAAGGCAGTGTTAGGTAGTGAGCTGGTGACAAAGGCCAACTTGTCCCTTCTCAGGGAAGCAGTCTGACCCCATCTCTCCACTTTCTGTCTCGTCTATAGGCATTGGATATTTAAAACATCTTTTGCAGATATTTAAAATCATCTCCAGTCATCTCCCTTTTGGGCCTCCTTTGACATCCTCATCCTTTGTTCCCAGGAAACATCCAGTGCCCCTGCACAGACCAAAGTTACCTCTGGCTGCATCCAAAGCTCTCCCTCCACATGCCAACCGGGCACTGGGGTAACGTAACCCACAGACTAATCTGCCAGCACTTATGAGGACCAATTCATACTCCTCTGACCTATATGTGTCAACAGAAAATATTCTGTCACTGGTAGCACTTGCCTGGGGGCATGTGCTAGTTTCCTAGGCCTGCCACTACAAATTACCACAAACTGGGTGGCTTAAAACAACAGGAAGATATTCTCTCACAGTTCTAGAGGCCAGAAGTCCAAAATCAAATTGCAGCAGAGCCACGCTCCCTCCCAAGACCCCAGGGGAGCATTCATTCCTGCCTCTTCCGGCTTCTGGCAGTCCCTGGAGCTCCTCAGCTTGTAGCGTAACTTCAGTTTCTGCCTCCTTCTTCTGTGTGTTTCTTCCTTGTGCCTCTCGGTCTCAGATCTCCTCTCCTATCTCTTATAAGGATACAAGTCTTGGGATCTAGGGTCTATCTTAACTTAATTACATCTGCAAAGACCCTATTACCAAATAAGGTCACACTGGCAGGTACCAGGAGTTAGGACTAGGACACACCTTTTTGAGGGATACTGTCCAAGCCACTCCCCTTGGGAGTGAGGGTTATTTCTCCTGCTCCACACATTGTTCAACTTACCTGGCTACCCTCCTCTAGCTAGGAAGGGGGAGAGGAAGACTTTGTGGCCTCCAGCCACCCGTCTCTCCCAGGGACAGCGGGAGAACTCCACACTGGGGAGTCAGCCCAGAGACCTCAGTCGAGAGGGGCACTTTCCAGCTCCACGCAGCCGGTTTCAGCCAGGGCAGGGTAAGGCACAGAGAGGTCCTTCAGGGTTGGCTCAGGCCTGGCCTGGGCGAAGGAGGGAGCTGCATCCCAGAGCACACAGGGCTTCCCAAGCCGCTGCTCAGGGCAGCAAGGAGACAGGGCGATGCAACGTGGCTGAGCCTCAGCTCGGGGGCCAGGCTGCATTGCAAGAACCAAGTGTGGGGATTAGCAGGGATGCGAGGCTCAGGAGGAGACAGGAGGGAACATGAGAGTGCTCTGGGACCCCCTGAGAAGCCCTGGACTGCTGGCAACTCGGGGTCCCAGCCCTTCCCACTCTCAGCCCACTCCCAGGGCCCCTGCCTAAGGCTCCATCTTTTGAGATTTGGGGGAGCTGGTTCTCTAGTGACAGCACCTCCAGCCTTCAGTGACTTCAGCTTTGACTTTGCACCCGAGATAGAGAACCGTCTTAAAAAGACTGAGAAAAAGAGATCTTAAGCCAGAAAAGACAAAGAGGGACCCATGAGAAAGGCAGCAGAGACATTAAACCCCAGGAAGAACTCAGGACCTGAAAAATGCCCGCGACAGCCCCAAAGGTTTGCCTTAGGTCTGACGGCAGCGAGCGCAAGAGGGCACCACTCAGGGAAGACAGTGACGTGTCCGTAACCAAGGGTCTGTGAAATGATTATTTTTGAAAAAAACATTCTCTTTTTCCTTTCTTCTCTTACCAGGCCCCCTCTCTGCCCCCTTTCATTGCTCTCTGTCAGCCCTGCCCTCCTTTCTTGCCTCCCTCGTCTCTCTGACCTTTAGTAAGAAAAATTCAAAACAGTCTCCAAGGTGTTGCTTTGGAGCTTTATGTTTATTTCTGTCTCTTTAAATTCTGGCAGAGCCCAGCCTTCGCCTGGGCTCCTCTGGTATTTTATATTCCTCCCTCTTTCCAACAACAACATGAATGTTTCATGGCTCTGAGTTGCACGGAGTGGCTGTCCCCACCTGCCCACCCCAGCCCCTACCTGTGTCTCTGTCCTACTTTCTGTGCTTGCCTGTGTTTGTCGTCCTGGCTGCGGCTGCCCGGATGCTTCGCTAAGCCAAATAGTCTTAGAGATTCCCAAGTTAAGAGCAGCTTTAAATCTTTGAACTTCTTTCTAGTAATAAAAAGGAAAGAGAGAAAAATTTAGCTTTGTCAGAATGAGGAACTCTGCAGGGCCTGATCAATGAAATTGGTTTAGACGTCACTGGGGTTTTGTTTCCATGTGAGGGTTACCGTGCTACAGAAAAGAAATATGCAGTGACTCTTGTTAAAGCACAGAAAGGCAGGCCTTTTCAGGACCATCGTGGCAGGTGGAGGGGCATCTGCAATGGGATTTTGCAGTGCGGGAGAGAGATGGGGCCCAACTCTCAGCACAGCACCAGCAAGTGGGAATTTATAGCCAAGGAACAGTATGGGAGTCAGTGGGTGGAAAATTACTAAGAAGGAACATCAGGGGCAAGGGGGACTCTGGCTAAATTGACCTAACAGGACTCTTGCTGAAAAGAGGCCAGGGTGATGAGACATCACGTGGGGCATGGGAGAGGATGAGGACCCTGCTCAGATATCTGGGGTTTGGTGGTGGGGCAGGCGGGTTGCTAAACTAACTTGGCATTTCTTGCTAAAACTGTGTTTTAAAAGGAAGTGCACAGATGGGCCTAATAAAAGGTTCAGGAACCTAAGGTTTGATCAAGCAAAAATCTTTATCAAATTGAGCATGAACACGAGTTTGGAGGTAAAAAAAATTTAACCTTTAAAAATGGCCAACTGAAAACAAACCCCAGAACCATGCATGATTTGGGGAGACCACTGTAGACTAATTAATGCAATACAAATTAGTGAAGCATTTTCAATGAATTATAATATAATAAAGCTACCCATAACCCTATGTTCAGAAGAACTAAATAGTTTCATGATTAAAATATATTTGTTCTCCTGAGAGTGCCTCGCGGTCGTAATTATGCACATCAGTGGCCATTGCCCCAGACGTGCACGCAAGTGTGGGCTGATGAAGTTCTTTTGATGACAAGCCTGACAAACCAGCTTTGGCTTTTGGGGTGGACAGTGTTCCAGAGGCGACTTTCCCGTAATATGCTCAATAATATCTTATTCTCTGCCACACAGAGAGTTTGACACAATGACCCCCCAAGCCCTTTTAGAGTAGCAATTTGACAAGCATGCTGGAAGGCACTTTGCTGTTCCCTTTTCGTTCTGCCAAAGAGCTACCACCTGGCACAGGGATGCGCACTCTCGGCAGCTGACTCTGACTTATAAAGAAGTACTTTATGCTGGTTCTCTGAATATTCATTACATTCTTTTGATCTAGGTAAAAATATTCTGAAAATACAGTTACTCGTCCATATAATGGGAATAGTACAACTTCTTGTGCTACTATCCTGAGTGAGAAAGCCTCAATTTTGTTCAATGATGGTAGAGTTAGCCAGTGCTCTGGGATGTTGTTGTCATAGTCACAGTCTGAAGACAGCAGGCTGTGAATTTTTGAGGTTTCTCTGAGACATGTGACACTAAAAGCTATGTGTCATAGCAAACCCCACAAATTTCAGGACCCAAAAGACCCACATTATGGTTCCAGCTCTACTGTTTATAAGCTGTGCGACCTTGAGCAAGCTACTTGGTCTCTCTGCCCTCAGTTTCCTCATTATGCAAACTTGGGACCACCACCCTTCCTCGCAAGGCTGTTGTGAAGACCTTTCCCTATGAGGCAGGACCAGGTCAGAGGTCCTCCACCTCCCCCCGCCATGCAGCTCTGGTCCATCTGTGGCAGTTTGTCCTGCCTGTGACCTCACCAGTCCACTTGCAGCAGACCCCTTCTCCTCCCTGGAAAAATCAAATGCAAGAGAGGGAGAACAGCATTATTATGGTGAGAGCATCAAATCTGCTCTAACTTATAAATAGGCATAAATTGCTCACAAGCTCTGGTAGTTTATTATCAGTAGCAAATTACTTTTGATACATCTCACCTATCATCACTCTCTCAGTGGTTGAACACTGCAGAGATGATAAGGTTTCTCCCACCTCCAAAGCTCTCAGACCTCATGTGTGTGTTCAGGCTATATAAATGTAAATGTTGATGATGATGATATGCAATGTCTGTGGAAAGAACAGATCCAGTGGATCCCTGGAGGGGAGAGAGGGCCTTGTCCCCCAGTGCCCGACATGTTCATAATGGGCTAGAATAGCACGGGAGCAGCTACAACCTGCAGGCCTAATCTGGCCCGTGAGTTCAGAATGGTTTTTACATTTTAAATGGTTGAAAAACAATCAAAAGAAGAAAACCATTTTGTGGCACCTGAACATTCTATGAAATTCAAATTTCTATGTCCATAAATAAAATTTGGCTGGAGCACAGCCAAGCACATTTGTTTAACATATTGTCTATGGCCACTTTCCCTGCAGCAGCAGAGCCGAGTAGTCACAACAGAGACTGTCTGGCCCACAGAGCCTGAAATATTTACTCTCTGCTCCTTTACAGAAAATGTTTGCCAACCTCCAAAATAGCAAGCAACTCACCTTCCCTCAATGCCCAGATCTAGAGAGAAAAAACAGGAGCTTAATTTCTCTCTCATCTCTTTCTCTATGAATAAGTGCGGTATCTGGGTAGCTTATTGTCTCACCTAAGACCTTTTTGAGAGAGAAAGAGGACACTCTGCATACACTGCGACAGTCCCAGGAAAGCTGGGACACGCATCCACCCTAGTTAAAACCCTTAGTGTGAGCAAAGCAAAGTAGATTTGTCCAGGGAGGGAGAGAAGATTCTGTTGGCCCAAACTCTCATGGATTGATCCTCTGGCTTCCTGAACTAGCAGAGGCATCTCTTGGTCCCGGGCTGGAGAGGAGGGCTGGACGCAGAGAGCGTTGGTCTCCCCACGTGTTATAGGGCTCTGCTTCTCCTGCCCACTCCATTCCCCTGTCCCGGGCCCTCACTGTTTAATCAGTATTTTAATATTTCTATGCATTCTTGCTTTTGGAGAGATAAGCTACACTTTTTAATTTTTATTTTTAGCACATAAAAAATATTGAATACAACATAAACACTATTTCTCACTTTCATTTGGTTTTGAAATTTACTAAAAGTGTGCCCATCACCTGGCTCTGGTTATTTGTATGGCAGATTAAGACAGAAAGAAGTCAAAGGAAGAAGCAAAGCTTCAGACAGTTGTGCATTTTCTGGAAAACTAAAAGCAAAATGCTAAGTATGTGCCCCAGGCCAAGGAGTTGACACATTTGCGTGTGGCTGAACCAAAAAAAGGAGGTGGTTTCTGGACATTGGGACTTTTGGATCCTCCAACTAGTTCATTTCAGGAAAAAAAAAAAAAAAAACTGATTGATTCTCGAAGGAGCAGAAGGAGAAGTGATGCCTCAGAGAAGCAAGGCCATATTATTAATACCCTGAGCTTTATACTTCTTTCTGAAATCAATGCTTTGAGTCCTACTTAAAAACAGGCTCACAGCCTTAGCCAATTATGACAGACAGATGTAACATACATCAGACAGCAGCCAGGAATCACAGAACTGGTGCACCGAAAGACCAGGGACTTGGTGTCTGTGCCCAGGTCTGAAACGTGGGAACATCCTGCCCCTCTCTGAGTACAGGGGAAATATATCACTGTCCCCCAGTTGCTCTGGGGTATCACCTGACTGGCCACGTAGGAGAGACAGGTCCTAGGCTAACTCTGAGGTTAGAAGGGAAGCGGTGATTGAGGCCCCACCTGGATCATGGGGAGGGTATGGCAGCGCCCACCTCCTCCTCATGGGTCACCCATCCCAAGGTTCCTCCATCCTGGATTCTGTCCCACTAAGTCTAGAACTCTCAGCTAAAAGTCTTGCAAAGTAATCACCCCTAATTCTGGGAACTGATGCAAGGACTTGACTTCTCAGGCTTTAGTTTTTTGTTTATTTGTTGTAATATGGTAAAAAGAAAAGGAATACATGTATAAAAGTGAAATTTGGACCCTGTTCCTGGATGCTAAAAATGCTGCATGTGTTTTGATAGGTGGCAGTGAGGGATGGGTCTTCCTGATTCACTTCTGGCCACACTGCCTAAGTTGTTACCTACTTTACTTTTTCCAAAAAGCCCAGCCTAAATGAACGCTAAAAGTGTTTTATTTCCCAGGTTAGATAGTAGAACCACTAGCCCAGAAGATCTTGGAGTGAATAATATATTGTCCTGGACACAAGCCTTGAGCTTTCAACAGAAGCCCAAAATATGCCAAGATAAGGTTTGGATTTTAGCTAAACATAGTTCAATGTAAAAGATCAAAGCATTTTTTTAAAGCTAAAAGAAAATATATATGGATAGTTATTTCATCCTCAAATATAAATAAGAATTAAATTGAACAACTCTGTTGAGATGATTGTATAAGAATTAAAATCCTGTAATGACAAAATTATAACAAAATGGAAACACGTATCTCCCATAAATACATAGGAAAATAGTTGATGTATTTAATATGCATAAAAAGCCTCACATAAATAAAAAAGGAAAGCATTAATACCCCCAAAAGAAAAATGGACAACTAATATGAAGCAACAATTTAAAGAAAAATACATAAAAAATATTAATAAAGGGATGGAAATGATTAGATTGCTAGTAATAAAAAATGCAAATTAAAAACCAAAACATTGTTAACTATAAAATTAGCAAAGGTTTTTAAAGATAATAACACAATTATGCCAGTGAGGTTGTGATGAAATAGACATACTCCCTGTGCTAGCAAGAATGTAGACTGATGCAATACTTCCAGAAAGCAGTCATACACTATTTATCGATAGCATTAAAAATGTTTATGTCCTTTAAACTGCAAATTCTCTTAGGTATCTATCCTAGGATAATAATTAGAAACTTGAACAAAAAAAATATATTCTAGAAGTATTTTAATACATTATTTATAATAGCAAGGACTCTCCATGTCTTTGCCCCTGTGTGGAATCCTGCCAGATTGGACTCAAGGATGTTCCTAGACACTCCTTCTCACAAAGGCCCCACGCAAACCTGGAGAATTTTTTAAGCACACTGAGTTTTGGGGGGACTCTCTCTTGAACTCCCACCCCGGTTGGCTTTTGCCTTTCGCATCCTGCTCCCTGATACTCTGGGGCTAAGCTCCAAGAAAGACAGAAGCTAATTGTTACCGCGTTATGCCATGGCTAGTGTGTCCAGAATGCCGAGCTGGAGAAAGTAGTGACTGTTGATAGACACAGAGTAAATAAATCAGGCCTCTAATTAAATTTACATGATAAATAAATAGGCTGCCTCATTTATTTAGTAAACAAATTTAGGCAGATAATGAGATTTTCACTGAAGGCTGGTCAATGCCCCAGAGGCATATGCCAGCTACTTACCCTGTTGACATCCCATGTTTTCTATAGAGGAGTTTATCTGGTTCATCAGGTGGTTGTGTCTGCATGAGATGGGACAAGTGACAGACAGCAAGGAAGAGAGGCTCTTGGTATAGGACTGCCCTTCAATAAAGTTATTTTAGGGACAGAGGAAGCAGATTTCTCCCAGTAATTGGAAGAAGAAAAGGAGGAGTACAGATGGAGTGTGTTGATCTTGGTGTTAAAAATCCAGAAACCGAGATCAAGAGAGGTTGGAAGTAGAATCAAGCTGTGTCTGATGTGTTTTCTGCAGAGGGCTCTGCTTTGACACGGGGGTCTAGCCAGAAAGTTTGGTGGCCCTGGAGAAGCGTCCTTGAATGAACAGAGAAAACGCCCCATTGACCAGTGGTGTGGCCCTGGGCAAATCATCCTGTGTCTGTGTGACTTAGTTTCTTCATCTCTACACAGAGACTAGTAGCGGTGAAAGGACAACCAAACGATTGTGAGGTTTGAAACACTTATAAACTTATAAAGCATGATGCAAATGTTTAGTTTCATAATAATATTATGTAAATAACAGCAGAATCAAAGTGTAGTGGAAAGAAAACTTTCTCTGGCTCAAGAGTACTGGGTTTGAATCCTGACTTTTCGTTCTTTTCCCTGCGTGAAGATGACATGCGAAAAAGTTCTGGTTCTCTCAGGTTCAGTCTCCGTCTCTGTCTTCCTCTGCTCTGTCTGTGTCTCTGTTTCTGTCTATGAAACAAATGTGGCAGCTTCCTGGAAGGGAGACTTGATCCCAGGCTTTGGAGAATCCTGTTCCTTGGGATTACCGTGCAGATAAACGTTTTTTTAGAGCAGAAACTAATAAAATGAGGTGGCATCACAGTGACCCTTTAATCTGCGAGAGCCCTGCAGAAGCCTAGCAGGTACAAGACAGGTGAGAATGTTTCAGGACAGGGTGTCTGAGCATCCGTCAGCCTGTCACATCCATGGCACCCACCTGATGCCAAGGCCCCAGTTTTAGGTCCTATTTATCAGACTGGTCCTATGAGCTCCTGCCTCAATCTCCCTCCCAGGCCCTGTTACTGAAATCCTGAACATGATCCATTCTGAATTTAGGAAGAGACACACAGAGAAGGATATGAGATGCCCATTCTTCCAGGATTTGGGATGGAGTTTCTAGGGCCTACTCAGACATCTCCTTTGTCCATGACTGCATCAGCAAGAAGCCATTTCCCTCTGCTGGACCTGCAGAGTGTCCTGTTTCTGTCACTCTTGGGCACTTATCCTATTCTCTCCTCCAGATGTGCTCTGTAATATAGACCAAACAACACGAGGACAGGGACCGAGTAGGGGATATATCTATTTCTTCACAGCACTAGCCTTATGCCTTGCACAGCCAAAGCCCAATAAATGTTCATTGAGTGAATGTTCAAGTTGAGTCTGCACGCAAGGATGGGCGGAGGCAGGATTGTGCCATGACCTCTGTCCTGCAGCCCACACTCATCCATGCCCTCTCTGCCTTAGACTTAGCCTTTCCACACCTTTCTCTCTACCTAAGAGATGAGGAGAAGAGGCAGAAGGGACATTGAAGCCACCACTGAGTAAGAACTTGGCAGACCCAAATGCCCAGTCTTCTCAGTAAGTGTTCTAATCTGGAAAGAAAGAAGGAAATAAGAAGAGAGCAGAAAGAGACTTTTAACACCTTCCTGTTTTGGGGGTCCAGAGGGCTGGGGTCTCTCACTTCACCCTCACTGCCCTGGTCATCTGTGGTGCCATCACCTCCAGGAGCTCTGGGTCTTGGTGCAAGCAACTCCCACTTCTCTAGCTTGGTCCTGCAGCCTAGACCTCAAGGTGCCCTGGCCACACCTCACCCTCCTAGCCTCTGCCATCCAGTGCACGGATAGCAGGGAATAGTGAGCGGAGCTGGTGGGGATGATACAGCCCTGCCTTGAGCTGTTTCTCTGCACTGGCTCTGCTCCGTGCAGTTCTTGGCGGGAACCACATGGTATGGCCTTGGAGATGCGTAGAAGACCCTGACCTTGGGAAAAGAGGCACCATATGCTCACCAACACTGACTCATCCCTGCATCCCAGCCCTTGACACTTCTTTCTCTCTGCCTGAGACATGAGGACACTATGGCAGGAAGGGCATATGAGCCATCACTCAGCAAAACCCGACAGAGCTGACCACGGCTGAGCCTGTGGTGTGAGCTTGCTGTTCTGCCTCTTTGACTCCCCGCCCTGGGCAGCAGGGTGGCGTAAATAGCGCCAAACCACATCAGGGCCTGTTTCTGTTCAAGCTGAACTAGACTGTCATATGGATGGCAACTTTCCCGTCCACATCTGTTTAGCGTAATTTAAAAATCACAGCCCTTGCACCTACACGATGGGCACCACATGTTGTTCATCTTCCTTATTATCCCAAATTAAAGTGTTGCCTGGTATCTGGATTTTCTGCGTCAACTGTAATAACAGAGCTCTAATCTGACTCCCAATCAAGCTGGGAGAAAGTGTATTGGATCCGAGGGGGTTGTGTAAACCTGAGACTTTCACTGTGGCTCAGCCCGGAATCCTCGGCTTTGGATGTGCGACATTCGGATGCCAGCGCTGGCCTTGCGGTTTGGTTCCTGTGCATGGAGAGGGAGGGAGAGCAGGAGAGGACACTGAAGCGAGTGCATCTGGGCTTCATTAGTTGCAATGTAATTTACAAAAGGCAGCTTTTCAGATGTTGGGATAATCAGCGGGCTGTTATGGAGGTAGCGTGCGGTAATCACGGGTTGACATGAGCAATCCATGCTCAGTGAGATAAATGGGTTTGACTGGCAGGGCAGCGGTCAGACTTTAATAAAAAACAAATTGGATTTTTTTTTCCTATGGCTTAATATAAGAATCGTCTGGACATATGCATAAAACCAACACAGTAGCAAAAACCCCTGGCAGAAAGAAAATGCCACTTTGCTGGGTCTCAGAGCCAATTTCTGTGTTATAAATTCTGTGGATGTTTGGGCAGTGGCTGAAACTGGGGTGAGTGGGTTGAGGAGGAGAAAGCAATGCAGGGACCTCTCAGCCCAATCCCAGCATAAATCACCTAATAATGGACAAGTAATTTAATACTGTTCTGAAGCCTCAGAGTGAATCATGGCTTTTTCCTACAGTGAGTCTGGGTTCTGGTGGGTGAAGAACTCGAAGCTGTTGACTCCTAGAATTATGCCCTCTTTGGGAGCTATATATCCATGTGCCTAGCTTGGTCAAGACAGAAGTCTTCACTGAGGGGTCTGTTAACCTTTCCTCTACATATTCAGTATCTAAAGCACATGGAGCTGCCTTCAATCTGCCACACGCACTGTCTCCACCCGTCTAAGAGCTCCATACAGGCCCTCCCATCCCTCAGAGCCACTGTTTCTGAGTCTGATGCATTGATAGTTTCTCAAACTGGGCACGTAGTGGGTGCTCTTGGAGAAGCCTCAGATGGCTCGTATACTCCGAGCTAGTTTCCAGGCATAGAGGAGAAAAGCAAAATATCAGCAAAGTGTACAGGGGACATCACTGAGGACATCATCTGGGAAGCTGTCAGGGATTTCTTTGCACATAACAACGCTTGTAATCATCAAAGTCTAGCTGAACATTTTCTATCATGTCTCTCCCACGTGGACAAGAATTTCACCTTGTTGAAGTTCAAATTAAATAAGCCATGGGGATCTTCAAGTCACCTGAAGCTTGTGGGGTACAAAGGAAGAACAGATACTATTTTTCATGGCAAGTTGATATAAGTACAGCTATTGGTGCAAGGATGAGGTCATCTTTAAAGCTCAGAAAGAGCCTAGAATTCTAAAGCCGGAATGGAACTTAGGAGTAATCCATCCAAAGACAAAGTTACTGGCCCGCGGTCACACAGCAAATGGGCTGCGGCATCAGGGCTACAACCCCAGGCTTCTGGCTCTTTGGTGCTATGTGGTGCCCTGCGATTCCCAGACCCCCTCCACAGGGTCACCTAGAGATGCTGAAGGAAGGCCTGGCAAAGCAAGAGCTCCCCAAAACATGGAAGTGCAGATGGCTACTACTTCTTCAAGACTATGCACTCTCTTGACAGCATTGCTTACACTCCCTGCCCCTGTCCTGAGCAGCCCTCCCCGCCTGGGCTTCCTGGCATCACAGAGAGAGAGCACAGAGAAGGCACTTAGCCTGCCTCGAGTTGGGGGTGGGGCGGGGAGAAGAGCTGGACAGCAGAGGACAGATGCGGTTCCAGCCTGGGATCTGCGCCAATCAGCTGCGTGACCTCGGGCAAGGCTCTTCAATCTTCTGGCCCTCGGGCTCCTTTGACTCTGAACCGTGGACGTGATATCAACCATCTCTGTGGCTTCTGTGGCAGTTTTTCTTTTGCTGCAGTGGAACCCTTTATTCCTGCTGAATCTTCCACTGACCACATACCCCAACAGAGAAAGAACGAGACAGAGCAGGATGGATGATTCTGGTTGAAGGCAAGAAGGAACGCCAGGGGTGCCTTCACATGTGAGACCCTCTCCCCACCCCCTGCCACAGGCCCTGAGACCCCTCCCAAGGCTCAGGACTCCACAGAACATGGTTAGGAAAACACTGGGATAAGCAGTCTCAGAGATCCTTTCAGCGTCCACATTTTAGGATTCTATTAATAGCTGTTCTCAGGTATCTGAACAGAGACCGTGCAAATATAGAGCACGAGTCCCTGCAACCCACCCTGAGCTACTGGAGATCAAGATTCGCTCTTGCTCCTCTTTGCCCAGGGGAAGGAGCCCAATGCAGCCAAAGGTGCCACCCTGGGCCTGCCCAGTGTCTCTCTCTCTTTCTTTCCTCCCTCTCCTCTCCTCTCCTCTCCTCTCCTCTCCTCTCCTCTCCTCTCCCCTCCCCTCCTCTCCCCTCCTCTCCCCTCCCCTCCCCTCCCCTCCCCTCCTCTCCTCTCCTCTTCTCTCTTCTCTTCTCTTCTCTTTCTTCTCTTCTCTCTTCTCTCTTTTCCTCTGATCCGAGAAACAGTCCGGCTTCAAGGATGGAAGAACCCATCCTGTAAGAAGAGCAGTCTTATGTGTCTTGAGAATTGGGTTACACTGTCCATTGAGGTTTCCAGAAAGGACTCAGCACCTAGCAATTGATGTGAGAACTAGAGCAGAGATTCGCCAACACATGATTTGTTCCTTGAAGAGCTGTGGGATGCAGGTGCTGCTGGATGGTCCTACGATGGGCAGTGATGCCTGGGGCATCCTGAGGACCAGACCATCATCTCCCTTCTCTCTCTTCACTACTCCTTCACCATCTGGCCCCAAACCGCCTCCGTGTGGACTCATCAGCCCCACCACTCCCATGCAGCCATTGTTATTAGCCATGTTATTTAAGGCGATTAGACACATTCCTATCACTGGACTGCTCACTAGAATTCTTCTTGCCTTTCGTCACACCTAAGGAAAGCAGGGAGGTAGTTTACTGAGTAACTGCTAGGTGCCAGCGCAGGGCACACCAGGGCCATTGCAATTGTCATCTGCTTTAAACTCATCTGAAGTAGGTATCTCTATTTATTTCCAAATGAGGAAACTGAGGCTCAGAGTAGTAAAATCACTTAAAGAGAATAAAGGGCAGGCCCAAGAGCTGAACCCACACACACCAGAGTTTATTGCACAGACTTCCAGTGCCACTTCCTGCAAGAACATGGATGAGGACTTGGGCTCCTGAGGAGGGTGACATGGCCACCAGAGGACGTGTTAGCATGGGCTGTCAGGGGCGTTTGCAATCACCAGGTGACTTCAGCAAGTGCACTCGGCAGACAAACAAATGATCTGAACGGGGAGGAGCAAATGTCAACAGAGCACCTGCTGAGGATGAGAGCGCCACCCTTTCCAAGTTGGCATTGACAGCTGAGGGGGCTGCCAAGCTAGCCAAGGAGGGGAGTGTGCACAGTGTCAAGAGGGAAGCACGGGAGGAGAAAGTGGGGCACCACCCTGCCTGGGGCCAGCAGGATGGCCCTAGAGGAGACGGGAAAGAGGGGCTTGGGCTTCTGCTCCTGGTTTCCGAGAGCTTAAAGGGCAGTGGAGTTTGGGGCAGGCACACTTGTAAGCCGGGCTACTTCTTCATGTTTTGTGATTATTTGGAGATATGCTTTTCAGCACATCAGAGTGCTCTGTTTCATTCATTTCTTAGTCCCAAAAATGTACCTCTCTTTCACTCCAAACAGCCTAGAGCAGTGAACCAGTGGGCCACAGGCCCTGACTCTGCAGCCCACGCACCTGGCTGATGGTGAAATGGGGTACTGCAGGCTCTGGAAGGTTCCTCCTCATTTCCTCTTCAGCAGTGCGACAGGAGGAGACAGGCACGTCTTGACAGGGGGGCTCAGGAGGTGCACAGCGTGTTCTCAGATAAAAACCTCTGCCTGTGCCACACTCTAGTTTTCAGAGTGTGCCTTTTGGGAGCACATCAAACACGCCCCTGATGCCAAGCCCCCTGGACTCCCTTCTGTTGGCGAGTTTGGCGACCCCGGCAGACGTGGCCAACAGAAGCACCATTCTGGGCCCACAGCACTGCAGGAGAGCAATCTTCTGCCCAGAAACTTTGCAGAGGGCTGGAAACTCACTTATCTGCCGGCAGAATTGCCAGCTTGGGAATTCAGCACTGCTTCTCTGCAAAAACAGGCGCTGAATTACCCTGCACTTAACAAATGGTTGCCCTGCTCTCCTAAAGCTGCCAGCACAAATTGAATTGTATTTTTTCATTGGTGTATACAGTGGGTGTGCTCTGGAGCCAGCACTAATTTCCCCCAAGCAAGATAAATGCACGGGCCTGAGGCTTCCTGCTTACATTCTGTCTCATTCTAGCAAATTAAAATGTCACCGAGCTACAGTGATCCTTTAGGAGACCCGGTCAGACAGGGATGGGGGGCTGCCGGGAGTGGGGGGGGCAGGGAGCCTATCAATTGCTCTCATGCCTCAGCCACAACTTAGATAACTAAGGAGCATGAAACTGATAAAACCTGGTGAAAAGAGTCACAGCTTGCCATCAAGTAAGAGTCTGTAGAAGGCGGTGTGGATGGAATCTTGCAAGAAGAAAGAGCTATTATTTTGTCAGTTTTCTTAAGAGCTGTTTTTACATCACTGGTGTCCTCTCATGGATTTCCACCTCCCCTCCCATTTGTTCTTATAACCAACCACAATCAATGTGGTTTAATTGAGTTCTGTGAAAATTTTCACCTAGAGTGGCTACTTCCTGCATCAAAAAGTTCATCAGCACACAAGGTTCAGGCAGTCAGAAGTGGGATTTGGCTGAGGGATGCTCTCAGAGGGAATTGCAGCGGGAAGCCGGATTGCGTTTGCAGCTGGAATGCCGCTGGTTGTGCCCACCTGAGTTCTCTGAAGTCACCCAAGCGTGGGCATTAATAATACAACACCTGGTCTCACACATACTCTTCCAGCAGGCATCTCCCAGGCATCAAAGGGCACTTCAGCAGGCTCGCTTTCATCCTTTTCAGAAAGGGGGTGTGTGGATCCATGTCCCATCCCGTTTTCCATAGCAGAAAACGCAGGCCCACAGGAACCTCCCATGTACCTGAGCAGGAGCGGAGAGAAGAATCCAGGGCCACTGCCCCTCCTCGCCAGCAGAAGGTAGAAGCACCAACCCGCAGAGAGCCCTGCCTCAGAGCAGTTCTAGGGAACTTTACCCATTCCTGCCCACGTGCTCAGAGGTCAGGCTTTCCTCACCAACTCTTCATCAACAAGGGCCTGTCCAGAGGCACTTTGTGTGAGAAACAGTCAGGGAGATGTAGTTTGGAAGTGGAAATATGAGACTTTCCAGGACATTTCAATGGTTTATAGGGCCAGCAGGACCAAACATATGAAACCAAGGCTGTCCCAGAAAATTCAAGATAAATGGTAGCTAACCCAGGGGCGCTTAAAATCAAAAGCAGAGAACACCACACAGGCAGGCAGGGAGAGGCCATCGAATGGACTTAACCCCCTTGTGTGCATTTCAGTTTAGAAAGAGCCTTTGTATTCATCTTGTCACTCGCAGTCCTGGGAGGGACAATGGGAAGGGGTGTCATGGCCCCATCTAACAGTAAGGAGGCCCAGGCTCAGGGAACCGGGAATGGCAAGAGCAAATCTTGCACAGCTGGGATCCAAACACAGGGCTTGTGACACCAGAGCCCTGTTCTAAATCCTTCCACCCATATATCCACATCTTTCTCCTCTCTATCCTTTGGGTCTCTGCTCAAATGCCAGCTCGTCAGTGAGGTCTTTTCTTACCTCCCAGCCATGCCCATCATGTTTTGCCACCTTCTTTGCTTCCATTTGTCCCCAAAGCATTCATCACTCTCTATATGTGTGTCTCATCTGCCTCCTTCCTCTAAGGCTAGCCATGAGAGCTGAGACTGTGTCTTGCTCTTTGTTCTACTCCCAGTGTCTAGATCAGGAGGTGGCTGTTTCTGTAAGGGCAGGACAGTAAATATTTTAGTTTTGTGGGGGCCACACACTCCATTGCAACCACTCAATGCCGTGGCAGTGTAAAAGCAGCCCTAGGCAGTAGGTGTACGAATGCACATGACTGGGCTCCAAGGGAATTTGATGGATGGACACCGAAATTTGAATTTCATATAATGTTTGCATGTCGTGAAATACTCTTCTTTTGTTTTCTTTTTCAACCATTTAAAAATGTAAAAAAACAAAGCACATACACACACACAATACATTGTTACTGGTGGGCTACACTAAAACAGATGTTGGGGTAAATTTGGCCTTGGGGCCATAGTTTGCAGATCTCTGGACCACATCAATACTGCCAAATTTACTGACATTCAGTAAAAAATTGCTGATTGAGTGACTAAACAAATAACATAACTGTTGACGAAACAGATGCCCTGAGGGGTGTTCTAGAAGTCAGACTCTGCCCTGTCTTCAGGGAGCCCCAGTCTTGCTTTATATGTAAATGAAGAGCCAGGAGGGAGATGAGATGTGGAAGGAAGTTCTTCATCAGAAAAAGAGAAGCCAGACAGTCATCCTAGCTTCCCTGCCCTTTACCCAGAAATTGGGTCTCTTTACTCAAACCTACTTTGCAACTAAAGAGAGACAGGATGATAAGCTCAGAAGCTGGGGCCTGGGGGCGGGCAGAGTTGTCTTGGGGGCCTGGTGCCCTAGGGAGACCATGCAGGACGCTGGCACAGAGACGCACGGCCCACCACAGGCCTGCGGTCTGGGGCTGTGTGGAGGCGGCACTGGGAAGGGAGGAGGAGGCCCCTCCTGCGGCCTGGAAGAGCGGCTGGGTCAGGGGCAGCATCTCGAGAGGAAGCTGTGAGAGAGGTTTTCATTCATATGTTCACCTCTCGAGTTTGAGAGGCACTGCGGATGGGAACCAAAGATACGGCAGGCAGGGTCCTCGCCCCTAAGCGAGTACAGTGGACAGGGGTTCATAGACATTAAACATCATTCCAT
Source organism: Lemur catta (assembly GCF_020740605.2). Taxonomy (NCBI): domain Eukaryota; kingdom Metazoa; phylum Chordata; class Mammalia; order Primates; family Lemuridae; genus Lemur; species Lemur catta. Next base: position 21,595,920 of record NC_059131.1, on the reverse strand, counting down.
TCTGCGAGGGAGCACCCAGCTCCCCTGGGGCCTCGTGTGCCCTGCAGAGGAGTTCAAGTTCAGCCCTGAAGTCTAAAACTTTTCATTTGAATGGTGGCCAACCACCTCTCTGAATGGCCTACAATCCTGAGTGAGTTCTCCATCAAGGGCTCAAGACCTCTGCACAAATCTTCCTCACAGGGCAATTTCCAGGAAAAAGAAATCCCCACATACACTTAGGGCTGAACAAACCCAAAATGGCTTTAAGTGACATCAGCCAAGATAAATTTAATGAAGTCCCACAATTTGGAAATGACACTCTGAATACAGGCCTGTTTTTCTTTAAAATGTGGTGTGACCCTGCCCACTTTGCGGGCTATAAAGCTACAGGTTGTCTGCAGTGAAAGCGAGGGTGAGACGGTTTCTCTAACGTTGGTTCTTACTCAGCCTTCTCACCGCTCAGTCGGGTAAGTGCCCGCACATGCTTTAGCTGGGCTTGCTTTGTTTTTGCAGATACTCTTGTTTATAAACCACGTGTGTGTGTGGCTGAGCCCCTCTCCGTGGGTCTCTGGGTGAGTGTTTATCTCTGACGTCTCTGTGTGGCCCCGTAGGTCCCCCTGCAGAGCTGTCTGTTTCACTCTTCCACAGAGTGGGCAGGGGTCACAGGGTAAGGTACACCCACCCCGGGGCCTTCACGCTCTTTCTGCATTGCCTTATTTCTGCTTTTCTCTCCTCCGACTGTCTTTTCCTCCTCCCTTTTCTCCTTCTTCTCCCCCGGAGTCTCTGCTCCATAATTATCCATAATATAAACGGAAGATTTTATTATTTTGTTAGAGCTATTTGAAAGGATTTTGTGTTTCCTGCTCCTAGTTTAAAAGGCTGCCGAGAGAACAGTGTTATATTCCTTTCTGACAAACAGGTAAATGAAGTTTTTCTTTGTTGATGAGTCCTCACTGGATAGAATGTTCACCATCTGCTCTCTGCGCAAGGACGCCCTCTGCCAGGGAGCTCTGTTCTCATCACAGTCACACCTGACCGGCCAGCTCGGCTGTTGAGAGCAAGCAGACAATCTAAAAGAGATATGCTGTGACCATCGGAAGCTCTGAGGACCCTTACCCGAGGGTTGGGGTTTCAGCAAGTTCTGAGAGCGATTTCTCCAAGGGCTTAGCCTCAGAGCCTGTTCCTACCGAGACGGCTTCCATCTCAGTGTGCGCCACCATGCTTTGGACAGGGTGACCCTTACAATCTCTTGCAACCCAGAGATTCTAGAAACACTTTCCGTACCATTTCCCTCTTCCCACACAACACTCCCAAATCTTTACATCCTTGAGCACTGTCAGTCCTACCTGAGCAAACTTTCCAAGTTCCCTCCAAGAAGAGGTACTGAAAATTAAGCCAATTTTATATGTATACGTGACTACCTATGCATTTATCAATTCTTTTCCTAAACTGTCATCTTCCAGGTCTTGTATCTCTGTGATATCTTGAGAATTGATCACTCCTCATTGTTTATCTTCTCTCTCTTTTTGGAAATCCATTAGAATCCTAGGTTTTAATAGTTGCTTCCTTGATATAAGAAGTTTAATTGTGAGGCTCTTAGCATGCCCTAGAGAGTCTAATGAGAAATAAATAATCTTAAATAGCCTCCCTTAGGAATGAAAGATAAACTCTAACTGGAGGCTGTTGTTAAGGAGATTTGCTAATTGTTTCAACAGTGTTAGGCTACTCCCCAATTAAGTAAGTGATTCCTTCAGGGCTAGGGGCATTTCTTACCCTACTTGGGTATTCCCCTGTGTCCCTGGCACAGAGCCTGGGCAAGAAAGGCTCCATCACCATTTGCCGAGGTAGCCCTCTGTGGTAGCATCGGTACTGCCCCCACCCCGAGTCCTTTGTGCCCTTGATGGTTTGAGTGATGGCTAAGAAACCCTGTCAGCTTTCTTGTGCCTCAGTGTCCTCATCTGCAAAGGGAGACACTGTCTCTGGACCTCATTTGGGGGAAGAAAAAGAACAGAAAGTCACTTTGATTGAGGAAGTGCTATGAGTCCCATCCTGCACTAGGTACTTTCCCATGTGTATTGCCCCTACCCCATAAGGTGCATTTTAGTATCCGTCCCATCTTATAGACAAGGAAACTGAGGCTCAGCCAGTGAGGCCAAGTGATTTCCTAAGTAACGCAGTTATTAAGTGATAGAGATGGGATTAGGCGATTCTCTGGAAGGACCTAGGATGGCCCTGGTAAGTCACTAGGTGTTAATCATCGGGGCTGCTGCTGCTGCTGCTGCTGTTGCAGTTACAGAGAGCCAGGCTATTTGATCTCCAAGCCCACGCCCTAAAGGTGAAGCAGAAGAAACATGCAAAATTCATGGAGATAAGAGGGACAAAGAGCATCACACTTTGGATGAAATTCAAGTAGTTTAAGCCATTTATTGGTTCAAATTATTTAAGTCAGTGCCCAAAGGGCTTGCCAGTGGGGTCATGTGGTTGGAATCCTGCTGGGTACTCAGCCACTGGCCTTCCTTGGGTGGAAAGAGGGGTCCCGCAGAGAGCCCAGGCTAGGGTCTGAAAAGAAAGTCTCATGTCCCCCCATGGTAAGAATTGGAGAGACCCAGCATAACCTTGAGAGTGCACTGTCAGTCTCTCCTGCGGGCCACACATGGGGGTCAGTTTGAAGGGTTGTCACTGCGCATGGCCATGCCACTGCGCAGTGATTGGGCAATTTTACAGACAAGAAAACAGGACACAGAAGGGAAGAAGAGCTTCCCTCAGGTTCAAGTTAATTCTTTTCCCCTCTTTTACTGCCTCTGCTAACCAGGAACCACACCCATGTTTTGTCTTCCTTCCTTCACTTTGAAGGCTCTGGGATCATCGAGTTTGTAGTGCAGGGGAGAGAGGGAGACCACCTGGCTCCCAGGCTCTTCCTCTCCCGAAGTGGCTGTGAGTGTCCAGGGACCGCTGAGGAACTCTCAGTTTGAAAAACCTGCCCTCCCTGCACATTGAATCATCCACCTAAAAACACACTACACATTTGGAATTCCTGACTGAAGCCAGTTCTCAATTAGATTTTCTCTGCCCCTTGTCATTTCCCTGGCTAGACTTCAGCAGTGACACTTGTAGCTGCTACAGAATGTGGCAACGGGGGAAAAAAATGTCCCTATGCTATTGACAAAAGAGGAAAGGCACTCTGTTCAATCAACTGTGTGGGAGATTGAATTATTTATACTGCCTTTGTCAGTCACTGCGAAAGGTAATTTCATTGCTGAATTTTAAGTTTTTCATTAATTAACCATTTTTTCAGTTCAGTGCTCCGCAGCCAGGCAGGAACCCACCCACTGCAGAGCCAGTTCTGAGGAGGCAGGGCTCCGCTGCTCCCAGTGACATATGGATGTTTCTGTGTTTTTGTTTTTCTGCCGTTACTTTGGCTGTGCGCTGGTACAGATATTGGATGTTTCATTTAAGACTCAGAGTCTCGCCCAAGCTGTCTGCAATTTAATATGTCACAGTATATACGTTGGTAAATCATCTCTGTGTCATCTTTCTCAACGTTCTGTTATTAAAGCCCATTTTTCATGGTAAAATATTCCTCCAAGAGATGGCACGAGGTGCACACATCCCCAAGCCTGGTCTTTAACGCAAATAGGCTGAGCCTTCTTGAAACTAAACTAGGAATTGAGAAAATGTACCAGAATGAATCAGGAAAATGCTTTCTTGGAAATGGGATGGGATTTAGACTAGAAACGGGGTTCAGAAGAGAGCTGACATTTTACCTGAACTCTCCAGATAATTGCTCCATCTTTTTCACTTCTCTTGGAAAGTAGAAACGTGGCCAGACTCGCCCGAAAACAGTTTTGGTGAACCTGTGCTATGATACGGCACAAGGAGGAAACATACAAAGTTTTCAAAACCTCTTCAAGTGCAGCAGTAAGTTAATGATATTGTGTGATGGTGGAACTTCTGTCTGAGGGTATGTTTTGAGCTAAGGGGCTTCCAAATATCACTCTGGAAACAGCAGACAAAAGCTGTGTCGGTTCAAGGGAGATACCTGAGTACCTACTGTGTGTCTAGCACAGGATGGGTCTGAGCTTGTGGGGAAGGACATGGATTTGGTTCCTGCCCATTTATGAGTGGCTGGAATGAGGTGAAAAACGTCAGCAGGTCCTGCTTATTGACTCTTGCAAAGGCCAGTACTTCTGGGGCCTGGTATGTGACCCCACTGTATCTAGAAGCCCCCGGTATCTGTCAGCAAGGATGTACTGAGTATCTGCCCCGTCTTTAATACCGTGAGGATACAGACGCCCGGTAGGACAACCAAGGGGTCTCTGTTGCCTTGGCTCACCCAGACAGCTGGCTTGTCTTAAAGACCTGTCCTGTCCTGTGACTCCTTTACATAAAGTACTCTCCCCAGAATTTCTTGAATCTAAAACAAAAAAATCACTTACATATTTAGTTTGATAAAACTAACATACTTATTGTAGAAAATTGAGAAAATAAAGACAAGCAGAAAAATTGCTTATGACTTAAAGATTTCCACATTTAACATTTTGGTGCATATCCTTTCAATCTTTTTCCTCTTTGCATATATTTACATACATAGTTTATATGTCATACTGCAATTCTGTTTTGTGACTTTAACTACATAGAAACATCATGATCATCTCCCAGGTCATTAATTGCTCTCCTTCAACCTTATCGCCTGTTCCCATTACAGGCATGAATAACTTCACTTAACCATTCTTCTCTTTAAGCTGTTTCTAATTTTTTTTTACCATTATAATCAATATTTTTTATAATCTGGAAAGTAAATTTTTTCTTGCCTCCATAATCATTTTCCTTAGACAAATTTTAAGTTTTGAATTGCTGGGGCTAAGATTTTTACTAAATTTTCCTCCAGAAATCTTTAACCAATTTATATTCCTATCAGCAATGTGACAATTTGTTTTTCCACATTCTCGCCTTACTTTGTTGGACTCTCGAGAGTTGCACTTCTTAACAACATGTGAGTGTATTTGGGATCCCCTCCCCCCAAATATCATCAACGTGCCATGGACACCCAAGTCAGTTATACGCATGGCCTCTTATTTCTTGTGTTGGGATGCAACCAGTTAATTTTGCTACTATTGTTGGCACCTTAAATACGAGACAAGCTAGCAGCCCTGCACTGAAGCTCTAGCAAACTGTGTGTAAACCCAAGATGTCCAGACCAAACATGATGTGGCCAATCGAATTATTCGGACCTTCTTAATGACCAGTTAGGATTCAGCATGGTGAGTGGCTGTCATCAACATGCAGGAATAAATTGGACAGCTTATAAAGTGATCCAGGCAGGGTGGCCCTGGCTCCAGACTTTACCTGGTTTCCTGGGCCAGCTTTTCTCCCTGCATGCTTGTAACTCAAGCTTGTCGCTCCCCTAGGCTCAGCCTGCCACACCCCACTCGAGGCAGTAAACGTGGCTGGGCACAGCCCCACAAAGCTTGGAGTGCTGACAGTGGTCCCCCCACCTGCCTCAAGGCTTCTCTTTCTTTTCTTCTTTCCTTCCTCCCTATTTTAAACTGCTCTCATTTAATCTCACCAATATCCAACAACTATGCAAGAGGTAATAAAATCCTTTTAGGAGTAAGACGGAGTTTGTGTCGAGAATAACAATCTGTCACTTTTGCGAGGTGCCGCTAAATTGCTGCTGTGCAGCCATGCTTGGGGAGGTGAGGCCAGCGGCCTTTGTCTTGTCGCCTGCTTTTCCACACGAACAGCTGTGCCCAGGGAAATGTGGCCACTTGCCCATTAGGAGAGCCTGGGGTTCTCGGCTGAAGCATCGGTCTGAGAAGCAGATCCCAAGGGCTCCTCTCGTTTGTCTGGGCTCTGTTGTCGTTTGTTAAGTGGTTGCCGGTATTGCTTTTGCATGGCGCACGTGCTTGATGCCTGGTTTCTAGCACCGCATTGTTCCCTTTTCATTTTGCCAGTCTCCCCTCGGTAACTGTGAGCTTCCCGTAGGCTCGCTAAGCCACTAGGCAGGGTCTTGGGATGCATGCTTACCTGTTTCCTCGCCCTTCTTTTCTCTTCATGCTCACCAGTAGGAAGCTACCTGCTAGAAGACCCAGGTTCAAATCTCAGTTCCACCATTTAGGGTCTTTTTGTCCTCAGATTTGGGTCTTCTTTGCCTTAGTTTTGTCATCTACAAAAATTGGCATAATAATCTTCTCTTCTAGAATTTATGAAAGGGTTAAATGAGAATATATTAAATCATCCTACCATGTAGGGCCACAGCAGTGCATGACCCCAGAGAACACCGCTGATATTGTCATCCAGAACCATGCTGCCCAGTAGTCCCTTACCCAGCCCTGTGCTTGGCACTGAGTAGGTGGTCAGTGAATGGGAGCTGTGGTTGTCGCTGCTGTTATTGGTATTTTCTACTTCTTTCTGAAAACACCCTCCAGTCACTGGGCTGCACTGTTGTTCCCCAAGGCTATTCTGGCGAGCGGCCCTGGTTATCGCTGGCCTACAAGCCTGAGGTTCCAGGAGAGGTTAGCTCTGCCTCTGGGGAAAGGGCCATGAAGGGGAGACCTGAAGCCAGACAACGTCCTCTCCTTCAAGGGAGAAGGCCAAGTGCCTCTGAGAGCTCTCCATACGCCCGTTATGCAGGTAGAGCAGCCTTGTAGAAATGTCACACTTGAGAGAACAAAACTGGTCTCTTGGCTGGGACCACACTAAAACCTCTGCCAGCAGGTCGCTGACCCTTTAGTCAGGTGCTAAGGTCAGAGTTTAGAACTGATCTAACCATCAAACTGCACCATTCTGTATCTCTTCTAAATATAATATTTTCCAGCAGTTCGTTGAGTGGTTCCCAGATTTATGTGCACATTAGAATTTCCTGAAGATTTTTTTTTTTTAATTTTAAAGTCCAGGTCCCACCAAGATCAATTAATCATCATTCTGAGGGTAGGACACAGGCAACAGGTGATTCCCATGGCAGACCAATTTGGGAAACACTGGTTTAGCCTAAGATGGGAAGAAGGTCAAGGCCATGCAGTGGCCCTGTGCCCAGCGAGCTTCCTGATGGCCACTCCATGGTCCGTCAGGGCTCCCCCCCCCGTCAGGTTGCTGGAAAATTTGCTGTGGGGTTTGTTTGGTTCAGTTGATCACGGTGCAGTTATGTCTTTTTCCGAGGCAACCTTGCCACCACCATATGCACGGGACCTAATCTGTCATTTTCCTGAGCAGAGCTCAGAGGACGCTTTGCAAATGCCACAGTCAGAGCCTTCAGAGGAAGTAAACCAGAGTAACCAAAGCCGATGGTTCTGCCCCAGCAGGCAGTACTGCATCTCATGCAGTCTCTGTAACAGAGCAAGAACCCACAGGGGCCTCTCAGACCAAACCTTGGAAAACAGCCATGTAGGAGCCATGTTGTGGCCATACAAATGCACCAAAAGTAAAGCAACAGCCCAAAGATGACAAGAGGGGCCCAGCCTGTCTCTGACTTGCGGAGCCTTAGACACCACCTTCCTTCCTGGGGGCCCCGATTCCTCACTCACGGCGATCTCAGTGGTTCTCTGAGTTCCACCATGCCAGGACTCTGCAAACATGGGTGCTTTTTATTGTTTTATTTCTTTCTTTCTTTTTTTTTTTTTTTTTTTGAGACAGAGTCTCACTTTGTTGCCCGGGCTAGAGTGAGTGCCATGGCTTCAGCCTAGCTCACAGCAACCTCAAACTCCTGGGCTTAAGCGATCCTACTGCCTCAGCCTCCCCAGTAGCTGGGACTACAGGCACGCACCACCATGCCCGGCTAATTTTTTCTATATATATTTTTAGTTGTCCAGATAATTTTTATTTCTATTTTTTAGTAGAGATGGGGTCTTGCTCAGGCTGGTCTCGAACTCCTGACCTCGAGCGATCCACCCACCTCAGCCTCCCAGAGGGCTAGGATTACAGGCATGGGCCACCGCGCCCGGCCTGTTTTATTTATTTCTTAAGATGGAGATGGAGAAGTAGATGGGAAGGCAGAATGACCAGCCCAGTGTGAGGCAGCTTCTCTCAAGGACCACAGTAGTGATGGGAAATCTATGAGACAGCATCTTACCACGTGGTCTCAAAGAGCCAGCAAGAGAGGCTGTCCACTTACTAGGGAGGGAAGGGTGGGGGTGGGGGGATCCCCCAAGCCAGGCACGTGGTTGTATACTCCATGCTCACTCCTTTTTGCTGGAAGACCTATTTGACAGAATCTGCTCTTCTGTTGATTTGATTTCGTTTTTATTTTGATAGTTAACTCAAAGAAAGGGCCTGTCAGCCTTGAGATCAGCCTTTGAGAGTCCAAGTGGGAATGGTCTGTCCATGGGGTAATTATCCTCCGTGGGGGGAATTTTCCCAGGGAGTTGGGGGAAGGTAGCCCCCCCACACATCATAAAGAGGCTATTGGTTTGTATGTCACATATTCATCAATGTCCCTCCCTGCCCCGATATCTCTTGCAGCCTCTGCCATATCTGTCTGCAGATTTGTGCTGATTTCGAGAGGGTCCAAGGCCCACATGAGCAATGTCACCATGGGCAGGATGTGCTAGGCTTTAAAAATGGTTCTTTTCCATTAATATCCTCAAGATCAAGCAGACAGACTAGATATTTCTAAGTTTTTCTGTTATTTCCCTGATTCTCTCCCAGTTCCTACATGGACCCTCTTCCCCCTGGAGTCCACTGATCCTTTCTGAATAGTGATAGGTGTGTCCTTTCCCTTCTGCAATCCATGTTACCCCATTGCAACAAGTCAAAAACATTTACATAATAAACCATGTGTAAATGCACCCTACCCAGGTATCTAGCACAGATAATGAGTATTCAATATATGTAAGTTGAATCTGAAATGAATTGTCTTTGGAGAGAAAGGTCGATAATTGAGCTAGCTAAGAAGCAAATACATTCTACCCCAGTCTGGGCCCTGTGCCAGCAGAGAGGAGTCCAGCATGGCCACTGCTCCTTGGGAGACCATGTTCCTGTGAGCGAAGCCATGTAACGTGCAACTTTAATTCACAGCCAGGAATGTAAATGGCCTCTACAGGCAGGGGATGTGACTTGCATTTGATCTTGGCTTATCTTGGGAACCAAGTCATTTCCCAAATAGAGCATATCCTACCCAGAACAGACCCAATCCTTTCAGATCTGTTAAGCTCTTTGTTGAGTATTGTCATTTTGCCGATGTCTCCCCAAACTTTGGTCACTAGAGGACTTGATGGAAGGCCAATAGTTAAGAAATAAGTTGGAATAACAAGAATTCCTCTCTCTGCCAACGATCTCTTCATTCTAGTAAATTGGGTCCACATTCACTTGGATGAGCATTTTGTGAAATGCCGTACTCAAACGTTAAAAGTTTACAGATGAGAAATTTCAGAAATCTAGCCCCCCCCCCCACCTCTGGCTTTTGTTTTCTTCTTGCCTCTCCTCTTTCCAATTGTTCTGCTGTTGAGCCAATGCAGTGTGGTGGTTACATTACTAGGAGTGTAATGGTCTTATCAAGGAATGTAATTGTCCTGCTGTATTGGCCGTGGGCTGGCACCATCTGGAGGGCGAGCATTTGGAGGTTTCCCATTTTAAAGGGGAAATTGACAGACTAAAGCTGAGAAATGGTTACGGGCCTGGAAACTGTGCCGAACAGATCAAGGAAATGGGGATGTGTAGTGTAGAGGAGAGACGGTCGAGAGGTCGTGATGATTGTTTTCAAATAGTGGAAAGACTCTCGTGTGGAGAGAGGATAGAATGATTCAGTCTTGACCAGATGGCAGGACTAGGACCCATAAGTGGACTTAAGAGAGCAGCAGGTTTGAACCTGGACGGGGAAAGACATGTCTAATAATTGCTGCTCGTCTAGCATGGAGAAGCTCTCTCATAAGCCACAGGCAGCATCCACCCCGTGTTGTCCAGCAGAGGCCAGACACCAGGGAGAGCAGAGGGGCATTCCAGCCAGGTCGGGGGAGTCAAGTTTGCTTTGACTCCCCCTTGTCCATCTCGTCCTCCTCTCTTTTTCAGTCCAAAGCCCATTATGAAGCCGTTGCTGAGCAAGCGCCTGGGTCAGGTAGAGCCAGTTTGGAAACCTTTCAAAACATCATTTCTTAGACCCCACCCCAGGCTAGTTAGATCAAACCATCTGGGGGTGGGACCCAGACATCCACACACTTTACAAGGACAAGATGTGATAATAACCCTGTTCTTCCGCTCCAAGAAGCTAACATGTAGGCACTGAACATGCTGCATTGTTATTTAAAATAAAATTTAGTTTTGTCTCAATAAGGCAGTTGCATTTAAGTTTAGATCCTCCTAGACAGTGTTAGTAGCTTCTATTCTTACATTATTTTTGCACAGAACACCGGCACTGAAAGACATGAAGGATGTGTGGACGTTTGGGTGTACAACGAATGTGATCTGTTTTCAGACATGATGGATGTGCTGCTGACATTGACCTTGGTTTCCCATTATGCTCCTGTGCCTCGACTGGCAAAGGGCCAACACCTTGCTACACACCCAGTCCAGCACCCCTCTTCCAATCACCAGGGTACCGTCAGGTAGCCAAGGGCCTGAACAGCTATAATCTGTGCAGTTTTCTCTCTTTTAGAGTCTTTTTGATGATGCAAGTACTCGGTTCCCAGACAGGGCTGGTTGTGTCAGCCGAGAAAAGGGGAAGTGCAATCTGAAATTGCATGGAGATGTGGGGATTGTGTAGCCGCTCTTGTGGGGCCTTCTAAAGTTATGCTGCCCAATAAAAAGATAAGCCAAGCTACATACTTAACTTGAAATTTTCTAGTAGCCACATTAAAAAAAGTAAAAGTAAGTAGATAAAATTAATTTTAATAATGAACTTTATTTAACCCAGTATACCCAGAATATTATCGTTTCAACATGTAAACAGTATAAAATTATTACACTAAAATTACACTAAGAATTATTACATATTAATAGAATAATAATTATTACACTGAAATCACATTTACATTTATTGCATATTTATGACATTGAGTGTAATATACACCACAAACTTTACTTGTTTTAGGTACAAAATCCCATGATTTTTCAGTAAATTTACAGAGCTGTTCAACCATCACCACAATCTAATTTTAAAATGGTTTCATCACCTAAAAAGAAGCTGTTGGCCCATATGCAATCATTCTCAGTTCCCACCCCAGCCTCAGGAAACCCCTAATCTACTTCCTATCTCTATAGTTACAAAGGTAATTGTAAAATATGTGATCTTTTGTGTCTAGCTTCTTTCATTTAGCATAATATTTTTTGACATTCATTCATACAGCATGTATCAGTCCTTTGTTCCTTTTTATTGCTAAATAATATTCCATTGCATAGATATGCCATATTCTGTCTAGCCACTCACCAGTTAATGTACATTTGAGTTATTTGCACTCTTTGGCTATTACATGCTAATAAGGATGCTATGAACATTCATGTACAAATCTTTGTATGGACGTAACTCATGATAACCTTGAACTCCTGGGCTGAAGTGATCCTCCAGCCTCAGCCGCTGAAATAGCTGGGACTATAGGCGTGCACCACTATGCCCAATAATATTTTAACATTTTATGTAGAGATGGGGTCTTGCTATGTTTCCCAGGCTGGTCTTGAGCTCCTGGCCTCAAGCAATCCTCCTACTTCAGCCTCCCAAAGTGCTGGGATTACAGCCACTATGTCCAGCTAGACATATGTTTTCATTGCTCTTGGGTAGCTACCTGAAAATAAGATTGCTAGGATACGTTAACTACATGCTCAACATTTTAAGAAACTTCAGAACTACTTTTCCCATGATGAGATATCTAGCCAGGTATGGTGGCATGTGCCTGTAGTCCCAGCTGAGGTGAGAGGATCCCTTGAGCCCAGGAATCCAGCCTGGGCAGCATAGCAAGACTCCATTTCTAAAAATACAAATGAGATATTTTACATTTTTCAAAGAAAACTAAGTCTTCAAAATCTGGTGTATATATTATACTTCTAATGTATCTCAATTTGATCTAGCCACGTTTCAAATGTTCAATAGTCACATGAGGGTAGGGGCCACTGTATTGGGTCAAAATGTCTCTGCCCAGATATGCTATCTGGAATCCCAAGCCAAGTCAAGAGAATGTGTTCTGAAAACTGACAGACACATGTACACACATGTGCATGCTTTACATGCACAAATACACACACAAACCATGAACACATGTACAACAGCTCCACCCTCATTACCCTTCATTATGATTTATTCATTTGCCTTTACTGAATGTTACAATAATTAGATTGCGCTAAATAAATATGCTTTACAATAATTCATCCACATCTTTCTGAAACACATTTCTCAAGGGACTAAAGGTGATAAATTAACAGAACTATACCCCCAAAATGAAGATATAGAACCTCATTAAGGGTTGATGGCAAATATTAAGAATGCAGAGAGACAACAAAGATTAGAAAGCTGAACATATTAAAAATTGTGTCATTACTCTGAAGGTCTCTATTATCTGTCAGCAATGCAGCTTTCAGCCAGTGAGCCTGTGTTGGGCAGGAGTTTGGGGCTCTTTTTCCTACTTACTTCATCATTCTTACCCAAGATTCCCAAGATGTTTGATCTCTTAACTCTTTAAACTTCTAATAAACAGCCTTGGATGTAATTTTGAGTCTCCAAAACCACCTACAGAATGAAAGCCCCAAGGCCATAAAATGGGTCCCCTTTAATACACAGATTCCCAGAAAGAGTTTTATTCACTTTGGGGCTATCTATACCAGGGAGCTAAGCTAAAAGTCTATCCAACTTTTCAGGAACTCTCTTTTCCTTCCGCTCTGGGTAGACCTGTCTGAACCCTTCAAGATGTGCTGGGTACTGGATACGTATTGACTAGAAAGATAGCCTGCTCACCTAGGCATGCATATGGTAGTGTTTATGGGCAGAAAATTATAGGTCGTCCTCTTAAACTTTCACATTTGACCTATTATAGCAATTGATAGATTATTTCACATTTCTAAACCTACATTCCTTTTCAGTTCAATTCAGGAGTCATTTATAGGTGTCTACTATGTGCCAGGACTGGAATAAATGCAGCAGAAAGTGAACAAATGAACACTAAATGAATAAATTGTCATTCTTGCCCTTGGGGAGAGCACAGACTAGCTAGAAATGCAGGCACACAGTGATAATAATGCACTAAGTTTTAGAAAATATTATACACAAAGTATGGCTATAGGAAAGGAGAAGATCAACTCTGCTTGAGGAAGTTGGAAATGTCATCCCAGAGGAGGTGACCCTGCAATTGGCCTTGTAGGGTGAGTAGGAGATTTTTAGGTAGAGAAGAAAGAAAGGCAGAGGGGGTGTTGTGTGCAAAGGCTTGGTGGCCTTGAGGAGAATGGCACCTCGGCTAGCAGTGACCAGTCCTGTGGGCTGGGAAGGCGGGTCACAGAGTAAACCTGGGAGCATGAGGGCAGGGAGATGTAAAGACAATGTTGGGTCAAGCTGAAGAATTTGGGCTTCATTCTGTAGGCAAAACTAAGAGCCAGAAAATCTCCTGGGCGAGGCAGAGAAGCTATGGATCTGAGGACTAACCCTGAGATGGGCAGGACTGTGTCAGCATGGAGTAAGACAGTTCTGGTTCTGAGAGTCCCTCCCAGGTCTAAAGTGCTCTGATTCTGTGGGTGATCTCAAGCGTTATAGCACATGCCATAAACAAACAAGTATGTTTGAAAATGAAGAAGAAATAGGCTCTTGATTAAGGACGATGATGGAGTGTTTAAAGATGCCAGAAAAAAAGGAAGAACTTTTCAGACCAGATTTGGATGATGTCACTCTTTTCCAGCACAGAAGAGTTTTTGACATGAAAGGAGCCAAATAAGAGACAGAGTGTAGACATTACTGACCAGCCTTTCATCTCTTTAAAGGAGCCAAGGACTCTCAGCCTAGAGGACCCCTTTGCCAGGGCTTCAGAGGAGCACATGGGTACAAGCTCAGCCTCCCCAGGGTCAACTTAGAATACAAAGGGCAGGAGACTGGACACATGCAAATGTACATCCTTAACCCACAACGTAAAATCCCTGCATTATTATTATTATTATTATTATTATTAAGCAGCTAGACCTGTCTGTGCCTTTTGTTTTGTTCTTGCTTGCCTTTCCACTGTACTATATGTTTTCTCAGGGCAAGGAGGGTATATATATGCCTTTATAAACATCCCCCACCCCACTCAATATAATGCTATATTTAGGAGGTGCTTATAATCTATTTCTTGACCTATCAATGAGTTTTTCAAATGAAGGAGAATGCATCCATTTGGGAGGCCTTGGTTTGGAATTTTGTCTCATACCCATCTGTACCTACCTCTGCTATGTATTCCCAGTCTAGTGAGTGACTTCACATCTCTTGCCAAAATCCTCAGGGTCTGAGATCAGTGAGCTCTGAGCTCTGATCCCTGAGGATCTGCCCGGAATGATTTCAGGAGTAGTCCTCAAGAACACATCAGCATCCTTGGTAGGTAGGAAATGCCTATATTTTTCATGACCATTTCTTTCCTGAGCATCAAGCACGTTCAGTATGCCCTAGGGTTTCCAATGTGCTGTTTTTGATGATGTGCTCCAGGCTACATAAGAGCAGACTTTAGAAGATAGGTCTCAGTTTCAGGGTGATACTTAGTTCCCTTATTTTTAAAATGCTTTTCCATTAAAAAAGTGTTGCATTTGGGTTTTTTTCAGCCATCAATCAGTCAGTGAACACCTACCTGCTTAAGACCTATACAGCACTTACAGAACAAAATATATGTGATTTTATCACATATTTGTATGACAAATGTTTCTATCCATGGAATAGACCACATGCTTTATGAAACCTTGTAGAAGAGAGTCAGGTAATAAAACCAAAGCATTTGCAGAGATTTTTTTTATTTAATCAGTTAGTATTGAAAAGAGAAAGAAATCAAAATATGGAAATGTAATTTACTACAAATTGTCTAGAGGAGAAATATTTACAGTTTATGACATAGACTAAACAGCGTAAGCTTATAAACTCCAAATGGAGGCTACCTCATGTCCCTTGAGGCCTAGTAACAAACGTTGAGAATCCTAGGAAATGTCATCAGTATACACCCATGCAGGTAGAATGTTGATCAGAAAACCCTAAACTGAATGTCATTTCCCAGTTTAAATGAAACTGGATAGTTCTCCCCATTAAATCACTCCCCACGAAAATCACTAGTAAAATCTAAGACTTGATAATCACTGTTGTATTCAACTAAGAGTGAGTCTATGAAAACACAGTGGCCACCTTTCTGTTTCCCCTGCCTTACCTGCCACCATTCAGGTCCCTTTACAGAGACTATGACCTTGAGAATTTGTTCCTGCTGCATTGCTAGTATCCCTCATCATTGAAAGTTGTCTTGACAGCAGCACAATTCCCCAGGACAATCTTGTTTGCAATAGTAATGATTGTGATGACAGTGATAATGACAGTGAACAGCTACTGAGTCCTTGCTGAATGCCAGACAGTGTGCTAAGCACTTTGACATGGGTTTCCTCTATGAATCTTCCCCACAATTCTGTAAGAGGGTCCTCTCACTGTCCCTAGTGCATAGACGCTTTAGAGAAACTATAGACTTTGCCCTCCAGTAAAATCACACAGCAATTAATAGCAGAAACAGTATTTGGCACACATGGTCGGAGTCCAGAGCACTGGGGCATTAACCACCTAGGCTGCAGCACCTCCCAGGTGGGCTGTGCCAGGTACCAGTTGTGCCATCACAAGTACAAATCTCTGACACCAAGTTCTGCTCAGGACCCATTTTGACTATCTCCTCACTCGGTGTGGATACAGCTACCCAGGATTCCAAATTCAGCCCCTCCTATGTTGGGATCTTTTAACCTGGCATTTCAGGTAGTTTCCTGCTGCACAAGATTATACCTTTAACAGCCTGAAAGCCATTCTTTTTTCTACAACCAATTTTTTTTTCTAAATTGTGTTTAGAAATATTTAGCAATTATCCTTTTATTTTTCTTTAGTCCTAAACAACTGACCAATATTTGGTCTTTTTTTTTCTTCTGACTTTTGAAATTCAAAGCATTCCTACTTTCCAAAGATATTGGGAGTCTGCTCCCATTTATTTACCATCGTTACCTGTGTCCGTTAGGATGTAAGATACAAGATACCAACTGCATCTTCAGGCTCTTGCAATGGGGGTCATTTTACCATCTTCTTCTTTACCTGAGCTTTAGTTACAGAATTTTTGAATTGAAGTCAATATAAATCATATTCATTATATCCAAAGCAAGGAGGTGGGGGGGATGAGAGAGGGTTGGAGGGCGGGGTGGAGAGTAGACAGTGATTTCCACTTACAGAAATGGGCAGGTCAAATACTCACAGATTGACTGTTCCCAGTTCAGAAGAACTGGATTTAAATTTAATCCTCACAGCCCCACAAGTGGTGAGATTATCTGGCAGATTTCAGCAGCCTGGCCTGATATCCTCAACCCAAACTCAAGTGCCCACAGCAGGCTGGTAGGTAAATTAAATGAGTGAAGCAGGCCAAGGCTAAGATGATAAATGGCCACTGACCCTCAGTCTCAGTAATGGGGACACTAGGGAATTCGGGGATTGTGGGGAACTGGAGGGATGTGGCCATCTAAATGGGTAGCAGATTCTCAAAGCCAGCCAATCATTGGCACAAAAAAAAACAGTGTCACCAGATCTTCCTTCCCTGCCTCGATCCAGAATAGGTGGATGTCTGGATATCCAGGTGATTGTTGCTTCCTGACTTTTAAGCATTGAAGACTAATCCAAATTTAAAAGTCAATGCTGACCAAGACTCTGGCCAAATGAAAACCCATCCATGAACAGTCAATGTGCTCTGAAGGGCTGACAATGTGCAAGCTCTATCCTCAACTTTCTCCCAGCTTGACTGTTGCTTTGTAATTTAGATCTCACTTGAAATTTAGGGCTTTTTTCTCTCCCTAGCTCTAATGACTAAGGAAGTCCTAAAGAAAGCTTAATTTACAACATAAATTCAGTGACTCTTCATTTAGGTTTTTTTTTTAATGATTTCTATGAATATGATTATGCTTAAAATTTCCAGCCAAAGATCCATAAAGCAAGGATTTACCTTTAAAGTGATTATTATTATCATTTATTATTGTATATGTGGAAAGTAATACTATGGAAGGCCATTCTAGAACACTCAAGTTCATAAATATAAAAAGGCAAATTAGTAAACTTTATATATAAGATTTGATAGCATAAAATTGTTCAAATTCTTTATATTAAAAACAAAATTAAATGGTAAAGAACAAATGAGAATAATTTCTTTTAGCAAATTCAATAGATAAAGAGTTAATAGCCTGGTTTTGAGAAGTTCTTACAAATCAGTGAGGAAAACAACCTCCAGTAGGTAACTGAACAAAAGAAATAAACAGACAATTCACAAAAGAGGAGAAACAACTAATTAAAGAACATATGGGGAAATGACTCAACCTCACTAGTAATTAAAGACATGCAAATTGAAGCAACAAATATAATTCCCAGTTCCCAAATATAATTCCCATTGTCTGCGCCAGTTCAGACAGTGCTGCAATGAAACAGGCATTACTGATAGACAAAATATAAAGCCTCATTGGTAAGCAATTAGTTAAGATAAATCAAGAGTTCAGTTCTGTTAAGCAATATTGAGCTCCTTCTCTGTGCTAGGCATTGAGTGTATGCAAATGGCAAAGGCCCACCCCTGCTCTCAAGGAGTGAGCCTATTTCCTGAAGAAGACAGACACAGGTAACTCCATTATTAGAATGTAAAGGTCAGAAGCATCCACACATGTGGCAAATGCAGGAGTGAGACCACAGCTTAGCCTGAAGGGTTTGAAAGGTGTGTTAGTCCATTTGTGCTACTACAACAAAAATGCCCAAAACTGGGTAATTTCTAAACAATAGACACTAATTTCTCGTAGTTCTGGAGGCTTCGAAGTCCAAGATCAAGGCATTGGCAAGGTCTGGTGAGGGTTGCTCTCTGCTTCAGGAGGGGGCCTTGTGGCATTAAGTACATTCACAATGTTGTACAACTATCACCATGATCTGATTCTAGAATGTTTTCACCTTCCCAAACAAAGCCTCTATAGCCATTAAACAAGGACTCCCCATTAATCTCCTCCCTCAGCCCCTGGTGACCTCTATTCTACTTGCTGTCTATATGATTCCACTTTTATGAGATATCTAAAATAGGCAAATTCATAGAGACAGAAAGGTGTTTTGGAAAATTTCAAAGAGTAGAAAGAAAAATATTCTACCACCCAGAGTTACCCATTTAACATTTTGGTGAATCCTCTCATATGTTTTCATTTTCCAGATGCACATGCATATATTTATTTTATTTTGCTAAATTGAGGTCACACCATCCATGCTGTTTTGTAACTGCCTTTTCTGTCTAATGACGCACTGGTGAACATCCCAGGTCTTTATACAGCATGGAGGTTAAGGACATAAGCCCTGGAGACAGACTGCCAGGGTTTGTCTTGATTTCATTGCTTGTTCGATTACCAGCTGTGGCCTTGAGAAGTCACCTAACCCTCTAAACTTGTTTCCTCATCTGAACAAAGGACATGATAATAGTAATACCAAATACTTGGACTGTTAAGGATTAAATTACATCCTAAATGTGTATGAGCACAGTGCCTGGAACTCAATAAAAGAAAGCCGTTGTTATTAATATTTAAAAATCTTCCCCATTCTTCCAGACAATGTTTTTAACGGCTTCGTGAAGTACTTTATTGTGTGGATACACCATGCCTTGCTTAACTAATCTTCTCTGTTGAACATATACCATTTCTAAATATTTACTCACATAAATAATGCTGAAAAACTTTGCCGACTAGTCTTTATAAATAACTATGTCTTTAAAGCAAATTCCTAGACAAGAAATTGTTAGGCCAAAGAATATGCACACTTTAAGATTTTTAATACATGTTGGTGGACATGTAGCAAAAGAGTGTAATATTCACAGAAGCAGGAAAACAACTTTATCAACAATAGCAAAAAAATGGAAACAATGTAATTGTCTAAACTGAAGAAATAGATTAAATGTGATGTTCACTTATTGGAATAGTGTATAAGTATTTATAAACATGTTTGCAAATCTTACATAAAAACATAGAAAATGCTTATGATGTGTTAGGTGAAAGAGCAAGTGAAAAAGTAAATTTAGTGGAATCATAGTTTTTTAAAATCCTATGCATGTGGAAGACCAAAAAAAAAAAAAAAACCACAATAGAAAGTTTGAGTAGTAGGACTACAGACAAATTTTTCTTTTATGATTTCTTTTCTAAATTGTATTTAATGAGCACAAACAATGTAACAAAAGAAAAATAATTTCCCTGGGAAAGTATGATTTGTTGCTTAATTTGAAGGCTGTTATTGGAATTTAGTCTCACATTGCAGGTAGATCTTTAAATAAGCACCCACAATAACAAAGCCCAAATTTCAATTTTCTGGTTGAAAATTTGTCAAATACAAAGTTGCCTTTCTGAGCCTTATCTATATATTCAAGGACTGTGGAGGTTGGAGATTTCTGCCATACAGTATTGGAATCAGCAACAAGATCAGACAGCCATTATTTCCCAAAGGAAATGAAGCTAACAAGACTCCAGAGATAACAGCTACATGCTACCTCCCAGAGTCCAGTTGCTTTTGTGAGGGCTAAAATCCGGGGAAAAGCCCCACCTATCCATTCATCTAGTTATCTTCTCATGGACCTCCTGGGCTCTGGGCCCCTCAGTCTGCCCTACCTTGAGCTGACAGGCAAGTTAATGGATATCTCTGAGCCTCAGTTTTCCCATCTAAAAAGTGGGTATAATAATCATATAACTACCTTATAGGGTTGTGGAAAATTAAAAAATGCTAACATAGTGCTCCGGACATGGTAGGCCCTTAATAAATATTAGACATTGTTATTATTATCCTCTAGTTCACTCGCTGTTTTTAAAGATAAAAACAACATGGCCTGGGGAGATGTGGCTTGTAGTTTAGTGGGAAGAGCCATGGATTCGTAGTCAAGGGACCTGAACTGTAGTGATGGTTGAAGCACTTACTCGTCTAGTGGCCAAAGGGCAAGATACTTAATCCTTAAAGCAGTTCTATCTAATAGAAAATTTGAGCCAAAAATGTCATTGTGGATTTTTTTAGAAACTACATTATAAGAAGTAAAAAGAAACAAGTAAACTTAATTTTAATGATATGTTTTATTTAACCCAATAGATCTAATAATATCATTTAGACATGTGTTCAATATAAAAATTATTGATGAAATGTTGTATAATTGTTTTTCTATACTAAATCTTTGAAACCTAGTGTGTATTTTAACTGATAGCCCATTTTTCAATTTGGAGGCTAAATTTTCATCTGAAATATTTGATCTATATTTTATAAAATTTATAGTTGAAAAATTAGATTCACATACTCAAGTTGTTCCAAGTATATTTTTCCAATAACTGAATCATGTCAGTTTTTAAATTTAAATTAATTAAAATGAAATAAAATATACTGAATTCAGTTCCTCAGTTGCATCAACCACATTTCAAACACTCACTAGCCACAAGTGGCTGGTGGCTGCCATTATTAGAGACACAGCTACAGCTGGGTACAGCATCTATTTCACTGGGTTGTTGTAATATTGTTTGTATGAGAAAGTTTTATAAATCATAAAATGCTGCCCAAACAGATTGCTTTTCCTCCCAAAGTCACCCAGCTAAAGAGAGGTGACTCAGGGACCAGGACTGGGCCAGTGTAATTTCCGTGTATGGACATTTGAAATTTGAGCTATATTCATCCTGAGCCTGGCTTTCAATTTTTTTTTTAAATGTGATTAACAGTAAGAAATACATTTTACATCACAACACAGGACACATAAACCTGTGTGTGTGTGTGTGTGTGTGTGTGTGTGTGTGTGTGTGTGTGTGTGTGTTCATATAGATCAGAAGCCATTATTATTTCCCAAAGGAGAGTTACAATAAGGATATTTTAAAATTTCATTTTACTTCTTCCTACTGGTCTTCTCCTCCTCCTTCTCCTCCTTTTTATTTAATGCTGGTCATGACCCACTAAATTGATTTCATGGTCCACTAATGGGTTACAAACCACAATTTGAAAAACACTGATCTTAAGAGTCTGAACTTCCAGGCATTTTAAAAATTGATTTGTTTTGTGTTGCAAATAATAACCCTTCTGTAGCCACTAGTCAGTTCAAAAGGGAAAAATATCCTCCTGGATTTAAATAAGAAGTATGACACTATTTTAAATAAGATACAAGGAAATAAGTGAATTACTTGCTTTTTTCTTAAGTAGCAATTTGTTTTTATTCATTCAGCAAATGTTTATTGAAGGAACCCTGTAGCTGTCTTTGTGTTAGGCACTAGACAGCCCACCCAAGATAGACGAGATCCCTGGGCTCACAGGGCATCAGCTATAAAACAACAGAAGGCCACTCCGCAGTGACTTAGCCAGAGAAGGATCTTGAGTGTTTTGTGTTTCCCACAACAAGAAAACCAGAGGTGGGCAGTTCAGCACCAGTGTAAGATATCCAACAACACCATTAGTTACTTAACTCATTATTTTTCTATTCCACGTGCTCCACAATTCATAGTCACAAAACAACTGCCACACCTCCGGGCATTGTGTCCATATTCCAGGCAAGAAGAAGAAAGAAGCAGAAAGGGGAAATTTCCCCCAAAATCTCCAGTACATAAGGCTGCCAGATAAAACATAGGATGCCCAGTTAAATGTGAATTTCAGATGAACAATTTTTTTGAATATAAGCATGTCCCACACAATATTTCAGACATATTTGTACTAAAAAAAAAGTGTTCATTATTTATGTGAAATTCACATCAAACTGGGTGTCCTGTATTTTTATTTTCTGAATTTGGCAACCCCATGAGTACAATTCTGCTTGCATTTCACCAGCCAGAACTATGGCATATGGCTACTCCTGGCTGCAAGGAAGGCTGGTTAATTCAAGTCATTTTTAAAACTTCCAGACTCAATAAAAGAAGGCAAGAGAAGAAAGTTGGTCAGAGAGTTGAGTGAGCCAGTGTATGAAATCTGCTACAGTGCAATGTTCTTCTCACCTTTCTTGTAGATCATAGTAAGCAATTTGGCTTTTAATCCATAGTTAGTGGGAAGCAAATGAAGAGTTTAAAACAAAGGAATGATGAACTAAATTATGTTTAGGAAGATGGCTGTGGCTGCTGTGTGCAGCATGTGTGGCAGGGGTAGGGGTAGGAGGCAGAGTAGGCAAGAAGCAGAAAGAATAGTTCGAAGTCCAGATGTTCTCCAGGTGCCCCGTGCAGCCCTCCCAAACCCACATGCAAGTGACACCCAGTGGTGCAGACAGCCTGCCCCTGCTTCTTGGCTGCGTGGGTTGGCTGTTAATGTTTGCCCACGGTTCATGCTCCTTCTTCAGCAGTGGGGGGTCTGAGAGCCGTAGTATATGGAACATCAGAACTTACTATTATGAGGCCGAGAGACTCCTACACTGGAAATGAAAAAAAAAATTGCTTTTTAAAATATTTAATTAAGAAATCAATGACATACACAGAAAAAAGTAATAAAACCTACTACCTCTTAGCAAAAAAATTAAAAAGTAACATGGAAGATATTATGCCCTGACATCTGGGACTTAAAGCAAAAACTGAACAATCTGATTCTAGAGCTAAGAACCGAGATGGAAAAGGGAAACCTTGATTCTGTGCTTCTCTCTCTCCAAGGGGCTCTGTCCCACTGAGAGACCCTGTTCCTCTAACTCCATCCCTTCCTTACTCCTCCTCCAGCAGGTGCTTTCGTCTCTCCTTTGACCATTTCTCATTGAATTAAATCAATTGTTTCATTTTCATTTGGTTCTCTTTTCTCCTTCTTGTCAGATCAAGTGCTTTTCTATTTTCCTTGAGGATTACCAAAATGAGCTCTTAGGAGAAAAAAGGTTTCTCAGCACTTTAGCTTCTGTTTTCTTCTATTTATTTGCTTTGCCTTTTATTATCTATTTCTGCTGACACTCCAGGACGTACATGCAGTATGTAGAGATTATTGGCTTTGTCCCTTTTTCGTAAATGGAATCTGTCGATTTGAAAAAAATAAAACCACCTCTGTGTCTCCCCTAAAAAATGTTTATTCCTTTTAACAGATCAGAGACTAAAAAGGGATATAGAAAAACATACGCCCATATATACATACAGACATATACATCCACATGTACATGTATGTGTATGTATGTATAGCCATCTTTGATGTATACATAGATACATATAAATACACATATTTTACTACACACATACACACATACAGCATAAATACATCTTATTTTTAGGGAAATTTTGCCTCAATTAACTTGGACCTGAAAAGTTATTTTGCATTTTTGGTTTACAGAGGTTCACTAAATGTGCAAATGTACCATTTCTAGGCTACAATTGAGCTCATTATGTTAAAATTAATAATACTATCCAGAAAAATCAACTCTCTCTACCGCCCTTCCCTCCCTTGATGAACACATTTGGTTTTTCTAATCACTTGATCTCAAAAACTGGTACCATTTCTCTGCAAAGTGCTTCCAAATGAAGGTGCAGAAAAGTAATACATTTAAGTCTTGGTGGTGGAGGGTAGCAGAGCTAATTCTAAATCTGTGACATCAAGATGGGGAGACAGAACAAATGCACAGGAGCCGGGTCCTCACATACCTCCGCTGCCTGCTGCGGAAGCCAGGCCTAACCCTTCACCCTCCCGGACTGAGTTTTCACACCTGCAGGGTGAAAGGAGTTGGACTAAGTGATTTACAAGAGCCTCTAGATCTTTGCAGTTCTGTATGTCTGCTATCCACTATTCTGCAAACCATGCCCATGAGGACAATCCCATGTACTCCTTCCTCTAAATTTCAAAATTCTGCTCCAAAACTTAACACGTCAGTTGAGGCTATGTAGAGTTGCAGAATTTGAATTTTAAAAATAAACAATAAGGAGACTCTTTCAGGGATTCTAATTTGCTTTGGCAGATTCATAAGACCTCATGGACAGCCACTGTAGGGCCATCCTAAGCCCCGTGAGTGATTTCAAAAGGAGGACCCATCTGTCCGAGTCCCACCTGCCCAGGCCTTAAACTGTGACTGCTGGGGACAGTAAGAAGAGCTTGAGACCAGTTGCTGGCCTGATGTTCAGAGTTATGAGAGTGCAGAGAAAGGAAAGTGATGTCTGGAGGCCACTGGGAGCCAAACCCCAGGCCATTTGACTGAAATGTCTCTGTAGATTCCTTCCGTGGACAGGCAGAGACCCAGTGTCCTACTGGACAGGGAGTCTGAAAACCTTGCTTCTCATCCCAGATCCACCACTAATGTGCTGTGCGACCTTGGGCAAGTCCTGAACTTCTTTGCTTCTTGGTTTTCTCTCCCATACAAGCAATTGAGCTACGTGACAGCCATGTTGATTTCTAGCTATGACATTCTCAAAGTCAGATATGGAATGTAGCATTTTCAAGTCTCCTCAGGTAGAGAGACCAGTGCAGTAAGTCAGAGGAGCCTTCCCAGAAGCGTGACTCTGCCACAAGGAGCTTAGTTAGGTCTTGATGAGGGGACAGCTTGAAAGTCAGACGGAGAAGATTTGAGAGAAGATATAGATACAGATAAACATAGATGATGCTGCAGATATAAATATAGATGGTTATGGGTGCAGATATCTTATTTTCCCTCTGCTTTACCTTGTTTTTTTTTTCCCCATGATTTTTCGTTTCTTACTTTCTGCAAATGATCTCTGCAGCAGAAATAGATAAAAGGAGGGTTTCCAAAGCATGTTCCATGGAACATTATACACAACGACAAAAGGGTTCTGTGCACAAAGGAGTTTGGGAAATGTTTCATTTTATATCCCACCCTTGGAGAGTTACAACTCTTATTGGCATATTACGGTTCTGAGAAGTCCTTTGGTGAAAGAGCTTGTTTATTTTTGTTGAGCCCAGGAGTCTTCAAACTCATTTGCTCACAGAGCTTTCTTATAATACCTTTGATCACCTGTGGGGCTCGTGTTCCATGGAAGATGCTCTGGGAGCTGGCACCGAGGATTCCCTGACGCTGTATTTAGGGGTGTGCATCTGGGTGAGGCCTCTATGCATCACGTTGCACGTCGTCCATCTGGATTCCTTAGTTCCCACCTCACGTGAGTGGCATCATGATCGACTGAATGAGTAATAGCCTATAATGATTTAATAGTTTATTGCACTACGGACAATTAGCCAATGATGCCAGGATCATGTTTGATTGACTGAGATGGAAATATGTCCATCCATGCATTTGTTTATTCATGTTCTCACTCAGAGAATATGATAAAGAGGCCTCTAGCTCAGAAAGGCAAATTGTGCACACATTTGTCTCCTTCTCTGCTGAGATCCCACTAACATTATATCATAGGAATATCTACAGAGGAATAAATTCAGAATAGCAAGCAGCAGAAGGGGAGGCATGGGTGAGTCCTAGAGGACAGAGGGAAGGCTTGCAAGCTGTGGGTGGAGGAAACACAGGGCCTCAGCCTGGGACATGCAAAAGGGATTCAGGTAGAAGAGGGAGCCCCTGTGCTGGGAGCACAGGCGAGGGGTCACCTGGAAGGAAGGATGAAGGTCAGGAGAAAGAATGAGAATTTCTCCGTGGTTAACCCAGGTGGCCTTCACGCCCCTTTTCAATCCTATTTTTCCAGAGCAAAAGGTACTAGATGTTTAACCAGAGGGGGCAGAAAAAGAAAGCTTTTCTCTAAACATTCAAGTGGAATGAAAGATTTAGGGCTGCCAGTGGGATGTTCATGCCCAGGGTGACATGCCCTTTCTGTGGGTGTTGGGGAGTGGGCACCTGCAAACCGGCCTGTCCCTGCTCCTCGCCACCAGGAAAATTCTGCCCAAAGACCAAATGCCGTCTGTGGACATACAGTTCCCGTGAGCTGCCCTGGGCTCTCCTGTGTGAATGATCAAACAACACCCAACACAGGAATAACGAGCAGCATGAAAAAGAAAGAGTTATACCTAGGTGCATTACAAAATGCCACAGATGAATTTTAAATAGATCCATACCTGGATACACTGTATTAAAATTTCAGAACTTTGGGGTTAAAGAGAGATCCTAAAAGCTTCCAAAAAGAAAAAAACAAAAACAAAAACAGATAAACTACAAAGAAATTACAAATAAAACCAGCAGCAGACTTCTCCTCAGTAATGTGATACTAGAAAACACTGAAGCTAGGCCTTCAAATTCCTGAGGCAAAATTTCTAATCCAGAAACCATAGCCAGAAAACCTATTAATCAAGTATAAAGATGAAACAAAATATTTCAGATATTCAAAGATACACAGAGAAATGTCCCCCTGAGGAAGTTTTCTGAGGATGGTGGGACTAACATAAAGTCACTGTGAAAAGAAATTCCAGAATAATCCTTGTACAGGAGGCCCAGAAAGCAACTGGTACAAATTAAAAAAGGAAGTCAGTGTCTTCAAGAAAAAGGGACTAATTTCTCAAGGAGCCTGTAGGGATGTCAATGATATGGTGAAGAAGGTAGATATAAAATAAATACAAGAGAAAAACAAACATTTTGGAAAAACAAACAACATGAGAAAATCTGATTCATATATAAGGCAAATTTAATTGTGCCACACTTTTGACAAGTGACAATGCAAAAAGCAAGGGTTAGGGGAAGGAGAGGGGGGTGGGGCAGAGAGAGAGAATTTACTTGGTCCTGATTCTCAAAACATTCTCCTTAGAATGGGATGTATTAATATTATTGGATCTATAGAGAAGATTATAAATATAACCCTATTCATTACAGTGAAAAAATATATAGCCATCAGTATAAAAGGTCTATTTATTGATTTTCAACATTTAGCATCAACCTGTAAACAAAACCCCAAAGACTTAATCATTCTTACACAACCTTGACAAGCTAAAGCAAAGTACAGCTGGTCTGGGGGTGGATGTGGCAGAGGAAAAGGACGAGGAGAGGCAGGAAGACTGACAGCCTCATTCCACAGTGAGGAGATCAAGCGATGCTGTCTAAAGCTCATGGACAAGTAATAAATCGATCATGTAAAGTTAAAAAGGCAAGCAATTTATAAATGGTGATTTTTAAAAATCAAGATTTAAAAAATTGAGAACTGGAAGAGAGGTAGTATCATTTTTCTTATTGAACCATCAATGTAAAAAGTCTAGAGTTGTTGCACCCGCAAATAACACTATGATCATATAATATTTAGAATTATGAAGGCAGCCCCCTAAAGAAATTAGAAATCCTTAAAAATGTCCCTTCCAGTGTGGGGGACTTGGTTGGGGTGAGCAAGGTTTAGGCATAGTTTTTTAAAAATTTATTATTATTGGGTTCCTTGCCATATGTATATATTTGATTGTTTCTCATATGTATACATTACTTTGATTTTAAGGATCATTGAGTACCTGCCATGTGGCAAGCATTGTGTTACCCACCAGACAGAGATGGTACCGGCCTTATAGCAGTAGTATCTACAAAAACAAATGATGCTAGAACAGGAGCCGTACCGAGGGATGTATTTGTGTAAACTGGGAGAGAGGAAGGCAGGGCAGGGAATCAGAGTTTACTTCTCAGGAAAGTTCACAGAGTGTTTGCTCAATTGATTGAAACTGTTAGTACAAAACACTCAGAGAGGTGAATTAGGAGAAGAAGAGTTTAGGACTTGGGGGGCTTGGAGACTTGACTCAGTTCCTTTAGATTAATAATATTCTAGGCAGGCAGATAGAATTACTGAGAGTTTGGAGCTGTAAGAATCCTTAGAGATTCTTTCCAACCCTTTCATTTTATAAACAAAGGAAACTTGGTAGCAGCAGAGCTAGGGCTCAGATTCAGTCCTTCTGATTCCAAGTTTAGTGCTAGATCAAAGTAATTCCAGACCAAGACACCCCTCAAAGCAGGGAAATGACATTTATGACACGCCTACCATGGGCAGCCGCTGTACTGCCCACGTGATGCATGTTATTTAATATAATCACTGCAGCCACAGGAGGTGGGCTATGCCCATATTAAATTTGAGCAAACTAAGATTTAAAAAGTTTAAATAATTTGTCTAAGGCCTATACTATAACTGGTCACATATGAAAGGGCCTGACCTCTGGGTTCATGATGCTTGGTTGCTGGCCTGTAGTTTGAGCCTTGCTGGTTGAGATGAGAGCAGCACATCCCTATGCTGGGGAGCAGCGGTAAAAATAATGCCCATTTCATATTTACTCACCGCACACATCAGCATGATCCAGTGCCAGCAGAAGCATGGCGCCCGCACCGCGTAAGCAGGGCTCTTTGATCTGCGTCTCCACTCCCCACGGCCCCCCGGGCAAAGGTCTGTGGGCTGCTAGGCCGTCCTCCTTAATGAGAAAGGACCCCGGGAGCTTCGCCTCGCCCCAAGCAAAATAAACAGGAAACAGAAAAGAGGGAGAGGAGAGATAAATTCTTACTGACTTTAAAAGATTTATGCTGACAATATCCCAAGGAGCTTATGAAATGTATTTTTTTCCCTTTTTTTTTTTGGTGGAGGAAAGCCGCTGATGAAGAGATAGCTCTCAACTATAGAGTTTCATTGAGAGTGAAAATACTTTAAGCTCAGTGTCTTATTGACAGTCCACTTGCAGAAAATAAAATTCATATGAACATCATCTCACATATTAGAACTGGAAAAATAATCTGTCTTCCAGTCAGCTCTGAAAGAGTCTCATTATTGAGGTGCCAGATTATGGGGATAGAATTTCCCTGTGTTGCCACACCTGGGCTGGAGGAGCAGTGACACAGGGAGAGCCCCTGACCCCGACACCTGAACACCTTCAGCTTGATTTTTTAGGTTCCCTCTTTCTGAGAAGGAGGGGACACCTCCTGCAGTGTGCCCACATTCTTCCCTTCGGTAGCTACAGAATAGTCATGGTTTCTACTCATCATTCTACCAACCGGAAAACATCAGAGAAAGGCCTCAGACCAGAGCACAATTGCCGCTCTCTTATGTGTAAATTGTCACAGGACGTGAGATTGGCTTCATTCTAACCCAGACCATCCCTCAAAGAGTCTGGAACAAGATTCTGCCCTAGAGCAAGGTGATTTGACTTTGGACTGCAAATTTCTACGGTCTGTGACATCTACTTAAAATTTATAATTGTCCTTTAATGGGTAGGTCCAGATTGAGCCATTACTGCCAATATTCCCTGGGTAGTATCTCACATATTGATCTGTGGCTGCCTCTGCCACCCTGGCTAGTGGTCCTTCTAGAGGCCAGAGGACCCAGAGATACTTCCAGGACCCTTACCTGCTCTGGCCAGATATACCCTAACCCAGTACTGGAAATCCCAGTCCACTCCCAACACATTGCCTTTGCTTATAAGAGTGACATATGAAACACCTTGAACTTGCATTTAGTCACCTCCTTGCCCTAGTGTGGACTGGTAGAGTAGGATGAGGTTGGGTCAGTCAGTATTGATCCCACTCTCCCCACCATACCAGATCAATCCTTCTGAAACACCGCTCTGATGGTGTCACTGTCCTGCTCAAAATATCTAGCTCCCTATTATCCGCAAAATAAAGCTGGAAATCTTCAGCCAGGAATGCAATGCTCTCTATGGTCTGTTCCCAGCCCCTACCACCCTGGCATTCCTCATTTCCCAGCCTTCTCTCCATGTGTTCCACTCTTTAGCAAACATTTTCTACCTTTATGTCTTTACTTCTCTTCCCCTCAACTTCTTCAAGGTCAGTTCTGCCAATATCTTTGTTTTTCTCTCACTGTAAGAATTAGCTCAAAGGCCACTTCTTTATGACTCTTTCACCTGAACCTACTGTCTCCTTCGTGGGGCCTCCCAAAGTGCTTTACCTATATGTATGTTCTGACTTTATAACCTCTACTTTTACACTTGGTAGACCAGGAGTTCCTTGAAGGCCAGAACTGTGTCTGGTTCATGTGTGTGAAAGATACTCATTTCCCCAAGTTCAGACCTGAAGTCTTTGGACAAGTCATTCTGCATCTGGTTCCCCAGTCTGCTTCTCTAGGGAAGCAAGAGGACTGTATTAGACGATCCCGATTCTAAGTCTTTGGTTCTGAGTCCTTTCTTTTTCCCAGTGCCCATGACAAGAACATTTCCCCCACTGTAAAATAGGATAATAATATCGATTATTTACTGAGGGCTGTAGATTACTTTGCACAGGCCCATATGCCATGCTGAAACTTCCCAACAAGCACAGAGGGTTCCCATTGGTGGTCCAGCTCAGAAACAGTCTCGTGCTCCCCTCATCCTGATTTTAACTAGAAGTCACTTTTACCTATTTGAAGAACATTGCAAATCTCCAATTCCTGGCACAATACCCTCTTCTTGAGAAAAGCTTTGCTTCTAGTAGGAATCCCCCTCTTTCACCATGTTGTTCTTTATTGCAGGCTGCTAGCTCACTTACCTATTTAGTAGACCAGGTTGTCTGTGGAAGACCTTCGAACGCCAGGGGTAGCTCAAGAAGTCTGAGAGCCCATTAGCTGGTACCCACTGGGGAAGTTGGGCATCTTGTTGGAATAGGTTTCCACTGCAAAAGGAGCAGCATCTAGTGGTCCAAAACCTCAATGTGGAAATGCAGCAAATAAAATTAATGCATCCGAGGGAATGCCTGGAACAATAAAATGGTGCTGTGCTTTTACGCTGACAGTAATCCCCATGAATGTCAGTTTTTTGTAGGTCATTTGGCCTGTGCTACTAGAAACAGGGCTGCCTTGCCCCAGAGGGAAACTCTGCCACAGGCACGGCACCAGTGGGGCGGTCGGGGGATTTGTAGGGCTTTCTTTGTGGAGACCAGTTGCAAATTCATATGACTCATAGACTCAAGAACTGAAATGGATCTTAAGAGATTCTTTAGTTCAGCCAACCCTTTTCACCCCATTTTGTAAAGGAGGAAACTGAAACCTAGGAAAGTTCATGCTTTGCCCAAGATCTTTCAAGTAGTAAGCAAAGGAGCAAGAGTCTCTTAAAATAGATGTTTTTATTCCTGTTTTACAGATGAAATGCCTGAGTCTCAAGGACATAGAGCTAGGAAGCAAGGAACTGAGGGTAGGACCTTGGTCTGTCTGATTACTGGGCCCTTGTCCCCAGTCACCATCCACCTGCATCAGGTCATGCTATTTACAAAAAAAATCTAAGAGAGGAGGAAGAGGGCTAGGTGTGGCCAGAGAAGAAACAGAAAACATCTCTGACTTTGATGCTCTTGGTCTCTAAGTCTGGCCACAGAGCTACCGCTGGTCCTCCTGCCTGGACACATCTGCAGATGCACTTTCCCTGTCTCTTTCCAGGCTCCTTCCTCCTCCTTAACACCTCAGCGGACTCCAAGCACACCATCCTGAGCCCGTGGATGCGGAGCAGCAGTGAGCGCTGCACACTGGCCGTCTCCGTGCATAGGCACCTGCAGCCCTCAGGGCGGTACGTCGCCCGGCTGCTGCCCCACAACGAGGTGGGAAGAGAGATCGTCCTGGTGCCCACTCCAGGGAAGCATGGGTAAGTCCTTCCCCATGTCCAGAACTGATTTGATAAAAGGTAATTTGACTTTTGACTGCAAATTTCCAGTCTGTGACATCTACTTAAAACTCACAATTGTCGTGTAATGGGTAGGTCCAGATTGAGCCATTACTGCTAATAGCCCCTGGGTAGTATTCGTGTATTGATCTGTGGGTCTCTCTGACCACCTGGCTAGTGGTCCTTCCAGAGGCCAGAGGACCAGCTGTCAGAGTGGGCATTTAATGAGTGGGTGTTAAAAACATTCATTTCCCAAAGTTCAGACAGAGCCCAGAAGAAAACAGCCCAAGGGAAGTGTCAAAAGGCCAAACTTAAAGTAATTTAATATGCTGGAAACTAGGTTTTATCAGTAGAACTTGGGCAGGAAGGGAAAGGACAAAATATTTTCACCACACAAGCAGGTCCTATGAAAGTATGGGACCCCAGAGCAGAATTAGTCAGGAATACTACACCAATATCAATTCAATAGAGAGTGGAACAGAACTTTGTCCTAGAACTTCCAAGGTATGGGACAGTGAGATCCTCTAAGCTTTCCGGATGCACTTGTTCACTCAGCAATCCATCAGGCCTCTGCAACAGGGGTCCCAACCTATGATGAGTTGTGTAATTATTTCATTATATATTACAATGTAACAATAATAGAAAAAAGTGCACATTAAATGTAATGCACTTGAATCATCCCGAAACCATCCTTCCCCACACCAGTCCATGGAAAAATCGTCTTCCATGAAAATGGTCCCTGGTGCCAAAAAGGTTGGGGATGGCTGCTCTACATGTAGTGACAATGGAAAGCAAACTGAAGCTTGGGCATCCCTGTGCCTTTCTTTTCCCCATTCCATAAGTCTAGGTCCTATCCTATGACCTAGCTTTGAGGGGCCCCAGATCTGATTACATTATCAACAAGGGTGAAGAAGAGAGCTCCTTCATGACATGTTTATGGGAGTCAAATGTATGGCTATTCTTAGACTTAGCTTCTCTCTAAGAAAATACCTTTGCAGAGGGGTCCCACCTGAATGATGACTGCTACCCAACTCCCATCCCCATGGTGTACAGAGGGAGAGCCACTAAGGGCCTCCTGGTAGTATCTTGAGAGTCTCCTCCCCACTCCCCCTACTGAGCCATCTATATTTAATTGTGCTTAAAAGAACTGCAAGCTGCTGCATTCCCAGTAAGATGGGCATCTTGGCATCAGGAAGAATGCTCTCCCCAGCCCTCATATTCTGTCTTTTTGCCTCTGAAAGCCTCTTTGGGCTGGCTGGGAGGGTCCTAGCTACCAAGTGCCTCTTGTTCTGCTCACCGAGTATCAGGAGTGTTGGGTGTCTGGGCTGCCCACTCTTTGGGAGGAGCTGTCCTCTGACACCATGCCTCCCTCCAGCACAGCCTCCCTTTCCAGCGAGGAGCCCGGATGGGAAGGCCTCCCGTCTGCGGGCGGGGCTGTGGCACCATCCTGTAGGCATTTGCCCAACCTCCTGAGCTGCTTATTCTGATGTATGCTCTCAACACTCCTTCCCACCAGGCCTGGCGGAAACCAGGGAGCACTGCTCGGGCTGTTGGGGATCTCCCTGAAGGGCAGGCTGAGAATATCCATGAGTGTGGGAGGAAAGGTTCCATGGAGGTTCAGCACCTCCTGCCTGGCCGTGCCTGTTTCTCCAGCACCAGATTCTTGGTCTCTGGGCTCCTAAGCAGCATGACGAGGACACAAGTACACCCTCGGGCATGATTATCCTAAGGGGCCTGCAAAGGGCTTTCCCTCTTTACCTTCCTATGCTCTTAACTATCAAGTGAATCCCCATTTAACAGATGAGAAAACGGAGGTAGAGAGAGGACATAGGAAGGGACTTGTTCCAAACTGAACTCCAGGTCTCCCTTCTCCTCCTTTGTGCTCTCAGCAAGAACTCAGGGAAAAGCAGGTGGGCTTGGGAAAGAGAAGAGGGAAGGTGAAAGAACCTTGCAAAAAAAAAAAAAGATGATTTAGATTCTTTGGTCCCTCAAGACAAATGAGCTAGGGAGGGATGCAATGTTGGTGCCACGGGGGCAGTCTCCCCTCCACGGGTGGTGAGGACAAGGAGGTGTGGGCAGGCCATGACTGTGGCCGCAGGTCTCAAGGTGCACCCTCTTCCCAAGGTGGCTCTTCCATCACCAGAGGAGCTGCTCTGCCCTCTAGAGGAAGTGAGGTTAAGTGGGGCAAATCCAGTGACTTGATGGCTTTGCCAGGACTGCCCCTACGTCTATCTACAGAGGCTTTGTCTTAGGCCGGAGCTTTGTGCACCTCGGGCAGGAAAATGTTCTCCCCCATCCCTGGCAGAGCCATTGAGGAGTTTAGTGTGAGCAGGAGTGATTCCAAATTTAAATTAAAAATGCTTAGGCCAGTCTCCCCACTCCAAGGAGATCGATGTGGTGAGGGTGGAAGGTGGCAGCTGAAGGGGCAATCCATAGATGCCCCACCACACTGAGGTGCTTCTCCCCTGGGTGCTTTGGCAAGCCGTGAGATGCCAGGCACCTGCCCAGCAAATGAAAGAGCCAAGGGTGTGTGTATAGAGCTAGTTTCTCAGCCCCAGCATGATTGCCACTGTGGACAGAACAATTCTTGAGGGGCTGTCCTGTGATTGTCCCAGCATCCCAGGCCTCTGCCCACCTACAGGCAGTTGCCCCTTTCCCAGTTGTGACAATCAAAAATGTCTCCAGACATTGCCAAATGTCCCCTGAGGGACAAAATCATGCCCATCGAAAACCACTGAATTAGACGGAACATTTTAGAGCCGGGAGGAACCGTGGGATTTACCTGGTGCAGCCTTCTCGATTTACAGGTGTGAGAACTGAAGCCCAGGAGGGGAAGGGACTCGCTCCCAATCCCATGATGGGCTCCATTCTTGGTGTCGAGTCCTGCACTCATGCGTCTGTGCCACTCACCCTATTAGGTCCTGGGTTACAAAGGTATATGAGGCCCAGTCCCTACACTTGAATAATAATAATTATTGCTCACACTTATTAATATTTAGCACTTCCTAGACCTACTGGCCAGTCGCTGCTGTGCACTTTACAGGCACTTTCTTATTGACTATGCACAACACCACAATGCATCGGGTTATTGTTAATATCTCCCATTGTACAGATGAGGAAACTCAGTGAGGTTAAACAACCTGCCCAAGGTCACAGGCTGGGCAAGGTGGAGAGGGTGTGAACCTGGGCAGCCTGCCTTCAGACTATTTTCATCCTTTGCTGTAAGAGCTCAACTAGGCCGCAGTAGTGCAGCAGAGATGTTTTTATACTGGGAATTGGAAGTCCTGAATTTAAGTCCTAGTTCACCATTCCGTCGACAGATAAGTGAGCATTTTTTGAGTATGTCCCATTTGTTAGGACCCTAGGGGTGCTGACGTACAAAACAGCCCCTCCACCAAGGACATTCCATTCCCCCTCAAGCCTCAGTTTCCCATCTGTGAAGTGGAAGTGACATTCCCGCCCTGTCCACATGCTGTTGTGGGGTCGATGCAATAAAGGAAGGAAGGGCTTTGCACACTCTGAGTATAACGCCAACATAAGGGGCTGGTATTTAATATCCTAATCTGCTTTGCTCTGTTCAGAGTTAGGGATCACAAAGGATGGAGCTTTGTTTGCTCTCTGATGATGGGATTGTTGCCAGTCTCGAGAATCTTTCAATTTGAGATATTCGGCAGTTTGCCCCATGCAAAGCTCGTTCCCTTTCGTGTCAGAGATGACCTCATAGCACGGTGCTCAGAGCAGCGAGGGGGCACAGTGATATCCTCGCCGTGTCGACTGTGATGATTGCAAGCGGGGCTGGCTCGCTCTCGTAACCGAAGATGGTGGTTTGGGGACCTCTGTTTGGAAAACAGCGTTCGTTGTTTGTAGTAACAAGGCAGGAAGTTGTAATAATAAAGTCGGCTGGGGAGAGCCTGACTCAGAGGAGTGGGCTGAGGAATGACAAGGCAGACGCCGCTGGGTCCCCCAGAAACCACTGAGTCGTGAGCACACGGCGCGGCTGTCGTGCTGCCTCGAGGGAGCAGCCGCCTGCTTGCAAGCACTCAGAGGCAGGAAAAAGGCGGTTGGGGAATCACAGCAGCTGCTCCCTTCCTGGTCGCCTGGAAAGCAGCAGAGTGTGTGAGGTCTAATGAATCACAGAGTGTGAGCGGCCACGTCTGCCAGGCAGCCTGGCTTTGGCAGGGGTCTCTCGGGGGACAGACAGATGAGCCGGCCTGCTCATCTGCCCGGCCAGAATGACCACAGAAGCAAGGAAGCAGAGACACCAGGGCTGTCAAATAGCCCAGGCCCACCAGCCACTGAATCAAATAGGCTTTGGACATCTTAGCTGGAAATTAGTGGCCACAAAGTCCCCACGGGCTGAATGAACATAACACCTATTGAGTGTGATGAGTTGGGAAATGACATAAGGAAAATGGCTCTCATTGTGCCTGATGGTAGTAGGTACTTAACAAATGTTAGATCTTTCTCAGTTCATACATTCACTGAACAGCCATGGATTGAGCGCCTCTCATGTAATAGGTGCCAAAGACGGCACAGCTGAGAATGGCAGGGTCAAGGTCATGGTTCTTGAGGAACATCTAGTCCAGTAAGGAAGACACAAGCAAAATAGCAACAGCACACACTTGTGTGGATGTTTCTGAATTGATACTAAGAGACTAAGATGGCCAGCGGCAGGGCCAGGGCGGGCAGTGGGGGCTTGCTTCTCCCTCGTGGGCCACCCACTGCACCACCCTGCCATTCTGCTGCGTTTCAGAAAGATCGATCCAGCAGCAACTGGCTGTGTGGAACCCGTGCCCTCCTGGACACAGGGACACAAGCTTAAGGGTCTTCGGCGTTTCGGGCTGTAGGAGAAACTCCCCAGGCTCCTGCCCAGAGACGTCTGTCTCATGTCCTGTTTCCCCTCCCAGCACACTGCTTTCTCCTGCAGGCGCGGGTGTCTGGGGACGCTATTATGTGTGACCAGAACTACACAGTGTGTGGAGGGAAGAATTGGGCCCTGAGGGGATAGAAGTTGCCAATCATCTGAATTACTAACACTTGAAAAGAAATTTTACAGCTAAAGGATTTGGTGATACTCAGGCTTGAGCCAAGATAAGCTGCCAGGAGCATTTCAAAGTGCAAACGAGCCTCATTCCAGAGGGTGGTAGAGAACTGAAATTCTCCTTGGCGAAAAGCCTCACCTTTCCGCAGGCCCTTAGCCCCTAGACCCAGAGGATACTTGAGTTTATCTCCCTGCCCCCCACCCATGTATGATGGGAAAGCTGTAGCCTAAAAGGGTGGTGTGATGTGATCAAGGTCAAACTGGAGGCTCATGGCAAAGCCAGGGCTCATCGCCACGATGGCACTCCGGAACCCTCCAGTGCCCTCTCCTGTGTGTCTCCCAGCTACGCAGCCGGGAAACCACATGGCGGCATCGGGAAACCCTCAAACCCACCGCCCTTAGATTAAAATCCACAACTGCTCTCCCCAAGTGAAGAAAACCCTGCGTCCGTGCTGGGTAGCCACACAGCTGCCACGCTCAGTTAAGGCAGTCAGTTCTGACCAAAGATCCCAGCTTGAAAACCAGTAACCATCCTAATAGGAGTTGTGCCAAAGTAATTTAACTCAAAGAGATATTGATTTGTGGCTGTCGGGAGGTGCGGTTTCAGTCCTGATTCCACCACTATTGGCAGCACAGTTATGAACAACCACAGCCCTTCCCAGCCTCAGCCTCTCACCTTCGACAGCAGAGATTGCGGCTGCACTCGGCTCCCCTCTGCTGCCCCTGCAATGTCCCCGCCCCATCTCCAGATGCCATCCAGGACAGGGGCAGCAGGAGATGGTTCTCCCCACCCCAGACTCCTGCTCTTTGGGCCTTGCCGGTCTGGCACAGAGGACCATTACCCCCTGCTTCTCCACGGACACTTCCTACTGCTAATGCACAGAACCCTGAATGTTCTCGTAAAAAGACAGAAGAGATGGTCAGGGTAGGGCACAGGCGGAAAGACGCCACAAGGCATTTGCTTCTGAAAGGAAACCTGATTGCTTTCCCCAGGCTGTGCTGGGTTGAACTTCAGTGGGCCCAGGGCAATGTGGTAAGTCTTGCCAGCTTGGGAAATCAGAGCCCATGGCATTCAGCATCCACAGCCCTAAGTTCTCCTCGAATCCTGCCTGCATGATAAACGGGGATCCGGAATAAAAAAGGTGATCATTTACTGAAATTGATGCCCTCGAGTGGCAGTGTCACAATGATTTAATTTCAGGCCTAGCTTTTTCTCACTTTCAAAGTCACTCATAGTGTCAGCTTCTCTCTTTTTCCCCTTGGTCTGAATAACACACTAATAAATATACAATAAGGCCTTTAATGTCTGGGTGATTTACACTAAAAAGAGAGAGCCATTCAAAGGCTTTAAAGATAATTTTTAAAAGCCTCAAAACTTACACCTAAGCTTGTCAGGGGTAGATTTCCTGGATACCTTGGTACAGGAACACTGGTGCAGCTCAGCGTTCTCTGAGCACAGGGTGGGTGTAAGACTTGGGATCTAAGTGTTCCAGGAGGTGACTCCGCCTGACACACAGTAGGAGCTTGGGTGAGTCTCTGAATCTCTGTGAGCCTCAGCTGTGTAAAAGAGTAATAATTGTTCTGCCTCATAGTGCTGTGTTGGGTTTAAATTAGATAATATGCAGAGCAGATGCCAATATGCCCCCTCCCCTGCCTCCCAGTTGTCCCTCTAAAGGGCCCAGGGCCACCCTTCTTCCAGGCTGCCCAGGACTGTAGGGGGGGAGGGCAGGAGGAGAGCCGGTGTTAGAGATTTCACACCCTCATTCTCAGAGTGACTGCCTGTGTTCTCTAAATTGTACCCCAAAGTACCAGTTCCTGGATTTACCATATTCCTCACCCCTTTGAGTAGTAACATTGAAGCAACTACTAGTTGCTGAAATGCTAGTCCTCTCTGGAGGAACCGGACTCTCAGCCATCAGCATGGTAGGTCTCAAGCTTCAGTGGTACAAATCAGAACCACACGTTTGACATTCATGCACCTGAGTGCCATCCTGAGCCGTTCTGCCATTATCCATCTTGTGGTAGGGTATGAACATACATATTTTTAGAAAGCCCCACAGGTGTTCTGGTATGTATCAAAATTAAGAATCAAGGCTAACATCTCAGCTTGAATTGGTTGATCACATAAGCAGATAGCTTTGCATAACCATTGACTAAGCACTAAGAAGAAACATGAAAAAACTTAACGACATGAGATGGATTTGTGTGCAGGGTGGAGGGTCATTTCTCTCCCACTTATGGGTGGACAGGTCAGTGGCAAAGCTCCCAACCCTGGCCCAGTCCTGCCTGTGCAGCCCCTAAGCTGGAGTAGCTGGGGCATAGCCAAGGCCACGAGCATGACTAGTCTCCACAGGGGGGTATATGCACGACGCATCTGTTATTCTCTCTCCGGAAGGACTATGGCTTTCAAAGCCACGGGGGACTGAGAAGAATGCAGAGTGGTCTAGAGAGAAGCCAGACCTTTTAGAGTCAGAGGGAATCTCTATCCCCTTCTTCCATCCACCTGTCCATTTATCCACTCATATATCCTCCCATCCATCTACCCTCCCATCCATCCACCCTCCCATCCATCCACCCTATTTGTACTTGAGAATGTTGCATGTCGAATCTCATCTAGATTCCAGATTAACAACAAAGCCAAAGTCTTCCTTTTTGTTCTCAGGAGTCAGATACTACATTGTCATTATTCATGGCAGATGTCTGTATAGTGCACATTCAGTTTACCAGGTGCCTCAACACCCATCAACTTATTTCATTTTTACTATAATCTGTGCCATACATATTATTCTCCTCCTCTTACCAATGAGTAAACTCAATCTCAGAGAGTTCAAGGGGAACACAGATCTTCCCCATTTCTTTTCTCATGTTGTTTCCCCAAGAAGGCCTTGCAGTTGAACCTTGGCATCATGCCTGGCTCTGAGGAAAATAAGAGCTGTCCTTGTCCACTCAGGGAAAGCCCTTCTCAAGAGGACAACTCTAATCTTTGATTGTCTAATTCTGGGCCACAAGCCTTGAAGATAGAGACCTAGGGTTATACGCCTCTTTACACCCTGCAACATCTGGCACAGTGCCTAGCACATAGCAGGTGTTGTGTGTTAGGCGGATGATACTAGATCAATTTAAAGCAATTCTGGCCAGGTGCCGTGGCTTACACCTATAATCCTAGCACTCTGGGAGGCGGAGGCAGGAGGATCGCTTGAGCTCAGGAGTTTGAGACCAGCCTGAGCAAAAGCGAGACCCCATCTCTACTAAAGATAGAAATATTAGCTGGGCATTGTGGCTCACACACCTGTAGTACCAGCTACTTGGGAGGCTGAGGCAGGAGGATTGCTTGAGCCCAGAAGTTTGAGGTTGCAGTGAGCTACTATGATGCCACTACACTCTACCAGGGCCACAGAGTGAGACTCTGTCTCAAAATAAAAATAAAAATAAAGCAGTTCTATGACACAACTCTTCTTAAGCCTAAACTCTAGGTGTAAAACTTAAAGCCCAGTTTGAGATCACAGAAGAGTCTCCAGTTGACAGAAAAAGGAAATGTATTTTCTCCCTGCCCTCCACCCACGCCCAGGGATAGATGTATAATCCTCCCTGGGGCTCAGGAAGCAGCTGTCAAAGTGCACCTCAACTGTGAAGGTTGCCACTAAGTACAAAGGACAATTCCTTTCCTGGCAGGTACAAC
The DNA here is from genome assembly GCF_020740605.2 of Lemur catta. NCBI lineage: Eukaryota > Metazoa > Chordata > Mammalia > Primates > Lemuridae > Lemur > Lemur catta. The sequence goes on along the minus strand of NC_059131.1, from coordinate 21,555,699 downwards.
TTTTACTCACGATTGCTTTCATTGATGGGCATTAAAAAAAAAAAAAAAAAAGAAAAGACCATCAGCTTCTGCCAGTTTTGACCTTCAAGATTTGACAGCCGAAGTCTTGTACTAGGGCTCTTTTGAGCTGGTTGCTTTCGTTTTCCCACTCTGCCTGGATATTTGATGGATTGAACACCTGAACACCTGGGAGATGAGAGAGTTGTGAATACCTGTAACCCCGTGGCTTGTCAGAATGGCATCTTGGCTAATCCCATAATGAAAAATATATGCTGTATACAAAGAGAAGTCAAAATGCATAGAAACTGTCGCTTCTCTTCTCAGAAGTGTTTGTGGAGCCTCGGCATTTCCCAGTGGGGAGGGAGACAGTAAAAACAGGTGGAGGCATTTAGGAGCTAGACCACCACTGGTGTCAAGAAATTCATTCATTCATTCACGTATGCATTCTGTCAACAAACATTTATGAATCTTACTCAGTCCCAGGCACTGGCTGGACTCTGGTGGCTCATCCTGCCTTCAAGGGACTCAAAGGAGGTTTAAAATCGGACAACAATGAGATGCTGTAGAGAAAGGGGTGTCCTGGGTGTTGTCACAGGTGCTTCAGGAGAGCTGGTGGCTGTCAGGCAAGGTGGCCCTGAGAAGAGAACTTGAGCTGGCTTTGCAGGGGAGGAGAGTCGGTCAGGTGGACAATGCGAGGAAGACATCCCACACTGAGAGCACGTGCGCAAAGGACAGCCTGAGGACACAGGTGATGAGCTGTGGCCAAGTGGTCCTCTAGGTTTTCACTCCCTGTTCCCTGTCCCCTCTCACCCCCTCTAAGTGCTCACACTCTCGTGTTTATGTGGCTTATGTGGCAACAAAGCCCATCCCCTTCCCACAAAGGCAGACCCCAAACAGCAAACAGTCCCCAGACCCCGCCATCCCACCACCTCTTCTTGTAGCAGATGTCCTGCTACAGATGCTCAAAAGACCTCCCTCTGTGTCCAGGCGCTTTCCTCACCTTATTTTTCTCTTGGGTAGTATCTTCCCCAACAAGGACTCCATGTGCTGGTGGACAATCCGTGTATGTAGTTATTTTTCACCCCAGCACGGTGGGTTCCAGTGTCCAAGCCAGGGCTCCAGGGTTGCCTGTTGCTCCTGCCCCACTTGGCAAGAAGAGCAGCTGAGGTGGGTTGTTCCTCGTGGATGGGCCTTGCCCCCTTTTCCCCCACAGGGACCCTCACATATTCTTCAGCACCAGGTGCAATGTCTCCTCCTCTGAGAAGGCCTTTAGGGTTTCCTGCATAGCACTGGCCATAAAGTCACCAGCCTGTCTCTCCCCACAGTCGATAGGGACCCGTGTGCTCTCCCTGCTGGCTCCTACGGGCGGGTGGGTGACAGGAAAGGATGAGCCTGCTGGCCGGCCAGGCCCTGGCCTCCTGGGAGGAACTCACCTCGCTCCCTTCATTCCCCTTAATCTGTGTCATAGTAATGAGGAGGCAAGAGAGGAAGAGTCACTGGTGCCTGCTCTCTGGTGCCAGGCATTGTCGAAGTGCTTTGCATGCGTCATCTCACTTAGTATTATGGCCACCACCATTCGGTGAGGGAGGCACTGGGATTATCTCTTTCCCAGTGAGGAAGCAAAGGCTCAGTGAAGTTAGGTGACCAGCCCAGGGTCACACAGCTGGTAAGGAGCAGACTGGATCCTACCCCAGCCAGCCCAGCTCCACAGCCCGTGCTCCCAACCACTGCCCTGCAGGCCTCCCTATTACCAGCGGACAAGAATAAACTGTTAATTGTTTATCATTATTAGCCATTATTTATTCTTGTTAAATACCCAGCAGCATGTTTTCTATGGTGTACGTGCAGTCCTCCCCAACCAAAGTAAAGCGCAAAATCCCGAGGCCTTGTCCCAAAGAAGCAGCCATTCCAGGGAGCAGGCGGTGCTGAGACCTGCGCCCGGCCCTGCGGAGGGTCCTGGAGGGTCCGCCTGGGGCCGCTGGCCTCTGCCCTCCGTCTCCCGAAGCGCCAGCCCAACCCAGTCTCCCTCGCCCCAGAAACCAAATCTGTCTGTGGTAGGAGACAGGATCAGGAGATGGGGCACCAGCTCTTGGAGCTGCAAGGAAAACATCAAGGCCACAGGTGCTGATGGCCAAGGGAGGAGAACTTCCGCCATCTGCTCAGTAACCCAGTTCCGTGCGCGCTCGCTCCAGCCTCAGCCTCGCCCGCCCCATCTCGTTCCCTGGCCTGCGTCTGAGTCCGCCTTTCCCCTTTGTTGTCTATAGTGCCACACGCAGGCGCCTGGCTAACTCCTGGCTTTTGCAGAAATGCATTATTTTATGGTTCAGAGCCATAGTTAAGAGCCACAGCAGCCTTGAGATTTCGACTCTAAAAGGTTTCACAGTCCACAGGCGGATTTGGTGCGATGTCTATTCCCGAGAGAATCTTACGCCGCTCAGCGCAGCGCAGGGGATGAGTGTTCCCACTGCTTTCAAATTACAGTTGTTCTCCCCTCCACTGGGTGAGTCTCCCGGTGCCAAGAAAAGGAGAAAAGGGAGCGTGTGCTGAGAGCAGGCTGAGCCTCGGAGCCAAGGGTGTTTCTCGAGACCACTGACCCACGGGCGCCAGGTTACCTGAGGACCTGGGGCCTGCTCCGCCTGGCGGGGAGCTTAGCTCACATGGCAGGTGCATAGCGGGAGCCCAAGGTCAGAGCTGCGGGCTGTGCTGCCCCAGCTGGGCCCTGCTGCTGGAAGGGTGTGAGGGAGAAGCCGCAGCCCAACTGGTATTCTGTGTTTATTGTCAATTCTGTGTAATGTTCCTTGAAGTCCTTGTGAGTGATAACCTCAGTGACTCTTCCTGGGCATTAGGAAGCCCCCAAGTGGAGCAAATCAGACCTTGACGAGAGAACTGGCAGGTAGATATTACAGGCTGTTCGTCTTCTGCTTCGAATCCTTCAGAGGATCCCTGGAAAACCCAGAACCCAGCCTGAGTCCCTTATTAGCAGGACATTTGAGGCCCTTAATTGGGCCTCACCACTCTTGAGCTCAGGTTACCCCTTCCATGGACCCATGGTTCATTCATATCCAACTACTCACAGTTGCTCCAAGTGAAGCAAGCCGCTTCATGCCCTGTGCCTTCCCCCACCTCACTGACCATCAAGAACAGCCCTTCTCCTTCCTGAAGGAGTCTCTTAGCTCCTCTTCCACTAGGCCTTTCCTAAGACCCCAGACCCACTCAGAGCAGAGTTGATTCCACCATCCTTTGTGCCTGTCACCTGCTCCACATCTCTCTTAGCATCCGCCCCCTGCACTGGACCACGTTCATACCTTTGCATGTTATTCTCACCACTTAGGCTCCCTGAGAGTAGGGATGGCCACCATTTGTCATTTTAGTGCCTAGCACAGCACTCCATTCACAGTATGCATTCAAGAAATGCTTATTAAATGAACAAATCTCCAATTAATTGGACTAGAAACGCTTTGAAAATTTGAGACATGGTTTTAAGAAAATAATACATCTGGAAAGCTCTTGACCAAAATTCCATCTCCAGCCACCAGACCAACTCACTTCCTTCTGCCCAAGCCCAGACAGAACCACTGCCCTCAGCCTGGGGCATCTCCATCTGTGGCCCCAGCCATCCCACACTGCTGAGCTCATGCTGGCCTCTGTCAGCCCCAGACATGAGATGGTGCCCACGCTCTCCAATGGCCTGTCTGTGCTCCTTTTAGTTCCTCCAATTTTCTGGGTTGTTGCCTGTGCATTTCCTATTCTTCCACTTAAGACTTCTACGTGGTATTTTCCCAATCCCTCCCTCTCCTTAGTGCACTTGTCTTTACATCACCACTTAACCACCCTGACTCCCGTTGAGTTTTTTATCTTTTCAGACACCCAGAATGAATTCCAATTGGCTTCTCTCCGACTGCTTTTTAAACATTCCCTCCCTGATTTTGTCTTTCTCTCCCAAGACTAAAATTCCTCTGTGACTACATGAGATTCTAATCAGCATTCTACTGGACATTTACCTGCAGGCCTCGGAGCAACTCCCCTGTCTGGATATTTCCAGCCTTATTCTCACTGGCCGCTCGCCTTCCCTGGGGAGCCTCCTAGTGCCCATCAGCCCATCCTCCCGACAGACCCAGACGACTTCCGTTTCTGAAAATTCTCACTTTGTTCATTTTCTTGATTAACCCTCTGCCACCTTGTCTAACTTAAGGATGGTCTCTGGGGTTTGGGGAGATGAGGGCCACGGGTTCATTGTATGTGGAAAGTGTGCCAGGAAATTTGGTGGTCGGCAAAGTCAGAGTTCAGATTGAAGTACAAGCTCCTGCATTCATCATATGTCCATGGTCCTTGTTCCTTGGACTTCTGTTGCTGCCTCTCTAATTTCACATTTACACATCACTGAGTATGCGTTAAAGGTATAATCCAGCCAGCAGAATTTGAATCATAGAATCATGAAGTAAAAACAAACAAAAAACCTTAAAATAATTGAATTCAACCCCTTTTCCCCACCCTACACCAATGCAAGAGCTTCTTCCAAAGCTCATCTGCCTTTGACTTGCCAGGCTCCAACCTGCCGGGTGCTCACCATTTTGCAGAACACATCACCTCATTGTAAGGCAGCTTTCACTCCTAGGAAGAACTTGCTAATGGCCCCTTGGCTTTGTAACCTTAGAAAGTTGTTGAATGTCTCTCAAAGTTATTCAATATCTCCAAAAGTTATTTGGTTATCAATAGTTATTCAAAGCCTCTGATGTCTTATCCACAAAATGGGAATGGTAATACCTCCCTGCCTTGTGAGATCTTTGTGAAGATAAGGCGTTTTAAACAATGATAGCCAATGTGCATTGAGTGTTTACCATGTTCCTGATACTCAGGCATATGACTGAATTTAATACCACCATTTCCATGTGAAGTAGTACAATGCTAGTGTGTACAGAGCACCTGGAATAATTTGAGTCCCCAAAATAACAGTAGTTCCTTCTCCTATTTCACCATTATCTGGTTGATCCTCTATTTTTCCTCTAGAGTCATATAGCATAAACCAGCTTTCTCCTAACAAGGCAGTTTGTCATCCCTTTGAGGATAGTTTTCATGTCTCTTAACTGTTTTTCCAGGCTACATGATTTTAGTTTCTTCTACAGCATGTTTTCCAAAGCTGTGTTCTTCAGATGTGATCTTATGAGCAAAGGGGTCAGGAGGCCTGTTCCTTCATGATCTGGAACCTCCACCCACTGATGAGGCTTAGGCTTGGCTCGCTCGTTCACTAGCTGCGTGCTACGGCTTGACCCCCAGCCACTGGAGTTGACACCAGTAAAAACCATTTACTAAAGCCATTTCTTAGACGATTTACATTTTTTCTTCCTGATGGAGAATTCTCAAGTTTGTCTTGCTGGCAGAGAAGGCCTTTCTTGTTTGCTACAGACATTCCCCAAAATGTCTGATTCAAAAAGAAATTTAATTCTGGCCCCAGCTTTCACATCGTCTTGCTTTGTTTGTCATCCCTCTCGCTCGCCAGCTTTGCCCCTTTGTTCCCCTAATTGCCAGAGACATTTTTATACTGAGTAAATTGCATCAGGCCCACCACAAAATGAATCAATTTGGGAGGAGTATGAGCTGCACTGTTGTCTTAAGTGTGCATTAACATTTAGATGCGTTATTTAAAACGGGCCTGGGGTTAGTGCCAGAGAGACAGGCTCATGACTATTCTGACTCATTCCCTGCCGCTGGACTGCACAGAGGGAGCCTGGGGGGCCCTGCAGCCACTCCCAAGCCCTGTTGTGTTCTCCATCTGTCTACGGAGGCCTTGAACTAGGTGAGATCTTAAACTAGGTGAGACCTTTCAAGGAGCTCACATTTGGGAAGTAGATGGACAAACTAAGTCTGACTTGTTAATCTCAGAAGGGAACAAAGGCAGGTGAGGGAGGAAACAGAGAGGAGAGGTTCTCTTTCTCTCTCATCATACATCACATGCATGCCTGACATCTAGGTTTAAGTATAAAGTATATGGCCAGACATCTTTGGAGGTAAAATAAACCATGCACAAAGAAACAAAAGATGCCAGCCAACTCTCTAGTTTAAGAATTAAACAATATTCTGGAGCTGGTGAAAAGCAAAGCTGCAATCCAGATGATCATGTGGTGATTGGATGAGCTAATTCTTTTATCATCAAGAGAGTCAGATAGTATCAGATAATATCTCCATTAGTAGCAGAAGGTTTAAAAATTGGAATGAGTGGCAACACCAGGACAATAGCCTGATTAATGCTTTTTCAATCACCTGGGCCCATGGCCTAAACTGGTAATGGACTCCATCCATCAAAAAATTATTCTATCTGGCACCCTGGTTTCTGAAGAAATCTGGACGTCCTCATAGAGAATTGGTTAAATGATTTAATGTATATGAAAGCTCTTAGCACAATGCCTCAGTAAAAGCTGGTTGAATCTAATCAGTCTGTTTTAATATATGTTCAGAGATATAATGATCCATTAGATACACAAGAGAAATAAAATATCAGTTGTATAATGAAGGTCCCAAAGCTCTGAGATGTTCAATTATCAGCATTGTAAGGGTGGCACCTTCTCCGGGAGATTAGCCTGGGTCCCCGTCCCTGAGAGTCCCTCCTCTCTGCACCCCTAAGGACTTTTGTATATAACATCCCCAGTCCCCTGGAAACTCACCATCCATGTCCATTTCTGTCCATTTTTCCCACTAGAGCCTCAGCTTCATCAAATCATACACTGTACTTTCATTTGGGTGTCCCCAAAATCTAAAACAGTACCTGACAGACACAGAAGAAGTATTTAATAAATGTTTGGTGACTGAGCAGTATTTCCTAATTAGAAATCAAAAGTAGTGTCATGCTGACTTGTGAATGGAAGTGGATGATGATGAGGTAGCTGATGCATCTTGTGCCGGGTGGGCTAAAGCAGTGGGATCCCTGACCAGAGAGAGAAAACAATGCGTACTCACTGCTGACCCAGCTCATTGCTTGCAGATAACAACAGCCACCACTTCTATAGCACTGACTACATGCCAGTGTTCTAAATGCCTTTGCCTGTCTTTACCCATCTAATCCTCACAACAGTCTTGCAGAGAGACATTGTTATCCCCATTTCACAGATGGAGAGACTGAACTTGCTCATAGTCACATAGCCAGTAATGAACAGGGCTGGGATTCGAGCCCACAGGGACCACTGCACCATATGATGTGACCTCTGCAAAAGAGATGTGACTTCTCCTTTCCTCCTCCCCACCACCAGGGGAGTTCACAGTGGCCCTGTCAGGTGACATGTCAGGTGGACAGGAGCAAATACCAGTCAGATGAGACTGTCTGCTCTACCTGTCCCCCATGAAACAGCATCTCCACTGCCTACAAGTGAGCCCTTTTTGTTCAGCTACCACTAGGACCCGGCAGGGAGGATCCTATGCAAAGCCTCACCATGTATGGTATCCATTTGGGAAAACCGAGAGAAGAACCTTTGCCAGCAGGAGAGATGTTTCCTGCCCAACCCGTCATCCTGAGGGCAGGTGTGGGAACCAGGAGGCAGAATCTGAGCTGTGCTCCAACCAAATCCCCAGTGGTGCACTTAGTAGAGGAGTGGTTTCATTCTATTTGCAGGTGAAACTGAGCAGCAAACCACTAAGAGGAGGGACGTGTACATAATGTACTGCTAGGTGAACCAAGGCAAGCCAGGAATGAGTAATCGGCATGTGTCCCACTGCTGTGCAGGAGCTCACACTGCACACGGCCTGACCTCCAGCTCTCCCCACCTAGCCCTCACTGGGGTCTCTGGACCCGATGTCTCCTTAGCCCCATTCAGCCAGGCTTGAATTGGCCTTTCTCAGCCATGTGAATAGAATTGCCAAAAGCTCTAAAGAAAAGTGAAAAAACCTCCCTCTTTTCCAATTGGTATGAAAACACCTTCCTCTAATCGAAATTTCCCCTCTTGCCTGTGCCTTTTGATGCCTGCACTTAATTGTCTTTTAAACAAGAAGCTGCTGTGATCAGAGAATTCAAAGTTACATCTGCATCTTTTATGCTGAAACTATTCTGCCATATGCTTCTAAAGCTGGCTGCAGGTTGATTTGATGAGAGCGATGGAAGCCTTGCTGTAATTGGTAGTCTGCCTTGTGATTGGGGAAGGAAAATTGTTTATTGATTCCCAATTCAAAAGGAAAATCCACAAATGTGTTTCCCACAGCCACATGATTCCATTTTGGTCCCCCTGACTTGGCAGGGTCTTACCCCATGGCTCCCCACCCGCTTTCCATCCCACCCTGGGTTGCCCATCTCTTTGTCTTCATGCACTCACTCATTCATTCATTCAAGAAATTTTTGAAGAAATCAGGGAAAACATGCATCAGGGCCTGAAAGAGAAGAAAGGACTGGCTGGAGAGAAGGCTAGGGGAAAAGATAGGTGGATGACTGAGCAGGAACATTTGGGATCGTTATCTTTCCCTTGAGAGCCAAGGAAAGCTGATGTAGAGTTTCAGGATAGGACTGAGAGTGAACTAGAGGTAGGGATCGGCATGGAGACCCCAGACCTTCTCAGCAGCCCAGGGGAAAGGGAGAAAGTGAGGTACACAGAGAAGTGAACTGACTTGCAGATGCACAAGTTCCAGTGGACAGGTTTCATGATGGATCAGATACTGGTGGGAGCGAGAGGGAGGTATCTGTAGCTTGACCAGTTGAGTGGCTGGGGCCATTAACTAGAGCAGGCAAACATGAAGGAGGCACAAGTGTGGAGAGGAAAGTAAAGAGTTCAGCTTGGAGATGGTGAGTTTTTAGAAACTTGTAAATATCTAAGCAGATCTACAGGTGGACATGAGAGTTTGTAGCTTGGAGGAAAGTTCTGGGCTCAAGAAAAATATTTAGGAGTTATTGGCATGGTCTTTGAGCTGTGGGAGTATATTATTAATAAAATGTCTTGGACATTAACTGATAATGAATCATAAACCTAAACATAAAATCTAAAACTATAAAATTTCTGACAGAAACACATAGGAGAAAATCTTTGCAAACTTGGGTGAGCAAAGTTTTCTTAGCACACAAAAAGCATAAACTATAAAACAAAATGCTGATCAATAGAAATTTATCAAAATTTGAAACTTTTGCTCTTCAAAACATTATATTTTAAAAATGAAAATACAAGCCACAGTGTGGGAGAGAAAATATTTGCTATACATATATCTGACAAAGAACTTGTACCCACCCAATTGAGAAATGGGATAAAAGATTTTAATAGACGCTGCACAAAAGAAGATATATAAATGGCCATTAAACGCATGGAAAGATGCTCCACATCACTAGTCATCAGGAAAATTAGAATTGCTAAAATTAGAAAGACTAACCACACCAAGTGTTGAGGATTTAAAGGAACTAGAACTCTCATATGCTGCTGGTGAGAATGTAAAATGGTATAAACACTTTGGAAAGCAATTTAGATGTTTCTTTAAAAATTAGACATATGCCTGCCATACAACCCAACCATTCCATTCATAGTCTGGATATTTATCCAAGAGAATAAAAACATATGTCCACACAAAACCTTATGCATTAAAATTAATAGCAGCTTTATTCACAATAGTCCAAAACTGGAAATAACTCAATTGTCCATCAATAGGAGAATGGATAGAGAAATTGTGGTTTATCTATACTATGGAACACTATCCAGCAATAAAAACAAGTGAACTACTAATCCAAACAACATAGATGAATCTCAAAATCATTATGCTGAGAGAAAGAAGCCAGACACAAAGACCACCTAGTACATGATTCTATTTATATATAATTCTAGAAAATGCAAACTAGTCTGCTAATCTACAGTGACAGAAAGCAGGGAAGTAGTTGCCTGGGGAGTAGGGCAGGATTGACTGCAAACAGGCAAGAGAACTTTTTTGGAAACAGGAGAGGGGTTTGGGGATGATGGACGTTTTCTGTATTTTGAGTGTGGTTGTTGTTTCCTACTGTAACAACTATTTCAAATTCATCAACTTGTACACTTTAAATGGATGCCATTTGTTGCCCATAAATTATACCTCAGTAAAGTTGATTTTTAAAAAATACCTAGAATAGAGTGGAAAGATGAAAGGGCTGGGAGTAAAATTAGTGAAAAGGAGATGAGGAAGTGATATGTGCCTATAAGGATGAGTGCATTGAGTTTAAATGTGAAGGGCTAGTGAGAGATAAGGTGGTGTGCAGAGAGGTAGAGGCCCAAAGCCCACCTGTTTGCACCTCAGCTATCCTTCAGTTCTGACTTGCACAGCTCAGATACAGCTTGCCAAGGTGGAGCTGGTATTCCTGGGCCCTGACTCATGAATCCCCTCCCTCGTGAAGGCTTTCCGGGAGACCTCAACTCAATCTGTTAACTCTATAAAACTATATAGGCTACAAAGTAACTCTCTAGCATCCCACTTGATCAGATAATGCCTGGAAGTTGCCACACTGTGCTCTTTGTCTATCCACATCCAATGCCATCTTTGTTTACAAATTGTTTTGTGAAGATGTTTCTGATTTCCCCTAAGAGACTGTTCTTTCACTACTAGTTATTGATTTTTTACTATAAACTAAACATATTACAAATATCGTACATATTGAACATACTTTTTAACAACCTATAAAGTAAATATTATCAACTTCCATTTACAACAAGAAAACTAAGGTTCAGGAAACTTAAGCAGCTTTCCAGAGCAGTAGAACTGGGATTCAAACTCTGGTCTTTCTGAGTTCTAAAGCCTATTCATAGGCATTGTATATCAGAAACAACCTCCTACAGGTCCGGGTGGCCATGTTTTATGCCTAATTTGCACACCATTGCAACTGATGCAGTGAGCTAAGCACATTGTGGTTGCTAAACAAATATTGATTTATTCATGGATTGATTCCTTCAACTAATATTTTTATGCTTTAAAATAGCAACAACCTGCCACCAAGGACCCTTAAGGGGCTTTAAGAATGTCAATTACTAGGGACATTTCATACTTGCCAGAGCACATGAAGGAGTTAATTAAAGGAGGCCCAGGCTTTTGTCATTGCCTGGGTGGGAGGAGAGAAAGGAGAGTCAGCTTCCCCTCCTGTGCTCCTCCCTCAGCCTTTCCACATCACATCACTGCGGCTTCTTCCCTTCCCTGCATGGGAGGCCAGGAGCATGTCAGGGGATTATGGCCACTTCCACTGGTCACCATGGCCCAGACCCCGTGTAGCTGCTTCCATTAAACCCATGACCCCACAGAAAGTCCTGGACCAGTGAGTGGCGACCGAAGACTCTGCTGGGTCTTTCTTCTTCTGATTGCAAAGTACTGAGTCCCAAACCCCCAAACCTGAACCATAAACGGATCACAATTGCTAAATCTAAAAACTGCCTCTCAGTGGCCTTGTAAATAAACCACCCTCTCTAGTTCTCACTCTCTTTTTAAACGTCTCTCCCCAACCCCACCTTTGTTCTTTCTGGCTCTCTGATGCCCCAAAAGTCTGCATGATAATTGCATACGTAAAAGGTTATTTTAGTTGTTATAAAAACATTCTATTAGAAATAAATTGGAACATAAGAAGAGAGACAAGTTAAGAAATGTGGATTCCAATTTATGTATCCTTGATTTTTATATAATTTGGGGGTGGGAGAGGAGGAGGATTCATTCATGATAAAAGTTCTTAGGGTTCATGAGAACCCAGAGTGAGGTAGCTGCCTAGAAGGTAGAAAGGCTCTTTTCTTCCAGATTTCAGACTTTATATTCATTGAAAAAAAAAAAAAAAACGAGAGGAGGAGGGACTGGAAGGAATTGTGCAAGTGAGTACAGAAAGCTTTCACTGATCTAATTTGCTCTTAAAACAGCCTTCCCCATGGTTGAAAAATCTCCTGTTCTCCTTAAGCCTTTCTATCTCAGCTACATTTTCAAAAAAATAAGCTTCATTTAATGTATCAGGGGAAACCAGGGATGTGTTGAAGATGCTTCCATGAGAGATGAGGCTGAAATCAGTAATGCTGGAAAAGGTCAAAGTCAGAATTGTTATTTAAATGTTGAATAGCCCCAAATTTACTACAGGTTGCTTATAAACAATCAAAAAATTCAATTCCCTTTTCCTCTAGAAGCTTCCATTACAGAGAAGCCCCCACACATAACCAAGGGCACCATGGTCTATGTGTTGCTGTCCCAGAAGCAAGCGTATTTTTAGAGCAGGGCTTGGGTCTCCCTCTTCCCTGTGTGTCCACAGAGGGGGCTTCCTAGACACACCACTCACATCCCATTTCTAATCTTTTTTCCTTTCCGTTAAACTAAAAACTCCTATTGCATCAGAATCACTCAGGAAGGAGCCTGGGCATCTCCTTGACAGTGCACCCCCAGGTGCTGCCTGGGGCTGGGCACACTTGGGACACACTGAATGAGATGGCCTAAGTGGAGCTTCTCAACATTTGTCGTGCAGTCCCCTGGAGATCCAGGTAAAATGCATGTTCTGATCCAGTAGGTCAGGGTTGTGGCTGGAAGTCTGCATTTCTAACAAGCTCCCAGCTGCTGCTGCTGCTCTGAAAAGACCACTTTGGGTAGCAAGATTCTGAAAGGAAATGCACGTCCACACACAGATGTTAATTGATGGTAGAGGCCAGAACAATCTGTGAGGGACTGTGTGTACTTTCTGTCCTCCCTGAGCATCTGATGAGTGATGAGGGGAAACTCTCTCAAGAAAGCCAGCTGGGCCCTGCAGGGTGGCTGTTTCTCAGTGCATTCCCCAAGGTCTAGATCAGACCTTCAGTTTTACAGGGCCAGACAAGCTCAGGACTCAAGCTAACCACACTCACAAAAGACATGTGTAAGTCAGAAGTGGGATTTTTAGATGTTCAATGAAACATATAATGATCGGTGTCAATCCCTTCCTTGGCCAATTAGTGCACACTCTGCCTTCAGGCAGATCCACACGGGTAGCCAGAAATCAGGTTATAATCAGGTGGCGTGGCCAGCAGGCCTTCCAGTGCATCAGTGGGTGGCTTCAGCAGCCCTTCTCTGTACTGTGGGGGACACCTTAAGTCAGGACTCAGTCAGCTCAGCCTTCCTTTCCTGCACCCATTCTGACAAGTTCCTGCTTCTCTGGATGTGTTCGGGTTCAACATATTACTGCATCCTTCACACCCTAAACCCTCCTAAGCTCCAGGTGCTGCTCCGGACACTGAGGTCACAGAAATGATTATTTAGTCGAACCCTGCTCCCCCTTGATTTGGGCCTGGAAGGCATTCCACCTTTTACTTCTTTTTTTTTAATTTTAAATTTTTTCATAGTGGTAAAATACACATGAAATTTACCATCTTAACTATTTTTAAATGTATAGTTCAGTAGTGTTAAGTACATTCACATTGCTGTGCAACTATCACCACCATCCATCTCTAAAACTTTTTCATCATCTTGAACTGAAACTCTATATCCATTAAACAATCATTCTCCATTTCCCCTAACCCCAGCCATGAGCAACCACCACTCAACTTTCTGTCTATGTGAATTTGACTACCCTAGGTACCTCTTATAAGCAGAATCAGTTGGTATTTGTCCTTTTGCGATTGACTTATTTCACTTAGCATCATGTCCTCAAGGTTTATCCATGTTGGAACATGTGTCAGAATTTTCTTCCTTTTTTTATGCTCAGTAATATCCATTGTATGTACGTACCACATTTGGTTTATACATTCATTTGCTGACGGACACTTGCATAGCTTTCACCTTTTGGCTACTGTGAATAATGCTGCTGTGAACATGGGTACACAAATATCTCTTCAAGAACCTGCTTTCAATTTTCTTGGATATATACCCAGAATTGGAATTGCTGGATCATACGGCATTTCTGTTTTTAATTTTTTGAGGAGCTGCCATACTGTTTCCATAGTGGCTGTGTCACTTTACATTCTCACAAACAGTTTACAAGGATTCCAATTTCTCCACATTGTTGCCAGCACTTCTACCTCTTATTTTAAGCAGCTTCCTCAGCTATAAGCTGGGCCATTTCCTCAGTGTCCCACCCAAAATATTCTTTCAGTCTTATCTGTCCCTTCCAAATCCTGCTCAACTTCTAAAGCCAAGACCCATATTTTCTAAAAAGTCCAATTCATTAGCACCTGATGGACTCATCATGTCTACACCTGAGACCACCCCTGTCTCCCCTTCATCATGAGCATCTCATTCTTGAATCACCTCCTGTTACCCCACCAGAGGTCGTAGTCTATGCTCCTTGGTTTTATCTAGCAGGAAAAGCAATTGGTATTCGTTGTAACTTGTTTAACAGACTAATATGAAGAAAAGCAAGAGGCATGCAGAATTGGAAAAAGAGATCAAATACTCAAAGCTTGATCCCTGATCTGAGAATTGTACATGAGGAAAAGAAACCATGCCCTGTTGCCCCCAGAAAACTGTCTCTGGCAGATACTTATTAAGAGTCTCTGTGCCCACCTAGTGAGGCATCTGGTCATGGTAACCTTGGTGAGCTGACCTTGAAGGTCACTGGGTGAAAAGAGATGCCACTTGGGAGGGCCTGGCTCTGGAAGGGCCAGCCACAAAGCTGTAGCAACCAGAATTCATTAGTTCAGGGATTGCCGTAGGCGTCCATGTGGGTTTTATTACGACGTCTGCAGCCACTTACGTTACATGAGGGCTGAGTTTTCTTCCATGTCCATTTACCCCATGAATGGATGCTGCTGTTGGCTGAGGAGCCAAACCAAAATTACTTTTTATTTTTTCAATTAATGTGCCCCCCTTTAGCATTTGAAATCTCCTCAATCTATTGGGTTTTGTTTAGGGATGCTATTAATGTAATACCTTTTGGCCACCCTATATTACAGGAAGAGCTGAATGGTGCTGGTTTTGGCCTCTTAGAATGGTGATTTCTCTACCAGTCCATGAATGCTCTGATGTGTGAGGTGGCCGCTGCAGTCCCTGGGCTGCCCTGTACCTATTTATTCATATGAAGCAATTCCCTGAAGCCTACAGCCACCACAAACAGGGCCCCAGACAGCCAGGTGCCAAGTTCCAGTGTCTTCAACCTTTTCTACCCAGAATGGGATTCCAAACATCTCGGGAGTGCCCGACCCAACATGGAGCCCTCTCAAGCCCAACAGAACCTAAAGGGAGTGAGACCCCCGGGAGGAAGGAGATGCTAGGCCATCTAGTGCAACTCCTACCTGATGTTTGAAGCCCCCTGCCAAGAACTTACCCATCTACTTGAACTTCTCCTGTGACAGGGAACTCACTGTTCCCCCAGAATAGTTCAACCATCTGTAGACAGCTAATTCTGGATCTGTGATGCCCAAGGGTCTACAAGACCACAGGCCCCTGGGCCCCTCCCCAGCCCCTATAGGTGTGCACACCCCTGGGCTGAGATCCTTAAACCTCAGTGTCTCCCTAGGAAACCCCTCTGATGGGGATGTCACCCCCTTCCCAAAGCCCTTCCAGCTTCTCCAAGCAAAGTACATCTCCCAGACTTTCGTGTGCCTCTATTCTTGCTCTTGGAAACTTTGTTGTGATATCCTTTTTCATATCCATATCCTCTGTAGGATCTGATTTCCCTGAGAAAAGAGATGCCTTCTCCATCCCCACTAACCTTAACCCACAATCAACTATAGAGTGTATTAGTTGTCCAATGAATGTATGTTGAAAAGATGAATGAATTAAGTGGAAGAGCAGTCCCTGGGTGTAAATTCAATAGACCAGATTACTAATCCCAGCTCCCTGGTAACCCAAGTGACTCATAATGCTCCGTGTGTCTCAGTTTCTTCACCTGTAAAATGGGAACAATAATGTATTACTTATCTATCTCATAAGGTTAGTTTAAGAACAAAATAAAATGGTAAATACAAAAATAGTTTAAAAAATATAAATCCACTCATTTCAAAAATAGTTATTGTCTTTACTCAGTGCTAAAGCACTCAAATTACAAATATGAAGACATAATCCTTTAAGAGTTCAACTTCTTCAAGATGGCATTATTACTAGTTAGGTGCCCCCGATAAAGACACGTCTACCTCTTATTGCCTTGGTTCTTGGTCTGCAGCATCTTGCATTAGTCCTTCGCTTTGGGATTCACTGCGTACCTATTTATTCTAGTATCACTGGAGGTCTCTGCCTCTTTCCAGCTGCAATCATGGCTGAATGATTCCCTCACCAATCCTAGTTCCACTTCAAGAAAACTGTCAGCAGTACACACAGCACGGGGCCCATCCATCTGTGTAAGAGATAATGTAATTCTAAGACAATATTTAACATTGTAGGATGAGGCATAAACTCAATATGTTTTCAGGCAGAGTAGAAAAAATATGTGCCCCATCTCATTAATCACAATAAGAATGAGGGATGGGGCAGATACCCAGTCTGGTGCTGTTCCCTCCGAGTTAATCTGTCTTAATACTAGGCCCTGGATAAAAAGAATGCCCATGTCGTCGTTCTGCTTGTTCAGTGGCAATTTACATTGGAGGAGCTCAAGATTTATGGAGTAACAAGAACCTCTCAGTAATAAAAACTAGAGTGATCCATGCTATGTTTGGAGGTAACTTCTTCTACAAATACTCTCTGGGGGATTAAACTTCTAGAGAAGGATTTCAAGAGAAGTTATGCATTTATAAAGCTGATCTATTGACAAGTTCTCATTGAGTTCATTCATTCACCCATTCTACACATCTTTACCAGGCATTAACTCTGTGCAGAGCTCTGCCAGGGGTGTGGGGGCCACAAAAGGAGCCAGCAATGGTCTGTACCCCCAAGGGACTCACATTAGGGAAGCTGCAACTCGTAGCCAATAATGAAGGTGCCACGTGGACTGCAAGCTTCACAAGGGCAGAAACGAAATCTGTTTTATTCTCCAGTGTGTACCTGTGCCTATCACTGGGCCTGGCAAACAGAAGCTCATTGAAAATGTGTTAAATGATAAGTGTCCATGGAGAGATGAATGGATAAGCAAAATGTGGTACAATGGAACATTATTCACTCTTGAAAAGGAAGGAAATTCTACACATGGGGTGTGGGAAGTGGAAGGTTTACTTGGCGGGCAAGGAGAAAATGAGACAGAGCTTGCTGCAAGCCAGAGGCTCAGGGGGAGACACCTGAGACACAGGAAGGCAGGGGCTGGGGCGGGAAGTGGGACTTCATGGCAGGGCTCACTGCAGGAAAGGTGAGGCCACCCATGCAGGAGTGAGGGTGGGAGGAGGAGAGCAGGAGCCTGGGGTTTGTGGTCTGAGCAATGACGGTGAACAAGCTGGATCGAGAGGCAGGCTGGAGGCATGTGAGAGGGTTGCAGAGGGTGGCGTCAGGGAGGTGTGGGGCAAGGAAAGTGTCCGAACTCCAGGTGTTCGTAAAACTAGTCAGCCCTCAACCTGAGAGTAGAAGACCCTCGGGAAGGAGGCCAGACGAGTACTCACTCGAGTGTTGGATTCTCAAATGCCACAGAACCAGGTGACAAGCACATGTCTTGGGAATGGAGAACTCCTGCTTCTAATTTGCAGGACTGTCATCGAGCCACCAAGAGTCTCATTCCAACTGCCACTGGCCAGCTTCATGAACTTAACTAATGAGACTTAAACCTTTCCTTTCTGGAGGGGAAGAGATGTTTACTTTGAGTCTTGTGTGCCCTTTTCTGCAAAATGGGAGTGTTTGGAGTAGGTGATCTTCCAGCTCAAACACTGCACTCCTGTGAATCTGCATCCTTGGCCTTTTCATGTCACGTCTCTGACTGTGCTCAATTATAATGATGACCCAACTCCACGTTGTCTCCACTGGAGGGATGAATAGACACTCATTAGGACAAAGTGAAAGCCCTTGGCCTTGTGATGAGCAATGTCATCACATGCTCGTCTCAATCAGGGCGGCTGTGAGCTCAAACAGCTCCTTCTTGTAAATTAGAAAAGGCCCTGCTCCTGGCAGACAAATGAGCAAATGAGCAAAGATGAATGAGCGAAAGGCCACGGGCTGGCAAGTGGAGCCCAGCTACATTGGGGGCCCCTCTGGTTCCCTTGGCGAGGTGCTCCAGTGCAGTGCACAAGCAGCACAAC
This sequence comes from Lemur catta, assembly GCF_020740605.2. NCBI lineage: Eukaryota > Metazoa > Chordata > Mammalia > Primates > Lemuridae > Lemur > Lemur catta. Next base: position 21,537,703 of record NC_059131.1, on the reverse strand, counting down.
TGCACCTGCACCCCTGATTTCAACCCTTGTGACAACAGAGGTGTCATTGATAGTTGTGCTAGTACACCCATTCTACAGATGAAGAAGTCAGGACTCAGAAATTTCCTCCACATCTAGTAGGCCCTCCACCCAAATACCACACCCCTACAGGCTGCCGATTCCTGAAAAAGGTCACATTTCAAAACGATTCTGTTTTTATATTTGCATATTTATCTCAATAAGTCTGTTTCCTTGCCTAAATAGCCTGGCACTTAATGAAGGATATCTCCCTGTCCCCCCTCAACCTGGGCTGGGGTGGAGAATGGAACTCCCCTCCTCCCCTCCCACTTTTCAAGCCATATTTGAACATTAATCATATCACCCACAGCCAAAATGCCATCTCATCTGGAAGGATTATAGCTGCAATATTAGGACAGTGTGGAAAAAATACTGAAACCATAATTCTTTATCATCTTCTCGCTTCCCATATGCACTTACTGAAATGCATTTGGCCAAATGAGAGGGGAGGAGAAGAAATGAATCCTAAAGAAGTTAATAGTAATGGCATAAGAAATTGTATTTTGCCTTATAGTATTATTACTTATTACAAGTGGTAATAGTATAACAAAATCCGGAGCTCTCAATTAGTTTTGTGCTTTTTGGACTTAAAAAGAAAGAAAAAAAATTAAATTTACTTTCTGGATCAGGAGAGCAATAATCATTTGATGACTATATTTATTTTCTTAGCCTCAGATGAAGAAGGTGACCAGGGAGCACTTATGAAAAATGATCGTGCCTTGTATTTCAAGGCCCCCTACATGACCAAAGCAATATGGTTTGTGGAGTTCCCATGTGAGCAAAGTACTGAACCTAAAAGGGACAGAAAGATTCTGGCTTCAAGGGATCTGCCCTTTTGATAGGAATACAAGACCTAGACACATAAAAGAATCATAAGGAGTTTTGCAAATATTTACAGATGGCATCAGGTGCCGATTAGTAGAGAGCAACGGAACATGGGGCTCCGTGGTGCTAACAGAGGAGAGAAGGGAGACGAGTGAGGTCGGTAGGGACAGGTGAGGAGCTGGGAGCTCTGGTGCTCTCGGGGACGAGCGCTGTGCTGACACAGACCAAGGCTCTGTTCATATTTGAGCAATGAACTGAGGCAGAGCATAGGTTGGTGGTGAGGAGGGAGCCAGGCGTTGCCGATGGAGGGAGGGGTGTGCAGAGACGTGGAGAACACCCACAGAGCTCTGGCAGAAGTTTTCATCACCAGGTTCCAGGCGCTGCAGATTCACCGTCTCGAAATCCTTACAACCATCCTCTTCCACAGTGAGAGCAAATGGGTGTCAGTGCCATGCCAACCCACGTGGTTGGCAGTCGGCGCCTGGCACATGGCGCAGGTCACACCCCACCTTGGTGAGAAAGGGTCTTCCACGGGCAGACAGTGCTGTGGCACCTGTGACAAATATTTGCCTTCTCTATTCTAAGGGATGCCCGGTGATTAGATTATAAAGCCAGGATTAAGTTAAAGAACTGCCATGAACTCATGTAGTTGCTTTTTGTGTGAAGCTAGGAGAACGTTATATTAGGAAAAGGCACCTCTTCCTTAAGACGTTTTCCTTTCATCTGTTGTAAGATTGTCATAATATGCCAATTTTAACAGAGCAAGCCACTCCACTACCATCTTCTGGAAAATTGTCATAAGAAACATAAAGATCTTCAGTCTCTATGATGTGAATCCCTCGGATGTGGCAGCCTTGCACAGGACAGCCTGCACAGCATGTACGTTTTTACAGGACCTTAAAATGTTGGCTAACAAGCTTGAATCTGATATAATAGGCAGTGAGAAAAAGGCTGTTTATAAGCTCATGCTATCTTACAATCAGATATTTATAGATTGAATAACTAATATTTTGTATTATATAAAGCACATTACACTCCTGAAAAATACTTTGGCTAAGTTATTTTATTTGATCCCTGCATGTGGAGCTACAGTGATTCCTGAGCAGAGCACTGACATGGGGAAAGAGGGGGGTCTCAGACCAGGAGTTATGTAAATCTTCCCTCTTTTGGAAAAGGAATGTGCGGTTGTGCTCTTTTCCTCCACTAGGCTTGGATTCTCTTAACTGAACCTAGAATGTGCATTTCATTATTTAATTTATCAACATCTCGAGTAGACTTGCTAAATCATAGCTCCATTCATTGGATGTGCCAGCATAATTAATTACACTGTGAAACCTCCTGACAGCCTTTTCCAGGGGCTGAGAAAAAAAGACTGAACACAAGAAAACAGAAAAATCTAGGTCAGTTTTCTATATATTCACCATGGGCTTCTCCAGTTTGAGTCCCGGCTCTCTCTAGTTGAGTAACTTTGGCTAAATCAGTCCCTGGGTTTTCTCCTCTGTCAAAATGAATCAAGGTCTCAGGAAGAAAGAGATGATACATTCAAATTGGACAATTTGAGGTTAGTTTAATGAGAGGGATTCTTTACAAAGGTGTAGGCAGGGTAAGAAAACCACCAGGGCTACCGCAGTGTCCCAGGACTAGGAACCACGGGCCATCGCTAGCCCAGACCTGAAGAGGGAAGGCATGGTTGCTGGAATCCGGAGGGAGAAGAGTTCTGTGGAGAAGGCTGTCTTGAGAGGGGTGGTGACCTTTGCTCGGGGACACAGTACTATGCCACAGGAAGGGGACTAGAGAAATAAATATACCAGTGCCACTCTCCTCTCTCCCTCTGATCTCCTGCAATGCTCCTGTTGGCCAAACCCAGCCAGAAGCCAGAAAGCGAGGTGCCAGGACACGCACCATACCTTCAGCCCACTGCAGCACTAAGCAGTCAGAGGAAGGGCAGAGAGCAGACCCGGGCATAGGCAGGAGGTAGCCAGCACACTCCCTAAGTCCACCCCAGCTCTGGGAATTTAATGTACATTAAACAACCTGTCCTCTTCATGATGCCAAATATTAGATGTGTTAGAAGAATTTTTAGGTTTTTTTGAGTAGAGAATATGCTAGCAGCTTGGGGAAATATGTCATAAAGCACAGTCTGCTATAGCAGGTGAGCAAAATATATTTATTGAATGAATAAATACATGAAAGAAAGAACATACTTCCCACTGAGATCTAACAGCAAGGAGCTAAGATACTCTACACGCAACACACACACACACACACACACACACACACACACACACACACACACACACACAGAGTCTCTAGAGAGCTTTGGGCTTCTCCTAATACCATGGAATTTACTAGTTAAGAGGAAAAGCACCAAGGCATCTGAAGGATCACATTGTAATGTCATCTCGAGGCCAGGCAGGCATAGAACCCAAGGATTTTAGGTCTGAGAAGGACTTGAGGGAGCACCTAGTCCGACTCACCCCCTTTATATTCCAGGTTGGGTTACCTGGAGCTGCAGAGGGGCCTGACTTGCAAGGCACCCAGGTAGACAGGGCCATGCCCAGCTGTCGCTCCCCCACCAGCCCTGTAAGACTCACTGCCTTGATCCTATGATCACAGACCTTGTGAGTGTGGGAAAGGTTTCTGTTTTTAAGGATCTCAGAGCCCCACATTTAGCTGTCCTCCTAAAGATTCTCTGGTTTACCAGGCTCTCTGCAGTGTTAGCATCCACCTGTCATCACAGTTTTCTCCCACCATTTCTGCCCAAGCAGTTTTAACTGTGCTTTCCCTAACCATGAACAGAGACCCTGATTGATGTAAATACCAGGTCTGAAGACCTTAAGGCTTGGGACTATCCACTTGATACTATTATTGCTACAAATAATAATAGAAATGAATCTGTCATTTATTCCACATCTTCTGGGTGCCAGGCTGAGATCCAGGAAACCCCAAATAACTAATCACATCTAATCCTCCCCAGTAGCACTCCTTGCTATTAATGCTCAAGTAACTGTAAATCCACATAATACTGTTATCAACTAATCCACACCTATCTTACCACTCAAAAGGATAGCTGGAGAGATTTCATCAAAAGCTGAAATGACATGCATGCTCTCTACTGCATTCCTCAGCCTGCCAAGTGCCAAGCCTATCAGAAGGGAAAACGAGATTGGTTGGCATCCCTGATTCTGAGTTTACCCACAGTGGCTTTTCAATGATCCCTGCCTCCTTCTCTAAATACTCTCAAACCATCTGGTTAAAAATCTGTTTTTAAATTTGACCAAGGATCTATGCCAATATTTCCACTGTGAAGTTGATTTTTAAAATCACAACACTTACCTATATCTAATCTGCAACCGGCATCTGCTTAACCGGGCAGCCTTGGGTTGCCTCCCTGGCTTACGCGACCAACCCTTGACGTTACATCTGCTCTCAAAAATCGTCTTTAAGAACCTTTACAAAGACCAGGAGGCAGTTCTCCATCTGTACTCTTGGTTTCATTCTCATCAGGCAGAACTACTGGACCAAAGTGAAATCAATCATCAAACTTGGGCTAAGCACCTACTCTATGCCAGAAATAGCCAGGCACTAGGCTACCCAGCACCACACAGGGTCCCCTGCAGCAGATGTGGAGGCTTACCCTTCCTTAGGCCTTGATCCTCTTCCCACTCCTAATCACTTTCTCTCGCTCTTTTTAAGCAACTATGACCTGAACCAGCAAGGACTTGTATCCTTGTCCCTTATCTCCTTAAGGGCAGGAACTGTGTTTTATTTCTCAGTGCATCCTCAGGGGCTAGCTCCATGTCTTCCATGGAAAACACACTCAAGTACACACTTGTTAACTTGGGAACAAAGTTGACGACCAGTTATGGCAAGAATACACAGCTTGCAGATAAATGAATCTCTGATTCAGAAGGAAGGGGTTATGGAAGCACATTAAATATAGTGTTGCTGATTAATATGATTGAGTATTAAAGCAGGCCCTGCAATACTGTAATTTGGAATGGTAACTGTGGCATATTCTTTGAGCCAGACCCATGGTGATATTTTTCATGATTAGCTTCTGATTAATCCTACTAGATAGATATTTCATTTCCAGCCTATACATTTGTTCTTAAGGGTTTAATTGATTGTGCAATTTATAAGCATTAGAATTGCTGTTATGTAAATGAATTTCCAGCATCCAATTCACCTTTTAGGTAATTAAATTAAGTGTGGTTAGTTAAGAACATTAGACATCTATGGAAAGCCCCTGAGAAACATTTGTTTTGCTCAGAAGAGGAGAAACCCTTCTATGTCTCTCTTTCCTGGTTTTGTGTTTCTCCTTGAGCCTGGGTTCTTTGCCCTGTTAGTCACTGTCTGCTTTCCTGTCCTCTCCTGCTGGCACTAATTTGTTGCTTAAAGAAGGATACATGTTGAGTTAAAGTAACAACCTGTTTTATAAACAAGCTCAGCTGCTTCCAAGAGAAACAGGAGGGACTTGTGCTCCTTGCTGAGATGCTCCTCTCCTCAATTTGCTGAATTGTTTTTTCGATTTTGATGGAATAATGTTGCTCATGATATGTGTATTCAACATCACTTTTAGAATCAAAGCTAAGTTATCAGGTCTAGCAGATGAGGGACCTGAACTTACCTTTTCCTGCCTGCTGGATGTCTGCTTTTAATGGTAGCACAGGGTAGATGGGAGTGGGAAGAGCATGGACTTTTGAGGCAGGCAGGCTGGGCTTTCATTCAATTCAATTCACTCATTCGTTTAGTCAGCAAATACTTACTGAGCACGTATTATGGTCCCAGCCCTGTTCTAGGCACTGGGAGGACACTAATGGATCAGGCAGGAGAACCTGATTCTACAGGGGCATTGAGCCTAAACTCAGGTCCTAGCTACATATGACATTGGATATATTTCTTCGATTCTCTGAGCCTCAGTCTCTTCATTCCTAAAATGGGAACATTAAGCATAATATTGTTAAAAGAATAAAATAAGGTGATGTTTATTAAGTACTTATAGCAGAGTTCTTAATTTGGGAGGCCATGGATCCTTAGAGGACCCCCGATAGAATTGGGGGGTCTATGGACTTGGATGGAAAAAAATTACATTTTTATTTTGACCACTTCTAACTGAAATTTAGTATTTCTTCAATTGTGAATGTAGACAATGAATTTACTACTACAGTATTAGTAGTCTCTGTGATTTTGTCATAATAGAAGTCACAGGATTATTGCAGATATCTTGAAATACTGCTTAAGCACATCACTACTTCAAAATGACAATTGTTATTAGATCTGCCGTGAAATACTGTTATTTAATGTGTTAATAAAGAAACACATATATTACTATAGCATGACTTTTTTACAACAGTATTTTGGTATAATTGGTTTCCTTTGTAGTTCTACGTATTTGAAAACATTATTCTAAGGAGTCTATAGGCTTCACCAGCCTGTCAAAGAGGTCCGTGACATCCACAGAGATTAAGAACGTCTGACTTAGATGTTATCTACTACAGTGGTTCTCAGACTTGAGCATGTGTTGGAATCATCGGAAGCATTTGTTAAAATACAAATTGCTGTCTTTGCACCCCACCCCCCCCACCCCCCACCTCCCACCTCCCAAGTTTCTGACTCAGTAGGTCTGGAACGAGGCCTAGAAATTTGCATCTCTAGCAAGTTCCCAGGTGATACTGATGGCTGCTGATCCAGGAACCACACTTTGAGAACCACCAGCCTAAGTATATATTAATAATAAGTATTTAAATGCTGTTCTCCCCCACATTGCCTGGTATATGAGCACTTGCAGATTATTGGAATGCTACCAAGTGATCCAGAGCAATATATTAACACACCATCTAACTCTACTAGCCAGGCTAGGCTGAGCGTTAGCCTCTCCTCTGCCCATGGCCAAGGTCGTGTGACGCTGCTACTTGCAGGCTCAGCCCCTCCCCCATCTGTAGCTCCCACTCTGATGTGGCAGGGGCATTTTACGAAGCACTGAGTATTCTGGGATTTGGCATCAGGCATACTTGCTGCCTGGCCAGCTCTGGCCTTTTGTCCCTGTCTCCAGGGATGATACCTGGCTTCTACTTTATTCCATGGTACATGCATCCATGACACATGCCCTAGTCCCTGTAAGACAAGAGCCTGCCCCATGCTCAGGATTTGGAGTCCTAGCCAGGATGTGGTGTAACAGCCGTGTCTCTGCTCCCTGTAGAGCTCCCACCTTCCTGCACTTACGAGCATTGCCTGCTATTGGTTTTCTTGTTGACATGCTTCTCTCTTCTGTGGAGCCACTTCCCCCTAAGAACACCTGTACAACCAGCTATCTGTTATAGCCATATAGCCTTATCCTTCTGATACCAGATCCCAGGCTTTTCCTGGGCTTAGCACCGAAGATAGCTCCCCATCCTAGAGCAAGCTTCTGGGGTCCAGGTTCCAGCATGTCTCATCCTGGTGAAGTTCACTGTGATATACTCCATCATGCCCCAGATAACATAGTTGTCATGCTTTTTTATTTGGGGCAGTATCAAATATCAGATTAATATAACATTTTTGGAAGAGCTTATACTTGTAGAATATCGAACTCCATTAATCATTTATTGAGCATCTAGTAAGTGCTAGGCATCAAGCCAAGCCTAGGGGATAGAAAGTCAAAAAAGCTAAGATACAGACCTTATTTTAAGAAATGCACAAGCAATGTGAGACATAAACATATAAATAAATAATTACAGTCTCTTTTTATCTTCTTTGCATATTCATTTGCATAGTTCTGCTCTACTTAATTGTTCATCTCTAATTCTACTTTAAGTGGACTATTTTAAAACCCTGACAATGAGTAGTTTTGGGTCCTCCTTTGGTAGATTTTTCTTTCTTCTTAGAGCTTGTGGTCCCATTCACTACCCCAGTGATTAGTGGTGCTGAGTTGGCTAATAAAGTGATAACCATCTCCTTTGCTCCGTGAAACCAAAGTAACAAGCTTAGACAAAGACAACAGCCTTCCCAGCTGGAGAAACATCAGGCTGTGATCAAAAGTGCTTAACTAACTGCACTTTCTGCTAAGTCCCACTTCCAATTTTCTCATCTCTTTGAACATGCACTGTGGTTATGGGGTTCCACTGGGATGGAACAATTTGAAGTTCTCCCCATAAATCATCATTACTAAATGAGAGGTGGAGATCAGGAGTAAATTATAAAGGAAAAAAATGCTAGACATAATTTTTCCCCATTCTTTGCTTTTTCAACCAACCTCAGTGACATTTATGAAATAGAAACCATGAAAGCTACCTGGATTCTTACCAATTTTATCTGGCCTAAGCCAACTCTACAGCTCCAATGCTATCAGTCACACCAGGGGAATTTCTTGACACACCCTGAACTAGTGTTGTTCTGCTCCAGTGCTGCTGTGATTAATTAGATGTTTAGGACAGCTGGTGAGTCATCAGTGTTTGACTCTCAGTCTGGGGGTTAGGGAGTGAGCCCAACATTCTGCTGAATACAACAGCACAATGAAACACTACTTATGTAACAAGAAGTAAGCACCTGGTAGAGCCTGGTGACAGAGTACTGAGTAAATAACAGGAACTTTTCAGTTGCCTGCAAAACTAAAAGAATGCAAATAATTTAATCATTCACATGCATGGGCATATTTAAATAGCTCCTGCTTTGTCCAGAGAACTGTTCTGGGGTTACCTAGAATTACATACGAGGTGACCCCTACTGCTATTGAGTCTAATAAGACAGACAGAATGTGGATGGGTGTTAGTGTGTGTGTGTGTGCATACACATGTGCATTTGTGTATAACTACTATGGAGAAGTCCAACAGAAAAAAAAAATAACAACCCAAGAAAATGAGATGAGCAGAGAAGACCAAAATAATTCCTACCAGACTGGGCCCTTCTGCCTTTGAAAATGAGCTGAGCTCCAAGAACAAGTGTAGGATATTATGTAGGCTTCAGGGAGGGGGAGATGCATAAACTGTGAGTTCTGGGTCTGGTCCCATCTGTGACCTTGATTCTGTCTCAGTAAAATGACAATTAGTTGAGTAAATGGGCAGGAAATTAAATGAAATGATGTTTCTTACCTCGTAAGGTGATTCATACATGGCAGGTATTAAATAAATGTCTCCTCCCCATCATCTAAAAATTGTGTGAGGTAGGACAAGATGGATACCAGTAACCCCATTTTTTCAGATTAGAAAGCAGAGGCTCAAAGCCATTGAGTTGGCCAAGGCCACAGAGCTGTTAAGCTGCAAAGACAGGACTTCCAGCCTTGAATCTGATATTCTGGACACTATACCATGTTGCCTCTCGGTTCATGTTTTCATGGATTAACCAACTCAAGTAGAGTCCTTTCTTCCTCCAAGGTTGGAGTTCATAAATAGCACAATCCTAATTGGGTGTGATCACTTTTCCACAAAGTCCAAGCTGGGACTTGGAAAAACAGTCCCGTCTTACTCACTTGAATCCTATTGCATCAGCTGCATGGCCACAGAGAGCTGTCTGAGGGTATGGGAGTTCCTTTCCACACCTCTCTCCCCCCTCATGCTCAAATGCTGTCCTATCTACAGCACAGATCTGGTAGGAAGCCTCTAACCAAGCTCCCCCACATAGTAATTTATTTATTTCAGTCCATTTTGGACCATGATCCCAAACTAGCAATCCTTAGAAATCCAATTTTGTCTACTTTTTTGATGACTCTAAGGTTCAAAAAGTTAAAGTATTGCTTTTTAATTAATTCTACTTTCCCAAAGCTCAAAATGCATAGTCCTGCTTACTAGAGGAAACCGTTCTCTCTAACTCTACTGGAAAATGGATACAGATCAGTTAGTTGGCATTGCTTTTGTTGTTGTTATTCTTTTAGGACTCCACTTTAGAAAAACTTACATTTTTGAAATTGCTGTCATTTCATTCCATAGGCAGTTGATTTAAACTTCATTTTTTCCCCATTAAGTGAAAATTAAATTAAACTCATTATTGTATTAGACAGGCATTGATTGTACCCACTTTGATTTTAATTAAATGCTACTATTCATTATTTCCTCCTCTGTAGTGCATTTAATTTTCTTGGGTATATAATTTGGGGTAACAACAGTATCAGTAAATTATCCCTTATAAATAATTTTCAAAGAGAAAGACAAACAAAACACTCTGTGAAAGCAATTTGAAGGTATTTGCTTATTGTTTTTAATTTACTGGTAGGATATTTATCAGTGAATATTTTTCCATGTTGCTCCTTTGTTATAGAACAGGGCATGCCCATATCTCTCTTAAGCAGCTCTGACTTTTGCAGTTAATGGCTGACTTCAAGACGTCATTGATCTTAAAAATGTGCTGACTTTATGTGCAACACTAAAGTTATGGTCCAGGGGGTAGATGTTTGAATTTAAGTCTGAGAACATTATCAGAAAGGTTCAGAAAAATGCCCAGAGAAGCTTATTTTGTTTTCTCTGTAACATTTATGAAACACTCATTTCATACCAAACAGTCTCCTGGGTCTTAGAAATGCATAGAATGATAGAGAACCATAGTTTCTGTCCTTCAGGTACTTGTATGAGGTTATTAGGTTATTATATTTTAAAGGGTAAGAGATAACATAATATACACTGACTCCTATGCCTCAAAGAAAACAAGATTCTCCATTATTAACCTGGTGACTATACCTGGGTCATTTTTTGGCGAATCTAGACTTTGAGCAAGATGGTGTATTTTGCACCACCCTGCTCTAAATATGTCATAAGGACAGATAACCTGTGAATCACATAATTGACCTCAACAATACAGGCAGCATGTCTCCATCTCTCAAACCCAGGACAGAAATGGAAAGGAATGAGCGGATGAGACTGCAGCCTGGCTGGGCTCTGGAGAGGGAAGCAGTGCATACAGTCAGGAATTTGGCACCTGTGTGGTACATAGTTCTAAGGATGACCAGCCAAGGTGAAAGGCGAGGGCCAGGCTTGGTGCTTGTGGCCAGGATTCGCATGAAAGAAGCTCCCCCAACCATCAAAGGAACCTGAAAAGACACCACTGAGGCTACTGTTTTTAGCAAGCTGCAGTCATGGGAACAATGTCCTGTGACTGGGAACTGAACCAAACTGCCCTGAGAGTGAATCTGGCTCTGACCTTGAGGGAGGAGCAAGCATAACGAGGCAACACAACTAGGTAGACAGGGAGGGGTGCGGGAAGGGGGAGCCTGGCTGGAGAAGGGGAGGACCTGTAAACAAATACCTGTCACTCAAAAGGAACCTGGCCTTGAAGCGTAAAATCCAAAAATTGTAAAACCTTGCCAAAAAAGAAAGCCAAAAATCAATCCTTACAATATGAATCCCCTTCAGATTAAATGAAATTTTATGCCAGTCTGAATAAACTTTAAAATGAATACATTTGAGATATGCTCAAATAGATGCATGAAGGAAAACTGTTGTTTGAAATGAGCCAGAAGTTATGAAACAAAAGCAGGCCAAAAATGAAATGAAAACAGGTGGAGATGGAAAAGCACCAATTATAAATATTCGAAATACAAAAGATAGTCATTGTAAATAAAATCAAAATAAATTTTAAATTAAAATGTATCAGCTCAATAGGTGAGATAAACTCTGGAATGGTCTTGTTCAAATGGCAAATTAGTGGATTGGTTTAGTGGATTAATGTTTACCCAGAATGCAGCAGAGAAAGAAAGAGATTTTCTAAATGTTTGAAAAAGTGGTTTAGAGATATGGAAGATAGAGCAGCTCTTAGATATCGTCTAAACAGGGTGTCAGAGGAAGAGAGTGGAGCAGATGAAGGAGAATCAATACTCGGGAAAATAATATGAGAATTTTCCAGAACTGAAGAAAGGCAGAACTATTTAGATAAAAAGTTCGCTCCAAGTACGTAGCAGAATTATTAATAGGATATCTCTGCTCCTAGACAAATTATAGCAAAACTTTAGGTTATCAAAGATAATAAACAGAAAAATATTAAAACCTAGTATTAATAGAATATTTTTAAAAGGAAGTACCTATAATCAGAAAGACTTGTCACCAGCAACAAAAATATAGGAAAATAGTAGACTAATACCTTCAAAGTGCTGAGAGAAAGGACTTCATCACCTAGAATTTTGTAGCCATCTAAAGTATCATTAAGGAACAAGGTCAAAACGAAGACATTTGCAGACTTACAAGTACTAAACGAGTTTACAATTTATAGATCTCATGAAAAGAATATTAAAGGATATAGTTCTTCAAGAAAGAAAACAAAGAGAAGATATTCAATACAAGAAACGATAGCACAGAAATGAACAAAATGTGTTGGTAAATTTTTAAATATTACAATTAATCATTGATTATAAGAAATAATTTAAGGTGTCTAAAAAAGGTAAAATTAAAACTCTACAGAAAAGACAAAATTAGAGGTGATGTTCAGCAGGTACTTAGTTTCTTAAGTTCTATGTTTTAGGGGGAGAAGAATATAAATACTAAAAATAATTAAATTTTTTTTCTTCAAAGCTAATTATAGTTAAGTGTTATATAAAAGTTTAAGATTATTTCAAAGAACAGAAAGATAATGTATAGCTTCCAAACCAGCTGAGGATACAGGAGACATAGAAAATATACTGATCTAACAGAAGGCAGGGGGAAAAGTTTAAAGAAGGAAAATTGTAAAATATCAAAAAAATTATGATGGCAGTTGGTAGAAATTGGTCAAATATATTGGCAATTATACAAAAAGGCAAATTGACTAAACTCACCTATTAAAAAGAGAGATCATTACATTGAATTTAAAAGATAAACAGAATTCGCTGTCCTAACCAGAAGCATACCTAAAACAAAACCATTCAGAAAGGTTGAAAATAAGAAAATGGAAAAAAATTTACCATCAGGCCAAAAGAAATGATTATTATCAATCAAAGTAGAACTTCACAGCAAAAACTTGTGATAAGGATGAGAGACACAACAAAATAATAAAGGAAGAGTCTAGCAAGAAGATCTAGCAATAGCAAACTTTCATGAACTTAATGATATAGCCTCAATGATATACCTGGTATGCACAAGGTAAAAGCCGACAGAAATTAAAGAGTTGCTGACAAACCCACTCTGTCAAAATCTGAAGATCAAACAGAAAAATAATTAGTAAGAATAAAGAAGATTCGAACAACGAAATTAACATGCAGCATCTTTTTATGAACTCAGTAAGTCCATAGACACATGGAACAATTATAAAAATAGGTCACATTCTGTATCCAAAGGAAGTCATACTTCATAGGACTGATGCCAAAGAAATCAGTTCTCTGTCCACAGTGCAATTAAATTAAAAGTAGTAATAATAATAAAAGATAGCTGAACACAATAACAACATATGCCTGGAAACATAAAAATGCCCTTCTAAATAACTAATGGATTAATGAGACAATCACAGTGGAAATTACTAGATATTTAGAGCTAGAGACAATAAAAACACTAATCAAAATTTGCAATATGCAGCTACAATGAACTTTGAGGTCAAATTTATAGACTTATGTACATTCATTTTTTAAAAAATTTTATAGATTCAATTCAACAAGTTACAAATATAAAACCTAACTAAACTTAAAGAAAACATAAGAAAAAGGTAATATAGAGTGCTTTACAAAGCTGAATCTTTGAAGAAAAAGAATAAATGAGAGAAAAGAGAAAAAGGAAAATCAAACAATAACTACAGATATAGTAGAAGATGTTTTAAGTGAATAAATTAAATGATTTTATGTCAATAAATTTGAAACCTTAGATGAAATACATAATTTTCTAGAAAGAGATTTATGGCCAACATTGACTCAAGAAGAAATAGAAGCTCAGAATAAACTGATAACCATTAATGCAAAGGAATCAATAATGAATCACCTCCCACACCCCACAAGAGACAAGACCCAGGTGGTTTTACAGGCAAACTTTTCCAAGTCTCTAAAAAACAGATCCTATCTTTTGCAAACTAGTAATAATTCAGAGAATAGGAAAAAAAGGTAAAACTGCCTAACTCATTCCATATGGCCAATATACTCTACATACCAAAAACTGACAATAAAGGAACACTTTAGACCAATCTTATTTAATACCATTAGTCCTAAATAAAATGTTAGCATCCAATCCAGCAGTGTGTTAATATATGTATACATATGAAGTGACCCGTTATTATTTATCCCAGGAATGTAAGCCTATTACTTACCTATGTGATAATAATATAAAAACATTAATGAGCTGGAGAAATACTAAAATCAAGATAGTGACTATATCTACAAAGAAAGTAACAAGCATAGGATCCAGGAGGTTTTAACTTAAAATAAATGTCATCACATTAAGCAAATTCTAAAACAAAAATAGTAAAAACTAATGAGCTGATAAAGCCAGGTTGGATATACGGGTGTTAATTAAATTATTCTCCATGCATTTCTATATGTTAAAAATATTTCACAATTACAAGTAAAATGTTATTTAGAGATCAGCTGTCTTGGTGCTTCTCAAACTTGGATGTGCACACGAGTCCTTTGAGAATCTTGTTAAAGTGCAGCTTCCTGTTCAGTGGGTCTCTAAGCTGCAGCCAGGAGCTACTACTGCTACTGGTGTGCGGACTGCACTTTGAGTAGTGACAGTCCTCAAATCTGGACACACACTAGAATTTGTTGGGGGGCTTTGAAAAGGCTGTGCTCCACCACAAGAGATTCTTATTCAATTGGTCTAAGGTAGTACGTGGACATTGGTATTTTTTGAAAGCTCCTCCAGTGATGCTACTATACAAACATAATTTAAAACCATTAAGATAGTGTATTCTCTCATTTTGTACCTCAGGAAACTAGAACTATAGGAGGGGAGATATTTACCCAGGTTGTACAGTTTGCTGGGAACTAGAAGCTACTCTTGCAACGCCTATTCCTGCTCTCTTTTCAGGTGCATATTTTTACTACAGTCTTTTCCAAGTCCCTGTCTTTGGGTTTTCCTATTCTAGGGTGCAAGTTGCTCATTCACCCTTCTTAGCCCAACAACTACGTAGGCACAGCCTCAGGGAACAGAATCTAGCGGATCCAAGGCAAGCTGCCATTGGCACTCTCCAGGTACCTCCTTCCCTCCCACTGCCCCTTCACACACAAACAGGAACTCTCTTGGGGAGCTTCCTGCTGTGGACTTGAATAATCCATGTAATCATCATGGAAGACTGAAGAACTTTCTTACCCAAAGAACAGTTCTCAGAGACTTGCGGCTTTTCTTTTTGCTTTGCTCTCTCTCCTACGGCACTCTCCTGCTCTGTCATCAGCTGGACTACAAGACGCCTATGCTTATCCCCCTGCAGCAACAACACTCAGTTCTGTGCAGAGGACCCATGAGACCCATGCCATGGATGCATGGCCTTATATCACACCAGTAGCTTGGTGCCTATTGAAAGCATCAGGGAACTTTTCCCAGGTGGTGCCAACTGTCACACTTCTCTGCTAGTCTTGACCTCTGATGTTCCTTACTAACTCACCCTGATTTGGTACCTCCTTCCTCAGATGTGGGCATAGATATCTTTCTCCGGTAGTTCTTCACCTTGAAAAGTGGGATTTATGCCTGCACTCCATATCCAGCTTCATGTACAGAATCCTGGAACTAGAGACCAGAAAATCTTGCAGGCCAACATCTCTGTTTTATGAAGCCATGGCCCTGAGTGGTAGAATAATTTTCCCTTACTCATGGTGCACTGTACCGTGGTATCCGATGAGCGGGACCCAACCCCCTAGCCATACCTTTCCAAGTCCAGAGGGAGCCTTCATGGTTCCAGTGCTACGAGGGTTTTCATTCCCAGTGCTGATCTCAAACCAGTCCCTTCTCAGGAAAAAGAGGCAGTGTCTGGGCAGAATTTACCCACAGGGTTATACTAACGATTTATGTTTTGTTCATTTGAGATCTGTGGTCACCAGGCAGGAAGGGACAGCCACAGCTGGCTTGTTGGGGTTTCCTGATAGTTCCACCACACTGACCATATTCTTTCTTTTAAGGAAGGTAGACATGAGGCAATTAATTACTTTCTTTCTTTGTGGGAAGAACTGAGGCTTCAGAGCCTTTGAAAATCAAACAGAAAGTCATTCTGTTGCTGGGTTTTAAATAGTGCAGTGACCCTCTTCCCTGAATGTAAAGTAACCACTGTATCAATAGTCCTTCTTTTCACTTATCACTTCCCTGAGCAGGAAAGCTGTGAACCATGTAAAGAGAAAAATGACAGCTGGAGAGAGGAGTCCCAGAAAACCATATTTAAGGTATACAAAGAAAAAAACCTGAGACTCAAAAACCATTAAAACTGAAAAGGCCTTAGTGACAATGAGTTCAACATCATTTTTAGGTGAAAAAATTGAAGCCTAGAGAAGAAGCTTTGCCAAAGTGAGAGATTCTGGAAAGCTCAGGAAAGACAGAGACCTAGAGTCTGGCAGAGCCACACTAATCAGTTAAGGTAGGCCTTTATTTTTGCAATATGTGCTGATAAAATAGTGTGTATAAATTGATTTTTGGTAAAAATCAAATTAAATGTGAAGTCTATTATGTATTACAGGAGTTTACAGTTTACAGGAATCCTATGATAAAGACTGAAAAACAGTTTTCTTCCCTTTCCCATTGCTCTTTTCTATTTTAAATCTGGATTTGCCTACAAGGGCATTGCTTAAGGCCAAAGATATTGGCAGTTTAGTGAATTCTTACTGTTGAATTTGTTCTCTTACTATGAGGAAAATGATGAAATGGTCAAATACTTAAACCACTGAACTACAGACCAGGAATACAACCACCAGTCCAAATTTGCCATTACCAGCTTCGTGGCTTGGGTGAGCAACTGAACCTCTGTGGGCATCTACTTCCTCACTTGCTATTCTAGAATAATCACTCAGGCCTCCACTTCCCTGAAGCTGGAGCTGGTCCTCAAACCTAGAAGCACGGATACCATTAATGGAATGCACCCACGTGACATGCCAGGTGGCTCAAAGGACCCCGCTGTATCTCTTTTCCTTCTTTAGGATCTCGACACTGAAGTGTGGTCCCTGGACCAGCAGCAGTAACATCACCTGGGAGCTCACTAGACACGCAGAATCACAGGCCTCTCCCAGACCTGCAGAATCAGAATCTGCAAGGTCTCTAGGAAATTCAGATGCACATTTAAGTTTGAGAAAGATTGGCTTAGGATGCTCACCCAGGTTCCCAGATGACAGAGGCTTTTCTCTGAGCTCTCTCCATTCCCAGTTTTGTGTCTACCCATGTGTTAGTGGAGAGCCAGCCAGCCCAGTTCTGCTGTCCTCCTGTGTCCTCCTGGTCTCTCCTCCCAGCTGCTACGCACAGTAAGTGCGCACATTGACAACAGCAAGCAATGTTTACATATCCCTGGGGCAAAGGGACAATAAAAGGCAGAAACAAGAAATACAAACAGACAATCACCTGGGACCATATAGTTTTGAGATAGACAGTCCCCTACAACTCAACAAACTGAATAGATACCATTTCACACCACTCCAAAAAGCAAAAAAATATATAATTTGTATTCCTTTTAAAATATTTTACTTTTAATTATGAAATATTATAGACATACCAGAAATCATATAACAATTATAACAAATATACCACTTAGAATTAAAAGATACTAATATTTTACCCTATTTGTTTGATTTTCCCCCTTTTTAATAGACAAATCTAAAGCCTCACCCCATTCTCTCTTCATCCTCCCCTGCCACTCTTGGGAAGTTGTGGGTGTTACTCCTCGTGGGACTTTATACTTTTCCTGGATCTGTCTGTGTCCGTAGTCAATACATACTCCTGTTTTTACCACACTGTATATATCTTTTAGAACTTGTGTTTCTCACTCAACATTATGTATCAAATTCATATTTTTTAAACTGCTGTTTAGTATTTAACTGAATGAATAAAACACTGAGGGACGGTCAGCTTGAAGGAAATGAGAAGGGCTGTTTAGGGTAAACAAACAAATTTTTAATTACGTGTCTAGTATATTCTAGGTCAAAGATCCTCTGTATTAGATTCCAAGAATCCCACGCCCTTCTCCTGGTCTCAACCTATCCTTTCCTCCCCTGAGATGAACACTCTCCTCCAGGTCTTTCTAACTTCTCCCAAGCAAGGTCATTGCCAGAGCAGAGAGCACTTTGGGTGGTGGTAGGAGGGTAGAGGACCAGCCACCCCAGGGCCCACAGCCAAGCAGCCTCACGACCTCCTGTGTGACCGCGTGGTCTTCAATCAAATTGCCCGTGACTGGAGAAAGCTCTACTCCCTGCACCCAGCAATACATGGAGAAAATGCAAACACTTTATTGCTACAATTTATCCTAAAGGAGATTTGCAAAGCTGCATGCCTGAGATTTATGGTGTGACATCCAGAGATTTCATGCACTGTATTTCTCATTTATGGGCCTCAATTTAGTTAAGAGAAAAGAAGCTTTCTAGAGCAAAAACACCCTAAAGCTTTGGTAAGATGGGATATTTAATTAATTCCAAAATCACCAAGCTGGTAAAGAATGAGTCTCAGGCCTGTGTGTTCAGGCGTCCCCTGGGCCTGCATGTTAGCTCCCTCCTAGGTCTGGGAACAGAGCTGTGTACCCAGAAAGACTGAGGCTTGGCGAGGGCCTCGAGCCTACCACTGCTCTGGCCGCATGCCTAGAAAGCTCAAAGTTGCACCTTTCCCCAGGACAGTGTAGAGTGAGCCTTCACTGGGGACATCACAGGAGATGTGTAGGGGCCTCTGAGTGGTCCCAGGCCCTGGAGCTCTCTCTAACACACCCCCTCCTCTCCGATGTGATCGGGCCCCCCAGGCTCACAATAGCCAAGCCACCGTTTCTTTCATACCAGTCTAGGACACTCTCATGAGGAAACAGGATGTCATGCCTTATTAGGTGACATTCACCTTGGTCTAGGGTCCTATACGTTGCAGGACCAGAAACTTGATTTCTTTCAGTGCTCCTAAATGGAGTCATTCTCCAGGCGTCTACCTTATCAGTAACCAAATTCACAAGCCAGGTGTCCTCCCACCCTCCACACTTGCCCCTGCCGTTCCAGCAAGCTGGGACACACTCGATCCCCCTGATCTTTCCAGATTCCACCTGCCCTTCAAAACCCAGCTTCAATGTCTAGGTCCTCCTTGAAGCCTCTTCTCAGGCCACCCGGCCTTCAAATGACCCTTTTCCTTGGATGTGTCCAGTGTTGATTGTTAATACACTTTGGGCATCTATCCTCGATAACCTGGTGGTAGAAATTGATGTGCATATGCAAACGATGCATTTCTAGTCGGTCTGTGGGAGCCTTGAGAGCACAGAATAAGCCCTTTACTTCAAAGATCTCCTCAAGCTCAACACAGGGTCAGGGAGTAGTGGAAAGAAGGCAGCGGCCCCCTGGGAGGAGTCCTCCACCTGTGCATGGCTGTTTCCACAAGCCCACAGCGATGGGAGCCCCGCCCCACCTGTCCTGGAATGGGCTTGGATGACTCATGGCAGACAATGGATGTGAAAGCTGTTTTGAGGCTGCAAAGCACTTTGTACAGAATGAGGGTCATTGTAGTCATGTGTACAGTAAAAGACAGTTTGCCGACGGACTCTAGGTGGAGCACACAGAGAGTCGTCCTCCCCCAGAGATCAGAGGAGGGAGCCAAGGACCATATTCATATTTATGTTTATATTCACATGTGTTTGTGCTCATATTCACATCTGTGATTACATTAACACATTGACTGCCACACTAGAGAAAAAAATTTTTTTCTTGGGGCCACGATGTTTCATTATGAAAATAGAACAAAAACTTCGAAAACAAGACGATCCTTTCTATTTTAATGAAAAATTGTTATTTTTTATTGTTTTCTGTGTGTGAGTTATATGCAGCTTGAAAAATAATTCAAACAGCTCCCAAGGTAAAGAGATGTGTGAGTTATACATTTGCTTCACCAGGCCCCAGGCTCAAAACTAGCATGAGTTAAATACAACTCATACAGCACTTAATGTGTTCATACTCATATTTCTATCTGTTGGGTCTGGAGCCAAAAGCAGCAAACCTGGGGAGTGGAAGGCGAGACGTTCTCTTCCTTTTCTATGGGTAGAGAAAGCTGCATCGAGAGGGCAGTGCTTTGCACAGCTCACCTACAGTGAACTGGGACTTGGGGAAAGTCTTTTTCTTTCTTGTTCAAAATCCATGTGCTGTCTGCTGGCAAAAGCTTCTTCCTTGCCTTGCCTGTGTGCTCCCACACGGCACCTCCACCAAGAACTCAAGATTTCAGATTCCAAATCACACTCAGACTCAGCTCAGATTTCCTGACTGCCAGCCCGGTGCTGGCCAGGTAAGCAATTTGCCCTAAGTCACCCAGTCATTTCTGAAGCCCCCACATTTCTTGTTGCCCCTGCCCACATACACACCCCTCACACCCTTTTACACCCCCTGTGCTGCTCTCACTGCACCCCTGAAACTGGTAGTTGGTTGGGATCTGTCACCCTCAGAACTGCCATGTCCTGGAGCAGGAAGATGTGGGACCTTTGAGAGGTCATCCCTTTAATCCATAACCTTCAAAATCTGGGGCCCACTCTGGGTTATTAAAACTCATATAATGTCTCCGATAAAATGGCCTGGAGCTAAGGTTAGGGACTTCCTGACTTGCTTAGCTGGGAAGGAAAGAAAACCAACATCACTTGAACGCTCGTGTGCCAAGCCCTCTACTAGGCAATTTCATGGTTTCAATCTTGCTCGATCCTCAGCACAACTAGAGAGCTAAGTATTGCAATTTATTTTATAATATGGAATCTCAGAAAGGTTATATTGCTCCCGGACAGAATCTGAGCTCTTTGCAGGGCCCAGGGGCTGCTTTGCCATCCTCCTGAGCTGTCTATTCAGTCCCCTCTCCCCGCTTCCCTGGGCATCCTCACACCCCCTGAGTCTTGGCCTCACACTGCTTTCCTGGCCCTTCCCATGAGCTGGCTCCCAGGAAGCATGACCCTCCTTCTTTGCCTGGAAACCCCCCCTTGTCTCAGGGCCACCAGATCACTCTCTCTTCTGTGCTCCTGCCTACTCCCTGCCTCTCCCACGCACTGGTCCCGTGGGCAAATGGAGCTTTTCCCATACACCTAAATACAGTGGTTGTCTCTGCGGAGTGGGATTATGTGTATTTTTTATTTCCTTCTTGATACTTTCATGCATTCTCTGTACTTTTCCATAATGTCTCTTTTCTACAATTATCTTTATAAATGAAAAAAAATGTAGGTGTTTAAAAATGGTTAGGGTTATTTTTATGTCTCCCACACCCTTCTATACTATGGGGTTATTCTGGCCAGAAACCAGGTCTTTTCTGTTTTGTCTTCAGAGCCTTGTGTGGGGCTTAGAACCTGGAATGTGCTCTGTGTATGCCAGATGAATGAATGGATGGATGAATGAATGCATGCTTGGGGAGGAGAGGGCAGCATTTGAGTTGCAGCTAAAGACATGGATCTGAGCCTCGCATCCTGTCTTGTCATCTGAAAAGCGTCATAAGCTGTTCCTAGGGCATCTCCTGGCCCTTCCCTCCTGTGGCAAGTGTGGAAGGGCATGCTGCTCCCTGGGCTGGCGTCTCTGTCCGGCTGTCCCCACCCCACTTGACTGAAGCAGCCCTGAATGGGAGGGAGGACTGTGACTTTCACTTCATTGCAGTTGCGGGACTTGCTGTCTCTGTTGGCATTTGCCACCTGTCTGGGATTTTATAGACACGCTTTCTCTGTTTATTGTGATGTCAGTTTGCACAATTTCTCTTCAGGCACTCAGAGTCTTCCAAGCATGAAGCTCCTAGAGATGAATGAGCCTTTATTGGGGGCTCAGTGCTCTTTATGCAGTGGGAGCCAGCTGTGCTCTCGGCCGTCTTAAATTCCCATCCACATTTTCCAAACCTTTGACTGAGAGGCCAGGGCCAAAGGGGGAGATTGGCCCAGGGGTTCGCTGATGTCTACACAGAGCTAGCAGAGATTTACTTAGCCACTCACTAAAGGGGAACAGTGAGGACAGCAACAGCTGCCTCCCTCTCATGCTGTGTGGGACAGCCAGGAGTGTTCACCAGTGTGGACAGGAGGTTGGACGACCCCTCAAGGGAGGAGAGACTCTGGGACAAGATGGGGGGAAGCAGATTCTGCCGCCTACACACCATGTGGCCTTGGGCAGGGCACTTCGCCTCTTGGACCCTATTTCCTCATCAGTCAAATGGGAATAATGTCACCTGAGACAATGTGGAGTTTATAATAGATATTCAGTAAAGAGAAGTCCTCTACTTTCGCTGCCTCCTTTGAGCCCCCTGAGGCCTGAGCTGTCCCAGAGCTGTGACCCTGGCTGCCGGGCCCCTGTCCTGCTGCCTCCTGTCTTCGACACTCCTGCCCTTCAGGCTGAGTTGGACCCTGCCTGGTGCTTCTCCGGGAAGCGAGCTGGAGGGCTCAGAGCCTCTCGGGGAGGATGAGCGAGTGGGGAGATGAGACGGGGACGCAGGAGCAGAGCAGGGACTGCGGACTAGACAGAGGAGCCCAGCGGTTTCTTCTGCAGGAACTTCAAGGGGTCCCCTAAGGTCTCTCTTCAAAGTGACACCAGAGCTTGGGCCCTGACAAGCACAGGCACGGTGGATGGGCCAACTGGCAAAGCGCTTTGAGTAGATAATTAGTTCAGGCTTTTGTGCTTCTGTCATGGCTCATTCAACTGGATCTGATGCGTCACCCCTCCCCCACCCATCTCTTCCCCCTTTTATTCCTCTACAAAACCAACCTGAGCTAAACTTCCCCAAATCCAACAGAATAAAAAATGAGTTCAGGAGTAAGTTTCTGTGCTGCAATTCTGTCTTGTGAAAGAGAACGTATTACTGAATCCACAATTTTTTTTCCCAGAGGCAAAAAAGTCAGATATTGTTACTGTAGAGTTAGTTATACAGGGTAACTAGAAATCTATACTAGATTTTTTTTTTTTTATCAGCTCATCATGGGGGTACAAAAGCTCAGGTTATATGCATTGTCCATGTCCCGCCCATCCCCCTGAGTCAGAGCCTGAAGCGTGTCCATTCCCCAGACAGTGTGCCTGGCATTCACCATGTAGTCATACCTCCATCCCCTCCCCCCCCCCACCTCCCCGAGTCAGCACCTTCAAGCATGACCATTCCCCAGACAGTGCGCAACACACTCATCATGCAGGCATACACGCATCCCCTCCCCCCACCCCCGTCTCAGTCTGATATCCAGTTGGTATTTTTTAATAGAGCCCACAATTTGGGCATTTGGAAAAAGTCAGACACATATGTCTGCCTTGGAATCAGAAAGTCATCCCTGTCACCATCAGCAACCCCAGTCACCATTGCTGTTTTCCCTTTTTAAACTAGTTTTATGCAATAAAACATGCATACACTAAAAACCACGCATCAGTGGATGAATTTTTACAAAATGAAATCATTCATGTAACTCCCACCCAGACCAAGACGTGAAAGATTACTAGCATGTGCGAAGCCGCCCCCAGGTCATTTTGATCCTTAAAAATGATCACTATTTGACTTATCTCACTACAGATTAGGTTTTCCTGTTTTTAAATTTTATATAACTATTTTGTGTATGTGAGATATTTCCATTTAGTTGTATGTAGCAGTAATTCAATTTTCATTGTTGTATAATATCCCATTGTATAAAGAAACCACAATTTACCCAGTGAATTAAGTTGCTCTTGTACATGTCTTTTGGTGTATATATGTATGCATTTCTTTTGGGTATTTTACTTAGGAGGGTAAAAGTGTATGTCTGGTCAGTGTTAGAAGATATTCCAAAACAGTTTGCCAAAGTGACTGTACCAGCTTACGCTCCCTCTGGCAATATATTGACAACATGTGCCATATTCTCAACAACTTGGTAGGGTCAGTTTTTTGTTTCTTGATTGTTTTGTTTGTTTTTAGCCATTCTGGAGGGTGGGAAGTGGTATTTCATTGTGGTTTTAGTTTGCATTTCCCTGATGAATAATGATTTTGAACACATTTTCTAATGCTTGTTGGACATTTCTTTTGTGAAGGGCCAATGCAAATCTTTTGCCATTTTTTGCTGTTGTTGTATTGCTTGTATCATTCTTATTGATTTTAGAAGTTCTTTATATATTCTAGACAGAAGTCCTTCATAAGATATATGCATTGTGAATATTGCAAATATTTTCTCCCAGTCTGTGGCATGCCTTCCTATTTTTTCATCTTTTGATGAGAAGTTTTTCCAACTTACGGATTTTTTGTTTATGCTTAGTACTTTTGGTGTCCTGTTTAAAAAATCTTTACCTACTTCAAATATATTCTTCTATGTTATCTTCTAGATGCTTTGTTGTTTTTCCCTTCACACTTAGGTCTATAACTCATTTGGAATTGGTTTTTGCTTATGGCTTGAAATAGAGGTATAGGCTCATTTTTTCAGAGAGGCCCCATTCACTCAGTACCCTATGTCGAAAAGATTATTCTTTCCCCGTTGCATTACAATGGCATCTTTGTTGTAAATCAGATGGTTATAAGTGTGGGTTTGTTTCTGGGCTCTGTTCACTGGGTCTCTATTTGTCTATCTTTGCACCAATACCACTCTGTTTTAAATAATGTAGCTTTATAATACGTCTTGATATCTGGTACTATAAGTGCTCTAACCTTGTTCTTCCTCAAGATTGTCTTTGCCATGCTTAGCCCTTTGCACTTCTATGTGCATTTTAGAATCATCTCATAAATTTACATGCACATACACGTACAAAAACCTGTTGAGATTTTGATTGGGATTACATTGAATCTATAGATTAATTTGAGAAGAATTGACATGTTTACAACAGTGAGTCTTCCAATCCCTTAGCATATTAAAGCCTTTCATTTATTTAGATCTTCTTTAATTTCTCTCAGTCATATTTTTTAGTTTTCTTTGTGTTCTTGCCAATATTTCTTTACAATTATTCTTATGTGATTTTTAAGTGCTTTTGTAAAAGTTATTTTTAAAAAGTCTTTTTTGTGACTAGCATTTAAAAATAGAATTTTTTGTTGTACACAGTATTGGCTATGTATCCAAAACCCATGTTAAATTCACTTACTGGTTCTAAAAGTTTATAGATTCTTTTGGATTTTTCTGTTCTGTTTTCTACCAAAGTTGACAGTTTTATTTTTCCTTTTCCAAATATTATGCTTTTTATTTCTTTTTCTTGCCTTATTGTATTGGCTAAGAAAACTAGTAAAATATACATTAGAAGTGGTGATAGGGAGCATCATCGTCTCATTCCCTAACTCAAGAGGAAAGCTTTCAATATTTCATCATTAGGTATGATGTTAGCTGTAGAATTTGCAGAGATAACATTTGTCAAATTGAGGAAGAGTCCTTCTATTTCAGTTCCTACGGTTGCATAACAAATTACCCCAAAACTTAGTGGCAAAGAACAGCCATTTACTATACTCACAGATTCTGTGAGGAGATAGTTGGAAAGTCTTGTCCCTGCTTCACGATGTCCAGGACCTCAGCTGGAGGACTTAAAGCTGGGGAGATGGAATCAGCTGAAAGCTTGTTTACTCACACGGCTGGTGGTTGGTGCCAGCAGTTGGCCAGCAGCCTCTCTACTTGGGCCTCTCCATATGGTCTCTCCATATAGGCTAATTCAGGCTTTCTCACACCACAGCAAGTGGGTCCCCAGGGCGAGTATCCCGAGAGAGAGCCAGGTGGAGCCTGTATTACCTTCTGTGGTCTAGCTTGAAAGTCATTCGGCATCCCTTCCACTGCATCCTACCCAACAAGGTAGTCACAGAGTTCTGCAAATTCTGGAAGAACATGTGGGAACAGCAATATAGCTGTAGCTACTTTTGGAAAATACAGTCTGCCACATCTCTATTCCTAGTGTGCTGAGGGTTTTACTCATGAATGGATGATATATCAAATGCTTTCTCCATATCTATCAAGACAATTGTATACTGTTTATTCTTTTTCCTATTGTAGTGAATTATACTGATTGAATTTTGAGAATTAAACCAACCTATGTACCAGAATAAGCCCAACTTATTGTGATGTATTATCTATTTTATATGTAACTCATATTGATTTGCTAATACTTTGTTTAGAACTTTTGCATCTATGTTCATGAAGAGAGATTGACTTGTAATTTTTCCTTCTTGTAGCCTTCTTAGATTTTGTTATCAAAGTTATGCTAACCTTATAAAACAAGATAGGGAACCTTCCTCATTTTTCTATCTTTTGCCAAGAATTTGTATGAAAATTGGTTTTACTGAATCTTTAAATATTTGGAAGAATTCATTGGTAAAGCCATCTTGGCCTGGAATATTCCTTGCAGAAAAGTATTTAATTATGTATCCTATTAATGTAATTAAAAGTAATTATGTATCCTATTAACTGTGTATCCTATTTAATTATGTATCCTATTAAGAATATAGTTATATATTCCTTTACTATGCTGTTAGTGGTTACCACAGAGATCATGAGAATCTATCTTACATTAGTATGCTTGCCACTCCTGAACAAGGCAAGAACCTAAGATCACTTAAACTCCATCCACTGCCATCCTACCTTTTATCCTTTTGTTGTTATGTATTTTACTGCTATAAATATCTTACATACATCAATACATAATGGTTTTATGTTAATTAGCCATAATTTATTTAAATATTTCCATATATTTTCCCTTTCCAGTGCTCTTTTTTCCTTCTTGCGTTACTGTGGTTCCATTTGAGAAAATTTTCCTTTTGCTTTAACAGCTTGCTTTAATATTTCTTTCAGTAAGGGTCTGCTGGCAAAAAATTTTTCAGCTGTTTTGTCTGAATTATCTTATTTCACTTTCATTGTTGAAGAATATTTTCACTGGGTAAATAATTCTTGGCTGGGTGTCATTTTCTTCCAGCACGTTGAATACATCACTCTGTCCTCTGTCGGCCATCAATGCCTCTGCTGAAGGCAGTCGTCAGCTGTGCTGATGCTTCTTTGGAGGTGATGTGGTTTTTCCATCTGGCTATTTTAAAGATTTTCTTTTCATCTTTGATTTTCAGAAGTTTTATTATGATGTGAATCAGTATAGTTTTCTTTATACTTATTCTATTTGGGGCTTGCAAAGAAGCTTGATGCTTTTGTCAATTTTGAAAAATTCTCAGCCAAGATTTCTTCAAATATTACCTTTGCCTTCTTCTCTCTTTCCACTCTTTCTGGGACTTCACATTACATATATTTTAGAACTTTTCATTGTGTCTCACGTATCTCTTGAACTCTTTTCTGTATTATTCATCTTTTTTTTTCTTCTCCCTAAAATTCAATCTGGGTGTTGTCTATTGACCTCTGTTACAGTTTGCTAATTTTCTGTTCTACTATTTCCAAGCTAGTGTTAAGCCTATCCATTGAATTGTTAATTTCAGTTATTGTATTTTTCACTTCTAGAATTTTCATTTGATTCTTATTTCATAAATTCCTATTTTCTTTAGGAAATTCTTTATTTTTCATCTATTTTCTTGAACGTATTCTTCATATAATTAAAGTTAGTATTTGATAACTCTAGTACTAGATGTCAAGGTTTGGGAGTTTTTTTCTGTTGTTTTTTATCTTGGCTTTATATCATTTGACTCTGTTTCCTATCATTCCTGGTAATATTTTATTGAATTTAAGAAACTCTGGATGATGATGTTCTTCAGAAAAGTTTCATTTTCTTTTGGCAGGCAGATGCCTTGATTCAATCAGGATTGGATGATTCAGGGATGTAGAGTCTCAGGGAAGGACTGGGTAGAACTGGCAGGAATCTGCACCTTGTTGAAAACTGGTGGGGGCTGGGGGAAGAAGAGTGGGGGTTTTCAAGAGAGAGAGGGAAGTCAACCACCTGAGACCTCAGTGACAAAGAGGATGGTGCCATGAAGAGAGCTGCAAGGAAGATCAAAACTGGGAAACAGTAAGAAGGGATTTGATGACCACCGAGGTGAAACATGCCTGTCAAAAGATGCTGGGGCTGAATAGACACTGTGATTTTATCTTTCTGAGAGAGGCTATGTTGAAATATAGGTCTAAAAATAAAAGCGAGAGGGTCCTTATCAAAGTACTAGGCTAATAAAAACTAATATCTGAAGACCACCTGCTGCTTCCTTATTGGATATTACTGTTGACACCTCTAGTTCTTCTAAGTAACTGTCAAATTAGGGGTTCTGGGTATTGAGAAGTCAGTTTGGTGCAAGATACTGGCTGGTGATCACTGACTTGGGTGATTCCTTCGGGTTGACCCAACATACTGCAGATGTGAGATAGCTCTGAAAAATTCATCTTTTCAATATCTTGTTGACCAGGTGCCTGCTCTGTCACTCAGATTGCCAATAACAGTGGCTTCCTTTAGGAAAGCTGCATAGCATCATCTTTTTTTTTTTTTTTTTTTGAGACAGAGTCTCATTCTGTTGCCTGGGCTAGAGTGAGTGCCGTGGCGTCAGCCTAGCTCACAGCAACCTCAAACTCCTGGGCTCAAGCGATCCTCCTGCCTCAGCCTCCTGAGTAGCTGGGACTACAGGCATGCGCCACCATGCCCAGCTAATTTTTTCTATATATATTTTTAGCTGTCCATATAATTTCTTTCTATTTTTAGTAGAGACGGGGTCTCATTCTTGCTCAGGCTGGTCTCGAACTCCTGAGCTCAAACAATCCGCCCACTTCGGCCTCCCAGAGTGCTAGGATCACAGGCGTGAGCCACCGCGCCCGGCCCATAGCATCATCTTGACCATCTCAGGCCTCATTGGGGCTGGCTACTTCCAAGACAGGTCAGTCTGTGCCATTACTAGTGAAACAATTACTGTGGTTCGTTTTGTGCCAATGCAGTCTGAACTAGGAACTTTTTGTTTAGAAGGATAGAAGGGAGAAATTGATATTCATGAGCTTATATTAGGCTTATATGTCCAGTAAGCTGACATTCCTTTAATCTGCATCTCCATGACTCAGTTCCACCACAAAATGTACCTATTAATCCCTCAGGTACTCAGCATTGGTCTAGGTCAGCAATTCTGAAAATTTTCGTCTCAGGATTACTTTACATGCTTAAAAAATTCTTGAGGATTCCAAAGAGTTTTGTTCATTTGAGTTATATCTATTGATCTTATATTAGATATTAAACTGAGAAATTTAAAAAAAATTATCTGTTTATTTACAAATAATAATAAATCCATTATATAATATATTGGCATAAATAACCTAGTTTAACGAAAAACAACTATATTTATCAAAACTTAAATAAATTTAGTGAGAAGAGTGGCATTGTTGTACATTTTTGCAAATCTCTCTAATGTCTGGCTTAATAGATATCACGTAGCCTCTGGAAAACTCTACAGTATACACTCATGAGAGAATGTGTGCAGAAAAGGCAAATGATGTCTTAGTATTATTATGAAAATAGTTTTAACCTTGGAGACATCCTGACAAGATCTCAGGAATCCCCAGGGGTCCCTGAGCCACACTTTGAAAAGTGCTGGTCTATTTGATAGGCTTTTGCCCTGGAAAGATGAGCAGATTCCGAGCTCTGGTCTTAAACCAGACTCATCTTTTAAAATCATCCCCATAGCTTCTTAAACCGGAATTAACAGAAAATGTACTTGGACTCTTTCAAATAACAGAAATCTAAGAAAAACTAATTTAAGTGGAAAAGGAAGATTAATTGGCTCATGTAACCAGAAAGTCTGAAATAGTAGGACTGGGCTTCAGATTCTGCCCTATTGAGGGCCTCAAGAATTCCCCAGAATGAAAGTGTTTTGAGGACTTGTTCACTGCAACATTCCCAAGGCCAACAATAGTACTAAATACATAGTAAGTACTTGATATATAGTTTTTAATTAATTAAACAATAGATTAGTTGCTGTTATCAGAACCCCTTCTCCATTCCTCAACTCTGCTTGCTTCTTGGTTTTTCTACTGTCAGTAAGACTGCCCTTATGGTGGCAAGGTGGCCCCAGAAACTCTGTTCAAGCATGGCACTTAGTGCTTACGATCCTGGAGAAAATAACATCCTTTCCTTCACACAGCATCATCTTACTCCCACATAGGAAGATGATTGCCCTTCTTGGGTCATGTGCCCACACTGAATGAACTATTGTATGTGAGGGAAACATGTATTGCCAGCTCAGAACAGGGGCAGGGTGAAATTATAAATAGTCCCACCGGAAACAAGTTAAGTAAAGAATGCGTCAATTCCCAAAAAAGAAGGAATACTGATGACACATCACACAAAATAACAGATGTCCCCTAAAAATATCATAATAACCTATTAACAAACGGCTTATCTGATCAAATATAAATACAACTTGTCAGATGTAAAATATTAATATGTGGTCTGGTCACTTCAATAATCCAATCAGAGAGCTGTCTGCCAGCCAAGTCAAAAATTGGGTGATTCATTTATGATTATTTGATTTAGTTTTAGTCAGTGAACTTGGGAACAAACCCTCCAGCTATTTTCTACCTCATTTTCACCAAATGTAAATCCTGTGGGAGAACTGCTGTCACATGGCACACCATTGAGAAACCACTAGCAATTGCCTGTTACTTATAAGAAAGAGTCTCAAACTCTCAAGCCCAAGCCCGTTGGTCCATCACAATGGTTCCATGGTTCCCATCCCAGCGTCTTAAAATCAAGGAACTCTTTTTAATGACTCCCATGTAGAAGTTAATTGTTAGTCATAAATATTGATTGATTAAAAATGATGTTTTAAAATATATTTATATCATAATAGCATCCATACATGTTTGAAAATGATTGTAAATATATTTTGAGGCATATTTATTTAAACTTATTCTCCAGATCAAACTTGGGGTGTGGGGGTGTGTGTGTGTAATTTCCATGACTCTGCGAACATAGAGAAATAACAGACGATGGGAACTAAGATGTCAACAAAGAGGTTGGAGGAATTCTTTTCTGAGATCTGTACTAATGTTTTCATGGCCTTCTAGAAAAGAAGGAAGAAATCTGTTGATATGGTGTCCAGAAGCCCTGGGACCATGAAGAGCTTCAGATTACTTGAGTATTTTTTTATTATTCCATTTTAGTTCTACCTATGATTTATTAGCTCTCTATTATATATTTTGGTAGATGTTCTGGGGTTTTTAGTATTCATCTTAAACTTCTCACAATCTACCTTCAAATAATATTACTGTATGTATAGTATAAGAGCTTTAAATTAGCATATTACCAATCACCACCCCCAGCCTTTGTGCTATTGTTGCCATACATTTTAATTCTACATACATCATAAACTCCACAGTACATTGTCATTTTTTTGTTTTACTTTAAACAGTCAAATCTTTTAAAGGGACTAAAAATGGCTTTTATATTTACCTACATAGTTGCCATTTCTGACACTCTTCATTCCTTTATGTAGATGCAGTTTTCCATCTAGTATTATTTCCTTCTGCCTGAAGAGCTTCCTTTTACATTTCTTGTAGTGAAATTTTGTTCATCTAAGAAATTCTTTATTTTTCTTCATTTTTAAAAGATGTTTTTGTTGAATATATAATTCTATGTTGACAATTTTTTTCTTTCAACACTTTAAAAATATTGCTGTATCATCTTCTGGCCTGTGTGACTTCTGACAATGAGTCTGCTGCCATTCTTAGGTTTGCTCCCCTGTATATAGTTTACATTGTTTCTCTGGATGCCTTGAAGATTTTCTCTTTATCACTAGTTTCAAGCATTTTGATTATGATGGATCTTGATGTAATTTTCTTTATGTTTCTTCAGGTTTAAGTTTGTTGAGCATGTTGGATCTGTTGAAAACATTGTTTTCAACACATTTGGAAATATTTCTGCTATTATTTCTTCAAATTGTTATCCCCATTTCTGGGACTCCAGTTATACATATGTTAGATTAGACTGATACTGTTGCAGAAGCTCTGTTAATTTTTTTCATCCTTTTATCCTATGAGCTTCATTTTGGATAGTTTCTAGTGCTTTTTCTTCAAGTCTATTGATCTTTTCCTCTACAGGAAGATTTCTTAACCTTGTCACTATTAACATTTGGGGCTAGATAATTATTTGTTGGGGGAGCTGTCCTTTGAATTGTAGGATATTTAGCAGCATCCTTGTCCTCTACTCACTAGATGCCAATAGGACCCATCCCACATTTGTGACAATGAAAATCATGTTCAGACATTACCAAGTTTCCCCTACTGAAAAATTGCCTCCTGTTGAGAGCCACTGTCCTACATTGTCTAATTTGCTTTTAGTTCCATCCCATATATCTTTCATCTCAGGAATTTCCATTTGGGTCTTTTTCAGTCTTTCATTTATCCCCTGATGTGTTTATGTCTTTCTTTACATCAAGATCAACGAACTATGAAAGCTACTGAGCTATCACTTGTTTTTATAAATAAAATTTCATTTGAACACAACAATATCCATTGCCAATATATTATCAGGACTGTTTTCATGCTACAACAAAATAGTAGAGTAGTCGATGACCTGAAAAGCCTAAAATATTTACATGTGTATACTCCAGCTCTTTACAGAAAAGGTTTATTGACTCCTGCTTCACATCATTAAGTGTATTTATAAGGTTTATAATAGCTTTTTTAAGATCACTGCCTACTAATTCTCTTATTGCTATTACTTCTGGCTCTCTTTCATTGACTGATTTTTCTCTTGATTATGGGTCATATTTTCTTTTTCTTTGAATGCCTGGTAACTTTTGGTTGGATACTACACATTGTGATTTTACATTGTTGGAGATGGATTTTGCTATATTCCCTTAAAGAGTGTTGGTTTTTGTTCTGGCATGAAGTTTAAGTATCTTATAGATCAGTTTGATCCTTTCAAATATTGCTTTTAATTTTTCTATGTCAGGCTCAGAGTAGTCTTTATTCTGGGACTAATTTAACCCTACTATTATTAAAGTGTGACTTTTCTGAGAACTCTGTGGAATGACCCATGAATTACTAGATCTATCAACCCTGGCTGGTTGGGACACAGATTAGTCATAGCCTTAGCTTTGGGAATTGTTCAGCCTATTGCTTTATGATGCTGCTCTTGTCCTGGGATAATTTTCCATCATGCATGCATGAATTAGTGCTCAGCCAAAGACTCAAAGGAACTTCTCTGCATAATCTCCCTCTCTCTCTCTTTCTGTCTTCCTCTTTCCCTCTCTACCTCTCCTTCCCTCCATCCTTCCCCTCTTTTTCCCCTCAACTTGGCATAGTCACAGTGCTCTATTTGGTTTTACTCTCTCTGCATTGCAGCCTGGAAACTGCTTCAAGGCAACAACCTGGAAAAATTGTAAGGATCACCTCATTTGTTTCCCTTCTCTCAAGGATCACAGTCTTTCGCTATCTGTTGATCAATGGCTGAAACTCATCATTTTATATAGATTTCCAGCTTCCTAGTTATTTATAACATGAGAGCAATTCCAGTAGTAGTTAATCTTCATGAGCCAAAGTAGAAGTCTTTGAGGAGCTTTGAATAAACTAGAGCAATAGTAGGCTTTCACATTAAAACATTTTTTCGGTATGAAAAAACCATACATACTATTGTGGATCTCTGAACAACAGTCATCATTTTCTATGGTATTTCAAATGAGTGGAATATTTGGAATACTTCTGCTTGCTGCAAGAGTCAATCTAAACCAAGGGAGTGCAAAAGTACTAATGTCCTTGGAAATTTCACATGTATAAGAGAAGTGGGCATCTAAATAATACTGTAAAAGTCCATCTAAGGTCTAAAAGAAGCAAATAAAATGATCATTCATTACATATTTTTGGCTTATTATGGTTAGCATGTTAGTTTTAGGTCAGATTTATGGTGTAGATTTTTATGTTTATATGTTATATGACTACTTTGATTATACAATAAGCCCAAATGTGCTATAATATGTTCAATGTATTTATTCCCATTTTATAGGACTTGGATCATCATTTTATTATTTCAAATGGTGTTACATTTTGCTCTTGTGCCTTGTTATTGGCTATATTTATAATTAATTGGATCTTAAGTCTTTGGTTAGGAGCATAACCCTTTTTATGACATAATTCCTATGGGGAAACTAGGAAAAATTTTATAATGATTTGCTTTATGACATTTTTTTCAAGGACATATTGTAGTAAAAAGTATCCATTGCTTTAGAAAGACTTTAATTTAACTCTTGCATTGCTTGTCAACTTGGTACAGGCATACCTCAGAGATACTGCAGGTTTGATTCCAGACCATCACAATAAATATCACAATAAAGCAAATCACACAAAGTTTTTGGTTTCCCAGTGCATATAAAAGTTGTGTTTACACTATACCATAATCTATTAAGTGTGTAACAGCATTATGTCTTAATAAAACAACATACATACCTTAATTTTAAAATTCTTTATTGCTAAAAATGCTAATGATCATCTGAGCCTTCAGTGAGTTGTAATGTTTTTGCTTAAGGAGGTTCTTGCCTTGATGTTGATTGTGCTGACTGATCAGGGTGGTGGTTGCTGAAGGGTAGGGTGGCTGTGGCAATTTCTTAAAATAAGACAACAATGTTTGCTGCATTGATTGACTCTTCCTTTCACAAAAGATTTCTCTGTAGCATGAGATCTGTGTGATAGCATTTTACCCACAGTAAAACTTCTTTCAAAAAATTAGAATCAATCCTCTCAAACCCTGCTGCTGCTTTATCAACTAAGTTTATATGTTAATAATAGTCTAAGTCCTTTGTTATTTCAACAATGAAGATGCAATGTTCACAGAATCTTCACCTGGAGTAGATTCCATCCCAAGAAACCACTTTCTTGGCTCACCCACAAAAAGCAACTCCTTATCTGTTCTAGTTTGATCATGAGGTTGAAGCAATTCAGCCATATCTTCGGGCTCCACTTCTAATACTAGTTGTCCATTTCTACCCCATCTGCAGTTACTTCCTCCACTGAAATCTTAAAC
Source organism: Lemur catta (assembly GCF_020740605.2). Classification (NCBI taxonomy): domain Eukaryota; kingdom Metazoa; phylum Chordata; class Mammalia; order Primates; family Lemuridae; genus Lemur; species Lemur catta. Next base: position 21,502,989 of record NC_059131.1, on the reverse strand, counting down.
CTCTCAAAGTCATCCAGGAGGACTAGAATCAACTTCTTCTAAACGCTCAGTTAGTGTTAATATTTTGACCTCTTCTCATGAATCACAAATGTTCTTAATGGCATCTAGAATGGTGAATATTTTCCAGAATATTTTCAATTTACTTCACCCAGATTCATCAGAGGAATCACTATCTATGGCAGCTATAGCCTTAGAAAAATGTATGTCTTTTTGAAGATTTCAAAGTATTATGGGGGTACAAATGTTTTGGGTATGTGGATCACGTTTGTAATGTTCAATTCAGGATTAAAAAGAGTGCCCATCACCTATATAGTGTTCATTGTATCTGTTAGGTAGGTTTTCACCCATCCCCTCCTCCCCACTTTCCTCTGCTGGATTTCCTTTGAGATTTACTTCCCTCTGTGCACATGTGTGTTCATCAGTTAGATCCAATTTAATAGTGAGTACACACGGTGTTTGTTTTTCCATTGTTTAGATACTTCACTTAGGATAATGGTCTCCACTTCCATCCAAATCGTTGCAAAGGGCATTAAGCCATCCTTCTTCATTGCTGAGTAGTAATGCATCTCCATGGTATACGTATACCACATTTTATTAATACATTCATGAATTGATGGGTATATGGGGTGATTTGAATGTTTATTGCAACACAATTCACAAAATGTATTTCTTTCAAGTCTTACTAGACTTGAAAGTTGAAATTGCTTCTTGAACCATGGGCTGCAGAATGGATGTTGTGTTATCAGGCATGAAAACAACATTCATCTCCTTGTACATCTTCATCAGAGCTCTTGGGTGATCAGGTGTATTGTCGAGGAGCAGTGATATTTTGAAAGGATTTTTTTTTTCTGAGCAGTAGGTCTCGACATTGAGCTTAAAGCATTCAATAAACCATACTGTAGACAGATGTGGCAGATGTAGGCAGATCCAGACTTTGTTGTTGCATTTATAGAGCACAGGCCATAATCCTTAGGGCCTTAAGATTTTCAGAAAGGTAAATGAGCACTGGGTTCAGCTGAACCAGCTACATTGACCCCTAACAAGACTCAGCTGTTCTTTGGATTGTTGAAACCAGACATTAACTTCTCTTCTCTAGCTATGAAAGTCCTAGATGGCATCTTCTTCCAACAGAAGGCTATTTTATCTACATTAAAAATCTGTTGTTTAGTGTAACCACCTTCATCAATTATCTTAGCTAGATCTTATGGAATACTTGCTGCAGCTTCTAGATTAACACTCGATATTTTTCCTTGCACTTTTATGTTATGGAGATGGCTTCTTTCCTTAAAACTCATGAACCAACCTCTGTTAGTTTCCAACTTTTCTTCTGTAGCTTCATCACCTCTCTCAGCCTTCCTAGAATTGAAGAGAGTTAGGGCCTTTCTCTGGATTAGGTTTTGGCTTAAGGGAATGTTGTGGCTGGTTTGATCTTCCATTTAGACCAGTAAAACTTTCTCCATATCAGAAATAAGGCTGTTTCACTTTCTTATCAGTTGTTTGTTCACCGAAGTAATACTTTTAATTTCCTTTGAGAACTTTTCCTTTGCATTTACAACTTGGCTAACTAGTTGGCACAAAAGGCCTAGCTTTCAGCCTATCTTGGCTTTCAATATGTCGTCCTTGTTAATGTTAATGATTTCTAGCTTTTGATTTAAAGTAAGAGATGTGTTACTTTTCCTCTCATTTGAATGCTTAGAGGCCATTGTAGGGTTATTAATTGGCCTAATTTCAGTATTGTTGTGTCTCAGGGAATAGGGAGGCCCAAGGTCGGCGGGGAGAGAGAGAGAGCTATGGGGGAACAGCCAGTCGCTGTAGCGGTGAGAACACACACAACATTTATGATTAAGTTCACCATTTTATGTGGGTGCAGTTCATGGTGCCCCAAAACAATTACAATAGTGACATCAAAGATCCCTGATCACAGATCACGATTACAGATATTATAATAATGAAAAAGTGTGAAATATTATGAGAATTATCAAAATGTGACACAGAGACAAGAACTGAGCACATACTGTTGGAAAAATGGTGTCCATAGACTTGTTGCCTGCAGAGTTGTCACATACCCTCCATTCACAGAAAGCACAATAGCTGTGAAGTGCAATAAAACAAAGTGCAATAAAACAAGGTATGCCTTATGAGTATAAGCCTGATCTCACCTGGGTAACAAATGTGCTGAGGATAATCATCAAGAATTGCATTCTCTGTACCCACAAATACCTTCCACAGAAGAAGAAAGAAGCATGGCATAATGTTGTTTTATTTCAAACTATTTTTTCAGTCATCAAAACTCTTTCTTTAAATTATATCTTACAGGAAAGTCCAATTTAGAGAATAGAAGAACAAGAATTCCTAGGACTGAAGTGAGATAAGGAGCCCAGACCCCCACGTGCTAGTCCCGTCCACTCCTGCTGCAAGGCAGTCACTATAATCCCTGCCCTGGGGGGCGAGGCTCCCTGGTGGGTGGGTCAGGATCTGGAGTCACTGCGCCGATCTGAGTTTAAGTCAGGGACCCACTATTCACTTGCTGAGAGATTTTGAGCAAGTCATTTAACTTCTGTAATGCTGTTTTCTACAAAACAAGGATTTTAATAATTACAATGTTTCTATATCAGTTAGGAATGCTTTTAGCTGAAGGTAACAGCTTAAGTCCAATTTATAGTGACCTAAACAAACAGAGATTCTTACTTAAAAACAAGTTCAGAGGTATGCAGTTCCTGATTTTTTTTTTTTAAGTTCAGTGATATCGTTGGGGACCTCAGCTCTTTTTATATCTCTGTTGTACCATATTTAGCATGTTGGCTTTTGGTTTTATGCTTGTTGCTTTAAAATCACAAGATGGCTATTCATTTATAAGTTCTAGAAAGAAAGAAGGAGCCAAGGTCTCTACTTTTGGAATTTGTTTGTTTTTTTTAATTCAGGCAGGGAAATCCTCCCCCAGCATAGTTCTTTTTATATCTCGTTAGCTAGAACATGCTCATCCTTAGCCAGTCAATGGGCAAAAGTAATGAGTTTGGACTAATCAAAAATCTTTCCCTGAGGATGGGCTAGGGACTCAAACTCCCAAGTTTTAAGGGATCACCAGCCCAACCCTTGAACAAATCAGGGTTCTGTTGGCAGGAGAGAAGGAGGAGGAGAGGAGTGTCCGCTGGTGTCTGCCACAGCTGCCCCATACCTGCCTGATGGAGTTTAGATGGCTGCTACACGCTTCAGATGTGGGTATTGGTGAAAGGGATTTTCAAACTGAAAAAGCATCATAGAAATGAGATTCTTCATTACGTTAACCTCTCAGTAAATGTTTAAGGAGTGAATGAAGGGAAACCTTAAATTTACTAAGTCAGTGATTATCAAAGTGTGACCCCATGATGCCTATGTTAGATGGCATGAGAAGGACAATTTGAAACAAATATAAGTTCAGACCTACTAAAGGTGAACCTCTAGGTGAGTCCCAGGAACTTACATTTTGAAACATTTCACAAGTGATTCTCATGCCCATTAAAATGAAACAAACAAACAAACAAACAAAAAAAAACCATGGCCCTGCATGACCAGGGCCAACCCAGTGAGGCAGAACGAGGTGTTCTTGGGTAGATGTGTGCCTACAGTGGGTACTTGGGAGCACAAGAAAGGGAAATGCCAAACAAGAGGAGATGCAAACCAGCAACTACACCTTCTATGTAGCACAACCCCTCACACAGTCTAAGCACTCAATAACGGTGGCAACTTTTATTATTGTTGACAATTTTCTTCAGCACCAGGAGACTTCGATCTTAATGGAGGCTTCTGCTATGGTTCAGTTGTTCAGTCACTCTCTGTGAAATGAAGCCACTATCCCCCAGGTCTGCTTGCAGTAGACACCATCAAAGTCTCCTAATTCAATCCACGGGGAATAATGGGAAACTTCCAATGCATTCGGTATGTCAATAAGAAATTTTAAGCCTCAGGATAACCCCACAAGGTAGATGGTAGTATTCCCTTTTTCTTCATTGTGGAAAAATACACATAACATAAAATTTACCATTTTAACCATTTTAAGTGTACAGAGTCATTAAGTACATTCACATTGTTGTACAACCATCACAGCATCCGTCCTCAGAACATTTTCATCTTGCAAAACTAGAACCATACTAGTTGAGCAATAAGCCCTCATTCCTCCTCCCTCCAGCCCCTGCCAACCACCACTCTACTTTCTGTCTCTGTGAATTTAATCACTCTAGTTCTCTCACATAACTGGAATCGTATAGATAGTATTTGTCTTTTTGCGACTGGCTTATTTTACTTAGCATCATTTGCATAATGTCTTCAAGCTTCATCCATGTGTCAGAATTTCCTTCCTTTTTAAGGCTGAATAATATTACCTCATATATTTTGTTTAGTCATTCATCTGTCAATGGACACTTGGGTTATTTCTGCCCTTTGGCAGCTATGTGCATGAGTACACAGAGGTTTGTTTGAGCCCTGCTTTCAGTTCTCTTGAGTATATCCCCATGAGTGGAATTGCTGGGCCATGTGGTAATTCCATGTTTAACTTTTGGAGGAATTGCCAAACTGTTTTCCACAATGGCTGCATCGTTTTACATTCCCACCAGCAATGCACAAGGGCTCCAATTTCCCCATAACCTCACCAACACTTGTTATCTTCCAAGCGTTGTTGTTGGATACAGGCAGTCTCTGCAACATAATTGCCTGGTCAAGAGCACAGCTCAGAACTGCAGTTTCTACGGCTATAAATAGAGGCTTTTGAGTTCCCATTTCTCCTTCTTCTCTTAGTCCATCAAGTAGTTTTTGACCTTTTCTTTCTTGCATCCAGGCTAAGGTTCCCCCTGGGGATATTGTGCTTGTTCTCTTCTGCAGCCAATCAAATCCTTTTGATTATGGAGCTAACAAAATTATTTGAAAACTGAGAGTGAGAGGCAGAAATAGAAGCAGTGAGAGAAGAGAAGGAAACAAAGAGAATTACGAGATTAATGCAATTAGCATGGCCCTGCATTTCAGCCAGAAAAAACAACTTCCACGCCCATCCCTGGCACACAGGACAACAGGAGTCTCCAAACACGAGACCAGTCTTGAGGCCCCACCTTGCCGCTCTCCCTGAATAGGAGAGAGCTCTTCATATCTTTGACAGATGACACAGCAAAGGCTCAGAAAGGGCAAATGCCTTGACTGATCCACAGCTGAAATATACTAATAATAGTATGAGACAACGCAGGATCCCAGTCTGCTGACCATGCCTGTGGGCTCTCCCCACCCCATTCCCACCAGCCTCCTCTGCGGCACCTCGTGAACCAGACCAGGTCTGGGATCCTTCCTATGAAAGTCTAGTCTCTCTCACCTGCAAATGTCTATTATTAGCAACATGAAAAACAGGGCAAAGAAGTGTAGAGTTAGATTAGATGATGTCTAGGACCCTTTTCGAGAGCTTGGGCTGAGGGAGCGCTGGGTTTGAGTTTCTGGCTTCACCACTTTACTACTGTGTAAATTAGGACCAGTGATTTTCTCTCTCTGAGCCTGTTTCTTGATCTGTGAAGCAGCTATATTAACCTAACCTCATAGGATTTATTATTGCAAACAGCTAAGAGAGTGTAACTAGGTACAAGTCACATGATCAGCAGTTGATACATGGAATTAAAATAATATTCATCAATGGAGTTTTATTCTTTTTACCAGGAGGATACCCCCAAATTCTGAGCCCTTCTTGTGTCCTTAGATGTGGAGGACAGCACGGTGTAGGCAGCCAGCCCTTCGCATCTGTGGATTCGACCAACCAAGAATTGAAAATATTCTAAAAATAAATAAATAAATAACAAAGTAACAATGAAAATAATACAAATAGAAATATAGTATAACAACTATTTACATAGCATTTATATTGTATTAGGTATTATAAGTAATCTATAGATGATTTAAAGTATATGGGAAGATGTGTGTAGGTTTTATGAAAACACCCATTTTATGAAAAACTTGAACATCCTAGAATTTTGTTATCCATGGGGGGTTCTGGAACCAATCTTCCACAGATACCAAGGGATGAGTGTAATTTTATGTATCCTGCAGGTGAAAATAAATTCAGTTCTATAGGTCATCCCAGGATGGGTCATATTTTACTGAACTAATCTTGCTCCAATTTTTAGCAATCTGCAGAAACTCACTTATGCAAGCCCTCAGGACCCAGGCCTTAGACTAAGACAGTTCCATTTACCAGCCAAAGCTATTAACCTGCCTACCAAAAGCTGGGGAATTCTCTTGGGAGGGCAATGCATGTGTTAATACAACCATTGCATATAATCCAAATTATTAATGACTACTTTAATTAAATCAAATTTAAACATCTAGAAGGTGTCATGGGTGCTAGGTTGTGGGAACACACAGGTAAATAACCCCAGTCCCTGCCTTAGTGAGATCTCTGCCTTCATGTGTCCAAGGCATGTGGCAGAGGCTGTGGGTGAGCCTTTTCCCCGAGGGCCTTGCCAGGCCTGTTGTGTTCCACATCTTCTTATGCAAGGAACACCTCACGTCTTCCCAGAGGTGCAAAGTTTTTCTTTCCATGCTTCTTCCATCTCTTCTTCCCTCCCTCCCTCCCTCTCTTCCACTTTTTCTTCCTCTTTCCCTCTATCAGTTTCTCTTTCCCTTTATTTCATCCTTCTTTCTTCATTCTCCGTCTTCCTCCCACTCACAAATAATTATTTAGTACCTACTGTGTAGTAGACGCTGTTCCAGAATAAGACAGGTAAGCCCCTGCTCTCAAGAAGCTTATATTTAAAAGACAAAAAACTTTTTATTATGAGATAATTTGAAATTTAAATGAAAGTTGCAAACAAGAGAACAGAGGATTCCTGGAAACCCATCACCTAACTTCCCCTCATGCCAGCGTCTTATCTAACCCTCGCGTACTGACTGAAGACAAGAAATGAACACTGATACAACTCTTTTAACTATCCTACAGATCTTATTAGATTTTTGCCAGTTTTCCTACTCCTTTTTCTGGTTCAGGGTTCAGTCCAGTTTCCTGTATTGCATTTAATTATCATGTCTGCTTACTTTCTTCCCATCTATGAGAGCTCTTCAATCTGTGTGCATCTTTCATGACCTTGACACTTTTGAATAAAATCAGCCAGGTATTTCGTAGAATGTCACTCAGTTTGGGTTTGTCTCACATTTTTGCCTGATTAGCCTGAGGTTCTACAAGATTGGGAGTAGACTGCAGAAGTGACACATCCTTCTCAATGCATCGTATCAAGGGGATATCTGATGTCAAAATGTCTTATTACTGGTAATGCTAATCCTGGTACACTTGGTGAGGATAACATTTGGTGAGGTGGCACCTCATGGCTTTTCCTTCTGTAATAAAGATACTATTTTCCCCATTATAATTAATTGGTATCTTGTGGGGAAACACTTTGAGACTATGCACTATGCAAACACCCTGTTTCTCATCACGCTTCCCCCACCGATTTGATTCTGCTTTGTTTTTTGAGCGCGTCCTTACTCAGAAGCTTACCTTTTATTAGGAGGAATCAGATGGTGAAGAAGTAATGAAATAAATAATAATTTTGGATAGTGAAAGAGTTATAAAGAAAATTTTAGGAGGGTAGAGTGAAAAGAGGTAGCTGTACTTTAGATGGCACAATGGGGAAGTCCTCTATAAGGAAGTGACGTTTGAGCTGAGACCTAAACAACAATAAAACCAGCTTGAGTGAGACCAGAGAGGAAAGCATCCAGGCCAAGCACATAAGAGCAAAAGCCCTGACACCAAAACAAGCCAGGCCCGCTGGGGGAACGGAACTCAGCCAGGCATGGCCGGAGTGCAGTGAACAAGGGGACAAGTGGCAGGAGACAAGGAGGCAGAAGGGGGGAGGAACAGAACAGGAGAACTCTGTAGGTGGGGCAGAGAGTGGGGACATTTTCTAAGTGCAGTGCAACTTCCTTCATTAAATTCTTCCTCCGTGCTGTCCCATAGGACAATCACTAGCCATGTCAACTACTTAAATTTAAACTTTGATTGATTGAAATCAAATAAAATTTTTAAAATTCCGTTGCTCAGATGAACCAGCCACACTTTTAAGTGCCCAGTAGTCACTCTTGAGGCTAGCGATTGCCCTACTGGATGACACAGCTGTAGAATAAATCCATCATGGCAGGAGCTTCCACTGGACTTCGCTGCTGCGTGTGTCTGCTGGAGGCCATTCATTGTGTGGGTTCAGTGAGTTACGGCCCTTGTTCTCCAGGAACTTCAAGGTTAAAAAACAAATATGCAAATAAATACAATACCAGACAGCAAGTATTAAGAATCATGGGCACAGCACAGAAAAATTGCTGTAGGGTTTGGTTGAAGCACCGGCAACTGGGACATCCAAAGAGCCTTTATGGAGACATAGCACTTACGTGTCTAAGGGATGCTAAGAGTCTTTGGGCTGAGATGAGGAAGTTATGCCTGATGAAAGTTTGGCAGGAGCTGAGGGCTTGGAGAGAGCAGGTACAAGGTGAGGATAGCAAGTAGCGTAGGCTGGCTGCCATTTGGTGTGCGTGTAGGAGAATGTGAGAGGCAGATTAGGAGGAAGGAGGGCAGTAGAGCATGAAGGGCCTTGGAACCAAGCAAAAGAGTTTTATCTTCATCCCATAGGCAGTGGGGGAGCTGTTATGGATTTTAACAAAGGAGTAAGATTATCAGAGTTGTGTTTCAGAAAGATTGGTCAGTCTGCAGCACGGGAGGTGGGCTGTGTTGGGGCAACAGGCGGCAGGGAGAGGGTGGGAAATCGCTTTGCAACAGAGCAGGCGTGAGGTCATTCCTACTCCAGCATGTATTTTCCTGAAACTGAAAAGCATTCTCAAGCACATGAAGACAGACTGCTTGAAATATAACATTCAGAAATAAACCTTGAGATTAGAAAATATGCCACTTACTCTTTATAGCAAGGAAACATCAGACCCACAAGATGTGATTAAGCTCTTTGATAAACAGGTATTCTTTGTGCATGTTTATTCACCAAAATCCAGGTTTTTATAAATGTTAACGCTCATAAAAATCACCTTGGGTAGCTTATTACAAAGCAGAAGCCCAGGCCCTACCCCCAGAGACTCTGAGTTAGCATGTCAGGGACAGGGCCTAGGCATCTGCATTTTACTAAGACAGCGCCATGATCAGGCCGTCAGTGATCTGAGGACAGGCGCCTGAGAAACAGCAGGACCCTTTCCCTTTTAAGCTTTCTGTCCTCAAGGCAACACATTCCCCTTCTCATCATTTATAGGCTGTCACCCTGCAAATATATAAAAAATTGTTCCTCTCCCAGTATGCTTTTTTCTCCCACCCCCATGAATTAGTAGAGTTAAAAGAACTGTAACATATTTTTTCCATTTACTTTTTAAATTTTATCCACTTAAAATAGGCTTAAAGAATTATCCCTTCATTTTCTCTGTTTCATCCAAGTGCTGATTTTCAGAGCTTAACCTGTCTACCCTTTGCCCACTTGTCCCTTGCGGTGGCGTTCGGTTCGCTTTGCCCTGTCTGCCCTGCACAGCCAAACACGCTGAGGACAAGGCCTGGCTGGACTCACTTCCCTGAACCCCGCAGGGTCAGCTCAGGGCCCTGGAATTACCCCAGCTGACACAGCTCCGGCCCAGCTGGGACCACAAGTGTTCCCATAACCCTCTGATTTGGAGTCATTACCAAAGGCATTTCACAGATGAGGGGACTGAGTCTCAGAGGGTTTAAGTGGCATCTTCAAAGCACACAGTAAATATCTGAGTGGTTTTGAACCTAGAACTCTGAACCCATGTGTTTTGTTCTTCACCTCATGGGCCTGAGAAGGTAGATGAAGGAGGTTTGGTGACACTCTTTCCCTGGGGTCACAGGAGCCCTATTGTCAAGGAAAGAACAGGGAGGCGAAGTATTTTCCCCTCTGCCTTTTGGGTTTTATTTGCTGTCATCCACTTCCCATGCTGGCACTTTCTCTTCCTGTGTCTCCGGTGCCACCTGCCCAGGTGCGATCGGCACAGACAGGCAGCCATTCCATCAGCCCATGTTCAAGACCAGCATTCCCAATTCACAGGTACCTGGGGGAGTCCAGAGAGTGATAATTACAGACCTTTCCTCTAATTCCACACAAGTAAGGAGCTTTCACAGTTTAACACGGTCCCATCATCCAAATATGTCACATTTCAGACAAAATGCTTGAGTCTCAAGATTTCCTTTGGCAGCCCATGCCTCTGCATGACAGATGGGGGCTCTGAGACGAGAGCCTCTTCTGCACAGGCAGTTCCCGTAGCGAAGTGACTGGGGAGGGAACTAACTAACATCCAAGAGCCCTCAGCTCCTGCGGCCAGAGCCTTGGGGCCTTGGCCCCTCCCGAGGACTTTCCTGCACCAGATGAAGTAAGATGGACTGTGAGCGGAAATGCACTGAACAGTTGTGTCTGCCAGAGCCCACATTAATGGAGACCCCAACACAGCAGATACCAACATGCAAACCTCCTAATGAAGAATTTGCCAAGCAGCTTGTGAAAAGATAGGAAATATGCAGCCCTCAAGGTCCAAGACAAATGCCACCACCTTGGGAGGCCTCCTCTGCTCCCACTCACCCGCCCACACAGTAGGCAATAAATATGCATTCCTGTAGACCCCCAGAGAACATGACTTAGGGCTTCACTCACCACAGGCAATTTGGATTGGTTGATTAGGTGTCTGGTTCCCTTCTATATTATGAGAGCAGATTCCATATCTTACTCACTTCATATCCCTCATCCCTGTTTTCTGGGACATTAGGTGCTTAATACATGTTCACTTAATGAATGAATAAATAAATGAACTGTATGACATGACATGGCATGACAGCTGTCTACAATTATTAGAAGATTGTCATGCAAAGAGAGATTGTTTATACCCTTTGTGCAATGTGGATAAAAGTAGGATCAACAGTGGATGCTGTGGTTTTAACAAGAGAAGGCAAAGGGATTTGTTTTTGTTTTGTGAGTCTGGACATTGAGAAGTTGAGATGAGCCAACTGCCTTGGGAGAGGCAGTAAGATCCCCATTCTGGAAAAGGTTTAAAGCAGGAACTTGAGGAGAATGTGCAGAGATGCTCTAAAGAGGACTCAGGAATGGACATTTGGAGGGGTGACCGATCCAGACACATTTAAGGTTTCTTCCAACCTTGAGACTCTCTGCTTTTGGGATTTGTTTTTATTCACCTGCATGGCTGCTTTATTGGTCTGAATATATATGGAGATATTTTTCATCTTCCAAAGTAATCCAAAGGCAGCCTCTCCACTTACCTAAGGAGCTTTTGGTGGGAACCGCGGATTGACTTACAGTGAGGCTGACTCGTATGTTGCATGATTCACTGTGCTCTATAGATGCCCCCAAAGACATATATCATTGTGTCTGCTGTTCCAAGATGACACTGTTATTTCCACACCTGTGCAAATGCAGCTGTAAAACTTGATGCATGGCCAGCTTTCCCTTCCCAGGGTATGGAGAGAGAGTACACACTCTCTGGCTTAACAGGCCCATGAGGTGCACACACCCTTTTCTGAATTTCGACACTCATTTTCAAGTCTATTAGAAGAGAAGAGAATTGCAAATGAACTCACATTACTGGCAAAACCAAACCAGCCTCCCTCCTAAATTACTGCGTGTATTAAGCCCATGGTTTACAGAAGCTGCGCTGTCTGTGGCTCCCTGGAAAATCAAAAAGGTTTCCAGCAGTTTCAGCACACAAGCAGGCTCTGAGACTTCTCTCTTTGTTAGAGATTTGATTCAAACTGTGTCCGCTAGCAGTGAAATACAAAAGGAAAAAAAAGTCAGTATGCTACAGCTTTGAAATTTTTTAGCAAGCACCACAGGAAAGAATAATAAACCATAAATTGTTGCATCTGGCCTTAAATTTATAAAAAAAAAAAAAACACAATAGTGCAAGAAACCAAAAATGTTACACTCCTTTGTCATTTAAAAAATAGTTCTGACTCTTCATCATTTTTTGTTCACCCTTTTACTTCACCAATTGTGAAATTGCATCAAAAGCAACATCACTTTCTCCTACCCCTCCATTAAGCAATAAACTTTTGCTGAAAAATTCACACGAATTCAAGCACTAAAGAGACTGGGAAAAGTTGAGAGTGGTAAGGTCCCCTGCCCCAAAGACAAGATGTGTGGGTGGGTTTCCAGTTAGGAAACAAAGCCAGCAGCTACCTGGAGAGCCTGTGCCATTGAACCTGAGATTTGAAGTGGCCTTCTGAGTTCAAGGTGACACCCCTCCACCTCTCCCCAGCCACCCTCTTTTTACCAAAGGTGCTACTGAATCGTGTCATCTCCTAATAGAAACAGACTGTGGAGAGACGGATGGGGCCTGACTCCATTTCCTTTTCTTTTATGTATGCTCAGCAAGCCAGGACCAATTCTATTCTACTTCATTCATTCGGGGCAATCATCTTGGACCACGTTATAATAAACGCGTAGGATTTTTTTTCCCCCCCTAAAGCCACTGCTTGCTGTGCTGCTCAAAATAATTTCCCGATCTGACAAAACCACCACAAGTCAGTAGGCCCGTTCTGTGTGGACTCTGTTCCCATCCTACCCAGATGTTGCAGTGGCTTAGTCTGACCACTCCCTGCCCGGGTGCTGCTGTACCTGCCAGAGAGATTTCTGCAAGAAGTCATATGGGCAGTGCTAATGAGCAATCGCAAATGGAGAAGTAATAGGGCTGCCCCTCGAGGGTCCGAGTTAAGCAATGCTATGTGCTCAGCTTGCTCCTTCAGCCCAGGGCAGGAAGCAGGAGGTGGCCTGATGGTGCTTCAGTGTCGCAGCTGTTCTGTCGCCATGGGGAATGAGCCTAATGGAGTGCATCTTGGTGGCAGGTCAGAGGACACAGAGAGAGTCTCTGGGCATAGTAAGGGAGCCTCACCTCACCTCCCTGCAGCCTGGCTATCCCAGGTATATTAAACGTATCGATGCCTGGACCTCAGTCCTGAAATTCTGTGGAATTGGTTGGGCTGGAGCCTGAGCATAGATATGTTTCAAATCTACCCCGGGGATTTTAGGGTGCAGCCAGAGTTGAGAACCTCTTGTCCAGACTCTAGAGTAATGTAAGCAGGCTGTACAGTACCCCGCCCAGAGTTAAATAGTAAGTGGAAGCTGCTCTCATTACTGTTATTTTATTAAGCCAAAGGCCGGTTGCACATCCTGGTAGCATCTATCTCATAATCCCCCGAAGGGAATGGCCTTGTCCCAGAACTTTAGTGTCCCCTCATTAGTTTCTGCCCAGGGTAAGGATTCAGGAAACAGTCTGATTTGTTAAGATGACCCCGAGGAAGGTGGTCAGCTTGATTTTTTTGCCGCAGGTCCATGTGTCTCTGTGAGTCATGACCAGGATCTACTTGTTATAAAAGGAGTGCTGTTGTTGGGTCAGAACACTTGGGTTCTTGCTCTTGCTCTGTCACCTTGATCAAGCCCCTTCCCTTCTCCAGGCCTCAGTTTACCCGTTTGTAGAACAAGGGTGTTGGATTATAGGACTCATCAGTGGCGGCCTGCCTGCTTTAACTTCCACAGCTTTTGAAGACTAAGTCAACAACAGCCCTGTTTGTCTGCACCCAGGCCTGGGACAACGATATGATGCTCTTTGATGTCTGGGGGATAAACAGCATCAGAGGTAGGGAGGAGGCAGAGCCTGTCTGGAAGAATGCTAAGTGTTCCGTACTGCTCTCTGGGGAAAGCAGAGGGAGCATGAAGAGAGGAAGGGGAGAGATTCTGGCAGAAAGGTCAGGTGGGGGTAGGTTGTGGAGGGTCTTGAATGCTTCGATCAGGTATTTGGACTTAATTCAACATGGAATACGGCTCCGCCCGTGAGAGTGTGTCAGGAGACTGAGGCCACAGCTGTGATCTAACAAGCAACTCTGGCTATTACATTGCCAGGGAGGTCCCTAAGGGAAGGTTCATTCCTCACTCCTCTTCCAATGAGTAAGTGCCTGGCACTATCATTGTTGAGTGATTAATGAATCAGAGACTTTCCTTAACTGATGTCAAATATCCTGATAGAGATTGAAAAAGATTAATACGCACTCAGCAGATAAGCCACACACTAAACTCTAGGTTCCCTAATATCCATATTTTTTTTAAAACATCTGGAAGGGTAACTGAAGTTGAAAATATTCTTCCTGATTCTTATGAAGACATAAACAGCCTTTGGCCACCAGATTTTTCTAAGCCAACACAGGGACACTATTTGCACATTATTTTGCATGAAATATAGTCATTTACATACATTTGCATAGTGCTTTCCAAAAGCCTTAATTCCAAGTATGTCAAATAAAATAAAACAAATTAGTGTAATCTACTGCCATTGTATGACAGCCCAGCTTTGGGATCTCGGTGGTGATGGGCCAGCCGCTGGAAGAGCCTTGAGCCAGCTTTTAAGAAGCTCTGACCCCCCAGGCTCAGTGTGTCTGGGGAAAACAGACACCAGCAAAGTCTGAGAACAGGGAACTCTTTGGGGCAGGGTAAAGTCTCGAGCATCTGAACAGTGCTCTGTAGTTCACAAACCCCATTTACATCCTTCACTTCCTGTAAGCCTTCTGAAAATCTGTGTTCTTGGTCGGGCTGGGACTGTTATAAACTGTTTAATGAGGGAGTAGAGAGGTTAAGTGGCTTGCTCGGTTACACACTGTAAATGGTCACGCCTCCACGCAGACCTAAGACAATTCCAAATCCAGGCCTCCTGGACCTCGGGAGTCCTCTGAGAATTGACTGAGAGTTGCTTCTAGAAGAGGAAAAGTGTTGCCATTTGCTGCTAATACCATGTCTCCTCTTTAGACCCCACGAGCCACTGGGAAGCAGTACAAGGGGACCCCCAGGGGCTCAGGAACAGCGTCGCCCAGGCTGTGATGCTCTGGCCCTAAGTAATTGCGTTTTTATAGTTTGAGACAGTTATTTGAAAATTATGGTAATGGGGTGAAAATATAAGCAGCTTACAGTTTACTCCAACATTAATCCTCTGGGGATGATGATTTCTTTCTTCCTCTGTGCATCTCTGTGGGACCTTTTCCATTGCATTATGTAGAATTTATTTTTAGACTTTTCTCCCTATAATCTACTATCGCTGGTCTACCCTTGCCTAATTATTAATTTCCATATTTGTTAAGGTAGATATAAAGGGTTTTAGTGCAGGCCCCAGACAAAAAGTCCTCTGGAATAAGGAAGTGTTGTCTAGCAGTAGTTCCGGGGAGAGACACAACACAGAGTAGAGATCAAATCATGTGCTTTGGAGCCAGATGAAGCTAAGTGCAAATCCTGGCTCCTCCATCCATGATAACTTGACCTTGGCCTCTCTGATACTCAGTCTTCCCATCTGTAAAGGAAGTCATGCATCTGCATCTCCTAGATGCCCAAACCCATGCTTTAAGGCTGATCCTGTGAATTTGGAGCCTGGCATGGACAAGCATGGACAGGTCCTGAAGGGTCAGCTACTGTAGCCAGAAACCTGGGATGCAGAGGAGCCTTTCAGGGCCCACTTATTCATGAGGAAGAGGAGGCACAGTGCCTAGGGCCCACAATACTTTTATAGCCCCAAGTAAACTTTTTAATTTCTTATAAAATCAGAAGAAAAATATGAACTTTCGAGTTTAATAACATGGTTTAATATATGGTATTAATATATTTGTCTTTGTACTATGTAATTATAAAATATAATTTTTAATATGTTTTTTGGACCAAGGGTCCCATGAAGGCAAAAGTGCCCAGGGACCCCTGAAAGTCACAGTGCAGCCATGGGCATTGCTGCCCGGTCCTCTATTGTCTCCTGCGTACCAGCTCTTCATTTGTTCCAGCTTCATCTGTTCATTTGCGAGAGCATCCAAATCAGTCTCAGACTGGCCTAGCCCCCAGCATTTCAAGATGCCCAGCGAGAGCCCACCTTTCTGAGAAGGTCATTTACATCAAGATGACCTTTGATTTGCCCAGACGTGGCCATGTGCCTGCCCTGCATCCACCAGCATCCCTGCACATTCTTCAGGTGCCCTCACCTTCCCACCCACAATCCCCACCTCCCTTAGGCTAAGCAATGAGAGCGGCAGGAGACGGGCCACACAGAGCTCCCGATTCCCTCTACCCTCCCAGAGCCTCTTCACTCACAACTGTTCCTGCAGGCTAAAGAAACATTTCCATGGCAATCACATTGTTCTTTATTGCAGTATATTTTATATAAAACTTGAGAAAGTAGTAGAATCAATGCCAACTCAGGATAGGACTTTCTGTGCCTCAGTTTCTCCATCTGCAAATTGGGCCTCATGAGACCAGCCTTGTAGGAGCAGAGGAAAGAGGAATAAAATTACAACTGGGAAAATGCCAGGTGCCCTTAAGAGAAACATTCCAGCTATGCTGGAAGTATTATTATTAGCATGATGATCAGTGAGCTTAAGAGTGCCCGGGGCATAAGGACTTCCTGTGTTTATAGAGCTAAACATCCTCCTCCGCTTCCCTCTTGATTCACCATCAATTACTTTCATCACTACTAAAAGAGCCTTGATTTTTGGTTATTCTCAGTCCACATGCACAACCTGTGAAAGGCCCAGTGAGCCATAGGCCAGCTCAGTTTGGGGGACTAGCCCATCCCCAGCCCCTCCAGGGAGCCAGGCTCAGGCTCCTGGCAGGCCTGCAGCCACAGGGGTGAGGAAACGGGGACAGGAAGAGCAGCCAGTGGACACATGGGGCACAGGCAAGCAAGGAGAAAGAAGGGAAGGGCAAGAAAATATGGTTAGAAATGCCACAGGGCTGGGAAAGGACATCCTCGAATGTCTAGTGTCACTTGAAGCCTGTGCCACAGTCATCCTTTGAGCAGGACACTCAGGAAGTGCTCCCAGACTCCCTGAGTCCTAGTCACACTGTAGCCACCATGTAACACGTTACCTTAGCCAGTGGTAAAGTCATGCTCTGTCCTTTTCATGTGTTGAGTTACAATCTGAAGTCTTTGACTGGGAAAGGACATAGGGAATCATTTGTCTAACATTGTCTTTTTATACATGATGAAATGAAAGCCCAGAAACTTCAGGGACTTGTCCAAGTTCCCACAGCAGAGAAGTCAGGACTAAAACCCCAGGTCTTCTAGTGCCCAGTCCAGAGTTCATGTCACTGCTGCACGTGAGGTTTTAGGGGTGTGTGTGTGTGTATGCGCACACCTTTTCCACATGCTTGGGAGTCCAGGTGTGCTTTCATTTTCGTTATTTTATTCATCTTTACACCAACCAGGCCTGGAAAGCGAGTACCACGTCCCCATTTTCACCAGGAAAGAAGCTGAGGCTCAGAGACACTAAGGGAGAATATGCAAGATCACCAGGTCACTGTGGCAGAACCAGGATAAAACCCAGTCTCCTGGCTCTCAGACAGGGCACCTCCCGGCAGCCTGCAGGGCCTCAGAGCCACGGGCCCAGAGCGCTGTGTTACGGCTATCACAAAGGAGCCAGGGTTCCAATCCATATTTATAGGAAAACTTCTGGCTCAGTTGCATTCATGCTTAGAAGTCTCTCAACATTTTCTTTTAATTTATCAGAGGAAAGAAAGTAACAATAGAGTTGATGGGCAATTTGTGTAATTAACACCCCAAAGCTCCCACTACTGTAAGGTTTTTGGATTCAGTGTGTTCTCCCAACAGATGCTCTTTTTGCTGGTCAAGTGCCATCATCATCACGAGGGTTACAATGAAGGGGAGATACGGCTGCCACAGGAGAGTGGAGGGTGGGCAGCATGCGGGTTTTTCATCAGCCCTCTTAGATACACTTCAGTGTACCTTTCAGCCTGCTTCCTGCTAAGATTTGAATGATGAAACCAGTAAGTTCCAGAGAAGGAGCTGGACATCTGCCTCTCAATTAGCGTTAATCTAGCTTGTTTGAGAATGATTTGTGCCTCTCCAAGACAGCATAACTGAAAGTTGTTTTCTTTCCTGTGACCATAACTTTTTACTCTTCCCACAATGGGCCAGTTGGACACAGCAGAGGGGTGTTGCCGGGCTGCAGAGGAATGATGGATTTTCCTGTTCCTGCCAACATTCAGAAACACATTGTTGCTCCTTAATCTCAATACAGTCGTGGTAACCAAATCAAGGTCTTGAGAAATGTCCAGCCCCTTCCCAAGCACTTCTTCGAAGCAGATAATTGGCCCTTCTGTGGTTGTTGCCTCAGGGCTGATGTAAGATGGTATATACCACTACAGTTGTGTGGGTCATTAAAACATTGGCATATCTCCACATCAGTTGAAAAGTAGCCAGTTCTCTAAGCCCCGCAAGTGCTCCATCACTTCCTCAGCTTCCCCAGGCTCGAGGACCCCCACTGAGCACTGATCAGGAGCTTCCCTGGCACCCAGATACTCACCAACCTGCCAGTCAGGCCCCTGTGGCTCCTGCATGGCCACCCATTCCTGCAGGTCCCCCAGCCAGGACAGGCCCTATCCTGCAGGGGAGACAGCCTCCTTTACAGCTGCCTGGGCCCCAGCAGGCAAATGCACATCTGGGACTCCCCAGAGGCAATCTGAGTGATTGATTGCTAAATGATTTTATTATCACACTCTGTCTTTGAGTTCCTTAGTGAGGAACACAGGTAGACCTCTGCTTTTCACAGGGGCCCATGGAGGGCTGGTGTACTCTTGTTGGGTCTTAGGTTGACATAGACAAGCCCAGAGTGTAGGCCCTGGCCCTGGAGCGGGATGCACCAGCTCCACTCCTTACAGTGTCCAGACCCTGCCTGCAAGGCCAAGCTGGGTCAAGTGTCGTGGGAAGTACAAGTCCAAAGTCGGCTACTGAAACCACAATAACTCCTGATACACAAGTCACCAGCCAGGGTCCAGAGCCAAGCAGGAGTCAGAGAACCTGGAAAGGCAAGAGGGAATGAGAAATAGACAAAATCTAGATGGCTTTGCCCCTCAAATCAGAGTCCATGGATACCCAAGGGTCTGTGAGTTCCTTATGATAATTTAAATGGCATGTTTTCATTTTGATGATAACCTAAAAGATAGACATCCTTACCTCTACCCTTGGGCTTCTGTTTTCAGTCACTTTTATATCAAAGAGTGGAGCCTTAATTGTTATAATACATGAAGAAAGATGTGAAGGATTAGTTCACCATTTTTTATGGCTGAGTAGTACTCCCTGGTATACCTATACCACATTTTATTAATGTACTCATGGCTTGATGGTCACAGTTATAACTTTAACTCAAATGGTACAAAAGCAATTTAAGTAACCAAAACGTTTGTATCCCTTTAATATATGAAATAAGAAAAATTAATAATAATAATAAAAGACATGAGGGAGACTTGGCTAGGGTTCATGTCCTTGGAGGCCAATGATCACAGGGGCCCTGGTAAGAGAAGGGTTGCAGTCAACATACCAAAAACTTCTGGGTGAATTGATGTATCACAGAACCCATGGAGTATGGGCATGGTGAACTGAAAAGGTACATGTTAATTTTCTGGGGCTGCTAACAAAAGACCACAAACTGGATGGCTTGTTCTCTCATGGTTCTGGGGGCTAGATGTCCAAAATCAAGGTGTCAGCCAGGCCATGCTCCCCCTGAGACACTGGACACAATTCCTCACACCAGTGCTAGCTTCTGCTGGTGGCTGTCAACCTCTGCCTTTCCTTGGCTTACAGAGAATCACTCTCTTGTCTGCTTATGGCATCCTTTCTGGCCTTTCCTCCGTGTGTCCCTCATATCCCTTTTTGATAAGAACACCAGTTGTGTTGGATGAGGACCCACCCTAATGACCTCATCCTAACTTGGTTACATCTGCAGAGACCCTATAGATGGTCACATTCACAGGCACCAGGGGTTACGGTTTCCACATATCTTTTCCGAGGACACAATTCAACCTGTAACAGAACCTGCGTAGGAACTGTCTGTTCTCTGTTTGTCCTGTGAGCAGTGATATTGTTTCAGCAAACAGCACCTTCCATCACCTTGAATTGACGTGTTAATTTTATGGTTTTGTACATTTATATATACTTGGTATCAAGTAATTATTGAATTATTATTGTTTGTTTTTTATAATCATGCAAGAGAAGGAAGCATAAGGAGTTTATACCTACTTTTATGCTGTACATTTAAAAATAGAATTATAATCCATAATTTGTCAGCTTAAGCAGTTCTTGACAATCATCACCTGCTCTATTTAAAGCAGCTGCATGTTGTTTCAGTACTAGAGCCCCTGGGGTCCAGATGAATTCCAGATGTGAGAGGGGACTGTGCCTTTCCAAAGCTTGACAGGCAGATTTCAAGTTCCTTAAAGGCCTGTGTACCTCTGATGACCAGAAAATGCCTCCGAGGTAAATGTTGGGTTTTTGAAATGGCCTGGAGCCAACATCAGTTCTGTGGCTGTTACAGCCTCCACCCTCGTGTCTCTCAGCAATCATACCTGGGCCAGAGAGGGGTCAGATTCTGGCTTGGAGTCCCAGAGGGAGGGTTGGTCTAGAGACAGATAAGCTCCAGAAAGCTGGGTGGTCCCTGCAACCCTTGGAAAGAACTGGCATCTAGGATGAGTCCATAGTTCCCTCCTCACAGAATCAGTGGGAGCCCTGGGGGACATTGTAACCTACTCCATTGATCCTCACGGTTCTGAGGACAGGTTTGCCCTCGGCACACTAATAAGAAAGCCAGAACGTCAGTCCAAGGGATTTGCTTCATGTTCTTTGATCCAGAAGTGGATGGACGGACACTCATGGAACTTCTCAGCTCCACTGGAATACCTCTGCATGCAGACGCCCTGGAGGGTGGGGGTGGGATCTGGGAGGGGGGCCTCAAGCCACTTGCTGCAAATAACTGCAAATTTCTTTGCTTTCTGTTTTATCATTAACATTTCCTTGAATTTTCTTTCAATTCTGAAATGTTGACACCTCATGCCTTTACAAAATATGAAAGTAACTTGTTCTGTCAAAAATATTTGAGGAAAATTGATGCTTCTGAAAGATATTCCAGGTTTTTCCTATGCCATGGTTCCCACCACCAGTCTCATTCCTTCTCACCTGCAATCTCCACTTGGTGAAGCCCTAAATATTCATAAGAAATAGTTAAGGGACTTCTTTCTTCTATGACCAGCCCACATGAAAAAAAATCTGAATGTGGAACAAGATGATTTGGTTCAAACCCTGTTATAATTAATACTTAATAGATGTTCGAACTTACATAACCCATTTAACCACACTGACCCTCAGTTTCCTAATCTGGAAAATGGGTATAGTAATACCTGCTTGTCTTCCTCATTGATGTTGTTATGAAGATTGAATAAGATAATAGGTGTAAAAGCATTCAAAATATAAGTTGCTTTTTAAATGTGAGTTATTTTTGCCTCTTGTCAATGCCCTTCAGCCCAAGACCACCAGGAACAAATTGGATTTATTACTAGTTGTAACATGGAAGAATAAACACGTGGGGTGTCTCTGTAAAAGAGTGTTGGGAAGAACCTATTATAGGATGTGGGCTTTGGTTGGATAATTTGAGGGAGGGTCTAAGGAAGCAGAGATTTTCTCTAAATTGAATGCTGTCAAAAAGTGAGGGCAATTTTATGATTGGGTATCTTAATAAATCTCCTCCATTGGGAGGGAAGACTAGAGTTAAGATAAAGCTGTCATTGGTAAAGAAGCAGGAGTAACTCATTTTGGTCAAGAGAGGACGGTGTTTGATGTTTCGTAGGTAGCACAGTGATCGTATTTTTGTCTGTACTTAGAAGTGGCCTGGCTCTGTCTCATTTTGTCATGATCTCAGAGTAACCTTGTGTGCGTTTGGTATTCTGTGTTCATGTCTAACAGGAGAATCACAGGGCCTTCCTGTGAGCCAGGCCAACTTCTGAACGTCAGGGGCTGTTCTTTTCCTCTTTCTTACATTACACATGTTCAGACCAACAGATTCCCTATAGAACCATGGGCCTACATGGATTTCAAAAATAGACAGTGCAGGGTCAGAGAGAGAAGGAAGAAGGGAGGGAGAAAAACGAGGAATGAAGAAGAAACTGAAAGGGAAAAAGAAGTTGCGAGACTGTATTGTGTGTTTGCACATTGAAGCTCCCCTTCAATAATGGGGTGCAGGGTGAAAACTGTGGTAAGGGCCTAGCTAAAAATAATGATAATAATTAGTAACTGTCCCCCTGTAATTGTCACTCCGGAGCCACAAAGGTGGTGTCCATAAAGATTCTTAACTTTCTCCATAGATAAATCACCTTTTCGGAACCTAAAGGTAGTTTTCAAGATACCTCCCAGGCCCCGCATTCCAGTGGATCAATTGGCCCACCCAGACCAAGAAACTGGCTCAACTGGAATTGTGACTTCTGCCCCAATTAAACCTAATTACCCAACCCCCTGCCTGCTAAACTATCCTTAAAACCTCTGTCTCTGAAGTTCTCAGGGAGGCAGATTTGAGAAATTTCTGAAGTCTCCCGGCTTAGTTTAGTGCTATGCGGAATAAAGACTCTTTCTCCGCTGTAAAACCTGATGACTCAGCATATTGGCTGCTTCTTGGGCAGTGGGCAAATGAACCTGGTTGGGCGGCAACAACATCCCCCAGGATTCTCCAAGTCCGGGAGGAACTAAAATGGACTGAGTTGTTTCCACATCATCATGGGCCACCATTAGGGGGCAGCATCCAGTGGTCAGCAGAGAAACACACCACCACTGGATTCCCGTGAAGGGCACCATGTTCCTCAAATCCTGAGACTGGTTATGGGTTTGCCCTTTTTTGCATGACTACCTACCTCTCTCACTACCGCTGAGTTCCATGTCACATAGATCCTGGGGTCTGTGCTTCCTAAATGGTTTGAGGAGAAGGATTTCAGAGCCATTTTCTCCTGTGGCTGGTCTATGATCACAGCGTACAGATGTTTCATAAAACTCAAAATGACTAAGCCATTTACCTCAGGTGGCTAATCAAGCAGGTTTAAAGAATCCCAAGATATGAAGGAACCACAGTGCAGAGGGGAAATTGAATTGCGGTCACAGATACAGTTTGGCCATTAAAAGCTAAACTTGATGGGCTAATAGAGAGTTATCAGCTGATGAGCGAACATCAATATGATAGCAGCAAAATTGGCCTCTGTTGAAAGGGGTGTTCCCGAAGACCTCATGATACCCAGTAGAAGATGAACTCTTGAACTCTGCCGTATCTCAGTTAATAGCTTCAGTTGAATCAGATTAATTTAAGGGGCTAATGAAAATGGTGTAAGAGGAGAGTCTGGAGGTAATAATTTGATGCTGAGATATCAGCTGAAAGATGATGTCATTATAAAACCAGTCTCCTGGGGACTAGGCAGAGAGAACTGGGAAGTGATGAGGAAGCAGAGGGTTCCCTGCTCTTAAGGGTTCCTGCCTTCTCGCTGCCAGTCCACAGTGCCTTCCTCACTCAGGAGGATGTGGCAACATCAGCAGACATTTATCAACAAGGATTTTAAGATTTCTAGGAGTTCAAGTCTTACTAATGGTGTTGTAATATGTGTATCTTGCATTTTTTTTTTTTTGCATTACTAGGAAAAGTTCTCCAGCCATGCTTGTTTGCCCTTCTTTGCTTCTTCCTGTCATTTTTTGAACCAAAGTTACACCCAAAGCCAAATCTTAGCATTATCAAGGCCATGTCTTATACAGAAAAATAAAAAATACCAAAGACAAAGTTGGAAAATTACATGGTTAACAAGTGAGAGAAAAGAATCTTAATGGCCAAACAGGTCCCACCTTTGCTACTTTAAGAATCAAAGTTGCTCAGGTCTGTCTAGCTGACTGCTCTTGACAACACTCCTCAATAACATTGGCGTAGAGGGAGAATTTTATGTTGCCTTTGGAGTCTAATTTACCTTTGTTTCACTGTGACCTTGGATTCACTTCATAAAACTTTTCTAAATTTCTGTATTCTCATGTTTTCAAAAAAAGGATTAGAGGAGGGGGTGATACTCATTGTGCTGCTGCCAGAACTAGGTGAGAACATGGATCTGAAACCACCTGGCACTGCACTTGCATGTTCAAAAACTTTTTGATGTTATGTTGTTCTCAGTTATCCTCTTGTTTATAGCACCTGGCAGGGCCACCTCCGACAAAAGCATACAGGCATTACTCTTGATGGAGACTCCGCAGAGCAGGCCTAGCTGGTGCTGAAGACTCCTAGGAGTCTTTCTGTTGAGAAATATTTGAAATTCCAGGAAGGAGGGTTCAATGATTCCTCGAGGATTTAATCATTTGAGTACCTGGTACATAGTAGGCTAAATACATATTTTGTGGAATGAATGAATGTCAAGTGGTAGAGACTCTATTTCCTTCAACTGATTAGTTCATTTTCACTGCGTTTTGGGTCAAAGACACAAAAATCTATTAGTAGAAATGGTAATTGCCCACTAAATTAGGAGATCCCAAAGACTTTGCTTGATACAGGTCAGGTGCATTCTTGAAGGCCACTGGCATAGCAAGCAGGAGATCTCAGTGCTTTAATTAATTCTTCAACCTTGGGCAAATCAGTTCAATTTTCTAGACCTCATTTTCTTTATGTATGAAATGACAGCTTGGAGCTAGGAGATTTCTATTGTTCTTTCCAGTTCTAATGATCTGTGATCCAAAATTGACTATATCCTTGCAAATGGATTCCCCACTGACCTAATGGAAAAAGGCACAATTGCCTCATCATTCAACCCTAAACTCAGCAATGCCCACTAGAATTGGAAGGCGAATCTCCATTGTAAGTGGTTATTATACATATTGGGGGCTGATCAATGCCTTTCCTGTGTAGATAAAATGTTATTTTGATTAAAAAAAACCTATCTTATGAATTTTAATCGTGTCACTTGTCAGTACTCCTCAAACTCTAAAGACCAAACCATTGTTATTACTTATTGACTGATTTAGAGCCAGGTCAAAGAAACAAGTCCCAAACATTGGCAGCTGAAATATTTATGATGCAACTAGTGTTGCCTCCAAGTAATTCATGCTATATTCAGGAAGTAACACATTATGGCGAGCCAGGGCTTGAATTGATGAGCACGTTTCCATTTTAGCCATGCAAATCATTCATCAGAGAGCAATCAATATGAATTTAATATTCCCAGGAGACAAAGCAGGTGTGGGAGTGGACTTCAGGGCTAACTGCTTTCCCAACTTTCAGAAAAGGAATGAGCTATCTCCAACATTCTACTCTAGTCCCCAAGACCATTTTCATTAGGCCATTATGCTCCCATTGTCCCTTTTTTAAAGGATAGTGTGCCTACTTGGAGTGTGTCTATAGAGACATAAGATTGAGATTCGGAGTTTTTGAAAATATTCAGTTAAAAACTTTATGCACTCCCTTTCCAACTAAGGACAACACAATAGGGATTCCTGTACAGGTGCAAGTGGTGAAGTGATATGGAAAGCATCCTTTATAAAAACTCTGGGCAAAAGCAGTTACCCCATGGCCACTCCTTCTCCATACTTTGCCTTTAGAAAAGCTCATTGACTGATTCCAACCATTGGGAAGTTGGGGTCAAACAAGGTCTGAGATTTAAAATATCTTGTAGATATTCCATTAAACTTGGCCTAAGAGATCCAGAAAGTCTTCATTGCCAGCATTACAGATAGGGAAAGCCACTTGGGCTGTATTGCCGTTGGTGGTTAAAAAGGAAAGAGATGCATTTCCTTCTTGGCAAAAGAGCCAAGTCCATCAATCAGTAAACAAGCACTTACTGAGTACACACTTTGAGCAAGGCCTTGAGATCAGCACTTGGAGAGAACATAAATTAGTTGAAATTTGGTATTCTCTTAGGAATCAAGACTCTTAATACTGGTCTCATGTTTCCTCATCAAAACCCTCTAGAACCTTCTACTCAAAGTTTGCTCAACACCAGCATTACCTGGGAGCTTGCTAGAAATATAGACTGTTCAGCTCCGCCCCCGCCCCCAAACCTGCTGAATCAGAATCTGCATTTCAACAAAAGAATGGAATGGAATGGAATGGAACACTCTTTCCTTTACTGGCCAGGAGCTCCTAAAGACCAAATGCACATCTAATTCATATCTGGGTGCCCAAAGTACCTAGTACCCAGAAGGCTTTCAATCCTATTTGTTTAGTGGAACCTCTTGGGGGAGATCTTTCACAATTCACAGATTGACTCAGCTTCTATCACAAGAGTGATTGCAGGAACTTCGGGGAACCCCAAATCTGCTTGCAGCCATCACCAGGAGTACAGATGTACCTAAACACCTCCACAGTGCCTGCTGCTGTTCTGCCTGCAGTTGGCAGTGGTACATACACCACACACCCTGGCCTCCGCTTAGTCAAGGGACAAGTAGGCAGTTTGCACAGAACCCTGAGCAAAAAGAAAGGTTTGACCAAATTGATTTGTCAGTCCCCATGTGCCTAGAATAAGTCATTATAAATGGGAAAATAAATCACTTCAGTGATTTTTATTTGTGACTTAGTTCTGGCTACAATTCAGGGGCAGTCGGCTACAGGAGTCAAGAGGATTGACTCCCATCTCCTACTTAATCCAATAGCCTGGATGTTCTGCCTGGCACACAGTTGTCTTCTGTCTCGCAGACACAGGCTGAAATACACATTAATGACTCTGGAGGGATACAACCTGAGAGCATGTTATCTTCCCATATCTATCATTTGGTTTGATTCTCCAACCTCGTAGGTCCCTTTGTGTCCTATATCAGAAATCATTGCATTGAATCACCTAAATCAATTTTCCTTTACTTTCAGCTAGCTTTACTGTTGTTCTTTTTCTCTTGTGTCTGGCATCTCCAAATCTGTCTTTTGTGGAAGCAAGTATGTTTCTAAGAACTCTCACTCTTATCCCCAAGGTGCAGACGAAACTTTTCCTTTTGCAGTGCAGCCTCCTTGCCTTCACCTTGCATCTCAGCCTAGCTGCATTCAGTCTGGAATGTTGGTGGATTGCATCAGGACTGCCCTGGCTGGGCTGTTTTCCTCCTGAAGTTCTCCATTAGGGTGCCTGAAATAGGATGTCAGCAAATTTGAGGGGAATCTGGAATCAAATTATGTACAGGGGAAATCACACAGTATGTGGCCTATGCCTGCCCCATTCATTTCTTTGTTCATTCATTGAACAGTATTCATTAATTGCTCGCTTTATGCCAGCCAATAAGCACCTATCACAATCTGGTATGCCCATAGATTTCATTTTATCTCTAGAATTAACTTATTAGCTGTACCTTGTTTTTTGTGTGTTTGTTTTTTAAAGTTGCTCTAGGGCATGAGTTCACAAACTGTAATTCACAGGCCAGCCACCTGGTTTTGTAAATACAATTTTACTGGAACACAGTCATGTTTATCAGCTACGTATTTTCTGTGGTTGTCCTCATGCTACAGTGGCAAAGTTGAGTAGTTGTATTAGAGACAATATGGCCCTAAAGTCTAAAATATTTACTAAATGGCCTTTTGCAGCACCCTTTGCATATTGTTTAATTTGGTTATTTGTCTTATTATTGAATTGTAAGAGTTCTTTATATGTTCTAGATACAAATTTCTTATCAGATATATGATTCGCAAATATTTTCTCTCATTCTGTGGGTTGTCTATTCACTTTCTTCTTGATATACTTTGAAGCACCAAAGTTTTGCTCTGGTTAGAACCTCTAGCACAATGTTAAGTAGAAGTGTCATGAGCTGATATCCTTGTCTTGTTCTGGATCTTAGAGGAAAGCATTCAGTCTCTCATAATTAAGTATGTTGTTAGCTGTGGGCATTTTTTTTTGTAGATGTCCTTTATTAGCTTGAGGAAATCCCCTGCTATTACTTGTTTTGTTGAGTGTTCTGTCATGAAAGGGTATTGAATTTTGTCAAATGCTCTGTGTCTATTGAGATGATCCTGTGGCTTTGTTTTTTTATTCTATTAATATGGTATATTATACTAATTGATTTTCACATATTAAGCAAATCTTGTAATAAATCCCACTTGGGTGATGTATAATCCTTTTCATATGTTGCTAGCTTGAGTTTGCTAGTATTTTGTTAATGATATTTGTGTCTAAATCCATAAAAGATATTGGCCTGTAGTTTTATTTGGTAGCTTCGTCTGGTTTTGGCATCAGGGTAATACTGACCTCAGAGAATGAGTTGGGAAGTGTTCCTCACTCTTCTATTTTTTAGAAGAGTTTGTGAAGAATTGGTATTATTTCACTAGATCTTTGATAGAATTCTGCAGTGAGGACATCTGGGCCTGGTATTTTATTTCCAGGTAGTTTTTAAATTACTAATTTAATCTCTTTACTTGTTAATATCTATTCAGATTTTCTATTTCTTCTAGAGTCAGTTTCAGTAGTTCATGTCTATCTAGGACTTTGTCTATTTCATCTGTCATTTAATTTATTGACACATAGTTTTTTTAATAGTATTCTATTATAGTTCTTTTCATTTTTGTAATTTTGGTAGTAATTTGCCCTCTTTTATTCCTGATCTTAGTGATTTGAACCTTTTCTCTTTTATTCCTGGTCACCCTAGCTGAAAGTTCATCAATTTTATTGATCTTTGCAAAGAACCAACTTTTATTTCATTGATTTTCTTTATGTTTTTCTGTTATTTATTTCATTAATTTCTGCTCTAATTTTTATTATTTCCATTCTCTGCTTGCTTTAGGTTTAGTCTGTTCTTCTTTTTCTGATGTCTTAAGGTGGATGGTGAGGTTATTGATTTAAGATCCTTCTTCCTTTTTTAACACATTGACTGCTATGTGAGCTGTGTTTAACTCAGACTAGTTTTGAGCCTGGGGCTGCGTGAAGCAAAACCCTGCAGTTGACTTGGGAAAATCTTACTTGTTGATGTTCTTATTGTTACAATTAATAGTGACAATTTAATTCTAAAAATGTGGATTGGGTTGCATATAACTGAAGCACAGAAAGCAATAAAAAGTAACAAATCAGAAAGGATCATTTTGTCTTAATAAAATACTGTGGCCCCAGAGAAAAAATTTTTTTCTAATGTGGCAGTCACTGTGTTAATATAGGCATTTACAGCCACAAATTCCCCTGTGGCTCCTGCTTTAACTGCTTCCCATAAGTTCTGGTATGTTGTATCTTGATTTTCATTCATCTCAAGGTATTTTCAAATTTTCCTTGTGATTTCTCCTTTGACCCACTGGTATTTAGAAGTGTGTTGTTTAATTTCCACATATTTATGAATTTCTTAAATATCTTTCTGCTATTGATTTCTAATTTTATGTTATTGTGGTCAGAGAAAATAATTTGTATGATTTCAATTTTTTATGTTTATTCAAGTTTGTTTTTTGGGATAGCATATGGTCTGGGATAGACCATGTTTCACGTACACTGAGAAGAATTTGTATTTATAGTTCCTGTAAAATGCATACAGGTGGATCTTGGTTTTGTCCCCTGCCCCGCACAAATGTGACAATCTCTACCTTTTTATTGGATTATTTAGTTTATTCACATTTAACATTATTAGTGATATACATGGATTTATATTTGTCATTTTATCTTTTTTCTATATATCTCATGTCTTTTGTGTTCTTTTTTTATTCCCTACTGTTTCCTTTTTTATTAGTGAATATTTTCTAGAATAACATTTTAGTTTAGCAAATGATTTTTTTTCTCTATATTCTTTTGAGTGTTTTCTTAGTTACTCTAGGCTTATCATGTACATCTTAACTTATCAGAATCTACTTTAGATTTTTAGTAACTTAATTCCAGTGAGATATGAAAATATTACTCTTACATAGCTCTATTATCCTGCCCTTTTTAATGCTATGATTGTTATACATATTACAACTATATATATTACAAACCCTACAATAAATACATCATTATAATTATCACTTTATATAATTTTATGTCTTTTAAATACATTGGGAGGGAAAAAAGGAAGTAAGTATATATTTATAGTATTAGTTATATTACCCTTCTTATTTACCATTTCTCTTAATTTGTGTTTGTGGATTAAAATTACTATCTGATGTCACTTCCTTACTCCAGCACAGCTTTGCTGCCTCCATCACATCCTTTACGCTGTCATTATCAAACATATTACAGTTACGTACACGACAGACCCAATACTGCAATTACATACACATTCTTTTATACAACCACTTTTTAAATCCATTAAGAGAAGGAAGGAGAAGAAATGCACATTTAAACTGTCTTTTATAATCACATAGTTACCTTTACTGGTGTTTTTGTTTGTGTATGTATGTGTGTGGAATTACTATCTGGTGTAACTTGCTTTCAGCCTGCAGAAATACCTTTTGTATTTTTCAGAAGGCAAGTCTGCTAGCAACAAATCTCTCTGTTTTTGTTGATCTTGGAATGTTTTTTATTTAACCTTCATTTCTGAAAGATAGTTTCTCTGTATGTAAGAGTCTTGGTTGACTTTCTTTCAGCACTTTGACTATGTCCTCCCACTGCCTTCTGGCCCCCATTGTTTCTGATGAGCAAACAGCTGCTAATCTTATTCGGGTTGCTTTGAAAGTGGTGAGCCTTTTTTCTCTTGCTGCTTTCAGGATTTTCTCTTTGTCTTTCAGCACTTTTACTATAATGAATGTGCATGTGAATGTTATGGGTTGAATTGTGTCTCCTAAAAGATATATTGAAGTCATGACCTCCAGTACCTGTGAATGTGGCCTTGGTTAGCTTTATTGAAGTCTATTTTCCCTGCAGTGGGAAGCCTTAAATGTCATTTTTCAGAGGGCACAACCTTGGGCATGTGCAGTCCACCCTAGGACCCTGTAGTTTTTACAGGGTTCTCTTTGACTATGTATTTCCCTGATCTCTGTTCAGCTGACTGCCTGTGTTGGCATCACACCCAGCTGTTGATGTCCACAAATTATAAGCTGATTGTTCTCATTTTTGGCAAAGCTCTGGGGTATACATTGCTCCAAAGTCTGATCCAATTAAATGTGAGTCCCTTTGCAGGGGTAGTTTTTGAGGCCAGTTTTTGAAGTTTTTGTCTCAACCCAGGGAGGCTCTTCTTAGCTGTCTCTTTCCATGGTTCTCTCTGGCAAAACAGCTGGCCTACTGCTTAGTTTTTTGCTTTCATGAATCTACCAGCCTCTTCTCAATTATTTATCACCAAAATCACCATTGTTTTTGATAGCATCCTTAGGCTTGAATTTCCCCATACTCTGCTTCAAATAAGTTTAATTCCTTTGGGGAGAACTTTGGAGATCTCTGTTCTTATGGCCTGCCTTTCTCCCTGAGCAAAATCTCTGAGCCACTGCTCTGAGGCTGGAGGAAGGGTACTGTGACCCTCTTCTCATGGAATGACACCCTGTTTTATAGGCAAGATGCTGGCAGGGTTAGAAGCCTTTCTTCTTCTCAACTTGCCTCTCCTAGCTTGGAACCTACATCCTACAAATGAGCTGCGGTGGGGGCAATGGGGACTCCAGTGTTCTCAGTGCACCATGCCTGGGGTAGAAAGCCTCCACTCTATGAGTGAGGCCTGGGTGAAGTGAAGGATTCCCAGCTTCATGGCCACATCACCTGGAATTTAGCTTCTGCCCATGTAGCTGAGGAAGATGAGAAATGCTATTGGCCTGACCGTCCTGGTTAGGGAGCCTAGAGAGGGAGCTGGGGGAAGAGGGCCCCCTCTGCTCTTGGCTGAGCCTTCCTGGAATACAGTTTCCATCACACTGAGTTGGTAAAGGAAAGAAGAGAGCAAATGTTACAGATTCTCACTGTTCTTAATGAGTTTTAGTAGATTTTCTTAAATAAATGTTTTTTAAGTTGCTATTTTCCCTTAGGACAATTTCCAAAGACTTCCAGTGATTGTGTTTTTAAAAATAATTTTTACCAGTTAAGCTTGTTTCATGAGGGAGCAGGTCTTCAGAGCTCCTCATGCTACCATTCCAAAAGAGGAATCTCTCTGCAGTTCTTCCTTTATTTTTTTCTCTCCCGTACCAGAGAGTGAGCTCCTTTAGAAGAAGGGCCGTGTCCAAATAATAATTTCTACCTACCTTTACTCTGTGCCAGGAACTATGCTAGATGCTTTGTGAATTTTATTTCTAATCCTCTCAATAGCAAGTTGGTTATTATCACCATTCCACAAGTAAGAAAACTGAGGCTTAAGAGGTTAATTGACTTGCCTGAAATCTTACCATTAATAAATGTTGGGCCTAAGAGCCCAAGCCAAGTCTCTCTCTCTAAAGTCCATGGTCTTCCCACTCCATCATTCTGCCACTGTGTCTCCAGCACCCAGCTTAGTGCTTGGGACACAGGTGCTGGCTGAATGAATGGAGAGAATTATAATAGAATGAACAAATAATTGAATTCTTGGGGCCAAGAAGCCCAAGAATATGAGCACACAGCTACACTCATCCGCCTCTGGCATTTTGCTTTCAGGCTGCTTAATGTACCTCCCTGGCAACCTCCTTGACTTTGCTAATTAGTTCCTTTGCATTAATGGTATCATAATATATAAGTAAAACCTTAATCTTAAATTCATTAAATTAGATCAATAGGTATTATGTAGCCACAATGTTCAGAAAGTACAGTGCTGCACTCTCTGGAACTTGCAAAAAGTCTTCCTTTTAAGGTCATTTCAGTCCCAGATCATAGTAGTATTCTTTTGTGCTACTTGATTTTTGCATAATTTGTCAGTTTGGCTATTTTTAGGTTGTTCATATTTAATGTCATATTTTTAAATAACTCATGTCAGAGACACCATTCCTGGTACAATTATACCTGAGTCCATTTTTGACAAATGCATTGATCCGCTGAATACTCTAAAAGTTGAATCAATAGCTTCATTCCAAAATTGAGCTTTACTCTTTAAGTTCCATTTTTTTTCTTTCTCTCTTCCTCTTTCTTGTTTAGAATTAAATTTTCATTACCCAAGTAACACATGAATTTATTCTCCTTGTGAAAATTTCTATGAATACGTTTTTGTGGGGGGACACATGAGAAAAAGGCTTGGAAAGATTTATTCCAAACTTAATATAATGGTCACCTCTAGGGATAGAAATGGGAAGAGGAAGGAGGGAGTCTGCTGGTCAAAGAAAATGCTAGGCTTATCTATAATGTTTTAATATTTTACAAGGAGAACGTATTCTCGTTCTTTTTGTATTCCTTTAGTTCACTGTCATTCTTAATGCAAACTTATGAGAATGTGCATATGCCCACATGTATATAAGGTAAATTCAGCCAAAACCTCCTAATGAGGGGGTCCCCCCCCCGTGTCCTGAGGAGTCACTCACCCCTCCTTAATTTTTCTTCCTTGAGTAGGAGAAATGGGGTATCATTATTCTTGTCTGTGCCTTTTTCCTCTACAATGCACATTTGCTATTAGCTTGGTCTGCTGCAGTTTATAGCAGTTTTATTGCTTAGATTATGTGCCCAGTAAACACCAGCTTGATCATGAAGAAGTAGAGAAAATTGAAGAGGTACTTCTAAAGGAATACTCTGTTACCAATAGCAAG
This sequence comes from Lemur catta, assembly GCF_020740605.2. Classification (NCBI taxonomy): domain Eukaryota; kingdom Metazoa; phylum Chordata; class Mammalia; order Primates; family Lemuridae; genus Lemur; species Lemur catta. Next base: position 21,469,634 of record NC_059131.1, on the reverse strand, counting down.
GCGCTTCCTTGCTCAGAGATTCAAGATGAGGCCACCCGTGGAAGACAGTTTGGGGTGTGTCACAAGGCAGGCACTCATGCTGACCAGCTTCCCCATGGGCACTGATTGCTGTGCAAGGCCATTGGTCACCAAAGGACCCACATTGTTCACTAGGTCAATGCAACGTGGGGGAAAGAGCGAGGACCTTGGGGTTTCAATCCCAGTACAAATCCTAGTTTCATCTCTTACTAGCCAAAGGGCTCACAGGCAAGTCACGATTTCTTTCAAGTAAGTCTCAACTTCCTCTTCTGCCCTCTTCTCCTCCTCTTTCTTCTTTTCCTTTTAGAATTAAATGAATGACATATGAAAGGTATGAAAGAACCTAGTTCCATGATAGCTGGGACACTCAGAGGTGTTCCATGATTGACTGCCAGTTTTCTTCCTCTCTGCTAAGACAGAAAAAAAAAATTTTCTCTTTCTTTTAGCATTAATGTGCCCTCTATATCCTCTTCTAAAAAAATATGGGGGGCAGTCCCCACCCATGCCCGTCTCCCCTGGCATTGCTGGTGATGCTTAAAGGTAAGATCCCTTAGGCTGAACACAGATTTGATGCAAGACAGAAAAACACAGCAAGTAGAGTTCTGACGGAGCTTTGGAGTCATCGTAGACCTGGTCACTGCTTTTGAAGCAGTTCCTGAAAAAGCTTTTAAGATGAAAGATTTCCAATATCTGCAGGAAGAGTAAGACTTGGGCCCCTTGAGGAACAAATTGCTTCCATCCTTTAGATGAGGACTCTCATGAAGCAGCAGCAGCTGGCAGGAGATGTCACTGGCATTTCTTATTTCCATATGATAAGCTTGGTGTAAGGATATCTAACAAGTCTGAAAAAAAAAAAAAAGCTAAAGGAAAACTTCTCGAGCTGCATACTGCTTTCATCGGCATTGCTTCAGAAAGTTAGTGTTAGAGAAGCTGGAAGAGGGAGAATATTATTCGACCAGCACCTCAGGAGGCTCCCAACTGACGAATGCCAAGGCCGTCCTCATGGTCTGTGTAAGAAGCCTGGGACTAGCGAGGCCCCCATAGCATCAGGGATGGGGTTTTCTCCAAGTGAGTGGATCCCCATCAGCTTGGAGCCTGTGGTCAGCCATCCTTAAGGCTGCCCCTCTGGCAAGGGGACTGTGTTTCCTGTTAGTGAGAAAGTCAAGAGACCCAAGTATTCCTCTTGGATCTCACTCAATTTTTCTGGGAACCTTCAGGTTCTTCTGAAAAGGACTTGACTGTCATTAAAATTATTTCCAGCCTTTTAATTCTGTGATTCTGGCTTTGGTTGTGTAGTCCCACCTACCTTACCTACAGGCTCCTAAAAGACCACCCTGGTTTGGTCCCCAGGCTCTTGTTTCTTGGCTTCTGCTCAAGGACAAAGGCCAGGGAGCCTCACTGTGGAGGTGTTATGAAAATGGAGTTGTCTGGAGAAATTCAGAAGGGAGTCGATCGAAAAGCTCATTCTAAACACTCTTGGAGATTAAGAAAAATGAACTGCTTCTCTAGAATTTGTAGCAAACAAAGGCTTTTCCTCAAGACATTACAGTGGAGTATTCTGCAGAGTTTAAGATTTGCAGAAGGGGCCCTGGAAAGTTCAAATATAAGGGCTCTCCTCTCCCCTCACTGTGGCTGTGATGGGGCAGAGGTGCTCGGGGTGCCTGGCCAGGCTCTGGCACGAGCATCCTCGCGCCTGACCCCACGCTCCGGTCTCTGAGATAGAGGAGGCAGCCGGGCTGAACAGGAAGCAGCGAACTGGGAGTCACATCTCTAATCTGGTGCTTATCTCGCGTAGGGTCAGAGGCCAGTCACAGAATTGCAGACTGTCAAGAGTAGGAAATGGCCTTAGACATAATGCCCATGCCTGCACTTTTAAAGGAAACAGGCTCACAGAAATCCAGTGGCTTTTCAAACGCCTCTTCTACTAGCAGGTCCCTCAGGGGTCTCGTTCATCTCAATGTTCTCAGCTACGGCGTGCTTCCTGGCGCACGATGGGTGCTCAACAAATGCTGAGAGAATGGACGCGCACTGGGTCGGGGACTCAGTGGCAGAGCTGGAATGAGTAGCGAGACGCTCTTTTCCTCCCTGTCACTCAAGTGCACACTCAGCACAGTCTCGCACTGGCACTTGGAGCTAGGGGCAGCCCACGAAGGTGGCCTCCTGCCTGCACTCGGTCTGGACATTGTCACTGCTGCGTGGACCTCTGGGTTGAGGGGCTGCCGCCGCCAGTTCCAGCAGAGGATAGGCTCGTCTTGGGGAGTGGACTGGAGCCAATCTCCCCTCTGGAAGCCAGGACGGTCGGTACCAACGGTCTATTTTGCCACAGCCACTTGGACTCAGCATGGAGACCAGAGGCCTCACGAGCCACCAGCAGCCTGGGGCCATTGCTCTACCGAACAAGTCCTGCGAGGCCTCCATACCCGGTTCTGCTGCCTCCGCTGCAGTTCTGGGCGTGTAATTGCAAAGTAGAAGGAGCAAAAGTAAGCTCTAGCTAGCTTCCATTTCTCCAGACTTTCAAAATAGCAGCCTGCGGGGCCAGCATCTCTCCTGTCTGTGGTTATTATCAGTTTCTTTCTGCAACGCAAGACATTCCCGTGAGGGGCGCTGGGACTGTACGGCGGGTCATAAAGGGTGACAAAGCAGAAAGAAAGTCGCCCGCAGTCCCCTCTGCCGGCGATTCACACCGCCTGGTTATTCATCCGCACAGAGGAGTCGCGGGCCCGCTCTTAAACGGCTTCATTCATGATGATTGACTTCGGAGATTTGCCCGTGCTGCTTGCAGAATGTTAAGCAGGAAAGGATTTTTCCCTCCTTTGAACCAGCCGTGTTAGGAGGCTGAGGTTTTACAAGCCCCAGGTGGAGGAGGCTGGAAGGAAAAATCAGCCGTGGGCCAGAATGCATTCCTCAAATGAGAATAACCACCGAATAGATGGTAATGAACCTGGGGGCAGCTCTGTCGGGTGAAATTGATGCCTCTGGGCGCTCAGGTATTTTTCTGACCAAGCCTAAGCAGCATCTCAAGGCTTCAGATATCTGTAAAATTTGTTCTATTAAGGTATCTTCTATCCACTGACTCCTTTCGCTTCCTAAAGATGGGGAATGGACACGCTCGAAGCTCTGACTCAGGGGCATGGGTGGGACATGGGCAATATATATAACCTGAACTTTTGTACCTCCATAATAAGCTGAAATTAAAATAAAAAGGAAAACAAATAAATAAAAACCAAAAAAAAAATACAATAGCAAAAAGCTTAAAGAATAAAGATGTGAAAAAGAAAAAAAAAGATCTGAACTTAATTATCGTTCTTTAGAAATTCAACGTCAGGTGTATTTGGATAATGCCTTGGAGACCTTTCAGGTGTGGTCCCCACCTTCCCACATGCTCGTTCCTCCACCTGCAAGGCCCTCACCTCCCATCTCTGCCTATCGCATTCCAAGTCATGCTACAGGGTTACGAAATCTTTATTGATAACTCCTCTTTGGGAAATCTTTTATTATAATCATGTGAGTAAATAAATGTTGTGTCTTCCCCCACTAGAATATAGAGTGATTTAGAGCAGGAACTGTGTATTTTTTTGTATTTCTACCCTACCCTCTCACCTACAAAGCTCACTGCTTTGTGTATCATACACACTTTAAAAATAATATTTCAATGGTGAATGAATGTATAAGTTAAGTAGATGAGTGATCAGCAAATTAATTTATTAATTATGGACATACCTTTCTTTAACCTTTAGTCTCTATTTTCCTATGCCATCCAAAGCAAAGAAACTCACCTCTTAGTAGTATAATTAAAAAATGAAGACTATAAAATATCTTTTACTAAGTGTTTTTGTTTTTCTTGACTCTTTGGTTGCAAAAATAAGATAGTTGAGCATAAAAACTTGGACCTCGGGTCTGGGTTTTCTAGTCCCAGGAATCCCCAAGGAGTGCTGAGGTATAGGTATTGAAAAACATCAGTAATTAGACCAGCCAAAGGATGCAAGAGATTGACTGCTTTCTGGTCTGAGAGAATATTTTTTAACTGCAGAGTTAGCCCTTCAAGGTCATGGACTGGGAACTCTAGCTCTCTGTGGTTTTACCCAAATCAAAATATTCAAAGACTAATCAAATCCAACCAGTTAAAGCAAACTTCTTTTGGGTGGTAAGTATAGTGTAAGGGAAGGAAATCAGGAAGCATGAACTTAAAGGGGTGCCACTCCCCACGGTTGTAAAGCTTAGAGGTCTCTTCTGTTGATTTTCACTAACAGAATTACAACATACTTGTCAAAAATAAATACATGTAAGAGATGTGTCCTGCAGCATACAATTTACAAGCTCAACCACTAGGGTAAGTGCACTCTTGGTCTAAAGCATGCTGTTATGCTATGTTATAGCACTTGGGACAGCCATACTTAGCAGATGCAAGACTAGGACACAGCAATTCCAGTCCTATATACATAAAGCACAAAGGATGGGATAACCCTGGAGAAATCTCTCTTCTGATGTCATTCTGCATTGGAAATTATCCAGTTATTGATCACAGGGTATAAGCTAGAAGTTGTTTAATGAGTAGAAATAGTCTTGCTTTGGAATGAACATACAGTATCACTAATAAGCTGTGTGATCTTGGGCAAGTCATTTCCTTCTCCATCAGTCTCTTTATCTGGTGAACTAAAGGATTAGAACAGAAGGTCTCTAGGTCTCCTTTCAACCCTAGGGCTTTCCCTTATGGATGAAATTCTATGGATATATGAAGCTTTGTTCTTTGTAGCTTCTACAGGACTATCACTTTTTAGTACAAGTTTGGCTCTTGGGATATCCCAAGACCAGGTTCATTAACGTTGAGGAAAGGAAGGAGAAAATGTTTCAAAAACTGATCAGCAAAGCAAAGAAAGGATGCTAACATTTATTGACCTGCTCTAATGTTTAAAATGCATCAAACATCTCTAAGATAGAAGTTCACTCATTTTTTTTATGAGCAAATATTTATTGACTACATACTATGAGGCAGGCATTGGGCCATGTGATGGAGGTACAACATGAGGCTTTTAGTCTAATCCCATTTTATAGATGGAGAAGTTGAAGTTTGATTCAACCAAGAGCTTGGCACAGGGTCATGTAGCTATTGGTGGGTGCAGTCAGGATTTTAACCCAAATCTGACTACTGGGAATTAAGTATGTTGCAGACTGGAAATTGAGACCTAGGGCCAAAAGGAGTAGTGTCGGGAGCCTGAGCTGGATCTGACATTCTTAGTATTCTTTCTATTGAAGCCACCGAAAGAGTTTTTTTGTGCTTCCTGACACTGTCCCCAAAGTCTGAGGGTCTCTGAAAATCCTTATTTTTCTTAATATTTTTTGTAGAAGCATCTTCTGTTAATCATGATAAGCCCTTATAAAATTGCCTCTGGAGGCCGGGCGCGGTGGCTCACGCCTGTAATCCTAGCTCTGGGAGGCCGAGGCCGGTGGATCGCTCGAGCTCAGGAGTTCGAGACCAGCCTGAGCAAGAGTGAGACCCCGTCTCTACCAAAAAAAAAAAATAGAAAGAAATTATCTGGCCAACTAAAAATATATATACAAAAAAAAAATTAGCCGGGCATGGTGGCTCATGCCTGTAGTCCCAGCTACTCGGGAGGCTGAGGCAGTAGGATCGCTTAAGCCCAGGAGTCTGAGGTTGCTGTGAGCTAGGCTGATGCCACGGCACTCACTCTAGCCCGGGCAACAAAGTGAGACTCTGTCTCAAAAAAAAAAAAAAATAAAAAAAAAAAATAAAATTGCCTCTGGAAAACTAAAAACTAGATCTCTGAAGCCTAGCCCTCGGTGCCGTATCTGATATTTCTAGAAACTAAAAGGGGACTTAGTCATATTTCAAATCAGGAATGAGGTACTTGAAGAAATAGCTAAGAGGCAGTTCTCCTGCAAGTTGAAGTTTCATTCCCTAATCGCATTCCCTAAAGCCCCTAGCTTCTTGTTGAATTTGTGTGTAGGCATTCAGAGAACTGGCGCAGATCGGGAAGACCCAGAGAGATAGTTCTGTGCCCATCCTACCCTCCACTCCCCTCCTGACCTGCAGCCTTCAGGCCTGTGTCCTTGGGTTCTCCAGAGAAACAGAACCAACAGGATTTATAGAGATATAAAAAAGCAGATGTATTGTGGACAATCACATGGTTATGGAGGCTGAGAAGTCCCAAAATATGTTATCTGCAAATGAGAACCAGGAAAGCCAGTGGTGTAATTCAGTCGGGTCCCAAGGCCTGAGAGCCAGGGGAACTACTGTGTAATGCCCAATCCAAAACTGAAGGACTGAGAACCACAGCTGGGTGGGGTTGGGGTTGCTGCTGCTGTTAAGCCCTGGAATCCAAGAGGCCCAAGAACCAGGAACTCCAATGTTCAAGGAGAGAGAGAGAGAATTTGCTCTTCCTCTTTTTAGTCTGTTCAGGCACTCAACACATTGGGAGACGCCTGCCTACATTGGTGAGGGCAGATCTTCTTTATTGATTCAAATGTCAATCTCTTCTGAAACATCCTCACAGACACACCCAGAAGTAATGAGTACCAGCTATCTGGGGTATTCCTTAGCCCAGTCAAGTTGACGTATAACCATCATAGTCTTTGACACAGTGGGAAACTGTGACTGGGGAAACTGCTTATTCCAAACCTAGTAGATGGAGGCAGCACTGCTTCCTCCTAAGGTAACTCCTTGCCCACTGTCTCCTGTAGGGCTTCAGGGACAGAGATCTGAAGAGTTGGATGTCTTCACTGCAAGCTGAAAAAGCCCAATGTGAAAACAAAAACAAAAAAATGAAGGGTTGAATGAATCAAGCTGGGAAGTAAGGGAAGACCCGTGACCTGAGTTTAGATTCCATCTTATGCTGGAAGGCTAGAGAGAGTTCTTGGGGAGAACATACCAGACTAGGTGAGCAAATGGAGGTTCAGCAGAAGAAACTGAATTAGGGATAAAGAATGTGTTTGGGGGGTAGAGTGGAAAGATAATGAATTTGAATGCCAACTCAGCCTACCAGCCATATACCTTGGGTCTCAAGGCAACAGTGTCTTCCTCTATTGAATGGGGATAATAATACTTCTTTTGAAAGATTGTGAAGATAATTGCTAACATAGAACAAAAGACTGCTTTGCAATAAAGAGTGCCTGCTATTATTTTTGCTTTATTTGTATTATCCCTCATGAATCAGGCAAGATTTCAGACCATGGCATTGCGCATGGTCACTTGTTAGGTAGGGAGAAGCTTAATTGTGAACAGAAACATGTGATTTTCTTTTATGTCCATGTATTCATATGTGGGGATATGTTTGCATATATGTGCATATATGTGTGTGCATGTCCTGTGTATCCATGCATACACGTGAATGCTCTGGTGCCTGGAACCACACGTCCACGTGGCATCCTCTGGAGTGACTGGTAGTTTTGAAAACCTCCCTTCTTGTGCAGCCTGCCTTGAATATGGCAGTTTGAGGATCTCAATTATAGACTCTTGTCTCAAAACAGCCTGGAAAACATAAAGACAAGTTTCAGAAACATTGTCTCATTAGTTCGGTAAAACCTTGCTAATTTACCCTAATTGTGGTGAAGGATCGTTTGCATTCGGGAACTGTCTGCAAGGGCCTGCTTTAATAAATAGACAGGACTTATTCGTAATTAGTGGTGCCACTCCCACACAAAAAAATCAATGTGCTCAAGTCTTTAAAAAACAGTTTGTTCTCGTAAGTGGGTTGCATATTCCCAATGTCATCTTGAAGCTGCAAGATGCAAGGAGTGACATGGGAACAAGGGTCCTTTATTTTCTTTCTTATCTCCAAATAAACAACCATCTAACAGATGGCCAGGAGAATTGAACTAGGGAGAGAGGGAGACAGCAAAAGCAAGGCAGAGGGTAGGCAAGCGTCAGGACTCAAAAGACTGAAATTCTAATCCCGGCTCAGTCCCCAAGCTGCCGAGCTACTGTATCTTTCTGGGTCTGTTTCTCATCTCTCAAATGAAAGAGTTTAGCTAAGTGGTCTTCTAGTGTTTTTAAATCATAGCATTTCAGAACTATAAGAAATCCTAGAGATCAACCAATTTAACGCCCTCAGTTCACATGTGAGGATAGTCAGGGGCTCTTTCAGTACAGTCGTGTGCCACATAACAATGTTTTGTTCAACAACAGACCACGCTTACGATGTGGTCCCATAAGATTATCGGGAAGCTGACAAATTCCTCTTGCCTGGTGACACTGTAGCTGCTGTAATCACCCAGCATAGCACATTGCTCATGTATTTACGGTGATGCTGGTGTACACAAACCTACTGTGCTGCCAGCCATGTAAAAGTCTAGCACATACAATTACGTATATAATACTTGATAATAATAACCAACAACTATGTATTTACTACCCTATACTTTTACCATTATTTTAGAGTGTACTTTCTACTTATTAAGAAAAAGTTTACTGTCAAAGAGTGTGCCGTGTTACCCGGCAGCAGCCTCATACATCTTGTGTTTACCATGTCTCTTGATTGCATCATTTTCTCTTGCGCTTGATTTAATCTCTTGTTGTTTCGTTCATCATGGCCCCTAAGCATACAAAATCTACTGCTAATGTGGCCAGTAAGAGACCATGTCAAGTGATTGACCTGGAAATGAAATTAAAAGTGATTCAGGACTGCAAAGGTGGAAAATTGGTGACAGGGCTTACTCACCAGTCAGACATATCCCATTCCACCAGAGCTGCAAGCTTGAAGAACAAGAGCAAAGTGACGGAAGCTACAGAAAAGGCACGAGACTAACATAGCTCTGGGTGGTTTAAATGATTCAAGAATCGTTATTCATTACGTAATGCAAAAGTGAGTGGTGAGTCTGTAACTGCTGACTCGAAGGCAGCTGAAGAATTTTTGAAAACTCTAGATAAGCTGATTATGGAGGAAAATTACTTGCCAGAGCAAATCTTCAATATGAATGAAACCTCCTTATTCTGGAAATGGATGCCTGAAAGGACTTTCATCCATAAGGAGGCCAAATCAATGCCAGGTGTCAAGGCTTTTAAGGACAGGATAACAGTCCTGCTCGGGGACAACACTGCAGGCTAGAAACTAACACGCTTTGTGCTCTGCACAGTCAGAACCCAGGGCCTATAAGCCCATCAGCATGTACACACGAGCAGCACGCTACAGGAGCAATAAGAGTCATGAATGACCCAGCTCCTCTTCCAAGACACCCTCCTGGATTGCTATGCCAGCAAAGTGGAGAAGTACTATTTGGAAAATAACATATCTTTCAAGATTTTGCTTATTGTTGATAAGGTTCCTGCACACCTTTCTTGGGGTGTTGTCACTATGGAGGGTATGAATGGCATCTGGAAAAAGACACTCAAGAGGTTCCTCTACAATGTCAAAGGATTTGCTGAGTATGAGGAGTTGCAAAAATGAACAAGCCTGTGGTTGAGATGACAATGCCACTGAGGAGTTCCTGGAGGTGGGTCCCGAGGAAGTGACTCATGAGTTGTTGGAACTGGAACAGGAATGCAGAACTGAAGAAGAGGCACGAGAAAAAGAAACTACAGGAGAAGGAAAAGAAGAAAAACCTCCAAGAAAACACACAGTGAAGGGTTTAGCAGAAGTCTTTCCAAACCCCAGCAAGCTCTGTAAAAAGTTCGAAAACATGGACCCCAGCACCGAAGGGTTTTCATTAATCGAGAGGAATGTTCATGGTGCGTTATATGCTTACAAGCAAATCTACAATGAAAGAAAAGAAACAAACCAAACCAACCACCATAGACATATTTCTGAAAAGAGTGACAGCTCCTCAAGAAGAGCCTCAGGCAGGCCCTGCAGGAGGTATTTCTGAAGGCACTGTTTTAGGAGGTGACAGCTTCATGCCTGTTACTGCCCCTGAAGACCTTCCAGTGGGACAAGAAGTGGAGGTAGAAGACAGTGATACTGATGATCCTGAGCCTGTGTAGGCCCAGGTTAATGTGTGTGTTTATGTCTTAGTATTCGACAAAAAAGTTTAGAAAGTAAAAAAAATGAAAAATGAAAATTTTAAAAATAGAAAATAGCTTATAGAATAAGGATATAATGAAAATATTTTTGTATAGCTGTACAGTGCATTTGTGTTTTAAACTCAGTCAAACATTTTAAAGATTATAAAGTAAAAAAGTTACAGTAAGTTAAAGGTTAATTTATTATTGAAGAAAGAAAATTTTTTTTATAAATTTAGTGTAGCCTAAGTGTACAGTGTTTATAAAGTCCACAGTAGTGCACAGTAAAGTCCCAGGCCTTCACATTCACTCACCACTCACTTCCTGACTCACCCAGAGCACCTTTCAGTCCTGCAGGCGCCATTCCTGGTAAGAGCCCCATACAGGTGTACCATTTTTTCTGTTTTATACTATATTTTTGCTGTACCTTTTCTATGGTTAGCTATGATTAGGTACATAAATACTTACCATGTATCATGCTTGCCTACGGTATTCGGTACAGTAACATGCTGTACAGGTTTGTAGCCTAGGAGCAATAGGCTGTACCATACAGCCTAGGTGTGGAGTAGGCTATGCCATATATGTTTGTCTAAGTACACTCTATGATATTTGCACAACGAAATCACCTAATGACACATTTCTCAGAACATATCCTCATAGGTAAGCAATGCATGGCTGTACTAGGCTCCTCTGAGAGTTCCTAAACTACAAATTCTGAAGCTTGAACATATGCTTAATGATGCATAGTATTGAGATAAAGGCTCCAGAAAGAGTGAAACTGGAAGTACTTGACCCAGGTCAAGGTCCAAGCAGAGAACAGAAGTGCAACCAACGGGGCACACAGAGGGTAAGCAACCAGGGAAGGCAGAAGTGGACAATGGGGTGGAGAAGCGGACAAACGAACAGCAAGTTCAAGGAGCAAACTAGGTTGGGGGTCACCAATGGTGCAGGCAGGCAGGTGGAAAGCCCCCTAGGAATCAAGGACATAGATAAGAGTCTTAGCAGAGAACAGCAAAACTGGGGGAAAATATTGGGCTATGGCCTCAGGTCATCAAAGAAGAAGGCAAGGCTTGATGGGGAGCCACTGGCCCTGCTGATGGTGGTAATTCTGAGGCTGGAGGTCCAAAGGCATCTTCTCTGATTATAGGAGATCAAGGAAGCTCTGGAATTGTGAATTGTCTCCTCCCCTAGAAACAAGTAGGATGATGGATAGAGGGATGGGCTGATTGATTGGAAGGCACCTGGGTGGAAATGGTTCCAGGCAGCAGGAAATGCAGTGCTGATGGCCCAGGGGGGCCACCAGACCAGAGCTGGAGCTAAAGAGTCAGTCGAAAGTCACCCCCCCGCCACCCAGAAAGCAGCACTGAGACTCTGAGGATGGACGCACTCTCTGCAGAAAGAGTAGAAAGAGAAAAAGAAAAGTCAAAGATGATCTTAGAGAACACCCCTTTCTGGCTGAGTAAATACATTAAAAGGCGACTTAGAAACTGACAATGAAGCATGTGTTGAGGACAGGTGGGAGAAAGGACAAGTGGCATTTTAGAGGACACAGGAATAAATATGGCTTAGCTCCTTGGGTTGCATGCTATCAGAGCTGCCCATCTGTGTCTCTCCTTCACTTCCGTTATTGTTCACTGACAAGATGGCATCTCCATTGTCTCCAGAATGCAAACGACAACAAAACAAGTCCCTGGTTTTCTTTGCCTTCAGAGAAAAGTGTAGGTTGAGATATGGAAACCATGGGAATAAATCAGCCTCTAGATACAGATGTGTGTATGTTTCCTTCTCCCTGGGCAATTCCATTCCAGAGAAAAATCAGCAAGTCCTGCTCTTTTCTTGATTTGGTTTTCTAATTGAGCATACTCCAGCTCGATCCTGGTGACCTTGAGGCCATCAGCTGGGACAGTAATCTCAGAAAGGTCTGCCTATCTCCCAAATGCTTCTTTTCTCAGCCTGAAATTCATAGAACTAAAAATTCTCATTTACCCACCCCACCTCCCTTTTTTAAGAACCAGTAGAGAGAAAATGGCTCACTCAAGGTCATTAGTGCATACAATGGATTAGATACTATTTCTCAAATCAAAGGATTGTATGAGCCCCTTTTAGAAAGAGAAAAGGATATTTTATGAATCCCTATAATACATTCATGTGCCTCCAGGGAACCCCAGGCTGCAGGTTGAGGATCTAAGGATTAGTTCAGGGTGTCTGAGATGTGTCCTGTGCTCCTCCCACAGGCGCCATCCTGAGCTCCAGGGGCTCGTTGCCCTTCACAGCTGCCCCCATCCTGAGCTCCTAATGGGTCCTATAAAAGGGCTTTCCCTGAGCAATTTTGCCTCCAGGACTTTTCCCAGCCCCACCCTGTAGCCTGCTCACTCTGTGTCCTGTGACTATGGTGGGGTATCTTTCTCTGTCTCTAGTCATAAGGGTCTTGGGGACTTCTTGGTTTCCAAAGCGCCCCCTGCCCTGCCCAGGAATTGGCCTTGATTTGGCTCACCCCCTCTCTCAGCTCCACGCTCGTCCAGAGGTGAGGCAGAAGAATGTGGAGTTTGCCTGGTGATGTCATAGCCAGCTGGGCCACCATCACATGACAAGGGAAATGCCAGAGGTCCAGTAGGAAAGGAGAGCACGGCCCCAGGAAGCTCTGATGGAACATGGGGTAGAAAAGGCTGCAGGGTCAAAGAGTTTGTGGGGAATTGATCCACAGCATGTGAGAGCTGGAGGGACCAATGAGCGTTCTGGACCTACTCCCTTGCTTTGCATGTAAGGACAGTCCCAGAGACCCAAAGGGGCTTGCCTGGCTCCATGGGGAATAGGAGACAGTACAAGGTAGTGGTTAAGGGCAGTGGTCTTGAAGCCAGACAGGCCTGGGTCCTGAGTTCAAACTCCACATTTCTGCTTCCTCATCGTGAGAGACAAACTTCCTATGGTCGTGGTGAAGGCTAAATAAAATAATGGCTAGGAAGTGCTTGACACAATGTCTTCCACTTAATAAGAGCTCAGTGCATGTTCGCTGTGAATAGCAACAAAGGTGGAATTAGAAGCTCAGGTGTCCTGAGTCCTTCGTCTGGATGTCACACATCCCACCCGAAGGAGACAAATTAGATTCACAAGTTTATTTATGGTTGAATCTGGCAGAAAAAAACATGCTCTGCTAAGAAGATAAAGAGCTGCCTCTGATCAGAAAGTTATGAATTCCAGGCAGTTAGACGTGTTTGCTGAAGAGCTGAGGGACAGTTCCACCTGCCCAGGATTGAGGATGGAGCACAGTGATGCACATGGACTTCCCGCATGGCATGAGAGGTGCTGCTAGTGGGGACAGCTGACACGTGGACGAACCCAGCATGTGCTGTGGATGGGAAGCAGGAAGTCTTGTCTCTGGATCATTATTCAGCCCAGTTCCTTCCTGAAAATTCAGTTTTAACTTCCTGATACAGGAGGTTCCTGGATTGGGTGCCCTCTCAGCTCCACGTGCTACAAATGAGTACAGGAGCAATCGGTGATAGGTGAGCTTGCATTCAGTGGCATGGGCTTCCCAAGCTAAGGCCTCCGAGCCTAAGAGGAGCCTGTTTACTGAAGGCAAACTTGAAGACATGCTGGGAATAACTCAGCTCAGAGCCTCATAGGTTCTGGTTCCACCTCAAATCCTAAGGAGTCCTTATGCAAAGGGGTTCCTAGAGGAAGAAATGGAAATGGAGAGATCTGGGAGAGGGACTTGGGAGGGAGGTCAGAGTCCCTAGGGAAGACTGGGGAACATGCAGGGGGGCAGATTTGGAGGAATGATGGTTTTCTTTGGACTTTTCTATAAATGATGTCCCACCCTTCCCTGCATTGCCTCCCTGGGGAGCAGTAGGGTTTGACCTAACCCAAGGTCATGCTCATCAGTGATAGGGATGGAGAAATGTCACTCTTGGCCTTGTTGGGACTGTAATCATTCAAGTGCTTTGCTTATAATACAATCACAGCTCCCAGCTCTGATTATTGGCATCATCAACATCATCTATTAATGGGTTTTGAGCTCCTCTGGGTACACGGCATTGTACGAGATGCTAAAAAGCGCCAAATACAGGCTCAGAAAATGAAACAGAAAAAAGAGTAGAAAGTGGACCAAACCAGGCATCTTTCTGAGTAGTATGATTTAAATCAACCAGAATGCGTTTGTGTGAGCTAATCTTAAAGGACCAAGGCCTCGCAAGTTGCAGAAGAGCATTAATTATTCCAGGGTCTTCTTTATCTTTCCTGTCCTCATTATTTCAGCTGCCTATTTTTAACTAGAAGTATTTAAACTTCCATTAGTTTTCCTTTTATCCCTTTTGTTAAGTAAACTTTCCCTTTATCACCTCTCTGCCTCTCCCAGTGTGGCTGTCTGCAGAGTGGAGAACTAGCAAAAATCTAACAGTTAGAACAAAATAAATAGGTAAAGGAGGACTTGCCTCCAAATTGCCCAGACCTTGCTGTGTTTGCACAGCGGTGCCTGGTTACCTGGTGTTTCTATTTGATGGTACCCTAGGAACTGGGGAGATACACTTTGCTGAAAACGCCCATCACCCCAGCATGAAACGTGCTCAACCCGCTTCAGAGCTCCAAACAGCTGCTCTGCCTCCTCTCATGCATGTGCTGTTCAGCTGGTGGTAAGAGACAGCATGCCAGAAATGTCTGACTTTCCACCAAGACATACTGTAGGCTGAAGACAGACGGCTGCTACCGTATTGAAAAACTGCGCATCAGAGTTTTGGAAAGGGACAGATATGAAAGGTTCAAATGACCCCTTCAGGGTTTCTCCATCTAACCAGACCTTAAGCTCTGACTCTCATTAATCTTTAATGAACAACAAAGAAAACGTGTTGCTGGCTAATTATTGTGTAGGGTGGCAGATGTTTAGCGAGGAAAAGTCCCCAGAGTCACATCATTTAAAGAGACGTTGTCAAAAAGAAAGTCTTATTTTGAAGCAGATTCCCTGATCTGTAACATTGTATATTTCGTTTAAACTTGAATTACTCTTCTCTCTTTCTGGGACATTTGAACTTTAAAAGTCTAAAGCAATCAGGTGATGGAATCCCAAATTTGTCCTCTGCAAGAAATTCTCATCCCCCCTCCCTGGAGCTGGGCAGGAGGATCTCTGTGCTGATTGTCATGATGCCTACCTGCAACGTCCTTCCCCTTTCTGTCCTTTCTTCCTTTTTCACCAATTAATTAATTAATCCTGTCCCATTCTGGGCTGGGCTCTCCCTTCAAATTTTCTCAGCGTTTAGACAATTTCAACATGAAAACTCTTGAATACAACTTCCTCCAGGGCAGAGATTGTCTCCCCATCTACATCTGGTACCTACCACAGTGCCTGGCAACACACTATACCCAATAAATGCTGTTGAATTCAGTAAAATCACTCATATGTGCCTTGAGCTCATTTGCGTTTTATTTCATACTACTCTTCAGCTTTTACAACGGAAAATTCCTTGAGGATAGCGATCTTGTCTTATTCTTTCTCTGCCCTACTGCTAGAACACTTGCTACACAGGTTTATGTAACGGGTTCTTCACATGGGGGATGGCCTTGTTAATTATTTTTTAGAGTCATTTTTTTTTATATCAGCCGAGAATGCACTATAAGGTGCTCTGTTTGAGTAAATATTTATATGTTCTCTATTTAAGAGGAAACTAAGCTAGTGTGATTCAAGCTCCTTTTATACACAATTTTATTTTTAGATTTAAATGCAAGGATGTCAATGCTATATTTTTAGGATTTTGTTTACCTAGGGACTCAATTGAAAAATTTTTAATTTAAAAATATTAACCCCAGTAATATTCTAAATAGTTGCTAAAGAAGTGGTTTGGGAACATTAGAAAATAATATTATTCTAAGAGGCAACACAAGCTCACCTTGAATAAGTCCTTTGAAATCATCTTCAGTAGGGTGTGAGTTTACTGGGTTGGGGAATGGGACAGACACAGAAGGTCTGGTTCAGGTAATCCCTCTGATAATGTTTCCCTCAATATTCTGATAGGTGGGTCTGTGGCAAATTGAACACCTTTATCCATAGAAGCGCAGTGAGTGAGTCCTTCCCATCTGGAAGGCATCTCACATAAAAACACCAACAAACTCTGCCTTGACCCTTGGCTCGTCCATGTTTGTAATGCGTGACCAACATGGTGGCAGAGTGAGAATGTAACATTCGTTCAGCACCTACAACATTCCACATTCCAGGCATGGTGCATGGTCGTTATCTCATTGCACAGGAGGCCTGGGCTGCTTATAAGGCTAAGCTTGGGAGCAGAGCTAACACCACAGGGGACAGACAACCAAGCCAGTTCTGGCAACCAAGCCAGTTAAAATTCGCTGTAGAAGTGTCATTCTCCTGGGTTCAAAAAAACCAGCTGCTTTGAGCCACAACCTATAGGGGCTGGAAAATCTGGTTTGGCAACAGTTTGTGGGAAAAGGACTGAGGGTAATGAAGAGATAGTGGGTAGGAGGAGGGAGTGGAAATGATCACAGGTGAACACAAAGCAGTGCTGGAGCCCCCAGGGGAGATACTACTCTAAGAGGCTGCAGACTCAGAGCCCAGACCCCAGGGAGAACTGGCCGTAGGATTCCCTGCACCGCCCAGACCAGTACAAGGTACCACCACCATCCTAGCATCCCAGGGCTGAAAGAAGCTTCAGGAGTCAGCTAGCTGTATTTTTGTCACCAAATTTCAAGGGAACAGACTTAAATCAGGAAGAGAATGACCATATCGAAGTGAGTGTTATAAACCAAAACAACAGAAACCTATTATAATATATATATTTTCAAAGCACTCTTCTATTCATTCTACCACTTAATCCTTCCAACAATTCTGAGAAACAGTTGATAAAATAGAGGAACTGCGAGCAAAGAGGTGGAGTGACTCGCCCAAAGCCAGCCAGTTGGTGAAGAGGCTGGCTCTTGGGCCAAGATCTCCAGACCACTGATCTGGTAGTTTTCCTCTGGGTCATGCTGCTTCTCCATGCACGAGCGTCTGCTCACACTGGGACAGACACCAAGAGGGCACAGGCCTGTGGGGAAGTTGCTCTGCAAGGCTTGTGGGAAGGGTTCCCCTGGCCCATAGATCCCCACCCCACAGCCAACCCCCTGCTCCCTGCGCAGGCTGGCCCCGAGCAGCTGGGTAACATACAGGCTGTTTGTGCCTTCAGCTTCCAACAGAGCTTGGGCTGGAATTCACTGGGGAACGGCTCTGCCAGCCTTTGACTCCATGCCCCCTGCCAAGTCTGCCTTCCCTTCCTTCCCTGATCTCTTGTGAAGTGAGAGATGTAAAACACAACCAACGCTAACCCCGTGCTTCCCTGCCAGCCCGGCCCTCAGCGCTGCCCCTGCTCCCAGAACCAATACCCTGATTATCATTCATTATTTCTACTTCTTAGTATTAAAACCCTTTTAATATGGCATTGAAGACCATTGGGGAGTTTTAAATTTCATGTCAGATCAGGATTTATGGGCTAGTTCTGAAATTTTACCTCTGGGCTCGATAATTGCAATTCCCTTTTAATCGCTCTCTTAGACACCTCTGTTAAAAGGCTTCAATTATTTCCACACCATGGCCCCCGGGACTTGGCCAGTCTGAATACTCACTTGTGTCACCCTTTATGGAGGCCTGCGTGCATGGGAGTTCTAGCCGAGAGCCGGGTTTGAAGGTACCAGGTCTGACATGTGGTCCCGCCAAGGACGCTGCCCTCCTGCATCGTGACTTTGGGGATCATCCCCCATCCACCCAGCTCCCCGACTCCCTGATAGAAAGCAAGAAGCAGATGTGTCAGGATGTGCGTGCTTGCCCGTGCTTGTTTTGAAAGCTGTACGATTCTGTGAACAGGCAAACGCACACTGGGAATCCTTCCATGGGAAACAGCTTAAAGGAATATGATGCGGGGAGTCAGGCGGGAGGGCCAGGGAAGGTAGCAGTCCTTCCTCTGAGCTCTGGCGAGCCCTAGGATGGGATGCTTTGGGGAAAGTAAGAGCAGATGCTCCCTGGGGGGTCGTGGAGTATTGGAAAGAGACTCTCCCCACCACCAGCAAGGACAGAGGGAGGACAGAGAAGCAGCAGCAGCTGGCAAAGGGCAGCCGTGTCACCAGGGAGAGGAGAGCAGCAGCTACTCTGCTCCCTGAAGACCCAGTTGGATCAGGGTGTGGTGAAGGGGGCTACAGCAGGATGCTGGGGTGGGAATAGCCTAAGAAGCCACCTCCAGGATGTCATTTAGTGCTTTGTATCTGGTGACAGCAATTTGTATGGGAGAAATGCATAACTCTGTATCCAGAGTCCCTAAGTGCTGAAAAAGGTTGAAATGTGGACCAAAAACATATGCTTCTTTTGGGAGGCAGTAGGCTTGGTGAGAGGCAGAGCTCGGGCTGGGAAATGAGACTTCATCAAAGAGGTTATGGAGACAGAAGAGAAGAACCAGGACTCAGGGGCTCATATGTTGATGATCAAAGTCCTGTTCTTGGGTACAGGCAGCCAAGAGGGGATGGGACTCCCCAGCCTTGGTGAGGAGGGGTCCCCGGGGCCCCTGGTCAGCAGCCTGCACAGCAACAGGAGGGACTGCCTGCACTGAAGGCCACTGATGAGCTGGACCAAAGCAGGAAGGGTCTTTGTCACTCGAGCATGGGTCTTCCAGTGCAGCCGTGGGGTAAGCTGGTGCCTCTGGCAAAGAGGGCAGTCACCCCAGGGCATGCAGAGTGACTGATTGGGGTACTACTAACACAGCTTCTCATATTTATTACTTATTTTTAAATAAGATATTAAATTTTCCTAATGCATAACATCAGACTGACAGGAGTACATGTGCAGGCTCAAAAGATTTTTATAACAGAGGAAAATGAGCAATAAAATCTTTTACATCAGATGCTATTCCTGATACCAGAGGATTCAGTGGCATCTGATCTAGCTCGGCATGGGGCTCCAGCCCCTGCACACTCCAAAGCACAGACCTGCAAACACGCACAGAGCCCAGTCACCACAGACCAGGGCCAAAGTCCCCAGTAACGTTCTCTCAGTTCAGTAAGAGGCTATGAGGACAGGAGCCAGAAACCAGCTGTAGGATCCTAGTGTCTGAGTTCTTGTCCTATCCAGAAACCAGAGTTTTATTTCCTTCTGCTTTCCATGCCTGTTTTGTCATTTGTAGAACGGGGAGAGTCATGCATCACCTCTATCCTATAAGAACCAATGTTCATTTTTCACCCATGTGAAAATGCCAGGGAGGAAGGGGACGCCCAGCTCAGATATGTCCCAGGCTCCTCCACACACACACCCTCATGCCCCGGCCAAGGGAAGGCTCTGGAACCAGGAGAGCCTCCACATGTACACACACCAGGCAGATACCTTGGTGGCCAAGCCCCACCTCATCCCCCGCCCCCTGCTCTGAGGCATTTCCCACCTGCAGGAATCTTCCAGGGATGGGTAGGAGAGCACCCACCTTGGAATCACAAGGCCAAGCTTGGGCACTTCCCAGCTAGTCCTCTAAAGCCCGCCCTCAACCCTTCATCCCACACTGCCTGGCTATGGGACCAAGGGGCAAGACACTCTGGTGCCTGTTCCCCAGGCTCCTGTAAGAATCAGATGAGAGGGCATGTGTGTGTGTGTGTGTGTGTGTGTGTGTGTGTGTGTGTGTGTGTATGTAAACATGCAGCCCCCTCAGATGGAGTGAGTGTGCTGAGTGGGGGGTCCCCTGGCTATCCCAAGGATTCACCCGGCTGTGTCCTCGGACTTTGACAGACCTGGGTTGGAATCTCAGCTCTGTTGCTTATAAACCTGGAACAAAATGATTTACTTCCTAGAATCTCAGTTTTCTCAGCTGTACGGGGGGCAACAATTCCTACCTCTCATAGCTCTTAAGAGGGTTAAATGAGATAACTATGAAGAATTTCTTGCTGGGCACAAAAGCACACAGCTGTAGTCCCAGCTACTCTGGAGACTGAGGCAAGAGGATCACTTGAACCCAGGAATTCAAGTCCAGCCAACATAGGGAGACCTTCATCTCAAAGAAAAAAAAAAGAGAGAGAGAGAATTCTGAATTCCTTCCAGTGTCTGACGTAGAGCTGGTGTCTAGGGAGTGGCAGGCCCTATGCTAACTATTACCTAATCTCAATGTAACGGCTGTTGTCATCACCACTTGGATGACACCACAGGCAGGTTTCCAAAGCCAGAGACTCTTGCAGACCACAGACCCCTTCCACAGCTTTCAGATCCAGCAGCTCCTGCCACACAAACCTCATTCTGTGGCCATTAAGAGTCTGAGATTAGGGTCTGCTACCGGCCTTGGTACAGAGGCCACCAGCCCCCTGAATCAAACGCTCAGAGCTGTTTTGAATGGTGTCTGCGAACCTGCTCTGAGCTGTCAGCAGAACTCTGGAGCCACCCACAGAGCTCACATGATGCAGGAGCTCACGTGCCAGACTCCATCTCCCCGGTCTTTGTGACAGTCCGTTCCGGAGTCCTCTGACCTTTGAGCATGCCATAGATGGGAAAGAGGAAGGGGCTTCTGCTCTCCTGCTCGGCTCTGTAAGAAACATGTCAAACAACTGAACAGACACTAGCTTTCATGACCAATCGCTAACAGGCCTAGGCAGAGAGATGGCTTTTACAACCTCATCCCCAGGAGCCTGTTTTTGTGGAGTCTTTGGAGGTTTCTGCTTGGTTTGTTTTTAACAAACCTGCATTGTGAGCTCCCAGTGACTATGGTGGCACTTATAAAACAGTGGGTATCCAGGAAGCCCTTTATGAAGACACTTTGCATTCATCTCTTGGGAAGAAAGACAGGCTATTCCTGTTTTGTAGGTGACTCAGCCCTTATCAATTAAATGTGTCACTGAAGGACTGAACCAGGCAAAACCCCGAAGCCTGCCCTTTCCAGAAAATTGCAGCTTCCAGGTTATAGGGCCAGGGACAGTCTCAAAGGATTCTGTGTGTTCAGGACTTTCGTACTGTGTATATTTGAAGTCTGAGAGAGACCAGAAGAGGAGAGGAAAGGCTGGCCCGGTGCCTGGGGATTCCTGCCCACCCCTGCCCCAGCACAGATCTTTCTGGCTCCTCCGTGCGCCTCTGCCTCTGTGTGGGCTCAGCATCCCTTAAAAGTTCCAGGTCACAGATCTGAGCTGATTCTCTAAAGTCATGTGGAGATTGGTGGTGGCAGTCCCAGCCCAGAAAGTGGATCCCAGGCGAACATATCATTGGCACAATCTCAGGGCCTCTCGAGCAGTAATGTTTGTTGTGTTCTGGAAAGCTCCCATATGGCTGACACTGTAGAAGCCTGAATTCTGAATTCCAAATTCCATTAGTTTCTTCAAGCATAGCTCAAAGGGGTGAGCATTACCCTGGGCAAATCTCATGGGCCTTTGATTTCTGGGTTATTAGCAAGTGCTGAGGGTATGGGAATATTATTCATCTGGGAGGGAGGCAGAGGTAAATGTGTAGGAAAATGTCCTGTGGAATTTCTGGCCCCAAGGAAAATGGAGTTGCTTTATGAGAAAGGAATTGTTTTCTCAGCAGCCCGTGGGCTGTGTGTTCATAGGCTGGTCATCACGTGAAAAGATGATGCCGTTCACCTATAATCTATAAAAATACTCTAAAGTTTCTTTCTCCAATGAGTAGGATGGTTCTGAACCATCCACCTGTGTTAGTTGGTGACAGTTGCCATAATAAAGTAGCACAAACTGGTGGCTTCAATAACAGAACTTTATCATCTCATAGTTCTGGAGGCTAGAAGTCCAAGATTAAGGTGTCAGCAAGATTAGTTTCTTCTGAGGACAGTGAGGAAAAGGAAGTTCCATGCCATTGTCCTAGCTCCTGGCGGTTTGCTGGCAATCTTTGGCATTCCTTGGCATGCATCGCCCCATCTCTGCCTCTGCATTCACATGCCATCCTCCCTGTGTGCAAGTGTCTGTGTCCAAATTCCCCTTTTTATAAGAATATAGTCGTGTTGCATTAGGGCCCACCCCAACAATTTCATTTTAACTTGATTACCTTTATAAAGATCCTATTTCTAAATAAAGTCACATTCTGAGGCACTGGGGTTTAAGATTTCAATATTTTTTGGAGGGGGACAAAATTAAATGAATGATACCGTCCTTTCTGTCCACTCTGCTAGGACCAAGGGATATCAGCCAATAATAGCAAATGTCACTTCCTCCAAGAAGCTTTTCTGAAAACTGCTCAGGCAATGTTAGGCACTTCTTGCCCTGTACCAGTTCCCTGGTCCAACCTGGGAGGTGTATTCCCGAAGGACACCACTTTGATCCATGAAGAGCAGCCCAGTAGGAAAAAACTAGAAAGGGGCCTCTGGGGACAGGAGCATCACGAGGAAAATGTCCAGAGTCAGGAGAGCGCTGGAATGTTCGGGGAACCAGAGGTGGGTCCAGAGGGCACTAGAGAGTCCTGGTCCTATGTGAGTCTTAGGAAGATTTTTCCAGACATAGGGTATAGAATGCCCCCCTCCCCCGCCCCGGCCGCAGATTGGAGGTGGGTGTGTCCCTGGGGCTTGGTTCTTCTCTGCTATGTGAAAGGATTAGACATGGTGATTTCCAGGATTCATCCAAGTCTTAACATTTGTCACCCTACAATGACAGCATGCTTGCCACCGTCCCGTGTGGCACTGTAGGAGACTTTGGGAGCTCCTCCACACCAAGGGCCCCAGAATGCCATCCGTCAAAGCCTCTGGCAATTCCCTCTGCTTTTCTGCATGGTGTAGGGACAGAAAGGTGGGACCCCTTTCCTGACCCATCACGGCCAACAGTCCTGGCATAAAAGACAGGTTAACAAGAGAAAAGTGTAACAGATTTATTTCACCCAAGTTTAATGTAACATGGGAGACTTCAAAAATGAAAACCCAAAGACCCAGGGAAAACTGTCTGGTTTTTATGCTTAGGTTCAATGAAGAAGAGACAGCCATGTAGAAATGTGATTGGACTAAAGGGTCTGAGCTAGTGGTGACAGACTGAGGGGGACACCAAGCAGGGCCTGTCTGTCCAGACTGTTCTCAGCCTCTCTCTGTAGCATTCCTTCCTCCCCGCTCCCTGGTATAGGGTAGGATCCCTCTGGCATGACTTGTGAACCACTGTCAGACAAGGTAGATCAGAGCATTTCTTTGGCCAGCTCCTGCACAGGGAGGTGGGGAAGGGTACAGTAACAACTCTAGTTTCTATGGCTCGCCTTGGGGGAGAAAGGGGAGCAGGAGGTGGGAAGGTAGGAGGGGGTCGGAGAGAACTTGCTTCTGGAGCACTTCCATTGTGCTTCAGTTTAAAGCACTTGGCATGCCAAGGCACTACACTTTAGGGCATTGTATTCTGAGTCCCGACAATGGCCACCTCAGCAAATCAGCAGGGTGGGGTCAGCGTGTGGACAGGAGACCTCTCAGGGCAATGCTACCCTATGGGCTGTCCTTGCCCCCCATCGCCAGGCCCCCCAGCCTTTTCTGGCTCACTGCTTATCCCAGCCCTGGAATTTGCTTACAATACCACAGGTTATAGCCAGTTCCACCCCACCATATAAAGTTGCAGTGCAGTGCCTTGACTTGGCCAGGGATTTATGGCTGAGTTGGAGCCTCTGAACTTGGGCGTCAGTATTTTGCTTGGCTCAGAGGCCTGTGTATTGAACTAATCAATACATTAGGGCATTAAGTGGCATTGAGGCTGCCTCTCAAGGGAGCAGGACAGGCTGCTGGTATCAGGTGAGCATGGCAGAAAGGACTGCATCAAGGCCGGGGAAGTCCTAGGAGTCCAGCTCTGAGGTGGGGGCACAGGATGGACACACCAACCTCAGCCCCACTCGGGACTCGGAGCCCAGCTAGAGGGAGGCTGGGCGGACTGAAGGAGAGATCCCACAGAAATGGCCACATTGCAGGTTCCAATGTTGTCCTCATCCTTCTCCATGAGGAGGATGTATTTTAAAAATAAAACTAAAGAACCTACTGCATTGATTTGGCTTGAAAGAAAAGACTGTATTTGAAAAGAACAGATGGTGCTAAAAGTTATTGGAAGGAAGAGAGAGTTAGGAAACCAAATTCCAGATCCCCACTGGCCACTGGTGGGAGATGTGCCCACACCTGCTTACAGAAAGAGAAAGGCAAAAAAAATCACCTGGGACACTACTCAGAGAAAATTCACCACCTACCCTGCCAGAAAGATTGTTTGGCAGCTTTGTGGAGTGGGAAACCCTGCTGGGATCCCCTCTTGGGGTCTCCTCTGTAATTCTCAATGGTTTCTGGAATGCCAGCACCAACCAAAGCCCTCTGCTCTACTTCCCCTGCCCACAGCTCCCCAATGCGGATGTTCAGCAGATGCTGGAGAAGGAGGTGGCTTGCATGGGACCTAATCCAAAATTCAGAGAAACAGAAAGAGGAAATTTGGGGTTCTCAGGGTCACCACTCTTGATTAGAAGTCTTCTCTTATTTGATTTTTTGCCTGGATAATCAATGTTCCTTCCCTTAAAAAGAAAAAAAGGCCAGGTGCAGTGGCTCATGCCTGTAATCCTGGCACTCTGGGAGGCTGAGGAGGGAGAATCACTGAGGTCAGGAATTCAAGACCAGCCTAAGCAAGAGCGAGATGCCATCTCTACTAAAAATAAAAAAATTAGCCAGGTGTGGTGGCACATGCTTGTAGTCCCAGCTGCTCAGGAGGCTGAGGCAGGAGGATCACTTGAGCCCAGGAGATTGAGGTTGCAATGAGCTACGATGGTGCCTCCGCACTTTACCCAGGGTGACAGAGCAAGACTGTGTCTCAAAAAAAAGAAAAGAAAAACAAAAAGAAGAAAAATGCTAATGAATCTCCTCTGTATTTCTTTATACAAACCAGAGCAAAGAATAACGTGTCTTAGATTGACTGGGACCAATAGTTGCTTAGGAATCAACTAGCACCCTTAAACATATTTTTTTTTTTTTTTTGAGACAGAGTCTCACTCTGTTGCCTGGGCTAGAGTGAGTGCCGTGGCATCATCCTAGCTCACAGCAACCTCAGACTCCTGGGCTCAGGCAATCCTCCTGCCTCAGCCTCCCAAGTAGCTGAGACTACAGGCATGCACCACCATGCCCGGCTAATTTTTCTATATATATTTTAGCTGTCCGTATAATTTCTTTCTATGTTTAGTAGAGACGGGGTCTTGCTCTTGCTCAGGCTGGTCTCGAACTCCTGACCTCGAGCAATCCGCCTGCCTTGGCCTCCCAGAGTGCTAGGATTACAGACGTGAGCCACTGCGCCCGGCCTTAAACATTTTACTTTAATGTGCAACTTCTAAGCACGTGCTGGTTCACACGGCCCTTGACGTGGGGCCGTGCCCCTTGCTTCTGTGTGGTCTGTTGACTGGAGTTCTGTGTTGTCTTTCTCCTAAGTCACATCCACAACACCTCATCTGCAATGTTCGGTTTTGGCTTTATAATTTCAAAATACTTATGAAATAATCTGAAGGCCTTCTGGAAGTTTTCTGGATTTTTAAGATTTTTTTTCCTGATCTTTTCTGTTACCCCATTCAGACCTCACTCAACAGCAGTTATTTGTAGTGAGTCACCACTATAAATTATTTCCAAAGTATTCAGATTTCTCCCATGTGTGGTGTCCACTTAATGAGTACAGCTGGCATAAGCCAGAAGGTGTGATACCTTTCCTGAGCCGTGACAAGGGTCACGGCCGACACTTCTATCACAAAAGACAGGCTGACAGGAGAAAAGCATAACAATTTGTTTCACCCAAGTTTTACATGACATAGGAGACTTCAGAAATGAAAACCCAAAGACCCAGGGAAAACTGGTTTTTATGCTTAGGTTCAATGAAGAACAGACAGCCATGTAGAAATGTGATTGGACTAAAGGGTCTGAGCTAGTGGTGACAGACTGAGGGGGACACCCAGTAGGGCCTGTCTGTCCAGGTTGTTCTCAGCCTCTCTGTGTAGCATCCCTTCCTCCTGGGTACGGAGCAGAAGGAGAAGGGAGAAGGGAGAAAGTGACCTTTCTAGAGTTTATGGCTTGCTTTGGGGAGAGGGCTTCTAGCTTCCACCTTGGGGAAGAGAAATTCTGGTTTCTACAACTGGCTTCGAGGGAGAAAAGGGGGTGGAAGACAGGAGGGGAGGAGAAGGTCAGAGAGAACTCGCTTCTGAGTCCTTCCAGAGTCCTTCATTTCAAAGTCCTCGGCATGCCAAGGTGCCATACTTTGGGCATCATGTCCTGAGTCCACCAGAACAAGTATAACTGACTCTTTGTGGGTGTGTAACTCAAGTGATGGAGGAGAGGCTGCAGGAGTACTAAAAATTAGCCTTGAACACCCAGTAACCTTAAACAACTCAGTAACTATGAACACCCAGTAAACTCGAACACCCAGTAACCTTGAACATTCAGTGACTTTGAACACTCAATAACCCTGAATACTCAGTAACCTCAAATACTCAGTAACCTTGAATGTTCAGTAACATTGAACTTTCAATAACCTTAAGTACTCAATAGTCTTGAACATTCAGAGGGCACAGGGTTTTCCACTGACTGTAAAATGTAGATCTTGTGCTAATCTAGAAAGCAAATTGGTCACATGGAGGCCAGTTAAGAACACTTCGACTATTATTTTTCCTTATACTTGTGGCTATGATCAGTCTACTCCTCCCCACCCTTTTCCAGTGATTTAGGAGCTGGATCTATAGAGGTAGATTCTCAGTCTCCTACTTTCTGGCTTGCTATAATAGAGCGAAGAAAAAAATCTCAGCCAGAGATCAGGGTAGATATCTGCCTCCCGCAAGCCTGTGTAATCCAACACAGATTGAAGGATACACAACTTGAGTAGGGAAGGAACAGGGCATCTTGGGGGAACATTGAGAAGGGCTAAGATATTTCTAGGATGCACCCTTTCCTAAGTATTGCTGTCCTTCTAGCACTACTCACCTCTGACCCACCATAAAGCTCTTCTAAAAAAACTAATTACTTTCATTTGGCATAAATTTAAAGCTATGTGCAATATAGTAGAAAGTGTAAGAGTTTTGAAGATAAAGAGCCCTGGGTTCATATTGCCTCTTAGCACTTACTACACGGACAAGTTATGTAAGCTCTCTGAGCCTCAAGTTTCTCACTCATAACACAGGGATAATAATATCTGTTTCATGCATTTGTTGTGAAAGCAAAATGAAATAAAGTAAAATATCTCCCTTAAATCCTTTCTGGAATGAAGCAGAACATAAATAGACACACACACACACACACACACACACACACACACACACACACACGAATGAAATGTGTACCAAGTGCCTGGCACAATGTTCCCTGGAATATCTGCATTAGTTCATTTGTCTCTTCATCTTTATCTGGGGGAGGGAAAGGAGTCCTGAAAACCTTTATGTGCGGAAGTGGGAAGCTCTTCCTCCAAACCCCCAAAATCCCGTCACATGGTTAGTTTCCCATTTCACCTTCTTACAAGGCCTCAGCCACACTGGGTTTAGGAGAGAGAAAAAACACTAAGGTAGTAACAACAGCATCAGCTAGTGCTTACTGAGTGTTAACCACCTGCTATGCATTTCTTAACTATGTGATCTTCTCAGCACCCCTATAAGAGTCAATTATTCTTCCCACTTCCTAATGATGAAATTCAAGCACAGGGAGTTTAGATTACGTAGCTGGCCTGAGATCACACAGCCAATAAGAGACAGAATTGAAATTATAAAACAGGAAGTATGGCTTGGAAGTTTCTGCTCTTAAGCTTTGTATTTCTCTTGAAGAAAGGAAGGGAAGAAGGAGGGAGGAGCAGAGGGACAGAGAGAGGGGAGGAAGGTAAGGAGGGAGTGGGGGGGGAGGAGGGAAGGGAAATTAGAAGAAGTTAAAGGGAGGCCAGGAAAAGAAGCGCAAGACAATTCACGTTTCCTTTGTTCCAAAGCACTAGGAAAGAATTAGGAAAACACAGTTTGGAATATCTTCAGCTCCCACCCCAGGGAAGCCTGGAATACTTTCCAGATCCCTGTCACCCATACCACATCTCTGATGAAACTAAAACTGCTTTCCAGCTGACAACACTAAAGTCTCAACGGAGTCAACCTGCACCCCAGGGAACCCAGCCCTGCCTCAGCCCCTCCTTCCCTCCTACAAAGCCTGGGGCGGGGCACGACCTCGGGCAGCTCTTCCCCACCAGGGGCCAGTGGAAGCCAGCTCTCTACTCAGCCTGAAACCTCCTTGCTGTCCAGAGCTGATCCCTTCCAGAGCACATTCGTCTAACTCGTGGGAAACCATGAAGGGCAAGTGAATAACAAAGCCAAGGCTACTTGGATAAAAGACCCTGTGCCACATGCTACATGTAATTATTATCATAGAAAATTAATAAGCAACAAAGGACTTCACACTAAAATTTACATTGATCTGGCATTTTTTTCCCCTGCTATCTCCCATAAAGATGCTTTAAATGCAGGCTGATTTAATGGAAACGATAAAAAAAAATGTGCTGAATGGTTTATATTTGCTGCAGAATTATTACAAAGTATATTTTAAGGAAAACTTGAAAGTTATATGTTTTCTTCCTGTAGGATAAGATTAGGGAGCAATTGGCTTTTTTTTTTTCTTTCTCCCTGTATTGATCTGGATGAGCTGCCACAGGCTCAGTCCTTTGTTTCTAACAAATCTTCACACCTTCACACCTTGTCTAGACACTTGTCAAGGGAGAGTCTTGGCAAAGACACATGCAGTGGAATGCCAGCCATGTGGCCTGAGCCGTGACAAGGTTATGCTTGATAATAATCATCACGTGACTGAGTTTGATGTGACAGTACTTTGCTGGTTGTCTAATTCATGTGGCTTCTGTCATTCTTGATCTAACCCGTGGGCTTGGCTGTCCCAGCTTGGAGTTTTGTCACCACCCAAATGACTTGGTTCTCATGACCAACACAGCACATGGTGATGGCCACATCTGATAGTTTCAGGTCCCCAGCCAGGTTCACTGGAAATTGAAACAAAGCCTCAGGAAGACGGTTTCAGACCCCAATGAGCTTAAAAGGCGATATAAAATGGTGTTTATAATGACTATGGAGTCACACGAACCTGGATTTAAAATTCAGCTATAAGCAGAGCATAAACTAGTCCTTCAATAAATGTTAACTGTTGTCGGTCATATTGTTAGTGTTGTTATTATTATTGGTGTTGCTGCTATAATATTCATATGGACTTGGTTCAAGCCTGACCTACAGCGTCGAGAACGTTTATGCATCAGATGGGAGCTAAGGTTGAGAACTCAGGTACCCTCCAGGTCTCAATGACTATAATTCTCTGATTCCTTCTGATTAGCTTTTGGCAAATGGGGACCAAGAGTTATACGATGAGCCATGGAGTGATACTACCTCCTTCCTGCAACCCCCAGAGCTTCCTGGTCCTTAGGCTCCTCCTAACTGGGAAGGCATCATTATCACAGGGATGGATGACAGCTAATATTAGTGAATTGACATGAACTTTTAGATTAACTCAGCTCCACTGCCACATAAATTTTGGCCAAGAATGTCAGAATCTTGTCTGATTTAACAGAAATATGTTCATGCATTTGTCCTCTCATTCAACAAATATTTTTTGAGCATTTATGCCACATAAGGCACTAGAGACACAATTAAGGAGATAGGGAGCTGAGACACGGAGGTCATCCTTCAAGTCAAGGCCAATGAGAAACACAGACTCCTACCAGCCTGGACTGCCTATTCTCTGAACACACACTGTCTACACAGCCTCTGCTCACGTGTTTGTGCTAGTCTCTCTGCATTGCCCTTTTCCCAATTCCTGCCCCCTCTTCCCAACCCATCCCCAAGTTACACCTGTCCTGACTGCCTGGTCAGAGTGTTTATTTTTAAGAATATTTATGTGAAGTTGGAGACATGTTCTCTGGCTGAGAATGCAGTTAATCAGAAAACATCCAAAATCTCAGGCATTTGGAGAGAAGTGCCTTGTTCAAAGTCATCAGGCAAATGAGGGGCAGAGCCAGAACTGGAACTGGAGAGCTCCAGAGAGACCCGTGGAAGATAATGGATTGTGACAGGCTGTCCGTACAGTCCTCCTGGCTTCCTCCAGTCCAGACGGACACCCCGCACTGTCAAACTGATTGATGGAGGCACCAGTGCTAAGGCAGTCACAAATCCCCAGCACATGGATACAGCCGCACGCCTGTTGCTAGGAGGCTCTAGGTCAGAACACAACCTTCCCTCTTGCAAACGTAAGCAGAGCTGCCACCCGCCAAAGCAGGGAAAGCAGGGCCTTAAAGAGCTAGTTTCTAGTTTCTTGACCACTGGGATGTAAGCAAAGAAAATGGAGGCAGAAGGAGGAGAGAGCTTGGATTTGTTTTTCACTGGGTTTTTGGCTGTCTCTTAAACAAATCTGACCCCAGGTATAAGCTTGCCCTTTCCAGTCCCAACTTCCCTGGATATAAAATACATGTGTGGCAACTGCTCTGAAAGTTATTAAAGTTGCAGCAGTAAACTATGGGAGGCCAGAGAATTTCAGACAAAAGTTATTGCATCGGTAACTCAGAAACTAATTCCTAAAACTCTTGACACATTTATCCAGAGGGCTAGTGCCAATATAGCAATGGAAATCATTGTCAAGGACCACTGTGTACCTGAAATTAAAATCCATCATTCCTCAGAGCAGAGAGCTGCGATTTTGGCAGAATATGAATACTCATGCCTTTCACCACCATCTTTCCTCAAAAATAGGTCTTTTATTTTTCAGAAGAACAAGGAAAATTCTGCTCCTTTGTTTGTTCGTTTTCTGTCAGAATCCCTTGTTTACATCTTCTTTTCAAATATTTCTTTCTTTGACAGTCTCACATTTAAACCAAAAGGCCTCCTTCTCTTCAGCTGCACTGGTTTTATTTTGGATGGAAATCCTGCCGGGCCCAGTAACAGAGAACAAACTTTACAACAGCAATAATCCCTTCTACTGGGTCTATTGTGGGGAAACTCAATACACTTTTATTAAATGGCTGAAGAATTGGCTCCAGTGACCTGAATTAACCACAGAGAGCACAGACAGGGAATAAAACTACCTCTTTCATTCATTCTACAGACACCCACCGCATGCCCGGCTGCATGTCAGAGGCCAGAGACACGAAGCTGCCACGCAAGAGCACCCCACTGAAAGAGGGCATTGAGTGCCCTAGGCAAGGCCTTCATCACCCAAAGTGAGCAAAGACAGAAAGGATTTCATGGGATCCAGTGTTAGTAAGCAAATGCAGAAATGAGCCCTCTGATTCACAATGAAAGGATCAACAATATGCCTCCGAGTTTTGAACGTGGGGGCACTTTGACTCTGATTCTAAGAATTTGTCCTAAGGCCATGTTTAGATAAGTGCACAGAGTTAGCCTCAGCATGATTAATACAGAGGAAAAAAATAAGAAGCAATGCATAAGTGGTTCAAAACGCAATCATGGAAATGATAATGCAATCTGTATTTATTCTTTCCTGGCATAGCATTGAGTGGGCAATCACAGAGCAGCACACGCAGTCTGGTCTCATTTATGTAAAATTAACGCTGACAGGTTGTTCACTGAAGTGGTGACTGTGGTTATCCTTGGACAATGGTGTTCTGAGTGACTTTTACTTTCCTTTACCAACTTTTCTGAATTGTTGGATTTTTAATTTTTTTTTATAGTTAGCATCACTTTATACTTACAGGATGGGAATGGGTTTTTCATTTAAAAAAAATTTAAAGCAGAAAGCTAATTTTTCACTAAATCCTTTATTATTCATACTATAAGCCCAACCTAGTGTTAAGAAAATCTGAGGCTGGGTGCAGTGGCTCACTCCTGTAATCCTAGCACTCTGGGAGCCAGAGGCAGGAGGATCCCTTGCGCTCAGGAATTTGAGACCACCGTGAGCAAGAGTAAGACCCCATCTCTACTAAAAAAATTGAAAAATTAGCCCACCACAGTGGTGTGAGCCTGTAGTCCCAGCTACTCGGGAGGCCGAGGCAGGAAGATCGCTTGAGCTCAGGAGTTTGAGGTTGCTGTGAACTGTGATGACACCAAAGCACTACACTCTGGCCAAAGTGACAGAGTGATACTCTGTCTCCGAAGAAAGGAAGAAAGAAAGGAAAGAAGGAAGGAAGGAAGGAAGGAAGGAAGGAAGGAAGGAAGGAAGGAAGGAAGGAAGGAAGGAAGGAAGGAAGGAAATATTATGATGATTTCGTGGGTGTATAAATAAGTCAAAACCCACCAATTTATATAGTTTTGGTACATGTAATTCATTATTCATCAATTATACCTCAATAAAATTGGGGTTCTTAGGAAAGAAAAAATGAACTAATCCTCATAGTTTTCATTCTCTGTACAAACTTGTCAAAATATATAAATACATACACACACACACACACACACACACACACACACATATATATGTGTCTGAATCAATGTTAGAGAGTAAATTTGATGTTCCAATCAGTGACAGGAGGCTATTCCAAGAGGTTAATAGTATGAGCGAGGTGTAAAAATGTTCATTTAGCTCATTCTCTGTTCTCTGACGGTGTCAGTGTCCTTGATTATGGATGGATGCCGAGCTCACCACTCCACCTGCTTCCATCTTCTTCTGTTTGCACTTTTTACAAAATCCACGTCAATCTTGGGTACCTTTTACCCTAAAATACATGCTTCGGTGCACTTTAATTTTCCTGCAGTAAATAAATAGTTCTTGCTAGCTTCCCTTAAGTAACTATTAATATATAGCAAACCTGAGGATTCTGAGACTTTGGTATCAGATAAAATTTTAAAAATCAAGTATTCTTCCTAGAGATAATTATGGATAGACTGATAAACATTTTGAAGACTTTTCATTGACTCTGCTGCTGTGTTTTCTCATGTGTATACATTCTTTCCTTGAAGACTAACTACTGAAATAGTCCAAAGCTTAACTTTCTTGGCTACCAAATGCTTTCAACTATTTTTTTGAATTTTATTATGGAAAATTTCAAATGTATACACAGTAACACACCAACTTTAACAATTAACATTTTGCCATTTTTGTTTTACCTCTGTCTCTACCCAATCTTCACCCTCCCTCCAACTTAATGATGATTATTATTTTACTTTTTTTCCTGAGGTAAAATTTACAACTATTTTTAATTATTTGATTTAATCTATCAATAACAATGGACAACATGGGAAATGGTTTTATGTAAAATTTTTAGCTTATTTTCTAAAACACATTATGTTAAGAGCTGCAATTGCTGTAAAAAGAATATGACGAAGGAGATGCCACTGGCTAGAGTGTGTTTCAGAACTGGATCTCTAAGTTAGCTGGACAAGAAGGAAACAGATATTTGTGTGTTGCCATCAGGGTCCCCATCTTCCATGCGACTTAGAGTTTCATCTCTCGGTTCTCATGAAGAATATGAGTCCTGAAGTCACTGCAGGTGCGTGACCCTCTCTGCAGGTTAGGCTCACTCTCATCACTGTTTCTCTCTGCTTTTCTCCTCTGTTTTCTAATGCAACCAGTTGGACAGTGCTTCAGGGAAGAATCGGGCGTTTAGAGAACCCATTCCGAGTGGCCCTGGAATACATCTCCAGTGGAAACCGAAGTTTGTCTGCAGTGGACTTCTTTGCCCTGAAGAACTGCAGTGAAGGTAACTGAGTCTGGTTTTCCTCTCCACTCCTTGGTAGCCTGTTGTCTTTCTTAGGTGCGCCAAAAACCTGCAGCTGCACTTGGCTGGAAATGTGCACATTTACAAAGAAAAGTGTGTACTATTCAGGGGCTAATTCTGAAGAATACCAAGTGCTCCATAGCCTAGATGATCAATTTTCAAAAATCCAGTATAAAATTTATCTACTTAACTGAAAACTTCATCAAATAAAATATAGTCTTTGTCAGATAACACGTTAGCTTAATTTTCTTAGCTATCAAATGCTTTCAACTATTTTTTTTAAATTTTATTATGGAACATTTAAAATGTATACAAAGTAAATAGAATAATGCAATGAACACCATGCACCCTTAAACTAACTTTAACAATTAACATTCTGCCATTTTCATTTGACCTATGTCTCTACCCAATCTTCACCCTCCCTCCAACTTAGTGATATTATTTTACTTTTTTCCGTGAGGTAAAATTTATAACTAAGCATTTTTTAATGATTTAATTTAACCTATTATTAATAATGGACAATGTGGGAAATGATTTTATGTGAAATTTTTAGCTTATTTTATAAAACTCATTAGGTCATGGTCCACTGTGTCATTGAATGCCTTTTGCATAAGTTCCACATTGTGAATTTATTTCAGGGTTTATTACCAAGAGTAGATATATCTCTCTCAAAGAATAAATTTGTTGACTTCTTTTTTTGCCTTTGCTGCCAGGAAACTCTGAGCTACATGTAATACTCCATCACAGTAATTATATCTGTGTAGTTTTTTAATAAGCTTATTTCCCTCTCCCACTGCAGAATTTTTGATCTTCTATTCATATTTTCAAGATCGTATTTTTTATGTATGTTTCATTAAACATGGCCTCAAGTCTGGCTGGTAAGGAAGAGGAAATGAATCATCAATAGCTATATGAGGTTGATCTGTCCTTTACTCTTCAGAAGGCCCAAGTTCATAATTATAAACTTCCTTTATTATTTCCCAGATGTAAAGGGTATAGGAGATGGGCTTGAATTATATGAAACTTCAGGAATAAGTTGCTTTCATTATTGCTATTCTCCTTCTGTGCCTGCCTCTGCCCAGAGGTATACTGGAGAGGGTGCTCCTACTTGCACCATGAAACCTGTGATCTGAGAGGCCCAAGAATGAGGTATGGACAAGAAGAAAGCCTGGGGAACTTCCAGACCTAAATTCTTAATTTAGACTATGCATGAACAACTACGGAGCCCCATAACACGCAATCCTCCGTTACATGTAGAGGCCTAGATTTGAACCTTGTGCCTCTTGGAGGTGGTGTATAAAAGGGACTCCCTTAGACAGGGAGCACACTGACCCCCAGATCCTTGTGCTGCTGTGGCTCTTCATTCATTGCTGGCCTTGGAAGAAATTTTACAACATGTATTTTGTTGTTGCTGTTGTTTTAGTCAAAACTGGTTTATGTGTGGGGAAGAGAAAAATCGCAATAATGTGATAGATTGAACCACAGTTCAAGTTGAAAGGTGGTTAGCCAGCGATATGAAGCAACATACAGAAACATGTGGTTTGGGAGCAAGCCAGGAGCTTGTACAAATGTGTCTGCACTCACGAACTTGAGGATTTGTGAATGTCTCTGGACATCATCAATCCTCACAGATGTCAAGGATCTATGTACTGTACAAAAGAGGCCATCTGTTGAAATGGAACCAGGTAACAAGAATGTGACAGGGAGAAGGTTCCCAGAACGTTCTCATTTGATCAGGAAAAGGGAATAAGAGACTACAAAACTCCAGATATCAGGCCCAGCACAAATACTCCTGCAAAAATTTCTTGACCTGAAAAAATTCTTTACATGTTCAAATCCAAGGTTCTCAACCACGTGTACAGATGTTTCCTCCCTTACCCTGCACCTCGCTCTCACCTGCAAAATTCTTCCTCTGTAGCTTGTGTTGCATTTGCAGTGAGTCTATTGGAGAACTTGAGACCTGTTGCTTGTCTACTTCTTCACCCTTATGAAACCAATGGAATTGATCTCCCTCAGCTTTCTCTAATGAGCAAAAGAGTTTCTGCAGGCAGGGTACCCTCTCCAAAGAGGCAGAAGACATTCTGCTTCCAATTCTCTGGGGAAGGTGGCTTGGCCCAGAGATCGAGGGAAGTTCTCACGGTCCAGCTACCTTTCTTTAGAGGCTCCAGATCCAAGAAGAGACAGTCTCTATAAGGAAGCAGGTGTTCTCTGCATTTCTTCTCTGGCTCAGACCATCTGTGGCCACCAAAGGACATGGAGGGATTGCTGTTGATGTGCAAGGCAGCAAACAGTGAATAACAAAGTGCTCTCAGTGCTTCTTTAGAGCTTCTAACCTTCCTTCCTATAGTAGAACAAATTCAGGTGCATATGGTTGGTGTAGACAAGTTGCCAGCATAAGATTCATCCTAAAACTGCACTCACCTATTCAAAGGAAAGGAGTTGTTTTGAAGGCATACTCAAGGCCTCTTTGATGTAGACAAATGTCTGTGTTCTCTGGGGTCATTGCTCTGGTTAGGCATAAAGAGGAGGAGATAACATGAGAGAAGTGATGTATGTGAAGAGGGTGGACAGGGCTGGTGACATGCTGGCCAGGATTGCAGACAGATCCGGGGGATGCCTAGTCTGTTTTTCTGATAGTAACTTGGTCCTCTCGTGCTACGGCACTGACAGAGCATGAGGGGAGACGCTACTGTGGGACGCTCAGCCCTGCCTTGGCCCACTGAAGAGAGGAGCCCTTGGAGGCAATCGGGGGAAACCTTACAGGGGACATTGGGACAATTCTCCCCCCATAGGAGACAGACTCTATCTGTGGGTGTCATCAGGACAGAGGCCATGCCTATTTCCTCTCTAAATTCTTACACCTATCATGGTGTGTAACACTCGAGAGGTGCTCAGTTCCTATCAGTTGATATGGGCCAATAGCAGGAAAAAAGCTAACATTGGTGGCGCATTCATCACATGCAAACATAAAGTGTCACCCCCCTGACGTGTGTTACCTCATGCAAGCTTTACAATAATGCTATAAAATTGGGGACTGTTATCTTCCTTTTTCAGATAGGGAAACTGAGGCTCACAGAAGGTTCAAAACTTGCCAAGGTCATTCAGTTAGCGAAAGGTAGAGCCACACTCGATCCCTAGTTGATCTGACCACAGAGCTGGTGTTTCTGTCCACTATACCCTGCTGACTTTGTGGAACGTGTAGAGGCTGAGGTTTTACTTATTACTGAAGACCTTAGAATCATCTTTGATTCTTCCTATTCCTCTTATCCTGCACTGAAATGCCAGAACCCTGAGCTCTAGACTCCCTGCTATTATCTATCTGTTGCTGTCTACATGTTACTGTTGCCGCCTCTTGGATTTACCTGTCTGACTTCATTTTCTTAGCCGTGTGCTTTATTCTTCTTATATTCTTCATAGAGGCAAACTTGAACTTTGGCAGCCATCAGATGGTCTCCCTGATACCATTGCTCATCCTTCATACAGTGCCAGACAAAGCTCCTCAATATTCTCTTTCCTTGTGGCACTTTCATGAGATGTAGGTAACTTACTACTGCCGCCCACATCAGAAAATAATAAAATATAGAATCTAAATGGGACCACCTCGCTCATTTCCTGGGGCCAGGAAATGTCATTTGCAGCTACAGAAATTCTGCTTGGAAGACTTTGCTCTCTTGCATCTGAATTTAGTGAAAGGTAGAGCAGTTATAATCATTTTCCAATTAGTCATTTTGGGGCCTTAACTTGAGGGACTTTGTCTTATATTTCTTTTATTTCTCCAGGGAACAGTTAGCACGGTGCTAAACCCATAGAAAACATCACATAAATACATGTTGGCTGATTGGCTAATCAATCAATTGATAAATGCTGCTCCTGCTTTTATAGCTTTGGGCTATTACCCTACTACCTCCAAAAGAAAGTAGCTGTGAGTAGAAATTGCTTGGAATAGGTTTTTCACCGATAGATCAGTGAAGGAGCAATTTGTACATTCAGCACAGACAAGAGGGACATAAGCCTCCAGAGACACCCATGCCCAGGCTCCCAGGGAACACTTGTCATTTGTCACTCATAAAACCTTTCTTCAGCAGACAACCCAGAGCTACAGGATTATGCAAGACACTCCTCAGGACCCCTCAGGTTCAGAGATTCCTGCAAAAAAACACATGTCAGAGGAGCACAGGATTAGCTTCTAGAAAAGGGTTTGAAAAGGATCAGTGTGCCTCTGAGAAGCTCATAAAAATGCACAGCATTGCAAAGCCTCACCTTGTACTTCCATGAGCCTGGCCCTGTTCTAAGCATGGTGCATATATTAACTTATTTAATCCTTACAACAATGCTGTGAGGTGTGTGTTATTATTATCATCACTCCTGTTATGTGGATGGGGGAATCAAAGCACAGAGACCTCAGTAATTTCCCCAAAGTCACACAGCTGATATTGGAACAGAGCCCATCTGGCTTCAGAACCCATGCTCCTAGCTACCACACCTTGCTCCTTCTTAGGAAAGGCCACTGCTAGAAGGGACCCCAGAAAGCGTCTCATCTGCCTCTCTCATCATGTGAAAATTGAATAAACAAAGACCCAAGGATTGTCCTTGAAATGTGATATATGAAATCACTGACCAGTGTGCTTTCTGCCTCCACCCTGTGGTTGGCTAGTTCTCAATTTTTCTAAGAAACCAATTCAGTATTTCCCTCTCCCTGCCCAGACTGGGCAAAGGCAGTTGAGATGGACCACTGCCCACAGGTCAATATGAAAACAAGGCACTGCGGAGGAGCTCACCCAGGACGGACAAGGAGCTGTGCGCAGCTCCTGCGGGAGCCTGCATGCATTTGACCGCAGGCCGCAGTAGTGCCCCTTCCCTTTCACGAACCTACAGACACCACTTCTGAGGTTTCCCAGGCCAGAGCCACACTCAGCTCACTAACAGATTTCTCAAAAGAAGTAATCTTGGTCCCTTACCCTACTGAGACACTTCCACACACTTTAGCTCTGATCCATTCATTAGAGAGGATGTCACAACCCTCATCTTGCCCATGAGGAGTTTTCTCACTAACTTCTCCAGCTCAGGAAGGGGAAGGGATCCAAGGTGTCAAATGCAGTCCCATTACCACAGGGACGCATGTCCACAAAGAGTTGCAGATGCACATGTATCTTAACCTCTCTGGAGCTGAAATGAGGATGTTTGAACTAGGCACACAGTCTTCAAATGTTTTTCAGAAGCCGAACCCTTAGTTCAAACAAAGTCAGAAGTCCATGAGTAGAACTGCCCTAGGGAAGTGAGGGTGAGGGGCCCAGAGCCCACCCGATCCACAGCCCTTGTCATCCCCCAACAACAGGGCTTCACAAAACTCAGTTTGAGAACTACTGGACAGTCTGATCTTCAACTCTCTTATTTACTCCAGTTTTTATAGTCCTGTGATTCTATAGTTCCCTAAAATGTGAAAGCCAAAAGTAGCTATATTAACCATATCTTCTTTAAAAACTTAGACTCTGAATATGGGCCATGTTCATAAGACAAGTTCTTGTCCATGTGGGTCCTGGCTTTGAGCTGCTGCATATGGAGCCAGTGTAAATGCTTCTAGTAAAAAATGGTGGCCCCTCCCAACCGGGTCCCCCTGCACTCTACCAAAGACAGTGATGAGCAAGGGAGGATGTCCTCCATAGGCTAAAAGGGGACAAGAGGAAATGACAGAAGCTGGCTGATCTTGGGCCAGCCATATGGAACCAACCAGCACCTGGAGTAGGCTCCAAATCCAGCCAGGTAAAATGAGGGATTACTTCGTGGGCTCCTGGCAGCCTGGCCCAAATTGGGCATTTTCTGTTCCAACAGCAAGCAACACCTCGGCAGGACTCTCAGTCTGTGCTTGTAAAACGTAGACCACAGTGGCACTCTGTCTCAGGCTGCCAGGAGAAAACTCTCTACGTAGCAGACTCAGCCATCCATGCACGCATCCACCCATGCACGCCACAGACAGTTTCCTGTGCGAACACTAAACTTGGTGCACACCGACACTTATGCAAGGTGGCTCTGTGGTATAATGCGTAGCACATTGGACTTCTAGCGACACCAATATAAAATCGTTGTTTCTGTCTTAGGGCTGAATTTTCGTGTGGTGGCTTTAACATCTCTGTGCTACTTTGCACAGAACTACTCCCCGGTGGGCACCCTTGACTTACATTTAAATTGCACCAGAGGTATTGAATAGGTGCTCCACGCATACGGGTGTCTTCCTCCAAAGTAGTTCCAATGTTCCTTTCTCAGAAAGATCACAGAATGAGCACTGAAGCAGCAATCAGAAAACCTGGGTTTAAGTCCCTATTCCGTTACTTGTCATAAACTTGCCAACTCCTCAAATCAGAAGCAACATTAAAGGTCTTCCCCAGAGTTTGCACATTGTTTTTTATTAATAATTTAAAATAGGAATAACAACTGCCAGTGGTTGTCCCAAGATTGACCTCCCCGTGAGGTTCACTAAGAAGGTGGCTGTGGAGGTGCGTTGTAAGTGATGCCGTGAGCTACCTCACCTCTCCCGGCCTCACCTCACCTGAAGCCTTTGAAAACCACACTGCTCCCTGCTGCTACCTAGTTTCTCCTGGAGAAATTACCATGCACAGAAACAAACTGGCTCCTCTGATGCCTCCAAAGCTTTGTGCTTTTAATTAAAGACCAAATGCCAAGTGAGTGATTAGAGCCATGCGCTGCCAACCTGAGAGGTCCCACCCCCTGTGCTGGTCGCTCCAAGAGACCAGGGACCAAATCAACTGTGCACTGG
The DNA here is from genome assembly GCF_020740605.2 of Lemur catta. NCBI lineage: Eukaryota > Metazoa > Chordata > Mammalia > Primates > Lemuridae > Lemur > Lemur catta. Next base: position 21,429,309 of record NC_059131.1, on the reverse strand, counting down.
TGGGGTCTATTGCTTGGACACCAAGGAGAAATTGCAGTCACAGCCTTAATATCCTCATTTAGTTTTTGTGTATCACTCCAGGTGGAGGGTGAACCCCATTTTCAAAAACTCTCCCTCTTAACTCAGTATTTCCAAAATCTTCTGCCTTTGACATCTCTGTGGACTGAACCATTGAAAAGATAAGCATTAAAATTACAATTTCATCTAGCCACTGAGATCTACTCACGTTTCTCCAAACTCACCTCCCAGCTCAGGCTTCCATTCCGTCTCTGGCCCCTGCGGTGTCCTCTCCAGCTCTCAAAGTCCTGCGAGTCTTTCGAATCTCAGCTTAAATACCATTTTCTCTAAGAAGTCTCTGCTCAGAATTATGTTTCCATGTACTTCTATTTTAGAACAGTCTACTTCTCTCCAGAGTTATTTATGTGTCTCATTCAATAGATGCTAAGTTCCTAGAATCAAAAACTATCTTTTTTTTAAATCTCTATATCAAATTAGCAACTAACAGTGATTTTTTTCATGGTAAGCACTCAATAAAGGTTTGCTTATTCCAATGTAGGAGAGAGATGACAGGCATTAGAACCAGAATGAATGAATTCGGAATCCCCACTTCATCACTTACCACCTTTTTGAGCTTGGAAGTTTCCTAAATCTGTGAATTTTCATTTTCTCATCAGAAAATACATAATTATATGTTTGTTGAAAAATTAAAACAGATATTGTGTACAGAGCCCCTAGCACAGTGCTCCAGCGTCCCTTGACTCAGCTGAGGCTCCTACTCATTCTGGAACCAAAGCTGAGTGATTCTGCACAGTTATCCCAGGATACATTTACAGATTCACACCCACCTTTTGCTTTTCCATCTGTGTCCTGTTCCAGTCACTGGGCCGAGGGAAAGGTCACCTCATTTCCATTGGAGACTCTGATAGCCCAGATCTGCTTTCTGATTCCAAAGGCAGCTGCTTCTTATCCCTCCAAAATCTATGCTTTTACCTCCAGTCAAGTCATTTTCTACCTTTGTGACCGGGTATGCACAGTCCTTTGTGCCACTCGAAGGAGGAACACTGCTGACTCCTGCGGGGCTGGTTGGAGACGGAGGAAGTCCTCTGACATGCCTGTCACACTGCCTTCCTCCAGGCGGGCTAGAATCCAAAACAGCTAGGCAGGAGCAGGTGGAACCAAGAAGAAAATGTGCTGGCCCTTCTTTCTCCACCAGTGCATAGCTGCTGTTGGCAGCGACACTCTTACTCTGGAATGGCTTCTTCGCAATCGCTAATGAAACCAATTAAAAATGCCCTGCAAAGTGCTTAGAAACAATAATGCCTGCCTGGGTGACTATTTTAAATATTTGACCATTGGAACTTGCCCAGAAATGGGGCCAGCCACAAAAGGTTTTTAAATATAAATAAATAAGGAATGAACGTGCTGAGGTCATTGTACTCCCAGAAGAAAATTACTTTCAAATTGCAACTACATAAAAGAAATAATTGAAAAGATTAATCACACTAAAATAATTGGTCTATTTTACAAGTAATTTGGAGCAATATTCAGTCATTGACATCAATGTCTAGTAGTAAAATAGTAATGAATTTCATTCTCTGACTAATGTATTTATTTTATTAATGGTAATAAATGGTGTTGTTACTGCTTATAAATATTTCATAACTTTTAATTCATTAAAATGTTCAAGGAATTCCCAAAAGTATTTATTAGTTTTAAATCATCCTTAGTATTCAATATGCAATTGCCACTCTGCCTGGGTAATTTAAAAAATTATTGTTTTGGGTAATGGGACTCTCTTTGAATGTGGAGGATTAAGCCCCAGTTATTAATGAGATGAATCCTTGAGCTAGTGATGAATAAGGGGGTTGGGAGTTTGTTTCCTCTTTAGGTCACTAAGACCTCTCTGGAGCTGTTCCTTAAAATCTGTGGCTGTGAAATGAACAGAGTGGACCTAGATAAATTAATTCCAGAGCCGATAAGAGAAATGTCAGTTTAGACGTTAGTTTCAATCCACCACCTCTCCCACACCTTCTCCATCTCCCTGAAACAGCTGACAACAGAATTCAGACATTCCCACCCTGCTTCCTCTCTGTTTCTTGCATTCTCCAATAGAAGTTATAAGCAGTAAAGTGACCAAAAAGATGCAACGGAAAGAAAAGCATGAACAGTGGAAAGAGGATAGGATTTAGAGAAGAAAAACATGGATTTGTATCCTAACTCAGTCATTTGGGTGCTACGTGTCCATTATATCCCATAGTACTAGACAATTCAAGTGTGAAATAAAGATAGGGGTGTCTATCCCAGGGTCCACGTGACGGTGAAATATGACAGTGTGTGCCCCACCTGACACAGTCCTGGCACTTAGTGGAAAAACCAAACTCCCTACCTCCAAAGAGCATATCATGGTATTGTTGGCCCAGTGGCCTTGGCAACTCTTTATTAACCCATAGTACAAACACTTGCTATGAGTCATCAAGAAAAACTGGACCAGCAGTGAATTAATACAACCCAGGGGATTGGTGAAATCTAATGATGTCCCCTAGAAGAGGAACCAGATGACTCAGCTCTCAGTGCCCTGCCCTGTAGGTCTGAGATTGAGCTCACTGTAGGGCCTTTGGAGCCTCCTCCACCCAGGTAATGTCTAAAGGCATTCGGCTGTGAGCACATTGGAAGGGGCCAAAAAGTTGGAATAAACTGGGTCCAGCGCTTCTCACACTTGGATGTTTGTACCTGCAGGATATGTAGTGATGTTCTGAAAGCATGCAAACCCACCAAATCAGCATGGGTACATCTTTCCAGAGCTCCAATTTTACCAAAAGATTGGAGTGGAGGGACATCTTTTTATTAAAATTAGCATGGCTATGTATTGGGTTCCCATGCAGACTGCACACAAATTTTAACATAAAGTATGAGTTTTCAAAGTCCCTTCCTGCTCATGGTGATGCCCTATGCTTTGGATGGTGACTTTACCCTTCGCTGCCATGTGGGGCGGGCACACCAGGGGAGCATTGATAAAGCACCACTCCAGGGGGACAGAGGAACACGGTAGGAGAAGGAGGTATACCCAGGCCTGGGATGGCCAGCTGGAGAGCTGGGGCCAGAGGGGAATGTGTCTTCTCACTGCAACTCAGTGGGACAGTGGGCAGTACCCTGAGGTCCCATCAGAGTCTAGCAGGGTGGTCCAGCCTTCCAAATCGGGTGGAGAAGAGCTCATTTTCTAAAACTGACATACCACATCAGAGCAAGACTCACCAAATATTAGATTTAAAAAGTCCCTTGTGCATTGGACTAGAGTTTTTAAAATTTCCCCAAGGACAGAATTAAACCCTTATCTGAAGATCCTGGAAACATTTTACTTCCCCTCTGCCCCTGGACAGAGCTCCTCACACCAGGGCCTGCGGGAACCAAATGCTGCAGGCTTCCTGAGTGGACCACTTTGCACGTGGAACGAGGGAGCCTTTTGCTAGTCCATGGGCATATGCAGGGGAACAAGAGAGTGCACTGCTTGATTTGATGGTTTTTCCTTTCACTCACGGTTATTTTAAAGTTTTGGTGTTCTCTGTCTTCAAGTTATGCTTAGAGCACAATTTTTATGGAACTTTACTTTGCCCTTCTTGTGATTTGTCTTGGGAGGAGACACAGGCAGGCAGTTGCTGGGCAGCTGCCCAGAAGAACTCTCAATGCACAGTTTGCAAACCATAAGCAAATGGTCTCAGAGATCCCTCCTTCCCTCAGCTCCAGCACTTAGGAATTCTACAATCGGTGTTTGGGTAGATAAAAAGTCTTTTAGCTTTTGCTGTTTCTGCTTCTTCATTTAACGCTTAGCCAGCATTTTGTGTATGTAAAACGATTAACAAACATTGACTAATTACCCCTCATTAATCATTCATACAACTGGTAGACCAGGGTCTTATCATTTCCATTCTAGAACACGGGTGCAATATCCTGTCTGGATCCCAAGTCACACGTTTGGGGGGTGCTGGGCTCTCATGGCAGCACTGGGATCCTCCCAAGCTCACTGGGGAAGGCGGCCGGAAAGTGGGCACGAGCTCTGTGAGGCTACAACCCCACTAGGACGCCTTTCTGCTCTAATTAACAGGAAGGACGCGCCACATGGCTGGCCAATGGCAGCTGAGAGGCAATAAGCTTTAATTAGGAGCTTCTTCCTGGAAATTCACAAGAACATAATAAGTCTGTTGTTTTAAAAGGCCCAGAGAGATTGAATGCCTCAACTCTTTTTTGCTTTTGCTTTTGCTTTTGTAAGCTGATCCTTTCAATCATTTGTGAACTTTAAAAGTAATGAAAACATTGGCTCTGCACAAGGGCTCTGACTAGCCCCCAAGGCCACAGGGATAGACGGCACAAGTCTGGGATGGGCAGGGTCGTCTGTCTTCCTCCCACCCTAGGCCATCCGCAGGTTTATGGTTAAGAAACACATGGCAGGGCGAGTGGGTGAGCTGCCGTGTCCAGGACAACAGCAGTACTGTCCCTGGGAAAGGACCAGATTGTCTCTGGGAGGGCTGGACAGGGAGCAAGCCCTCTGCACCCCACTCTCCAGAGGTCAAGGCCAGCATGTGAGTGGCTCAAGGCCTCCGTCCTGTGGACTTAGGTTTATGAGTGTGTAAAGCTGCAATGAGAAATTTCTAGAATTACATGATATAGATTAGAAGAGAAAGCAGAAAGTGACAAGAAGTGGTCTCTGTTTTCCTTATCTTACCATCACAGGATTAATCTCTCTCTCTCTCTCATTAGTGCGCGGGCACAAACTCACACTGGCTCGCTGCCACTCTCTCTCTCTTCCCCTTGGCACGTGTGTAACAAATGCCTGCAGGCTGTCCGCTCTCCACCATTCTTCCCCTGACGTGGCCTTTTGCTCCAGACCTTTCCATCCTTCCCTTACCCACGGCTATACGTAATGCCAAAGCATCTGCTCAATTCAGAGTCATATCATTTATTTACTCTGTGCGATAATAAATAAATAAATGCAGACGGATCATTTTCCATCTCAACTGTTTGTTTTGGCATCTTGCGGACAGCCTCTCCCTACCTGTCCCCACCCCCAGGCTCCATTCTGCACGTCTCTCCCACAGTCGATGTCTTTGTCTTGTTGCTTGTCTGCTAACTCATTCTCACTTCTCAACTTTCTTCCTTTCCTTTCGTGAGAGGAAGAAAACTGGGCCGTGGATTGGCTGTCTGATCCCTGAGGCCACCTCAGTTGTCAGTAAAGCTTGCTGTGCCCTCGCTCCAGGCCCCAGTGGACAAGGCGGCTGGCATGGTCGGACTGGCTGTACTGGGGCCCAGCTGCCAGTGTGCACAGGTCAAGTCTCCTTCTCTTTCCATCCTTACTCTTGGCAAAGATTCTCTGACTCTCTCCTCCCTGCCCCTCCCCTTCTCCCAGCTCTCCTTTGTCTTCAGGTCCCTGTCAATCCCTCATTTAGGAGACCGCACGTGCACACACACACACACACACACGAACAGTGAGGGGACTGTGTGGGGCATTTGGACATGGTGATCCTAAAGAGGGCCCCAGGAGCAAGGCCACAGGCTTCCTGTGACCCAGATGGGCCACCTAAGTGCCATAGCCTACTTGACTTTGCCTTCCGTTACTTCTACCTCCTGCTCAAGCGTGACCCATCCGTTTCATCTCTGCATCGCTGGTGTTTGGCTCAAAGCCTGGCGCAAACTGAAGGCTCTGTGAGTTTTTGTACAGTGTTGAATGAGTGAATGAACAAATGAGTCAAAAGAGTGTGGTGTAGAAACTGTCTTTAAATGCAAAGCAGAATGGGAAATTGAGATCAGTAGCTAGAAGATGTAAACAAATATATCAATATTTCAGATGCTTTCAGATACCCATTCAATCATGTTACATGGGCATTCAATTTTATAATTATAGGCAAAGACAAACGTGCCTGGTAACATCAGCTTAAATTCCAAATTCTCCCTGCCAATATAATAATAATTGCAGAAATGGGCCCCACAGTACACACCATCTAGAAACTCCTTCCCTACGTCCTGCGCACTGCCAGGGCTGCCCAGGGAGGTGACTGACTGTGCATGTGCCCCGATGTGATCTGCTTAAGGTGTGACTTTGCCACTGCTCTGAGGATGTTACGACACAATCAAAGAGCAAATGTCCTTATATTTGTTGTATTTCCTCACCTCTCTTGTCTTCTGGGGCTTTGGTGAATATATAATTTTTCACTGTTGAAAATCACAAGAGTCATATCATTTAGCATCTGGAAAGAACCTAAAGGATCACTTTGTCTTCCCTCCTCCTTTATTGGACAGATTAGCAGATTGAGGCCCAAAGAACTTCAGCTTCTAGAGCTACCAAGTGGCCAAGTCACAACTTTTTCCCTCCTATTCCACTGTCTCTTCCATCTTTCCCCTCCATTTCTCAGCCGTGGAAAGATTAGAATACGGCTTTAAGGTCTATGTGTTTCTGTTCCTCACTCCACTGGGAGCTTCTTGCCAAATCCTCAGCATCCAATGCAGAGCCTGGCACAGACTAGATGCTCAGGCAGGGATCTTTAATTGAAATAAATGGAACACGTGGCATCCAGATATATTATTAAAGGGACAATAAGCATACTAGCACCTTATGTCTCCGCTTGTATTCCCAAAAATAGGCTAGCCCAAGCTCAGCCCAGGGTAGGAGCTTGCTTAAAAAGAGAGCAGTGATGGCAGGAAGAAAAGCCAGACCCATGATATAAAACAATCGGGCAGTTGGAAAGAATTTTAAACAGCATATAGTAGATGTAAATTTTACATTCTATATGCAAAAATAAAAAGTTCAACTGAACTTAGCTCTTAGAAGAAGCCACTTCCAATGATGGCCAACAGCTTAATCTGACTAAACTGTGATACTTGGACATTTTCTTCCTCCCTTTTGGCTAGATAACCAGACAATTCAGAACTCTCCCCTTTTCCAGCCTGTTTCCTATTCTTCAGGGCTGCGAGTAGAAACGGGAAGGTGTACCGTGCTGGCGGTGGAAGAGCCATTCACTCCTGCCTGCACTGAGACATGCGCTCCAGCTTGGCCTTTGCGCACGGGCCGCCCCGTGAGTGTGACTGAAGGAGTCCTTGCTCGCATGGCATTAGGTCCACAAGGATCACTCTGGCTCCTTGCACAGACCTGTACAGGTCTTCCCACACCTTCTCAGCCACCTCTGGCCCTCTCAGGGAGGCACGGAAACCCTCAAAGCTCTCCCATGCTGCGCTGGGTTCCGGGGCCCTGTCTACAAGCACTTCCTGCTGCCCCACTCGATACCCCTGACGCTACTGAAGCAGCCCAGAGCTAACTCAGGGCACACACGTCTTCAACCTTTCTGGTCTTTCCCTCCTTCCCATGCCCCAGCAGGTGAAGTCCCAGGTAGGGAATGCACGGGCTCCAGGAGGGCCATGTGCTTCCTCTCCTTTTCCTCGTGGCTCTCTGCACCCTGTCTGTGGGGTCCAGTCCACACCCCTGCACACTCCACTCACTCTGTGGTTTTTACTGCAGGTCTATGTTTTGGGGCTATCAACTCTCAATTCCAGACGCGCAAGGCTCAGCTTTTTATTTGTTTTTTTATTTATTTATTTATTTATTTTTTGAGACAGAGTCTTGCTCTGTTGCCCAGGCTACAGTGAGTGCCTGAGTGCCGTGGCATCCACCTAGCTCACAGCAACCTCAGACTCCTGGGCTTAAGGGATCCTGCTGCCTCAGCCTCCCGGGTAGCTGGGACTACAGGCATGCACCACCATGCCCGGCTAATTTTTTCTATATATATTTTAGTTGGCCAGATAATTCGTTTCTGTTTTTAGTAGAGACGGGGTCTCGCTCTTGCTCAGGCTGGTCTTGAACTCCTGAGCTCAAACGATCCGCCCGCCTCGGCCTCCCAGAGTGCTAGGATTACAGGCATGAGCCACCACGCCCGGCCCCCTAGGCTCAGCTTTTTAAACTCAAAGATGTATTTCACTCTCAAAAAGTCCACATCTTACTGTTAAGAAAATCTAATATCTGCCCTCCCCTACCCAATGTAGTGAATGGAGAAAGCAATTGCAACTATCTAAGTGAAGGATGAGAGATTGTGTCCGCAAAGCTCAGGAAAAAGAAACCTCGGCTAAGGTTTCAAAATATTCTCATATTTTGAATTATAATTGTCATAATGATGATATTGTGGTATCATATCCCGTCCCTAGATGTCCAGCTGTGCCTCCAGCTAAACCATCACCAGAGGGAGGTATCACTGCCCCTTTCTAAAGATCTTCATGGAAAGAGTTTCCACAATTATGAAGGGAGACAACTCAAAACATTGTAAGGTTCTCAGATGTTCTGTCAGGTACCCACGCATTCTGGGTGTTGAGTGTAGTCCTGGATCAGGTTCGTGGAGCTCTTTGTAAATGCTTTTTGTTTATGCCATATTCTCTCCTGGCAAAAGATGACTGCCTAAGGCAGGATCCAGCTTCCGTTCTGTGATGGCCAGAGCCGTTTTTGAAATTACCACTTATGTCTTTTTCCTGCACAAGAGCCTGATCACCTATAAAGTTCAAAGACCTTGAAGCCAGACCCTCTTTCTCTGGCCCCAACCAGCCTGTTCAGGCTTCTCCATCGTGACCTCTGACTAAATCCCACACTTGGGCCCAAACAGATCAACAATCTGTCCTCTGCACAGGCCAGAGAGGGCCATCCCACCTGTCCCCATCCCATCTGTTGATCAAGGACCCTCACAACCCTCATTTCATCCCCAGTGGCATTTGTGAGCACTTCCCATGGCTGCGTCATTTACACCCATGCTTGGCACTGACTGGCCTTAAATCATCTGCTGCTTGTGACTTCTCGTATAAAACGATTCTATTTTTAGTATAAGTCTGTGTTTTGGGCAGAGTGTAGCAATTCTTGGTTCACCCAGCACGCATAAGAACATGTTCCTGCCCCTGTAGAGGGCAAATTTCCCGAGGACAGTAAGAAAGGGTTTGAAGCCACAAACAGCACTTGCCTAACTCCGCCTCCCTGAGCACCGGTTTTTCTCATTGTAAAATGGGAATCATTACAACGCCGCCCCTACAGGGATGGGATTAGACTCAGGGAGAAAACCTGTGTAGCATCTGGTGCAGGAACTTAGCAAAAACAGCTGATTCACTTTCCTGTTCCCACTGGGGGTCTGCATTCCCTCCTCTCCTCCCAGCCTCCGTCCACCAGGACGGCCCTCCCAGCTTGCAGGATGGCACGACGCCGGGAACTTAAGTGCCCAATAAAGATGCGCTCGATGTTTGAAAGGTGAATGGCTGGATGAATTAATGAGAATAAATGGCAGGTTAGGATCACTCCGTCACCCACGCTGCTCTCTGTTCCACGTGTTAGTCTCACAAGGCGGCTTCCCCCAGCCTTGGGAGGCCCCTGACCGCTGCCCTGAGCCCCAGCTCTCCTTTAGCCATTTTGCCAAGGAAGAGCTCAGCAAGGACCCTTGTACAGCGCTTCAGTTTCCTTGACAGTGACATCCAGGGAGTGCGTAAGAAATGACAGTTGGCTCTTTCTTCAAGGATGGTGTGTCCTTCAGAGAGAATTGGCAGGGTTCCATCAGAGCCCCCTTCCCGCTCAGTGCAGGTGTGCCAGGGCCTCCAGCCGTTCCAAGCAGTGATGCGCGGCCCCAGGTGAGCCGACCTGGTTATGGTCCTTCCCCAGCTCCACCTCTGGCCTGTGTCTTGGAGAAGTTGCCACAGCAACTCAGGCTGCCCCATTTCCCCTCCCAGGAGGGGACAGGAAAGCAACAGAAACCCATGCCTCTTCACCATGCCCCGTGTTACCTTCCCAAGCTGTGCATCTCTCTCGCCTGTCCCAGCCTTCTCACCTCATAGCACAGGAACCCAGGCGCCAGAGAGACTAAATGACTTGCCCAAGGCTACACACAGTGACTTTCCCTGTGCTGTGGCTGAGTCAGAACCAGAACCCAGCCCGACCCCTAGCGCAGTGTGTCCCCCATAACGCGTCACCTCCAGCTCCAGCAAGGCACGTCATGCGTGCCAGGACTGACGCAGCTGCCGCACGGGGAGTCATTCTCCCTGCCAAGAAACGCGTCTGGTTATGGGGAGGAAGGTGACAGCTGTTTAATAGCAGCTCTGTGGGACGGTTCTGGACTTGGAATGTGGAATATTATCTCCCGCTAATGCGTTAGAAGAGACGAGGGGAAACAATGTAATTATCCAAACGGCTGTTTTTCCTGGATGCCGAAATGAATTCTCCCACCCTGGTGAATAACGCTGTGGGTCTTTAACAATTGGTTTATGCCCCGTCTGAAAGCTGTCACCAGTCCTAATAGCACGGGGACCTGTCTTGCCAGTCAGGGCTGTTGATGTGAGATCTGCCCCTGGATTCATCAGCTGCCTGAGGGTTCCGGGGAGAGTCTCCCCAACAAGGAAGATCCGGGGAGACTTCACTGCTCAGCCTCTGACAGCGTGGCCATGGGGCCTCCCTCAGACAGGGCCATGGTTCTCTGCGTCTCTCCCTGAGCCCCTGGCAGCTCATTTACTTCCACGCTCCAAGACCAGGGCAGGAGGAGGGTACAAGGGGGAGTGAGGATTTAGAGTAATATCCCCTTCTTAGGAGAACCCAGAACAAATGGGCTTCCTACCATTCATCTTGGAACAAACCTCACATACAAACATCAACTATAAAGCACATAAATTAAGCATAATTAATTCATCTCATCAGCCTAGGCATAACTTCTCCTCCTCTAAACGTCTGTAGGCTTTTATTTTTACCACCATTACGGCACTAATGTTTTACCACAATCCCTAGTTATTTGCGCTCCTGTCGTGTCTCCCCCAAGATTGCAACTCTCGGATGATAAGAGTCCATGAATCATTTGTGTGTCCCCACAGCACCTAACGCCTACCGCAGAGCCAAACACAGGGATGATACCCAATAAATAAAACTGCACAGTGAAGTCATTGACAAACACGTGCTTCAGAGGAGGGTGTCCACTGTGGGCAGGATGGACCCCGTGTCAGATGTTCTGGGCGATATGCTCCCTTTGCGCTTCCTGTCCTACAGCGGCCGGTGGGCCCCGCAGAGGCTAGACCTGGGAGGGGTGAAGAAGGACCGGGCAGGCACAGGACAGCATGCAAACTCACGGCAGTGTGCTATCCAAAAAGAAAGGAAACAGAGCCCCCTCAGGCCAGATGCAGCTTGGGACCCAGAAGCCTCATGCATGGCTGGGAAGGCCCCCCAGAGAGGGAAGTGCCAGGATGTAGAAGACCAGCCAACCCAGAAAATCCATGAGTCGTAGCTTGTAAATCTGGTCAGGGCTTTCAGACTCTGGGCACTTCACTGCCCTGGATGTAAGAAGGAAATTGAAATGCAAGTGTTCTTCCCCACAGCAATGAGGAAACATTTAAACAAAGGCTGCAAAGTCTCAGGCAGCACCAAAAAGCCAGGGTGGTTGAAGCCTGTGTTAGGTAGGACCGTCTTCAAGATAGAGAGAGGAGCGAAGGAGGCAGTGAGGCCTCTAAACCAGACCTCCTGCCCACAAGATTATCAGTCTGGGAACAAACGGGATGGCACTGGCCGCCTTCTGGAAGGTGAGCTGGCTGAAGCAGCCCACTGATGCTGTGTTGGGAGCCTTTATGAGTTGGATCTGGAAGTCCAGCTAGAGCATGTATTGATCCCAAAGTCCCCTCAGGTGGAACAGCCAAACTTACCTTTCTGTGACAGCTTTTATTTTGTAAAAGACTTTCAAATTCTGAGTCTGACTTGCTCCCTTTTATTATCCTAATGAAATGCCATGACTTGGCCCAGTCTCAAGAAAGCCCCCCAGTGAAGAAGGAATAAGATTTCTGAGCTCATTGACTAAGCTCCTCACTGAAAGAGGCTGGACACCAACCCTGCCAGGAGCCCTCCTCTGCAAGGGGCACAATCGGAAACCTGAAGAGGGTAGAAGTATGGAACCGGGCGTGCAAAGGGGACCTGGGCCAGCTACGTCATTTGCTCTTCAAGGGCTGCAGTACAAACCTGGACTGGATCCAGGGAAGACACCTGTCCCAGCTGGCATGTTTGCAGATGCTACCGTGCCAGTTGAAAGGCTCCTTTTACCTTCTAGTTTGGGTCACCCTTCTGGAAATACATAGAATATTCTCTTGTTTTTTTATTGTGGCAAGATCACTTAACATGAGATCTACCCTCTTAAATGCACAATTCAGTATTGTTTACTATAAGCACAATGTTATGCAGCTGATCTCTAGATATACCTAGAATATTCTTAATTATATATGTCTTCATTGAAAAAGTCCTATGCCAGAACCATTTATTAAGCCCCCAAACATTTATTAATCATCTACAAATGTGTACAGTAGGGAATTACTGGTCCTCACAGAGCCGATAAGGTAGTAAAGAGGAAGGAGATATGACAAGTCATTATAAGGAGATTAAGCACCACCACGGGGGCGGCTGTGGAGGCAGGGAAATGAGCAGGTTATTGCAAATGGGAGAAAGTGTATCTGTACCCGCCTCTCACTAAGACCGTGGCTTTTTTTATGGGGGTGTGGATGAGAAGCTGCACAGAACCGCAGGCACCCACGGGCAGAGTAAATCCACATCCAGGTAGAACTGGCCAACGATCGACTTTCCCAACACTTGAGCAAACTGAAGATTGAAAAGCTTGCTCTGGAGCACTTGGGAGAATTTGCTGTCAACCAGACTGTTTCCTGGGGCCGCACACTGGGAGACTTTTGTTCTTATTTGGAGACAAACAAGAGGGAGCACCTTAGACAGAGGTAGGCTGAACCCGTAACATTCCGTGTGAGGCTCAATTATTATATCTACATGAAGTTTGCTCTATCTTTACTTTTACCTGATGTTTTCTCCATCTTCACTTTTCACAAAATACCCGAACATTTATTAAAAATTATCGAATGTGATCAGTCCTATCAGTCATCATTCAGAGATTTAAATTTCCAAATAAAGATATCTTACGAGGACCTCATTGCTTATTTCAAAGAGCAATGCCTATCTCAGTGCATTCGTCGTTTTCCTTAATGCATTGCAGCTTTCCTTGCATGAATTGTTTATGACACACAAGAAAGCCTTAGAGGTGCCCCTAACAAACTCAATATTGGTTAAGAACTCTGGCTCTGGAGGCTGGCGCTCTAGACTCAAGCCTCCTTTCTGCTGTATGTGAGCAGCATGAACTTGTCAAGTCTTTTGCTTCCCTTAACTTCAGTTTGTTCATCTGTTAAAATGGTGGACCAAATGGGATATTGCATATTCTGTGTTTATCACAGTACTTAGGAAAGTTTTACTTTTGACCCAGGAAAGGGCCAAGCCAATGAGATAACCTTAAGCATCTCAGAAATTAAGGAAATAGTTGCTGATATACCCTTGTTCACCATATGCAAGAAAATAACTCTTTCCTCCTACCCTTCCAGTAAGTCCATAGCTCAATTCAGACCTCTAACCTCCTGCTAAGTCAGCCTACAGATTCTGCAGAGGGTAGAGCTGACATGAAAGAACATTCCAAGTCAAATCCCAACTGGGGCTTGGCCCTTGACATGGGAGCAGGAATATTCCTATGGATAGGCAGGCCAGGGGGCACCGGGCCTTGGGTTTGCCACAGCACTCACCTATGATCAAGAGGATACGATGAGAGTTGACTCTGGCTGTGGTATAACCCTAAATATCAAAGGTATCTGCTATGACAGTTTGCCAAGACTGTGAGATTTCAGGAATAACGTAACTAGTATTTCTAGAAGCTGGAAGCAGTGTTGTAGTGTGCCGTGTGAAGGAGGAGAGAGCCCACTTCTCCCTGGAAGACTTACAGATGTCTTCAAAGAAGAAGCTGGGCCTTGCCAGAGGGAAGAATTTGACAGAGAGATGTGGAAGGTGTTCCAGGTGTTGGGGACAGTGAGAACAGTATTGGGGAGGAGATGAGGGCAAAGAACTAACTAACATCAGCATTGTCACCAGTAACCATTGCTGACCCACATTTAGTCCCATTCAGGTACCAAACTTTGCGCTAAGCACTTACGTGGGCTATCTCATGCTCCTTACCATAACCCATGTGGTAGCTCCTTCTCCCAGTTTTAGAGACAGAGAACCTAAAACTCAGAGGCTTTGATTATAACTAATATTTAAGAGCACAAGTGACAGCCATGTCCTGCCTGAATCTTTGCACCCAATTTGATGGGAGGACAGCCTGGGGCTTGCTCATGAGCTACCTGTGAGTAGTGTGGTGTGGCCCAGGCTCCAGAGGACTTGGTGGTCTTTGTGGATATGGGGCCCTTCCCAGGCAGACGGGGAAGACTTCAGCCACTGATAGGTTTCAGTTCATACCCAGGAACCCTGAGGGTTCTTTAACCTGAGCTAAACTCAGGTATCTCCTTCTCTGGCCAAGACAGCCCAGAATAAACAGCACCCGGCAGCTGCACGAGAGCCCTGCTGTGTTCAGAGCCCAGAGGGCACGCTTGATTTTCTTTATTTATTTCGGTGTCATTTTCAATGTGATTGAGTGATTTCACCACCCCAGTTGGTTTGCTCAGTCTCCCATCCCAAAATCAGGCAGGAGGAGTGGAATAAGTGTGGAGTTTCTGAAAGACATTTATTTATTGATTAGCCAACTCTGAGTGTGCAGCTGCTACTAAATTTCAGAACCAGAGGCAGCAAAGTTTGGGTAAAAGGTAACACTCAGGTCCCTTAATTAGTACTTTCATGAAAATGTTACTTAATTTTTTAACATTTTCTTGCCTGGGAATTTTTTTTCCAAATTAAATCTGACATAGAGAAGCAGTATAGCATAGAGGTTAAGAATGTGGGTCAAGAGTCAGACTGCCTAAATTCAAATCCTTGTGCCACCCTCACTAGCTGTGTGATCTGGAGTGAGTTACTTAACTTCTCTGAGCCTCATTTTCCTCGTCCACAAAAAGGCAATTATTATAATAATACTGCTGCTTTTTAGAGTTGTAAGGAGATAAGATGAGTTAATATTTGTAAAGTGTCAGCATAGAACCTGCACATGTTTTGACCTCAATAAAGGTCAGCTATTATTATTCTGTGGAACAGACGAAAGCAGGTTGCCTGGGCTGCATCAGGACAGAGGAGCCTGCAATCCCGCCCCTTCAGCCTCCACCCACACTCCCGAGCAGGCTGCTGTGGCACCTCCAGGAGCCCTGGGCAGTGGTGTGTTGGCAGATGTTTAACAAGTGGCTCTTTAGGAGGGCAGAAGGGAGGGAGCCTTGATTTTGCCATTTGCCAATTTCCGTGGTATAAATACTCCCATGATGGCCGATTACAAGACACCACCGTGAACTCACCGAAGGTGGAATTGGGAAGAGACACACGCAGTTGGCTCCAGCATGCCCCTCTAAGGAGCCTAGTGTAGGAGCCAGGGGATCTTGAAGGTCCCTCTCAGCTCTGGCTTTGTATATCCTAACTCAGCGTAGCCCAAATTTCGGAGTTAAGCTCCCCACAATATTAATCAAACACAAAGAAGTAGGTAGAGTATGAAGCAAAAAGGAAAGTGTGGGGAGCTCAGGGTCTTAGGTTTTAGTGCCTAATCTAAAAGGCAGTGGGTCTGACAGCTTGGTGACTCTTAATTAGATGCAATTGAATCAGCAGAACTGCTTCCTGTAGCTAAGAGCCTTTCCCTTCAGATGCTGCCATTCAATTACTCCAGGGCCCATTGGGCAACACACCTTGCTGAGGGATGGGAGGTTGGCATAAGGACGTGCATCGCAGAGGCCTCCAAGGACAAGTTGGGGGTATGCTTGAGTGTGTTTGGGAGGAGCACAGGCCAGGATGGGCTGAGAGTCTTGGGCTTGGAAACTCAGGAGCTACCCTAGGAGAAGGTGACTTGAGAAGCAGAGATTACATGGAAACCATACTGGACTGGGAATTCAGGGACCTGGGTTTTAGGCCCAGTGGTGTGCGACTTTGTTTCCCATATGAAAATATGGGAATCGTGCTGCCCACCATGCTGTCTTCACATGGTGGGCAGCAGGGGTGTTGCAGGGTCAAGAGAAATCTTACCTGTGAATGCTCCATACAGAGGGAAGAGGTTAAGTCCTCCTCTTCTGAGACACCCATCATCTGCCAAAGGCCTCCCAAACCAGTCTGTTGCTAGGGAAGGGTTCAGATACCCGTTCCTGTCACCACACAGAAAAGTGGGCACGCTATTGGGGCCTTCACAGCCTGGGACTGGACCCAGAAAGCCACAGGGGCCAAGAAAGCAGCTCTTCATCCTTCTCAAGAGAGGTGAAAGCATCACACCTCTGCTCTTAGGCATCAGGTATAACTAGAGCTTCTCTCTCTAAAAGTGGGATAATGAGGAAGAAGGAGGAAGAGGATGGTCTTTAGCACATGGCACTTTGGCTTCTGTCAGGACCACTGCTCTCCTGCAGGCTCAGGTGTGCTACCCCTTACCCTCAGCTGGAACATGGCCCGAAATTGCCATCTTGGTCCCCAAATCCACCCCAGGATCTTTCAGCTCAGCCGTCACAGCCAACCAAGGCTATCTCAGTCCCAAATTCTGAAGAAATGAAGCTGATGAGCCCAGATCAGGCTTTTGAGCAAGGTCACAGCCAGGAAGGGGGCCCATGGGGTAGACTCAGTTTGAGGCCAGTGCAGGGAGCAGCCACAGTCGGCCTCTCTGGAACATTCTGCCTTCCTAGGACAAGTCTCCGGTCTTTTCATGGCCCCTTACACACTCAGAAATAAAATTCTGGAAGACCCTGTGGCCAGCACCTGAGACACACTGAAGATCACACAAAAGGTGCAAAGGTCAGTGAGAGGCTGGGCCGGGCCGTTTGAGCTGCCAAGGCCAAGTGAAAGAAATGCCTCCGTCTCAGAGTCAAGGCTCTCCTGTGAGTAGGGACCGAACCGGCTGTCCTTTGCTAAAAGTGTCAGCATTCGTCCATTTCTCTCCCTACCTTTGAGTCTCAATATCCTAATCAGGCAGAAAGAAGTACCAAGGTGTTCCTTGTGGAATGTCCATGAAGAATTCAGCAGGGTCTGAATGCATTAGGTTGAATCACATGAAATTGCTATTTTTATGGGTTCAGAATGGTCCAATGTCACCAATTTCATCTGCTTCAATAAATGCTTTCCCTTTAGACCCTCACTCCACCATGACCTCCTCCACCAGAAAATATTGAAACCTCAACATGCTGCCTTTGGGTCATTTACAGCTCAACGCAAGTGTGTAATGGACAAAACACCTTTCCCTGCCACACAGACAGGAGCAGGCTTTAGCTCTGACACCAGCTTGTAAATCCCCTGACCTCTGCCCTCCAGGAATGAAGGCTGGCTGCACACGGTGCCAGACATGACCCAGTCTCAGCAAAGCAATGAAAGCTCTGTGTCCTCAGGTTGGAAAATTCCAAAGAGGAGTCTTCTGTTTAATTACGTTGTTTTTCTCTCTTCCCTGAAAATTGAGGTAATTGCAAATGTAAATACAGAAAAAGTGAAAAATTGATGGTTGACTGATAGGGAGGAACAATGCATCAATCTTATTATTAATATCTTCCCTCGGAGCAGCACGCGGGCAGCCCTGTGGCTCTTCTGCACAGACAGGGCCTGGTGGAGGAGGTGGGGGTGGAGGAAGGGGAGGGAGCCAGGTGGAAGTCAGAGGACACTGGCCTGGGGGCCAAGTCACCCAGTAGCATCAGGACACTCGACCATTCCCTTCCCTCTCTGGACCTCAGATTCCTCATCTGGAAAATGGAGAATCAGCCAGGTGTGCTCTCACCCGGTTTAGCAGAGACAGGTGTGCATACCGTCCAGACAGCCCTAGAATGAGAAGGGCAGCCGGGTGAGCTGAGCCGACCGGGGTAGTAAACAGGAGGGCCCCACCCACCCACTCCCATTGGGGCTCTACCCCCTTCCCACACTCTTGCCTGCTCCTCTCCGCCCACGGCTCCGCCCTCCGGCCTCTCCTGCTCTCTCCCATCCTGGTCTTGGCTTCTTGGGGCCATCACACTACAGATGGATTTGGAAGTGCCTGATTGGCTGACCACCTGGTCTCTAAACATCCCCTGAACTCTGAGATTCTGTCCTCTGTGCCTTTGCTTTAGCGTATTCACCACAGCTACCAGGCGGGAATGTGACATTTGGGGAGTGACGTGGGACAGCAAGGATGGGGAGGGCCTCAAGCAGCAGCCACCACAGGCTACTTCCTCCATAACTACGTGGCTGTCGTCAGCTGCAGACTGGCCCACTTGCTCCCCCAAGCATTGACAGAGACCCTCTAGGATTTTAAAGGCATCTCCACCTTTCCTCATTACCTACATTCCTACAACTAATAACGGCAATAAATCCATGCCTCTCCTGGCAGTTTGCAAAGGGCTTCCACACAGGGTACTCGTTTGCCCCTCCCCACAAGCTTTGTCATCTCCAGTCGAGCAGTGCATGTGAAGGGACAGCACAGACAGGCAGTCGTGTGGCTACTCGTCAGCACAGCTGGAACTAGAACCCAGGTGGCCGATTCCCAGCCCAGCGGCCTCTCCAGGACACAGCATCTGCCTGTGCTGAGACATTCATCACTTCCTACACCTCTGCCACCGGCAGCTGCAAGAAGAGACGGTAGCTGCCACGGCTAGTGGTAATGATAGGGTCTGCTTCGCTGTGGCCAGGGCCGAGGGGGTTCTGGGTGTCTGGAGCTGCAGGGACCCCAGCAGGAAAGTCCTGGGGTCGGAAAGCCCACATCCTTCTCTTCACGTGGCTCAGCCCCAGCGAGTGCCACTCCTCTCTTTGCCTTTTCTTCTTCCAACCGGAGTCCTCTGCTGAGGAGTCTGTGTCTGCATCTCCCATCCTACCCCCAGCCTCCCACTGAGTTAGCCAAATTAAACCTGCCCCCCTTGGCCTCCCCAGCCTGATGCCACTTCAAAATTTCTCTGCTGCAATTGTCGCCGTAAAGCATTAAGTCTTTCCATGTGTTTGATCAGATTTCTCAAGTTGAGAATCTGATTTCTCTAGTTTATCTCTTAAGGCTAGACTGCACAATCGCAGGTTGTGACCAGCCTCGTAATTGGTTGCGCCTGGCTCAATCCCTTGTGGCCGGAGTGGGCGTCGTCTGGTTCAGAGGTGGCCTCTTAGTGCAGGAACTCTGGGCAGGGAAGGCGGTGCAGGCTTTGGCCTTCCCTGTACATATTGCCATGAAATCGTCTTTTCATAAAGCACCAAAAGCAGTTCCCATAACCAGTGTCTCTGCAGAAAACAGTTTGGGAGACATCAATGAAGCAGCAATTGCTTCATTGGCTCTGCAGCCTTGGGCAGGTCACTTAACTTCTCTGGGTCTGGGCTCCTTCATCTATTAAACAAGGATGATAATATCTACTTGCAGGGTTAGTGGAAGGACAAAATGACATACAGTGATAGAATGTGACTTGCATAGTGACTGCTACTGAGCAAGTGCTCCATAAATGCTCACTGTTGGCTTCTTGGTTGCTATTTCAGTGATTCCTCCCTTGCCTGGGCTAAACTTCCCAGCCAGGTCCCTCCCGACCATCGCTCTCTGTAGCCATGGTGACAGGAACCCTGGGCTGCTCCCTCCCCTCCCCCAGCATGGAGCATCCCACGTTGACTGTGTAAACCATGTCTCCATCCCTCCCGCTGCTCACGTGCCCCGTCCCCATGGGCTGTCACCTGATCACACGCTGCACATCCTTCATGCCACCTGCAAGGTGCTCCCTAAGAGCTGGAAATGATGAAAGGAGGGTCCATCAGCCAGGGCACAGGTTGCCCCTGATTTTTGCACAGGCGAGTTTAAAACAGTCCAGGTGTGGAGGAGCCCTGCTTCCTGGAGGCGGAGTTGTTTTGTGTCTAGATGAACGTCTCTCCTCAGCCACTGCCCCCTGCCCTCGTAGACGCCATGCCAATTGCCTCAGCATAATGCACTCTGATCTCCCCACTGTGATTCGTAATGGACTATTAAGCCAGTGTTGCCCCATGAATCTCAGCCTATGAGGCAGCAATCACAAACAAGCAGTTTGAAATGACTGTTCCCTGATGAGGCCGCAAAAAAAAAAAAAAAAACATAAAAAAAACCCAGAGGCCAAAACCCAGGCTGTGGCCTATTGTCGAGAACACCAGTCAGAGTGTGGTCAAGAATCAAGTGGCCAGGCCACACCGCAGGCCGGGGGGACCACTGCTTCCTGGGAACTAGAGCCCAGCAAGCCTCGTAGATGAAGGCTGACTTCGTGCCTTCTCTAAGCCCACGGAGCGGGTGGCCCTGCAACCTATTTCTAGGGGGCAGAGTGATGGTGACACAGCAGCATCCATCAAGCCTTACTCTGTGTCAGGCAGCGCCAAGAGCCTGATGGACGCTAACTCATTTGCTCTTCACAAAGGCCCAGGGAAGGAGGTTCTCTCCTCATCCCCATTACACATACAAGAAACTGAGTCTTAGGATAAAACACCTGCCCAAGTTCACAGACCAAGCACGTGGTGGAGCCAAGGGTCACTCAGGCAACCCGTCCGCAGGCCACCGAAGGCTCCTGATTGAATTTGGGTCCCTTTTATGGGAAGTCCTCAATGGACCCTGTTAACACAGGAGAGCATTGAATTGGGAATGTGCCCTTCCAGTGGGAATTGCAAGCAGCAGAAGTGGGTCTGCCTTCAGCTCTGCCTCGTTCCTTCCCTGTGATCTGGGCAAGAAGCAAACCTCTCAGGGACTTCATATCTATCTCACAGAACTATTACAAAGATTAAATTTCATAATGTGTGCCAAAGTACCTCATAAACCATGATGCTTACCATACGAGCCATTAGTGTTTGTTGCACTCCCGTAAAGAGCCAGCGCCTTGCCTTGGCCCCGTGACTCACTAGCTAACTGAATGGCCCAACTGACTCTGTGAATTGTTATCTCTGAGCTTTGACTTTAAACATAGAATGACACTACTGCTATATGGTCACCTTCTCACCTTCCTTCCCACAGACCTGATTGTCCAAGTTGTTGTAGAGCCCCGACGAACTGAGCCCTCAGGGGCCCCGAGGATGCACGGCACAGCACATGAATGGAAAGCATTTATTATTACGGTAATTGTGCTAACATGCCCTCTCCAGAGAGCTGCCAGCACACTTTACAGACACAGTTCATTCATTCTCATAAGCAGACCCAGATGGACCACCCTGGGGGACCATCTGGCCAGGGCAAGTATGCCAAGCCAGCTTCAGAGTGATGGAGCGACTCAGGCTCACTGGGATGGAGGCAGAATCCTGCTTCCACTTCACATGCTTTCAACCCCTGCCCCAAACTGCACAGACCATGTTACCTCTGATCCCGAATTTCCTCTTGTCCTTGAGGGCCAGTTCCTCAGCCCAGATCACATTGAGGAGAAAGGCTGCAAGGAGGCACAGCAAGCCCCTACAGCTGCCCCTTGCAGCAAAACCCTTGCAGCAGAGGTTCTCTAGGTGCAGTCCCAGCACCAGCACCAACACAGTTTCCATGATTAGAGATGCAAAGGATCAGGCTCTACCCTAGACCTACTGAATCAGAAATTCTGGGGGCTTAAGAAGCATGACTTTGGTGCATGCTAAAGTTTGAGAACCACTTCCTTAGTGTAAATCCCGGTTGCCGGTGCAAAGGTTATCTATGGCTCACAGAAGGTACTTTCTGCAGAGGACGAGGGTTAGATCTGCAGCAGCCTGTTTGCTAAGCAGCCATTCCCAGGCTGGAGGCTGAAAGGCAGTGGAGATAAAAGTCCCCACCAGTTGCCTCCCGTCCTTCCACTTCACTGCCCAAGAACCCCCTGCATCTTAGGAGTGGATGGCACCATATGTCCAGTTCTTCTATAATGAAAAAGAAGTGAGAGGAGACAGGCTTCCCAAATTCTTTGCCTGAGGACCTAGAGTTTGGAGCTAGATCTCTGCTCTGTCCTCTAAGGAAAGGACCAAGGTCTCAGCTGCAGGCTGGCCCCAGCAGCTCCGAGCATCCGCCCTGTCACTCCCTGCCCACTCACACCCCTCCCCACCCAAACCAAAGGATGACCTTAGGGGTCCTGAGCAGTTTTCCCAAGTGCTCCTGGAAGTAAGCAGGTTGACTGCCTGGGCACCATCTCCTCCACCAGCACAAGGGCCCACCTGGAAAGCCAGACTCTAAGCAAAGTGAGGTGCCAGGGTGTCAAGAGGAGGGTCATGATCCCTCTCCTCAAGCAGGGTCAGAGATCCACCCTTAGAATATTCCAGAAGAAGCCCCAGACTGGTGGCCAGGATACCACAATTCTAGTCCTTCTCTACCCATTACCATCGACCTGACCTTGAGCCAGTTTCCTCATCCATAAAATGGGGGTGTCAGGACCATGGCATAGGGTTGTTTTCAGGATTGAATGAAATCAAGTATGTTGCTGACCTTCAAAAAATGGAGAGTGCTGTGCAAATGAAGATCTTAGTATTCCGAGTCACTGCTGCTCAAGGAAGACAAGTGAGGTCAGGGAAGCAGATGGAGACCAAGTCTGACCATGAGGGCAAGAAATTACGAGTGAAATTGTCCCACTGATTGGAACTCAGACCCAGGAGGCATGTTGCAGAGTGAATGGGCAGCTCTGGGACTGCCTGGCCAGTCAGCTGCCTCTGCTCCATCCGTCCCCTCCCTGCCCAGACACTCTGACAGATGGACGCAGGAATTGCTTCCTAGTCCAGCCAGTGAAGTGGATGCAGTGAATAGTTTATGGTTTACCCCCAAGCCAGTAAATCCAAACTTCTCTGCATCGTGTCGTGCCTGGAACACATTAAATCTGGCATAAGACGGGACATAAAACATATCAGTGTTTAGCTGATTTGTTAATTTGGCTGTCAGTGGAAATCAGATGTTGAGATTCACTGCGGTACAAAGTAGCAATTGGTGCCTCTGTCAGGAGTACCGGTCTACACCGCGATTTGGAAGCCTTGCCCCAGCACCGTGGTCGTTTTGGGGATATGACGGCCCTGAGACATGCTGACAGCTCTGTGGTCCAGCTGTGGGTAAGGTCTGTCTCCCCATCCCCACAGCTGTCCTCACACGTACAGCCCTGATTCTGCAAGGTGCGCTCGGGAGTGGGTCAGGGCTGTGACCGAGGTGGGATTCCTGAAAATAAAGCACAGACTCCATTGAAATGGGGCCTTCCCATGGATCTTTTTTCTCCCCTCTTAAAATGGGTGCAATCCTTGCTCTGTCTGCCCCCGGATTGATGGTGAGACAGTGGACAGGAAGAGTTTCGTGAACAGAAACATCGAGCAAATTGGTGTCCTTAGAATGTAAGCTTCAGCCTAGGAAATGGAAAAAGACGGATTGACTTGCTCATGCTTCTTTGAGGGTAACTTTACTTCCTTTTTTCTGAATGTAAAAGTTATATATGCCTATAATAGAGCACATAAATTCAGAAAGGTATAAAAAAGAAAACTCAAAGCATTCATAATCCTCCTGCTCAGAGGCAACTTTGGTTACCGATTTGACACATTCCTTCTCGTTCTTCTTTCTGTGTCTATAAATGGGGTTTGCTGTGCTGTTCCAATGATCTTAGATAGAGAGATGTGTTGTTTGTTCATTTGGTTGGTTTCTGTAGTTAAATTATGAAAATTTTCTATGTTAGTGAAAGTTCCTCAAAAACATCTCCATGTGATACAGGTGTGCCAGATTTTATTACCATTTCCTTGTCATTGGCCTTCTTGTTTCTTTGTTTTCACTTTCATGGGATTATAATCCACTCTGAGTCTTTTGGGATCTAAATATCTGATCGTTCTATATTTCCCCAAGGACGTTTCTGAGAAGTGGAACTTTGAAGTCTCAGAGTCCAGATAGAATTTTTAAGTTTCTTAAAACATATTGCCAAACTTTTCTAGAAAAGTTCTATCAGTTCACATTCTCATCAGCAGTATGTGAAAGTCTTTAACTCACTATGTCTTTGCTAGGACTGAGTATTATTTTAAAATCGTGGCTAATTTGATGCAGCCCAATTTTTAAAAATCTAACCTCATTTGACTTGTGTGTTTCAGAGATAGCACTATTAAAAATGGCCGGATGAACATCCCATTGTATTGACTATACAGGTGTTTATGAAGATGTTGTCAATTAGAGCACTTATGAAAATTCACAAAACAATTTCTCTTGGAGCTCAATGTCAGGAAAAGCATTCATTTTCCTATGCACACTTTGATCCTTACAATTGAATCTGTGTCCCTTTCTGCTTTGGCTGCTAAGAAGCATAGAAAGGTACCTTAACCTTAATCTTATCATGCAGAAATCTTATGGCACGTGTGCACTAAAATATTAGCCTTACATCACTCTGATTTCTTCATTTGTATGTCAGTATTACATGCAATTGCAGGTCACCTCAAATCCTTTTTTGAACAACATAGAAAACAGATAAGTTTTTCATCTATTGTCTTCAAAGACTTGAGCTTATTTATTCCCTTAAGAGAAGTAGTTTTGCCATCAGTAAAGTGGACTTTTTAAGAAGATCCAAGGCAAAACTTATCACAGTGGTGACAGACACAGTGGCGCCCACATCCCCTGACTCTTCTCAGTGGTTGTGACTGGTGGTCCTCACTTCCGTTTCCTCCCTGAGACTTAGCTCAGATTGGTGCTCCCGGAGGTCTCCAGCTGAGAGTCTTAGTAAAATTCAAATGTGCTGAACTAGGTCACCGCCCACCAAGCCTATCCCTTCCCATTCCCACCCTCTTCCCGTCCACCATCGGCAGGAGGCTTGGGAGGTTCAACATGAGCGTTGCAAGAAGTAGGCTGCTTAGCCCAAAGGTGTTCTGTGCACAAGCACCTTCTCAAGCGGCTTTGCTTAGCGCAGTCTACTTTCGACATGAGACATCCCAGGCCAGCAGATCTGGCCTGGTCAATGCCTTGGATGGTTCCCAGTCATCAACATTGGTGGTGCCAGCCCTTGGCCTGGATTCTGCAGTAGGCAAGGGAGGCTGCTTCTGCCTGCAGTTGGCAGTGCTCAAGGGAGGTCCAGAAATGGCTCTGCTGCTGCTGCTCCTCGTTCAGGGATCAGACTGCACAGCTGCCTGGACCCTGTGGTCTGAGCCAGCATCCTCCCCACCTGGCCCCTGCCTGCTCCTCTTTGGCATGTCAAGCACTCAACAGAGAGCCACAAGGGGAAACCAGAACAGAGGCAGCCCCCTCTGAAGCCAAGGCCCACAGCCATCCAACAAGAGGCAGGTGTGAGCTGAGGGGAGGCGGGAGGAGGCTCTCGTCTGCCCAGAAGAGCTCAGCTGCCAAGGCAGGCCAGTGGCTGCCGGGCAAGCTCAGAACAGAGCTGCCTTCCCATCCCCCTTAGTGGGGAGACTGAGTCCCAGGTGGAGGAGTGGAGAGGAAAATGTTACAGGCCAGCCTCTCTGGCTACTTTCCCAAACTCTACTTAATCCTTAGAATTACCCTGCAAAAAAAAGATATTCTCCCCATTTTACAGACGGGGAAACTAAGGCTTAGAGATCAAATGCATCCAAGGTCATGCATCTATTAATATATAGTAAGTGGCTGCACTGAGCTTGAACCGGGTTAGCCAACTCCAAAGCCTTCACTCCCTCCACTCACTGTGCCCAAAGGGAGGCTGTCCCCATGGGAAGAAACCCTGTGAGTCATCTCCAGCACATCATTTGCCACAGGAGGGAGCAGGGCCAAAGCAGTGACGTGGCTGCCTGCCGCTCCCCAGGCGCCATGACAAAGCCACACGAGGGAGGCTGATTCCACAAACTGGCGTGAGTAAAGAGGCTTGTCTTGTTCCCACAGACCTGGGAATTTAACTCCAGGCCTCCTTCCTGCAGAGGTGCAGGCTTTGCACTGAGCCAGGCAGGTCCTTGGGGCAGGGTGGAGCAGGGAGGGAAGAAGGCATCTCTCCATCTTCAGACCCGTCTTGGCTTCACTAAGAAATCCACAACATTTGAACGGTTGCGGTGAGTGCAGGGTAAGAAAGGCCTCTGGGGCTGGATGGCCAGGCCCGTGGCACAAGTCCTAGCCCTGTCGGGACTTTGACCTGCTCCCAGAGCCTCAAGGTGGCCAGTCTTGACAGGGAGCTGGTGGGGGGCAGCAGGGTTGGGGCCGTGGAGGAATCCACCCTCGATGGGGGAGCCGTGTGAACGGGGACCAGAGCCCCCGGGTCGCCAAGGCTCTTCCTCCTCCACACCTCCCCCTTCTGCAGCCAGCAGGCACATCTGCACGTAGGCGCCTGTGCTGTCACCTCCTGGAGGCCTGTATTCCCAGAACACTCCCTCAGCTCAGGGCCATCTCAGACATGCTGCCCTGAGCCACCAGCAGAGTCCTCCGGGCACTCCCCGTGCTCCCCGTTGCCGCCCTGCCTCCTGAGCCTCCCTGACACCACAGCAGCTGCCCTGCCAGGCCCTGGAGGCCCTGCAAGAGAAATGAGCGCGGGTGTCTAACTCACCTGCCTGCTCCTCTCCTCTGCCTTTGCAGATAAATGTCCCCCACTGCCCAGCTGCTCAAGCCTTGTGTCATCTTGGACTTCTACCCCCATCATCCCATGGCCCTATCCTGACAATCCCACCTTCAAAATACTCCTCATCAGCCCCCTCCTCTCCACCCCACAGCCCTGTCCAGACCCCGGCCTCCCTGGACTCCTGCCATGGCCCCTTGACCACCAGCATCTCCGCCCCTCCTTCCTCACTCCCCTCAAAGATGTGGTCCAAGCCCTGTCTCCTGCTCTGGTCCTGTCCTTTTGGAAAGTATTTTAGATGCCCTTTGTCCCCTGTGGTCTTACAGTCCACAGTGCTCCCTCTCATTTATTCCTGGGGCTTCTTAAACAGCCTTTTCCAGCCTGGTAGGTCTAGCATAGCAAATAAGAGCACAGGCTTCAAAGTCAGGCAGACCTGTTAAAAGCCAATGCTCTATGACCCTGGGAATGATTTTACAACTCCCTGGACCCCAGTTTCCTTCCTAGTAAAACAGGTAATAACTGCTTCATATAGCTGCTGTGCAGTCTAAGTAAGATAACGTATATAAAGCCCACAGTTGGAACTCTTTGGTATGTCATTCAAGGCTTTTATGAATTGGTTCCTGCTTGTATTTCCAGCTTGGTTCCCCTCCTATCCCCAGCCTCACCCCAGCTCATACTGTGGTCACACAGACAGCTCTGCTATGCCCTGAGGGCACCATCCCCTTTCCCTGGAGCTGCCCTGTCTTTTCTCCTTGTTTGATGAACTCCTGCCCATTCTTTGAGCACAAATCAAGTGTCGTCTCTCTCCTAGAGCCTTGCTTTGCTAGACCTTCCTTCTCTCTGGGCCTGTCATTCAGTAGCAAATGCTCCAGAGCACACTGGCTTGATACAACCACCATTTTATTATATTTTACAGTTTCGTGGGGCAAGAATTCAGGCAGGCAATTTTTTTGTACCGCATGGCATTGACAGAGGTCACACAGTGGTATTCATCTGGCAGATCAACTGGTGTGGTGGGGCCAGGCTGGCTTTGCTGGCAGGTCTGCTGCCTTGGCAAAGATGGCAGGAGGGCTGGGCTGGGCTGGGACTGTCACCAGAGTGTCCACACTTGACCTCTCTAGCATGGTAGGCTTGGGGTAGTCAGGCTTCTTACATCCATGCTGCAAGCTCTAAGGCCGAACATATCCATGAGCAGAGTGGTAGCTGCATAGCCTTTTATGATCTATCCTCAAAAGCCACACGATGGCCTGCATCACAGTCTATTAAGCTAAGTAGTCACAAGCCAGCCCGGACTCAAGTGGAGGAGACAGAGACCCCATTTCTCAATGGTCCTCTTAACAGAATTTTTAAAGGATGTGCAGATACGTTTTAAAACAGCCAAAAGCATGCTCATTTTAGCACTTAACATATTATTATTATTTGGCCATATATCTTCCCCAACATACAGGGTGGGCTCAAGATTATGAACCATGTTTTCTTCATCACCCACCATTTATTAAACACCTAGTGTGTACCAGGCACTGACACTTACATGTAGTTTTTCTAAACCTCGAAACAACCCTGCGAGAGAGATGCAGAGGCTCTAGGCAATTGAGTCCTTTGTACAAGACCAAGTGTGGGAGTCAGGATTCAGATCTGGTCCATCTGTCTCCGAAACCAATCTTCTTTTCTTAGCCGTTAGCATCTGCGCAATAAATTGAAAAGATCAGTGGAAATTCAGGACGGCGTGCAATTTAAAAACTTCACATCAGGCCCATTTAAAGTGCATCTTCCTTATACTTCCAGGGGTTCCATGGCAAAAGCACGTTCCTCTCTGGACCCTTCCAGAACTGAGAGAGGATGCGCGTGCCTGTGCCCCTGCAACTTGGCCAGTCAGCCCAAGACCTGTGACCATGAATGGTCCCCACAATGTCCTCAGAAACTGTCCCATCAAGTCTCATCTGTTTTCTCACCTGTTTTCTCTAAACAAAATTGTAGATTGTGTTCGGTAACGCTTCACTCTCCAGCATACAGTACCGGGCGGAAATCCCCTGGGTGTTTGAGAAAGACTCATGAAAGTGGAAATGGAGCCCCGTGTGCCTGGGGACCTGCTGGGCCCGAAGCAGCCTTCTGTGCGACGTGCTTCATAGTTAATAGCAGCATCAAGGGCCAAGAGGAGTCTCTCTGAGCCGGGAGTCTCCCTATGGGTTTCCAAGTTGTCATCCACGTTTATCACCATTACAAGGCCCTCCCCCCAACCGCTGCCTCCTACACGTGGGAACTCATCTCCTCTGTTCCCTGTTGTTGGCCGAGACCCTGACCCACAGGGTGGGAGAAGGGGCCCTTAGTGCTTGCCCAGTCCAACCCCAGCATCGCACAGATAAGCAGACAGAGGCCGGAAAAGGCAAACACCAGGTCCAAGGTCGCACTGCCAGTTGCAGCAGCGTCAGGTTAGATCCGAGGTCTCCTCGCTGCCGGGCCAGTGCATTCCAGCTGTGTCCGCTGCCTCACACACCAGCATATTCCACCGGAAACCAAAGAGAAGGGGGATTTCAAAGAAGAAGAACAAGAAAAAGAGCCTGAACTCCTCAAAGGGCCTCAGAGACAGGCTTCTCGCAGGAGGCTGTGCTGATTTCTTCCTGTCCTGCAATCTTAATTAGGGCTTATTTTCAAGGCCAGCACAATCAGTCATCTTCTTTTTTTAATTGTGGTAAAACGCATGTAAAATTTACTGTCTTCAAAATTTCTAAGTGTACAGTTCAGTAGTGTTTAAGTATATTCAACATTTTTTGTACAACCAATTTCCAGAACTTTTTCATCTTCCCAAACAGAAACTCCATACCCATTGAATAACTCTCCACCCTCTCCTCTCTCCTGCTCCTATAACCACCATTCTACTTTCTGTCTCCGTGAATTTGACTACACTAGGTGCCTCATATGAGTGGAATCAAATATTTGTCTTTTGGTAATTGGCTTATTTCACTTAGCATGATGTCTTCATGGTTCATCCATGTTAGAGCATGTGTCAGAATTTCTTTCCTTTTTAAGACTAAATAATATTCCACGGCAGGTACATATAACGTTCTGTTTATCCACTCTTCCATCAGTGGGCATTTGGTTTGCTTCCACCTTTTGGCTATTGTGAATAATGCTGCTGTGAATGTGGGTGTGCAAATATCTCTGCAAGACTCTGCTTTCAGTTTTCCTGGATATTTACTCAGAAGTGGAACTGCTGGATCATAAAGCAATGCTAGTTTTAACTTTTTGAGGAATCACTATACGGTTTTCCATGGCAGCTACACCATTTTACATTCCCACCAACCAAGCACAAGGGTTCCAATTTCTCCACATACTCACTAACATTACTTTCTATTTTTTTGCTAATAAGCAACCCAAATCAGTTATCTTGTATGTTTCAGTCATGTTTATTCAAGGAACCAAGTGAAAGATAATACGCACAAAAAGAGGCTGCTACATAGCAGGTACTCATTGCATATCATTTATTGTTGTTGTTGTTGTTGTTGTTGATCTTTCCTGCCGGCCTGTCATCCAGTTTTCCTTCTTCATTTGGCTTCTCTCAATTTTGTGGTTCTGAGAGCTTTAGATCCTAACATGGGAGTCTTCGAAAAGAACTAAAAACTGGAAAATGCAAGCAGATTCTTGACTTCTAGTCAAAGCAAGAGACCTTGATCTTTTCATAGGAGACTCTACACCCTTTCCAGATTTCTTTGCCTGGACTATTCCGATCAAACTGAACAACACCGAAGCCGTCACAGTTCCTCCAGGGAAACCTGCTTCCCCTTGGGCCTGGCTGGAAGTACGGCCCATCCACTGCACACTGCTGGCTTGAGGTCTGCTCCCAGCTTGCGCCTGGATGGGAAGCACTTTCTGACTGTCTCTAGTCTCTCATTACATGCTGTGAATCGGCCACCACTCTCTCCTCCGTGGGTGGTGGCTCTCAGCAGCTGGGGCAGCTGCAGATTCACGAGCCGCCCAGCCAGTGCTCCGTTGCAGGTACGAGTGTGCAGCTGTTGTCCTGAATGGAGTTGGCGGCACTGAGTGAGGTCTCTGGGCACAGAGAAGGCCACATTCACTGCTAAGAGCCTCTTGCACAATTTGCTTTTTATATGGACAAATCCTAGCTTTGTACACACGTAGTCATGGCAGTTGAGGCCACATGGAAGCATTTCTTCAATGACATGCTTTTTCTCTGAAATATCAATTTTAAATTATAAATAAAGCATACATTCTTCTTCTGAATCCATTACCCAAAATTGTTTACTAAAGAGCATTATTCACTGAGTCCACAAACTTTTATTGAGATCCCAGGTGTCACCTGCCAGGCGTTGTTCTAGGCACCAGTGACAACACACACTACGCTGCCCATCCCTACCTGCTAGTCAGGGAGAAGGACCAGCCACAGAACTAGCAAGGGAAGTGTGTGTTGCCCAGCTAGAAGTGGCAAGAGAAACAACACAGCAAGGGTGATACGGAGTGTCTGTGACTTGGGGTGGGGGACAGGGGAGAGATTTTAGATAAAGTCACCCAGAAAGGAAGGTAACGTTTCAGTAAAAACAAGGAGGTGAGAGAATAAGCCTCTTTTGGGTTCAGTGAGATCGTGTATAAATATCAGAGGGTTAACAATAAAATCTTAATCATTTGTTAGTAGTAGGTGGTTTACAAAGTACTTCTCCATAATCCTCTCCTTTGCTCCCAACAACCGGCCCATGGGGACAAACTCTGAACTCTGATATTTAGGTTCCTTCTTGCTCCCCTGTGCCTGGAGCTTGTCTTACTACCTAGCAGGTGTGCCAATCCTCTAAAAATATCCCTGCCAGCCCTTTGAGAGACTAGAATCCTACTCCGGAATCCCAGCCGGCCTCACCGCCAGCCGCCAGCCACCACCCTCCACGGGTGCCTGAGACGCCTGCATGCTCCCCTGGGCCCTGCCTCCAGCCTGCGTCCGTGTTCTCCGTGGTGCTCCGCTGGCTTGTCGTCCACAGGCCTCCCTCTTGCTTATTCCTGGGGCTTCTAAAATGGCCTTTTCCACTCTGGTGGGGCTCACGTATTGATTAAGAACACGGGCTTTCGAGTCAGGCAGACATAATATCCTAGCTCTGCCAATGCTCTGTGACCTTAGGAATGAGTTTACAAATCCTTGCATCCCAGTTTCTTCTCAGTAAAAGAAGATAATAACTACTTCATAGAGTTGCTGCAAGATCTAAATAAAATAAGGCATAATAAGAAGCCTTTAGTGCAGGACCTAGAGCATCACAAGCGCTTGAAAGATGGTGAGGGTGGCAGTTGCTATGTCAGCTGATTGATATCAGCGGCAGCACCCAGTGGCTGTCTGGTCTCTCTAGCACATAGCCGGCCCTCGCCCCCACGGCTCGCAGGGATCCGGTGCAGACAGGATGGCCTCCTGTCTAGCTCCCATACGCCTAGTCCACCTGGCTCCCTTAACCGGAGGTGCCTCGAGGGGCCACTACCCGTGACCGAGTGCTCCTGTCTTTTCTCCTGCAGGCTGAATGATCCCTCCTCATCTTTGCGCTCCCATTTCAAGCCACTTTCCCTGCCACGTAATTCAAACCCTGGTCCCTGCAGTAGTCTCGGTCCCTGCTATAATTTGTTTGTGATTAGTATTAATTCTCCGAGGCACAATTGGAATTGCTCGTTGTTTACTGAACAAACAAGAGGAGAAAATGACATGTTTTATGGGGAGCTGTGGTGCAAAGTGGTTAAATGTCACCACTTTTCAGGGAGATTAATGGCAAAACACACACAGAGGTCATTTATAATATTAAAAGTAAAATTATTGGTGTGTCTTTTTAGCAGAGCAATGAAGATAAATGTCGAATAGGGAAACCTTAGGAAAAGGACCATGCGATGAAATAAAAGGGCTGTGGAGGCTACAAAGGAATCAGAAAATTTTGAATTCCTTTGGAGAGCTCGACCGCAACAATGAAACACATTCTGCCTTCCTGCGGGTGGCCTACAGGAATCTCTGTGGTTCTCAGTAAATGTCTGTGGAGACTGACTTTGTCAGAAGAATTGAAATTTTGAAACAAGCCCTCAGTGGCTCAGTTGTGTCAGTGGGCAGCCCCGGTCCCACCCTAGCACCATCCTTCACGTGGCCTTCAGCTCAGGCCACCAGCTAGTCCTGCCAGAGTCACCTCCAACGTGTCCCTCACGCCCACCCACTTCCCTCCATCTCCACGTCTCCAGCCTCATCCAAGCTGCCCTGTCACGTGGTTGGTCAGTTACGGCAGCAGCCTGCCAGCCAGTTTGCCCACCTCCCTCGCCCTGTCCAGTCTATTCTTCCTGCATCACTAGAATGATCTTTTTAAAAGACTTAGCACATTTTTTCAATTTCTTGTCTAAGCTCCTTCAATAAGATCCATACCCCTTACCCAGCCCACAGGGGCCTGCCTGGTTGGGCCTTTGCCTCCCTCTGCAGTCCCCCTGGTGACCCTCTGGGACCCTCAGGGACCCTCCTGAGCTCTGCTGGCCTTTGCTCTGCTTCTGGACCACGAGGGTTCTCCCACCCCTGGCCCTGCACTTTCTGCTCCTCCACAGGCTGCTGACATGGCTGACTCTCTCTCACCCTTCAGTATCCACTCAAATGTCACCTCCGCAGGGAGGACACCTGTGACACACCAGATGAACTAGGTCACTCGTGTTACTCTGTCTTCACTACTCTCCCCCTGGTGCAAGGCACGGAGTAGAAGTTCTGAAAATAGCTGTTCAATAAACCCAAGACCGAAAGGGATAGAGAAGGTGGGTGGAATTCTGCTGTATAACCCAATAGCAGGGTGCAAGGAAATGCCACCTCACCACATTCTTCTACTTAAACTTAGTGATCTACTTTGTCCTCCTTTAACTACATTCATTAGCACTTGATGTGTGCCAGGTGCTCTTCAGGAGATAAAGTAAGTGAAACAGACTCCCTGCCTCAAGGAATTTAGAATTTAGTGGGAGAAGCTGGCAAGGCAGATACCGATGTCTGATAAAGTGAGGTGAGTGCACAGTGAAAGGCATGTAGCCATTTCCAGGGCACCCCAGAGGGAGACACAGGTCTGTCTTCAAGGGAGAAGAGCAGGCAATTGGGGAAAGTGGCATCTGAGTTAGGAGGAATTGTTCAAATGGAGAAGATGATTCTAGACAAGGGAACCACGTTGTACAAAGGTGTAAGAAACTGCAAGTCATGGCGTTTAGCTAAAGATGCAAAGGGACACGGTGAAGCCGGGAAGTGGCTGTGCTGAGCAGGCCAAGCCCGCATTCGGATTGCACGCTGTGCAAACCAGCAGACGTTTATGGAACCAGGTTCAGAAAGCCAGCTCTGATGAGGAGGTGACGCCAGAGACAGATACTGCTGAGAAGCCACCATTGCAGATATTATTTTTAATAACTACTCTTGGGCTTGTGTCTCTTACTGTTTTGCTGAAAGGGTCTGACCCTGTTGAGCCTCACCTCCACTGTGTGATGTGAGGGATGCCCAGAGGTTCTGTCTGTCCCAAGATCTGGCCTGTCTAACCCCACGCTGGCCCCTTCCCACCCAGCCTCCACGGCTGATTCTCCCAAAGTCCTCAGGACAGTCTCTGAATTAGCTCCCGATAAGAATCCACATATTGTTTTACATATACATGATTTCATTTGATCCTCGCAAAAAACCATAAGTTAGATAGCATCCCCAATTTACAGCAGAGAAAGCGTGAACTGTGTCAGCTTCACCCCGCTAGCTAGTAGAAGAGGAGGCTGGAACCTAGTATTACTTCCTCTGCACCGAGGGGCCTCATCAACACAAACTGAGCAGAGTTGGGCCTGCTAGAATAATCCAGGAGTGGAACCCGGGTGTGGACAGAGCTCTGAGGATCCTGGACCAATGAGGGAATTAGCATGGGGGGGCCGCCCTGGAGGGCTTGGGGTTCCTCTGCGAGGACAAGGAACTTTGGTTCCGTTTCTTGAGCACTAGAGGTTCTCAGACTCGAGTGTACCCAAATGTCCCCAGAGAGCTCGTGGTGCCTGCTGGTTCTGGTCTGCTCTCCCAGCAGGTCTGCAGTTGGGCCCAGGACGCAGTGTGGCTACCAGGCTCCCGCGTGGTTCTGATGTAGGGGCTGTGGGCACACCATTCACACGATAGCCTGAACCCTGACACATGTGAACGGCTGGCTGGAGAGAGTGTACAGACAAGGAAACTGAGGCCCAGAGAGAAAGAGTCCTAGTGGCAAGACTGGGCCCTGAACCTATTCTCCTAGTTCCCAGATTGGTGCTTCCTTACCCAGCCTGCCAGTGGCCAACTAGAGCCAGGCCCACTCCCCGCCGATTTATATGTTCAGTAGGAACCCAAGATGCCAATTCTTTAATGAGGTTGTCCATACTGCAATTTATGAGGCCCAAAGCCTGCAGCAGGACCAGTCTCTGCCAGAGTTAATTTACACAGTCCGTGGGCCTTCCAACACCCCCATTAGTGTCAGCAAGGGAGCTGCAGCTGTCAACTCGTGGACTTGCCGACATTCTCATCCTGTCACCATCCATGTTCATGTCTCTGGGCTGGTTTAGCCTGGAGCACCTGATTCTCCTGGTCAGAGCCTGGCCCTGTCCCCTGGACTCCAGCCCCAACCCAGGGCCTGACCCGAGTCCTCTGGACGCCAATCTCCTCCACACTCCGCCTCCCCTTGGCTTCAGTCTAAGAGCAGGACCCCTTTTCACTGAAGCAGCTCTCAGTTTTTCGCCCTGTAATGAATGTCATCAGTTAGGCAAGAGCAAGCAGGTGGGAGGTGGCCAGAAAGCTAGTACAAATGTGCCTTTTTTTAATGCTGCATAAATCACCTTAATTAAAAATTAATTAAGTGCCCTAAAATTTGACATTGGTTTAAAAAAGAAATTTGAGTTAGGAAAGTTAATGTAGGTTTTGTAGCATCAAATCTCTAAGACACGACTGAAGGAGGGGAGGTGTGTGGGTTTCTGTTTGGAATGCATAATTAGAGAAAAGAGACCGTTCTCAGTGGGTGAACCCAGTAAGTCACCCATGGTGTAGAACAGCAATTCGCACAACCTGACCCAGGCCACATGTGTCTCTGATGCAGATCTGAGCTCATCTCTCCTGCATCCAGAGAGGAGATAAATGGGCAAACAAATGTGGCGTGCGATGTTCCATGATGCACATGACAGGTGACTGAGACAGGAATTGCCAATGTGAGGCAGCTTGTTGGGTGAGTAACTCAGGGAATATGCACAGGAGGGCAGAAGGCTTCGGGAGAGAAGCATTAATAAAGGTGGCACTGACTATGTCCTGCAACCCTACAAACGTGTAGGCATCAACAACTACCGCCCAGAACCCCAGAATCAGGACAACAGAGGTGGAAGGGGTCTTGGAGACAGGGTTTGAGGTCAGCACCTGACTGCCCCAGAGGGCAGTGGAGTCCATACAGGTGAAGGACCCACCCGGGTGCACAGCTATCTCAGCCACAGACCGCCCACCTCCAAGGACGTGCTACCCAACCATATGCCCCTGAGAATCGCCCAGGGAACTGTTAAAAAACCACCAATGCCAAGGGTCTCTCCTCCAGATACTGATTTCATTGGTCCGAGTGGAGCCTGAACATACACAGTGCTTCTCACTTCCCACGTGACCCTTGGAGCAGTCAAGGCGCTGCTCCTGGAAGACAATTTAACCTGAGTTGTGGGAGAGGAACTCGACCTAAGATAATCTGACAGGGTCTTGGGCCCTTGCCTGTGGTTTACCAGCTGTGAGACCACAGGAAAAGCACCCAATAATTAACTGGCTGCATTCTGTAGTGTTTCACTGTTGAAAAAGCATTTCTCTGTACATTTTTAGGTTCTCAAATTCTCAGTCTTCTGATTAGTCAAATGGGAACAGTAATCACTGTTCTGCCAGTTCTTTATGAGATTCAAACAAAGAAGGATGAAGAGAACACATTGTAAGCTGTTGAAATGCTATACAAAGACAAGGATTGATGGCAATTGACTACCCCCAGCGACTTACATCATTAGTCCGAGAGAAACTACTATTTCAAAAGCTAATAAGTAAATTCCCATAGAGAAGACCCTTACTAATGAAAGATCCACAAGCACCAACTCTTCCCAGAGTGGCGTGATCTCAGATCTCCCTTACCTTCCTTGATTAGGGCACTTGGGTGTTTCAACAGTTACCAGGAATCACCAATACCCACAGGAAAGGCATCAGAAGTATCAGCAGGAAACAGGATTCGGCTCTCATGTCAAGCCCCTGTCCCTTCCTCACTGCTCTGGGGACAGCCTATGACCATCCGGGGCCTCAGGGTACCCCACTCCATAGGCCAGATGATCATTTTATAGCCACAGAGAGGTTGCTCTTTAAGAAACTCAGGCCCTTGATTAAAACCATTCACCAAGGGTACTTTTCTCCTTGGAATTTATGGGCCCCATAAAAACAGAACTTGAGAAGACAGAGCGGTTGTTTTTGGTTGTGCCTCATTAGTTTTGAGTTTGGGCTGGCAGCAGAGATCAGAATACCAGGCATCCATCTAATCGACTCTCTCGTAAGCATAAAGCTCCCTGTGGGATGGAGGAGGCTGTGCCGGGGAGCCTGGGAGTCTCCCGCTGGGGAGATGGGAGGAGTTGGTAGACACAGAGCTGAAGGAGTGGCTTCTCTGGGCCATGCTGTGCTTCAGAGAAGGCTGGGGGCTAAAATCCAGGGAACCCAAGTGGAAGCAGCACTGCCCCCCATTCCTGAACCCCCTCCTTTGTCAAGGTTTCCAGGTGAAGGGCAGGGATGCCAACTTCCTGCCCTTCCATACCCACCGTCACCACTCCTGAGGACACCTGTCTCTAGGATGACCCCAACAGACAGACACAGCACAAAGGATGGAGAACAAGGGGTCCGAAAATATGGGTTCCCACCAATCCCTCAGCAAGCCACGTAGCCACTCTGAGCCTTGGTATTCTCAACTATAAAATGGGTAGAATGATGCCTTCCTCGGCTAATACACAGGATCAATTCAATTCCCAAATATTGAGATGGGGGAATCTATGTATCAGGCACTGTTGTAGGCTCTTAAAGGTTAAGACTTGATACTTACAGTTCAAGTCACTTATTTCAATTCACTTACATCTGTGTGAGAAAGGCAGGCATACAAACAGCTAGGAATAATATCAATAAGGCAGAATGCCTGCCACATTACATGCAAGAAGTAATGTCTCCAAGTGAAAGGACCATTCGTGAAGGGAGAGAACCCATGACAATGGCACAGGTGAAGGGGTAAGATCTAGACACCCAGTGCTGAAAGGGGAGGAGTTGGTGGGAGGCACCCCCAGAGGAGAGGGCAACCCAAAGACCAAAGGGTGACCTGCATGTTACCTGCCGATCCCACATGGAGCAAACTCTTTAGGCATTGATAAAAAAGAAGAAATCACCATGGAAAATATGCATAGGTTTGGATTACATAAAATTTTAAAATGTTTATGTAAATACATTATAAACAGAATGAAAATACGCATAAAACACTGGAGGAAATTGTCAAACATGTAACAAATAGTTTCACATGCTTATTAATGACTTCATACAACTCAGTATGGAAACATGAAGAACCTAACAGATGAATTGGCATGAGGAAGTGGGCAATTCCCTAAAAACCAAAGTTGAAAAAAAATGCTGGTAACATAAAAAAAAAAAAAATTTAAAAATTCAACCTCTCTGACTATCAAAGAAATCCAAAATAAAACAGCAGGGAGATACCTTTAGTTAAAAATTATGATAATACTCAGGGCTGGCCAGGATGCAGCACGAGGGACGTGCATGTACGAACACAGCTGGTGAAGAGCATAAATTGGATTAACTTCTAGAAAGCAATTTGGCAATACGTATCAAACGCCTTTAAAATGTTTATACCTTTTTATTCGGTAATTCCACTTCTGGGAATCTATCCTATGAAAATAATCTGAAATGCAGGCAAAGGTTTATGCTCAAAGATATTCTTCAAAGCGTTATTATAAAAAGGAATAGCAGTCCAATCATTGAATAATGTTTAAATAAATGATGGAACATATCACACAGTATTGCAGCCATTAAAAAGTCTTTTTATGGGTACTTTTTAAAGCCCTTGGAAAAGCTTGTGATACAGCCTTAATTATTTGAAGGCCTATATTCATATGACACAACTATACACACTTTTACAGCATAGGCGGAAAAACTAAACTAAAAAGAAATTTACCAAGATGTTGAAAATGGTGGCCCCTGGGTGATAGGGTTCTGGGAGTTATTTTTGTTTCTTTTTACCCCGCTTTTGAACTTTAGACAATTGACTTATATTTTTAGAATGAAGGAAAGTAAAAAGAGCTGTAAGGTCTATTTGGGGAATGACAAGTAATTGGTGTAACCCTCTTGGGTTCACGAAGACGCGCCATGGGACAGAAGGTGTGACTGAAACACCACATAGCTTAGATTTGCTGGGTAGGTCGCATTTGCTCACGTTTTTTTGGTTGGGCTGGGGGTGAGGGTGACAAGGTCCTAACTGTATTTAATGATCTCCTATGATTAGGCATAAGAAGAAATGTTTTGGAAAGGAAGTCACCGAGCAAATGTGAAGAATTTTTCTTATTATCCCAAGTCCCTGTGCCCTGAAAGAGGGCAGAGAAAACAGGCAATGTCACTGGGTTTCCCCATTTCTTCCTACTGAGTGGAAATGACAGAGCCACCCTGTCCTGGTTGTCACAAGTTTAGTGAGCAGGGAGATGCAGGCCCTGGTCTGCTCTTGGTCCCTGGGACACAGCCTGCAGTCACCACCCCTCACCCCCACCCCTGCAAAGCACCCCTAGTCAGTATCCCGGCAAGGGCATCTCCTCCCCGCCCCCCGCCCCCCTCTACGCTGTTGGGGAGATGGCACCTTCCGCTGGGCCAGCACCAGTTTGTCAGGACAATATTTTACTTCCCAGCTTCCAAAAACACATGAATGAAAGTGGAGAATTGATGCACAGCATTAAGGCTGCAAAGTGAATTTGACATTTTGCCTTTTAAAATGAGCATTGTATCTCTTTCCACCATTTCTTCATTTTGACCATGTGTTTGTCTCAATCCTTCCATATACTCAGGGCATTGGTTCCAGACCCTGCCCCTCAGGGTATACCAAAATCCGCACATGCTCAAGTCCTGCAGTCTACCCTGCAGACCCCACGTGTACGAAAAATCGGCCCTCCATGTACACGGACTCTGCAGCCCCTCAATGCTGTTCTCAATCTGCCTTCAGTTAAAAAAAAATCTGCGTATAAGTGGACCCGTGAGGTTCAAGCCCGCGGTGTTCAAGGGTCAACTGTATTTAGAATTGGGGGAGGTGGGGGGAGGGTGAGTTCTCAATCCACAAGTTATTTGGGGGAAACCTTGTCTTGGGCACAGAGACAGATGGAAGTGACGTTTTTCACTCTCTGTGAGAAAAGAAGGGGTAGAGGTGACTAGTCCAGAAAACCACAAAGACCTACTCATGAAAACAAGTTACAGAACTAAAGCTCTGCTGGGCTTCAGGTGACCCGAGCCTCAGCTGGCTTAGTGTGTGAGCTCAGTGGGGGTTGGGTTTAGAAGGTGCATGCGTTTGCCGTTGCTGCCGCAACAACTGCCACACACGCAACAGCTTCAAACAACACGGATTTATTCTCTCACGGTTCTGGGGGCAGAGGTCTGCAGTAGCTGTCGTGGACTAAAGCCACGCTGTCTGGCAGGGCAGGTTCCTCCCGGGGGCTCCAGGGAGGATCCGTGTCCTCGCCTTTTCCAGCTCCTGGAGGCTGCCTGCACCCTTGGGCTAGCAACCCTTCCTCTCATTGCCCCAAACTCCTGTTTTTGTCCTCACATCCCCCACCTGTCACTTTCACTCTCCTGCCTCCCTCTTGTAGGGACGCTTGTGATCACAGTGGGCCCCCCAGGCAATCCAGGGTGATCTCTCCAGCTAAAGACCCTTAGCTTATCACAAAGCCCCTTTTACCACATGGGGCAGCATATCCACAGGACCCGGGGACATGAATGTGGCTATTTGGGGGCCCGTTAATCAGCCTACCACAGAGAGGTGACCTAACATGCAGGCTGTCCGTGAGTCCCTAGAGGCCAGGCATGGGCTAGGGCAGGAGGAGTGTTCAGAGGCTCAAACCACGTGATGGAGAAATGGGAACATGCTAGAACATGTGTTCTAGAGGCAGGTTTCATGGAACCAAGGCCAAATGATCATGGGAGGAAGCTATGAAGACTAGCACAGGCAGTGTCTGTAAGCTGGACTTGGACAGACAGTAGGATTTCCAACAGCGGAGCATGGGGTGTGCCATCACATGAATTAAAGGCTGAGGCGGGCTTTGACTTCCTCTCAGCCTGAGAGTGTTGGCACTGGGAGTGGCCGACTGAGATATGGGTATCTCACTCAAGCCTTGGGATGTGACCAGCAGGGCAGGATAATGGGATAATTCTGTCCCTGCAGCCTGCCCAGGGGCCACCCCTCAGATCAGCCGGTGCCTGGGGCCACCCAAACTGACCATGGTGTATCTGTGTGCTCTCCAGGAACAACCCCGGGCTCCAAGATGGCCCTGCAGAGCTCCTTCACTTGTTGGAATGGGACAGTCCTTCAGCTCGGGCAGGCCTGTGACTTCCACCAGGACTGTGCCCAGGGAGAAGACGAGGGCCAGCTATGCCGTGAGTAGATGGGGCCACCCCCACCCCGCCCAGCCCAGCCCATGCCCATGCCCATGCCCACACTTCTCCCCCTGTCTCCCCAGACAGGTGGGCTTGGACAGCCATTCTGATATCCAGTGACACATGTGACTCCTCTCATGGCAGAGCCATATGGTCTGCAAGAGGCAGAATGAGGATTTGTGGTCTAGAAACAGCCCCGTCCTCCATGCTCTGTGGTCGTGTAAGTCTAGAACCAAACAAGATCTTGTAAGTTGTGCTCTGGGCATTCTGAAGGCACAGGGACAATGTGCAGGATAAAGCCCAGCTCTGTGAGGTGGCATTGGAGGCCCTGTACACCCAGACTTCACCTTCCACACATCCCCAGCTCCGGCCATAGGAAGCCACCTTGCAGTTCCCTCATGCCTCCGTGGCTTCGCCCATGAGGTCTCCCCTGCCCAGAATGCCCTGTCCTTTCTCAAGTCACAGCTGTTCCTGCAAGACTCACCTCGTCGATTCTTCCAGAAAGCCTCCCTGACCACCCACTACAGTTGGTTCTTCTTTCTCTGGACCCTTCCCCCACACTAATATATCCATCCAAACATCATCACTTCCTTTAGTTTTTACCAATTGCTTTGTTTGAGATGTAACTCATATAACATAAAATTCACTCACTTACAGTGTACAATTCAGTGTTTTTAGTATAGTCATAGGGTTTTCAACCATCACACAGTCTAATTTTAGAACATTTTTATCACCCCAAAAGGGAACCCTCAGCATCTCTCCCCATTTCCCTTCAACACCCCTGCCAGGAAAAGTCAGGAAGGTCCAGGGCTCTGTTACCACCTTTGGGAGGGGTGGGGACAGGTAAGATCATTGGTCTCCCCATCTGACTCTCGGTTTCTTCATCTGTGACATTATGCCTGCTGACCCTAATGTCTGAGAAGCAAGCAGGAAGTGTTAGAGCAGCTCCTGGCACATAATAAGTGCTCAGTAAATGTTAGCCAGCCTTATTAATGTTGTTGTTGTTATCTTCATGGGGATGGTTTCCAGAATCAACATCAATGTCACAGGGAAATGCTCTTGACTACACTTGGCCTTTCCCAGGTGGTCAGAAACCTGTTAAAATATTTTCTCTGTGCAGGTGTTCACACTGCAGCTGTCCTCTAAAGAACCCCCATGAGGGTCACTAATCTCGGGCCAGGGCAGTTGACCAAATCCTGCCATGGTTGGATTTGGGGAGAAAAAGTAGGCTGCATTCAGTCAACTCATCCCAGCGAAGGGCCAGCCCCAGCTCCCCACAGCTTCCCCAGAAGGAATCTCCCGCATGGAGATTATCAGACACACCCTGTGCAACATAACTGACCTTTTTGTAGCCCTTAAATACTCCAGGAGTTGGGTGGGATGAGTGGAGGGCCTGAGGTGGAGGTGGCATTCTCTTGCCCTTCTCTCTCCAATCATGACACCCATCTGTCATTGTATCCCCTCCCCAAGCCACACCCCAACATGCCATTCCCCTTCCCCTCTCTGACAGACACCCCGCGTTTCCAGTGAAACATTGCCAAATCCAAGTGAGACATCCCAGATGCTGTGACGCATTGAAGGGAATCTTCTGCATTCCCTATGTGTCCTGACCAATGGCCTCAATGGCATGGGGCCAGGTGTCCCCACTTCACTCCCTGGATGAGTCCAT
Source organism: Lemur catta (assembly GCF_020740605.2). NCBI lineage: Eukaryota > Metazoa > Chordata > Mammalia > Primates > Lemuridae > Lemur > Lemur catta. The sequence goes on along the minus strand of NC_059131.1, from coordinate 21,386,653 downwards.
TACTCATTGGGTATTACAGGCAGATCAGCACCCCTCCATGGACTTGATAATCTCACCTGTTTTGTGGGGACACTCTTCCTACCAGGCAACACCGGTTCTTTAAAAGTTTATTTCTTTATACTAAAATAAAACATGCTGGTTGTAAAGCACTTGAAAATCTAGAAAAGTGCACAAGAGAAAATAACTATTGCCTATAATCCTCTCTCTCAGACATTCAGAGATAACCATAATATTTTGATATATTTCTTCCAGCATTTTTCCCATGACTCTATATGTTCAAGAAAATGTATAACACATATTTATCAAAAATGTTAACAGAGTTGTCACACAGGAAGGAAAAGAAGTAGTGTCGTTTGGCCCGGAGTTTATACTTGGCAGCTCCTGTAGCTGCTGCCGAGGTCACATCTCTATGACTCTACCAATTTGTCTCTCTTAGAGTGGAATCAGGTGTCATAATTGCCAAATATTGCAGGATTGATTGACCCACACACAGCCCAATCTGGCCATCCAGCCAATGAAATAACTGGCTCCCGCCCAAGAAGGGGGCTGTTAGGGCAGAGCTTCTCAAACAGTAAGGGATCAGCAGGAGAGCTGGTTGCAAATGCAGATTCTGACTCCGTAGGCTGGGGTGGGGCCTCAGATTCCACACTTACAACAGTTCCACAGTGATGTGGATACCGCTGGTCCCTGGACCACATTTTGAATGGCAAAGGGTTAGAGGACTGAACCCACTCCCATTTTGTTCAGCAAATAATTATCGAAGTCCTACAATGTGGCAAGCGCTCAGTAAGTACTTGGGGTGAATGAGCATAGAAAAGGATGATCAAAGTATGAGTTGACACCATTACACCCAACCCTGGGGGCCAATCTTTTAGCACAGCAACTGGCCTTAGCAGCAATTTCCCAAATGCAGCCTGATCCACGAAGGATCTGACCCATAACCCGAATTCCACCAGCTTCCTCAGGAGTGGCTTCTTCCTAAGCAAGCTGCTCTGATGAGTTTACAGCAGTGGAAATCCTCTCAGCACCTCTTCCTCCCTTCAAAGTTTTCATTGTCACATAAATTGCTCGTTGACCTGCCTTGCTATTTTGCCTGGCTCGTCTCCCTCTATTCAATTAGCCAAAAGAAATGGGGTTTCCAACTGCAGCTCCCCCTGGATCCTGTGCCAAGCTGGGACAAGGCTGGGCTTCCAGAGGTGGGGGGTGCTGATGGCGCTCCTCATTCTAGTGCAGGTGGAAGGCTCAGGCAAAGCGGGCAGGTACCCCAGCAGGCACTTCCAGAGAGGCAGCTTGGGACCTCTTGCTTGTCCCAGCCCATGCCCTGAAGAGCTGGTTCCCCTGCTCAGGTGTGAATGAGCATTAATAATACCACCACCACTTATGTCAGCACCACGCAAGCTGTTTGCAGAGCGTTTCCACACTCTCTGCCTTATTTTATCCCCAAACCAGCCCAGTGAAGTAGACACTCACATTATCCCATTTTACAGACGAGGAACATGAGGCTCTAAGGAAGGAAGGGACTTGCCTAAGGTCACACAGCAGGAAATGGTGAGGCCAGGACTGGAGCCCACATGTCCAGATTCCTGTGCTGTTGTGGTGCCAACATCCACAAGTCAGGCTCTGTCTTCTGTTCTCACCTCCACCTCCTGGAAGGGTGAGGAGGAAGTGACGTGCTGTCAGCCCCCAGTGCAGCCCTGGCTCCTTCTTCCTCCTGCTGGAACCTTCCATCTGGGCCTTGGTTTTTAAAGCTCACTTGTGAAGGACACTCCATGAGAAGGTCACTTCCAGCCACCCATTGATTTCTGCCAAAGAAGTGGATGTGGGATCCCTTGAGGGGGGCATAAAGAATGAAATAGAAAGTTCTCCTTAGCTTTGGGAGTTTTAATCAGAGGAACATGCGAGGCTTGGGGGGAAATGATTTCTTCAGGGGGGTATAAATGGGAAGAGATGCTCAAAGTCAGTGACAGCCTGTTTTAATTTATAATTCTGCCTCCATGTGAAATGCACAGAGAATCGAGGGGGAAATGAGTAATAATTCATGGAGGTGCTGTCACAGCCAGTCAGCCTGCTGCTGCCAAGAAGGCTGAGGGAGAGGAAGGACCTGGAGTGCAGTGGGTCCAGCTAGAGAGCATCTTTCTTCCTCCCTGGAGACACAGGCTTGTCCACAGCTAGGCCTGGAGCTTTTGGGTGCTGTTGGAATGGCCTGGAAGGGCCCACCAGTTCCTCGCCTGGGGCCATAGCTCTCTCTATCCTTCTTCTCCTGTCCTCATCCTTCTGCGGGCAGTTGGGAAATACACAGTCTAGAAAGCTGAGGTGGCCTCCTCAGTGGGACCTGCAGTTTGATGGGGAGAAGAGGACTACAGGCCCTTTACACTGAGCCAACAGATGCTACAAAGAGGCCCCAGTGACCAGAATTGTTTGATCAGGAGAAACAGGTTATGCTGCAGTAATAAACCCCACATTTCAGTGGGTTAAAATGATATTTACAGCATCTGTCCAGTGAGGGACGGGAGTGGGCAGGAGCTCTGCTCCACAGGGTCACTCAGGGGCCCAGGCCAGCACAGCCTCCTCCATCAACACAGCAGCACCCTCAGGAACAAGAGCTCTCCTTGGTCACTCCAGCAGAGAAAGAGACAGACTGAAGATTTGCACAAGGGCTTTCACAGCCTCCACCCCGATGAGACATACATCACTTCCTCTCATATTTCATTGGCTCGTGTGCGTCACCGGGCTTCACGCAACTGCAAAGGGGTCGGGGAGTAAAGAGGTTTTGAGCAATTGTATCTCTGCAGACAGGGGTGATGCAAAGGATCCAACCAACCCCCAGCCAACACCACCACCACCACCACCACCACCACCACCACGCTCTGGTCATTGTGTCCACCACTGGAAATGTCTTCTAGTGCGTTAGACATTGGCTTCTCCTAGGGCCACACGCATGGGGGATCAGTATAAAGAACTCTGAATTTAGAAGCACAAGATCTGGGTTTGGGTCCCAGCTGGGTTATCTGTTAGCTGTATGACCTTGGTCAGGTGGCTTAACATTTCTGAGCCTCTGCTTTGTCATACGTAAAACTGGGCTAACAATACCCATGCTGTGGAATTGTTATTATTACTACTTTATTTTCTGAAGACCAGAAAATCATAAACCAGCATATCCACAAGTTAGGACTCGGGGGCTTCTCTTCATTATCATCAATGTCATTAGACATCAAGCATTCTGGCTGGGGAGCTGTTACTAATGAAGATAATTTGGTCATGCCTGGTTAATTGGACTTGATGTTGGCAAATTTTGCATATAGTGGTCCTGGAAATGACTGTGCCCCTGTGTTCTCTCCACAGGTAAACTCCCTGCTGGTTTTTACTGCAACTTTGAGGATGGCTTCTGTGGCTGGACCCAAGGCGCTCTCTCACCCCACACTCCCCAGTGGCAGGTCAGGACCCTAAAGGATGCCCCGTTCCAGGACCACCAAGGTACTGCCCCCTCCCCCCTTCCCCCCCATGCCCATCCCATGCCCGAATAGAAAGACAAGAGATCTGGGGCCCCACCCCAGGGCTGGGCCTCACCCCACCCCACAGGACAAGCTCAGCCGCCTGCCCAGATCCTGCCTGAGGTGCTCACACACATGCCCTCCTCACACCTTCTTGGGCTTTAGAGTGTCCAAGGTAGATGTCCCCTTTGGGTACTTAAAATGAGAACCTTGATGAAGGATTAACTGAAAAATAACAGCAACAATAATGATAATCTATCTTTCATCAGTATGTGTTGGGGTTCTTCTGTGTGTCGGGCACAGAATTCAGTGAGAGGTGGGGGAGGCCTTAACCCTCGTCTTGCCTGGGGAGCCTGAGGCCTAGGGAGACCTGCGTCATTCGCCCCATCTGGTTCATCCCCTGTGGCTGAGGCTCCTCAGCCACCCCCACCCCCACCGCTGACTTGAGCTGGCAATGCCTGTCCTCCCCTGGCTGGGGCCCATCCTCCCCGCAGCCCGGCTGGAGCAAAGGGCTCCACACACCAAGAGATGGCCACCCACACCTGGGCAAGCTGACTCCACAGCACAGACACCAGCTCCGGCAGGATGTGGAATCGGAGAGGGTCCGCGAGGCCAGCCGTGGCCCGGCCTTGGGCTGTACCCAGTGGCTAGGCCTGGGCAGGCCCTGGCACCTGCCTCTCTGCAGGACAGAGCTGGTGGGGTGGGAAGGTCTCTCTCAAATGTCTTCCCTCCCCTGCAATTGCCTTCTTTTTGTGGAACTAGAGACCCTTATACCAAAAGCCCTCTCTTTCCAAGCAAAGATCACATATCCTATGAATTATTTTAAGAAATAACAATAATAAACGTGAGAGAGGACAATGTCCAGCCCAACTGCGAAGGACCCCGGGGCCTGTGCAGTCCTGCTGCCAGTGTTCAGAGCCAGCTGCATCCGAGCATGCTGACTGTGGGCCAGGACACGCTCACGGTGGCCTCACTAGCAAGAAGGCTGAGTCACTGCGTCACTGCAGCCACGGAGCATTCTGCAGGGGCCCTCACCACATGTGGAGGCCCCAGGGGCCCCTACTTCTCCCCTGGGCCTCCTCACTTCACAGCATCATCCTTAGCAACCTGCCTGTAGAAGAAGCAGAGAAGAGAGATGAAGCTCAAAGCTAGACATGATCTTAATGTCTCTGCTCCCAGTTTGATAATCCACCCTCCAGCTCCCATAGCAAATAAATATCCAGCCCTTGCTGAACACCTCTAGTGACAGGGCTCTCTCTGCCTCCTGGCATAGCCCGTGCCATATTTACCGCTCTGAACTGCAGACCAGTTTTCCTTACTTGGCAGCAAGCTCCGCCTCTCCATCATTCTACTCAGTGATCATGATTTGTGTCTCCCGGGGACCCACAGAACTGAACCACCCCAAGGCAGCCTTTCAGATATTTGAAGACAACTGTGACCCCTGGGAGCTTTTCTTGCCCCAGTCACATGACTCCAGCTCCCTGAATCTTCCTCATGCTTGCTAAGATCTCTGGCCTGTCCTTCTGCTCTGGACCCACCTGAATTTGTCACTCAGTAGTAATGCAATAACAGACTTTACTGAGAGATAGAGAAAGACAGAAATGAATGACTAAAGTCATGCTTGGAGTTCTGTGGGCCCCTAAAATGCCGTGAGCTCACACTGGCACCCATATCTGTAGCATTGACTGTCTACAAAATATTCCACAATTCCTAGAGGTTTGCAGATGCTTCCTCACGCCACCATGTGGGGCTGGGGGCTTCTGTTCTCCCAGGTGTCCAGGCAGAGTGGTGCTTAGGAAACACAAGAAGTGAGTCTCTCTGGGCAGGGCACGGGGCCAGGATGACCTGGGCTCTAGACAAAGAAGAAGAGAGTGAAGGTTGTAGAAACCAGCAGAAGGCAATGCATTGGCATGAGTGTGCTTCAGGCTGTCTGAACTGCAGGCTGAAGCTTATGACCTTGGAAGATCAGGGATGTAGGAGTCCAAACGTATGGCAGTTTGCAATGAAGGCCTTTGTGTAAGCCAGGTTTTGTTGACAATGACAAGTAGTCTGGAAACCAGTATCCTTAAAGATGCTCCTGATCTAAATAAGAGCTGTGCCCAGTCCATTAACCCTGCACCCTGGGACCCCTCGGTTCCTGACCATAGTGTATTTGTGACTCTTCTGTCCCCTAGGCCGTGCCCTGTTGCTCAGCACCACTGATGTCCCCACTGCTGAAAGTGCTACGGTGACTAGTGCCATGTTTCCCGCACCAATGAAGAACTCTCCATGTGAGGCAAGTCTCAATGTTCCTCTAGGTCTCTGACCTCTCCTACCTCTTGTCACTTTGGATAAACCCAAACAGATTAAGCAGGTATCCTGGGTGGCTGGGCTGGTTGTCCTCCTGGGGAGAGGGCAAGAAGGCCATCTTTGCCATCTTCTAGGCAGAGCACGTCCATCAACATGGTAGAGTCCCACCTGCAAAGCATCGTACCTTAAATGCCCATACTCAGCTTCACCGAACTGTTTGCAATAGGACCTTGATTTAAGCAAACCCAGGAAAGCTTTCCCAGGGCATAACAAGGGAGAGTAACAGGATTTACAAAAGACTTTCTGCAGCATACCTTTTAAAAATATCAAGCTCTTATAATACATTTCAAACACTATAGAGCATCAAAAATTTGATTTACATAAATTTCACTAAGACATCAATGGCATTCAGTGCGGTACCTCCAACGCCACTTGCCCAAATGGTTCCTGAAGCTGATGTCTGGTTAGTGGGGAGGATGGAGGGACTGGCTCCACATTCCTTAGCATACAGTCATGTTCTCCAGGGGCCAAGACCTGTGCTTAAGACCCCAACATGTCCCAGACTCTGGTATCAACTGCCTGAGTCGAAGCTAGGTTCCACCACTGCTTGGCTGTACAATTTGTTGGGCAATTCATTAACCTCTCAGGGCTTCAGTTTCCTTGCCTGGAAATTAGACACATTAAGTGCCTACCTAAAGAGTTTAATAAAGATTAAATAGGTAATATATGCAGAGGGCTTAAAAGAGCATCTGGCAGAAATAAGCACTGTGATAGTTAGACAAGAGTGCCCAGCACCCTGTGTAAACATTCAGAAGGAGAATGAGGGAAGAGGACGAGGACTAGAGCCAGAAATCACACTCTGAGCTCTTGGAGATCAGGCCATGCCTCGTGCGTTTTACACTCCTTACATCAGCGTCGTGCACATAGCAGAAAATCAACACGTAGCTTAGATTCGGCCAGTCCTCTCTCCCTGGAAACTCACAGGAGAAATCACGATTCTGGCTTACTACCCACCCTCTGAGCAATTTGTTTCCTGTCAAGTTGTGGACATTGTGAAACTGACCAGAGTCACTTCCCTCCCTTGGCGGGTAGAAATACGGGGAGGTGAAGCCTTGGCCGGCCCAGGTGCAGACAACGTATCCCCCTGCTAAGGGGCGCAGGCACATGCAAGCCCTTCGAGTTTCTTGTGAAATAAAAACTCACAGACATATAAAACAGATAAGAATGGAATAAGATGTGTAAATGATTTTTTGAATTAGAGGAATGGTTAAATTAAAACTGAGGCTCCACCTAGTAAGCAAACAGGACTTTGTGATATGCAATCAGTAGCACTCACTCCTGGTTTGATTTTATAATGTGACGTTTGCCCCATCTTTCTTGCCCTCTTCTAGTTTATGTTATCTTACTTGATTTTATGTACTCCGTGAGCTACCTTAAATCCTTTTTGGAAACAGTCTGGGCACAAATAAATAGATTCATTAGATTAAATTGTATTTGAGAAACCGTGCTATCTGATGCAGATGGTGGAATTACACAGTCACTGCTGATATTTCTCAGGTGCCTTGGAGCAGGTACCTAGAAAGGAAGGCTTCTTAAGGGAAAATCTAAATGAGGACAGAGGGTTGGCCTGTAAGAGGACAGGAGGATCCTTAAAAGCATTTGGTCTTTAAATTTACTCTTCACTGATTTAATATGAGCCAAATTTCAGAAAAAGAAATGTCAAGGTAAAAATGATATTATTCTAATACTTCATCATTTCTCTGATAACCTTTGAGTTGATCGATAGCTTAAACAGGTGTTTTGTTTTACTGGTCTATTTTATTTTTCCTCCAGTCTATCTGCTCTGGGCTATTTCTGCTGTTCCCTGCCCTTTTCCAGAACTTGGCTCAGCGGCATGATGAAGGGAAGGGAGTGAGTCCATTCCACGTTCACATTATTTATATTTATATTCACATTCACATTATTTCGCATTCAGGTTTTCAACCCATTCATCTAGTGCTGATGGGTCTTTGAATTCCCAGTGTTGGGAGAAATGTTTTCATCAGAAAAATAAATACCCAAACTAGAAATATGCATCTCCAGGTTTGTAAGCCCCATCATTTATTTTATTCGAATCCTAGATGCAGAAGGCAGGAAGCTGATTTCCTCCTCCCAGGTTGGCTGAACTGCAGTAGCAAAGAAACGGATATTGCATTGTTCCAGAGGACTGTGTGACGTTAACTCACAGCTTTCAGACCCCAGCAACCCTACGGGGACTCCATTGGCTGTGGGGCCTGAGTGCAGCAAGGTGGACACTGGGTGGACCTGTGGGTGAAGGTCCCTGACAAGTGTGAGGCCCACAGGGACAGGGGTCTGGCCAAGCTGAGCTTCAGAGCCAATACCCACCATCTTCTTTATACTCAGCGCAGTCCTGGTCTTCGGGGAGTTGAAGTAATTGCAGAATATCTCAATTTCCCTAAGAAACCCCACAATCAGCAATGGGTTCCCATAGGAGAACTGGTGTCATCTTCAATGAGCAAACTGGTAGCTCTGTTTCTCCAAATTCAGTCACCTGGAAAATGTAATAAATGCAGGTTCTTGGGCCCCACCCTGGACCTACTGAATAGCATCACTGAGTGGAGCCTGGGGCCCTGCATTTTCAGCATTCGGTGGATACACACTGAAACTTGAGAGCTCTTGGCCATAGGTGTGCTTTGCTGATCATGACCAAAATTCATTCTGAGCCCGTGCAGAGAGTGTCCCTCTGCTACCTGTGGCCCCAAATAACATATTACAACTTGCCTTTTAGAAAGATGAGTCAGAGAAGGGGTTAGAAATGATGGAGTGGGGTTAGAGGCAGAAGAGACCAGATGGAAGGGGCTGGGAGAGCACATGGGACCAGGTCAGATGCCCACCCACGATGGAGGCATAGCCAGGGCTCGCCTTTGTGCCAACCCAGCTTCCAGGGAATTCTAGAAGCCTGCCAGCTCCCACCTCCTCCCTACAGACTCCTGTAGCCACCACTGCCGGCTCTCACTGGCCACAGAGGCTGCAGGGTTGCCTCCTCTCTCTCTGTCTGCACAGTTGCACATGGGGCATGAATATTTAAAGACCTCTGCCTAGCCCAGCCACAGACAGAAGAGAGCCTGTGGGTTTGGTTTTCTTTTTTCGGTTCTCCTCCCTGCCACAAGCTCTTCTCTGCAGGAAACTGGGGAGCCACTTACAATATATTTCTATTTTATTTTATTTTTATTTTGCTGAGCTCCAGTTCAAATAATTAAAGTTGCCACCAGGGAGGGGAGCCTTGTGGTGGCTTTCATGTGCTCGCTGGCTGTCAGACCCACACGAGTCCGCCTTGGCTTTGAGACACCCTCGGATGTGTCTGGCATCGCAGCTGCCAGTAATAAAGAGCGCGGCGGAGTGGCCTGTCCCCACCCCTCCCCCTGCCTTTCGCACATCCGAGCAGCCTGAATGTCTCAACAAGCCCCGTGTGGTTTGAAATTCTATTTTATTTGAATAGCCTGCCTGTGACTAGAATATTTTAAACCATGTTCTCAGGCCAGAACAAGACCTGGGGTGGAGGGGCGGGGGAGGAAGTGAGCTTCCCTCATTTTTTCCCCTCCAAAATATGGAAACAGTTTTCCTTCTATGAGCTGCCAGAGGGCAGGGAGCCTGGAAGTGGGGTGGGACGCCCCCCGCCCCAATTCGTGGTGGTCAGTTCCTGGCTGCTGGTTTTCTTACCTGGCTAGAGCTCAGCTGCCTGTCCCTTCTCCCCACACACATATGTACACACAGACACATGCATGCACATGCACTGGGATCCCGGAACACAGCAGGGACCTTTTCCCCCCTGACATCAGCCCTAGTGATAAAAAAGAATTGACTTTGATTAGCCATTGTGGGCTGCTGAGACCAGGGCAGAAAGCGACCAGCAGGCCCCACCATGTCTGCATGGAGGAAGGAGACCCACGCTGTGTGCCATTAGAGCCAGCAAATGTGACCCAAAGGGAAGTGGGGGAGGAGACTGGCCTCTGGAACTGCCCTTGACCATGCTGCCATTAAGCTCTGCTCAAAGCCCCACTGAGAAGGCATCCCCAGTGGTGGGCCGGCCGGAAGACTAGAGGCCAGGGAATGTTCAGTAAATGGCTATTGGGTTGGTTGTGTAAGATTTGCAGGGTGCTGGCGGCCATCCCCAGAAACAGGGCCCATCCCTTCCCTCCAGCCTCTCAGTGTGATGCAGGAGCAGGAAGGTGAGTCGTGGCGGTGCTGATGGGCTTTTCCAAGCTTGCCCCCAGCCGCGCCGGCAGACAGATAGGACTTGCAAGACGGGAGAGAGGGAGGAACTTTTCTGGCTGCTGTTTTTAAAGTTTCTTAAACTCGATGGCAAAATCCTCTGTTAAAAGGCGAGAAAAAGGAGCATGAGAATAATAATAATATGATAGCTTGAGGTAGAGGGAAAAAACAAAAGCTCATCCTACATCTGCCCCCACCCAAACATCGACAAGGGGGACGCTGAGAGGGACGCGCAGGAACACGGGATTCAGAGCAGACCGTGGAGGGGCGCACGCGGCAGGCCCGGAGAGAAATGCACCCAAAGACCCAGAGCTAATACACACAAACTAGGACCGGACCCAGGCCTATGACTCAGAGCTCCTGCTATCACACAGCCCTGCGGGGGACCGACGGAACCTTCTCAGCATAGGGGGAGTTGACATGAGCCTCAAAAGTGTCAGGACTGGCATCGCTCTTGTCTACCTTAGTACCTGTAAAGCCAGCTAAGGATGTGTTTTTAAAATATTGATCCCCCAGCACAAGGCCGGCACTGTGCTAAGCATTTCACCTGCATTGTCTCATTATCAAACAGACTTGCAAGGATTTGTTACCCCATTGATTGATGGAGAAACTGGGGCTTAGAGAGCTTAAGTGACTTGCCCAAGGTCACCCTGCGGAGCCGCCATTCAAGCCAGGTCTGTCCAATTCCAAAGTCAAATCTGTAAACACTCTAAGGTCACGGGACTTGAGTTAGATCACCTGAGTCTAAATCCCAGCTCTGCCCCACTTAGGAGGCATATGACCTCCAGCAAGCCACTTCCCCTAATTAGGGATAAAAATACCTGGTTTATTTGCTGCGTGAGGTTGTGACCAGGATCAGATGAAAATGTGAAAACTCTCCGCAGTCTCTATGCTACTTTATGAACAACAGCAATTATTATTATTACCCCTCTTCTTACTTCACTGGGTCATGAGGAAGTCCCTGCTACATCAATTCAGACATTGTGTCTGTCCTCATTTCTCCTCTCAATTAGCAACACGTGGGCAGGTTGGGAGCGTTATTATACACAGTGCTGACATTAGCACCAGCAGGATGTGCCCAACAAACCCATTTCATCAATAATTAATTAATTAATTAAGGCAGCCCCTCAACCGTAAGCGTAACCCTGGTCCTTGGCAGGAGTGAGCAAGACGACTCCTCGTTGAGTCTCAAGGATCCAATAAATAAGGTCCTAGTGAGATTTCCGAGCCAAAATAGTTGTCACTTCAGCACCTAGAGCCAGGAGGCTGCTGGAGCCCAGCATTCTGTCACCACTTGGTGTGACGTGGTTGGCTCTTCCAGGGTACATGCCAATGGGCGACAGTAATCAACAGCAATTGTAACTACAGTCAGGCATGATTAATTTAATACTTTTGAGCCATACAAAATTAATGCCTCTCCCACTGCATGATGAAACTGAGGCCTGTGAGGCAGGACAGTCGAGGCTCCGGGATGTGAATAGGATCTTCTTTGGCACTTGGCACAGACTTGGGTCCCATTCATAAGCCGTATGTTCATCACAGACCCTCCTGGCTCCCACCGCTGAGAGCTGTAACACACCTGTGCAGCCCATGTACAGGGGACACCCTGTGGAGAGCACAGGCTCTCTCCAGCTGTGTCCCCTAGGGCTCTGGGCCGCCACAGCCACTCCTGTGCCTCAAGTCCATGCTCTTTCCCGTGGTGTCATGGCGGTTGTGGGAGTTTCATTGTGTAGTCAGTCCTGTCCCCCAGAAATAGGATTATAAAGCTACTCCTGCGGTCCTCTCCATCACACACAGAGAAACTGAGGCACAGAGGAGGCTGTTTGCCCAAGATCACACCATTACAATGTAACTCAAGAAAGTGTCATCTTTTTCCTCCCACAAGGCTGGAAAGATAATTCTCTAGGAAACCTGAAAGATAAAAAACTGGATGAAAATTTTTAATACAATATTTTTCATTCTGTCTTATTCTGTTTTTTTGTGAGCTGTTTATCTCTAACACGGTGTTCCCTGCCTGCTCTTTCCAACATAGGAAAAAGGAACGAATATTTACCAAATGTCTTTGCTAAGCTGGGCACTGGGCTCATAGAATCCTATTAAAGCCATGCAATAAATCTCTAAGGAGAGTACACTTTGTGCCACTTTACAGATGAAGGCACTGAGGCTCCGAGATAATATGTAATAAATAAAAAACAGACCATGCCTTCTGATGCCAAAGCCCATGCTCTGTCCACAGCCCGCTTCCTCAGAAGCCCCCACCACCCCGGCCTCCCTCACAAAGCCCACAGGTCACCCCTGAGGTGACAACACATCAGAATCCTCCCTCACTACCTTTTTAAATATATCATTTGTTGTTTTTTCTGATTATAAAAGTACTCTATATTCCTTGTAGAATGTGAGGAAAATACAGTATGAAGGAGAAAACTGAAATTGCCCCAAATCCTACAACCCCCAAAGATATTGGTACATTTACTTCCAGACAGATAGCTATAGATTCAAGCTGTGCTATAGGTAAAGGGCTTGTATGAATTTGGCATCATATCATACAAGCACTTTGTGTCTTCTTTCTTTATTTAATATTATATTTTCCTATATCAATATTATTCTTCATGAACATGCTTTTAATAGCTCTATATCCTAAATTAATTTTATTCTTTTTGTGCTAGTTAACAAAAGCTAGATGTTCATTGTAAAAAATTTGGAAAAGAAGGGTAAAAAATACTTGTAAGTCCATAACGTCACCAGCCGGGGATTCCAGGGTTATTATTTTTATATATAACCTGCATGTTTTCTTGCAATGTTTTTACAAAGGGGACAGATGGATGTCCCTGGCTGGGTGTTCCCTGGCTTTGATGTGATCCCTCAGAAAGAAAGAGACAGGAGGTGGTGTTTTCAGGAAGGATCCTGGTCTATTAAGCCTCCTACACGGCCAGGAATCCAGCATCTATAAGCCTCCATAATTGCAAGTACTTGCCTGCATCACATTTTATTTGCTTGTTATCGAAAATCTGCATCTGGCCAGCTTCTTGCTGCGTTGGGTTGATTTTTCATTAGGCTATTTATAGCTAGAGAGCTGGTGTTCATTCTCTCCAGGTGAATTAGAAGATGGTGAACAAAAACACTGGATTCTTCAGTGAGTCAATATTCTCAGCTAAAGTTAATAGGATATTACTTTGAAACCAGGGAACTCTTTAAATTGTGAGTTCAAGCCCAGAATCACAACCCTGCAACACCTTAGATGGTGGAGAAGCTTTAGCCTCCATACAGAGGTCACTTGGAAGTCCCTGATGACAATTCCAATCCTGGTCATCCGGTCTCTGCTGGGTGTCCCCCAGTGTGGGGAGTACGGAGGGAGGACCCCCAACCTTCAAGCAAGTTCATCTTTGAGCATCTCTGTTAAAACATGTTTCCTTCTGTTGAAGTGAATTACACACTAGAGCATCCATCCTCAGTTTTCCCTCTACTACCGGCATTCATGCAGCCCTTCAGAAATTTGGAGAATTTCGTACATCCAGGGTGTTGCATGCAGAATGGACATTATTTGACACTATCAAGTCTCTTTGGTCCCACTTCAGCCTAAATTCCATTATGGTTTTTTTATGGGTTGAAGGGATTGTCTGAAGCTGCCATGAGGTGTGCACAGCAAACACAGGGCAGATTCTAGACATGAAATTGTCATAATTACCGCTAAAGGAGGAACGGCCGTGAGAGGAATAATAGCATCAGGCCTGGCCACGGTGCTGCTGCTGCTTTACATACAGGACTTTAATTAATACAATGACAAACACTGGTACCACGTAATTAGAAAGTCTGTCAGGCCCCGCCGAGAGTCAGGGAAAGTCCTGGTGAAAGGGCTGCTGGAACCAGAAGTTGTAATTGCTGGTGGCGGCTCCTGTTGTTGTCTGTTTTCACTTGTCTCATTTTCTGTCTGCATGGAAAAGAGTTTATTAGTCAAAAGCTACCATTTATAACCTGGATCCACTAAGATGTTTCTAAAAGGATCAAAAATTGTTTTGCTACAGGCTCCAATCAGCATTATTTCCCATAAATATAATTTAGGATTTGAATAAGATTTACTGTATTTGTATGAATACACACAAACACACACACACAACTGTTCATTGTCTGGCAGGGACAATGATTGTCAATGGCTTAAAATCCACTATCTCTCTATTCCTCCAATGCAAAAGTATTTCTAAGATGAGATCTTGTTAAAATATAAATTTTGATTCAGGAGAGCTGGCGTGAGGCCTGAGAACCTGCATTTCTAATAAGCTCGCAGGTGATGCCAACACTTCTGGTCCACATACCATACTTTGAGCAAAAAGGGTCTAGAAAATCTTCACCATGTGCCCCCCAAACTTCAAGGATTACCATAATCTATTACATATACATAGCACCACAGTTACGGTAGCAAGAGCACAGGGCATAATGTGGACTCTGGGTCTGCAGCCTCTGGGCTTAGTGCCCAGGGGTGACTGACTCAACCTCACTAAGCCTAATACCTGCATGAAGGGATGTTGTGAGTATAAAATGAGACAGCTTATGTACAAGTGCCTAGTGCAGCTTTACAGCATTCAATAAATAGTAAATTAACAAAATGACTTCGTATCCTATATTCCACCTAGATAGAAATAGGTCTTAAGATTGAATTCCAAGAGTGTTTTTTGCCCACTCTGGGCACTAGAAGCTTGACTGAAGATCAAGCTGGGTATGCTTGGCTTGGGTATCTACATAAAATGATATCATAGGGGCTCTTTAACCTGGGGCTATGTAAGGGAAACAGAAATCTTGGCGAGGGACTTGAGCCTGCAGTCTGCTCCAGGAGCCACGGCAGTGAGTGCTCTACACCCCCAGACGCAAGTAATTAACAAGGGATACTCAGTGAGAACTGACGTCGCCCTCCAGATCTTCTAATTAAGAAACTGGTAAGACCCTTACCCTGCAGGTCCAAGAGGATAGTTCTGGCTCCATTTACATCCTGAGGTCATTCCTGCTCGTCCTCAGCCCAGGGTCTCTTGCTCTCAGGGTTGTTCTCAGTCTTTGCCTGGAGGTCATGGGATGGCCCCAGAAAGGCCCTCTGCTGAGGGCTGCAACCTCCCCTCTCCCCATCCCCACAGGAAAATCACTCCCTCTATACCTTCATGGTGGTGAGCACATTTCCAGCCATTTTTCAGTTATTAAGGATTGCCTCTTACTCAAAGCCCAAGATGAAAATGGACCCCTCACTGAGAGGACCAGGCACTAAGCAGCCCCAGCTCCCCAGTGGCCTCCACCCAGGCTGCACTTTAGAATCACCTGGAGAGACGTTAAAACCTGCTAATGCCCAGGACCCGCCCGAGGCTACTGAAATAAGCATCTCTGGGGTGGAGCTCAGATGTTGGCAATTTGGAAAGCTCTCCAGGCGATTCTAATTTGCACCCCAGGCTGAACCACTGGTTTCACCAAGCCATTCGCAGCTCACAGGGGCTCCGCTTCCACATTCTTAATCTCATGCTTTATAACCACCTTCTAAGGCAGGCAGGGAAGGTATGGTCATTATCACAAGTTTGTCTAGCACAAAACAGGGGCTCAGAGGAGGTAAGTGGTTGGTGTAAGGTGACAAGGTTAGTACACTTTAACCATGAAGCACAAGCTCCAAAGTTATGCCCCAGTCACTAGGCAAGGAAACAAGGATGGTGTGACAGGCCACGGGAAACAAATGCTAATGCAAAGGGAAGTTGCTTCCAGTGCATTCTGGAAAGGTAGCGGGGTGACCCCAGGGGCGGGGGCCCCGAAGCTGCTCTAACTCAGATTCTGGTTCAGTAGGTCTGGGGTCAGGCCAGAGAATCTGCATATCTAGCAAGTTCCCGGGTAGTACAGATGACACCAGTCTGAGCACCACACTCTGGGTAGCAAACCACCGACTCTTAGAGGCAGAATCTGGAAGTAAACTAGGGATACAAGCGCAGGTGAGGAGTAGGCCCAGGGAAAGGCACAGGTTCAGTTGTAAATAAGATGCCCTGTATCTTGAGGAAGAAGAGTGTCTGCCTGGGTACAGCACCTTACTGAACGCTCAGTGGATGAAAAAAAGTAAACGGTCAAAAAATACACATTTGCTAGCCTTTCACTGGCTGCCAGTTCACAATCCCATTCCAAGCCTTTTGCATCTGTTTCTAGAAGGAGACATTGTTAACACTCAGTGCATCCCTTGGCTTGAGTTGTGGCTATAGATGTGTGTTTCTTGCTATAAACATAGGTGGTACCATGATGAGATAAAAAGAAGGTAAAGTTTTAAGTCTCCTATTTATCCATACCTCTGAATAGTTGGGTCAAGTGGCTGCCTTGACCTAAGTCTTGACTCTGTGCTCTCCCACATCCTGCTTTGACTGTCTGGTGTTGTACGTCTTGACTGTCATGTGGCTCCAATTGCTCCACCCTTTGCTACACTCAGCACACTTGCAATTATTCATTTAAATTCTAGCTTCCTGGCTAGGTGCTGTGCTCTGTGAGGGCAGGAAAGATGTGCATATTTGCAACCCAGAATAGACACAGTAACTATTTGTGAGTGAATAGATGATCATCTCCCTCGAGGACTGATAAAAGAAGGATCCTGGAGGACCTCCTTGGGAGGCCAAGGATGACACAGCCTTAGCACCATCCCTTGGTGGCCAGCCCAGTTTTCTCTCTTATGCTCAGCCTGGTTAGCCCAAAAGATAGTACAGGAATATGGAGGAAGAGCTAGCAGCCAGCTGGCCCAGGGGCCCAGCGTTGACAGGACAAGGCTGTATCTCACTGACATGATCACGCCCCTAGCAGATTCTGCTTCGGACTGAAAAGTTCCAGGGAGCAGATGAGAAGTGGGCAGAGTATAGCCATGCGGCTGGGGAGTGGGAGAACCTCTCCCCTTCCCTAGAACCTGACTCCTAGAGTACAGGAAGGGGTGAAGGAGCTTCACAGGATAGACAGTTGATTTACTGTCCCTGAGAGAGGAGCCTGGTAAAGCCTAGAGTATCTGCCGATATACGTATACATTTTTATTCATTCTGACATTGATTGGCACCCACAACATGCCCTCACTTGACAGCTACTGTGAACATAAGATGAATAAGACAGTCTCTGCCTGGAAGGAACTTGTAGTCTGTGGGGGCTGGAGGGCAGGGAGGGAGACAGGGCTACACCCCATGATGGTCTCCATAGCCTTAGTTAGAAGATTTCGGGGGAGCAGGAGGTCGTTTCCGAGATGGATGATAAGAAAAGACTTCCTGAAAAAGATTTCCTTTTTTTTTAAGTGGACAGAAGGTAAAAGCAGGTAGAGGAAGTGGAAGGATAAAAAGCACAGAAGCAGAAAACGCAAGGCAGGTGGGAGTCTGGTGACCAGACTTGTGCAGGGCAGTGCGTGTGGGCTGCTGGGTGAAGACTCCGGCAGGACCCACCACTTATCTGTCACTTGGAGGTAATGCAGACAGTTTCTAAGTCACTTTGAAACACAAACACAGGCGTATTCAGTAATCGACCTGCCCATCCAGTCAAAACTTAAATCTTGCCTTAAAGTCAGGGGTTCCTCCTCTCCCCTGCCCCGAGGGCACCTGGCTCTATTGCAGACGGACAGCCTGAAGTCAGGGGAAGGGTGTGGTCAATGCCCCCTCTGGTTGCCGACCCCACCTTTCCTCCTCTTCTGTCATCTTGCTGACTTCTGACCCCTCAGAGTTGGAGGCACAGGGAGAGAGAGGAGGTAAGGGAGCAAGAACGTTCTTACCTGACTGGGACTGGTGGGTTACCTGGTGTTGGTGTGCTCTAGATGTGACAAATGTTTGAGGCTTACCATTGTTCATATGGGGCACTTTTGTGGCTCCTCTGGAGCTCCCTTTCTCCTCAGCCCTCCACAATGGCTAGGCATCTTTGCCTTGACTGAGGTGTGTGCACCTCTATTACAGGTGGTCACCTCCTCCTTCCTCCACCCTTGAGACTATACTGGCAGCTTCTTCCTGCTGTGGTCTGTTTACCCTCCTCTTGCCAAGATCTAAAGGGATCCCACATGGGCTCCCTTACACATGGCTGTCCTCTCACCCATGTACAACACTCATGCATTTGTGCCCCAGCAAACCCTGGGAGTGTGGGCCACTCATGCTGCCACCTCACCTTGTTCTGCCGTCATGGCAGCTAACCAGCCCCTATTCAAACTCTCGATTTTCCAGACAGGAGACAGACGCTAATGCACTGTGCTCCCAAACTATAGGGAGCAAGCATCAAATGCTCAACATGGTATCATAAAACCCCTCTCTCTTGACTGGGGATGAACAGGGAACCCCCACCCCAACCTCCTTCTTAGCAGGAGGGTGATGTGGACCTCAGGATATGCCAAAAGCACATTCCAAATACTCTCTCCTAGTAGTCAACAGCCAATGTTTTTTTTTAAAATCCAAAGTATAGGCTGGGCGCGGTGGCTCATGCCTGTAATCCTAGCACTCTGGGAGGCCGAGGCTGGTGGATTGCTCGAGGTCAGGAGTTCGAGACCAGCCTGAGCAAGAGCGAGACCCCGTCTCTACTAAAAATAGAAAGAAATTATCTGGCTAACTAAAATATATATAGAAAAAAAAAATTAGCTGGGCATGGTGGCGCATGCCTGTAGTCCCAGCTACTTGGGAGGCTGAGGCAGTAGGATCGCTTAAGCCCAGGAGTTTGAGGTTGCTGTGAGCTAGGCTGATGCCACGGCACTCACTCTAGCCACGGCAACAAAGCGACACTCTGTCTCAAAAAAAAAAAAAAAAAAGTATGGGTGAGGGATTAAGAATTGCATAACCTATTTTTATCCACCTTCGTTGAAAGTCTTGCACCCTTATGCTCTCATATTTCCCTTTAAAATGTGGTATCTACTGCCTCAGTGCTTCAGCCAAAATGCCTTTTTAACACGTTGTTATGTTATTTATTTTCTCAGTTAATGGTCGCTATAAAACCCTCTAAGGTAGATAGGCACGGCTGAGAGCTGAAAGAGTTTAAAGTTAGCAGGGGTAGGGTTACAATTTCCAGTCGTGGCATCCAAATGGCACAAGAAAGCCAACTGGGGCCAGTGAAAAAATTAACAGATTGACTCAATTATCCTGGAAGTTCTCAGTGGAGACACATATTTGCTACCCTGGATGTGGGGAAATGGGAAAGCTGTTAGCGAAGAGGCTGTGGTTATAGACCAGGCCTATAGGTCCAGGGTCTCAGAAATAGATCAGTCCCTTCAGACCCCAATGCTCAGGTGTGGCCTTGTCAGTGAAGGGTTTGTGCGCAAGACAGTGGGAAGTCTGGCTGCAGCAGCTCATGGCACTTAACCTCTTTCACTAAATTGTGAGGCAGCCATGAGTCTGGGAGACAAAGGAATGGTAATTTACAGAGAAGCAGGTATTCAAACAAGGAGAATCAGAGAAAAGGGGGTACCATATCTGATGAAAATTCCAGCTTGCCATAGAACATATTTTACCCTTCTTTCTACAATAGCCATTTCTTTATCATAGGATCTGAACAGAAATATTTTGAGCAATGACATGATGTAGTTGTCCTAGGCTTTAAATGTTGTTTATGGATGTTTCTATCAAATGTACAACCTCTATCATTTCAAACACAGAGACCAGAGACTTTGTTTATAGTATGCACTGCCTCTGAACATCACTGTTCTTAAACTTTCTTAGAAAGATTATTAGTTACATTTCCCCTTTAAATGTCTAGGGAGCAATGCCATAGAAACTTTTAGTAAAAACACAATGAAAACATACAATCGTAGCTTCCTTGTGGCAAAGTGGACATCCTCATTCTGAAAGACAACCTATTAAAAGATCCTGATATGTAGATATGTATCTGGCCTTTGCCTGTCAGTGGTCACAGGCATCAGGTTATAGGGTCTCCAGTTAGCTGACACGTGGCATGACACCATTCGAATAAGATTATGAGAGTCTTTGGGGAAAGAATATAAATCTATGATACATAAATCACTAGAAGAAACTGAGTCAAAAAATAAAAATCACTTGCCCGAGGTCACAGAGTGAATTGGGGCCCCAGAGAAGAATCTTTGGCTACTCTTTAGGAATTCATTTACTACCCCACTGATCTCAATATCACCTCAGAGGCAGAATCCTGTGAAATTTAGGGTGATAATATCAACCCAAACAAAGCTCCAAAACTGCCCATCAGCTGTCCCTGCCCCGCTCCTTGAGCTTTATTGAAAGCCACCTTGGGAGACAGGCAGCGGGCAGCCAGTTCTTCTCGCTGGGCCGACCCTGGCTGAGTCTCCAGCTAAATCCTTTAGGCTTCGGCGGAGAATTCCAGGAATGGGACCTGAGGTTTCCTTTCAACGATAACACCTCCTTCTCTGGCTCTTCTCTCCCTCACAGCTCCGGATGTCCTGGCTCATCCGTGGAGTTCTGAGGGGAAACGTGTCCTTGGTGCTGGTGGAGAACAAAACCGGGAGGGAGCAAAGCAGGCTGGTCTGGCAGGTTGCCGCCAGCGAAGGCTTGAGCCTGTGGCAGTGGACGGTGCTGCCTCTCCTGGACGTGTCTGACAGGTACGCCTCCACCCACCCCTCGGCTCCCCTTTCCTTCATCAGCCAAAGTGCAGAGGGGCCCGTGCCTTCCCTCCCTCCCCCAGCCTTCACCCAAGACACACATGCAGATGTGCACACACACACAAATGTGTACACACACATGCACACACGCTTTCTGCAGGTTACCAGGAGCACAAGCTTCTGCAGGGGATGACAGTGCCAAGGGGCCCTCATCTCCCACATCTCTGGTCTGGCCTGACCGGCTACCTCCAGCATCTGTAGAAAGAATAAAATTGAACAGTTCACATTACTCCCAAATAATACTCAGGCTTTCCATGTAGCATTTTCTCTCACTTGATGGATTTTTGCCTTAATTTCCCATCTGACATTTTATTTTTTCCTTATTAATGACAAAACCTGCAAGGTAGACAAGACAGGTCTAATCTTGGTTTCCTGCTCCTGTCCTTTTACAAGAAGAGAAACTGAGAATCAAAAAGGTGAAGTTCCAGCCAGTTCCAATCAGAGTCAAGCCTGACTCTGAGTCCAGTGCTCTGTCGAGTCAGGCCCCGAGGCAGGTTCATGAGGGTGAATGACAGAGGAGTGCAGCTGCCAGGGTCCTGGTTCCCATCTGGATCCTGTCTCTGTCACCGTGAACAAGATCCTTGACTTCTTTGGGGCTCAGTTTCCTTACCTTTAAGCTGAGAGGGTGGGACTAGAAGATGGTTAATTCCGTGTGGTTCTGAAATGGAGCAGGAACAGCAGAGGGTTCGGCTGCCACTTCTCTCCCCAGGATGGCACTACCCTGCCACCTGCAGTCAGCCTGGAGCAAGCGCAGCACAGTGGCACTCACGTGACACTGCTATGGCATCCTGAACCCTCTCCATGGTTGATGTTGACCTGTTCCAGACTAAAAAGGGGGGAACAGACGAATGGATCTGGAGGGGATCTTTTATGGGCTAAATATCAAACCCTAAAATCCAGAGCAGCATCTACATTAGTCTCCTAAAACATTCAAATTATCAACCTAGTGGATCCACCTTCAAAAAATGAGGGCAAAGGGTTCAAAGCAAGGTGAATGTGATGCCAGTTGGCATGCAACTTTGTGAGCATAAAGCTGGGTTTCAACTTCTCCACCCGACCTCACGTAGCATGCTATTCCCAAGAGCTCATGACCAGATCTGTGCTGTCAAAGGACAAAGGCACTGTCCTCACTCTGAGCACCAGCTACCCACTCCTTCAGATGTGTGTGGGTTAAAGATCAAAGCCCATGGGTACTTCAGGGCTCAGTGATCCCAGGACAAATGGATTTAATTAAAGGAGAGGAAGTGGGGAGTGTGGGTGCTGCCCACCATAGACTAGTCTTTCGTCTTTGGGATTCTGGAGGCCGTGTGCAGGGGGTGGAGAACATGAGGGTGATGCAAGAGCCCACCCTCCTGGGAGAGGGAAATTAATTCAGATGAATCAAAGGGTTTTTTTTCTCCACAATCCAGCAAGGCCTCTCTCTTTCATAGCCACTCCAGGGGATTTAAAGGAAGTAAGATGTTGACTCTGTTCACACTCATCCTCTAGAGTTTCATTTGAGGAAGACTTTGTTCTTAGCCTCCCTCCTCCCTGTTAAAGGCTGTTTACCAGACGTTTCCAATATTGATACTGAGACCAAACTGTCTAGTGGGGATTCAGACAAAAGCCAGCTTGGTTTGATAATGCCTCGTGACCTAGTAAGTGTGCAATTACAGACAACAAGAGCGCTTCCATTCACAGGGGTCTCGCATGCCACTGAAACGCTCTGATGTTGGAAGCTGCCCTCCCAGAGCTAGAGATGATGCAGGAAGCCTCGAGACCCAGAGGCAAACGGAACTGCAGGAACATGGGACCCAGCAGCTTTCACTTGCTAAAATCAAACTGCATTATAGATGTGACTGGCCCATAAAACTAAAAAAGCGCTTTGGATGAAATTGCATAGGCTTTAGGATTAGATAGTCCCAAGTTTAAAAACTGACTCAGCCTCTTATAGTAGTGTGACTTCAGCCAATTACTTGACCTCTTGGAGCCTCGGCATCCTCATCTGTAAAATGAAGATAATAACAGTACAAACTCATGGGATTGTTATGAGACTAGATAAAATGGCTATCAAAAGAATCTATGCATAGTAGGTGTTAATGGATTTTATTTCTCACATCTTGCATCCTTGTCCCACAGTTATATGGCCTCAGTAATAATTTATTAAATAAATAGCACAAATCACAGTCATTGATCTTCCAAGTCAAGTTATGTTCTATAAAACAGAAATAATACAGCCTCCTCTTAGGTTTGGGGAAGTCAAGCACTTGGTGAACTGCCTGGTCCACAGCAAATGCTGAGTCAGTAATAACTACTAATAACAACTATAATAATGACAGTATCTCTGCACCTAATGCCTCAGAAGAGTCTGGCATGGCCAATTTAGCAATAATAAGCAGTCTTGCAACCCTAAGATAAAGGTGGGCTTCTTGTGAATGTGTTAACACAGGGCTCTGTTTATTCCTCATAAGGAGAAGTCACTAATGTAGGAGGGGCAAGAAGCACACTCTTCCCTCTTCCTTCAGAGAGTTAGCTATAGTGGGCCAGGTTGCCAGAAAATGAAAATGGGAGAAAGGAGAAGGTTGAGGAAGAAAATAAATAAGGGAAAGAGAAAAAATAAAATGGATAAAGGACAAAGAAAAAGCAACTCCCTTCCTCCCGCCCCTGACATAGATGTTAACACCTGGTACCACCTGCCCACATCCCATGAAGCTTCCTTAGGCAGCCCCTGCTTCAGCTGTTCAGCACCTGCCTCGTTGACAGCTCCCCAACCCCAGCCCTTAAAGGTGGCAGGAACTTTATTCCCTATGCTGTACCAAATCGCCTCTGCTCCCAGATTCCCCAACCTCCACACATTACAACATTTTTAAAGCTTATTTATTAAATCTTGGAGCTTAACCCTAAAGAGCTCCTGGGCTCTAGACACTGGTCATAGCCCTTGGGCTTTATATAAATAAACTTTTTAAACATAAATCTAACCATTTTCTTGTTTAGGAAATCCTTCCATGGCTTGCTGTTGTTTTTAGGATGCCTTTCAAACTCTTTAATGAGACCTTTATTTAGGCCTACCAGTGATCTGTCCAACCCTAACTCCACCAGCCCCTCCTTATACCATTTTTCCTCTCTCAATCTGCCCAGTAACCACACTGAACTTCTTTTCACTCAGTTGCACCATGCTAAATTCTTACCTGCAGGCTTTTCTGTCTGCCATTCTCTTCACCTTAATGCACTTCCTTTGCCTTCCATCTCCCTAAATACCACTCTTCCTTCACTTTTTAAAAAAGTTCTCCCCAGACCCCTAAATCATGGCATTTGAAACATCCCTATAATAACTTGTCACTCTTTACTATCTGTTTTTTAATATCTGAATATACACACCAACAAGGCAGGGATTATGTCTGTCTTATATCACTGCTTCCTGAACCTCTAGCACCATACCTAACACATAGTATGCCCAATATATATGCATTGACAGAATGATGTATTGAGGGAAATTGCACATATTTCCAAATTCCAGCTGAATGAACTGAGAATTTCACTTGTTGGAATCCATCTAACATTCTTCCTCTGTTCAGCCTGTGTCTAACAAAACAGATAAAAGTCACTTTATAACAAATACTACTGCAAAGTATTCTGTATATCAAAGCAACACCTGTGTCCCATCAGATAAACCAAAACAGCATTTGTTACTCTTGTGACAAGGAATTCTCTTTAGGGACTTGCCCGGTACCTGTGCTTTCTTTGTCTCTGGTCACTGTCCTGTCAGAATCACTTTATAAGAAAGACTTTGATCTTAATTGTGTGCCCTGGTGCTTGTGAAGAGAGAGAGAGCTGAGCACTTGAGAGAAAAGAGCTCTAGTCCATTGCACCTGCCACAGTAGTCCTTCGGAGGCTCCATGAATATGTGTTAGGTATATAAAGGCTGGCAACAGGGAGGTGTTGATCCATGGAATGCTATTTCTTCTGTCCATTTACAAATATGCAAAGTGATAGAATTAATGCAATAGTCTGTCATCATTATGAAATTATGCTAACTGTACAACCATACCATAAATAGTAACAAGAAAAATCTCCCAGAGCAGTGACAAGGATGTTTGAGCAAGAGCAGTATCCCTGGAATACAGATAAATGCTCTCAAGGTAATTTTGAAGGACAACACCAATTCAAATATTGGCTTGATGTGTGCTTAAGTTATCTGATTACTTTACATCCACCTCATATAGCTATTTTCCTTCATTCTCTCTCCACTTCATCAGCTCCACCTCCCCTGTTCAATTGCCACTCTTGCTGCTAGAATTAATTCTAGCTTTTCTCGAAATGGAAGTTCTCTCCCTCTATTCTAATTGTCAATCTTTTGCTGAGACATACCCCTAGTTTTCCTCTTTATAATCATATTTCTTATGAAATTAAACACAATGTTCCCACACCATCCTAAGCTTTGACATGCTTACAGAGCAGAAGCGGGTGCTAAGTTCAACTCATTGTGAGATGGATTTGGAAACACCATGGATCAAATCATGTCCCACAAATCACTGCCATCCTACAGTCAAACATAAAGTACATAACTTATCACACCTGTGTAGGCTCCAGCCCCCAGCACTATCATTAGAAAGGCTTTTAGCTGTGCACTATCTGCATAGTCTAAGGAGAAAAAAACGTTCCCTCTGGAGATATTTAGATTCCTGCTCCCTTTGCATCTTTTGTCCTAAACGATCAGCCCTGTGTTTCATACTGCATCTTGCAAAAGAGATGGGTTAAACTGAGAATTATGTCTTCATGTATTTAGACCAGAAACTCCATAGAGCCAAGGTATTGTTTTTTCCTGTTCAATTTCTACCATCTCTAGAATCTCCATTTTATCTGGGGTGTGATCAATAATAATATTCTCCCTTTGTGTAGCATCTTTCTGTGATGAGAAAAGTGTTAGGGGATATTTTCATTTCTTATTCTTTCCTCTGTGGAGAAGTAGGAGATACCAATGAGTGGGAATCCAGGGATTTCTGGTAAGACTGTTTACAGGACTAGACACACCCCTGAAAAAAGTTGTGTTTAATCCACATTTTTGTAAATTGAATCCTAGCCTCCTCACAGAGCCATTGAGGAGCTTGAAATGACAATGATTAGAGCTAGCATTTGTTGAGTGCTTACCGGAGCCAGTCATTGTAACAAGTACTTAACATGCATTATCTCATTTCATCCTTAAAACAGCCCCTTGGGATAGATACTATAATTAGTCCCTTTTTTTATATGAGGAATCTGAGGGCTAACGAGGTGAAATAATTTTCCCTTAATCCTCAGGCCTGTCTGCTTCCTACGTACCGCCCCAGGAAATGATGCGAGTGCTTGGCATGTGGTAGAAAACTCGAGAAACAGTAGCCATTGTTATTAACAAAATACTTAAGTTCTGGATTATTTTCAGGCCACACCTCTTACTCATTTCCAGTTGCTGAACTTTTTCTCCCTGATGCTTCACTCACCCCTTGAAATCCATCGTCTTAGTTCCCACCACAAACTCCCGCTGCAGAGCACTTGCCACCCAGCCCCACCCTGTGCCGCTCCTTCTTCACACCTCCCCGGGTTCTCCCCTTGTCCTGCCAGGCCACTGTGCCCCTCCCCTTGGGCCTTTCTGAGTCACCACTCTAGGTGCCTGTGACTATTCCCACTCCATACGTTCCCACTCCAGAACTGGGGCATAGGTTCTGATACGCATTTGTTATTTGCAAATGTATTAGTGTACCAAGTCTAACAAAGATATAAAAAAAAATACATTTCATTATACTATACATTTAACAAATCGCCCTTTTATTGAGAATAAAGTTCACTACCACAAGGCCTGACACAGGAAATCCCAGCCTTGAAGTGGGTGCGCTGTGCTGTATAGAGCCCTTCTCCAACCCTAGGAGAACACAGCCTAGGGCAGGCCCCTTGTGTGAGTCCCTCCGTTCTTCCCCTCCTGCCTGTCTCTTCCACCAAAAGTTTCCATCTGCAACTGCTTTGCCTCCCCACATCCTTGCCCAGGAATAGGGGGATACCTATGAGGAGGAATGAGTGTCACTCCCCTGTAGACCCCACCGCCAGTGCCTGCTGCACCTTCGCTGGACAGGCTGTGCCAACTCTCGGTGGCTCCTGCACTCTGCCCATGTCTCTCTGCCCATGGTGGCCCTGCGTCCCCTCTCACAGTACTTTGCCCCTTCACCACCTGAGTTGTCCACTGGGCAGCTGGGGCAGATGTTATCCCACATTTTCAAATGAGAGGACTGAAGCCCTCAGAGGTTCAAGAGCTTACTGTTACACATAGTGGCTCCTCTGGAGAGGTCCTCCTTCCCTCCTCCCACTTCACCAGTGCCCTGTGAAGATTGCCAACCTTCGAAATCACCCAGGCATTTGCCAACCAATACTTACTGCCCTGTTGACATGCTCACCTAGCCAAGCAGTGCAGCCCCAGCTCCAGAGAATGCCATTGAATCGGGGATGCCAGCAGGGAGATGAGATGGTGACATCATAGAACACGAGTCCCGGGGGAAGGGAGGCTCAGGGAGATGGAGCAGCAGGAGCCCCAAGAAATCCACAGCTACTGGTGCTCCTCACTTCCCAGCAGGCACCTCTCCCCGTACCAGATGGGCCCCCACCAACAGAGACCAGAGGGCAATGACTGTCGCCCCAGGTGGGCCTGCATTTGCTCTTTCACTCACTATCAGCAACTAGGAACTTACCCCACAGTAGCCCCGCAGGCTCCAAAGTTCGGGGGGCAGGAGGGGAACATCTCAACCAACCCCCTGCCCAACATCCTGAGGGTTGTCAGATTGCTCCCAGTCTATAAACTCAGGCAAAACCCATCCTTTCATCACAGTGGATGAAGAAAACAAAAGGTGCTCTCCACTCCTAACTGGCTATGGCAGCACAAGCATCCCTTCCCAGAGCTGCAGGGGCTGGGGACTTCGACATGCTTATTGGCCTTAGGCTGTAGTCGGTTCTTTGAACTGGAGAAAATGGTGGTCTCATGGCAATTGTAGGCCAAGCAGGCAAGTTACATTGACTAAACCCATCAGGTCTTTCCCCAAGGGGCTCAAAACCCTTCGTGCTCAAAACACTTGACTTTACTCTCCATACCTTCCCAGCCAGGGACATGGGAGCAGAGTCCCTGGCTTCACTGGAAGCCTGCAAGGCTGAGGGGACTTTGACAGGGCTGCAGTTCCTCCTTGAGCCCGTGGCCTCGGCTTCTTGGAGCCATGACTGAGGACAGAAGTTGAGGGATTGCATCCTCAGCCAGTCAAGTATATGTGCCCATTTATCCTCATCATCGTAAGTGAGATTTTAGTGTCCTCAGTTTATCAGTGAGAAACTGTGGCTCAGAGTAGTTAAATAATCTGCCCAGAGCATGCAATTAGGAAGCACAAGAGTCAGGATTTAAGGCACAATTTCCCAGCTCAAAATCCCACCCTCTTTCAGATGCAGTGCTCTCATGGTCAAAAAAGTCTTCTATGACTCTCAGTGACAACAGGCAGCAGGTGTTATCACAATCAGCAGCTGATGGGAGAGGACTGTGATGAGAGAGCCTGGGCCACCTGAAGATCTTGTCAGGGAGGCTGTCAGGTAAAAAACCAGGGACAAGATGAGGGTCCAGGCCTCCAGAGCAGGACAGAAACCAGGTCAGTGAGCCTGAAGCCTGTGTGTACAGATACAAGCGCAAGAAAACTGCATCTGCATTCCAGAGCACTGGACCCCTCTCCTTAATACACCCTGCCCTGCTCAGATATGTCCCTAGTCCTGGAGTAGTTCAGAGTGTGCAGTGGGAGGGAGGGTGCAGCTGTGAGGGAAGAGTACTGCAGAGTCCTGCAGCCAGCCAAGGGTGAAGTTTACCCATCACTCGGATCCTCTGCATGGGTTAGTCACCAACCTGACTGTGCCAGGTGCACTGAACACACCTGAGTGCCTAGGCATGTGCTACATGCCATGTGAGTCAGGGTAACACTACCTGGAGTAACAGTGCACCTTCAATCCTGGAGGCTATACAAAAAAGAAATGTATTTCCTATTCCATGTGAAATATTGTAAAAAACGAGTATGTTGGTTGGTGGGTGGCCTTCCACCTGGTCATTAGGGACCCAAGCCCCTTCCACCCTGTGGTCCTCCCTGTTCTCTGGCCTTGGAATCCTTTGCATTCAGCCAGCCAGTGGGCAAAGAGCTTAGGCAATCTCAAATGGGAAGATTTTATGAGTCATCACTTCTGCTCCCTTTCCATTGGCTAGAACTCAGTCATATGGCCACACCTAACACAAAGAATGCTGGGTAATGTAGTGTAGCTGTGTGCACAAATAAGAGAAGTGGGCTAGAGGAAAAAAATGATAGGTTGTATAATGGAATAAGCCAGGGAATGCCGCTCTCATCTCTGGGCATCTGTAAGAGCATCGCTTGAGAATACCACTTCCTCATTCAGCTACTTTGAGTATTCATTGATCAGGCTTCTTCTCTACAAAGTCTCATAATAAATTCCAGGTCTAGTCTAAGGTATGAATGTTTCATTCCCAAAATTTTATGATGCAGTAAAGTCTTATTTTCTGGCAGAAATCCCTCCAGAATTTCTCTCCCTGAATGTTTCCTTTCTAAAAACAAAAATAAATAAACAAACAAACAGGAAAAATACTTTTGAAAGGCTTAAAACTAGTAGGACAGCATAGGACAATGGTTTATAAACTTGAATGAACATTATGATTATCTGGAAAACACTTTTTTCCCAGAGTTCTAGATCTGAGATCATGATTTAGTAGATCACATATTGGGACCAGGAATCTGCAGTTTTTAAAAGTTGCCCAGGTAACTTTGATGTGCAACTGCATTTGGAAGTCCTGGCATACAATGGCAGATCCAGGTCTCTTGTGGGTGGGACAGGAACTGACTGGAGAAGTGTCATTGGCTGTCCTGTTGTCAGCAAACATATATTAAGACACCATCAAGCACAGAGGGTGGAAAGGGGTATTTTACCAGTACCTTGTTGGATCACAGGACCTGCACACTGGTGAGGACACAGAGCACATGCACCAAGAGGCAAATAGTAAGACACCAGCATTGTGCAGGGTCCAACAGATCCTGGCCAGTGTTCAGATAGTGCAGTGACCTGCAGGTACCCAGCAGTCCGGGGACCTATCACAGAGAAAATGGGCCTACTATAAGCTGGCCCTTGGGGGAAATTTAGGTTGTATGGAAATAGGAAAGAGACAGGCAGGCCAGAGAAGACCATCAGGGCAAGCAGAGGCTTAGAGACAGGAATGCTTTCTGGGGGTTCAATAATAGCCCACTAGGTTGTGTCAGAGAATCCTGAGCAGTCTCCTTGGGAGAGGGTGAGTGTGGGCATTAGGACAGGTGTTGTGGACTTTGGGCTGTGGGTACTAAAGAGCCATTGAGCACAGAGAGAGGCTGGAGGATGGGGAGCTCAGAGCATGGAGACTGTTGGAGGCTCTTGTGAGGGACACAATGGAAAATGAATGGAGCTCAGAAATGGGGGAGGAAGGAGCTGGAGGAGAGAGCCCCTTCCTCAGCTGCCTTCCAAATGGCTGTATTGGCACAGAACAGCCTTGGACCACCTTAAGTAACCCTGGGTTACTTAAAATCATTAAGTGAAATTCATTAGGTTTGTCAATTTCTAAGACTGCCAGGGTGGCAAATAAGGCATTATAGTCACTGTCCATTAACAGTGTGTTGTCTGAATGAGACTCTGCACTTTCCCAGCTGTGGGTAAGCACCATCCGCCCTTCAAGAAGAGGAGAAGAGATATGACCAGTGGCTCAGCATGCAGTGTGCAACCAGGCATTGATATGTACAAATCAAACATTCATCTCTGGAAGGATCTGGCCCTGTTTCTTTCTCAGAAAATATCCCAGATCATTGGAGCAAGGAGCAGATTAGCAATTCTGAGCTTTAAATCCTATTTCTAATACTGATTTACTGTGACGTTTGGGACAAGTTGTTGCTTTTGATTGCTAAGTTTCCACAATCAAGAGTGCAAAGCAGTGAGACAGATCCAGCCCGTGAACCTGGTTTAAGAGGCAGTTGCTCAAAATGGCACTAAGCGAACCTCTTTAAAATAACAGGGTGTTCGGATTTGCTCAACACTTTTTTGGTAACATCCATAGCTCAGCTTACAAGTCAACAGATGCATATGTTTTTCATAACTCTTAAATGCCTCTGAAAATCCAGCCCTGTGTTCTCAGCCCCTCCTCTCCCTAGGCACAAAGTCTGGAATTTAGGGGTTAATTAGGCTTCTGATATTTGAAGCCAGGGAGAATCCAATTCTACCTGTGCTGTCCCGCAGGAAATTCATCAATGCTCATGACTCCCACACTTGCCTCCATGCAGACTACTCATACATCTATATGTCCACCTACATCCCATACCTGGCTTTTCAGCTGCCTGGTTGGTGTCCCACCCACACCTTCAGCATGGCCCCCACCAGTGCACCCCACTCCTGAGTGATACTTCTGCCCATGGCTCTACCATTCTCCAAGACATTTAGTTCTTCTAAGTCTTTCTTAACTTCTCTCTCACTGCCCAGATGCAATGTTCTTCCAGCTTGTAGATTATAGCTCCATAGGGGGCAGAACTAAAAGGGACTTCAGCAACCCGTGGTCAGTGAATAACAAGAATGACATGACTGTTCTAAATGGTTAAGAACAAGGTCCAAGCCTTACGCATCTCTATGCTCCTATCTACAGGCACAAGCCTGTAGACTCAAAGTAGGTGCTCAAATAATCTTTGCTTAAGGGCAGAGGGGGAGCTATGTAATTTGTAATAGTGCCCAATGAAGCATAGGTTTCTAATAAAAATATAGAACAAGAACAATAAATTAGAATCTCTCATGCTAAAGAAAGGCTTCCACTATGAAAATACCCATGTTACGTAGATTTCTTTAAACCAAGATGGCACCTTAAAAGTTTCAGGGACTCGCCCAGGGTCCCGCCAAGTATATAGCCCAGTTTTCACTCTACTTTTTGAAATTTAGCCCCACCAAGCAGAAAGACTGCCAGTTCACTCTCATAAAGATGTTTCTTGTCAGGGGAGAAGGGAGGTAGAAGCCACCCTTTTCCTTGGTCTTCTCATCATTGGAAGTGGTGCCATCTCTGACACCATCTCAGCCCTCCACACCACAGCAACACGGTGACATGCAGGGCAGAGGGAACATCCATGCATTCTGAGAAATGGGATGCAGATGTCCCAGTCTCTCTGAGAAGAATGAATGCAGGGGCTTTCCAGTTCCAGACAGCCCCCCACATCCCCAGTCGTCCCAAGGAGCTTGTACGTCCCCAATAGTGTGGAGTACATATGAGACTAAATGAGATTAAAGAAGTCAGATGGTTCTGCAAGGGTGGCAGGAAAAGTGAGGAGTGAGAGGTCTGAGTTCCCGTCTTATCTCTGCTATTGTCTCCATATGTGACCAGGCAAGTCAAATGATGCTCCCAAGAGGTTCCGGCCATTTTTCAGGGTGTGCCCTCTCCCCTCATTACTCTCTCTCCTCCTCCTCACCCTTTCTCTCTCTTTCTGTCTGCCTCCCCCTCCACCCCCCCAGGACACTTGGCACATTCAAGCCTGTAGTCAGGCACCTCCCCTGCTGGGCCAGGGCTCCGGGAAGCAAGATGCTCCCTTGTGCCTTTCCACTCAAAGCCTGGGGCCCAGCAGAGCTCAGTACACATGACACAGATTGAGAGAATGTGAGCAAAACAAGAACTTGCTGGAGATGGGCTTCCATCTGGTCTGGTGGAACATCCTTGTGGCAGGCCTTTCCAACTGGGGACATGCCAGGGCACATGAAGGAGCCAGGATCCTTTCATCTCAGCCCCCAAAAGCAAGCAGACAAAGTCAGTGCCTGGAAGCCTCGAACTGAGAATGCTGACGGTTCTGAGTGCTTGCTCAGCCTGACTGAAAATCTATTTTCCCTCTTATGTTCTGGAAGGGCTTCCTTACCAAGCCAGGTTCATTGTGAAAGACTTCTAGGGCCCTGGTAGCCCTGGAAGCTCTGTTTTATGGGCTTTGCCCCACTGCTCCTGGTATTACTATGCCCAGATGGGAAACCAAGTCAGGAGGTAGGAAACCACTTCTGAGAGTGGGATTGAGCAGGAGGGATGCTACCAACTCCCAAGTCTGGCCTTGAATGCCCAGCCTGTCCCCACTTCACTGTGAAGGGGCCAAAGATTCCTAGAGCCAGGACACACATGCCCAGCCCTGCTTGGGGTTGATGTGGCCAGGGCTGGTCCCAGGAATCCAAAGTGGTCCATCAGCCCCTCCTCTTCACCCAGGAATGAAGTCAGTTACTTTAGATAGTAAGACAGACATTGCAGGGCTTTCTCATCACATACATTATTCCAATAGAAATGCATCCTGCCACCCGAGCTTTGTGACAGTCCATTTTAGAAGACTTTTGCCAAGCAAATCAACTGCGCAGTGAGAAATTGGAGAAAGTGTTTTTCCTCGGCAGTATCTGCCAGCTCTATCCTAAGCAGCCAGAGCCCAGACAAGCCCCAGCTGCAAAACGGGATGCAGAACACTCCCTCCTTCTGAGCCCACTAAGTGGCCGATGGAGGAATCTGAGACATGGTGCCCAGACGGCAAATACCTGTACCCAGTCTGGCCACTCCCTGCTCTCTCCCTCCAAAGCGTGGCTGTCCCCTCAGTCCACGTTCAGATGCACATCTTTCTGTCAGCTACTTAAAATAATTAAGTGAACTTAATTAGGTTTGTCAATCCCTGAGGCTGGCAGGGTGGCAAATAAGGCATTATATTCACTGTCCATTAACAGTCTGTTGCCTGAATGAGACTGTGCATTTTCCAAGCTGTACGTGAGCAGCATCCTCATTTCCTAGGCAGAGATCTTCCTGGTGAGGCTGGGAGGCACCCAGTTCCAAAGCTGTCCCTCTAAACCTGGCCCACTGCCCGAATGCCACCTCCCAGATCTTTACTGGGCCGATTTTCAAAAGGCCTCTCTGTAAAGCTGAACAAGACAAATCAAGGTGGACGTGTTCTCTATGCAAAGCCTGCAACCAAGATCCCTAGCCAAATCTGTCTTAACCACAAGCTCCAAACCACTGGCTAGAAAAAAGAGAAAAAGCAACAACAACCCATGCAATCAGAAGTGTCTTCTTTAGAGAAACAGAAAGAGCTGAGCAGGTATGAACTACCAGGGGGCAGGGAGCAAATCTCCTCTGCTAAGGACTCAGGCAGAGAGGAGGCTCCCCTGCCATGGTCTTCAACACACAGATTGGGGAGAGAGTGGGAGGAACCCCAGAGAGCACACTCTTCCCTTCTCCTTGATCAGGCTGCCCACAGAGAGGAAGAGGATGGCTCTTCTGGCCTTAGGGACTCGGTATCCTTTCCCCACCAGGGCTGAAGCTTTGAGGTGGGGGCAGTGGAGTACCCTGCATGTTCATTAGAATCACCTGGCCCCTGCAGTCTTGGCAGTAATGAGTCAGGGACCTTGCCTTCCCCCTGACCCAGAGGGTCTGCCTGGTACATGCCAGAACTTTCCCTCAGACCCACAGTGTCCACCTGGTACATGCCAGAACTTTCCCTCAGTCCCACTGTGTCCACCTGGTACATGCCAGAACTTTCCTTCACACCCAGAGTGTCCACCTGGTACATGCCAGAACTTTCCCTCAGTCCCAGTGTCCACCTGGTACATGCCAGAACTTTCTTTCACATCTGGAGTGTCCGGCTGGTACATGTCAGAACTTTCCCTCAGTCCCGCAGTGTCCACCTGGTACATGCCAGAACTTTCTCTCAGACCCACAGTGTCCACCTAGTACATGCCAGAACTTTCCCTCACACCCAGAGTGTCCACTTGGTAAGTGGTAGAACTCAAAACCTGAAGTCACAGATGACTCTGGAGAGTGCCGTGGTACTTGTACTTTTTGGGAGCCTCAACAGGAAGGGGTAGTTGGACAAGAAAGGCTTTGAGCGACTTGAGGAAGCCTTGCCCATCTCCAGCAGGGAGAGGGTGAGTGGAGCCAGAAACAACCTGTTCTTCACCTAAGGGTCAGGAAAAGACACACAGCCAGGTGCCATCCACAGTAGTGAAGCCTGAACCTGGGTGGCCCTGGTGCCCGCCTGGTCTCTTGGCCAGCACCCCCACAGAAAAGCAATGCCTGGATTGGTCCTGCTGCACCCTCGCTACCCTATCCCTTCCACTCCCAGGCCCCTCCCCAGACTGCCTCTGCTTCACCTTTCCCCCCACACCACCACACCCTCCTGTGGCCACTTTCCTCCCACCTGTCCCTGCCCTGCAGCCTCCGGAGTCTGGAGCCTTGGGGAGAGGTTGGCAGTGTGGCCCCTGGGCCAACAGAGGCAGCATGGCATGTTTTCATGTCGCCATCTGATCGCATCTGATTGTTATAAGTGTTCCTGACTCAAAATATGTGCAATTCCCAATGTCAATCAAACTCTTTTATACAGCAGCTGCCACTGCCATCGTCTTGCAGAGCACTTTAGAAACTCTTCTATTTAGGAGCCATTCCAGCCCCAGCTTGCATCATCCCATCCATGCTAAGAGGCCCCGTGGCTGTCAGAGAACTTCGCAGCTCTGATCTCTCAGTAATAAGGAAGGAAGGTGCGGAGAGGGGCGGGAGATGTGCAGCTTCCCTGGAAGGCCCATTTAGGAGACCACAGGGAGTCTGTCCCCCTCCCCCTGCACCCCGCAGGCACATGCTTGCCATCTGCTTGCTCAGGCACCTCAGGCCTCCTGGAAGGTAGACCCCTGATACAGCTCAGCATTGAAATCAGTGCCCACCCTGGCCCCTCAGGCTACGAAGGACAGATTAGGGTCTGATGACCCAGGAGAAGAAAGGTGGGCTGGCAGCCCTGACTCGCTGCAGTGCAGCCGCTGTGCCTTCCTAATGGTTCTGCCAAGGAACAAGACTCCTTCTATTCTAAGTGCCTATTCTCTTGCCACCTGGAAGGCGCGTTTCCCTAACGCTTGCATCTGCTTTAATGAGATAGCAGTGTTAGGGCCCTGGTTTTCAGGTGAGAATTCCAGGCCTGGGCTTTGCCGGAGATTACACAGGCCCAAGCCAGGAACTCATCTATGGACTGTGTCCTCTGTGGAGACACCAGGGGCGGGAGAGGGCGCGAATCATGGCTGCAACCTTGCCAAGGCTCCCAGAGGAACCTGATGAAGGCGCATGAGGCACGTGTGCAGAAGTGCCTCTCACGCAATCACCCCTGCCTTCCTCCTGCGTCCTCTCATCCTGCTTACCAATCCCATCATAATCATCCTAAAAGAGGTCTTCAATTTTGACGCTGTCCTGTTAGAAACCTGCAATGGCTCCCCATTTTCCATGAAACTCTTTGTCTGGCCTCTGAATATCTTCATCATCTTTACCTCCTTCCCTGCCCCTCTCACCCAAGCGGGACGGGCCTGTCCTGCTGACGCATCCCTCTACCACCTCCTCTGCCCCCGACGTCTTCTCCTCCTGGCACTGCACCCCCACGCCCACGTCCTTGAGTCCTTCTCTGCCTTCAAAACCAACTTAAATACCACCTCGTCTGTGAAGGCCTCCCAGTCTCCCCAACCTGGTGTACTTTCTCCTTCCTCTGAGCTCTCACTGCACTTTTTCTACACCTTCACATGGCATTTACCTCTTTCTGCTTTATTCTACACTGATGTACACAGGCTTCCTCTCTCCACTGGACAGTAAGCATCTTGAACACAGCATTCCTGTCTGAGTGCCTTACAATCCCCCATAGGCCTAAGGTAGGGCCCAAAACACGATAGCTGTGGAGCAAATGCAAATAGCTGCTCATCAAGGTGGAATGAGAGGTGCCTCTCAGAGGCGTGTTCCCGAGTGCTACGGGCAGGGCAGGAGGTTCTCAGGCTGTCCATCCAGCATGCCCAAGCACCCCAGAACAGGATTTGGGGGTTCTCCACTGGGCTCTCCTCCTCCCACAGCCAACAAACCACCAGCCCTCCTTGCTGGTCCATCCTGACTGAGCCAGACACGTAGACCCCATTGTGGGGAATATGGCCTGTCCATGGCTACAACAGATTCAGGCTTTTCTTCTTTAGAATCAAACTAGATTTGGGTCCACTGATTGTGACTTTCAGACAGAAAGGATTATCTGTGAATGGCCAGGTGTCACAAGACGGATGAAGACACAGGCAGATGTACGGAGTCGTTCAGTTAAGAATAATCAATCATGAATATGCTGCTTAGATAAGTTTCCTTTTGACTTCAAGGCTTTCCTCCACAGGAGGCAGTCATTGTCCTCTGGCCAGGGAGAACCAAGCCAGCCTCTGAGCCTCCACATGCTGGCCAGAGCTCCTCTGCTCAGGGTGGGACGGGGCCTCCAGCCCCTGCTGCGTGTACTCACTGGCTACAGTGTTGCTGCCTCCTGCAGATCCTCACGAGCAAACGTTCTTTTCCCTCATGGTTCTTCTGCCGTGGTGCCTTTCCTCTTGCTGCTGACAACCTCTTTCTTGTCCTCTGCACCCGCCCAGCCGCTTTCTCCACACTGCAGGTCCCACCAATGTTCGGGTTTTCCACTCTTGCCACCCGGGTTTGTTCTCTCTCTCCTCCCCACCCCCCTTTTCTTCTAACAGCCTTATCAAGCTATAATTTGTATATCATAAAATTCACCTGCTTTAAGTGTACAAGTCAATGACTTCTAGCAAATTTATAGAGTTGCACAAATAGCACCGCAATCCAGTTTCGGAACATTTTCATCACCCCAAAGAGAGCCCTTGTGCTAGTTTGCAGTCAATCCCGTTCCCACTCCCAGCCCCAGGCAACCACTACTCTGCTTTCTGTCTCCATAGGTTTGCCTACTCTAGAAGTTTCCTATCAACAGACTCATTTAATATGAGGTCTTTAACTTACTGTCTGGCCTCTTTAACTTAGCATAAGGTTTTTGAGGTCCATCCCTCTTACAGCATGTCTCTGGGTCCATTCTTGTTTATTGCAGAGTAGCATTCCATTGTATGGCTACACCACACGGGTTTTATCCAGCCACCGACAGGTGGGCATGGCTTCCCTCTCCCGATGTTTTAACAGCCGTGCCAGAGACTGCACACTGGTCTGCAGGTCATTCTGGATTGACTCTCAGGAGGGTGGGGATGGTTTCAAAGGTTCTCAAGAAACCCTCACTTTACAGCAGGAAAGGGCTGGTTGACTGATAGCCTTCCAGGGAGGTGATTTCCCAGGAAACAAACAAACCAAAGGTATTCTTCTATGTATCTCACTGTGAAGCCTTCCCTGGCTGTAGTCTGAGGACCTGGCCCTCCAAGGCTATGAAAGAGCTAGAAAGAAACAATATTTCAATGGATATTTTATGAACCTTACCCTTCTGCGTTGGTTACAAACACTCCCAGGGGTGATAATCAAATCACTTAATATTTCCAACCTGACCTGATGCTGGACAAGACCCAGCTGTGCTAGCCAAAGGATTAACCCTTTGGTTGCTGGTTAATTGGGAAATTCAGGGGGCACCGGGGAAGGAGCCAGATTGCCTGAAGCAACAGGCAGGGAGTGCTCTGGGGACAGTGGCTCTTTTTCAGTTGGAGTAGAAGCATTTCAATATTTTCAGAGTGACTTCAGCCCCACTGCGGAGCCCCAGCTGAGTATCAACCCACCCATTTCCAAGCACCCTGCACATCCAGAAAGCAAAGTGTTCTCCTTGGGTTGTCAGGAAGTCCTGTCCCAGGCCCCAAACTCCACACTGGATTTAGGGGCCAGGGGTCAGCCACTGACATCATGGAGCACCACTTTGGAAGGGGGAGTGCTCTGCATTGCAGAGGTAGGGGAGGTGTTGACTGCTGTCCTCTCACACTGCTCTGGGGTTAGGTAATGCTGATGAAAACTGACATTCTGAGCCAAGGGATCTGCACACGTGTGCTGGGTGCCTGAAGCATAAGACACTACCAAGCCCATTTGTTCCTCACACACATTCCTCCTGACACATACAGGTTCTGGCTGCAGATAGTCGCATGGTGGGGACAAGGATCCAGAGCCACTGTGGCTTTCAACAACATCTCCATCAGCCTGGACTGCTACCTCACCAGTGAGTTCACCCTGTCCCTGGCACTCTGTTCCCCAACCCTGGCAAACCACAGCCTTGCTACCCCTCCCTAACCTAAGCCTACTTCTCCCACCTTCCTAGTGTGGATTCATCTCTCCCTAGAAATGAGCCTCACCTAACTCAGCCAATGGGGGCTTCTCTCTTCCAGTCAGTGGGGAGGAAAAGATGTCACAGACTGCAGCACCCAAATCAAGAAATCTGTTTGACAGAAACCCAAACAAGGAGCCAAAACCCACGGAAAATGCACCAAGACAAACCCCCATCTTTGACCCTACAGGTAAGTGTTCCACTCACAAATCTGAGCAAAGTGATGTCTTGTTGCAAAAGGCAGAAGAAAGATACGTGCTATGATCTGGGCTGGTGATGTGTGTTTAAAGAGTGAAATGGTGAACCTTTAGAAGGAACATCACCTACATTCTATGGGGCTCCAAGAGGAAGCTGGTTCTTGTATTGCCTGAGCAAAGAAGGCCTCTGGAAGTTGTACAAAGGAACAAGTTTCCTCCATGCCTGGGGAATACTCAGGCCCCACCCAAATGGGAGAACCAAGCTGGTATTCTTGCCTCCACTTAGTTCCTCGAAACCACTCCCCCTGTGCTGAACAAAGCAAGACTTACCGTCAGATTTCTCTTCCTCCTAAGAGGGTTGGGCCCAAAGCCAAGGTTATCTGTTGCCCAAAGGCAGGCTACCTCATCATGGGTAAAGCCCAAAAGCTTCTGGTTCAGCATAGTTCCCCCAGAGCTCGGATCCCCTCCAAAGCTGCCCTATTGGGCATATCTCAGGCTGGAAGACTTCTCCTGGGGGCTCTGGCTGCTTCAAACTCAGACCTCTTCAGCCTCTGCCTGCGAACCGTAGGTGCAGCTTCTCAGCCACTCTTCATGTCAAGGGGAAGTCCCTTAGAATCAGTCTCCAAGCCCAGTGTGTTCCTGGTGGTTATTGAGCCCAGCCCCAGAGAAGCCGATTAAGGCTGCCCGGACGCCACACCAGCAAACCACAGGGTTCCCCCTAGTGGGCGCTGGTGCCTGGGCACATGAGGCGTCTTCTGACACGAGTAGCCTGGAGAAGCGGGTGTACACCACACAGTCCACCCACATTCTGTTTCCTATAAAAGATAAGTCTTTATGAAAATAACAGCAGATCAATGATAAATCTCGAATTTCTCCTTATAATGTGAAATCCTTATAACATAGGTTTATACCTTTGCCACTAAATTCATCAGTTACCAACTTATTAACTAGATGTTAGCTTTGCCTTGTCTTCAAAGAAACCTTTTCGTTTCTGTTCTCGGAAAAGCTGCCCCAGGACTAACTCTCAGCCTTTTCTGATTCCTGCCTTGATTGAATCCAGCTGCCAAACCCCGGGGAAAGGGTTGTTTTTCCCAACACCCCTCCCCTCTCCTGCTTTTACCTTTAATTAGAATCTCAAAACACCTTTCCACTTTTCCACACAGAGGGGAGCTTGGCCTACTAACTCACAGCTCTCTCTGGTTCCCGCCTGGTTTCATGGCTCATGACAATGTCTAACCGAAGGGAGGCAGCTGTCTAACTTACCCGTTCAACGTGCCTCCCTGCTACCCAAGCCCACTGACTCACCCCACTCATTCCTTGGCTCTGGGTCAACTATGACCCCCCCCACCGTGATAAATCCAGGGAGTTCATAAATTTATAAATTCAGGAAAGAGGCCAGACTTCCCCTTTTAGTATGCTAAGTAAACACGGCCTCAGCCACCTGCCCAGCCTACCCACCGGCACTGATTACATGGCAGGGACTCCAGAAACATCTATTGACCAGTGGGCAGCTGGACGCTTGAGCTCAGATCTCAGATGTCAGCAGCCAGCCCCTCCGCAGCCAGCATTTAGGAAGCAGCCATCCACCCTGCCCAACTCCTGGGTTTATTGCCACATAACTCCTACTGTCCCTAAAAGGCTCGTCAATAAGGGCCTGCCCAGTGGCCACTCAGACTAATGAAATCATGCGGTGGCTCAAGCGGCAATGACTCCCCCACCACCTGCAAATAAAATTAGAGGCCAGGGCTGCCTGAGAGGCTGGAGAGGACAGCAGCTGGAACACAACCTCCCCCAATCCCTGACCCCAGCCTCAGAGCAAGCCTCAGGCAGTGGCTACAGGTCAGCGTTCCGTCTCTCTTCCAGAGTGACCCCAACTCAAAGGGAAAAGGACATTGAGCCAAATACATCCTTGGGCAGCCTTAGGAGACATATCATGTACCTGAGGCTCCACAGGAAGGTGTCAGGACACCAAGTAAAGAGCCACTGCTTTCCCGGGACCCCCTGCTGCATCTGGCAGCAGCTCAGGGGAGGGAGAAGCTGGGCCAGGCTCCCCACACCCCTTCCCTGCTGTGCTCCAGCGGCAGGAGGCATCTCTCCCCACCGACTTAGGTCTCCCAGCCCCACCTTGCTGCAGACCCCTACACCTGTGGTGAGGGTGTCTCTGCTTTCTTTGGGAGGATTTGCCGGGGGGGCAGGGCTATCTTTCTCCACCACCCTCAGGACAATGTCCACTGAGCCCTGGATTCAGCCTCCCGGTCAGGGAGAACAGGCCACGCCTTGGGCGCTGGCCTCCCCAGCTTTCCCCGAGGCCCAGCACAGTCCTCACACACGTCCTCTGTGGCTGGTTGCACAGTCAGAGGTGTGAGCGCAACTCTGGAGCTCAAAGGACTCCCAGACTAGCAGAGGAGACCACAAGGCAACAAATGGTGGTGGTAGAACAAGAGCCTGCAGCGAGAGAAGGCAGAGGAGGGGTCTGGGAGGAGATGCGGTCCAGGAAGACTCATGAAGGCCAAGGGTAGGGCCACACCACTCAGTACCAACCACCCCGCAAGCACAGCCCGGCTACTCCATGCCACAGCAGGGACGAGGCTGACCCGCTACTCATCATTCTGGAGCTTCTGGCCCGGGGAGGAGAGGGGCCTGTGAACACGCAGGGCGTGTCTGCAAACCCACACTCGGAGCTTCTATCTGGGAGGGACAGGCCAGGGAGGGGAAGGGAAGGAAAGGGACAGTCGTCAAGCATGGTCGACCCTGGGCCCGGTTACTTCCACAACTAGTCCTCGCACCGTCCTGGGGGCAGTTGCTGTTTTTACCAAGTCAGGGATGAGGAAAATGGTATAGGAGAATGTAAGAGTCCCGTGGCTGGTAGGGTGTGGGGCCAGGATGTCACCCGGAAGTCTACATTCTTTTACCCAACTCAGCTACTTCCAAACACAAAAAAGGGACAAGAGCAGGGATGAGAGTCCCAGACAGGAGCCCCGGCATGAACGGTAAACAAATCAGCTCCCAGCTCTCTGACAAAGAATCCGGGAGACAAGATAATAAGATTTTCTTTCCAAAGTTCAGCGCTGTCAGTGTCTACTAGGCTGGAACAAGGTGGCTGGTGGCATTTCAGCTCCCCTCTAGGCGGCCGTTAGAGCAACTCCTAGAAACACTAAGGCCCAATGGGGTCTTTTGAGAACATTTACGGACCTTCAAGCTCCCCAAACACTTGTCACATCCCCACACCAGCCCTCCCCGCGAGGAGGGGCTCGGTCTGATTCCCAGGTCTGGGGTTTCCTCACCTCCCAGCCCACAGAGCAGGGCTGAGCCGCTGGCGCCTCCGGGCAGGGGAAAGCCCGGCCAGGTGCTCCGTGCAGCGTTCTTGGAAGCCTCTGAGTCATGTCAGCTAATCAGATGAAGAAGCTGAAAGAGAAAATGGGGCAAGTATTATCAAGTCCAGGGAAATCACATTTGTCAGCTTCGCACTACAATTACGCTAACCAAATGCTTGGTTTGATGCAATCGTGGGGCTGCAGAGCCAGGTTCCTGTCTCTCCTCTCTCCCTCTCTCTCTCTCCCCCACCCCCTCCATCTCCGGCAGCAATGAATCTTAGCTGTGCAGAGGTCCAAGCAGGCTCTGCCACGCTCCTTCCCTAAACAGCTCAGGTGAGAACAGGTCCCCGGGGCCCATGGCCGGCCCCAGCTTCCTTACCCCTCTGTGCTGTGTAGGGAGGGCCAAAGGGCATTAGCTCGGCTAACACAAGAACCAGCTCAAACTTTGGACCCAATCCCACAGTCCTAACTGTGGAGCCTTGACATCAAAACCACAGCCTTGTCTCTGAATGTTATGGGGACAGGTTGGTCTACCATTTTCTGAGTGTATATCTCTTGCCAAAGGGGGATAAAAGCAATTGAAAGTACACAGAATCTTGGAAAGAGCACTGGACTAGGAGTCAGCACACCCGCAGGGCCAGGCTGGTTTGCACCCCCAAGCTGTGGCTGGGGCTTTTCCGCCTCTCATGGCCTTCCCTGCTGGGCACGTCACCAAACCCTTTGGTAACAGCGTTCACGTGAGAGGGGCTAATGCAAACACAGATGGGGGCAGAGAAACTGCTGCTTTTAAAAAGTCAAGGCTTGAAGTAGACAATGTCGGAGTCCCTTCCCGCTCCCAGCTCCACGCTTCCAAGGGCTGAAGGGCCATGTCGCAAGGGAGCCATCACTTTATCTGGCCCAATTAACCTGTGGCACTGCTAATGTGCCCAGAAGTGAGGGTGACAGACTGTCCATTTCCACACATGCTCCTGCAAGTCAAGAACAGATGCCAATTCCAATGAGAAAGTTTTATGTGTTTCATATAAATTG
The DNA here is from genome assembly GCF_020740605.2 of Lemur catta. Lineage (NCBI taxonomy): Eukaryota > Metazoa > Chordata > Mammalia > Primates > Lemuridae > Lemur > Lemur catta. The sequence goes on along the minus strand of NC_059131.1, from coordinate 21,343,357 downwards.
ATTGGGTCTATTTCTGCTAAATGCATTATCCATTCACCACAGAACAACTATTACAGTTAATAGAATTTGTAGCTAGAGCCGTTATGTTCCAAGCACGCCCTTCTGGGGATGACGGCATTGTTGGAAAGGAGGCTTTGCAGGCCCGGCCCCCCTTCCTTAGAACCATTCGAGGGGGGATCTTTGTTTTCCTTGGAACCTGCGGCACTCAGGCCCTGTAGGCCTGGCCGAGTACCCCAATAGTGGAGGGCCCTTGCCTTTGGATTCCCTCAGATCCTAAATAAATAATGTATTCTAATCCAATTCCAAGAAATCCTGGCATCTTCCCTGCTGGCCTTGCAGACTATCTTATGCCAGGCAGGGGACAGGGAGGAAGCCAAGACCCCGTTTTTAGCCATAGAGCCTCACTGTATGCCAATTCTGGAGGCAGGAGGCCCTAAGATGTGAGAGGTCAAGAGAGAAGTTGGTAGGGGGATGGGGAGTCCACTCACTCGGGTGGGGGGGTCCCCGGGTTAGACTCTTGGGCTAATTGTGTCATTATCAGCTTTCCCCAGAAACCTCCAGTTACAGGCACGATGAGAGACTTGGCCAGTGCAGCAGTGAGCTGGCCAGCCGGTGGGGGAACTAGATCCAGCCCAGGGTTCCTCCAAGTGTGTCCTTACACCGTCTGCATCTAGGTCACCTCTGAGGGCTGCTTGTTAAACATGCAGATTGCCGGGCCCCTGCAGACCTACAGAATCTGTATGTCTGGAAGTGCAGGTCAAAATCCACATTTTTAACAAGCCCTCCGTCAGGCGCAGTGGCTCATGCTGTAATCCTAGCACTCTGGGAGGCTGAGGCGGGAGGATTGCTTAAGCTAAGGAGTTTGAGACCAGCCCGAGCAACAATGAGAACTGGTCTCTACCAAAAAGAAAGAAAAAAAAAGCCCCAGCCAGGCGTGGTGGCACACACCTGTAGTCCCAGCCACTGGGGAGGCTGAGGCAGGAGGATCGCTTAGAGCCCAGGAGTTGGAGGTTGCAGTGAGCTACAGTGATGCCACTGCACTCTACCCAGGGTGACCGAGGGAGACTCTGTCTCCACAAAAACAAACAAGGCAATTGAACACCCCTCCTCACAATTCCTCACTCCATTAAAAAAAAAAAAAAAAAAAGGAGAGAGAAAAAACAAAAAAAATAAGACCTGAAGGAAAGTCTGGTTAGCAACAAAGTTTAGGGACCTGGGACTGCAGCCTGAACACCTCATTACAGATGAGGAGCTTGGGCCTTGGGAAGGTGACAAGGTGAGCTCAGAGACACATGGCATCTTTTAAAGTTCCATCATTCAGACGGCAAAGGCCTGTTGTCCTGTTGCTCCCTCTTCACGCAGCAATAATAACCGCTGTTCCCCGAGCGTTGCTGTGTGCCAGACCCGTGCTGCTGAGCTCTTCCACGTGCATCAGCTCATTCGCTGGTGCTATATTGTCCCCCTTTTATAGATGAAGAAACTGAGGTCCAGAGAGGTTAAGGAACTTGCCCTAAATCACACAACTTTTGTAAAAGGCTAAACAACATGATTCTTAAAAATCACACAGAAAGTAAAATTTTCTAAGCCAGATAAATATTTGGGCAAAGCTGTGATAAAGAAATCGTAGATGAATCCCACTATTGAACAAGTCTTCCAGCAGGATCTCTCTGTGCTGGAAAACCCTGTTTATGATGCTAGTTTTTGCTTAAACAGAGCACATCTGCACCTTTCACTAACATTTAAGACAATGCCCCAGGCAGGCAATGTACCCACGCACGTGTAAGAAAACTGATAATTGCATCTAATTGGCATTCCTCCGTTTGCCTCCGCCTTCACTGGTGCACTTGGAAGCACTTCTGTTAGCAGCCATTCAACTGAGGAGGAACAATTCTTTAAGGGGTGGCAGGCATGGGGCCCTAAATACAGCCCTAGGAGCCCGTTCAGGCACTGGCCATTTCCCTGCTCGGCTGCCCTGCTGGTACCATGTGCTGTGTGTCCTCTCTTATTTTACTAACTGTTGGTTACCACCTATTTATAGCAAGCGCCCTAGGGATGATGCATGAAGCGCCAGCCTTAACAAGGGTTGTGGGTCCGCAGTCACTGCAGCAGGTCCAGCGCCCTCCCATTCGGAGTGTCACTGTTCATTTGGGTGTGCCCCCTCCCCTGGGAGGGAGCGTGCTGTGTTCCAGGGGGAGGGTGGCATGGAACTAATTCGTGATTCATTATCCCGTTCCTGACATCCGTGAGTCTCCCCCAGTGGACGAGGCACTGCGGGCTGGAGAGCCAGTCAATATCCCCAAGAGGTGGCCGACACCAAGGGCCGAGGGAGACATGGCACTTCCCCAGGGACCTGGTGACGGTGACAGGGTGGAACTGAAGGCTGGGCTGAAGGCAGAGTACCCACCAGCCACAGGGCCTCCCAGTGTGTATTCTGACTCCCTCCACTTGTCCCTAAGCACATGCAGTGTCTCTCTTATTTAAGTCTTAGGAACACCCCGAGGGTAGTTGTTGCTATAAGAAAGCAATGCAGCATCATTTTTAAGAACACAGACTACCTGTGTCCAATCCCAGCTGGGCCTCTCACTGTAGGCAGCTCCCTTCTCCTGCCTGTGCCTTTGTTCCCTTGCATCAAAAAATGGTGCCTAGATTATTCATACCTACATCTCACAGGTTTGATGTAAGGATCACATGCGTCACTACATGTCAGGAGCTTACAGAGGTGCCTGACCCACAGTGAGCTGCACAAGCCATTGTTATGTTCCCATTTTAGAATTCAGGAAATGGAGGACCAAAAGGTTATGTGAATTGCCCCACTGATCAAACGCAGAGCCAGAGTTCCAAATCAAGCCTCTCTCTCTAAAGTCTTCCCCACTCTAAACCCACTCCTGTTAAGAACAATATCGAGTGCTGCCCAGTTGCTGACCAGCATCAAGAGAGAAGCTCTTGTTGCATCCAGATTGGCTGTTCTCTTTGCACTCAGGAGATTCAACTCAGTGTTCAATGCAGGCAAATCATTGCTTTCCGCAAATCCCAATCCTAGGGAATAGAGACGCATATAGTCCAATTTCACAAGCACGTATTGGGTGCCTACTCTGTATCAAATCCTTTGCTGGGTGCCTTGGGGTCCACGGCTGTGAACAAGCCTAAGTGCTGCTCTTGAAAATGCATCACCCGGAGCTTGGTCCACACGAGCCCAGTACGAAACCACCGTTATCCCAGCACAAGAGAGATTCCCATTCTGGCACATCTAGAATTAGGACAGGTGCCCTCACTTCCTCCTGCCCTAGATGGCGCATTGCAAATTATTCTGAACTGATCATTGTTTTCGAAAAGAAACACGGCATTCTGTGAGATAGCAAGGCATCAATACTGCTACTTCAGAACTCCCAGCCCTAGCGTCACCGGAGAGATACCGCAGCACAACCTGCCCTGATGGACTCAAAAATGCCCCGTGAACCTCCCGTCTAATGCTAGGTGGTGGCTGGAATTATGGCAAAGCTACTGACAAAATACCCTAACACCAAGTCAGTGTTGTTGCTCTTCTGAGCAGCAGACAGGAACCACTGCCTTTCTCTCTCCCGGCTGGCCAGAGAAAACATGTTGTTTTTTCCCATTTGTTTCAGTGAAAGGTTACATAAGTGGGAGACAATAAATGATCCAGGAACTCTGGCTCAGCATGTCTTGATTAAGATCATTTAGCTCGAAGACTAGCAGAACACAAAAGGCCCCTCCCTCAGAGCAAGTGCATTAAGCACTTGTTTGGGAAGACCACTTTCCTATCATTCTTCTCCCAGCCTTGCTGCTTCTGCCTGTAAAACAACCCCCGTCTTCTCAGAGCCTATTCACCTCTCTGCTTGTTGTGGCAAAGCTTCACTGGTCTTGAACAAAGAAATGTTGTTTTTCTAATTCATCCAGGCTCAGAGCTGGACGGAGGATCTAGGAGGAAAAAGGTTAAAAGGTTAAAATACTAACTCTTGATCGTGAAGGGGGTCTTCCCTGCTTGCCCCTCCCCTACCAAGAGGAAAAGAAACCAGAGGTGGAACCGCCTGAGCTATCACTGAGTCAGGGAGGAGAGAGAGGGCACAGGGCACAGCCCAGCCCCTGCCCGCCCTGCTGGCTGCTTACACAAAAGATAAGGAGGCCGAAGAAAGTACTAGCTGCAGAGCTGGGGCTTCGAGGTGGCTGGATAGTTATTTATTGCTTCGTAACAAATACGCATAAACAGAGTGGCTTGAAACAGTGCACAATTTTTCCATCAGCTTCTGCAAGGTCAGGATACCTGACACAGCTCAGCTGGGTGCTCTGCCTCCTGGTCTCTCAGATGGTTGCAGCTGGGGTGTCAGCTAGGGCTGGGGTCTCACCTGAAAGTCTGCTGGGGAAGGGTTCACTGCCAAGCTCACGTGGTTGTTGGCCGTTCCCAGAGGGCCACTAAACTGAGGGCCTCAGTTCCTAACTGGCTGGAGGCCACTCTCAGTTGCTCCCCACCATGACAGCTTGCCTCCTCAAAGCCAGTGGCGGGGGGGTGGGGGGGGGGTGGGGATGGGGGGAGAGAGAGAGAGAGAGAGAGTCAGTCTTCAAACAAGACAGAAGTTACAATCTTATAACATATCGGTGAAAATGACATCCCATCACCTTTGCTGTATTCAGTTGGTTAGAAGCAACTCACAGATCTCTGCCTATACTCAAAGGGAGGGTATGATTGGGGTGTGACTGTCAGGAGGTGGAGATCACTGGGCCGTCCTACAGCCGACCTGCAGTGGCTTCTGCGTGCCAGAGATCAGCCAATCACCAGGAAGCTCTGAGAGCCCAGTACGGATTCTGATGGGCAGAATTCCTAGAGTCTATCTCAAGCCTATCTATTCAGTATTCCTCAGACACTTGAATATTCATGAAGCACCTTCTGAGTGCCAGGCAACAGCAAGCTGATAAGCGAATTGCCAGAGAATCCAAGACTGAGGTTCTAGCTGTATGACTTCAAGAGAGGCACACATTCTGGGCCCCAGTTTCTCCTCCAAAAAGTAGGGTCTTTCTCAGAGCTGGCTATCGTGGTGAGCAAATGAGATCGCTTCTAACAGGCTTTGAGAGATAGAAAAACAATATACTAATATAAAATGTTGCGATATTATAAGTAACATGATCATTAAAATATATAACTAAAAAGTTTGGGCCAATTCACTCATTCCTCTCATGTTCGCTTCTACATATATTCATCAATGCATGTCCACCCCACCTCCTCCTAGGAGGTGTGCGCTCCTTTGTGTGTACACAAACCCTGTGCGTGCACACATAAATATGCACTGGGTGTATTTTCCTCAAAATGTTTGCAAAAGTTCCAAGCAAATTCCAGTTTCTGGCCTCCTAATCCTGGCCATGTTCTAAAGTTTGTCAAGATCTCGAAAATAATGGAGGCTCCCGAACCTTCTCAGGAAAATTTTTTCAAACATATCCCAAGTAATTTAATTGGGGATGCCTGATTTGTTTTTACAGTGCATATGATAAGGTGAGAGAAAATTTTATTCATCTAATTGTTATTTCTTAGTAAGTGACTAGCAGATCTAATGATCGTATTCCAGGATTAATATTAGCAAGCGAGGAAAATAAGGGTTAGCTTTGAGTTGTCCAGCAACCTAACTTAGCCTCAGAAAATCTCCCTGGGCCTCAGAATAGCTCCCTAGAAAAGAAGACTGTTTCTTTCCCCTCAACTGCCTTTATGATGTTGATCCTGCTTCCCAGCTCCTTCATCCTATGAATTGATCAGTTCCATAAGCCATGGGGTTAGTGGAGCGTCTACACTGCTGAAGAGCAGGACGCAAGTGTTTTCTTAAAGACGCAGAGCTCCTGCCTTTCAGCCGTGTGTGTGGGTGTGCGTGAGTGTGAGCTGGTGTGTGTGCGTGTGTGCTCAAGTGAGTATGTGAGTGTCTGCACCAGCCCCTGGGGAGCCTGCCCTCTTTCAGTCATGGGTAAGCGACAGAAGGCCTTTTGGCAAACATGCGCTGATACCGGCAGAACGCCTCCAGTTCACCTCGCCTAGCTCTCTAATACGAAAACGGGAGCTCCATAGGCCAAAAGCGCCACAGTGACCACACTCTGCGCCCCAGTATGCATGAAGCCCCCTCTGACCACTCCAGTGGGTCTGGTGACTGGTCTCTGGCCAATTTTATTTTTCCTATTTTGTTTTGTTTTTGTTTTTATTTAGCAAAGATTTATTAGCCACATTCCACCTTCTATAGGCCAACACTGTTTTAGGCCCTGGACACAAGGCAGTGAGCAAGCAGAGGAAGCCCTGCTCTCTCAGTGAGTTCACCTGGTGCAGGGACCGAAAACAAACTCTCAGACAGGTGACTTAGTCTCAGAGTGACGTGCTGTGAAGGACCGGAAGCAGGGTGAGGAGGTGGAGCGACAGTGGCTGATGGGGAGTCAGGGGAGGAAAGTTCAGGTTCCTTCAGGTGTGCATCGGAGCAGAACCCACTTTTTAGTCTAGGCTGGTGTTGCCTGGGGAGGCCTGCAAGGCCCTCCAGGACATAGCTACAGCACCCTTAAGCTCTAAAGGCCTTGACCATGAGTGAGCTGAGACACAGCAGAGTGGGCGGAGAGAGGGGAGCGCAGCTTGGCTGGACAGAATGGACTGGGGCGTGACTCAGGTACCCAGCTCTCCGCCAAAGAAAGCAGGCTGCAGGCGGGCTGCGTGCAGGGTCTGAGGAAGCATTGGAAACGTGGTCCCAATCCAAGCTGGCATTGCTGTTTCCGGGACAGCAGCAGGATTCTCTGGTCAGTGGTGCTTTCATTGCAAGTAGATGGGGGATCTCAATTATAGGATGCTCCGTTCAGGTCAAAGTAGGTCCCAGCCAATGGCTGGGGGCCCCAGGAATAGTCCAGTCACACAAAAATTATTTTATAGATGACTGCTTATGTTAACTCAGTGGCCCTAAAAGTGAGTACTGCTATTACTTCAGTGCCTGATAATGTCAAGGCTCACCTCTCTGAGTTCCTCTTGTCCTTTTCCTCATGGGTCCCAAAACAGCTGCTATATCTCCAGCCACCGTGACTGCAGGGCAGGCAAGAGTAAGAGAGAAGCATCTCTTCCCTTCTTTTCCTCCATGCTTTGCCTTCTCTTCTGGGTCCACCATTTAGTCCGAATGCTCCCCACTGCCTCCCTATCTGCCCTTGACATTGGATTTTTCACCCTCTCGTATGTCTCGGTTCTCCCATTCATCCTAGAGAGTCTGGGACCCAAACTCAGCAGTGGGAATCTCTTTCTAGCTCCAAATGCTCTGGCCAGCTGGGCTGCCTGCACCTCCGCCTGCCCATCTGCCAGAGCTGTTGCAATGCCGAGAGCCTGGTAAGGATTATTGTGCTAGTGTTCCTGGGAATAAAGCGGCGAAGGGCTGTGGCTTTCCACACTCTTGCCCATCTCTAAGGAGCCAGCGGACCTTCCAGCCAGAGGCAGCGAATCCTAATAACAGAAGCCCTATGCAGATGCACTAGATCGGATCTTCTCTCCCAGTCTGCAGACGACAGCAGACAAAGCAAAAGCCGGGACTCTTCAGTCCCGAGCATGGCAGAGCTGGTATTTAAACCACCACCTCTCCCCACTTAAGCCTCAAACCCAAATTCATTATGTGCAGCCCGCAGATGGGTGAGTCCACAGCACCCATCTCGATATCAAATACTTTATTAGCACAACTCTGGCCTGAAGCCAACTTGGAAATAAGCAAATTAGCCCCAAGGCCTCCCTTAACTTAATTTTTACAGCTCTGCTTTCAGAGTAGTGTTTTTTCTGTGACCTTTCTCTTCTCCCATGTGTTGCTCACTTTCCCTGGGGGAGCAGGGGGTGGCAGAGAACACAGCACAGCAGCTACCACAGGAGCCATTAAAAACTCCTGCAGATTGCTGGATGTCAGAACTGTTTAGGGTAATTCAGTCCTGAAAGCAGCTTTTATCTCAACAGCCCTGACTTGCTGCCCTGTTGATGGGCGCTAGCTCACTCTGAGGTTCCTCATCAAGGAGTGTCTGCCTCCCCGTAAGGAGAGACATGGGCCTCTGGTCTTTGTTCCCTGGGACACCTCAGCATTATCAGTCATCCTGCCTGCCTAGAGGAACTGCGTGTGGAGCAAAGGGGACAAAGATGAGACAGTACAGAGGAGAGCCTATGTGTGAGCACATCTGTTAAAAGAAAGGGCTAGTGTTATAATTATTGCTGTTACAACCCTAACTTCTCATCATTGGAAAAGAACCAGAGAGAAATAACAAGAAAGCTTTGCATGAATGGTGTGTGTGTGTACATGTGCAGGCATGTGCACACGTGTAGATGCACACAGCTGCATGCAAGCATGTATACATGTATGTGCATGGGCACACGTGGGTGTACATGCAGACACATGCATGCAAATAAATTCAGTCTGCAAAACAAACTGGAAGAACAACATGGAAAATTCAGCAACTGGAAAGTTTGTGTTGTAGAAAGAGCAAAGGTGATGTGCCCCTCCTCACTTGGCCTCGGGCTGGCTGTGTAATCACTGGCCAGTTGTTTAACTGTTCTACATGATTGCATATCTTATGAGATAAAAGCAACAATTCTTCCCCCTTCCCTATCTATCCTCTTATCATGGTTGTAAGGAGCTGAGCTCCCGAGGGTGGAGATGCTACATAAACGTCCTAATTAAATACATGGAAAGGAAGGCCTAGACATTCCCAACCCTGTTCATTCAGAATATAGTAACATCCTTTTGTCTGAGGTTAGATTTCTAATACTGCCCACCATCCACCAAATACAAATATATCCCAAAACTGTGTCATAAAGGCTTCCTGCAGCTCACTGCCCCTCGGCCTGACACACAGAGAGGGTAGGGCCACTTGCACTCCCTCTGAGGCACTGGATGCAAGATCAGACCAAATGCAGGAGGGCCACTGAGATAATGGGAAACCATGCTTGACAGCAGGGAGAAAGTGAGCCAGTGTTAAGTATTTATACCTGAGGCCATTTAGTAAAGGGTCAAGGAGTCCCAAACAACTCATTAAGTCTGGGTAGCACTATCAGGAAAAGGTTACCTTCTACTTAGTGTATCAAAAATAGGCAGAACATGATGTAACAGCAGGTTCTCGGCCATGGTCATTGGAGATGTCCCTGAGGTGAAATTTGAAAACCCTGCAGCCCCCAAAATAGCAATGTAGGTGAGGGATCTGACCAGACAGATGGTAAAGAGGAACTAAACATAGCAAATGAGCTCCAATTATTCCTACATTACAATTTTTTTTTCAAGGATTCTGGGAAGTCGGCAGTGATTATGGTAACAGCATAGTTGGGTTTTTTTTTTTAATCTTTCTAAATCCCTACAGAACAGCCATATGTCAAAACTGAAAATGCATGGACGTTTACAACCAAAGTTGATGATAAGGTAGCCCCCCCAAACCCCAAAATACCAGTGAGTGAGGACAAAGCACCGGCAACCACAAGGCCTGTGTGGCTTCAGCGTCTGCACAAGAGAAAGGACAGGGGAGCCACAGGCTGCCTCACAAGCCTGAGAGCAGGAGAACCCCAAATAGCCAACAGATCTTCCCCGAAGTTACAGAAAGGCCACCTGAGAACAGCTGCTGAAACTGGGAGAGGCCTTGCTCAGCCCAGCGGTGTGCGAGTGCCAGAGGCCAGGGTCAGATCTGCAGGGGCTGGAGCAACCTGGCCACACGCCTCCTTTCACGACAGGGTCCACACTGAGAAGAGATTTCTGGGAGTGAAAACAATATTGAGTAAGGAAGGGATGATAGAGACTGTAAAGGAATGAATGAATGTCCAGCTAAAAAGAAGGAAACAGAGCTAAGAAGCCCAGAAAGCAAACTGCTGTGTTTTTGAGCACCACATGAACAAAAAGAGTACAGGGACCCCTGTGAAGTAAGAAAGCTCCTCGACCCTAAAAGTTCAGGAAAATTAACTTCCTATAAAAATGCATAACAACGGTATCAAGATCAAATCCCATACACAATTACAATAAGGAAAAAAAAGGGCAGAATAACACCCCTGCAGAAAATGAAACCATGCCAGAGAGACATGCCTACAGGGCAGGTCAGAATTGATACCTTCTGTTTCAAAATGGGTTAAAAGACACTAAAACAATGGTACAAGACATGAAAAATATGTAAATCAGTATAAGCAAAGCTCAGAACTTCAGGGGTAGAAGTCAGAAAAGAATTTAAAATAAAAGAGAAAACATTTTCAGAAATGCAGATTAAACTAGAAGGAATGAAGAGTCAATAAACACAACAGTTAATGCCTGGCAAGAATATTAATAGAAGAAAAAAAGAGGAAATATTTAAAAATCAAAAAGATGATCTCCATCAAAGGTAGGCAAGGGAGAGCTAACATAGAGATAACAAGAGTACATGAAGAAGAAAACCAAAGAACTGGAAGCAAACAAAATACTTAAAGCTATAACTCAAAGAAAATATCCTTATTGAAACTACTCATTAAAAGACCACACTGTATACCTAAGAATGTTGACCCAGAATGAGCAATACAAAGCGTATTCTAGTAAAATTGCTGCACTTTAAAGAAAAAGAAAAAAAAATACTTTGGGGCATCTAAGCAAGGTCACAAGTGATTTATTAAAGAAGGAAATTTAGAATATCAGAGTGTTTTGATCACAACACTTTATATCAGAAGAAAATGGAGAATATTTAACATATTCTAAGGAAAAATGTATTATCAATACCCATGAAATCAAGCAATATTTCTCCTATGAGCCCTTTCTAAGTAATTTGCTTTAAAAAAAAAAAAAGCTTTAGACAACAAAAATGACTAGAGAAATATCAACATCAGGACTGACATAGGCAAGAAACATAAATATCTATAGCACTATGACTAAATGAGGGTTAAAGAGGAGAGAGCATCATATGGAATGGCTGTCTGCCCAGACAGTGTAGATAAAGCACAACTACAGGAAATGATAGGGGAAGGGAGGGCACTGTACCAAAAAAAATGTTAACTGCTCTCAATTTTTATATTAACAATGCTAATGGTTATAGCAGTACCACAAACATTATTACTCTGATACTGTTGTGCATACAAAGAAAGGTAAAGTAAATGAATCATTACAGAATATTCTAATTCCGTTATAACATGTGTTCGTAAGAGACATGATACTCAGTGTGGAAAAAGAAATGCAGACATAATATAAAAGAGGTTAAATAAAATGCCCTGTAGTCCTTAATTCGCATGGAAAATATTAATATGAACTCATGAAGTATTTTTTCATATACAGATGCACATTTTATATTGATGTATGTTTATACGGATATACATATATGTACAAATATATTTCCTAGCACTGTTTACTATAGACTACTAGAAACAATCACCGACCCAGTAGCAATAACCTTCCATAGCACCCAGATTATGTACTTAAAATACCTTTTCTAAAGAAAATACCTTTTCTAAAAGAAGCAAGGGCCTTTGAGAAAATGACTGATTCCAGGTCTGGAGAAGGAACATTTTGTCATATCATATATATCAAACCAAGGAAGCTTTAAAAGTCTGCTAGAGTCATGTCAAAAGGACTCAGGAGGCTACCACTGACCAAATCATTTGAGCTTCCAAAGGATAATTAAAAATTAAAACACAAAAATGTTTAAATCCATAGGTTTTAAGAAGGAATTGAGTGTTTATCCTGCTTTTCCTATATCACTGAGTACCACTGAGTAATCAAATAGTACATGAGGGAGAGCATCTCTTCATAAATATATCCCAATTAATAAATGAGAAAAAAGATAAATAATTAGAATAGCATTATTTTCCAACTCCCAATAAAGAAGTGGATTTAGGCATTGAACTTCAACACATGCTAACATCAAAAAAGAAAGCAATAATCAGACATTAATACTTCCTGATAAAAGACTATCACTTATAGTCCTGCAAAGAAAGGGATCTATCTAGTTGGCAATTTGCAGGACAGAGGAACATAATGGACTGCACCATGGAGATGCCATCAGCAAAATCCAGACTGGGAAATGCCACAGGTTAAATGGCCCAGATTCTTCAAAAGGTAAAATAAGGAAAAGGAGTAGAAGAGGATTCTGTAGATTTAAAAAAAAAAACAACAAAAATTTTTTTTTTTTATTTTAATGGGCAAGACTAAGCAATAGTATCTAGGGATAGTGCACACTGGGTGATAAAGCTACTGAGAAATGCAAGGAAGTATTTATTATGTCAGCCAGGATAATGATTCCTTCTAGGAGTAAGGACGGGGTTGAGATTGGAGAGGACATTGAAGGTCATCTGAAGTGGCTGGCAAAGTTCTATTTGTTAACCCAGGCAGTGGTTAAAATGGGTATTTGCTTTATAATAACTCGTTAGGTATACACTTGCTTTGTGGACTTTTCTGTCTGTGCTTTATTTTAAAATAAAAAAGGCTTAATTTTTTATTGCTGTAGGGTATCGTGTTATTAGAGTGAACTAGTTTCATTCTCCAGTGCACACTTAGAGAAGTGGTTTCTCATCTTTTTTGCACTTGCAATCAAAGGAATAGGCCAGGACTTTTAAAAATAAAAGTATCTGTTATAATAATATTTACCAGGTGATCTAATTCCATAGCTTCTCTTTCATGATTGGTGAATTGCCTAGCTCAGTGTAGTGCCAGTGTCAGAGGGCACTGAGGACATACCTCGGAGGCACATTGTATAAAGAGTTGGGACTGGTAGTAGCAATGTTTTAGCCTCACAATATGTACTTATTTTCATTTTGCTCTAATAAAAGAACAATTGATTTTCATCATATATGCAAAAGGGTAACTTTTTTCAATGTATACTAAAGAATGGTGTCATATACATTTATGGGTGGGGGATTTGGGTCAGGATTCTTATTTACTGGAGCAAGGGTGCCCATCAAAATGGTTCTGTATGCCTCAGTTTCCATGAAGTTTGGTTCAGTTAATGGACGTGGATAAAATTCAATACTATGGATCAAAATCAAAATGGTACAAATGACCCACATGAGCTATTGAGTGCTCTTCTGTGGTACAGCACACACAGGCCTCCACATGAGGCTTATTATTGTGATTAATAGCGATAGTTGAGAACTGATTTTCCTTTGCATCACGCTTTATTTCTTCGTATCAAATTGAGCAGTTGAGAAGGCTTAGCAACGGTAGTAAAACCAGAACAATCACAATTTAGCCTTTTTTTTCTTTTTTTAGCATTTTGCTGTTTATTACTAATTGATTTGTTTCTTCCTGGAGGGTACTGCAGTATACTTGAAATGAAACCCAGTGCTTAATGGACTTTTCTTTACTCAACTGTCTATAGCCAATCAGTATTTTGATGTTTGTGGGTTCTTTATACAATTTAGATGTGAATGAGTATTAAACTATGTTTCCAATGTGTGGTATGTGTAAGAACAAGACAAAGCAGTTATTTCTTTCTCTCTCAAATGAGTATTAATAACACAGGTTGGTTTGTTAAGAGAAGAGGAAAGAGGCAGGCTTCCTCCCTGCACTGCTGCCAATCCTGCTTCTCCTTGGGGGCCATTCGATCCTCCTACAGCTCCAGGGAGCTTCAGGGACCAATGCAGCCCCTCAGCAGCAGAAATATAGGGTCCCTCATACCCTCAGATTGCCAGCACAACATCAAGCCCACCTCACTGCTGATCTCACTGTGACCTTGATCTTCTCTCCAAAAACCAAGGTTTTGCCTTGTTGCTTAGGACACAGTCTGTCTCTCTTACTATCTCTGCTTCCTGACCTTGTAAACATTCTGCCACTAGGTTTCCCTTTTGACACTGCCTAGCTCCCCGTGGCCTCTCTGGGGACCAGGGCCCTGACCCCAAGCATTTGCTTTCTTTGGCTGATGCCTTGACCCTGTAAAGCCCACACTCCGCTAGGCTAAGCTACAACTGGGGCCACTGCAGCACCCTGGCCATACTCTCACCTGTCCCCTCCTGCTGGTCTGCCCACTCTCTGGGCTTGAGCAACCTTGACATGGTCTGTCCTGACCACAACTGAGCCCCAGGTTCAGGGAGTTAAAAAGAAAAACACCCAACACTCAGAAAGATTCCAAGGGGATTTCCTGGTGCTCCTAGTGCCTCTCCAAGCCTTGAACTTAGACTCAGAAGATCTATTAATACATTAAATTCCTGGTTTGACCCATTATCCACTCTGTGTGCTGCAGACCAGTCACTCATCTTCTCTGAACTTGAATTTCCTGATTTTTAAAGGGGATACTATAACTCTACCTTTAGCACTACAAAGTTTCAGCAAGGTTAAAGACATTTAATGATCCAGGTATGAAAACATAGTGCCTGACCCATATTGGGTGCACAGTAAATATTGAGAGGTTTTTCCCCCCTTCATGCATGGAGTTTACCTCTCAGGTGTCTAAGGTTCAGCCCCACTCCCACCCCTGCCTCTCACCCAGAAGAAAACAAACAGCTTCCACCTGGGGACCAAAGCTCACCTTGACTTCTCCCGCCTCCTGGAGCCATTGTTGCTAATTCTCTTGCTTCTTGGGTTCTGGACCTGTTTGCTTTGCTCTACAAGCTTGTTCCAATGGCTTCTATTCCAGTGATACTTTTGAAAATCGACCTAGCATCTGCCTATCCTTCTCATGGTTCTAACTCTACCCTCCTTAGCTTAGAACTGGTCTCATGCCTCTCCTGTCCGAAGTACCTGCCAGATCCTTCCTGCTTTCAGGGTCCCCTATTCCAGATGCCACCTGGGGGGCCCTCCCAGACCCACAACAGTTAATACCACCAGGCTGGGAGCAATAGCCCACCCCTCGGGGAGTCTGTTCCTAGCAAGCCTCCGTCCAGTGCTCGGCTGAGGGAGGCCAGCCCAGTGTGGAGCACCCTCAGAGGGACGCTAGCAATAAAGCAGAACAGCAAGTGTCCCCTTATACAAAGTCTCAGGTACCCACAGTTCTAGGGGACCCATCTTGAAAAGCAGACAACAGCATTAAATAAGGTCCTGAAAAGGACACCAGGGATCAGGGACTGTCACATAGGGACACTCTGAAGAGGCTGACAGCTTCAAGGCAGAAAGCTGGGAAGGGCTCAATCACCACCAAAGGGTCTTTGGACAAAGAAGGAGGACCCCTAAATTTTGGTTCCTTCGCCAATGCTGGTATGCTCAGAAAAGTCCCTTCCCCTCCCTAGAATGCTGGTTCTGCCCCTGGACAATGACGTAGGTGGGGCTAGTGTACAAATCTGGTGGAGTATCAGATTCTCTTGGGAAGCTTTTTACATTTTACAAGTATTGCCTTCTCATCCCCTCTCAAGATCTACTGAATCTGAATCTCCCGGCCCTAGAATCTATATTTTAAAGGACCTCAGGTGGTTTGGGAAACACTGAATTCAGAGATCTTCAGGGTCCCATCTTGCTATGACAGTCTACGATGTCCATGAGGTTCCAGACAGAATGAACAAAGGGGGCCAGCGGGACGCAGCTTGAGCAAGACAAGCGCACACGTGCGAAGCAGGCAAGCCCTTGCACAGTGAGCAGTACACTCAGAAACCCCACCCCCACAAGAGGTGGTGCTGGTGGGAAACATAAATCGATTCCAAGCAACCCTGGGCAGATTTATGAGGGTTAGAGCCATCCAAGGGAGCAGGGAGGACCACCATGCCTCGAAGCTGCTAGAAGCAGCAGAATTCTGGCTGGATGAATCATGAGTCTGACCTGGGATGGCAAATCCTCTATTCCCACGGAATCCACTTTAGAAAGAACTTCTTCTCTGGACCTTTCCGTCTGAAATCGCTGAAAATAAAAACAAAATTTTGTGTCTAGAAACCACCTGAGACTAATATATGTCCACTGAATTGGGAAAATACAGGTCCCTTTATTGAGAAATGGCCCTAGAGTCCCTCCTTTATGGAACAGGGGACATAAATCTCCAGATTGGGTGTCTGCTTCTCACAGTAGGAAATTGAATGTGAAGTTACACACTTTTTAAACTATGTTCATTATGCACCTCTAATGCTGAAAATTGTGCTAAGCACTTTGCCTAGGTCATGGTTTAGTTCTCACAGAAAGTCCAAGTAGTAGGTGTTATAATCTCCATACGTTCAGATGAAAAACCTGAGGCTCAGAGAGGTTATGTAACCTGCCCTAGGTCTCACAGCTGGGCCGGGGCAAAATCCTGGATGAGAAAACTCAGCCCATCTGAATCCAAAGCCCATGCCCTTCTTCCTACCTCGTCAGATGTCCGCCTGGGGCCAAAAAGTAGAAGCTCAGCACCTCTGGGAATGTGTCAGAACCTTCAGGACAATGTTAACCAAGGCTGAAGTTAGAAGTGGATCCCACTGAAGGTGCGATGTTCAGATAGGGTGCCAAGCCCATACCTTTAGCTCTCTTCCTCAGCACACTCTTGAAAAAATATATAGCTATTCTTCCATCTCCAGGGTTGAATTAACTACATGACCGGCCATGCTTCTGCTCCTAATTGATGGGGCTTCCCTGCCCCTGCACTAGTCTGCTTGCTGTAGGCACAGACCTGTCTGCACAACAGGCTTCAAGGAGCTGGAGATAATGGAGGAGTGGGTTTTCCAACTCTTTCTGAGCTTTTCTTTTTCTCCTTGCCCCTATCCTCACCCCCAACCTGCTGAGTTTTCATTCTCAGGTGCTGCTGACACAGGACCCATATTCTCAGAAACTCCTCCAGCCACCTGTACGTGTGCATGTCTGGGACAGCACCAGCCTTGGCTGCAGGAAGGGGTCCCACACATACTCAAACCTTTACTGTCTGGGACTTTACAATGAACTTTCATACCCCCTTGCTTCTTTTAATATGCCGATCCAGCCTCCTTTACAGACAAAGGAATTAAATCAAGGTCCCCCAATGGATCGGTGATGAGGCTGCCCCCAAACCCACGTGTTCTCGCTAATTCAAAGTCCATGTTGTTTCCACGTCAGCCCTCGGGCACAGCCCACATACATATTCTTGGGCACTGGAGCGGGTAAAAGGGCAAGAGACCACAGTCCTTTGAGTTAACACGTTTGCCCCCTTTATAATACAAATGTATCAGATGATTAACAATCAGCCATTCACACCAATCAGCCATTCACACCAATCAGCCATTCTCATTACCTACTAGTCCTTGAAATGACCCTCAGAAACCAAATAGAAATCAACAGCTTTATTGGAAAAAAAATAAAAAGAAGCCCATCCTGGTGTCGAGGACTCAGTGTTGAGCAGCGTATGCAGTGGGACCCCAACCAGAACTCCGTCTCCCAACCTCAGGGCAGTGTGACCAAAACCCACCACAACTGTTCAGCGTTTGGGTTATCTGTCCCGCCCAGCATAATCTCAACCTGCGGTTTATAATTGGCAACCCAAATTAGCCTTCCACATTTATGTCATTAAATTAGTTCAAAGTCTTGAAAAATGTTTTCACTTTAATGTTTTAGTGAACAAAGCTACGTACAACCAAATAACTTTTTTCATCATCCTCTGTAGGTAGAATTCAATTTAATCTCTCTTTAAAGAGAAAGAATTTCTGCAATCTTATGAGATTTTTGTGTTTTAAGTAAAATTAATTTATCAAGAACTTTTTTCTTCTTTTTAGTTTTTGTAGGTTGTAAAAATGTTAGAATTCTGGCCAATGCGAGATCTGACAACTTCCCCAGGTCTGGCCTGGCTCAAAGACAGAAAGTTTGGAAGGAAATGGCCCACAGAGTGGGAGAGGTGGGGAGGGGCTGGGCTGAATGCTCCTGTGGCGCACCCAGGAGGCCACCTAAGGACACTGGGTGAGGACACAGAGCACAGGAAGTGGGTGAGGGGCTGGGAAAATGAGAGACATGCATCAAAGACAAATTTGACCTGTTTTTTTCAGTTTTCATACCCTCTGTTGCACAGAAAGCCTGAAAGCTGCTTTCATTGCATTTCCAAACACAACGTGGTTGTGTTGAGGAGGCTGAGCCCTGCCCTGCTGCGGGCCTGCTGGGGAGTGGCTGACAGGCCAAGCATGGCCAGGGAGTGCGAGGCGTCCTGCCCCCCCTACTGGCCCGGGTCCTGGGCCATTGTGGAGTCATGGAGCTGACACTGTGTCCAACTCACTCAGTCTTCTCTGAGCTAAGAAGTTCCCGTTGCACATGCCAAGCAGGAGCAGGTTAGATGCAGTCACAATAGCACAGATTGAGCACCTATTGTTTGCCCAGCACTGTGCTGGACTCGGTGAGAGACTGCCTGTGACTGTCCCACCTGAAGGGGCCCTGACCTTGGTGCCATCTTGGAATGTGGGTTTGGGGCCATGGAGCAGACATCTCAGAGGCAACCCAGGGAGGCGCATGGAGGGCGGAGGGCCCGGCCGAGTGAGTGACTGCCTCTCCTCTTGTGCCGCAGTTCACTGGCTGTTCACCACGTGCGGGGCCAGCGGGCCCCATGGCCCCACCCAGGCCCAGTGCAACAACGCCTACCAGAACTCCAACCTGAGCGTGGTGGTGGGGAGCGAGGGCCCACTGAAGGGCATCCAGATATGGAAGGTGCCGGCCACTGACACCTACAGGTGCGTATGGAGGAGGGGGAGGCCAGGGGGCACACCCCAGCCTCCTGAAGAGGACTGGAGTCCTGCCTGTGGGTGCATGCTCCTGGGTACCCCAGGATCAAAGGAAACAGACTCCAGCCCATAGTGGGGGGTAAGGGCTGGAGATGGGGAGATTTGGGATAGTAAAATAGGGCAACAAAGGAAAATATATCCTTTGTTCTCAAGGAGCTCACAGGCTGTTCATGGAGATGATATGCATGCATGAGCCAGCCTCAGAATTACTATTAATAATGAGAATTGTGGTGTACTGTTCTTTGAATATTACTTGATGCTCTTCAAATGTGGCAGTGCATGCAAAATGTTTGGGAAACAGAAGTATGATACATGCGAAAGCTGACGTTCTTCTCCTTGAGCCTCCTTTCCTGGGCCTTCACTGTTGGAAAGCCAAGCGGGCTATTCTGGAACATTCTCCCCAACCCCACAATATCCCACCAGAGTAAGACCAGGCTGGAGGGAGGCCTGGCTCCACTTGGCCACTTTGAGGCCACGACACTAAGTGAAGCTCGTGGCGAGACTGGAGGCCCCACCCCAGTAGTGTCTGACTCTGTAGGTCTGAAGGAGCCCAAGAACTGGAATTCCTAACAAGTTCCCAGGTGATGTTGCTGCAGCCTTTTAGAATCCCGGGTTTGATCAGGCCCTGGACTTAGATAAACCTGTGCAGCCCTCGCACAAGCTCTGTGATTAGGCAAGGCCTCATTTTACAAATAAGGAAACTGAGGCTCAGAGAGTCAGGGGCCTCCCCACAGTCACACAATCAGTAGCAGCCCCTGGCCCCAGGCTTCTGAGGCATGGCCTCGTGCAGCCTCCACCGGGCCCTGGCAGGACTGTCGAACCGGGAAGGGCCACCCTCAGGCCTTGCTGGTGCAAATGCTGCCCAGGGGCTGGACGAGGTCAGGCATGAGCTCTCCTCCAGCAGCCCCCACCACCCACCGCACCCCAGCCCCCTGGGAAGAAAACAGGCTTCTCAAATTGCCCTGTTTCTCTCTCTAGCCTAACACATCCCATGGTAGCCTCATCCCTGGGGCCTCGGGGTAAATGTGTTGAGGAGAGTCCTAAGTGCTTTTTAAACGTTCTGGGCAGGAACACTATAACAAGGTTTGGCTGCAATCAGATTAGCCGCTCCAGGTCCCGCACACCCCCAGCAAATAGCCTGGAAGATATCCGGCCACCCCTGACCCCACGATGCCGAGCAAGCCAGACCTCCCCTTCCTGCCAAGCCCACCCCACTTACAAAAGCCAATATGAAGAAGAAAGCAGAGGAATTACGGGGTGCACGAGGACCCCCACAGCAAGCCCCCAGTAGAGCCCATCGTCCCATTTCCACCCAGAGAAACTGCAAAGCCAGCACTCCCCTGCTGCCCGACCCACAGAGGGGGACAAACAGTCCGGAGATGCTTCGTTGAAGGGGAGGGGTCTTCTGGGGCTGTTCCCCCGAGACAATGTGAATCAGGCCCACTTCCAAATTTGCACAGGTTATTTAATCCCTGAGACTCTGTTTTCCCATCTGCAAGAGGCAGGGGGCTGTCAGCACCAGCCCAGCCGGTGGTGAAGATGATGTGCAAGTGCCCAGCATGCTGCCTGCAAGCGGCAGGTGCTCCCCGGCCAGCGGGCAGAGAAATCTGCTGGAGCGGCGGCACCTTGGGCAGCGGGCGGCAGCCAGACGGCTTTTCCAAGAGCAGATCTACCCCACAGCCAGCTCTTCTGACTTTTCTTTCTCCAAAGACTTTTTTCTGACTTCCTCACTTGAGCCCTGTGTTCTGAAAGATTGGGCCTGCCAGATGAACTACGCTTATTAAATAATAATTAATTCATTTTCCCATTTATTATTAATCACAGCCATAACCAAGTCTTGTCAGGTTTCTGATCTGCATGAAGCACCGCAGAATTGCCACATCGCATTGAGAGCCAACATCCGAGAGCTGTTTGCACTTATGTCTTTGAAATATTGAGACTCGCTCGCAGCCCGGCATTGCCCGGCAATCGCCTCGTTACAAGTGTGCAGAAGGAAACATTTTCTGTTGAAGCAGAACATTTTTGAAATGTCCAAATTAGTAAAGGGGACATTTTGATCTGGCCTAAGATAGGACCATACCAAAATGGAAGAATCAAAACCAAGAAACACTGGGCTTGGGTTTTCATCACTGTTATTGTTATTTTTAAATACTTGATGTTTTAACCAAACAAAGGCTCCAACAGATAGTCTCATCCTTGATCTTGGATGAGACTCAGGTCTGGGATGACAATGTCTGTTGGTCACATAACTTAGCAATCAAAGAAGCAGACAGTTAATGATTTCCTCTTTAGACCACATCAGAATGTCCCCAAGTCAGAATATCTTTGTTGAGAAGTCAGTGCCCTTTTTCTGGAAAACTTTTTCTCCATAGTAATTGTTATTATTTAATAAGTGCAGTTCACCTGTGAGAAAAACACAGGACACACCAGATGATGTGAGAAAAAGGTGCTTGGAAACAGAAAGGTGGAGCCCCGGCCCAAGGGACTCTGTCACCCCTGGAGGTGCCGTGCTGGCCAGTGCACCTGGTGGCTGCCTGAGCCCTGGGACTGGGATGGCTCCTGTGACTTCTCTGCCTGCTGGTCAGGGAGGTGCAAGGAAGGGAGCTAACGCCTATCGAGCACCGACTTTATGCCAGGATGGGACCACCATTTCCCGGAACTTCCTCAGGGACGTGTACAGTTGAAAGCACCTGCACTCTCAGCTGGTCGTTCACCCTGGGCCCATCTCCCACCTGCCCTGCTTTGCCCACACCACAAAGGAAGGAGGCCGGCCAGGAGACAGTGGCTGGCGTGGGGCCCCAGTGCAGCCTCCGACCCCATCCCTCCCCAGCTCCCAGCTTGCCCTGCCCTGGATTTACCACTTTCTCTGTCAGAACAGTGAGGGATGACACAGTCACTATCTCTGAGTCCATGTGTCCTGGTGTCTGGACTTGTTCCCTCCCTCTTTGCAAATCTCAAGGAAACACATTGAGCACCTATTAGGATGCTATGCCTGACACCAAGTGTACAAACGGGGCTAAGATCCAGTCCCTGCCCAGAGGGGCTGCAGCCCGTGGAGGTGGTGGGCGTGTAACTTAGAAAGAACTGAAGTGGAGGTTTACACCAGGTGCTGCTGCCAGAGGCCCAGAGAAGGGCCCTGCACCAGCCTGTGTTCATGAATGGCGTCCACCAGGAGACAGGGACCTGGCTTCAGTTTGAAGGTGGCAGGGGTCGTCCACAGAGAAGCAGCGAGGGCTTTTGCAGTGGAGGGAGCAGCCTGAGCCGAGGCTGTGTCCGCTGCGGGCACAAGAAGTTGGCGCCACCTGATCCCTGGGCAAGGCTGGCCTGTGGGAGCCAAGGGCCCGGGACTGGAGCGTCACCTCCAAATGCCTCCAGCTCCCTCTGGCAACGGCGTGAGGGTGGGGGGAGAGAAGGCAGTCCCGTCCCCAGGCCAGAGTGGAAAGGGCTCAACCAGGGCGGGGGGAAGATGGACGGAGGGGAGGGGCCAGGCCCAGAGGTGGCTGGGAGGTTGGGGGGTAGGACCAGCGTGATTTGAGGACAACAGCCACACTCTGGCTGGGGGCTGAGCAAGCGAGGACAGTGAGTGGCAGCTGCTCTCCTAAGGCACCTGGCTGAGAAGGAAAGGCCAGGGCGACAGGGGCCTCACAAGGGGGCTTCTGGGCCGTGCTCTGAGCGACCACAATGTCTCGAGGGTGGGAAGCCACTGTCATGCCAGGAGGACAGCATGGATTATGGGGTTCGTGCTGGGGGGTGGGGGCAATATCCATAAAATGGAGACCGACAGTGACAGAGCCCAGCTCCAAGCACTGCCGGGGGTTCGGTGACAGTCCGTGTGACGTGCTCCTCGCAGGTGTCAGCTGCCACCTCTTCTTCATCCCTCTCTCTCCCTGCGGCCTCCCTTCCTCCCTGGGGCTCGGCACCCTTCTGAGCCCTCAGTCCTCCGCACACCTGCTCCCCCCACACACAGAGCTCACGCATAAAAACATTTGTCAAACACAGCCCACAGCTCCTGGTGGCAGTTCTCCCATGGCTCAGTTGATCTCCAGACATAATATACAAAAGGCCCCAGATCTCAGCTGGAGCCAGCTGACCTCGGCCACAGCTGTACCTGATGGTCTCCGTCAATGACACTCATTTCCCCACCTGGCTCCAGGGCTTAGCATGTGCAGGTGGGTGACACCATTATTTAACTCAACCCACAAATAGCCACAGAGCCCCACTGTGTGCCTGGTAGGTGCTGCAGGACTGGTAGAGACGACTGAGACTCTGGAGCCTCACAGTCTCTGGAAAGATCTCAAGGCAGAAAAGTTCAGTAACAGTCCACAGTGCCAATCAGACTCTACTCAATACTAGAAGAGATGTCCGGGCATGATTAACTGCAAAGCAGTTGTACAGACACCATCGCTATGAAGGGCACAGGCCAGGGAAAGTCAGAGGTGGAGAACCAGGCAAAGATCGATGGGCTGCACACAGAATGGAGTTTGGATCCAACTTCTGCCACCAATGCACCACGTGACCTTAAAAGTTGTCTTCCCTCCTCTCTGGTGGCTCCATCTGCAGAGGGAAGGTGTGTAGAGAGAGGTCACTGAGGTCCTTCCTGGCTCAGAGGTGCTGCGCTGGTCAAGAAGGTGCTGAGGGAAGAGGCAGACCATGAACCTTGGTCATTGATGCAACAGGACTGGACCCCCCGGGACGGCCCCAGCAAGGAGCACCTGCCTCCACAAATGCGCCCTTCGCCACTGACCCCCAGGGGTGTCACCCATCTGGATAACACGACTGTGCATCAGATCAGAAATTTCCCACTGACCAAGCCCTGTCCACACTCGCAGGTCTCACATGCTCTCACAGTAACCCTGTAGGAGGGGCAGGGCAGCTCTTCCTATCCTGATGTCACAGATGAGAAACTGGGAGCAGGCAGAGAAGGCAAGGGACTCGCCCAGTGTCCCACCAGGAGTGAGCGGCGGATCCCAGAGCAGAGGGCAGGTCTCCTGCTTCTCTGGAGTGGGACGCAGGAGAGAAGTGAGGCACTTCTGTTTCTCGGAGTGGGGTCCACTCCCCACAGTGTCCCCTCCCAGCTGGGGTGGACACGGCCAATGTGCTACACACCAGCTGGGCACTCATTTCAGCATCCAGCAGGCGGCCACTTTGATTTGCTGCTAATTCTTTATTTAAAAAAGATTCACAACTCAATTACACCAGGTAACAATAGCTCACGGTCAATACTACAAAACACAAACCCAATAAACATCCATTCTGACCAGGGGACATGGATTTAGATGAGGAAAAACAAAAAAATTACAGCATCAACTCATCGAAAACAGTATCCTGTAATTTCCAGTAAATTGGAATCACTGTGAATCATTTTCTCCACTTGAGTGGCAGGTATATTAATTTCTTGTCACTTGTCAAGTATCAAAAATAAATTGTTTACAAGGGATGGGGAGAAAGCTCCAGAGATTCAGTCAGAGGTTGTTATTGTGGTGTGAGTTTGTGTAACGTGATTCTCAGGGACGCTGGGGCTGCAGAGGCACTTGGGGCTGCCTGGGCTGCAGCTGGCTCTGCATGAAGGTGGGTCCCGGTGGAAATGGAACAGCCTTGACCCCGGGGCCCCTTGGCCACGCCCTGGTCTACCTGCCTGGTCCCTGTCTCATTCACTCGCCTCCTTCTGCCTCCGGAAGTCACCCCCTGGGAAAGAAGTGGACAGGCCCGCCCATGGGGTATATCCTACCAGCAGCTCCTGTTTGTCACTCACTGGTACCCTATGGCACTGAACTAGGTCCCCTATAAGCACTATCTCATTTAATTCTCACAGCAACCTTTCAAGGTAGGTGTTATTTTGCCCCTTTTATAGATACGGAAACAGGGCTCAGAGAGAGTAAATAACCTACCAAGGTCACACAGCTAGTGGCCAGGACCAGGGAGAGGTAAGCCCAGCAGGGTCAGACCTGGGAGGGAGGCACCTCACCAGCCTCACCGACTCCCAGCCCCGGGGAGCAGAGCTTGGGGTTTGGGTCCAGGTCTGTCTGCACTCAAGCCCTTGCTCTTTTCACGGTGGACGTCCCACTTGCAAGGAGGTCAGCCTTGCAGTAGCAACCAAAAGCCCCAAAGAAGCGAAGCTCTCATGGTGGGACTTCAGCCCTCAGAGGGCTGCTGAGGGAGCCAGTCCTTTCCAGGACCCCCACAATTAGTCCAGGCAGGCAGCTGCCTGTGTCCCATGACTTTAACCCAGCCCTGGCCCAGGTTGGAAATGTGGGGCTGAGGCCACCACCAAGAAGAATTCAATGCAGCTGCTGACACCTGGCTCCTCCTGCCACCTCTCTCTGCTTGTCCAAGAGTCCCACGCATTAGCCAGCTCCGCGAGAAGCTGACTTCAGCCCTCCACCCCCACCCCCCAGCCCCACAACCATCTGCCACAGTCCCCCATTTCTCCCTCCTGGCCCTGAGCACCTGAGACCCTTACTTTGGACAGAGGTTGCTGCTTTCTCAGGGTTTTCACCCATCATCCCCTTTTGTTGAGCCATGCGGTTTGGAGAAGAAGACATGATTCTTCTCCTACTAGAGAAGGGGCTGGGGCTCTAAGAAGGCACATGGGCAGGAAACAGGGCACCCAGTCAGGGAGCCCCAGAGCCCTACCCTTTGTCTCCTCCACTTGGCCACCCTCTGGTGGGACTTCTCCTCATAAGGAAGACATCTTCCCGGTTCGTGAGCTCTTCAAGGGCCCGGGTCTGTCTCAGGCATTCGACATTCCTGACATTCCATATAAGCTCCCTTAAGTGGCCAAACACCCTCCAGGGTGACCGGCACAAGAGTCTCCATTTACATTCCGTGGAGACCTCGGTTCCTCGCCTGCCACAGTAGCAGCCCGCCGACAGAAAGGCCCGAGCTCTGCCTCGGGAGAGAGGGAGCCCCCTCGCTCGCTCAGGACAGGGGGCGTCTCTTAGAACTGCGGGTGGGGAAGACACTGTGTGCACAGGGACAGTCTTGCCTCTCTTAGTTTTTCATCGAGGACTTTGGATCTGAATACACAGAAACTTGAAAGCCCTCCCGAGTCCCTTCCCCTGACAGCCGGTCCCTGGGGAGGCCTTTGTCAGTTGGTGAGCTGGCCGTCTTCAGAAGAGGGCTCTTTTCTGCCCGTCCTTGCTTGTCTTCCTGGAAACAACCAAAGAGGCAGCTGAAATAATCTCACAGCCCCACACTCTGTGTTTATTGTCATCGTGATTGGTTGTCTGTTGGCGGCACACACGTTGCTCCAGAAGGAGTTACCGGTGGGTTGGGAATAAACAGCCTGTGCTCATAGTCACTGTTCTCCGTCATTCCGTGAGGAGCGTCCTTGTTTCTACACGCTGTACACTGTGCCAAGTCCATTACTGCTACTGCCGTCATTAATGATAATACTTCCTGGGTGCTTATTCTAGGCCAGCACAGTCCTAAGACTACATGTCTTAATTCCTTGAATCATCATGGCGTGTGTGGGCTAAGAGGCAGGTTATCTTGTTACCCGCGTTGTACAGATGCGGAACAGGGAAGTTAAGTTACTTGTCTAAGGTCGCATGAGTCCTTTAATCTGGGACGAGGAGAGAAAGCCACGATGGGGAAATCCTAGGTATTTGGGAAGCCGTCACCCCAACACGTTCATCATTAATACAGTCTCTCTCTCCCTCACCCCCCTTTCTCTCTCGCACCCGTTACTGCCCTTCACCTTCCCAGCTCTGTGACTGAGGCAACTCCCTGTCTATCTCCAAATGTGACTGTCCTCTCCTGACAGTGGGCAGAGGAATCCCCCCTGCTGGCCTCCCACCACAATGGCGATGGGCCTGGCCCACTGGCGGCTGCTGGGCTGGCAGGGAGGGGGCGAGTCTTCAGACCGTGGTAGGAGACCACATGCTTTGTCTCGTTGCAGCATCTCTGGCTACGGAGCCGCTGGCGGGAAAGGTGGGAAGAACACCATGATGCGGTCCCATGGCGTGTCTGTGCTGGGCCTCTTCAACCTGGAGAAGGACGACACTCTGTACATCCTGGTCGGGCAGCAGGGGGAGGACGCCTGTCCCAGTGTAAGTGCCCAGAGCGGGGGTTTCTCCTCCACACTCCACACTCACCCAGGCCTGGTGGAGGCATCTTGGAGGCACCAACACCCGACACACCCCTTCTGGACAGGGCTCGTTCTGCCTGCAAATGCTCCTCCTTTTCCAGGGTCATTTGGGCGCATAAGAAAGCAGACGATGGGTGGCAATCAAGGTCTCATATCCCCACAGGGACTGAGGCTGAGGTGTGGTTTTCATGAACAATGCTTAAAACCGAAAGATTGGATTTTATTTGAATGATCGAATGATTATTCTTCTCAGCAGAAAGTAAATTGCAGACCACCTCCTGAACTTTTTGGCTAGACTGCTGTTGTCCTTAGAAACAAGAAAATACCAGGCTAAACATTTCTTGTTCAGCTCAAAAATCACAGACTCATAGCCACATACACACATACACACACACACACACACACACAAATGTACAGAAAAAGTTCTGAAAGGTACACATAACACTGTTTCTGGGGAGGGGACTGGAGTTTGGGGGGCTTTATCAATAATGTCTAAAATGTTACAAAAAGAATATATTCATATATTATTTATTATTTGGGGGATTGAAACTAAAAAAAAATTCAATGCATAGGGTCAGAACTGAAAGACAATGTAATCGCTTCCCCCATTTTACAGATAAGGAAAACAGAGACCAAAGAGTTCAGAGTTACTCACAATGCAACACCGAGCAGGGACTCTGGGCTCCTGTTTTTGCTATGCTCTGCACTTGCCTGGGCCTTGGTTATTATGGCCTTTTTCCTATTTCCACCTATAGCCCCATCACTGGACAAGCCTCTGCAGCCCCAAAGACAGCCTGTCATTCTGTTTCTGACCCCGCAGGAGGGTCTAGCTGTCAAAGAGGGAGAACTCCCACAGCAGGAGCTTAGAAAGCCCAGAGTGGTCTAGACAATGACACAGTGAAGAATGGCTAGGCAGCAGCCGTGCAAACTCCCACCACCCCAGTCTTTTGCTTCTTGCCTGTGTTGGGGACAGGCAGGACCTGGTAGTGCTGGCTGTCCCAGCAGGAACTCAGCACTCTGCAGGGCCAGTCTCCTGGTGGGCCAGGCCTCACCCTTACCTGAAGCACAGCTTCTGCCTGGAGCAGGGACTAGGACAGGAAGCTGTGTTCTAGTGCTGGGACCCAGGGCTCCTTCTCCAGGAAATTATTCCAGAGGACGATGTGGGAAGAGGGGCTACCAAGCAAGCAGTTCAATCTCACAAAATAAACTCAGGGCTCCAAAGAGCCACGCCCTGGGCTGGGAGCCGGGGGGTGTCCAAAGTCAAGTTCAGCCTCCCCTCCTGCCTCTACAGAGCTAAGACAAAGCAGCGTAAGCCGAGCAAGTGCCGCCTTCTGCAAGAGAAATGTCTCAACTCCAACTTTTATTTAGCAACTATAATCAGAACTTTTCAACCTGATATAATATATTAAGTCATTAAATTACAGGCTGCTGTAATTTTCACGGGAATTTATTGAGTGCTAATGTAATTCTTTCATCTAAGCAGAAAGATTGCATTGACTTCTGCAAGGGACTTTTACTTGATTGGATTGTAATCAGTTATGTCTTTTCACAGGACCGCATCTCTTTTTTTAATTCAATTGTAATCTACTTGTTCCTTAGAGTCGCTGCACTTTATCATTTTTATTAATCAACCTACTTGCTCTCAAACTTTGCGTATGCGCAGGGAGTTCCCAAGCTGGCAGGAGGAGGGGATTCTCAGCCAGGGACAGCGGGCAGCCCCCTCTGCTGGTCGGGCCGGGCATAGCATGGGCTTGTGGGGAAAGTAACTGGTGCTCTGTGAGGCGTTGTTGTTAGGAAAGGGGAAAAGAAAGATTGTTTTCAGGTACCCGCTCCACCTCCAGTTCTCCCTCGGCAGAAAATATCATGCCTAGGTATGATCCTCAAGAGAATGAAATGGACTCTAAGTATTAAACTGCAGGATTTGGCAGCTGTGCTGGTGCAACTGCTTGTCTGTGGGGAGTTGCTCTTCCTATGTGCTTGGCCACACCTGGGCTCCTGGTACCTGGGATGGGCTTTCACTGTCAGAAACCCCCTCCCCACACACACTCGCGCATACACATGCCCCTTGGCCTTTGTTTCTCCAGTTCCTTCCAAACTTCACCTGGGGGCATGAATCTAAATCAGGATTTCTCAACAGTGGCACTATTGGCATTTTGGAGCACGCAATTCTGTGTGCTTGGCTGGGGCGGGGGACTGTCCTGTGCATTGTAGAATGTTTAGCAGCATCCCTGTCTTCTACCTACTCGATGCCAATAGTATACCCAAGTAATGACAATCAAAAATGCCTCCAGACATTTCCAACTGTCCCCCGGGGTCTTGACTGGTCCACATGTTAAACCTCACCACTACCATTGCCTGCAAGGCAAATATTGTGAAGGGCCAGCCCAGAAGCCAGGCAGCTCTCAATTCATTCCAATGTGTTCAACAAGTATTTATTGAGTACCTACTATTGCCACTCGCTGTTATAGGAACTTGAGATATATCAGTGACCAAAAGAAAGCTCTCTGCTCTCAAGCAGGAGGAGAAGGAAAATAGGGGACAAAGTGACCGGCAAAGGCCAAGCTCCCAAGGTGAGAGTGTGTCACTCACTCAAGGCACAGCCAGGATGGAGCAGAGGGAACAAAAGGAAGGGTTGGTGAGAGATGAGGTCAGAGGTAATAGGGCTGGATCAGGCATTGTAAGGACATGTTTAAGCCACAGGAGGGTTTTGAATAGTGACACAATGCGATAAGTGTATTAAGTGTATTAAAACACTGGCTCTGGCTGCAATGCGAAGAACAGACCACATGGGCACAAGGGAAGAGTCAGGGCACTGAATTCAAGGCTATTGCACTAATCTGGGCAAGAGATGATGGTGGCTCAGACCAGGGTGGTAACCGTGGAAATGGTGGAAGCAGTTGAATTCTGGGCATATTTTGAATGTAAAATCGAAAAGAATTTCCCACCAGATCAGATGAGGAACTGAGAAAAAGAAAAGAGTCAAGGGTGACAGCTAAAATTGTGCCTGAGCCATCCAAAGAAGGGAGCTGCTGTCACCTGAGCTGCGGGATGCTGTGGAAGGAGCCGATTTGGGGCAGGATGGGGAGTTCAGCGTCAGACACAGCGAGCTATAGAGGCCTGGTGGGCAGCCAGACGGAGACGGGAGGACAACAGGGAATATACTGCCAGAATTCAGGAGAGAGGACCTGGGTGGAAACAGAAATTTGTGAGAAATCAGCATAAAGTTGAGACAGGATGAGATTGCCTAGGGTATGGTATAGATAGAAAAGATGACCAAGGACTGAGCACTGGGAACCCCCAACATTTAGAGGTGAGGAAAAGGGAGAGAAATCAGCAAAAAGGACCAAAGGAGAGGAGCCAGGGAGGCAGGAGGGGACTCCAGAGGGTGTGGAGTCCTGGAAGTCAGGTGTACCAACTCTGCCAAATGCTGCCGCTGGCTCCAGCAAGATGCAGACTGAGACTGGACCGTTCCCTGCCCCTGCCCAATGCAAAGAAGATGCTGCCCACCTGGAGCAGGGGCAGTAGGGGATGACGTGGGTCCAGGCTCTAGTTACAGGAAAGTCCATCCTCATACCCCACCCCAGCAATCTCCAGATTCTGTTCACAGGAAGAGAGCATCCCCCAGTAGGTGGAGGTCTCACTGCTGCCCCCCAGAGGAAAGGGGGAAAGTGAGCAGAATCTGGGTGGCTGGACCTTCTCAGTACCGCTGGTGCAGACTGGGCAGCCCCTTGAGTTGCGGACGAGGAGGCAAGTCCAGGGAGGTGAGGTGCCTCTCCCAACATGGCGGGGCCGTCAGGAACCCAGACTGGACCCCGTGTCTTGTGCTCTGCCCAGCTGCCAGTCCACATTCCCTCCCCCAATCCCAGGCCCAGCGTGGCCTTGTAGCGCGTGCCCGGCCCAGGTGGCATCTATTAGAGCAAGGTCTCGCCCCCAGCCCAGGACAGCGCTGCACACACACAAGAAATGTCAACTCTCTATGACAGCAATGCAGAGCCTTCTACCCACACTAAATCCACTCTGAAAAATATCAAATTATTTCCATCATTAAATCCAAAATGCCATAAAACAAATTGCATCTCAGCTATTTATCTGGAAATTTCTCTAGTACTCATTGCTGGCACCCCTGAGTGCTTTAGCATAAGGAGTAGCTCACGATGAATTGCCATGTCCACTGGCTGGTTACACAGCAGCATTGGATGGAAATGTGATGTTTTATTGGCTTCTTTTCTATTAAGTGAAAGAAAAGTCATTTTCCTCTGAGGTTAGGCTGATGTTCGGAGGATTCATCTGCACCGAGGTGGCTGGCAGGCAGGGGTGGCCATTCTTCAAGCACTCTTTATTCAGCGGTTCCAGGCTTTTCTGTGTTACAGAAATTTCCAGCATAATCCCAGGGGTTCTCAGGTACCGGAGCCCCCACCAGGACCAGAAGTGAATCTAAATCAAATAATAACAGCAGCCATTTATTCAGTCCCTAACATGTGTGACACACTGTACTAGACACCGCACGTGTACTACCCAAGTAAATAAATACTACAGCAACCTGTGGTGTCTATTCCCGCTCCACACCGGAGTGTCAGAGGGACCGAGTGTCTCTGCCATCATCGCCTGGGGTGGGTGGGGGCCCAGACTGACTGCAGGTTTACTCTCTATTCCACATGGCAGAGAGGGGGCTCAATTTAGGATTGTGCAAGGATTTCTGGAGGCAAGAAATGCGATGTTAACTGGGAGGAAGGAGAGAATGAGATGTCCAAAATCAGAACCAATTTTCCCAAAGAAGAGCGAGGAATGAAATCTGAGTCTGGCTTCCTGTTGCTTTTTTCTCTTCCCATGAAGGCTCAGAACTGCAGCTTCTCAAGAAACCTCAATGAGTCTCGGACTTCATTCAAGGCTCCACCCATGATCTGATTGTTCTGTTTAATTCCCTCTACCTGCGTTAATTTACATGCCCCCCAGCCCTATCTCATCACATAGGACCTTGTCATTCTGTCTTCAGAGCCTACAGGATTCAAACAGGTCCTCCTGGACTATCTCTTTGTCCTAAAATGGATTCCTCTGAGCCAAAGAGACCCTTGGGCTTTTCCCCAAGCACCCACTCACCTACTTACCTCTGGGTAATGCTGCTGTCTCCTCCCGGAATGACCTAACTTTCCCCTTCTCTCTGTGCTATAAAAAAAAAAAAAAAAAAAAATTTCCCTATCCTTCAAGGCCCAGCTAAAAGCTCCCTCCTACAGGCAGTCCTTCCTGATCACCAGTCAGCAACAACTTCTCATAGCATTTTGTATCTCAGCTATCCTCAGTCCTTCCCTAAGACTGCCCAGAGTGACAGTAATTTGTGTATATTTCTCACCTCCTCAACTCAGCTGTAAGCTATTTGAGAGACAGCTCCTATCTTGAAGCATAGGCAGTCTGCCTGTTGGGAAGTGGAGAGCTCTGGTTTGGACACAAACCTAATATGATTTTTGTTTCTACAGACAAACCAATTAATCCAGAAAGTCTGCATTGGAGAGAACAACGTGATAGAGGAAGAAATCCGCATGAACAGGAGCGTGCACGAGTGGGCAGGAGGAGGAGGAGGTGGGGGCGGAGCCACCTACGTATTTAAGGTAAGCTCTTCCGCATCGGAGTCCCAAGGGCAGGGATTTCGGTGCAGCCCTGGGCTAGAACCCCTCGGATACTCTGATCCCCATTTAAAGATGAGCAAACCAAGGCCCAGAGGGATGTGGGGGTGTCTGCCCAAGGAAGGGCAGGCTCTGCCCTGGCTGACTGACCAGCCCCATGGTCACCTTTACAGCCCAGTTTCAGAGTTCCAAGGGGCCCCGCTGTGCCCTCCTGGGCCAGCTCTCTGTCCCAAGGTGAGCTTTCCTGACATCACCGCAGCCAGGCCAGAAACTAAAGGCAGAGGCCTCCTGCTAAGTCCTCCCACGGGGACGCCGATGCTGAGAGCTTGATCTGGAACTTGCAGCAGTCAGAGCCGGTGGTCCTGCCACCCTGGCTGCTATGGGAGCTGCTGGATTATTGTAGCATCAGTCCAGAGCCCTCAAGCCACCTTAGACCACCAAGAGGTCACCAGGTCACCCCACTGCCCAGCAAACACTCGGTGAGGTTCAAGACATTTAAACCAGGGTCCGGGTCCGGGGTGTGGGGGAGGGGCAGGAGTTGAGGAGCATGCGCGGCTCGGTTTCTCAGTTTCCGAATGTCTCCCCTGGCCAGATGAAGGATGGAGTGCCCGTGCCCTTGATCATTGCAGCCGGGGGTGGCGGCAGGGCCTACGGGGCCAAGACAGACACTTTCCACCCAGAAAAGCTGGAGAATAACTCCTCCGTGCTAGGGCTCAACGGCAATTCCGGAGCCGCAGGTAAAGCCCCCAGCCCCGCCCCCTCCCAGCACATCTCCCCTGGTCTGGGTTGGCCTCAGCTAGGCCCAGTGCCATTATCACCTGAAAGCATCTTTGTCACTGGTACCTAAGGTGCTGGGAGCCCTAGATATTGGTGCCACCATCGAGGGAGGGAGGGCCAGGCAGCACCCCGGGGGCCCGCAGGCCACCCTGCCCACCTGGGGCTTGACCTGCAGAAGGTCACTGAGAAAAAGCAGCAAGGAGCAGCTTTCGATCTACCAGCTGACCCTCCCCAAGTGTTACCGAAATGCAATTGCTAGAGCCTCCCCCTGAGGCTGCTCCTTCCTCCGGGGACAGATGGGTCCCCCAGGTTGGATGTGAGCCGAAGAAGGAAATCAGGGCACCGTCAGGGCTCCCAGGCTCTGTGGTGCGCACCTGCAAGCCCCAGGCCGCCAGCCTCCCAGGCCACGGCCGCTGAAACATCTCTTTGAATCTCCGCGGCTGGGCCCTCGTCCCTGGGTAGCAAGAGCCGGCGCCACAGGAATAGGATGACACGGAAAGGGGCGTGAATTCTGATTCCTCTAAGGTCAGCCATCTCTAAGGAGAGCAAATGCAATTCCTTTCGTATTTTCTTTTCCCCACAATCAGACTGAGGGAGGATCTTTGAAGGCATTTAAGATTTGGGGTTAATTAAAACACATGCTCGAACTTTCTCTGCAACTGAGAGATGGCGAGAGATGGAAGAGTAGAAACAGCCGTCAGGCCCACCCTGAGTTACCCCCAACACCAGCGACAGCGCCCCCCATGGCGGTGCGGCGTCCAGCAAGCCGGGGCGCACTTTCGGTGTGCGTGTGCGCTCGGGAGACCCCGCCGGGTTTCCAGACGGTTCCTGTCCTACGGAAGGGCCAGTGGGCTCACGCAGGTCTGGGGAATACTTTTCTCAACACGGCCAAGTGCTGAGTGGTAGACAGGACTCAATCGGTTTTTTAAAACACTTTTGTTGATTTGTTTTGCCTTTGATGCCCATTGTTTTCCACACATTTGCTTGAAGGCTGCAAGATGGGGGGGGGTGGAAAGCTCCTCAGCTGGGGGCTGAGCAGGATGATTGTCGCCCTGACTCATTTGCTTTGCACTGACGATGTTCCTGGTCCCCCACAGCGACGGGAGCCGACCACGTCGGGTCCCTAACACAGCAGAGGGGCCTTTTCCCTCTGCCCTGTGACATGCACGGCCTTGTCAGGCCCACACCCCGTTGGCAGCAGAAGGGAGGCCAGTCACGTGACACCCAAGCAGGACACCCCAGCCCTGCAGTTTTCACAGCTGACACAGTCCCCACAACTTGTCTGAGGGCCTCGACTCAGTTCTGCTGTCCCTGTTCTAAACCCGAGCTGGTTTCTGACCTCAGCTTCACTCTCAAAGCCCGGCTTCCTCTTTCTAGCAAGACAGTCACCTCAATCTGAAGCTGCCCCCACCTACAGGCCCCTCTGATGCCCCCTCTCAGGCCACAAGCTCTTCCAGAAACCCTCCCAGGCCCGTTAACCCTTATGGGTTTCAGCAGACCCACATGCTGCTGTTTCTGGTCCTTCTATGCTGGTTTCCATCCCGTGGGGGAGCCGGGACTCGTGGAGTGCAGCGGCCCCTGTGTCCGTGGGCTCTGCATCAATGGGTTCAACCAACCAAGAATCAAAAATATTTGGGGAAAAAATGGACGGTTGCATCTGTATCGAACACGTACCAGCTTTTTTTCTCGTTATTATTCCCTAAACAAGACAGTATAACAGCTATTTCCATAGCATGTACATTGTGTTAGGTGTTGTAAGTAATCTAGAGATGACACAGTGTACCGGAGGATGCGCGTGGGTTATATGCAAATTCTACGCCATTTGGTCTCAGGGACTTGAGCATCTGTGGGTTGTGGTGTCCTCAGGGATCCTGGAGCCAATCCCCGTGGCTTCCGAGGGATGGCTGCAGGTGTCTGCTGGAATGTCGTGTGGAGCTGTAAGGGGTGGGAGGATACCCTGGAACCTCGAGGACCAGCAGGAGAGGAGAATTGTGGTCAGCCGTGGCCACGTTCAATGCCAGCTCTGTAGACGTTGCCAGAGCCCAAAGCAGCCCCGGGCGTCCAGAAGAACAGCTCCCAAGGCTGCCTGTCTTGCCAGGGTAGCACCCATCCCTGTCCTGGGGCTTCTGCCCCTGACCTTGGAGCAGCTCCTGCCTGGCCCCAGGGCAGCCCAAGCAGGCACCGAGAGGCGTCTGCACACGCTTGCTCTGCCTCTCAAGCTCCTGACAAGCCCCACATCTGGCAGTTTCTGGAGCATTTCATGCCCTCAGTGTCTCCTCTGACCCTCACACCAACCCCACGAGGTGGGTTTTATTATCACCGTGTTACAGGTGAGGAAACTGAGGCTCAGAATGGGGAAGTTCTTGCCCAGGGTTTCACAGGCAGCAAACAAGAAAGCCCCTGGGGCCATCTGGTGTCTAGTCCAGGATTCCTGCAGGAAATTTCTGCACAGTGACCTCTGCAGGGTTTTGACAGTTGGCTGCACAAAGACTGCTGCGTCCCGCTTCTTGTTAGGATGAGACGCAGTGAATGAAATGAAGGCCCAGCACTTCGGGGGTTGTAGGGCACAGAGAGAAGACAGAGGAAGGAGTTTGGTTGTGATGCTGCCTGTCTGCCACCCCGTCCCTGACCAACCACACGCCCTGCTTTTGAGCTGGAGAGGTCTGGTGGGGAGCAGGGGTATGAGGACTGCTCTCACCTGGACGCACTTGGATGTGGCCAGACAGGTCTCCCTCGGGCAAACAGCCTGCTCC
Source organism: Lemur catta (assembly GCF_020740605.2). Lineage (NCBI taxonomy): Eukaryota > Metazoa > Chordata > Mammalia > Primates > Lemuridae > Lemur > Lemur catta. Next base: position 21,307,588 of record NC_059131.1, on the reverse strand, counting down.
TGGTTTCCGGCTGTGGACTCAGAAGCCCCCAGGCCCTACTGAAGATGGCCCCCAGGAGCTGGGGCTGGTGGAATGCCCTCACAGCCCACGGTCCCGCTTCCTCTGCCAGGGCGGCTGAGCAAACCCTGCCAGCACCAGCCCTCACAGCCCTTCCTCCTCTCTCCCTGCAGGTGGTGGAGGTGGCTGGAATGATAACACTTCCTTGCTCTGGGCTGGAAAGTCTTTGCTGGAAGGTGCCACCGGAGGACATTCCTGCCCCCAGGCCATGAAGAAGTGGGGGTGGGAGACCAGAGGGGGTTTCGGAGGGGGTGGCGGGGGGTGCTCCTCCGGTGGAGGAGGCGGAGGATATATAGGTAAAGATGATTCGTGTTCAAGGTGTCGCTCCCTCCCCCTTAGTCCTAGGCACCTCACCTCCCTGCCCCTTCCTGGCCTGCCCCTGCCCTTCCCTGATCCCCCATGTGGACCGTGACTGCACGCCTCCCTGCCCGCCTGGGACCAGCCAGAGGCAGGGTGTTGGCTTCCGAGCCAGCATCCTGCCTCCCGGCTCCCTCAACAGCAGCATCAAGAGCCCCTGGGACTCTTGATCTCCCCCAAAGCCCAGGACAAAGAGGCTTTGGCTTTCCAGAACATTCTCTGAGCCACCCATAAGGACTCGCTGGCATGGGACCCTCAGAGGCCAGATTCCCCCAGCCTCCCTTTGGACGGCCTGGCCAAGCCGGCTCCTGAAGGGACTGGTTTGTGGTTTCACAGACTCCGCCCTCCCCAGCCCCAGCCCCAGCCCCCAGGCTGCCAGAAGGCCCCGCTGTCCGTGCTGAGGGCAGCTGCTCCCAGCCGCCTCCTCTGGGCCTCCGAGCACTGTCAAAGGAGCCTTCTGACGCTGCAGGGCTGGGAGGTGGAGCCCCCGCCCCACAGACTAGGACGAATGCATGCACGTGCTGTGATGTTCTGTGTTTTGCTTTGACGCTACGTGTAAGATGCTTGTGTTAACCACACGCTCTTCTTTCCCAAGGCCTGGGTGGGAGGAGGAGCCCAAGGGGGGAGCCCAGAGGTAATTCAGCCCCAGGTTAAAGGAGGGACAGGAGCCTTGGGGCACAGGGGCTCATCTCCCCCAAGCCCCACCCTCGCCAACAGGATGGGGATCAGCTCCTCAGTGCTACCGTCCTGACGGGTTCTGGAGGAGGCGCCAAGGGCACATCCCAGCCTGGGGAGACCAGAACTTTTTGGATTCTTGCTCACATTGACTGCTTCCTGGTGGGGCCCAGCACAGTGGTGCAGACTCCCCCATGGGAGCCGGCCTGGACCTGGGGGGGGAGTGGCCACACACCCGGCATCTACTGAGCCAAGTCCCAAGTGCAGCTACTGTGCCCTGAGCCTCCTTTCCCTCCCCGTCTCCCTGCCCGAGGCCCCTGGTGACCCCCTGGCTTTGGCCAGAGCTGCACGCCCCGCTGATGCGCATGTGTGTTGAGATTTTGGCACCCACCTCTCTGTGTTAAACTCTTCTTTGGTTTGCACAGGCGGCAACGCAGCCTCGAACAATGACCCTGAAATGGACGGGGAGGACGGGGTTTCCTTCATCAGTCCACTCGGCATCCTGTACACCCCAGCTTTAAAAGGTACCCCTCTGCCAGGTAGAAGAACAAACTTCCTTAAGCCTGTCTTCTCCCCAGGCTAAAACCTCGGGGTTACTGACACACGTCCAGAGTACAAAGGCACAATTGTGGGTCCTCTGTAGGAAGGTCTTCCCATGGCTCATCTCACCCAGTTTTCTGGAAGTTAGGGCGTGTGCTTCAAGACAGACACAGAGGCAGGCTACGGACTGCCAGGAAGGCTGGTCCTGGCAAATGCAGAAATAGCAGCCACAAACCTGACCCAGCCAACCTAAGGTCACACAAGTGGGCTCTCCCACTTACACACAAAAACGCAGACATCCGTGGGCACCCACATGTCCTCTGTCCGAGCTCCACTCACCAGACACACCAGGAGACTTCCCCACACAGATGTGCTTCCAGCGGCAGTGGGACCTTGGAACAGGGACCAGACAGCCCACAGTGACCTGCTGGAGAGACAGCACAAAGCCTGGGAACAGGGTGCAGGGCCGTCTCTACAGGCTCAGCCCGAGACTTACCCTCCCTCCTTGTCACCAGTGATGGAGGGCCACGGGGAAGTGAATATTAAGCATTACCTAAACTGCAGTCACTGTGAGGTAGACGAATGTCACATGGACCCCGAGAGCCACAGGGTCATCTGCTTCTGTGACCACGGGACGGTGCTGGCCGAGGACGGCGTCTCTTGCATTGGTAAGGGGATGGGGCCGCGGAGGGGGAGGGCCCAGAGCTTGAGCTTTGGCCCACGAGTGCAGCTGGTTTCCGGGGTTCCAGGACACCCTGGACTCAGTTTTGTAAACTTCCTGCCCCTCCCCCTCCTGCCACAGCCCAGGTGCTCTGGCCACCAGTGTATGGAAGGAGGCCCACAGCTCCTGACAGAGTCTGAAAAGTCCTCCTGTCCCATCCCTAACCCAGGGCCTGAGCCCTCTGACATCCTCACCAAGGGCCATCCCGTCTCTACCTGAACACCCCCAGGGACAGGGACCTCACTACTCCTAGGGCACTCAGTGCCATCGGGGGTGTCAGGGCCAGGACCCTGAACCTGTTAACTTCCTCTCTCAGGTGTCCTTACTGACAGTTCCCGTTCAAGTGCAGTGTGTGAAGACAGTGCTCCTTCCTGCTTCACATCTTCTCCATGTTAAATAGCCCCAGTTCATACAAGATACAGTCTTGTGTCCCCTCCCCACCCTGCTGTCCCCCATTCTGCATGTGTTCCAGCTGTCAGTGCCCCTCTGGAAATGTGTCCAGGACCCAGCATGGTGGCTGTGTGGACTGCCCCAGAGGGGGCACAGGACGCCCTCTCCCCATGCTCTGGGCCCAGCACCCTGGGCCACAGGGAAGGACCTCAGCCTCAGAGGCTGTAACCGGTGACACAGTCCACTGTCCAGTCACACTGAGTGCCGAGCCGCCTAACACCCCCAAACCTCTTCTATGTCCACTTTTGTCTTACCTTCCATCCTCATCCTAGAGTTGTGCACGTGATGTTTGGGACCAACACCCAGAACTGGTTATTCAACCCCGTCAAATCTTCCCTCTACCCAAAAGCTGCTACTGAAAGCCTGTAAAACCCGGATGAGCCTGTGTCCTGTCCACGGTCCCCTGAAAAGGCAGGGGTGACAAGGTGTCCAGGGAGGGGAAGGAGCAGGAGGCTTTTGTCCCAGCTGGGGAGGGTATTTCTGACGTGGGGCCAGCTCAGAGGAGAAGCAGCGTGGTTGTCAGTGCCCTGCGGGGACCTGTCTTCCAGTGTCGCCCACCCCAGAGCCCCACCTGCCGCTCTCGCTGGTGCTCTCCGTGGTGACCTCCGCCCTCGTGGCCGCCTTGGTCCTGGCTTTCTCTGGCATCATGATCGGTGAGTGCACCAGCCCTGGGGCTCCTGCCGAGGGCAGGAAGGCAGGTCTGAGCAGTGTCTCAGGCTGTGCCGCGGATGCCAAGGTGTTGCTCTGGCCTGTTGGTCCCTGGGATTGGGCGGGGTGGTGATTAGGGTGGCCTGGACCAAGGCAAACAGAAGGTCCCAACCCTCCCCCCAGCAGAGCAGCCACTGTTCCCTAGAGGAGGCCCCGATTCTGAACCTCAGCCCCTTGTGTAGCATCCTGGCTGCTGGGGAATGGGGTCAGGGGCAGACTCTTCAGTGGCAACGCGATGGCTGAAGCTCACACCTGCCCTCAGATTCGCTCCCAGCCCTCATGTGCTGCTGTGGGCACAGCTCCCGGTTCGGCTGACTCCCCATGTAACGCTCAACCCCCTTTCTGGGCAGAGAGAATGGAGAGCTGCTTTCTGAGTGTATTTCCTCTCGGCCTGTGAGCCGAAGTGAACTGACCTGCAGATCACGAAGGGCTGCACATGGTGCCGCCCGGCGCCCACTGCTGGCACTAGGACGGCCAGGACAGATGCGCAGGGGCGTGAAGAGGGCAGAGGGAAAGGCCCCCGGGGGCCTCACAGGCCAGCCCCGGTGGAAGCAGCAGAAGCCACAGGCGGATAGGAGATGGCAGCACACGTGTGTCCCCACACATGCCATCCTTCCAAGGGACAGGACAGTAGGAGCTGACACTTGTTGCATACTTAATACATGCCTGGTGATTTACACATCTCCATTTATTATTAATAACTCTCCAAGTAACCCTGTGATCATCATGGTTGGCACATGTCACAGAGGAGGGGACTGAGCACACAGCAGCTGACTCATTTGCACAGGCACAGAAGTGGTGGGGCTGGGCCTTACCCGCAGAACCCACCCTCCAAATGGCAACTTCATTTAACTCGCGTGGAGTTGGCCTTACAGACATCCTCACATGTAGGAGCAGCTGTGATAATGGTCACCCACATTGGTAGAAAGCTTCAGAATTTTTCGAAAGCATTTTATGTTGGTGAATTCATTTCATTATGACAAGCCTAGGGGGTGGGGAGGGGGCTTATGGAAACAGAGAAGAAGTTACCATCCCTCCTTGCAGAGAAGGAAACTGAGGACCAAAGAGGTCACGTGACCTGGTCAGCCTCACTCAGCTTGTAAGTAACAGAGGTGGAACAGAGCACAGGTCCTCAGATACTAATTTAGAAATCTTTTCACTGTGGGGCAGTTCTCCAACCATAGGAAACACAATAGACCAAGACCCTGGCTGTACCCCCAAATTCACTGCTGCATTTGCACTGAGGCTGCCCCACCCCATGACTGAGCAGAGCAGAAATACTAAGGCAGGCCAATTCCTGGAGACATGGGGCTCCTCCAGTGGCCGACTTTGGCTCCAGAACTCCCAACGGCCTTGCAGAAACTTCCTTAGACTGCATAGCATCCAGGGAGCTTCTACCCACCCTTCCCTCCCGCTCCCCCTCACGTAGGGGCAGGCTTGCAACAGTCTGAGGGTTCCCTGATCCCTCCTGGCCCCCTCCCCCTTTCCTCTCATAGGCAGCTCCCCTAACAAAATCCTGGCATGTCCAATCCCATCTTGACTGTGATTCTTGAAGGACTCAAACTAATATGACTGCCCTTTTTGATACAATAAAATCTTTTCCATTTATGATCTTAAGTTTTACCTTGACTTTAAATGATGCTTCATTTAAAGATGCACTTTCACATCTATTATCATTTGTTTGTGTTACTAAGTAAGATGGACAGGTTTAGAGCTCAGGGGAGGAGCTGGAGATCTAGGGAGGCTTCCTGGAGGAGGTGGCCTGTGCTGGCCTTCAAGGGCCAGGCCTCCTGGTCCAAGCCACAGTGCCGCTGACTGTCTGTCTGCAGTGTACCGCCGGAAGCACCAGGAGCTGCAGGCCATGCAGATGGAGCTGCAGAGCCCTGAGTACAAGCTGAGCAAGCTCCGCACCTCGACCATCATGACGGACTACAACCCCAACTACTGCTTTGCCGGCAAGACCTCCTCCATCAGCGACCTGAAGGAGGTGCCGCGGAAAAACATCACTCTCCTGCGGTGAGTGCCCTGCTGCTGTCCTGTATGTTAATGGAGTTTATACGGGGAGAGGAGAACTCGTTGGAAGAACCAGGGCTCTCCAAAAAATCCGTTCAGGGGGTCCCTCCTCAAGCCTACCTGGCCCACCTGCTCCAGGAGGGACAAAGTGCCCCTCCTCTGAGCACCCAGAGCAGCCTGAGCGTCCCTCTGTCATTCACTAGCGACACTCCACAGCAAGCATCTGCCAGAGATCTGTCCCTCCCCAAGGAGTGGCAGCCTCCCCCCAACCCCGGCAAGGGCCATGTCTTATTCGCCTCCATGTCCCTGGCACACATCAGAGAGTCAGTAACTATTGATTGAATAAACATTTGACCATTGCCATGAATCCCTGGTTGGAACCTCTCTTAGCAGTTTCTGGACAGAGAATGGAGGCCCAGGACTGCATAGCAAAGCAGGTGAAGGCTGCTACTCCCAAGTATGCAAAGTTACGCCGGCCTCTCGTGTTTGTCCACTAAATGTGACCCCCGGCTCGGGGGCGTCAGCTGTCTCTTTATCATGGCCCGTTTGACTCTGCCTCATCTCGTCTTCTCCTTTGCACAGGGGTCTGGGCCACGGCGCATTTGGGGAGGTGTATGAAGGCCAGGTGTCTGGAATGCCCAGCGACCCCAGCCCCCTGCAAGTGGCTGTAAAGGTAAGAGGCAGCTCCCCGTGAGCCCGACCTGGGCTGCGGTCTCTGCCGGCTGCAGCTCTCCGCTCACAGCCTCCTCCCCTTCTGTGCCCAGACGCTGCCCGAGGTGTGCTCAGAACAGGATGAGCTGGATTTCCTCATGGAAGCCCTGATCATCAGGTAAAGCCACAGAGACACACACGTACCCCACTGCCACAGAGAACAGGCAGACGTCTCTAACAGACACATGTCTCCAAGGAAAATGGCGCTGTCCTCCGCATGTCCCTCTTCCCCCATGGGAGGCTCCCAAGCACTCTTGACGCTTCTTACCAGAGTAGAACAACTCTCGACAGTTGTCTCAGAAAAAAATCTGTGCAACCTAATAACCTCACCAGTAACACTGCCTGCAAGCAATGCCCTGTGGTCACCCACTGGTTCTTGTTCCCTCACTTTTTATTAAGAAAGACAGCATGCTGGGTTTTGACAGTTTTCTTAAGAAACAGAGCATGCTAGTTTTAGCCAATTCTAGCTTATAGACCTAGTGTGAATGTCCCCTAACATGAGGGAAGGCCACCTGCCCCAGGGTCCATGTTGGCAGGGCTGAGTCTCAGCTGGCTGCACCCTCTAACTTGTGGGTCTGGATTTAAGCTGGGAATCTCAGCGTCTGGGGCTCCTGAGGGCCTCTGCTCCTCCTTAGGGAGGAGGCAGATGTCTGACCTCGAGATCTCGGGGGGCCCCATATGGCCCCCCGGTTTCACTGGGAAGCCTCTGAACATCCTGACAGGTTGGGGCAGCCTGGGGTGTCCCCTTGGTGGAATTGGCTGGGGAACAAGGCCAGGCAGCGTTAGTGATGTGCCTGTGGGGTCTAGAGCCACAGGAGAATGTATGATGGGGTCAACACCTTGCTTTAAAAATAACATTTATTGGCCGGGTGTAGTGGCTCACGCCTGTAATCCCAACACTTTGGGAGGCCAAGAGTTTGAGACCAATCTGAGTAACATAGCAAGACCTCATCTCTACAAAAAAATTTTTTAAAAATTAGCTGAGTATGGTGGTGTGCATCTGTAGTCCCAGCTATTCCGGAAGCTGAGGCCAGAGCATCGCTTGAGCCCAGGAGTTTGAGGCTGCAGTGAGCTACGATCACGCCACTGCACTCCAGCCTGGGTGACAGAGCAGACCCCGTCTCAAAAAATAAAATAAAATGTTTATTTTCTGATTATACATGTAGTATATGATTATTGAATAAAACTTGGCAAGTATGGGATTATATAGAAGAAAACTCCAATCACTCCATGTCAATCATTACCTCTGCATGTGTGTGCATGCGTGTGCGTTCCCACGTGGAGTTCCCTGGCCCCACCGCCCTGTGGGTCCTGATAGCATCATGTTAACAAAAAAGAACCCAAATCTCAGGGTCCCTTGGCCCAACTTGCTCCCTCATGTGAGGAATCCACAGGAGACTGCATGGACCCATGAGGCCACCTCCTCTTCCTGGCTCTCTTTCCCTCACTGTCACCTGTCATGGCTCACACTGTCCCTGCTAGAAGCAGTTCCTTCAACTTCTGCCTGAGGCCTTCCTCGGAGAACTCAACCCTGAATTCTAGCGCCTGGTCCATGCCCCAGTATCTCTCCTGTCCCCACACACACTCTCGCCCCAGTGCCTGTGCAGCATCGTCCCACTCCAGCCAGATACTCTCCTGCAAACCAAACTCCTGTGGGCCTGGTTCTTGATTCTGGCCGAGGACTCATCCTGGGACCCCATGCCGACATTTACAGAACGCGTTTACACAATGTGGCTGCTGAAATGTAGCTTTGTATCCTGCTTCTCCCACTTAAGATTTGCCCAGACTCTGCTCAGTTAAATTGGTTACATCCCCCTCTGCTCTGCAGCAAATTCAACCACCAGAACATCGTGCGCTGTATCGGGGTGAGCCTGCAGGCCCTGCCCCGGTTCATCCTGCTGGAGCTCATGGCAGGGGGAGACCTCAAGTCCTTCCTCCGAGAGACCCGCCCTCGCCCGGTGAGTGCTTGTGCCAAGGAAAGAAGCAGGGATGGCAGGAGCCAGCCTGGGCAGCCTGAGGGTGACATTCTCAGTGGGACCGAGGGAGGCAATGCTTGGGCTTAGATGTGGGGGGCTGGCTGGAAGGGAGTGGACGGAGGTGGATGACAGCTGAGCCCCAGCCCCAGGGAGCTTGTGCAAGGTTGATGCAATGCATTCTGTGGCCTGGGCCCACTGTGGTGGCCTGCTGATTCTGGAAAACCAAACTAGTGACAAACACAGAGGGAAACTTTCACACCAGCCATGTCGCTAACTCAATGAACTGACCTGGGCCAGGTCACTCTGCAGCCACTCATTCTGAACCCACTATCCTCATGTCTCTTAATAGGGACAGCAACACCTGGTCATTCTGACCTTTATAAAAAAAAGTGCCGAAATATTCAGGAAGGTGCTGCATCCATGTTATGGTCAAGGGGCTAGAGCTTGGGAAGTGAGGAAACCCAGGGTGGACCCAGCAACCCCAAGCTCCAGGCCCTGCTTGGCCATTAGACACCCCTGTGGTTTAGGGCAGTCAACCCCCTTAACCTCAGTGTCTGCACAGGTGACAGCCAAGGGTGAGAGCAAAACATCTCAAAGGTGGCTCTAATTTATGAAACACAGCACCCTGGGTGACCCTGAGCCCAGTGCCCACGCCTGTCTCTGTGGGTCTTCAGCAGCCCCTGCTCCCTAGGCCTGGAGCTGCACAGACCCCTGGGGTTAGGATCTAGGATTCCTTGAAGAGCCGCTAGACGGTGGGGCCACAAGGAAGAGGCTTGCACAGCGAGAGCAGTGGGACCCTCCCGCCCTAGGAAAGCAGAGGAAGACTCCCTCTCTACAGCCACTGGCTACAGAAGGCCCAGCCTGATCACACCACTCGCAGGGACTCACAGTGGGGACGGAAGCCCCGAAAGGGCACGGCTGATCCAATCTCCACTCTTAGGCCAGTATCAAATGCCTTTGCCTTAGGAGCCTCCACACTGTTTCTACAAGCCCCTGGGTGACCCATCTTGGCAGCTAAGAATCCTGTCTTACCCTTTGACACGATGAGTGTGTGCACCTGAGCATACCGGGCAGGGGCGGGGCCGGGGAGACGACCCCATCCATCATAGCCCTCATTCCGCACCGTCGCCCTCCTCAGAGCTTTCCCATTTCTCAGCACCACCCTATGAAGTAGACAGTGCAGCGCTCGCCCCCATTTTATGGATGAGAAAACTGTAGCCAGAAAGGTTGTGCAACTTGCCAAGGCCACACAGGAAGTGGAGCTGGGACTAGAACGCAGCACTTGTGACTCCTGATTCAGGGCTCTCTCCAACCCACTGTTTACCCAGTGGTCCTCTCTGGGAAGCTGTGAAGTGCCAAGGTGAGGTTGGGTCCTTGAGAGCCGACACTGCCAGGTGTCCAGGCATCTGCCCCACTGGTTGCCCCCCACCACCCAGGAGGGCAGAGCCTTCAGCCCTCGTGCCCTGAGATTTAGCAGCACTGCTGGCAGAGGTCAAGTGGGGGTCACATGGCATCACACTTTGGGAAGAGGCACAGCTCTGGTTTTCCCACTGGACCTTCCTGGGGCTTAAGGAAAGAGAGTACTGTGTGTGCAGAGGGGACAGCCCTCCCCACAAAGGCAGTCTGGAAGCCAGCGCTCGGCAAGTCCAAGGACTCTAGGGGCAGGAAGGGCAGGAGTCAGGAGCAGGGCTTCCCTCCCTCTTGCAGGCAAAGGCATCTCCCTGCTCTGATGATGAACGATGATTTAAACGACATCCCAGAGAACAAAGCCCCAGCAAGGAAAGGCAGACCATTCTCTCTCTCACGCCACCCTCGGCAGGGTCAGCGCAGGAGCCTGCTGCCCAGTTCTGCCCTCTGCCGGCAGGCACTGGGAGGTCACCCACCCCTGGGAGAGCCACTTCTCAGGGTCAGGATCCCACCCACCGAATCTGCTCTTCTAACTCTTAGCTCTACTTTTCCTTGGTGTGGGTCTCCTTGCCAACTGCGCACCCCAGTCTTCGTGCACCCACATCCCCAGGTAGCACCCTGATTGTGCTTCTCCTCAGCTCCCCACGCCCCACCCATCCCAGCTGAGCTGGTCCTCCCGGAGGCACCCGGCAGAGGAGGGGCGACTCAAGTGTGCACTCTGTAACCACCTGTGCACTGTAGTCACATAGCCTCCGCCCCCCTCAGGTGCTCTCGCCTAAGAAGCTCAATTTTAACTCCTTGAATCCCACCCCACCCCCCAACTCATATCCTTAAAGCCCATCTCTGGGAAGCTTTGGCTCCACACTTATTAGCTGTGTGACCTGGGGTGAGTCACTTAACCTCTCTGAGCACTCAGCCTTCTCATCTTTCATGTGGAGATAACCTTCTCCACATCACTGCATTGTCACAGATCACATGCCTGGCCTTGCTCTATCGAATGTGAGGCACTAGCAGGGTGCTGCCCACCCCTGCTGTCTGCCCCAGAACTGGAGCACAGTCCTGAGCAACAAAGCTCTTTTCTGCCTCCCGCAGACCCACACCATTGATCCAAGGAGTCCCAGGAGGCCGGTGTGGCAGAGAAAACCCCAGCAGGCTAAGCCCGCACCCAGACCCTGGTTACATTGCTGGCTGGGCGACTTCCCTGTGGGCACCTCAGGACTAAAGCACCCAGCGCTCACTCCACCCTGGAGGATGCAATGTGGACAGGGTAAAGGGCTCAGAGTTCCTCAGAAGAAAGAGCAAAATCCAAGCGCATGGATTTCTTGTAGGGAGTTTGCTCAGGTGCTCAAGAGTCAATAGCTCAAACACCTTTCTTGGAGCTTAAACAATCCAACCCAACCCTGTAGGGGGTGAGTTGACTGCCTGGGTAGGTATTTGAATCATGCCCCTCTAGGTAAATAAATTCTAGCCCTGAGCCATAATCAACCAACCCCCAACCTGATACTCACTGAGCACGCACAGTGTGCCCAGCAATGTGCTGGGAAGGTAAGACCTCAAAGTGGCCTTGGGGACACAGTGAAATGCACAGGGAACAACACAGTGACTAGGACACTGCGTGAGAATGAGCCTCTGCACACTCGGGGATTTAGGAATTAAAGGGAGACCAAGCTGGGATGTCACCTTCAGAAAAGGCTTCACAGTGCTCAGCAAGGCTGTCCAAGAAGCCAAGACAGGATGTGCCCCAGAGGTGGGGTGACATCTTCTTTTGCATGAAAGAGACTTCTTGCAGAAAAGCTTGAGATCATTCATTGCCCAACATTTTCCAAAAGCTTTTCTTTTTCAATGGACTTTAGCTCTGTTTCTTGAAGCAAATTAATTTTAAGAAATATTTTTAAAATTGAGGAGTTTTTTAAACAACATTTCCACCCCCTCCTTGTTTATATATTTGAGGCTTGTTTATATATTTGAAGTATTCAGATGGTTTTGAAGATTGGGGTGGGAAAATGTGCAGGATAAATTAAAAGGGGAGGAATCTGCCCCATCCCAGATGCCTGCCACCCGGTTGCACGTTGGCCTTACCAGGAAGCTTTCAGGCATATAAGCGCTGCGCCCACCCCAAGGGATCAGTTCTTCCATCTGGGTTGGAGCCGGGGCACCTGTGTTCCCTTAAACGCCTCCAGGTGATTTCCAAGGTGCAGCTGGGGCTGAGACCCCTTGAGAGCACTTAGAGCCGGCGTTTCAGACCTTCCCTCTGCCCCGAGAGCTTCTGGTCAGTGGCAGCTTCTGTCTCCCGCAGAGCCAGCCCTCCTCCCTGGCCATGCTGGACCTTCTGCATGTGGCTCGGGACATTGCCTGCGGCTGCCAGTATTTAGAGGAAAACCACTTCATCCACCGGTGAGTCACAGTGACCTTGCCCTTCCCGCCTGTCTGTGTGCTTCCCTGTGTGTTTCAAGGGCCCGCGTTCCCCCGTCAGAGCAGAATTCTGGGTCTCTCCCCCCACACACGGGAGGATTCAGCTCTGTTTGTCTCTGAGGGGTAATTTTATCAGGGCTTCACTTGCCCCATGGTGACACGGGTATCATAAAATATCCATGCCAGTGCTGGAGACCTGTAAGTTATTCTTGACCCCTTGTGGGGCCTCCTGCCTGTATCTTGAATGTTCAAGTCCTATATCACTTTCAGGCTTCCCCATCTAGAAAACTGGGCTCCTTACAGGGAAATTAGAAGAATTCTTAATACATTTTTGACAATAGGTAATTCGAAGGAAATTTCAGACCCTGTTTTATTCATATTTATATCCCTGACGTATAGGGGGCACAATAAATGTTGGATTTGTTACTTTTTTCTAAAATACTCTGAAATGAAACATAATGATTATTTTCTTTACATCTATACTTCATTTCTTTTACCATAACAATCCTTATGTTTAAATGCTGTTTGGACTGGGACATCATGTCCACACTTAATGCTACAAATATCATAGATCACACATTGCTTTCCTTGTGGATGGATGTTGGTGACTTTCTCCGCTGATAGCTTGATTCTGAAATCTGAGAAGTAAAGTAGATCGTTAGGCTGTTTGCAAGGCTCTTCCTTACTGATTTGCTTCTAATTTAATAAGTAATAACCTGAACTCACAGTCATTTATTAACCCATATCTTCAAAGAGTTTAAGGCATATTCATAATAATTAGAATATGTAAGCACAAAGCAGGAAATGAGAGATACTGTATGAGCTTAAATGTAGAAAAGTATGTGGCCCGGCCCAGTGGCTCATGCCTGTAATCCTAGCACTCTGGGAGGCCGAGGCAGCAAGATAGCTTGAGGCCAGGAGTTGGAGACCAGCTTGAGCCAAGAGCAAGACCCCATCTCTACAAAAAATAGAAAAGTTAGCCCGGCATGATGGCATACACCTGTAGTCCCAGCTACTCAGGAGACTGAGGCTGGAGGATTGCTTGAGCCCAGGAGTTGAAGGGGTTGCAGTGAGCTATGATGACACCATTGCACTCTAGCCAGGGTGACAGAATGAGACCCTGTCTAAAAAAAAAAGAAAGAGAAAAGAAAGAAAGAGAGAGAAGGAAGAAAAGCATGTAAATATATAACAAGCTGTGCTTCTCCCTAATAAAAACGGGGAAACCAGAGATCAGGAAGTACGCTTGCCTGAGTTCCCAAAGTCACCTCTACACAAGGCGATAAAGTCTCTCACAATAGCTTATCCTTTTACTGTTGCTTCACCATTTTGGTGTTCAGTTCTTCCTCTTGATTCCAAACCTTTCCAACCTGTGAATCATCCTGCCTGAGAGAAATAATAGAAGCAAAAGAGGAGCTGGGACCAGCTTCAAAGATCGAATCCTTCCTGTTCTTGTCCTTTCTGTTGTAGCCAGAACTTTCCCTAAATCTCACCTCTGAGCTTTCCTGTTGCTCAGCTGAAACAAGGTTGTGCTCTTTTCAGAAGTCATGTGTGGTTAGAGCCATCGTCCCATATTTTGTCCGTGTCCTTGAAGTCTGGACTCCTGAAGTCACCAGAGCAACCTGAAGTCACCCTTCGTTTCTCATTGAGATCTTTTCTGCTTTTTTATCTCCAGCCCACGTTGGTCACTGCAGCACACAGCTTCTCTGGCTGAGAGATCGTGTCCATCTTTCCTCTGACCTTTTGAAATCTGCTCTCCTGGAGTCGCACTACGTTTTGACTATGTCTAGTGTTCCATTGTTATAGATGACACAGGATCACATTCTCTCACGAGTCCTATCACTTCCGTGTCTATAAATAGTTACTGAAGGTCAGAATTAGCTCCCAGAGTAGCAGCTTGTTGCTCTTTTATCTTTTTTAAGAAATTAAATTGTTGAAGACCAAATCAAGAATGTATCCGATGATCTGTTTTAGGCAAAAGGAAACATCTGGCAGAAATTGTCCATCTCAATCAAAGCTTGTCTTCTGGAATAATTTGGTCATTTGTATTCGGCAAGCAGCCTTCACATCTTCTAACGAACTAAGAGGTCTGTGGTACACACCACAACAGAACCACCTCCAGTGCTCTCCCTCCCTCCCCGGGTCTGCCCTACATCCACGGGCCTCCACACACCTGCCCTTCCGGAATTCAGAGCGGAACTCCCTCACCAGGGCCACATGCTCCCACTTTTTTATTAGGTCAGTTTCCTTTGGACATAGTTTATTGCCATTTCAAGAAAGATGTGTCATTCTATCAACTCTTGGTGTGTTCTATGGTATTATATTTACTTTCTTGCCCTTAAATTCAAGATCACTTTTTTAAACAATCATTCCATACACATCAGCATAAAAACCTTTCTGGAGCCATAAATTTTGTTCCTGGTCTACTTGGCCATATTTCTCTTGAGAATTAATGGCTATATCCAACTATATTTCTTCTTTTTGATGTCACATGTGCTATGCCTTTATGGTTTTATGGGGGCATTTTATACACCATTGCCCCTCAAAATTCAACTTAAACCTTCTGGATCAGGTCAATGACTTTAACAACATCCCATTGTTCTTATATCCTCAGCCACGATCTTCAATCCAGATCATATTTTTTTAATACTATCTTAACAGCCAGTTGTTTATCCTCCAAGTCCTTTCTCAGCCAAGGATCAGAATCATCATGAAACAAACTGAATATGAAAACACTCCCTTTGGCCCCTAAGTACTTCTTGTTTTTTCCTGCATGGGACTTTAATATTATTAAAGACCCATTCCAGACTTCTGGCTGCATCCTTCATTTCTGCACGCATGCCGACAATGAGTGAGCATAGAAATGGATGAGTTCTGGAAAGCTTCTGGCCAAATCTCAGAGGCCTGCTACAGGAAAACAGGCCACCTGCAGTCCATCGACAAAGACAACTTCCTAACTTGAAAGAAGTGATTCTTCGGCCACGTAGCTTAGCAAAAGCTTTAGATAAAACCATGGATGTAAGAACCATCATGGCTTATTTCTTTAAAAACTAGAACTATTTAGGAATATCTTAAACTACTTGAATTTGATATCATAAAAGTCATGCTATTTTAAAGCACTCCTTCAAGCAACTGGCAGAAACCAACCAGCAGTCTGAATAAAACAAGTAGCATTTCTTATGCTTCTACATTATCTGCTTTTAGCTTATTGTTTTAATAAAATGAGGATAATAATAGCACCCTGTATTGTATAGGGTGATTGTGAGAATGAGACATGAAGTACTTACAACAATGCTTAGCACATAGCAAAAGGCCAGCAAATTCTAGCTCCTATTATAATTATTTCATTATCATTGTCCCATTAAACATTTTCAATCATTGGCCCTATCCTTTTCCATTTTCCTGTTAGTTCTGAGGGCTAGAATTGGTAACACTGTTTCTTTCACACTGAAGTATAATATAGCAGAGGAAATACAGGGCAGAGCAGGGAACTATTTGAACTTCACATTGGAGGTAAAAATCCTAGCGATGGATATTGCACATTTATCTTCCCAGGGGTACAATTAGGAAATGCAATTTCTCTTTTTTTTTTTCTTCCCAGGGACATTGCTGCCAGGAACTGCCTCTTGACCTGTCCCGGCCCTGGAAGAGTGGCCAAGATTGGAGACTTTGGAATGGCCCGAGACATCTACAGGTGGGTAAAGACTGCGAGGACGCACCCAGGCCCGTCTCCTCCCACTCATGCCCTCGAGACAACGGGATGTGGCTGCTCGTACTGTACATCATCTCCCAGGACCTTG
This sequence comes from Lemur catta, assembly GCF_020740605.2. NCBI lineage: Eukaryota > Metazoa > Chordata > Mammalia > Primates > Lemuridae > Lemur > Lemur catta. The sequence continues at coordinate 21,291,764 of NC_059131.1, read as the reverse complement.
TCAATTTGCCTCCTAAAATTTCATTAAGTTCTTTTTCACAATATGGGAAACTGTGATTAGTGCCTATACATGAAGGTCTAAATCTAGGATCATGCTGCCTCCAATAATTGCCACCCAGTTCTTAATTAGGTTGTCTTTCTCGTTCCAACGCTCTAATCCTGCCGTGATCTGAGAACACAGAAAAACTTGATGCAGAAAAAGCTTCAAAGTAAACTTTATTAACTTCCTCAACCCTTCTTCTTAAGACTCAGGAATTCTAAGTGGTCATGGCACCCATCACCCCAGGCACCAGCGCCCCAGAACTGACAGGTGCTGGGCCCAGATCCTGGCGTCTTACCCACACCAGGAGGCCTGGCAGTGGGGCTCAAAGCGACAGGCTCTTAGCTCAGCTTCTTTTCTTCTTCCCCATCATATTCTCACTGCTACATAAAAAAATCATCATAGTAATTTTTTTCAACTTTAAAAACTAATATGACTTTTATTGAACTTTATCTCACCTTCTCTTCCCAACCCAATTTTTTTTCCTAATTATTTACAACATTGACTTGCTACATGAGCTGAACAAGTCACTCCTTTGCACCCACTAACTACCCCCTCCCTAACTCACAGAGGTAGAGTAAGGAGTGATGTTTCGCAGAGCTTTAACTCTTTGGAGAAAAAGGGAGATGGATCCTGACAGCCCTAAAGTCCTCGGTCAGAAGCGGTCACTGTCCCGAGGGTTAGCATGCCGATGCCGTCACATGACCCACGGCAGCAGCGCGTAGAACACTGAGTAAAGCCCTCCCTGGAGCCATGTGCCACCGCTGTGCATCCCACTACTCTCCCACACTCTACTTCATCTGCCACCCGGAGTCTCAGCATCCCTTCCCCTCCGTTCTTGGAATACCCTGGAACTGCCTCTTGTTTCCAGTACAAACCCTGCAGCCTGACTTCACAAGCCCTGTTATCCGGCTGTTCCTTCCCAGCCTCAGCTCTGACAGCTCCCAGCTCTAGGCTTCAACCACCCTGAGTTACCTGTAATCCCACAGGTCCCCACATACCCTGCACCCCGCGCAACTGTGTGGGTCAGGAATGCGCTTCCAGGAGAGCTTCGTGACCACTCAGCTCCACGGGCACCCCTCTGAGCAGCTTTCCCGCACCTGACCCCTGCCTCAAGGACAATGAATCAGTTCTTTACTTGTGTCACTTTGTGTATATCTGCATTATTGTATGTGTTGTTCTGTACTGCAATTGCATGTATATCCATTTCTTCCATGAAACTGTATCCTTGGAAGAGAGACACCATGACTTATTTATGTCCTCAGCACACAGCAGAGTACCTGATACATACTAAACATTCAGCACATGTTTATTAAGGTAATTAATTAATGTAAGCAGCTGGCAGGAAGCTGCCTCCCGTTACACACCCAGGCAGGAGAACACCAGGCTAGGCATGCAACTGGCTTAAAAGGTAGATGAGTTAATTTATTGGCTTTTGTCAGTGAGTTGCATTAGTGACATTACTGATAAAAGCTAATAAATTCATTCATCTACCTTTTAAGCCAACTCCGCACCCAGCTCTGTGGTTCCTTTGTCTGGGTATGTTATAGGAGGCAGCCTCCAGACAGCTGTCGAGATTATTTGTTGATTGCCTATATTGAACTAAATGCTGTATGAGTTGCCACGAAGGATCCAAAATGAATGAGACACAAGCCCTGCTCTCGGTTCTCCCATTTTAGATCTTGCATTACTGCAGATCATCAGAAATACACTGTACTTATAAGGTTGAAGTAATGTTATTCATTGTGAGTTATAATAAACAAAACCCAACAGGGAAATCTAAACATCTGCTAGCAGGTACCTTAGTCATTGCATAGATCTTTTCTTCTGTGCTCTAGCGGGCTGTTCTGTCTCCTATTAAATGACACCACAGTTCTTAACTAAATGATCTGTGTGCCCCTGCTCTCCTCCCGAACCACCAAGGACCCCTCATTAATTTTAATCCTTTAATGTGCAGACTATATTGTTGCCACTTTCTCAAGTTTCCTGGCAGAGTTGTTGCTTAGTGCCATCTCCAGATCCAAGATTGGTTTTCTTCTTCTCCCCACAGAGCAAGCTACTACAGGAAGGGAGGCTGTGCAATGCTGCCTGTTAAGTGGATGCCCCCCGAGGCCTTCATGGAAGGAATATTCACGTCTAAAACAGACACGTGGTGAGTCTTTCTGCTGCCCTCCTCCAGGCATGACTGTGGCCATAAGGCAGTGCTCTTGGGCAAAATGATTCCACACTCTCAGCAGGGAGACCCTGTGTCAGTAGGAAGGAGAAAAGAAGAATTAATACCTCCCACAACAGTGGTTCTCAGATGTTGGCATAGATCATAATCATCAGAAAAGTTTGATAAAATGCAGATTACTGGACAACACCCAGAGAGTTTATGATTCACAAGTTCTGGTATTGGGCTGAGAATCTGCATTTCTAACAAGTTCCCAAGTGATGCTGGCATTGCTGGCTGGGGGACCACATGCTGAGAGCCACGTGTAGTTTTAAATGGCAGATTGCACCTGTGCTCCCTCTCAAGGTACACACAGACACACAGACACACAGACACACACACACACACACACCAGCAAAGGGAGTCTTTTTAATTGCATTAAACCCCACAAGGACAAGAAGACATTGATGACAACATTCTGGGAAGCTCAGGGACATGTGGAACCTTGCTGAGGAGACTAGCAAGTTGGTATCTAAACCAACAGTTTGGGTCCAGAAGCAGGCTGGTTCACTCTGCCCGAGAGCCCCAGAAAGGCCCAGGAATTGACAGTAGGGGTGCAGCGAACAGGAAAATTAGTTCAAGGTCTGTTTAAGAAGTAACTAGGAGGTCTAATAAGCCCATTCCCTCACCTGAAGCCCATTCCCTCACCTGAAGCTGCTGACTGCCCCTCCTGTACCATCAGCGCAAGACTGAAGAGATTCACCTGGTCTCTCTGGTCTTGGGGACACAGACCTCACCAAGGGTGAGGTACTCTACGGTAAGCAGATATATTTTCTTAAAAGCCTACTGATGGAAGGGTGTGTGGCAGCCTTTGTCGCCTCAGCACCAAGAGCACTGGCAGCCAGGCAGAGCTGAGGACTTCTCTTTGGAGGACTGACCGACAAAGACAAACTATGGGAAGAGCACTGACAAGGGGCCCACCCAGTGTAGCAGGCTGAATGGGGACCACCCAGAGGGATCAGGCCTAACCCCAGAAGCCCAGAATTGTTACCTTAGAAGAAGAAAGCATCTTTGCAGATGTAAGTGAGGGTCTTAAGGTGTAGTAGTTGTCCTGGAGTATCTGAGTGGACCCTAAATATCACCAAGTGTTCTTATAAGAGAAAGCAGGAGATTTCACACACAGAAGAGAAGGAGGCCACGTAACTAGAGGTGTAGATTGGAATGACGTGGCCACAAGTCAAGGAACACCAGCAGCCACCAGAAGCTGGAGGAAGCAGGGAACAGAGTCTCCCCTGGAGCCTGTGGAGCGGGCACAGCCCTGCCGCCACCTTGACTTCAGCCCCGTGCTACTCATTCCAGATGTCCGGCGTTCAGAACTGTGACAGAATGAACTTAGATTGTTTTAAGCCACCAATTGTGTGGCAATTTTTCACAGCAGTCACAGAAAACTAACAAGCCCAGCGAAACAATCAAGCCAGCTGCCCACCGGCTGGCAAGTCTCACTCACCTAGAACTTTCCATCCGCTTCTTACTGTCCCAGTCTTAAAATGTGAACAGACAGCCAAGAATCAACATGTGAGAAAAAATTCTAATCTGAAGAAAACAAGCTTTGAAAAAGGAACTTGGAGGAAGAAAAATGTAGAAAGCTTAGGAAAACTTTTTTAAAAACTATAATATCCTCAGAAAGATAAAATATATTGCAACCACAGAGAGTAAAAGCTTATTTAAAATAATACATTTAGAGGAAAAAGCTCTTGGAAATAAAAATATGATAGCAGCCCTCAAGGAGACAGAGCATAACCCCTCTGAAGCCCGTGCGGGCTGCAGGCAGCAACTTCCTTGCAAAGAGTGCAGGGTGGGGAAGAAGGGAAAAGGGAAACCCCACGGTGGACAGAGCTGACAAACACAACCTCAGCCAGCTGGTCAAGGTCAACATCAACAGTGTTGAGTCATGTTGACAGCATGTACCCTCGATCTGCTGTGATGAAAACGGCACTTTAGCTCTGTGGTCTTCCTCCCCAAACCTCATAACCCCACTCTAATCATGAAAAATAACCAAACAAATCCAAATTGAGGATGTTCTATAAAATCCCTGACCAGTACCCATCCACCCTGTCAAGGTCATAAAGAACAAGGAAAGTCTGAGAAGTTGCCGTCGAGAGGAGCCTAAGGAAACATGACAACTAAATGTATTACGATATACTAATGGGATTCTGGAATAGAAAAAGGAGATTCATTAAAAACTAAGGAAATCTGAATAGTGTATGAGTTTGGATCCATAATGCCTTAATAATGATTCATTAATTGTAACAAATGTATCATACTGTGATGCTAAAAATAGCGGGGACGGAGTGTGGGTTACATGGGAAGCTCTGTATTCACAGTGTCTTCAAACTTTGAACTGTTCTGAAAAATAAAGTTGTTTTTTACAAAAATAGGACAGAACTATAAAATAGAAAGGTTGAAATATGGAGCTAAATAAATCTTCTAGAAAATAAAACAACTATAAAGAGATGGAATATGTAGGAAAGAAAAGACAATTAAGAGGATTAGACCAATAGATCCAATTAGCTGACAAAATAGGAGTCCCAGAAAGATCAAAGAAACAACTCAAGATTTTCCAGAACAGGCCATAAATTTCCAGAATGAAAGCATTCCCCGAGTGCCAAGCACCATGGATAAAAAGAGCCACATGAGAGCACATGGTCACGAAATTTCAGAGCAATAGTGATAAAGATTGTGCAAGCTTCCAAAGAGAAAAATATAATAATTAAAAGTAAAAGAAAAATGGCCAAAGATAAAAGATAGGGAATCCAAATGACATCGAATATCTTACCAGCAACATAGGAAACGCAGGAAGACAATGAATGAACGTTCTCCACATTCTAAAAGCCTGAATGATGTTGAGATAATGTCATAGGACAGTATAGCCACAAAGGCCAGAGCTCCCTCTCTGACTCTTGTTGGACAATGAGAGACTTTGTTGTTTGTAAGCCAGTGAGATTTGGCTTAGCCTAACCCAGCGGTTCTCAAAGTGTGGTCCACAGATCAGCAGCAGCACCACCACCACCTGGGAACTTGCTGGAAAGGCACATTCTGAGCCCACACCTCCAAGGAAACAAACTCTGGGGCTGGGGCCCAGCAATCTGCATTCTAAGGAGCCTGCAAGGTGATTCTCATGTGCACCAAAGCTAGAGCCCCAGCAACCTAACCTATCCAGAAACAGAGAGTAATTTAAGTAATTAAGTAACTGCCCTGAACATATATAAATCCTATGACCCAACATTCTAGTTTTAAGTGTAGCCACAAATAGACTTGGGCAAGGATGTTCATCTGCAACATTGTTTACAGTAGAGAAACAGCAAAAACAACCTAACCATCCCTCAAGTAGGGGATGGAAAAATAAACAGTGGTTTACTTACTTGTAGGCAAACTATTCAGCAGTGTAAAAGAACACACCAAACCTACTCCAAATCTTTATCAACATAGATCTCAAAAACAATGTTTAGTGGGACAAACATAAATTACAGAAAGGAGTAGGATATCATTTATGTGTAATTCCACAAAACAAAAAAATAAGTCTCTAACATAGAGTCTTTATTGTTTACACTTTCACACATTGTTTCAAAATGTGAAAACATACAGGGAAGGATACATTCCAGCTTCAGTGGAGGGGAGGAAGGGAGGATGAAGCGTGGAGGTGGGGCTTACCTGTATCTATTTTATTTCTGCAAAAAGAAAGGGAGAACTGACACAAATAAGTCAAAATATTAACATCCAGATACATAGATATCTATTGTATTACTTTTACTTCTCAAGGTTTAGATTGTTTCATAAATAAAGTGCTTAAGCGAATAAATTCTGTAACTTCAGATACTGGTTAAGTGCTAAGAGACAAGAAAGCAGAAGCGGAAGCTGCTCTATTATAGCAAAGGTGGAGGGGAAGGCTCCCTGGAGGAGGTGACTTTGATACTCGAAAGACAGCAAGAGCAGACTGTGGGAAGATCTGAGGGGAAAGAGCCAGAGGCGGAACAAGCCCCGCTTGCTGGAGGATTGCTGGGGAATGAAGACAGCCGTCAGGGCTGGAGCTGAGGGAGCCCAGGGCGAGTGGTGGTTGGGATGAAGCGTCAGGCAGGGTGAGGACCAGCAGTGCCTTAGAACTCACAGGAGGGAACGTGGATGTTGTTCCAAGCACAGCAGGATGCCAGCGGAGGATTGTAAGCAGGAGTGCAATGTGATCTTTGTTTTTTAAAAATCCCTCTGGCTGCCATTGGAAATAGACTAGACGTGAGTAAGTGAAAGGTGAGAGATGAGGGGGCTTGGCTTGGCTGTGGCAGTGGAGGTCGTGCCAAGTGGTCAGATTCAAGATCTCTCTTGAAGGCAGGGACTTCGAGTGTTGCTGTGAAGGGCGCAGGGGTGTGAGAGTGGAATCAAGGATGACTCCCAGGGTTGAGGCTTGAGCAAATGGAGGGGCAGAGGTGCTGGGAGAGAAAAAGGAGATGGTTTGGGTGCAGGAAGAGTCCTGCCTGGACGGGTTAAGTTTGAGTTGCCTATTAAAAGAGGCCAGTGGTGATAATAAGTGGGCATCTAACATATGATCCTGAAGCCCAGAGAATTGCAAAAGACTGTGGAACCTGCTGGCTGGACACTTAAGGATAGTGTGGTAATTTCTGGCTCTGGCCTTTCCTAAGAACACACCTCACCCTCACCCTCTACCACACCTGGAGACGATCTCCCACCCTCAAGTTATGATTAAAGGAAAATAAAATTCAGCTTTTAAGGACTGATATACCACAGTTTATGATCTTAAAATGTCTTCATCATATGATGTTATCTTAGTTGATTTGAATATTTAAAATAATTTAATCAGCAATAACTTATGCCATTTCTATAATTTGAGGCAGAGCAAGTTTAATACCAAGAGAGAAAGTGTGGGATTTTTTTAAATATTTATTTTTATTTGCTTTTGAATGCTTTGATGCATTCATTTTGGGCTTTGTTCCTCCTATTTAGGGCAGGCTTGCAGGTGATTAAAGAACCATCTAGCATATAAAATATAGCTTTACCTTATCTGTAGCGGTGTCTAGATAAAATACAAATGGCCAGTTAAAATTGAATTTCAGATGCACAGTAAATAGCTTTTTAGTTTAAGTGTTACCAATACAATATTTGGGTTACACTTATACTAAAAAAAGTATTTGTTATTTATCTAGAATTCATATTTAACTGGGACTCCTATATTGTTATTTGCAAATATGACAATCCTACTCACCTAGAATTATCAAAGTTCTACAACCAATACTACTTCTTGTTTTCTTGAACTCTAAACTAAGAAAATAAGGATTTGCTTGCAGTCTATATTCTAGTTCTCTCAAAGGATACTAAGATCTATATTTATCTATCTATTGACAAGCAGAAAATATATAGCTGTAATTCTTCAGGCCTTGTTGCCAGTTTCTTGCTTGTTTGATTTTGCCTGTTTTGTTTTGCCTTGGAAGACAGAAAGACCACCAAACAGAGAGGAAAAATGTATGTGCCAGGCAATCGTAGGTAGTAGAATCCAGAGCTCTAATAATGCGTTCCAGCCCATGTCAGGTTAGCTGTATAATAACCTCTGCTTCAACCTTCTCACCTGAAAAATATGGAAACTATCTTTGCCCAATCCTGCTCACAAGAGTCTTTGAAATTTCACCAAGATGATGACAATAAAAGCACTTCATGTCTCTTAGAAGATGAAGGAACTATAGTTCTCCACAATTTTTTGTGGTAATATTTATTAACATCAGAAAACTGCAGCCAGATACTAAAACAAAGATAGGCTTTCCTTGCCAAAAAGCTAATAATTAAATTAAAGGTTTAAATTTTAATCAAAATATCAAAGAAGATTATTTTGGAACATGATAAAAATCATCTTAAAGCTCATTTAAAACAAATAACAAATGATAAATAAAGTATTTTTAAAAAGAAATAAGAGAAAAATGCCATATCAGATATTGAAACAAATACACAAAAGTAAAATGGAATGGTACCAGTGCAAGCAGCAGACAAACAGATGAAGAGACAGCCCTGAAACAGACCTGTTTTTAGTCATAAGTCAACAGGTAAGGAGGAAGTTATTTTATGAATAATAAAGAGTAGCTGTTTGGAAAAACAAATCAATTTAGATCCTTACACTGTACACCAAGTTAAATTCTAACTGGATTTGAGAAGAGAGAAAAACACTGGAAGAAAATAGAAAATATTTATCTAATCTTTGGTGAAGGGAGGATTGTATAACTATACAATAAATGGAGGAAATCACAAAAGTTTTTAAAAATAGGTTTGACTACTTAATAAAAAAAACTTTGGCATGCTAAAAAGTAAAATTAGAAAGCAACTAATAGAAGTATTTTAATATTTAATAACAGGTTAACATCTCTTATGTAAAGAGTATCTACAAATCAAAAAGAAAATTGATACCAAAAAAATTTGCCCCAGTGGATAAAAATGGGCAAAAGATACGAATAGACAATTCATAGGAGAAAAAAATGAAGTGAATTAATAAACAAACACTTGGGAAAACATTCAACTATGTTGAATGTCAACAAACATAAACATAATTGAAGTCAGTAAACATAATTTAAAATATTCCACCTTTTTTGCCTTAAAATCGCCAACAGTTGTCATCATTAATAAGAATACTCAATGTTGGTAAGGGTGTCTTACTCTTGCACCATGTTGGTAGATGAACAGAGGGACACTTTTGGAAATCAAATCAACAATATGCATCAAGAATTTTTCAATGTTCATATTCTTTTGATCTAGTTATTCTACTAGAAGTATCCTTCATTATACTAGATTATCCTAATCTAGTAATTCAGAGAATTTATCCTAAAGAAATCCTCCTTTCAAAAGATGTTCATCATAGTATTTTAAATATTTCAAAAATTGAAAACAATGTGGAAATGACAAGGCAAATTATGGTACAACTACTCAATGGAATGTTTTACAGCCTTTTCAAATTCTATTTATAAAATATATTAAAATGGAAAATGTTCATAATGAAATGTGCAAAAATATCAAGGTTCAAAATTACACAGTGAATATAATTGCAACTAAGTAAAAAAATATCTAAGCACAGAACCTGGACTGAAACAGAAAATAACATAACAGTGGTTGTCTTTTTGTGGAGTATCACACGCAGTATTTAATCTTTATTTTTATGTTTCTGCATCTTAAGAATTCTCTATCATGGAAACAGTTATGATGAAAAAAGATGAAAATGTGACATGTGTGTGTGCAGGTGTGAGTGTGTGTCCACATCCGTGTCCCTGTCTTCTGTCCTGTGCGCAGGTCCTTTGGAGTGCTGCTGTGGGAGATATTTTCTCTTGGATATATGCCATACCCCAGCAAAAGCAACCAGGAAGTTCTGGAGTTCGTCACCAGTGGAGGACGGATGGATCCACCTAAGAACTGCCCTGGGCCTGTGTAGGACTCTTTTAGGAACATTTCTACTACTTACTAAGCACAGCTTTTCTTTCCAAAAAATATCCGGAGCCACCTGTGCTTCTTTAAGACAAAAGAGCAGGTGGTTGCCCCAAGATAGGAATGTGTCTATGACTTCAATGCAGTAATGCCAACCCAGACCAAAGTATCCACTCTCCAGCTCGAGGCTCCGGACTCACCCTGTCTACACCCCTCAAGTGCCTCCTAGGAATCTGTGTCCCAGACTCAACCCCTGCTGCCCCTCACCTTATGTCTGAGTCTCCTTTAAAGATCACCGTTCCCTGCTATTTCTGCTCCCCTGTCTGGAATCCCTCATCTCCTTCCCACAAGTAAAGTAGATGGGAAATAAAATCAGAATATTCTGTCCCAGAAGTGGCTTGAGTTCAGGAGTGGAAGGAGAGGAGCCGTATTTAAAGTAAACTCCAGGCTGTCTGTGTCCAGGCGCTTTGGTATTGTACCTTTACACCTGGGCGCTATTCCTTGGTCTATCAGCAGGGGGCAGCATATGCCAACCACATGGGACCTAGATGAATTACCACCCTCACAGACATTTGTGCCACTCTGGTCCCATTTAGAAAAGTGCTGGGAGAAATGTATTTTTCATCCTGTGCTTCCCTTGATTTTAATTAACGTGCTTATTCTTTTAGATACCGGATAATGACTCAGTGCTGGCAACATCAGCCTGAAGACAGGCCCAATTTTGCCATAATTTTGGAGAGGATTGAATACTGCACCCAGGTAAATGCATCTTCTCCCCTTGGCCAACATTTACTCTATATGGAAAAGCCTTAAAGATGGAAAATTCAAAAGTATGAAATAAGTTAAACCAGTCAGAGAATAAGAGTTATGATCATGAGAATGAATATTAATTATCTATAAAATGTAACGACTGATGTCTCAGTTTGCCCGTTTTGTAAAATAAATACTAGTAACTTCTACTTTTTTCACCAACATGTTACACAGTGCCAGACACTCAGTAATATCAGGGAATCAATTCAATTAACAAGTATTAGCTAAGTCCCTACTGGGTTCCTAATGTTTTACTAGACAAAATTAAAGCTTCAGAGAAGAATGGAACACACTTACTCTCAAATATTTTATAGCTTGGCTGGAGAAATAACATGTGAAATAAAGAACAGCATATAATTGCTAAATTATATGCCTCTGTATGTTAGAAGGATTAAGAGAATGAAAATTCAAAGTAATCTGGAGAAGTTTTAACATCATCAATAGCGTTTGTATAGCATCTATATAGCCTTTATACTACACAAAGCGCTTTTTTGTATTTCATTTTATCCTTATTGGGGAACATAAAATGTCCCCATTTTACAGATGAGGAGTTAAGGCTGGGAGAGGATTCCCGAGTCAGACAGTTTTCTGGCAATCCTGTGGGTCCCTACAGAGATCCCTCTCCCATTTCCTTCAGTAATGATTTAAATTTTCACGTCTGTCCCTGATTTTCCGCAGACGACTATTCCTGCCCCCTCGGCAAGAGTGCAGAGGCTGGCAAGTGGGAACACCCTCGGGTTCCTCCCTGTCTCTGACACAGACCTCGCTGTGCCTACAGCCGTTCCCAACATCTCCTTCCCAGTCCCTCCTCCTCTTCCAGGCTGGCCTTTCCCATCTGTGTCCCCTGCTGCCCCTTGGGGACTCTGCTCTGTCAGTTCACCCCGTCTCTTCCACTGCCTGCATCCTTTCCCTCTCTCGCCTCTCATTCTGCCAGGATAGCTCATTCTGAGGATATTTGACAAGATTCAAACAATGACCCACTCTCTCTTTAAATTCCCTCCTCTTAATTGTGACAGAAGATGGACACATTTTCAGACTCTTGTCATTTCCTAGTCTCACTATTCCATCTTCAATTCACGGGCTGTTCAGCTCAGATAGGTAAAGTGGCGTTTTAATCTAGACAGACTTCATTTATCAAGTGACTGGGGGCTCTTCCAGAGAGTTTGGTTTAATGACGTTTTAGGTTATCACGTTGCAAGATGAATGGAAAGCGTCAACTTATATATATATTTTCACACAGAGACCTTTTTTGGAGTACTTTTCCCCAAAGTATATAACATCTCTCTTAAAAGCAGGCAGTTTCGCCCAGCATATTTTAAATGAATAACTATGGAAATTAATGATAAATAGGGAAGGAACTGAAGAATTTTTAAAAGTCAGAAGGTAGTTATTTTTATTTGTAAACTCTTTTACTGATAAATACTAGTGTGCTTTTCTGCTAAACTCAAGTAATGATGGTCTTTTCCCAATTTGAGTAAAATATTAACAAATTAAATTTCACCAAATTTAAGTTTTCTTCCACACATTCTCCTTAAACCTCTGGCAACTGCTTCTGCTATCCTATGCTTACAACCTATTTCTGTAAAGAATGATCTGGCACAAAGTTGTTTTCGTAAATGGTTTTCCTCCTGGCACTTCAGCATTTCCTGGGTTCCACAAAGGGCCCCTCGTGTCCAGACTAGGTAAAGAGCCTCTGCAGTGTGGTATCTGCAATGTGATGACATAATGCAGGAAAAGCTCTAATCAAGTGTAACCCATCCAAATACGATGGAAATGGGAGGCAGCTAGGAGGAGAACAAAAAATAAACCTTGTAAGCCAGCACGAGGTGTGTTTCTCACCCCCATCCCCAATACTTAAAGACAAACACACAGATAGGCTTTTTTTTTTTTTTGAAGTTGCACAGATTTTACTGGGAATACACTGGAATAATAAAGTAATAATAATTTTAAGGTTTTTTTTTTTTTTAAATCCATTAATCTGTAAAGTTTGGCAAAAAGTCTCCTCCTGTGCAAAGCCTCTGCTGATCCCACTCCCCTGGCCCAGGCAATGGGTGCTTCCCAGCACCCTCTTCTAGCACTTGTGCAACTTCCAGTACAGTGCCCATCCTCTATGGCAGTGGTCCCCAACCTTTTTGGCACCAGGGACTGGTTTCATAGAAGATGTTTTCCATGGACCAGCTTGGGGGGGGGGGTTCATGATGATTCAAGTGCATTACATTTATTGTGTACTTTATTATTATTACATTGTACTATATAATGAAATAATTATACAATTCATCATAATGCAGAATCCGTGGGAGCCCTGAACTTGTTTCCCTGCAACTAGAAGGTTCCATCTGGGGGTGATGGGAGACAGTCACTGATCTGACAGGAGGCGGAGCTCAGGCGGTGATGTGAGCGATGGGGAGCGGCTGCAAACACAGATGAAGCTCCTGCTCGCCCGCTGCTCACCTCCTTCTGTGCAGCCCGGTTCCTAACAGGCCCCAGATCGGTCCCAGTCCGAGGCCGGGGGTTGGGGACCACAGCTCTAAGGTGTTCAAGGATAAGGATGACTTCCCATTCATTTCTTATGCTCCAGTGCCTGTAAGTTAATATATTCTCAATAAATATTGAATGGTTTCCTCATTTGTAAAATGAGCATAGATGAGATCATCTCTAAGGTATCTTCCAGACCCAGCACTTTGTCTGTGATCCGAAGTTTTTAATCAGTTCATTTCTCCTACGCAGGACCCAGATGTAATCAATACCGCCTTGCCGATAGAGTACGGTCCACTGATGGAAGAGGAAGAGAAAGTGCCCGTGCGGCCCAAGGACCCCGAGGGGATCCCTCCTCTCCTAGTCTCTCCCCAGCCGGCCAAGCGGGAGGAGGAGCGCGGTCCAGCGGCCCCACCTGCTCCGCCTATCACCGCCGCCGGCAAAGCTGTTAAGAAACCCAGGGCGGCCGAGGTCTCTGTCCGCGTCCCTAGAGGGCCGGCCGCGGAAGGGGGACACGTCAACATGGCATTCTCCCAGTCCAACCCGCCGTCGGAGCTGCACAAGGTCCAGGGATCCAGAAACAAACCCACCAGCTTGTGGAACCCAACTTACGGCTCATGGTTTACAGAGAAACCCACCAAAAAGAACAATCCTCTAGCAAAGAAGGAGCAACTCGACGAGAGGGGAGACCTGGGGCGCGAGGGAGGCTGTACTGTCCCACCCAGCGGTGCGACAGGGAGACTCCCTGGGGCCTCTCTGCTGCTAGAGCCGTCTTCGCTGACTGCCAACATGAAGGAGGTGCCTCTGTTCAGGCTGCGTCACTTCCCTTGTGGGAACGTCAACTACGGCTACCAGCAGCAGGGCTTGCCTTTGGAGGCCACTACTGCCCCTGGAACTAGTCATTACGAGGACACCATTCTGAAAAACAAGAATAGCGTGAACCAGCCTGGGCCCTGAGCTGGCGCACTCACACTCGTCCCCGGGAGCCCTGAGCCCACGGAGGAGGGGCAGGTAACGGCTCCTCCATAAACCAGATGTCACTTTTCAGTTTGTGCCAACTTGTTTTGAAGTGCCACATAAAAAGCTGTAATTTCAAAATGCTTTAGAAAGGTTTGGAGCATGGGTTCATCCTATTCTTTCAAAACAAGAAAATATCATAACAACGAGTGATAAATACAAGGCCCAGATGTGGTTGCATAAGGTTTTTATGCATGGTTGCTGTATACTTCCTTATGCTTCTTTTAAACTGTGTGTGCTCTGCTTCAATGTAGTCAGAATTACCTGCTCATGTGTTTCATAGTCGGAGTCATAGCTGTTTCCTGACCTTGATGTGGACACGAACCATTTGACGGGAGAGGGAACAGAAATATAAAGGAGTTATCTGTAATGATTCAGCATGGGGAAAGACATTCTTTACTTGAAAAAGAAAAAAATCATAGACAACTAACTGAAATGTCACTTTAGATGATGGTTAGATGCTTTTAATTGTGCTGATTCATCACTGATTGATTGTTTAAAAAAAATGTCGTGAATAGTCCCAGTAGTGTAGAAAAAAATGTGTATATATTCATCTAACTGAAATGCATACATTTCAAGTGCTTTGAGTATGATGAAAACACCAATACAGATCCAGAGATTGAATTGTCCTACTAATAATGTACCTCATGCCTTAAAATCCTCCTACTAAAAGTGAAAAACTGAGTGTGAGGTTTCCTACTGGATTTAGAATTCAAGATTTAAATTACTTATTATTTTAAAACTTTCCACTAATTAAACTCTGATCATTTAAAAACAAAAATTTTAAGCAGCAGTGATACATGGAAGCATAGAAACATGTCCATTTGTGGGCGTAAGTGTCAATACATCTTAGGCCAAAACCTTCTATCAGTTTCAGTTGTGAAATCCACCAAACCGAAGTTTCTCCCTGAAGCGATGGACTGGCTCCGGGAGGAACAGGCCCTCCAGCCGTCCTAAGGAGAGGGCCTAATGCCCCATCTTTCCTTCCACTGCCAACCTGGGCTTTCTCTCCCGTAGTCATGTGATCCTTGTACACTGGGAACACACACGTGCTGAAATACACATAGCATAATTTGTACAGACATCAAGTGTAGATTAAAACAAAGAAGCTTTCGTCTGGGTGGCAATGAGGAAAGGAATTAAGGAACACTTGGAGAGTTGACACGTCATAGTGGGAGTTCTGAACCTGGTTTCGGCAGATGGAATTCATTTCCATAAAATGAGAATCTGTTAAATGTTACACACATACTTATGCAATAATGTTTTATCAGTAAGTTTTCACGTCATTCTTTCTTTCTGCTTCTTCTCTATTCTCATGCCCAGTTTCTTTCCTGGTGGTAGCTGTGCCAAAGCATCTCTCTGAGAGGAAAGCATATTTTATTACTTGCTAGTTTCTAAACATTCCCAAACAAAAGGACTCTGTCTGTGTATATATAGCTATATTTATACATACATATACATGTATATCTATTTATGCCTTTCCCACCTGCTCAGTTTCACCTACATCAAAAGCATCACTTTGAATGTGGGAAAGTCATTATGCTCTAAGCCAACATCAGACAACTGTTCACTCCTCCAAAGGCAGCCACCCTGCCCTCGAGTTGGTGGTGGTGTAGAAGCAGGGATACCCTGGGGACTGCTTTTCCTTATCTGCCTAACTGCCAAAAATACTTTCATCAGACATACATGAAGATGAAACATCAATGGACTCATCTCTAAATAACTGTATCAGTAAAGTTTGGTTCATACCAGGCACAAAATTAGTCTAATCATATAAACATTCTTTGAACTCACAAACCACCAGGAGGGGCTCAGGAATCTCACTGTCCCTCCTAAAGGACAATGACAGAGGAGCTGTCAATAACTGATAAAAACGATTTCATGTTATATTTGTCAGACCAGGAACCAATTAAGCAGCGAGAGACCTACGTGGTTAAATAGCCAACTCTTTATCATTATTAAGGGGCGGGGGCGGGGGAGATAGCTTATTCCTTCCACTCTTAAAAACCACAAATTCATTACATTTTCAGGTTGTGCCTTTCTACCACTGAGATTGATCTGTTGATTTTCTCTAATTGTCTTTACTGGTATCAATTTTTTTGTAAATAATATTCAAGTCTTCAAAGCCTGTATACATGGATAAGCTAATAAACAACTCCACTGAGATGTGGTGCCCTCAAGATGCTTCATTTAACTTGGTGCAACTGTGAGGTAGCAGCATGACATTAATCTGGACTGTGGTCCCCTTGAATATCACTCTAGCCACACGACTACAGCAATTCCTGCAGATGCTGTGGACTCAGATACATTTATTAACCATGATAGAAAGTTCCACCTAGAATGGGAACAGGCACAAATTAGACTCTGCAGCAGCTATGTTAATTAAGTCATAAGCTGGTATAATCATTTATATTCCATGCCTATGAAGAAGCCCACCAAAAGTTCACAACTGTTCCATTGGGAAACTGGCAAAGAAATGACCAGTTTGTTAACATGCAGCACCTCAGAATTACAGCAATTCAAAACCGCAGGGATAAACTTCTAAGAGTATGCTCTACTTAGTAGTTAGAAGACTGGATTCTCTTCTACCAGTTAGCGTCTGAGTCCTGACTCCTTTTGGGTTATGTGGCCTGTTGGTACTGCCACGTCTCCATACATAAAAGAACATTACCTTCCTTTCCTTGCCCCTCCGGGAGATCATAAACAGTGTGAAAGCACAAGCACCCCTTTTACCCCTCGGCAGTCCCCAGGTGACATGGGATTGGGTGCAGGCCAGAGCGTCTATGCATCCCTGCCCTCAGCTCAGTGCTAGTTCTCGTAACCACCCACATCCAGCTCTCCTGGTTCCTCCATTTGTACCATGTTTTATCTGTCACTCATTTTTTTTGCTGCCGTTTTGTTTTTATTGATACATAATAATTGTTCATATCTACGGGGTACAGTGTGATGTTTCACTACATGCATACAGTGTGTAATAATCAAATCAGGGCATGTAACATATTCATTACCTCATATATTTATTTCTTTGTGGTGGGAACATTCAAAATCCTCTCTCTTCTAGCAATTTTGAAATACGCAGCATTGTTAACTATAGTCACCCTACTGTGCAACAGAACACCAGCACGTGTTCCTCCTAACTGTAACTTTAATGACAGCAGCAAGAACCCTACCAGAACCAAGCCCTCCAAGACTATCATTTTAAAAACAAACATCACATAAAAGAACCTATTTAATCAATTTGAGTAATTCTCTTTTTAAAAGTTTTGGCATCTCCATATAGTACTTGGCAAACTCTGTAGCTGTAAAATATTACATAACCGCAGATTAACTTTATTCTGTGAAATGTGGGGCCTTTATATCCAAGTTCACAAGGCATACCACCAAGAAATTCTAGTGATCAGGCTACTTTTATAGATTTTCTCTAGCAATAGCAGGATTAAGATTCCTATGAGCTTGGCAAACCTAAAACAAGATGCAAATGAAATTCAAACTACTCTAAATAACGGACTTCCCATGACAAGATTCATAAAATTGTATGAAGCGTGTTGTCAATCTGTCTTTAGCTAATGACCTAAAGAACACACAATTGGACTCCGCAAATTTCACTCCAGCAGATGGTTCCCTGTGTTGTTGTGTGAACACACAAAACTAAACCAGCATTCCGTAACCCTCAACACAATGCCCTAAAATAAAAAGGTAATTACTGAGAACAAACAATAAGGCTTCTATTAAGAATTGTTATTTGGTACCCTGAATAGGTGTATTTAATTTTTAATGCTCTACTCAAGTACAAGGCTATTTTTAGATCTAGCTTAACAACTGTAAAATATTTGAAAAGCTTGGTAAGAACAGAGTATTATATACAATCTGGAGGAGGGGTTACATGAACTATGACCACAAAACTACAGCCACCAGCTTCCTCCCTTCAGCACTCAGTAAATGTAAAACAAGTGTGTCATCCTTCACAGGTAGAGACGGCACTACCAGTCTAACCTCAGAAAAGCTGCAAATGCCAAAGTTAGTTCTGAGTGCCTTTGCACATCCATTTCTTACATCCTGCTTCTCGACACTCCCTCGGGCTCTCCCCCACTCTGTCAATCTCCTAAGGCCTACGGCCTCCTTGTCGGCAATTACCCACAATTACTCCCCCACAATCACTAAGAGCTCATGTCAGCTGGTGTTAGTTGAAGGGCAGTCTTACTAAACCAACTCACACTAAGCCTTAGCAACTAGGGGAGTAATTTTCCCTAGTATATCTACATATAAAGAGAGGCTATTTGCCAATATAGATGAATATCAGATTAATGAAATTTTGGATGAGTATACCATCTTGGCTGGTTTAGCACTCATCCATTACTGGAGAGAACAGCAAGCACACTGGGCAGGAGATAAGAGACCTCGGACTAGACTGTAGTTACCCACCTATGTGACTCCCGTTACTGAAACTCTCATTTTCTCTTAAAAAAATGAAGGGTTTGGTCTCAAAGGCCCTTCCAACTCTGAGGTAAATCCCAACACCCAGCCCGTAGTCAGCAGGACACTAGAGTGTGTGTGTGTGTGTGTGTGTGTGTGTGTGTGTGTGTACACCCAGCCCGTAGTCAGCAGGACACTACTGTGTGTGTGTGTGTGTGTGTGTGTGTGTGTGTGTGTGAACACCCAGCCCGTAGTCAGCAGGACACTACTGTGTGTGTGTGTGTGTGTGTGTGTGTGTGTGTGTGTGTGTGTGAACACCCAGCCCGTAGTCAGCAGGACACTACTGTGTGTGTGTGTGTGTGTGTGTGTGTGTGTGTGTGAGAGAGAACACCCAGCCCGTAGTCAGCAGGACACTACTGTGTGTGTGTGTGTGTGTGTGTGTGTGTGTGTGTGTGTGTGAGAGAACACCCAGCCCGTAGTCAGCAGGACACTACTGTGTGTGTGTGTGTGTGTGTGTGTGTGTGTGTGTGTGTGAGAACACCCAGCCCGTAGTCAGCAGGACACTACTGTGTGTGTGTGTGTGTGTGTGTGTGTGTGTGTGAGAACACCCAGCCCGTAGTCAGCAGGACACTACTGTGTGTGTGTGTGTGTGTGTGTGTGTGTGTGAACACCCAGCCCGTAGTCAGCAGGACACTACTGTGTGTGTGTGAACACCCAGCCCGTAGTCAGCAGGACACTACTGTGTGTGTGTGTGTGTGTGTGTGTGTACGTGTGACTCTGACCCGCATCCCAGTGACATGAACTATATGTAATCTTTATACAGAAGTAGACCAGAAAGTTTAGTGTCTGCCCTCTGTTTATTCAAAGATCTCCTTAACAAACCATAAAATCCTTACCATAGCAAAATGAGGTTAATCAGGGGTGGCCTCCTGAAAGCAGCAAAGCCGGCAGGGTTGTGAGAGTCATGTCCGTTGAGCGACCTTTGTGCCTTCAATGTCACACCACTTATGTCTCTTTTGTTACATCTGCTACAATTGCAGCCTTGCTAGCAAAGTGAAATCACAAAAGTTACGTTACCACACCTGATATTTGGTGACACATCTGATGCACTTGCTGTCAGCTGTCAACTTGTACCTCTCGGTGCCCGTTCCCAAAGCTGGACGGCGAAGCCCAGAGTGAGCCAGGTGTTGGGAGCAGGAAGCGTCCGTGGGTCCCGGCGCCCCTCCACAGTGCCTCTGGGCGCCCTTGTGACGGGGAATTCATTAAGCACAGGAGTCCTCTCTCCTAATTACTGTAGGATTAGACAGAACCCCCCTTCTCAGGTTTACAGAGATACCCACTGCCATCGGATGGCAATTTTTGGAAACCTGTTGTGAATAATAAAGCTTTAAAGTTGAGCTGGAAACAGGGAATCCAAAAAGACAGCCAACTCAAACACCCCACAAAGATACGACTGTGAAGACTGTAGGCTAATTTCCTACATTTTACTGCATCTAACGATTGAGAAAAAAAACCAATTTAAATCTTTTTGCATTATTCTCCAAGTAATATTTATATGGTATTTCACAGTTCTCAAGAGAAATAAAGTAATTTTGAAGGCAGAAATTCTTTTTCCTCATGTATGTACCAGTGAGCAGCTGGTAATGTTTTATAAAGGATAAGAAACGAAAGCAGAACATTACGCTGGATTTTCCTTTGCCACCCACCAGGGAGTATGAACCGAAGCCTCAGGAACCTCATGCTATCTCTTAATTCCCTAAGCTCTACTCCTTTCAAGAACGAGAAAAGACTATTTGAAAAAAATCACACCATTTTAAACTGATATCTATAATCTATTGGAATTCTTACTAGAAGTCATTTTTATCAGCAGGTTCA
The DNA here is from genome assembly GCF_020740605.2 of Lemur catta. Taxonomy (NCBI): domain Eukaryota; kingdom Metazoa; phylum Chordata; class Mammalia; order Primates; family Lemuridae; genus Lemur; species Lemur catta. The sequence continues at coordinate 21,271,519 of NC_059131.1, read as the reverse complement.
GTAAAGGTGACTATAATTTTTGGCCTGACTCTTCTGCCCTGTAATGTTCTGTATTGTCTGTAATGCCAAGTCCACTTCCCCTGCCACCCATGTGAGACTTTTTATGACTACTGCAATGCATTTAAAAATCCATTTTAGGATATTTTTTCCAAAGATACTGGATAGAAACACCTGCCCTTCATAACAAGGGCTGTCAGGGGCAGCCACTGTCACTAACACCGTTGACTGAGTTTTAAGCTGAATCCCAGAAGACGCAGTAGAGAAAGAATTGTTTTAGAAAAGGCTTGAAGCTGTGCATACAATTTTAACATGATTCATTTCCATGTCAGCCTGATTTGATTTGTTACGTGAAAAATAATAATTAGTTCAGTCTTCAGTAATTTAAGTCTACTTCGAGGAAAGCCACGAAGGGCCCTATGAGGCTGGCAGTGAAAGAACGTCACCTCTGTAAGACTGACAGGTCCAGACAGACCCGGCACCTGCACACTCCTATGGTCTAGAAATGCCTAAAATTCCAATTCCATATGGGGCAGGTAGATTTCTGAAACTCCCTATTTGATTTTATTTAGCCAATTCAAACAACTCTGACTATCCAATCCTGATACCAAACTCCTCCTGACAGAGAAATCCGCTGGGGGGCGGGGTGTAAATGTCCACAGCAGCATAAACTCACATATCTGGGTTCATTTAGGATTTTAAAGCTGAGCTTACACCAGATTTATGAGCATTTTTAAAATGACACCAGTGATCACTGGGAACTGTTTATATTCTAAGCTAATAGCCTTAATTTAAACACCTGAAATATTAATATCTTTACATCATTCAGAACTCCCCGCCCCTCCTCAGCCCACCAGGACCACCACACTTCCCTATTTGAAAGGTGTAGTAAATGATGAAATTTGCTGCTGATTTATCATTATAAAAAGTCTATTCCTTGGAAGACATTCTAAAAAGAGAATAGAAGGTTCCCCCTCCCCTTGAGCTGTTCTTAAAGGAGAGCTGCAAACCAGAAAGTTTCATTTCTACCAAATGTAGTAAAACTGTGTTAACATCAGTAACACATGCTTGTCTAATCCCACACACATACTTCTTTTTCCCTCCTGTAAAAAGAAGAATTAGCAAAAATTTTGGTAGGAAAAATCTTTTTGCCTATGCAAAGGCATAATATCCTGCTTATAATGAAATCTTAACGTGTCCAACAAGTTTAACTTGCTCAGCCTTTACACAAGCATTGTTAGGAACGTTTGCTGTATATCCAAACAGCGTATGTGATACTGTTTATAAGGGCCCATGTACCAATGGATATTATTAAACAATTATTAAATATATGTGACAGTTTTGTATTAGCTATTGTATCTGCATTATAAATAAGTATAGTGAAGCAAAGGGCACGAAGAAAAAAAATTCTACCAGCTTGCAATGTGGTAATACATATCATATGTCTCTGAGGCAACCATTTAAATAACAAATATCCAGTGAGTAAACTTATTAGATCTATTTCTCAATTAAGATCGATTCTTAGCACATTAGGTCAATGTGGTTTAAATAATACTGTCACATATTCTAAATAGGTGGCCTCAATAAAACTCTGATATAAAAATATTGAGCACTGGAGATTGATGCTGTGCACACTTGGGTAGGGTCCAGTACTTTCTCTCTATATTAGACCACACCTATTACCAAGTTCTCTACATTGTCATATTAAAAGAGGAATTCAAAGTTAGCCCCGGGCAACAGAGAGAGGAGCTGCCTAGGGTGTCCCTACCGCGTGTCTTCCCGGAGTCCCCTACCCCTGCACCCCTTGACATCTTAACTTTTCCCTGTCACCCTTCAGCTGGGCTCCCACATTCCAATCCTTCTTGTCCTCCTTCCTTCCACATCGAGTTCACCCGTCCTGTGGCCTGGTCTCTCAAGGCCACCCATGGGAAGCTAGCTAGGTAGTATCTATATTTTCAGCAATCCATGGCCTTCACTGCCTCTGTCCACTCAACCAACGTTTACTGATCATCTCCTAGGCGCCAAGTATTATTCTAGGAGTTGGGGATAAATAGTCGAAAACCCACCTCTCAACCTAGTGACAGAAGAGAGAAATAGTAAGCAAAAATTTAGCATAACCAAAGGCAGTAAATGCTAAGGAGAAAAATAACCTGAGAGGGGAACAGAAGCTCTTGGGAGGAGGGTGCCAGGGACTCATATCAAAATTACAATGTCACAATTCATATTCAGCAAAAAAAAAAGTGCATCTGAACATTTTTAAGAATTGGAAAATATTCCCCCCACATTACCCAAAACATAAAAACAAACCTTTTTAGGAGAAGGTAGGTAATTATTTATATTTTTAAAATCTAAATTCAAAGTGTTCCATCCTACCCTAAAAAAACAGATGAAAAAACTTCATAAGAGAAAGTGATTTGGAAAACTGAAGAAACATTCTTAAATGATTCTCTCTTCATCAAAACAATACTAATAGGAGGATGGTTAAAAACATAACTTTACTTGTTGAGTAAAAAGTATGATACTTGTTAAGACTCTTTATAGGGATAGGTAATCTGAGCCATTACTAGGAGCGGAGAAAGAGTTCAAAGCGCATGTACCCCAAGTTACTGAGAAAGGGAGAGTTGCAGGTAGGGGTAAAAGACAAGATACCATTCCAAAACCACACAGCTTCCCTTTTTATTAATGCTCAAGAAGTGAACTTTAAATGACATTTAATAAGCGAAACACAAACAAAAACACCTAATTTGTATGTGTATGTAAACATACACGATATATGGATTTAATAATCCTCATCTAAACACGAGGAGAGCAATTGGTTCTTTGACTTCAAAAATAAATTCAGTATCAGCGTTACTGTTTTGAACTTAAAAGTGTTCTATATTTAACAGGAAAAAATTATGGATACCCAAGTTTGGTGCAATAATGGATTTCATTAAGGTCAAAGTATAAACAGAGTTTTAAAGAAATAATCTGTATCATAAAATAAGTTTACTTTTGAATTGCAGTACAGTCATTTTCTTCGATCAATAAAAATAATATATAGCAGCCTTATTTTGCAAATGTATTTCAGGAAAATAGCTCTACCAATATTTGAAATACCACACTATTTTAAAAAGGCAGCAAAGTGACAGAATTTAGATTTAAAATAGTGTATTGCAAAATAGTTCAACATATTATTTCTAAGCACAAAGCGAGCTCCATTCTGAAGGATACTTTTAATCTTATAAAGCAAACTGTTCCAATATTTCTGTGGTAGTTTAAAGTCTAAGTATTTACAATAAAAGATAAATCTTTACACATTCAGGACAAAACTTCAATACATATCCACAATACAAATGTTTTACATTATTATATCACTCTAATATGAAGCTTAGTTTAACATGTGCTCAAGAAGGAAAATAAAAACATGATATAGTCCCAATAGCTTTACAACAGGCTGAACTCTACAACAATTGGAAATAGAACAACAACCAGAGCAAACACACAACCAGTTTCATGAGTAATAAAACCAAAAAAAATCCAGAAATCATAAACATTTAAATGAATAACAAATATATCCTCCCTAACCCATCTCAATTTGCTCTCTTCTGTTAAATATATTTTTAAAAATGCTTTTTGTGTCGCAGGAGGAAAGGATGACAAATTCTCCACAAATATAAAAAGTGCATCATGTTTTAAAAGTGCTTCGTGTGTGTTCCAAATATTCCCAATAAGGAAATTAAATAACTTTGTGCAAAAAATTCTAATTATGACTTGAATTCATAAACCTTAATCGTGGAGCAGCAGAAGAAAAATCTGAGATTACACACTTTGTACAGAGGAAAGAGCACTGAGCCACAAGTCAGGAGACCCACATTCCATTCTTAGCTCTGTTAACCAACTAGTTAGTGAGCCTGGATAGGACAGGCTTCCATTTCAGTACTGGCAATGGGTGACAGGCAGAGCTAGAGTGTCCCTGAGACCCCTTCTGGCTCCAAAGTTCTAACGTTTTTAGATGACGCATTTCTGAAAGGGCACAAATTTTACCAAAAAATATAAAAAATACACTAGTCATTTAGCTACTATTCTTATTGTACTTATTAGTAATTAAGCACAGAAAGAAAAACTCCAAAAATGCCTGACCCAAAAGGTAATATGTTAACCAAAGCTAGTGAAAACCTTCACGATTATGGCACTAAGAGAAATCCAATATTATGAGCAAAAATGAAACAAAATAAGCTAAGTAACGCAGCAGGTGGTCACCTAATGGCACATTTTTCCCTGAGTCCCAGAATTTTCTTGGGACCTAAAGCTTCAAAAAGTACTTATTTTAAAATCATTTTAAAAGAACTATGATTTCGCAGAGTTCATACTTGTGGCTTTTTAAAGGACTCCCTCTGAATTGTTGTAATGGTTTTTATGAAGATAACTATATTTTCAAAATTTAAATAATGGCTAAATAAAGTAAACCATTTGCCATGGACTCTTGATTTACACCGTGTGTGTGTGTGTGTGTGTGTGTGTGTGTGTGTGTGTGTGTGTGTGTGTGTATTTGAGCTCATTTAATATTTTAGGAGTTTAACTTAACAATTCTCATCCACAAGCTTTGACCCATTAATTCCCCGATAGGTCACTCTGCTTGGTCTGACTAACACCCCATGGTTTGGCTTACAGGTGAAATAGCGTTTATCACCCACTGCTCCATCATTTTTCCCCTTGGCACTTCGGAGCTCAAGTCCAAGCCAGATGCCTGAGGCAAAGTCAGTGGGACCCACATACCTAACAGTACCCATCTCGTTAGAGCTCGTGAGCAGGACCTGGGACCCCTCATGAAGCTTCACGCTCCCTTCAGTGCCACCCGCGGTGGGAGTACTGCTCCAACTGCGACGTAAAGCAGTTTTTGATCTGTTCAGAAGGGAAAAAGAAAAATTCTTCAGGGTGAAAGCCACATAATGCAATTTATCATACTCATTTCCACTGCTAGATTCACAATTCATTATTTTAATTCACATAAGACAATACTTTATGGTTACACCTTGATTTTTTTTTAATTCTAAATAGCAGTATCAGAAAATACAGTTCACCCTTATTACAGGTTTGAACTGTAAAGGTCCACGTATATGTGGATTTTCTTCTGCATCTGCCACCCCTGCAAAAGGAAGACCAATTCCTCCTCTTCCTCTTCTGCCTACTCAAAATGAAGATGAGGATGAAGATTCTATGATGATCCAGTCCCATTTAATGAATAGCAAATATATCTTCCCTCCCTTATGATTTCCTTAATTAACATTTTCTTTTCTCTAGATTACTTTATTGTGAGAATACAGTATATAATACATATAGCTTACAAACTACGTGTTAATCAGCTGTCTATATTATCAGTCAGGCTTACAGTCAACAGTAGGCTATTAATAGTTAAGTTTGGGGGAGTCAAAAGTTATAAGTGGATTTTTAACTGTACAGGGGTGAGGGGATTGGAACAATCCCTGCATTGTTCAAGAGCCAATTGTACTTCTAACATTTAAAAAGTTTTTCTCTTCTGGTTATTTCAATATTACACCTAATCTGGATTTAAGATTTCACTTGCAATTTATAAAAAAACATATATATGACAATATATAACACACACATACACATATATATGCTTTCAGTAAAACAGTAATCAGAAAACATACATTAATACCTATTTAACTGCTATCTGTATTATTAAATAAAGTAAAAAGGAAAGAATCTAGTATTTTGGCTGTAGTAAATTAAAATTACTTTTCGTTTAAAGTATTTCTTCATATGAAAGCAAATTTTAAAAACTGCCAATCCACAACTCTAGAAAATAAATTCATATATAGTGTGTGTGTATATGTGTGTATGTGTGTGTATGTGTATATATCTTCTATGTACAAACTCCAGTTACACTTAAAGAGTTTAGCACCCTTCCTGCCACTAACACGTAAGAGGGTCTGAGTTGCCCTGAGCAGAATTCTTTCCTTGTCCCTACAACATAAGATTACTTACAATGTACAAGAGATGCCTCCCAGCTCCCACCACCAACCTGACTGGATAACAAAACTGCTTAGGACTCAACAATGAACTTCATCCAAGGCCTCAGGCCCACCTGCCCCAGAGCTTCCTCCACTGTCAACTGGAAGGAGCTAACCCTGATGCTCACCCACAATAGAAACAATACCAGCGTCTTGCTGTCCTCTGCCCTAAGACCTTCCACAATGGCCATCCAGAAACCACCAATGCAACCGGAGCCTTCCAGCCTCCATCCCATGCCACCTCTCCTCCAAAGGAACCCTTCGACCTGTTACCAAAACTGCACGGGATCTTACTGTGAACAGAATCCGAGTCCTACTTATTTTGCATTTTATTTCACACACACTATCACACACATGCCTCATTTGCTCCTATTAACCACCCTGTAAGAAAGGGAGAAGACTCTAATTTTGTGGATGGGAAAACTGAGGCCAAGAGATTTACCCTAAGCCACATTTGCCAATAAGTGATACAATTCTAAATAGAAAATATTTTTAAATGATTATTTACATGTCAGATGCACAAATACAATAAATTTCACAAATATGTAATACCTATAAGAAAAAGTATAAATCTTTACTGAAGAAGATACAAAAAAAAGAAAGAGCTCAGTTTCTAGACAGAAATGTATGCATGTGAATTTTCCTCGAATTCACCCCAATGGATATTGTTTGCAACCTGACAAAATTACTATAATGTTCACACAAATAATGACAATAGCTATCATTTCCTGAGCACTTACTATGTGCCTAACACTTCACATACATTTTCTCATTCAACCTCACCCAAACCAGTGAAGGAGGGATTATTACCTCCTTGTAACAGAGGACAAATCTGAGGCTCAGAGAAATTAAGCTGCGTGCCTAAGGTCAGAGAGATGGTAGGAGCAGAGATGAGGCTCAGATCCAAGGCTGTCCTGGCACAAAGGCTGGGCTCCCAGTCACAACCATACAACCGTAACGGGCATTAGTAATAAAGGAAAGTTTGAAAAATAATAAGGCAAGATTTACACTGCCATTATATTAAATTATAAAGTTACAATAGTTGAAACAATGTGGCTCTGGCACAAGAATGTACTTTTAAATGACAAAGAAAAGATAGTTTAGGAAAAATGAAAAATACAAATAATTATATGTGGTAAAAAGTAAAACTTCAAAGCAGTGAGAAAGGAGTGAACATTGAATTAAGGATGCTGTAAAAATTAGTTGTTTGACAGAAAAGAATTTATCAAAAAAATTCCAAATAGATTAAAGAGCTAATGCATAAATTGGAAGGAAACACTAGAAGAAAATAAAGCTGGATATTCATCTGATCTCACACACACACACACACGCATAGAGAGGGAGAGATGGGGAGGACATGGGGGACAGGGAGTGAGGGAGGGGGAGAGACAGACACATGTTTAAAAATTAGGCATCTATTATTAATTAAATTATAATTCTTTTCATCTATTATTGTGCCATAAAAATGTTTCCATATCATAGTATAGTCTTTAAAAACATTACAAAAGTCACACTGAGGAAAGCTATTAAAGAATAGGGGAATATGCACATGATATATTAAGCAGAAAATCTTCCAGAAAGGTATAATAGAATATGATTCACCTAAATTTGCTTAAAAATTAAGACATATGCATCATATGCCAAAAGTATACATACCAAACTGCTAACAGTGACAACTGCATTTAGGTGACAAAATTACAAGTGATCTTTATCTGAATTTAATTTTTAATTTTTCAAATATTGTACAACCAACTTTCATAATTAAAAAAAATTTTAAAGAAAGAAGGTGGTACTAATAAATGAATTCAATATCTAAACCAAAAATTAATGGTTTGGGTAAGCACTTAACATTCTAATAAGAAAAATTAATATGATTCAAGTTACATCAAAGCTCCAAAGCACAGAGATTTGAGAAATTTTTGAAAACTACATTTATTTGTTCAAAAACATTTATTGGCCACCTATGCAACGGCCGGCAAGGGGCCAGGTTCCAGGAATCTGTGTGTAATATCAGTAAAATGTTATAAACACTGCGATGAAGACAGTGCAAGGTGCAGAATGCGCACGGGAGAGGAAGAATTCTATATCTTCTCTCTTAAGGTTTCAGGGAGACACCCCAGCGGGGACGTGACATTGGAGCTAACTTGAAAGACAAGCAGACAGAAAGGGAAAGCAGAGGTCATCATGTGAGCAAAATATACCTACTACTTTTCACTTTTTTGAAAAGCACAGAGGCTGAGAGAACTGCAGTCACTTGTGAGAATAACTACCCTGGGAGACAGTCAGGCAGGCCTTTCTGTGCTGTGACTTGGATCCGGACCTCAACCCGTGGTGGGGAATTCGAAAGCTTTCAGGGACAGGCAGGAAACACACACATCTGCTGTGACATTCGGGAAGCTGTGGCAAACTGGATTGTATGAGCCCTACTGAAGGGGTTCACATCTGGCTGACCAAGTCATGCCAATGGGCTGGATCTACAGACAGGACTCAATGAAGACTCTGAAAAGCTTTACTAATACTTACACAGTAAATTTACTATTAGTATTAGCGGAGACATTCATGACTGCATAGAGAGGAGCTGAGATAAGTTGGTCACGATGGGGATAAGACATACAATAGACCGCAGTTGGATGTACATAGTGTGAGAGAGGACGGCTGCCTTGTGCCTGACAGGTCTCTGGGATGACTGTGTCAAAATCTCAAGCTCGTTTTATTTCTCCCATTCTTGGTGCTGGACACACATAGAATTCAGAAGACAGAGAGCTGCTTCCAACCCCCTTTCTCTTTTCTCCCCTGAATGAAATGCACTAACTGCTACCAAGTCAATGCTGAGCTAGAAGACCCCCGTCCTGTCACAGAAATGGCTGTTCCTACCCAATTCCCAGTTCTCTTTCACTCACATGGGCAAACATGTCCTTTGCCCCCAAGTCCTTCAAGTTTCTTACCCAGAAATTTTCATCATCTCTGACTATGTTTTCCATGTTTCTTCTGGAAGTGTCATTTATTTCCATATAAATAAGCCAGAAAATGGTGGGTACAGTGTTTGGTAAATCTCAATAAACTCACTTTCTCAATACATTTCTTCAGAATATACCATGCTTCTAGATTAGCAACAGCACAGCACAGTGTCAACTCTGTCCCCACGGCAGAGGGTCACCCAGTCACTGAGCTGTCTCTACCCCTAAGAGCAGAGACAGATGTCATAGGACCTGCCAGCAACCTCAAAGTCTTTCTTTTGTTCCTGAGAACAGCAATCACCAAACATTTTGGTCACATATGAAGAAATAATTTCAAAAATCAATTATATATCCTTAATAAAATTATACTTATTGCTTTTTTACCTTTTTTGCGACAGAGTCTCACTGTTGCCCAGGCTAGAGTGAGTGCCGTGACATCAGCCTAGCTCACAGCAACCTCAAACTCCTGGGCTCAAGCGATCCTCCTGCCTCAGCCTCCCGAGTAGCTGAAACTACAGGTGCACGCCACCACACCTAGCTAATTTTTTGTTTCTATTTTTAGTTGCCCAGCTAAGTTTTTCTATTTTTAGTAGAGACGGGGTCTCACTCTTGCTCAGGCTGGTCTGGAACTCCTGACTTCACGGGATCTCCCGCCTGGGCCTCCCAGAGTGCTAGGATTACAGGCGTGAGCCACCGTGCCTGGCCTATTTATTGCTTTTTTAAAAAAAGGTACCAGGGTCAATCTTATATTAGCAAAGTACAAATATTAGTAAAGCTTAACTGTTTTATTTTCATAGAAAAGAGATTAAGTGCTGATATGTCCTCCTCACGTAAATAGACCATCTTGTGCATAATCGTACCTGCTATGTAATTACCAGGGTTCAGATTGTCTTTCTCCTTCCCTTGGTTCTCTGTATCATATTCTTCCACTCACCAACATCTTGACACTGATTTTGATACCTCTCCTCCTTCAGAATCCTTTGTATTCTGGCTGTTTCTTCTTAGTATTCATTCTGCCTTCTTCCATTCTGCCTAAGAACTCCTGAATATCTTCAATAAACTGGAGCATAAAGTGACTGCCCTTAAACTCTTCCAGCTACTCAAGGGAGGAGATCAATTTCAAATTTCTCAAAATTGATGATGGGTTTGAGAAAGGAAAAAAAAAAAAAAAAACCCACCCAACCCTCTAAACGGTACCCAACAGTCCCTTAAGACAAGCCAGGGTTTTCAAGTGAAATTTCAGATCCTTGTGAAGCCTGTTCCAACTGTTTCGTGCCAGAGAGCCACACTAATCACTGCCGGTGCCCAGCCAGACATCAAACTCTAGCCCTTGGGCTCTAGTTTCTAGTGGCTTCTAGGGACCTACTATTGAAGGAAGAATGTGCACTTCCCTACTCAGCTAAGTCTTTTCCCCAGGGTACTATGCATAGATTGATCGGCAGTATTTAAAAACAGAACCTCTGAATACAATCAGTCTAGAAGAGCCTCATATTCCTCTAAAAGTAAAGAAGTTTCAATAAGTTTCAGGAAACTATTGGGGGTAGTGAAGTGGGTCTGGGGGAGATAAACATAAATGAAAAAGGGCAAAGGGTATTCCCTCTACAAAGGTGCAAAAAAGGCTTTTTGAGCAATATATAGTAGTCTACAAGGGGAAGTGGGAGCATTTTTTTAAATAATTGTAAGATTCCTTTATGCAAACGGGCTTTACATTTCTTTCATGTATTGATGATATTATTAAATCAAATCTCTGATTTTTTAAGAAAAAAGAGTTTAAAATCAATCCACTCTACTCAATGAAAACATAAAATATAAACTACAACTTTTATTAACAGTACTAACCTCTGTGAAGAGAAAAATATATGCAGTATACTATTTTTAGTCACTGGTGACATTTTTAATTGAGCTTGCAAAGGAGGGAGGAAGAACTCTTCTCAACACACTTATCACACCTTTTCTCCTAAGTGTTAAATTTCTACCAAGCAATGTACAAGATACAAATTCCATTTTTCTTCCTTCACAGAATCCCATCATGTTCATCTTGAGAAGTGTTTTTCTAAATCTTCGTAATACTCACTTGGCAAAAGCATTTCTTCTGTTAATCTCTTTCTGGGAAGAAGCAGAAGTTGTGCTGAAACTTCTCCTAAAACCTAAATATGAAAGTTAAGGTTAGAAAAGGAAAAATAACTCACAAACTTTCAGTCTTTATGAAAATTTATCTTTTATAATGTCTTCTATAGATGTTCTATTATATCAAATGTTTCTCTGGAAAAATAAAGCAAAGAAGGTTAAGTAGATACAGAATATAACCGTGGTTTAGATTTCTTGACAAATTTTTATCTTTACCTTCCTGATCAAAGTGTGTACATGCATGAATAAGTTAAGAGCATGGCATTACTTTTAGAGGTTTTCATTATAAGATTTCTTGGAAATAAAACTGAATTACACCTTGATAAAGCTGATTATTTTTACTATCAAATATTATAATCTTAATAATCACTCGAAAAAAGAAAAGGATAAAATGGCTTTAAAACACTATCATTAAAGGTATCCCATTTATAAAACACTAAACAATAAACTTCAGAGCTTATGATTATTGGCATTTCCAAATAATAGAACAAAAACAAAAAGACTTCACAAAAAGTAAAATTTTTTAAAGATGTTTTTGAAAAGCAGTAAGATTTCCGGCTCTGGCAGTTACAGCAGACCAGATGTGCTGAATGAATCTCTTGATTGAAACAACTCGATTTAAAACAACTATAATTTTTTAAGAATACTATTGAGCTGACATAGAAGGCGCAATTTCAAAGAGGCTGAAAAACAAAAAGAGAAACCATTGGAGGTCACGAACACCAAAGCAACCTCCCACCTCACACCACCAGAGTTCCCACTGAACCCAGGAGACGTGGGCTTCCAGCTCTGGCTGCCCAGGAGACTGGGAGGGAAACAGCAGCGCCTGCCACGTGGGGATCCTCACAGAGATGCCTGGTCAGCGTGAGGATCCCAGACAGCCCACTGTCAGTGTGGGGTGAAAGGAGAAACAAAATGAAACGCCGGTCGGATGAAGACCAGGGGAAGTGGCTTGCGTCAACCTTAAGGCGCAGAAGTAGGGAAAATTCTCTCCCCTCAGAATTTGTGACCATGAGGCAAATTCATGTTATCTGCGTAATGTTACAAAACCTTGCCTCAAATATAAATGAAAGTAGTCCCAGGTCAGCAGAGCCTCCAGGCAACTGGCAGAAGTAAACACAGTCCCTCATATATAAAATTCTGAGTCAAATAAGCATCTCACAATAATAAATTACAAAATTCACAGGGAAGGCAGGCACCGTAAGTTAGGCTCAACAGAAGCAGATGACAGAATCAGACTCACAAAAACTTTAGATACTGAATTATTTAACATGAAATAAAAAGTAACAAAATTTAAAATGTTTGAAGACATAAAAGAAAAACTTGAAAATATGGGGAAAGAATAAGCTATGGTAAGTAACAATCAAGCAGATTTTCAAAATGAAAAGAAGGGCAATTTGCATAATTAAAATTGTTATGGCTGGATTAAGCGGCAGAACAGACATAACTGAAGAGAGAAACAGGAAACAGGAAGACTGATCTGAAGACACCCAGAGTATGGTCCCGAGTGATGAGTTGTGAAAAATACTAAAAAGGCAGGTGAAAGAGAAAGTCCAACATACAACTAAATAGAGTTTTGGAAGGAGATAATAAACAGAATAGAGAAGAAAAATCTGTGAAGTATAATGGATAAGAATTTTGCAGAATTGATAAAAGATACCAATTTCTCCATCCAGGAAGACCCACGATGCCAAACAGGATAAGCAAAAAGAAATCTCCACCTAGACACATCATAGTGAAACTGTACTATATAAAGAAACAGAGATCTTTAAAAGCATCTGAAAGGAAAAGATGAATCACCCACAACAATTTGAAGCAGTTAGACTCATGGCTGACTTCTCATCACTGACAGAAGCCAGAAAACTGTAGAAAGATATTATCAAATGTGCAAGGAGAAAATATCTTTCAACCTAAAACTATATACCCATACACCAGTAAAACTATCATTAGAAAAGACAAAAACTGAGAGAGTTTGCTACCAATAGAGCCTTTCTAAAAGGAATTTTATAGAATGTACATGAGGTAAAAACAAAATGATCCAAAGTAGAAGTTCTGAGGATTAACGAGTAAAGATATGTTAAATTATCTATAGTAATTAATAAGAAGCATGTTCCTAGAGTATAACTTTTACACAAGTAGGGGGGATAAATGAAATTTTAAAAAGGGGGGATAATGTAGGAATATAACCAGAATAAAGTCAAGAAAGAAAAACCATTTAAGTACAAAAAAAATCTGAATAGAAAACAAATAAGATAGCATAAATAATATCAGTGATATATCAGTCATTACAATAAATGCAAATGGATAAAACTTTCAGGTTAAAAAATGAAGACTGTCAGACAATATTTTTTAAAAAGTAAAACCAACTATATTCTATTTAGAAAATATTCTGAAAGTATAGGGACACAGGTTATAGTCAAAGAGGGGCAGAAAAAGATACATTAGGCAAATACTTAACCACAAGAAAGCTGGTAGAATGTAAAAAGAATTAAAAGTAATACCATTTACATCAATGTCAAAAAATTAAATACACAGGTATAAATTAACAAAACATGAACAAAGTCTATATGAGGAAAACTATAAAACTCTGATGAAAGAAACCAAAGAAGATATAAACAAATGGAGAGATATTTCACATTCGTAGATTAAAAAGACTCAATATTAAGAAGTCAGTTCTTCTCAACTTGATCTACACATTCAATGCAATCCCAGCAAGTTACTTTGTTAATATTCACTGATTGTCAAGTTTATATGGACAGGCAAAAGGCCCATAATAACCAATACAACATCAAAGGAGAAGATCAGAATCAAAGGACTGACTGACACTATTCAACTGGAAGAATTACTATAAAGCTACACTAATCTTAACAGTGTGGTACTGGCAAAAGATTAGACAAATAGATCAATGGAACAGAACAGAGAGCACGGAAATGGACCCACACAAGTATAGTCAACTGATCTTTGACAAAAGAGCAAAGACAATTCGATGGATAGTCTTTTCAACAAATACTACTGAAACAACTGGACATGCAAAATGAAAACCTAGGTACAGACCTTACACCTTTCACAAAAATTAACTCAACATGAATCATAGATCTAAACAGAAAACACAAAACTATAAAACTCCTAGAAGGTAACACAGCAGAAAAATCAGACTGATCTTGGGTTTGATGATGACTTTTTAGATAAAATACCAAAGCACAAACCATGAAAGAAAAAAATTGATAACTTGGACTTCATTAAAATTAAAAACTTCTGCTCTATGAAAGACACTGTTAAGAGTATGAAAAGACAAGCCATATACTGAGAGAAAATATTAGCAAAATATATATCTGATATATATCTGGTATTCAAAATACACAAAGAACTCAGTATTAACAAAACAATAATTTAAAAACAAGCAAAAGATATGAACGGTCATCTCATCGAAGAAGATACAGTACACCGTTACACTGTTGATTGGACACTGTTGTACACTGCAGAAATGTAAAATAGTGTAGCCATTATGGAAGAAAGTATGGCGGTTCCTCAAAAAACTAAAAAAAGAACTACCATATGATCCAGCAATGCCACTGTTGGGCACATAACCAAATGAAAGGAAATCAGTGTATGGAAGAGACACGCGCACTCCCATGTTTACGGAGCACTATTCACAATAGCCAAGATACGGAATCGACCCAAGTATCCATCAACAGATAAATGGGTCAAGAAAATATGGTATATATATCCGTAATGGAATATTACTCATCCATAAAACCAGAATGAAATCCTGTCATTTGCAGCAACAGGGATAGAACTGGAGGTCATTATGTTCAGTGAAATAAGCCAGGCACATAAAGATAAATATTGCATGTTCTCACTTACACATGGGAGCTAAAAAGTGGATCTCCTGGAGGTAGAGAGTGGAATGGTGGTTACCAGAGGCCAAGAAGGGGGGTGCAGTGTAAGAAGAGAGGTTGGTAAATGGGCACATGCAAATTAAAACCATAATGAGATACCATTTAAACCCCTCAGACTGGCAAAGGCTCTAAATCAAACAAAGCTAGTGTTAGTGAGGTGAGGAAGAACAAGACTCGGATCCACTGAGGATGGGAGAGTGCAATACAGTTTGGCATCACCTACGAAGGTTGAGAATACAGGTATCCCACGCCTGGCAATCCGAGAGAAACTTCTGCACGTGTGCATAATAGCATAGTTTGTAACATTAAAAAACAGGATATAGTCCAAATAACCATCAATGATAGAATAATATATTTCAATGGAATGCTAAATAACAAAGTAGGAAACAATCAAAACTAAACATATTATTTATTGATACATCTATATATGGGTTTTAAAAATACAAAGAAAATCAAGGGAATAATGAATATAAAATTCAAGACTCATATACCTGAGGATGGGGTACATGAAGAGGGAGGCAGATGGGGGTGTGGGGTGCTCGAGGGTCCTACAGTACAGGTAATTATCTTCTTCAGCTGGGGGGTGGGTAACACAGGTTGACTCCCTGTTTACACAAACTATACATTTTATATACTCTTGCTTACTTATATACTTCACAATAAAAAAACTGTCAATAAACAGAAGCAAAGAAATAATTATTAGGAATGCAAAACTGTGTAATCTTACCAGGATAAGAATGATTCTGTTTATTTGAAGAAATTTCTGAAAGAGTATCCAGGGAATCTGTTAGTCTGTGAATAAAACAAAGTACATCTCATTAGAAGTAGCTGATCTCCAGATTTAAGACTGGCTCTTAACTAAGGTTTTCACACCAATTGCTACTTGTTATTTCATTCATCCAACAAATATTTACTGAGCACCCGTCATGAGACAGGAAGGAGCTTGAATCTCAATGTGCACGGGAGACAGGCAATAATCACACAGAAGAGGTCCTGGCTATCTCAGGCTAATTAGTATGCAAAAAATCAACTTAAAGTGAATTCCCTTAAACTACCGACATGCCTATTTCTTTGGAACTTTGTCTTCAAAGGTGAAACTAAAAAATATGAAAATAAGTTTATATTAAATTTAACAAATGTTAGATTAAAATTATTTTAAAAATCACTAATTCTTAAACTGGAAGAAAGAGATATTGGCTGAGTTTGTGTATGTGTATGATTTTTCTGACAAGACTGTATAGCTAATACAGGTCAACATCCTTTGCTTTTTATTTGACTCCAAGCACAATCATAAAGGTCACTTTCCCAATGGGCTTCCCTTCATTTGTTGATATTCAAATCATTCTTTATTTTAATAAAGCCAATCCTGACAGCCTCATTCTCTTTCAACTGTTTACTGACCTAAATCTGCAAGTCCTTCATGTGTCAATCACTTCCTCCAGCATATTTTATTACTATTAAGAAATCCTGCAACTCTTGCAATATTTGCAATTTCCTCTTGCAACTCACATGCATCATTGTTTTTATTTCTGAGCATTATAGGGGTACAAACATTTTGGTTACATAAATTGCTTTTGTACCATTTATGTTAAAGTTACAAGTGTGCCCATCCGCCAGGTAGTGTGCACTGCACCCATGAGGTGTGAATTTACCACTCCCCTCCTGCACCTGCTTGATTTCTGATAAACGTTATTTCCATATGTGCACATAAGTGTTGATCAATTAGTTCCAATTTAATGGTGAGTGCATGTGGTGTTTGTTTTTCCATTCTTGTGATACTTCACTTAGAAGAATGGTCATATGTATCATTTTTAAATGATACACAACATAGAGCAATCAATGAGAGACTGATGGACACAAAGAATATGATGTGATGAACAGGACAGATACCTGAATGAAGTGGTAACAGGTAGCTGAGAGGCACTTAATTCTAAAAATGATCAGTTCATTAGCAAAAGTGCCTGGTAAGAACTAAGGAAATGCTAATGAAGATCACTTGGGCAGTGTGTGTGTTTGTGTGTGTTTGTGTGGGGGGGGGTGTGCACACACGTGCCCGTGTGCACATGTGTATGTGTGAGATTAGATTAAATCTAGTCAGTGAGTATTCTTAGAGTTTCTCTAAAGAAATTTTAATTGATTTATATATTAACAGAAAGAAAAGGTGTTAACTAAGTGACAGCTGGGTGATAGCAGGTGGGTCTAAAAAGCTATCCAAGCAGAGAAAATAACATGTACAAAGATTCTGGGATAACAGGCACATTTTAAAAACAGAAAGGGGGAAAAAATGCCCGCTATAACCCTGAGGAGGAGTAAAATGAAAGGTGAGATTGTGATTGGTCACTACCTGATTAAGACTGTCCTCAGGCAATCCCCAGTTTAAAATATTTCCATCTTCAAGATTAGTGGTGTCTTTAAAGGGCTCCAAAGTTGGTTTGGATTAGAAACTCCTCAAAATCAGGGACCATGTTGGTTTTACTTGCTCACAGAATGCCTAGCACAGCACAAGTGCTAAAAGACACTTAATAGTATCTGATGCTGATGAATGAAACAATCAGAAGATGACAGGAAGACAGCTGGATCGAGAGAGCAGTTCATTTAGAGAGAGCCTCTTTCTTTTAAGAGGGGGAGGCTTTTAAATGCACTACCTTAAAGATGACCAAAATAGAAGATGAGTAAATAACTATGTAATAAACAAGTGCTTCATAAACTAAGCAAGAAAAAAAATGAAACCATGAGAAAGTAAGTGGCTTCACAATATAAAGGAGAAAAGGCTGTCATAGCATGAAAAGCACTGAACTAGAAATCAGATTCGATCGATATTTACCGTTCCTAAACTATGCCAAACTATGTACTCTGGGTAATCAAAGATCAAAAGAAGAGTCCCCGTCCTCTTGTAAGAGACTGTGGCCATGAAGATGCGCCCAAAGTAATATGAGAACACAGGAGACTCTGGTGACTCAGCACAGATTTTACTCCCAAATCCATCATTTACAGGATACAGGTCCTGAAAAAAGTCACTGAGGCTCTTTTAACTGCTACAGGGTTATGGTGAGGAGCACACATTCTGACACTAGACTACCTGGGAGCACAGCTCATTTCACCTACCTGTGTCTCACTTTCCTCGTCTGTGAATAACCACAGGGTTACTGTGGAGGGGAAAGGGGTTAACACGTGGAGAGCACTGGAAACGGTGCTCAGCACACAGAAACACTATACATAGCTATCACCTCCTTATCTTCATTTACAAAATGACTACAAAAAAGAGCAATCTGTCTAAAAGCAAGGAAAAAACACTAACAACAAAACAACACGCCTAGGCTGAGTCCAGCTCCACCATTAATTAGCTATATGACTTTAGCTAAGTGACTTACCTCTTGCAACTTGTTTCTTCACTGAAAAATGAGAATGATCCTAATAACTTACAGCTCACTGGGCTTGGGGGAATTAATGGAATATACATCTAAAGTACACTGCACAGAGCCTGCCACTTACTAAATGCTCAATAAGAGTTTGTGATGGTTACTGTTATTTTCCAGCTTACCTGACCAAATACTTATTGGGATCAAATGAACAACATTTAAGTGAAGATACTTTATAAACTACAAAGCATTGTACATTAAATGCTATATTATCATAAATAAGAAGAAAAATTATATCAAGTACATCAAAAAGAAGGAAATTAATGTAAAAAATCACATACAATTCTTCAACAAGAAAAATAAACTAAAGAATAAATGGATATAAAAACTTAAATTGGCTAGGAAGTAGGCACAACAGTCCAGCTCTAGGGGAAAGCTGTAATAGACAAGACGCCCAGAACTACTGCAATCGTAGTTCTGGTCTCATGAATGTGATTATACCATTTATGTTCTCTCTTATGTAGAGATTAGTATCCCCCTTCCCATCCACTGAACAGCATAGCAAGCTAACTTCTTCCAGCACGTAAGAGAAGTCATTTCACCTGATGGTACCTGCAATTTCATGAGGATTTGTTCCTGCTCAACTTATTTTTTAAAACCAGATAAGGCGATACGGAAGTGAACTATCTTAAGAAGAAACACTGAGGAGGTATATTATATAAAAATCCTTGAAGCTTCACTTCCCCCAAAGATCTACTGCCTATCTATTTTTGAAAACTAAAGAAATCAGAGGAAAAAGCCATTTTGGTTCCATTAGGTTTGTAGGAGAATGAATGGGGTGCCTGCTGGCAGGAAATTTAATGTAGTTAGGATGTGACTGAAGCAATCAGAGAGCATTTTTACTTTTGTTTGCATGACAGATTAAGCTTGCTGCTCTCACTGTTCTTAGCTGCAAACGCCACTTCTAATAGCCTACACATACTCATAGGGTTTGCAAATGAGGAATAAAGGAGGTTTTCAAAATTGCAAATCCTCAGCAAAGCAAATTTAGCTTTCCATGAGCCTTCTCTCTGAAGAAGGTGGTTGGTTAACCCCTTGAAAAGTCGACGTGAGCTACAGTCAGGGAATGTCTTTAATATAAAATTAGGGTCTCTATCTGCAAATTACAAAAGGTCCCTGTGAGTAAACATAAATTCCATTTAACTCACCTTTGCACCCTGGATGGGGGAGCAAATATTCCATATCTTGGAGAACAACTAAAATACTGCACACCTCCAACCGAACCGTCATTCTTGCCGTGGGGTTTTTCAAGCTCTATACCATACCAATATCCTAGAACATGAATATTGCATTTTAAAAGCATCTGTGCTTTATCCAAAATCATCATGCTATTATACAACCCCAAAGTCTAGAAGGTTTAACATTTTCACAAATGACCAAAATGATGAAAGATCACCATAACCAATAAGCTTTCAAATGATGAAATTAGAAAATAAAATTTGACAATGAACAGGAAAAACCTTTTACAAGCATAATTGCAGAGTAGTACATTAAGGGAGAAAAATAAAATGCAAAAACACAGATAGGGCAAGGATCAGCTATTATGCAAGCAATGTGTGACTAAAATATATCTAAAAGCTATAATGAATAAGAAACTGTCAATACTTGACTGAGTAATATAGTATGTTTCAGTGAAGGAAGTGAAACATAATATTGAGATGTATAAATCACAAAATGAACATGCAATGTTTTTATTTTATTCTCCCAATATTAGAATACCACAAACAGTTCTCACATATTTAAAGGACAAAAAATTATATAGAAAATATCCCTAGACATAATGACTCTGCTTTTTTTTCTACCCAACATAAAATGAAAAATCATTTTTTACCTAAATGAGACTTAGGTTAGCTATTAATAATAATGTTTTAAAAGACTTTTAGTATTCAAAAAGACCTACTCTGAGGAAAATAATGGGATTTCCCTTTCTAGAGAACCTAAAATTAAAGTCTCAAGGCTGCTTTTATTGTGGTTTCACTCAGTATAAGGTAAATGGAAACATACTCCTAAAATAAGGATTTTCAACCTGAGGGGGCCTTGAGACCAGTTTAAAATGTCTAACAGTCCATTCATTTGTGATATAAAAGGAGAGTATGGCAGTAATTGAATTTGCTCTCTTACATAGTTATACTATGTAATATAAGTAATGTCCACAAACCTATTGTTAAGCCATACTAATGCTCTGAAAATAGGTTTCCAAGTCTCTGAATGTCCCAAACCTGGTTAGTCTGGCTGCCATTGTTACTTCTCTGAGTGCCACAGCTATAATTTTTCAAGTTTTACTTCCTGTCTTTGATGCTTTCCTCTATGATTTTTGCATTTTCCCATTTTATCATATAATTGCTACATGTTTACCATATAACTCTTGAAAATGTGTAACATACAGCAGAAATACATTATGACGAGTGTTAATAAAGTGACTACACATCGGTAGTCACATGGTATGGATGGCTCCCCATTAAAATGTTAATTTTCTTTCTCAAGGTGGCACAGATAAATATGTTGAAGCGGTTAAACATGACCTCTCCCAGGTCTTAGATCTCATGATCTAGAAAATGCCTAGATATTACCACTGTTCTATAGAAATGACTGATCTAATTCTGATGCCAAAAGAAATATGTGCCACTATCTCCTTACAAGACAGAATGACTTCAATAAAAAGTTACCAACTTTTATGTTTGCTTATTGCTTCCCAAATTTCTAAATAAGTTCTAAATGCTTTACATTAGGAATTTAGAAATTAAAAGTCAACCTAAAATGATGAATTGTGTTCAAAGAATCAAACCATTCTAACCTAATTTAATATAATCAGAGAAGGAAAACTCTCTGATTATAGCGTAATTATGAAAAATAACCTACCTGTGGGATTCTTAAGTTTTTATTTGAGAACTATATTAAGCACATCTTAACTAATCTCAATTACTACCTGGAGACCTAAGAGAGTCATGAATTATAAAACATATAACCCATCTCAAACCCATTAGTTGGCTTACAATTAAAGGTGGTATTAACGAAACAAGAATGTGTGGGGAGACAGATCTCTACAGCTCTCTTATGTTTCTCCATGTCTTATGGGCAGAGGTAGTGACTGCCTCTGTTCCAGACTATCTTTTCATGGATGTCTGTACAGGGGACAGCTTTGGAGGACAGACATAGGCTCTCTCCAAAGCAAAAGGAAGGCATGCTGAGCAGTAAGTTCAGTATAAGGGTTCAGATTCCTTACGCTCAGCATTCCTCTCCTGGAACATAAACCACTGGGCATGCAGGTGTCACCTAGCCCTCTCTCTTTCACTCTGTGGGAATTGGGGCTCAGAGAACAATTCGAGAAAATGCTGATACTCTGGCTACTTCTATTATCGTGAGTACTAAAGTCCCTTGTCTTTGACTCAGGATTCTTATGTCTTCTACCAACATCTATAAAACCGTGGCAGGCTAATTTGTTAGCATGCAAATAGGTAAAAACTCAGATCCTTCAGCATTCATGGCAGAATGCTACAAACTTTAAAAAAAAAAAAAAATCAATGTTCTAGGTAACCTTTTCCTAAAATGCTACAATGCCACCATGTGTTAAAATAGCATACTGCTATTTAAAACATAAAAACATGGTTTCATTCAACTGGCTTCTATTTAAAATTATAATCACTGAAAATGCAAAAGAAAGTAATCTTTACTTTTGGAAACACAATATTAAGTATAGATTGGAATGTAAATATAAATATACAAACTTGTCTTTTTAAGGTCCCAGGGTAGACAAAAGCTTTTTCAGTTTCCTTTAAACCCTTTTGCCTACTTTTCTCTTCAAGCCACTCTGCTAAAAGCTGTATCATTAACTCATTATCTGCTCATTTTAAAGATTATGCTTAGCAAAAATCTAATCTTAATATGTCTCTCCTGTCATTTAGCACACTTGACAATCAGTGAGAGTCAAATTGGAGAGTTATAATTAATTTTTCTTAGCATATCCAGGGTATAAATAATAAAAAATATATAGCTAATTTTAACATTAGACAATTTAAAACAAAACTGGCAAGAAAAATTTATGGATTGATAATAGTCAACCTAGTAAAAAACAGCCTGGTTTTAATCATTACTTACATTTTCTGTGACATAGCTACCATCCAAAAGAACTGTTAAGAATTCTCTATGATTCAATTTTATTTACATGTAAAATTTTAAAACTTTTACATTCTAAAAAATTCAAATTGAGCAAACAATACACAGATGAGTTACCTGGAGCAAAATTTGTTGTCCCAAAGAACTTAATGGTACCGATTCTCTGGCCTACCACCAACACGCGGTCTCCAAGGTGGAGTTCTCCTTCACAGTGGGTATTATTTGCTATAGATGTTGCTGAAGAATTCAAACCTGTTTAAGTGGTTGGTGGGCAGGAAGGTGCAAGGCAAGAAAAGAGGAGAGAAAACAAAGGGGGAAAATACTCAAAAAGCACATTAGCCAAAAACTCACTATGCATTCTATGGCTTTCCTTATGTCATCTACAGTTGTACTATATTTCTCACGTGTGAGGTCAAGCTACTGAAAGGATTTCCTGAAAATTATTACCATGAGAAATTCGTAAAACCTGATTCTTAGTAAAGTATCAACTCTGCTAGGATTGCCTGGTACACTTTCTTCTAGAACATGGGTCAGCAAACGTTTTCTGTAAAGAGATAGATAGTAAATATTCTAGCCTTTGCAAGCCATACCATCTCCGTCACAACTACTCAACTCTGCTGTTGTAGCATGAAAGTGAATATAGACGATACATTGAAAAATACGTGCATGGATTTGTTCTATTAAAACTTCACAAAAACAGGTGGTAGGTCAGATCTGGCCCATGGGCCACAGTATGCCAATTCCTACTCTAGTAAAGTGCTAGAATTATAGTTGTTTACCTGGATTCAGTGTAAATAGTACAAAAAGGAATGTGATTTGGAGGTAAAATTGCTGTAAGATTACAATTACCCCAAATTTATTTCCTTATTAAGAACAAAACCCCTCCCTTCTCAACTTGATGAAAAACTAAACCCTGAAATGCCCACTATTAAACATCGGAAGTCCTAGAGAAACACTGTCTAGAAAGCTGTTCAAATATAACAGCTGCAAGAGAAGAGGTGTGCCCTTGAGACTTGTTCCATCAGTACATAAGCTGAGACTTCAACAGCTGGC
Source organism: Lemur catta (assembly GCF_020740605.2). NCBI lineage: Eukaryota > Metazoa > Chordata > Mammalia > Primates > Lemuridae > Lemur > Lemur catta. The sequence continues at coordinate 21,247,937 of NC_059131.1, read as the reverse complement.
ATCCAGCAAGGCCCAGAGAACCCTAGATGAGTACGTGGGATGGAGGATAAGTCATACTGTGAAAAAGGGAGAAACTAAAAATATGGTAACTAAAGAAGTGACATAAACCCATGGAGAAGGAAGGTCTGGATAATGCACTACACCAAAAAGTCCCAGGCCCTCATAATGACTAGCACATCACAGTCCACAAAGTGCTTTTCACAATAACTGTAACGATAAATAAGATACAAACTCGGGAATTAACTAAGGCACAGTGTGCGCAGCCAGTAAGTGGCACACCTAGATGAAAACCCGGACCCTCTGACCAGACATCTCAGGCCTGTCCCCATGGTGCCTGTAGACAATGGACCAAAGATGGTAAGTCCAATAATGGGGTACATGAGGCTAAGTGCAGACCACAGGCTTCCTCCCCTGCCTTTCCCATTCCCCAGAGCCTTTCTTTACATTCTTCTTTCTCTAATTCTTTAACCTAACTTTCCATTATTGCCCATTCTCTGCAGTCCACATCTCCCTCAAATGCAAATCTATAGAAAAAGTAGAAAATCTACTCATCTAGGTAATGTCTCTGGAGTTCCTAACAAGGACTCCCCCATTCTCTGCCCCTCCCCCCGGGAAAGACCCTCGATCTCACTCCAAAAACTCTCTTCATCTTCACTATTATTTATGCCTACACAACTCTCAAATTTATTTTTTTAAAAAAGGTAAATATATAGGCACACTAGAACTACTCGGCATAAAAGGTTAAAAAAAAGAGCAATTCCATACCCACATATAAATTTTAAAATGAAGTAAATGTAAAAAGTCCATACACCAAATGAAAGGGGCCTTGAAACGTGGAAAGGAGGACAAGCAGGATCCCACTGCACCTCCTCACCTCTGCCCCCCACACCTTAAAGTAAAATTGGCTGGGGTGTGGGGAGGGGGAGCTATTCAGAGAATAATTAGGTCAGCAAAACTTCCATGTCCCCTACTTTTCGGGTCCCACCTTTAAGGTTTATTACGTAAATGTTACTGTTGAGGGTTTGCAGTTTCTTCCCTATTCAATAAAATAAGTATTTCAAAAGGAAAAAAAAAATCCTGTCACAAACATTTTCTATAACAAAACATTGGTTCAGTACAAGTATTAGAAGTATTAGAAAAAGAATCTAGTAATTATTTTGAGGTTTGTTAAGAACAATTTATGCTAAGACGGGTTCATTTTTTTTTTTCTGGACAAGTTTACTAAATAAATAAATAAGTGAACTGCAATAGACACAATCTATGTCAATTTCAAAAAGAAATCTGATAAAGTATTTTATATGTCCTTACATGTAACTGAAGAAATGTGGACTGAATGAGATTATGCAGGGTCCACGGCTAATTAAAAAGCCATCTCAGAACAGTCATTGTCATCCTGGAAGGGGACTCTCTGACCTTCTCCTACATGGTTTTAAACAATCACTTGAATAAAAACAGGGGATGTGCTTTTTAAATATGAAGATGACACAAAGGCATGTGAAAAAGCTAATATGCAAAATGCAAGAAACAAAATTCAGATGGGACAAAACCACTAAGAATAAATTAAATGACGATAAATGCAAAGTCTTTTATCTATCCAACAGCAAAATGAAGAGTCCTTAAGGCTTAAGGCTCAGGGGGAGGCAGGGAAGAGTGCAAAGTAGTTCACTCTGATTGAAGTAAAGGGTTCCTTCTACACATTTAAAAAGAGCAAATCTACTTACAAACAAACCAAGATAAAAAACACCAAGAAAGCCTGGTTGAAAAAGCCATAGATACCAGCACTGGCTCTGGATGACAGAGAAGAGCTTTTGCTCATTGTCTTCTTGTTATTGCTGCTTGCACTCAGTTTTTTGGGGTAGCTCTGTTTGTGCTCCAAAGACGATGTAGAAGAGGAGCTGCTGATAGATCCATGCAGGGTAACTAAAACAGATAACGAAAAAGAACATAGCAAAGGGTGGGAAACAAGAAGTGGACCAATAAGCTTTTCCAGGCAAATCTTTCTGGAACTCTCCATCTAGCTTCCTCAAGTATGGATTATTTAGTGTCAATTTAAATGTCTGATTTCATCCAAATATACGGCAGTTTACACATAAAAGGTTTTATATCACAAGCAGCAGTATTTTAAGGATTCACACTTTAATATCACAATCTTACATAGGAGGTGTCACCATATCAATTAATGTAAACTGCCTACCTAATCTAACCACCACTATCACTCACCTCTCACCTTAGATGAGATGGTGGAGTCTCAGCTTATTTATACAAAAAAACAAAAAATGCTATTAGTATGTTTTAAGGTAACAAATGTTTAATATTAAAATGTTTTGAGTTAAACCAGAAGGCAAGCAGGAATACTCATGTGGTATTCACCTAGTGATTTGGTAACTGAGGGAAACTGAAACATTTTTGTCAAGTCATTTGTACTATGGAGTTTCCTTTTATGCCCTCTTGCACTCTATTCCAGTAGCCCTCTAATTTAACTAAGACATAAGAATCACGGTACAGGCTTTTATACAAAAAAAAAAATGCATATGCTTTATTATGTGCTGCTTAACGGATTGCCAAGGGCAATTTTTACAAACTTTAAAACTTAACCCCCAAATAAGCTGTTTTTCTACTATATTATTTTAAAGTTCCATCAGAAATTAAAATGTGAGAAACAGAAGTTATAAGTTACGTTACCATCTTTCTCCGTTACAGCTTTCGATTCTTCAGCAGGAGGTAATGAAAGTGTTGATTCAGAAGCACTATCTTTTTTTGATGTCATTAATCCTAGGACACAAAATAAAACACTTTCAGCAAGGCTTCTGTTTAACATTAAAACCATACTTTTTAAAAGCACACACATCCCTCATTATCTAAATCTTACGCACTTGTGAAAACATGTTGGATAATAAATTCATAGACAGCCGAGACCAGTATTTAATTATTTAAAGGAGAAAGAAAAGAATGCATTCCCAGTCCATCTGAAAACCCCAATTTCCCCACATATCACTAAAATATATTTTTCAGCTATATAACAATCCACTAAGGACTGAGGGTTAGGTCAGATTTCTTCCAGAGAATAATGGTGGCATGATCCGAAGAACTGAGGGTAGGAATTCTGGTGGGACAAAAAGAAAATCCTAAAGACACAGAGAATGGTGGGTAGCTTGGCTGGAACCGAGTACTTCTCGGAGAGAAGACAGACAAGTCTCAGGAAAACCTCAGAAGGCAGTGGTGTCTGGCTAAGGAACTGGAACTCCACAGTAGAGAATAAGCCTCTGCTGGGCTTTGAAAAGGAGGACTGGCATGAACAGAATTCTAGCTCAGTAACATTCTCCTGGCAGCAAGGTCTAGAAGGAAAACAGAGGAGGGAAGGCTGGAAGCAGGGACCAGCCAGAATTTATTACAATAGTCCAGGTATAAGAGTCTGAACTAGACTAGCACAAACTGGAGGAGGTGGATTAGGGAGATTTTACGAAGGCAACCTGCAGAGTGAATTTCTTATTTTTCAGTTATTTTTCTGTTCTAAAATATCCATTTGGTCCTTTTTATTTGAATTTTTATTGAGATAATTGGAGATTCATATAAAGTTGTAAAAAACATATAAGGAGATCCCTTGTACACTTTGTCCAGCTTCCCCCAAGGGTAACATGCTGCAAAGCCACAGTATAATATCCCAACCAGGACACTGAGATTGATGCAATTCACCAATCTTACATTAACACAGGTTTATTTGTACCTGTTTGTGTGTGTCTGTACACACACATGTATATCATTTGGTTCTTTTTCATATATTCAACTTCTCTGTTGAAACTTTTTTCCATTTGTTTCGAGAGTGTTCACTCTTAATTCTTACAGCATGGTTATAATACAGTCTTTAAAGTCTATATATGTTCATTGCAACATCTGTGTCATCTCGAAGCTCCCATGCTTTGTCATTTTCCTTGCAAGATGTGGAGATTTTTTTGGTTTTTCATATTTTGAGTAATTTTGAATTGCATCCTATATATTTTGAACATTATGTCATGGTACACTGGGTCTTGTTTAAATCAATGGAGTATGTTGACTGATTTGTTTTGCTTTAGCAGGTAGTCAACCCAGGTAGGTTCAGGCTGGAAGTTCCTCCCCACCTTCTGTGCACTGTGATCCCAATGTCAATTCAGTTTCTCCACCTTTGCTGTGCTATTTGGAGCTCTCCCATGTGTTGTGCCACCCAGCAGTCAGTCTGGGACCTAAGCAGCAGTCTACCAAGGAGACCAAAGCCTTTGGTTAGATCTGTACAGGCATAACTTGGAGCAGGCCTAGGAGCTCACATCAGCATTCTGAGGTCATTTCTTGGGCCCCTCTCCAGGATCTCCCTGACACTTCCTGCTCCAGAGCACCCATGCCTCATATTTGGAGTACAATGCCCAGGCTTTGGTATCCTGCTCTGTCATACAATCTCCTAAGAATGATTCTGCCTCTGTGGCCAAGCAGTGAGAAAACAGAAAAAAAAAACCAAGAGGGATTCCATCCATGTTCTTGGGACCACAGTTTCTCTGGTCAGAGATAAGAGTTCCCCTTCCTTGGGGTTCTAGGTGCCTGTCCTTATGAAGCACCTATTTTGTGCTATGTGCTACAGTGAATACAAAATTACAGAATACTCTCACAGTCCATGAAAAGCTTAAAAAGTTTGCCAAGAGAATAAAAGATTTGCATAAATAAAGCAATCACATGACAAAACCCAAGATAACAATTAGCAATTGTGGTATGGATAAAAAGTGCATACAAAGTTAGAGAATAAAGAGATTAAAGAGAGCTGAAGTCATCAGGGAAGTTTTCGTGGAGAAACAGGATCTGCACAAAAGGAGGTAAAGAATGGTGAGGACCTCAAAAGGCAGAAGTTACTGTACCCAGATAAAAAGCATGAGACAAAATTATGAATGGAGGAATGAGAACAATGTATGGGAAAGACAGGGAAGAAACGTAACAAACCACAGTTCAACAATGGAGGCGGTATGAGACTACATCGAATAAAGAGGACTTGCCTGTTAGTTTCAAGAGTCAGGACTTTTTCTGATAAAAAAGAAGTCACTACACATCCTCGAATAGGTGAGGAACATAAAGCTAGCTGTGTTTCACAAAGATTTGGAGGAGGTAAAAAAAAAAATCTAGCTTTGAGGTTAGATTATGGGGTGATAAAGGTATGGAGACAACAGGAAGAAAAGGAAGGAACAAATCTGAAATTGTCTTGTTAAGAGAGAAAATCGTTAATCATGGCTGAGGTTTAAAAACACTTAAGATGCAGGTTTTATTAAATTCAGGTTTCCCAGCTGGCTAACAAAAAAGAGTGAAACAATATAAATATTAGAAATTTCACAAATAAAATTAAAATGCTAACGAAGACAGCTAAGTTTCTAGTTTGACCTACCAGTATTTACTTTTGACGTTACATGAGCTACATCAATTTTCTGGGACCTAATGAGAGGTACAGCAGCTTTTGCAGGAGTGTGTACTGTATTCTTCCTTCGATCTTTTGCTTTACTTATCTTTGAAAGAGGTGCAAAAATACCTGAAGGAGAATGTATAATTTGAGTTAGTGTTAAACAATTAAAAACACCTCAAATAAAGGGGCAAGTACAAGTAGTTAATAATATAAACCTTTAAGTTCTTCTTTGGTGCCTACGTGTCCTGTAGTGAAAGACAGGAAAAAAAAAAATACTTGCCCTCAATGAGCTTACAATCTAGTTGTCAAGACTAACAACACACCAATAATTTAAGAACCACATAAAAGATATGTAATCAGGTGTTAAGTGAAATTCAGGGAAAAAGTAAAATAAGAAAAGGTAACAACAGTTTTGTATTATTTATAAGCCATTGGCAAGTTAACAGTGAGCTATACAGTATAAAATCTTATTCTTCCATGTCACCTTTTATCTCCTTTGGAAACTTATATTTATCCCACATTATAGCTTTTTACATCCAGGTCTTATCTCTCCTACAGCCTGTGCACCTTTTAAAGAGAAATTTCAAAGTTACTCAATTATGCATTCCTTCACTGTACCTAAATTACAGCGCCTTACACATAGTAGAGATACAACACATCTTTCTGAATACAAAACATAATCTCCCCAAAAGGCTGAGTCTTCAGTTCCTGACAACCAGAAACAATACAGTGTGGTGGGGAGGGGTGGAACACAGGGGCAGGGGCTGGGGCTGGGGCCGCCTATCCACAGCAGCTGGGAGGATAAAATTGCATTAAAAAGGAGTTCATCCAGGCAGGAAAATAGCCAGTATAAATAAGTATGCACAGACACTAGAGATAGCGCATACAGACTATAAATATCAAGATAATCTGGCTAAGATATTTAAAAAGAGAAAATAAAGTCATAATATGTATATTACCCTCTTTCACTGAGTGTTTACAGCCTAACAAATACACATAATGACTAAAATGGACTATATTAAAAATAACTTGTGGTAAAGCAGGGTAAAAATGCTCAAGACTACAAAAAATTACTGCTTTTTTAGATAAAAAGTGCCAACTATACTACTTTTCTTCTAATCTTGAAATTCTCTCCTAACCTTGGATTCTATCCTACTTTATCCTGATTTTCCTACCTCCTTTTCTTTGTCTTATTCACAATGTTCTGTCTTCTACCTATGAAATTCTCCCTGACTTTCTATTCTTTCTCTAAATTCTCTTCCTTCCCAAACACATACACACACACACACTCACTCTCTGTCAAGCTCAGTGGTGATGGTGATGATGATGATGATAACAACCAGTGTTGCTAAGTATCTGAAGACGGAAATTATTTTATACTCTGGGAATATAAAATTTGTACAGTTTTTCTAAAAGACAAAAATCCTGACCTAAACCACTTCATGGAATTAATTATGAGGAAATAATTATACTTAATTGTGTAGATAAAGGTTACGAGGCTACATTTGTACACTATAAGGAACAGACACACTTTAAGAGCTAAAACAATTTCTAGTTTACCAGAACATCCCAATTTCTAGTTTACTGCTATGACCCAATTACACTTCTGACAACTAATCACAAGAAAATAATCCAAACAGGAGAAAAAGATTGTATGCCTGAATGTCAGCAATGTAATATTATTCATAAACAGAAGAAAACATAACCGGTAATATGATGCAGTAACTATATCTTTAAACTATTATATCACCATTAATAATTAAAACAATAAAGATCACATAGTAATACAGAAAAAATATGAAAAGTAAATTGATAAAGTATTTGATATTATGATCACATTGTAAAAAAATTGGATGTGTAAATATAGACAGGATTGGAAAAAACTGAAAATTAAAATCTTTATGAGAACAGACTATGTACTATTTCTCTGTTTGATTTGTATCATTAATGTCATAATATGTTCAATAAATGTTTGTCTTAATTTGAGGGAAAATATGTGGTTTTTCTTTCAAGATCTTACCAGAAAATTTCTATATGCTAGTATCTTCTTAAAAAGAACTAAAGATTTAATTCTATTGCTTAAATAGATTTCCATAGCATTTAAACCTCATCTATATAGTTCTCACTCTTCTTACCTTTTTAATTAACTGAATTATTTGGGAGAACCAAAACCAAACTCAAAGCAATGACTAGATGCACAGTGCACAGACCACCCTTACTGCTCAGTTACTCATGCTAATCAAAGTACTGATCGGATTTTTCTCAGAGTTTTTAAAATTTTAGATCTTAACATACAAGGCTTAACTAAAAATAAACATATTATGAAGAATTCTTTGCATCAAAGTTATGTGTGTGCCATCACCAAGGTAGTGTGCATTGTACCTGTTAGGTGTAAATTTACCCGTCCCCTCCTCCCCGCTCCCACCTACTTCGTTTCTGTTGAGTTTTATTACCATATGTACACATGGGTGTTTATCAATCAGTTCTAATTTAATAGTGAGTACATGTGGTGTTTGTTTTTCCATTCTTACGGTAACTTTGCTTAGAAGAATGGTCTTGGACTTCATTAAGCTAAAAAGCTTCAAAACTTTTAAATCTCTCTCTTCATAGTAGGAAGTCAATAGATGTCTCAAATTGGAAAAATCAAGAAAGATTCATATAAATATATTATTTACAAATACATATATATCAGATGATATAGCTAAAGAAATTGAAAAAGTTCTTGCCTCTAAAGAGCAGGACTCAGAGGCAGGGAAAAGCAAGCCAAAAGAGGGTTTTGTTGTTAACAAGGCTTACGATACTATTTGACTTATTAAGCTATGTACATGTATTCACTTTGGTAATTATCAAAAGACATAAAAACAGTATTAGCAACAAGTATTAAAACTTACTATAAATTTTCTACAATTTAAAAAAATTTCGTATGTGCTAGAATTAACACATCAATGGAATAAAACAATCCTGAAATGGACCATAGCATTCACAAGAACTTAATCTATAATAAAAGCAGCACAAGTCAAAGGGAAAAATTTGTAGACTTAGAAAGAGAGAAAGAAAACTACTGCTGAAAAAAGACAAATTCTTTGGCCTCTGGTTGGCAGGGGATTCTCCAGCTCCCCTGCCCTCACCTTAAGCAGCTTGGCCACGACCCGGCTCAGAGCACTGAGCTGACTTGGCAGGAAGGGCTATGCCCATTTCTACATAATCCAACGCATGGCCCTTGCCCCCCAACTTGCCTTTAAGTACATAAAGGGGGGTAGATCAAAGTTCCTTGGGGTATCCAGCTTTGTCCTAGCCATGCCTGTCTCTCCTGGGGTGATGAGAGTTTGGGAGTTCAGGTGGCATTCTGTTGACAACCTAAATATTTCCCATAAATCTGATTGACACTGGCCCTATGTGTTGCTATGGGCTTTTGATCCTGCCTTAGCCTGCTTGACAGCTGCCAAAATTAGCTATCACAGGAAAATGAAAATGAAACTCTTTACCTCACACTGCTAACCAAATAAATTCCAAATGGATTAAATATGTGTGAAAAAATTAAAACACTGACATTTATAGGTAGATAGGACTAAGTTCTAGTGTTCAGTATCCAAAAAACATTACAAATGAAGTTCAAAGGCAAATGACAAACTGGGCAAATTATCTATAATAAATATAGAAGCTTAGTATACTAAATATGTATTTTTTAAAACTCATCAGTTTCTTAAAAAACCCCACTAATATCTCAATTAAATAAAATGAACAGGTAATTGTCAAGAAGACACAAAAAATACACACACTACAACAAAACATTTTAAATGTTCTATTTAACCACAGAGAAATATGAATGTGAACGTAGAAATTTTCACCCATCAAATTGGAAAAATTAAAGGAAATGGAGCCATTAAAAATCACATTTTCAAATAATACTTAAGGATTTCAGGAAATTATAATAGGATATCAAGTAAAAATGTAGAATTTTAATTTTCTTCTCCTTTTTTATGTTTTTCAAATCTTATGCAATAAGCATTTTTCATAAACAGTTTTAATAAACCAAAAAATGAGATTCCCTCCTAAATGTGTCCTGACACGAAACTTGTACTTTTGGTAAATTTATAACAGCTGGCCAATGGCTGGCACTTGAGTGTTTACAGGGAATCAAGCTCTGTTCTAGGTGCTCCATACATTTATCAACACGTGGAATCCGTGCAAGAATCCTCATGAGAGTGCTATCCCCATTTTACAGAGGACAAACCGAGGCACGCGGAGAGAAAGGTCACATGGCTGCAGGCAGAGACGCTGGTTCACACTCACTCAGTCAGACACCAAAGTCCCCCCTTCATCATTACACTATACGGCCTCCCCACTGGGCTGTAAGATACTGTACAATCATGGAAAATAATGTCATGGAGAATATTTCAGCGCAAGGAAAAATGTTCACGACATAGAAATGACTACGATATCAAATGGAAACCAATATGCAGAACAGTTGTGCGTGTGTGAATTTGATTAAACATTTGTCAAAAAGAGAAAGAATCATCCCAGCTCAGGAGTACAGTCGTAAAGGTGGCCATACTTGCTTATCCAATTTCTCAAGTTCTTCACGACCTCCAGACTCTATTTCCCCAACAACAGACGCCCTCCCCCAGCCACCACGCCACCGTAAGCGGGACTTTGGGAGGCCTATAGGGCGGGTGGGCTCCTGCAGGGAGGCCTCCTCCCAGCCACTGCTCACGGCAAGGATCACGGCCAGCCCGCAGCTCGTACTGTGCTGATGAGAGCACCCCTCTCTTCTGGCACCACTATCATCACTGTCTCCCCACTAAAAACCACCCGAGACCACTGCAAGGAAAAACGCTTTCCCAAAAAGACCATCAAGACAACCTTGGTCACTACCAGATGCCAAAGACTCCTGTCAACTGTTTGCCTAAATCCACTAACCTGATCCAGTAACCCAATGCTCCCCACACCCTCCAAACCTTTGTATCACGACCTCGGAACCCCATGACCTCACATCAGTCATAGCCCCTGCTTTGCCTGAGTGCTCCTTCACCTTTTCCCTGCAGCTGAACCCCGGCTCTCTCCTGAAGACGCCGCTTCCCTGAAGCACTGTCATGCAGTAGCTGTGCGTGTCCCACACCATCACCTAACACTAGAGGGGAAAGTGGTTATTTTGTTTGTTTTGCCATCACAGCCATTTTCACAACATTTACTTCTCCAAGAGAGTGAGAGTAATCGAGAGATATATAGAGTGAGAAAGAGAGAGAGAGAGAGAGAAGCTATTTGAGGCATATGCCACCAGACTGTTCTACCTACTACCTCTCCTTTTGGAAGCCACCAACTCAACTTAGAGTCGCTACTACTCACTCATTCAGTGAAAACCTCTGCAGCTGGCTGGCTCCCTGCCCTCCTCTCCTCCACTCCTTCTGTCTCCACTTGTGGTGACTTCAACGCCCACCCAGACAGCCGCCTAACGCCTTGGCTGCCAGCTCCATAAGTGTTTCACTTCCAGTGAGCTTCCCCTCTGTGCCCACTCAGCAGGCTGATCACCACCTCTCCACTCCAGAATTCTCACCGAGAGCATCTACCATCTCCTACCATGCCAGGTGCCCTGCCCCAGCGCCCACACTCGGCTTCTCCGCCTCCCCAGGAACGACCAGTCCCACCACTTTCTCGCAGCCCATTTCCCCATCACGCCCTCATCTTCCCCCCTAACCAGCTTAGACTCTGTGATCCAATGTTCTAATCACTCCCTTGCATACACCCTCAACTCCTTTGCTTCTTTCCTTCTATTGTATATTCTAGAAAAATCTAACCCCAGTGAAACCAAACTCTTTACTTATGCGGTACCTATACCCAAGCAGCTTAATATGACAGAAGAAAGATACCTAACTGCACACACTGGTCTCGCTCTAAGTTCATGACCACAAATCTCAGATGGGCCCTCGGCACTGCTTGGCTGTCTACTACGTTTTCCTGAACGTAGCAGACATCTCCTAGATGAGTACTTTACACCTTCTCTCTCCTCAAACCTCCAATCACCTTTCCCTCTCCTAAGATCAGCTAATGACCTTACTTCATATTTTCTGAGAACACAGAAACAATCCAAAGAGAATTATCTCCCCTTTCCACTACCTCTCTCCCCTCCTCTGTGCCTGATCTAATGCTAGGCTAACCCTTATACTGAATCCCATTCCCCTTTTAACTTTTTAAGAACATTCTTCCTACAATTTCCCCTTTCTCTCCTGAAACATTGATTTCTCCCTCGTATTATTCTCATCAATGTGAATAAACATACTACAACCATATCCTATCTTTAAAAAGTCCTCCCCAAATCCACATAGCCTTCACTTATTACCTAAGTAACCCAGAGAAAAGTTTTATATAAAGACTGTAAAAGAGTAAAACAATTATTTTTAATTAATTCTTACTAGGTTAAATAATATCAACCTTACCATATTTAGGGGCACATTTAAAATACTGGACTTTTCCAACACTTCCGTTGTTTTTTCCTTCTGGTTCATCCAATTCAATGCCAGCCCACTGCCCACTTGCAAATTCAGTTGTTCCACAAAATCTTAATGTTCCAAGCTAAAGAAAATATAAATCAGAATAATTTTTGAGTATTACTGGCAATTCCAAGAGTCCTACTCTTGCAAATTTACTTTACCATGGACATTTTTAAAAACTCACTCTCTCAAAGTAGACTTCAGAACAGGGACATTACCAAAGAGAAAAAGGGACATCAAATAATAATAAAGGAGTCAATTCACAAGACAAACTAGGAATATTAAATGTGTATGCACCCAACAACTGAGCTTCAAAATACATGAAGTAAAAACCAATAGAACTGGAAGGAGAAATAGACAAATCCACATTACAGTTGGAGACTTCAATATACCTCTCTTAGTAATCAATAGATCAAGTAGGTAGAAAATCAGTTTAAAATCAGCTATAAAACAATTTGACTTAACTGACACTTATAAAACATTCTGCCCAAAACAGGAGAATACAAATTTAAAAGAACAGAAATCATACAAAATATGTTCTCAGACCCTAATGGAATTAAACTAGAAATCACTAACAGAAAAATATATGGAGATTTCCAAATATTTGGAAATTAAACAATATATTCCTGAATAGCCCATGGGTGAAAGAGGAAAAGTCTTAAGGGAAATTAGAAAATAATTTGAACTCAGTGAAAATGATAATTTATCAAAACTTGTGGAATGCAGCAAAAGCAGTACTTAGAGGAGCATTTATAGCATTAAATGATTATATTTAAAAAGGTCTCAAATCAGTGATCTAACTTTCCACTTTAAGAAACTAGAAGGTGAAGCAAAAGGGAAGGAAATAATTAAGAAATTGTGAACAGAAAGCAACAGAGAAAAATCAATGAAACCGAAAGCAAGTTCTTTGGAAGGATAAAGATTAACAAACTTCTAGCTGGAGACCAAGAGGGGAAAAAGAGACAAGACAAATTACAAACATCACAAATGAAAAATGGACATTATTACAGATCCTGAGTCATGTAAAAAGACAGTAAGAAAATACTATGAACAACTCTCTGTCCATAAATTTGACAAATCTTCCAATTCCTTGAAAGACACAAACTCCCAAAGCTCACACCTGAATTGAATTTGTAGTTAAAAACCTAAAAAAAAAAAGAAAGAAAGAAAAGAAGTGAAACAAAACAAAACAAAATCCCTCTATGCCCAGATGCCTTCACCAGTGAATTCTATCAAATAATTTAAGGGAAAAGTAATAATTCTATACAAACTCTTCTAGAACATAAAAGTGGAGAGATCAATTCCCAACTCGTTTTATGAAGGCAACATTACCTTGATACCAAAATCAGTCAAAGACATTACAAGAAAACCATATAGACCAATATCCATCAAAAACACAGACACAAGAATCTTCAACACAATAACAAAACAAATCCAGCAATATACAGAAAGGATGATACATCACCACCAAGTGAGGTTATCATGGGAATGCAAGACTAGTTCAATATCAGAGAATCAATCAATATAATTCATCATATGCTTAAAACTACAAATCCCTGATAAAATAAACCACAGAATCATAAAAATAGATATACTGTGCTTATGAATTCAAAGACTCGATATTTTTAAGATGCCAGTTCTCCTCAACCTGACCTATAGATTCAACACAACTCTACTCAAATCCCAGCAGGATTTTTAATAAAAATCTACAAGGTCAATATACATAACCTAAACTTTTGTACCCCCACAATATGCTGAAATAAGAATTAAAAAAATCCATAAGTTGATTCTAAAATGTGCATGGAAAGGCAAAGGAACTAGAATAGTCAAAACAATTTTGGGAAAAAAAACTAAAGGCCTGACACTACCTGATTGCAAGACTCACTATAATGCAACAGTAATCACGACAGTATTGGAGAAAGGGTAGTCTTTAGGTCAACAGAACAGAGTAGAATCCAGAAATATACCCACAAAAATACGGCCAGTCAATTGTTGGAAAGGTGCAAGGGCAATTCAATGGGGAAAGAATAGTCTTTTCAAAAAATTGTGCTGGAACAAATATATAACCATATGCAAAAATTAAAAAAAGAAAAAGAAAGAAAGAAACTCAATTTATATAATATAAAACCACACGTAAAACCTAAACTATAAACTTCTGGATGAGCATAGACTATTTCTTAGATATGATACTAAACACACAATCCATAAAAGAAAAAAGTTGACGTCATCAAAATTTAAAACATTGGCTCTTTGAATGATACTCTTACAAGAATGAAAAGACAAGTAACAGACTGAGAGAAAATATAAACAGAACAAGATTGTCCATAAATTGATAAAATTAAACCTAGTTGATTATTAATAGTATAAGCATATTCATTATACATGCTTCTAATTTTGAATAGTTTAAAATGATCCAAAATAAAAAGTAAAATAAAACAATAGAACTCTTAAGTTCAGTCTCAGACACAATATAAAAACACTACAGAAGGTGAATATTAATCCTAAATTTAAAAAAGGTATGCATTCTTAATTCCTTGATATTTTAGCTCCACAGACAAGACAATGAAAAACTAACAAATGTCCTGTAAATGCATCATTTTGTAACTTGGTGAATGTCATTTTCTTAACATAATACCTTATTTGTAGTTTTGTTTCCGTTTTGAAGTAATTTTCTCAATAAATCAAACCTCTAAATTTCAGTTTTTTCTCAGAAACTTGCCTCACCCTCCCCACAAGACCCCCCAAACACTGAGATGTAACCATATTGGGAAACTCAATATGCCAGCAGGAATCCCCTGTTCCATTCTCCACACCCAGCTCCCTATTAACCTCAACATTGAGAATAAAAACAAAAACATTTCCTATATGAGATACTAAAAAGAAAAGAAACTGACAAGTGACTGCTATATGGAAACTGAAGCTTGGAGAAAAAGAGGCATCTGGAGAATTTTCAACAGGATGGTGAGAGTAGGAGGAGTCCTCTTTTCCACATAAATCTGTTATCAGGTTATATAGTCGTTCAGATTTCCCTATTTGTGGGACCTCAAAGACAAACATCCATGAACAGCTGGGGTCTCCTGGGCTCCACTTCTGAGGATCAGCGGCAGTGGGAGAAGCACTGTTGGGGGCTGTGAGGAAAATCCTCCAGGCTAGACCACTCCTCAGCTCACGCCTCTAAACCCACTCAACAGTTCCACTATACTCCGCTCTTTATTCAAATAAAGATGTTTTCATCATTAAATTCAAATAGTTTCTTAGATCACATTAAAACCTTGTAGTAAATTTGCATCTAAGTTTCACATTTTCCATTATTTTTCTATCTATATGTTGGAAACTTTTTTTAAAAATTCAAAACTCTGACCATGCTGTATGCTCCCTTGCACACAGGCCACAGACACAGTGACCTTGGACACGGCTTTAGAGATTGCAGCTACTTACTATACCTTCTGTCCTGCGATAACAACACGATCCCCCAACTTGAGGCCAAGTGACGTCAGCATTGCCTTGCTAGTGACATGATCATGATTTGGAAGCAGGGCCTTTGAGATATTACATGACAGAGGCACCGCATCTAGGAGCATCTGCTTGATTTCTTTGGCAGTTGCTGCGGCATCAGCCATTTCTAATGGCATGTCTACTGGGTCTGGGACAACGTCAGCAGGGATCTGTCCTTTGTCATTCTACAAATGAAGACAAGAGAAAATTCTCAACTCTTATGTACTTAGAGCACTAGACAGTCATATAAAATTCTTGTTGGAAGAATTTTAAGTTAAATTCATTCATCATTTATTTATTCAAAAATATTTCCTGAACACCTACGATACACCAGGCGCCATCCTAGGTGCTGAAGATACCACAGTGAAGAAAATAAAAAGGCCCTGCCCTCAAAGGGCACACATTCTGGAGGGACATATAAACCATGAAAAATAACACAAGTAAATTATGTGGTATAATAAATGGTAACAACTGGCCTAAAGGGGGAAAAAAAAACAGGGAAAGGGAATAGAAAACATGGGGACAGGGGTGGCTGTAGGGGAGCTATTTATACAGAGTGGTGAGGGAGGCCTCGCTGATCAGATGCATTCAGAGACCTAACGGAGCTGAGGGAGCAGCCGGGCAGGTTCCCTGCTGGGGAACAGCACTGTGTGCATGGGCAAGTGCTCAGGCCACGAGTGGAGAGCACCCCGGCTGCACAGGCATACAGTAGGCAAGTTTGGAAACAGAAGTCGCAGGACTGACTGGCCTCCCAATCCCAGACCCAACTCTTCATCGTTGCCACCTTGGCTCTGTGATCTCTCCTGCCCACCCATGGGAACTCAGACTTCAGAAATAGAAACAAGGTAGCCGGGTGTGGCACACGCCTGTAGTTCCAGCCTACTTGGGAGGCTGAGGCAGGAGGACGGCTTGAGCCCAGGAGTTCAAGGCTGCAGTGACCTATGATCACACCCCTGCACTCAGCCTGGGTGACAGAGCAAGATCCCGTCTCTTTTTTTTTTTTGAGACAGAGTCTCACTCTGTTGCCCGGGCTAGAGTGAGTGCCGTGGCGTCAGCCTAGCTCACAGCAACCTCAAACTCCTGGGCTCAAGCGATCCTCCTGCCTCAGCCTCCTGAGTAGCTGGGACTACAGGCATGAGCCACCATGCCTGGCTAATTTTTTCTGTATATATTTTTAGCTGTCCAAATCATTTCTTTCTATTTTTAGTAGAGACGAGGTCTCGCTCTTGCTCAGGCTGGGCTCGAACTCCTGAGCTCAAATGATCCGCCCGCCTCGGCCTCCCATAGTGCTGGGATTACAGGCGTGAGCCACCGCGCCCGGCGATCCCATCTCTTAAAAAGAAAAAAAATAGCAACTAGAGTTTCGTAATTCCAAAATTGGGGCTATAATCAAGAAAACAGCTCTGTTCTCACTATAAAAGTGAGACTATCCTGGGATTTATCCTGTGACAAGATGAAATGGCTAGTTATAATCCCACTATCACTTGCATGGTGTTTATATAATCAAAGCCCTGTCATATAAATTATCTGTCTTCTTACACTCCCTAACCAAAACCTTAGCCTGAGAAAGAGTCCAGATTATAATCTCCTTTTAATATGACAAAGGAAGATTCTTTTGTTAATGGAGAAACTTTTTTCCCTTTCTTCTTCACTGCTGATAATATTCAAAAGACCCACAAAGATAAAAGAACGAGGTTTCTGGAACACACTTAGTTTGCAACTGCCTCACACTGTTGTTTTAAAATTCAAGTCAGTTTGGTCCTACGTAAAAATATAGTAGGAAGACATGTTATCAGATTTCTGGGATGGTGACGGACTCTTTTAATACCATTTTTCAAGAAAAAATACAAAATATAATGAAGATTATATTTGAAGTATTGCACTAATGTATACTCCGAGAGAAAATTTGTTTAAAAACCACCTGGACTGATAAGTCATAAGCTATATTTAAAATGAATATTTTACTTTAGACTTTTGTTATGTCCTCACTTTTTAGAGCCAGTTACATACTTCTGGTAATTCCCATAAAATTTAACAATCAACACTTCTGTTAAGAAAACTAAATATCGGTTAGAATTCAAGTCACAGCACCAAAAATAAAAAAAACCCAAAAAACTAAATAGCAATAATGACAACAAAAGGACAGTGATAATACCTTCCTAACATGAGAAGACTCACTCATGGTTAACCACAGAATTCCATCTTCTAAACAGTGGCTGTCCAAGGACAGTCTGAGGGCCACTGCTGAACCACATGGTGACTGCTTTTTAAGTGTTAACTTTCAAAATATGGCAATCTAATTTGCTTCTGGCCTGAATTGGTAATTTAGCTCAATGACACACCTCACGGCATCTTATAATTCAAAACATCGTCCCCACTTACAGGGCTTTGCCACAGTTGTACTGGCAAAAGCAAACATGCACCCCCTTCACATGCCAGCCAGGTTGAATTGCCGCTTCCTAGCCTTCTTGCATGCTACTCTCTCTGCCTACAATGCTTCTCTCACCTCCCTCCAGCAAGCGGTTAATTCCTGCCTGTATTTAACCACTCGATTTAGATGTCACCTCTCTGAAGCCTTTGGGCGAGGCCCCTCCCTTGAAGCATGACACCCGCATTCTGTGCCACCCCCACTCCACTGTGTCACACTGAACTCAGCACAGATAGTCAAAGCGACTGCTTCCTTGCCTGCCTCCCTGGACTATATTCCTTGTGAGGGCAAGGACTTTATCTACTTCATTGTTGTATTCTCCCAGTGTCCAACAAACACTGGTCGGAAGGATGGGAAGGAGAGAGGAAATTAACAGCTGGGGACTAATCAATGGGGCTAAACAGAAAAGTGGCAAAGAAGTAGGGAGGAGAGGGAACATAGGGAAGAGGGGAGGGAAGAGGAGGCGTTTTCAAATACCACACGCTCACCTCCGCCCATGCCTACTCCTCCAAGGGACGGTACAGACCCCATTAAGAAGCCCTGCCAGAGCAGGCCATGCTTAGTAATACAGGGGAAATGAAAACTGAGAACCACTTTCTCAAAACAATAAAATACCAAAGGATTTGAAGATCAGGAAACTCTGTCCTATGTCTTAATTTTGTAAATCAGTGACATTTTTTGTATAAAAGAATATATTTTTCCTTTAAACATTCATTTTCAAAGATTTACTCCATTCTTAAATGTGATTTTGTTTTAACTTTCTGGAATGAATTTTCTTTCAGAAAAACTTAAAATACGATTTAATGGAAAAAATGTTAACTTTGATATATGTGTTTATATTTGGGAAATAACTTTTCATAAATATATCAAAAGCCTAAGTAAAAGATACTTAAATTCAAAGAGTATGACACTTTAAGGAGGATTACTTTCCTAAACAGAAGTAAGTTTTGTAGAACTTATCAATATAAGAGGATTGAAACTCACTGTTATGCCTTAAATTTAAGATAAAGATTGTTGTCATTACTCTTTATGTGTGACACAAAAATATAAATTACTCGCTCATATAAGAGTTCTGCTATTAATAACAACATCCAGATTTAATACTCTGCTGGAAGATAATATAAGACTTTTAACTTCTTTAAATTCTTTTACTATTCTTTTTTCACCTTTAATTTAACCTCTTACCCTAAATGCAGGATTGGCTCCCTGCTCCAGCAGGCATTTCACGGCACCTGCACACAAGTTGTATGCTGCAATGTGCAGAGCTGTTCCAAAATTAAAGTCACTGCAAGTGGCATCCACATCTGCAATTAAACATCACAAGTATATTAATTAGAATTTTAAACTTAGCTATATAACTTAAAAGGAGATAGGAGGGTTTTTTTTGGGGGGGAAGGGACTTTTTTAAGCATCTATAAGACTTAAATCAACCCACTAGAAGCACGATTTCACAATGGAACAAAATCTTTATATTACAAGCCGGTTAAAATAATTATTTTCTTAGTACAATAAAATTCATTACAAAATAGAGTGATGTTATCATGGGTTTTCCAACTATAACATAGTTGGAAACCATATTTTTAAACAAATAATGGCAATAATACATATTTGTAAAAGTAGCTTACCATAATCTCTCACTAAATTGCTTGCATATCTGCCGTGACAACTACAGTGAGGTACAATAGTAGGATGGAGGTCAGGGATAAGCAAACTATGACCCACGGAGCAAATCCAACCCACCACCTGTTTTTATAAAGTTTTATTGGAACACAGGCATACCCATTCATTTACATATTCTCTATGGCTACTTTTGTGCTACAATTGTAGAACTGAGTAGTTTCAACAGAGACAATACGGTCCAAAAAAGTCTAAAACATTTACCATCTGGCCCTTTATAGACAAAGACTGCTAACCCTGGCAGGTAAAACAATGCAAAAATTTTCAAATCAATTAAAGTCTAATTAAACAGACAAATGCTTACATACATATTGATTCGTAACATCCCATTCAATAAATGAATTTGGATTTCATTATAAGAAAAGGAGCCTTGTAATTCTAAGGACATTTTAATAACTTTTAATAAATCATCATTATGTCATACTCAAAAAAACAGAAATCCTCCAGATTTGGTAATCCCACTTTGAATGTATTCTATAACAAAGGTTTGATATTCCTCTGGATCTGCAAATCCTACCCTAATCTAAATTACACCACTCCCACATGCCCTACCAACTACTTCAAACAACCCAGACATGCTCACAACAAACTTCCTTAAATTATTAAAGACATAGTACTATTGACAGAAGTTTTCTTCCCAATATCATTCTGAAAGTGAAAAGTTATAATTTTAAAGAGAAAATGGACAATTATCTAAATCATAGGTTAGAAATGAACATTCTAAGAAAATTATCTATTGAATTTCTAAAACATGTCTTCCACAATGGGGAAAACAGCGTACATTCGCTTTAAAGTAATACTATTCACTTGCTTTCAAAAAAAAAAAAAATGACCCCCAAATAGAGGACCAGAGAGAAAGTCAAAATACCAGGACTATGACTTAGACATTCTGATCTTCAATTTTAGGATATCACCATCAATATAGGAATTTAAAAAACCTAAAATATTAGCCTTTAAGTTAAATCACAGAATTTCAGAACTGAACACCATCTAAAATAGTCTTTATTATTTCAATGCCTACTTCTGTAGGCTTTATTGCTCTATTTCTGGATACCCAAGCAAGATGAAGAATCATAAAGCACGCAGAATTAATTAGACATAAAATCCATGTTATACTGGAGAATCTGTAAACATATGAAAACCCAAGGAATGCTTTATGCTTTTTTATTTTGTATCTCTTTGTATCATGACTTTTTTGAAAGAATAATTAATCTTCAATAAAGAAATTTTAAACTATTTCAGAAATAAAATGGGGGTAAAAATGAATATGAAACAAGATGGATTAGAAGTACAAATCTCCTTGAATTATAATTTTTATGCCACCACTAAAGTGTTCAATTAATAACATCTAATGGTGATCTGAGAATACTTGCCTTTTGGTTTTGATGTCTTCAGTATCACTCTTATCAGTTCCGGGACATCAAAATAAGCAGCATAATGCAAAGCATTCATATTTGTCCAGCGACTTCGCAAACTAACGTCTGCTCCCAGATTGATAAGTTGAGTTGCAAATTTTATAGCTGTCTCAACATCACCTACAGAAGATTTTCTAAATTATTTTTCTGCAGTACGAATATTAAGTTCCAATGGATGACTTTCTACTACCTCGTTTTAAAAGCCAAAGCAAACAACATACTGAATATATACTTACACCTCAAAATTTTCCCTTTCAGGAATTTATTCTAAGAAAACAATCATACTCAGGGATGCAGATAAACACTTAGCTGTAAAGGTGTTCATCACTGCACTGTTTATTATTAATTGTGAAATAACCTAAAAGTACGAGAATAAGAAACTGCTTAAATAAATGGAGACATCCATACAATGGAACACTGTGAAGCCCCAGAGACATACAATGTACTTTATCAGTGTTACTCAGAGCGAACTCTGTGGACCACTGCCAGTCCCAAACTGTAATCTGTTTGTACTTTCTGTAACTTTCTTCCCATATTTAATGTTTCTTCTGAGTATATTAATTGAAATGTAACTTCATGCCTTTTGAAAAACATTTGGGCTTATATTTTATGTCTTTATTTCATTTTTGTATTACAAATTCATTTTTATTTTATTTTACTAAAGTATCGGTCCATGATGGATTGCAAAAAGAGAAAAAAAAGAGTCTTTCACCAATAGTTTAAGAAGCCCTGTATCAGCCTATGGAAACAGGGAGAGATGATCACAACCTGTAGTTAAATAAGAGAGGCAGGTTTATAAAATTGTAAACCACAGGAGAATACCAATTTTGGAAAATACACACATATTTTACACATGTAGGAATAGATCTTAAACAGGCCTAAAGAATGGGGTCTGCGGGGATTAGTATGCTTGGAAGACTGACCTTGGATTGTCAAGCCTTGCTGTAAACCCTCAAAGATTTTAGGTGTTACCAGTTACTCTCACCTAGTAAGCAATCAGATATGAAGCCTGTTTCAGAAGAGTTGAGAGGGACCAGGCTGGTATAAACACATCCCTGAGAAAAGGGAACAAGGATTTTGGAAAACCCTAACTGAATCTTCACATCTTCAGGCAATATTATCATCAGCCAGGGACTCCCGCTTGGCATAAACATTGATTATATAAGAACAAATGCAGATGACATAAGCAATTAATAGATTTACCACATACTTACCAATGCCGTGAGCTCCAGACTTGCAGGTGTAATGTAAGAGAGTCATATCTGTCAATCCATCTCTGTCGTTCACATTGCAACCTCTCTTAAGAATCTGAAGAAGCCAAGGAAAATATGGTAACAACCTAACTACTGAAGTACCAGTTACTTTCAACCCAACACTGAGGAACCAAGTTAGTCTATCTTATCCGAATTACTTCTCAATAAAAACTATAGAACTGGCTTCTCTGGAGAGTAAATTTTGAATCTGTACTCAACAATAATAACAAAAATTGAACTCATCACCAGATTGAAGAAAATTCTTAAAGATTATTCCAAAGTGATCTGGCACTCCAAATACGTTCCTCTCAAACACGAGCAGAATTTTCTTTCTAATAGGTGTAATGATAACTGAAAAACGTATAAGCACTCTCTTCCTACAGTATGACAACATGCTGGTCAAGGAATCCTCCCTCAAAAAATCAAATGTTAAAAAAATTATGTTTTTATCAAACATAGATCTAGATAAAGCCTAGATCTTTACCAAACCACCCACAAGTGTAGGTAGAACATGTTGGTAATCAAATCACTTCATGAAATGCATAAGTTTGCAAAATTAACTTGTAAAAAGAAGAAAATATGAAAATGCCTTTCCCTGCTCCCACCAAGATTCCCTGATGTCACAACCCCAGGTGTGAGAAAGTAGAGAGCGTGAGGGAACAAGAGGGAGAATGTATCCTGCCAACTCACTGCCTCGTGAGAAACCTGGGAATACAAATAAACATCGGAACCTTTAAAAGACTTCTCCTTTATCACCATCTTTGTATTCAGATGGAAAAAAACTCTACACTATTAACAATCCTAACAATGCAAAACTTAGAATTTAAGAATGCCTTACCTCATTTCCAATAATGTCAATGTTTTGCTGGACCTGAGGAACCCACTGTCTTAAAATGGCAAATAATTCTGAGACCGAAGTTTTGGGATCAAAGAGAATTTCCTGGCATGATGCATCATTGGGATCAAAGAAAGAAAATTCTGTTTTCAATAAAAAAGGTGTAAATTAAATTTGTTAGAAGTTTCAAATAAACATATTGCAAATAATAAACAATAAGACCAAGGTTCAAATATACAAGTATCTTTAGATGCTAGTAAAAGTAGGTTCACCTTAAGCAATTCTCAAAACCAAAGTGGGATCATGAAAAAGTATGAGGCACGTCTAAAGTGTTGTGACACTAGAATTCCAGGTATCATACCACATTTCAAATGAAACCAATGGGAGTGCACAGATCTCAAACCCTGAATTTTGCAAGTACTATTTCTAAGGCATAGAAAATTTGTCAAATTTCATCAGTACTTTTGCCTCTCAAAACATAAATGTTATGAACAGCAGATTCACATCTGTGATTAAAACATATATAAAAAGGAATATGAAAAAATATTAAATGTACTAGGAAAGCTTGTAATTTTAAATGTTCTTTTTACCTCTCTGTATTTTCCTAAATTTTTACCATAAGCCAACATCACTCTTTACCCACTGAAGAAAAATGAGGGGAAACGCTATTCCAACCAATACAGAAGTAGTATCTTGCAATGCAGAGATGAAAGAAACCTTGGGACAAAGTGACTGGGTTATTTTGGAATCTGTATTAGTAAAAACATGGAATACTAAACAAAAATTGAACAAGTGATCTAAATATTTCTTAAAACTCCTTTCTTTCCTAAGATTCGGAGAAAAGTTGGTATCATCTCATGACTACAGAATAAAAGAGAATGACTCACGAAGGAAAAAAACATTTCAAGAGGAAAAAAATCAGATTCTACTGTCTTGAACAATCAAAAAAGATAGGGAATTTTTTTAAAAAGGAGGATCAAAAATATCTTCTCTAAAAAAAATCCTTACAGCATGCAAATGAAACATCTTTAGTAAAAAGCTTTAGCCATCTGAGCAGGTAACCTTGACCTGTTCCATCTGCCAGAGGCACAATTTGGATCCAGCCTCTTTTATAAACTAGTAAGCTTTATTATTACTGTACTTGAAACATGGCTAAAAGTTTGAAATAAAAGCTATCAGATCTCTATGTCTGTATGTTTATGTATATTTAAGTACATCCAATAGACATAAGTAAAAACAAATTCTTATATAAATTAAGTATTCCTAAAACTCTTAAAAAAATAAGAACTAAACCAAATGCTTTTCAAGTTCATGTGACTTGGGTAATCTTTTATAAATAAAAATATTGTTGGCTTAGTTTTTAAAAAGTTGTCAGCATTAAATATAATGCAGACATATAACTTTCATTCTACCTATGTTTACTATTCAAATGAGCTCATGTTAAAGACAAGAGAATTACAAATAAGCTCATGCTATCTCTATATTACAAAATTTTTGAGCAAGAAAAATAAGATGATGCTTAGCTATTTAATGTCTCATGAAATTTTCATGAGTAATCCAAGCACAATTGTTAAAAACAAGTGAATTCAACTTATGTAAGTCCACACAAGATAAATTCTGAAATGTTAATTGCTAAACATAAATTTATCTACTTTTGGACAAAGGAACGAAAGATATTTGAGTCTGTTAGTAAACACGTCCTGTGCTACCCTGAAAAACTATACTATGAGGAAACATATGTTTCTGGAAATTATGTATGTATTCACAGATTTGCCAATCTATAATGTTAGCCTGACAGTCAACAAAAAGTATGAGGAATGAAGATGTGTTTTTTGTTGAGGAAAAAGGGAAATGAAGGACAAAAACTAAATGGCTATATGAAGTTACAGAGAGGGACAGGGAGAGAGAATCTTGGGTGGTCAAACTGGCTAAAATGGAATTAATTTATTACCAGTAATATCGAAATGATGCAAAACTAGTATTTGTGCTCCTCTGTGTTAAAATGACAAAATGTTCTTAGAGTATCGATCTGTTCTTGATGGGAGATTGTCAAAGGTTTCTCTTTAACTTTTGAGTGGTCTGCCTAGGAAATACAGATTCTGTGTTTTGTCAAGATAACTTCCTGTATTTCATGTTGTCTTGGCCAGGTCTTCGATTACTTAAACTTCTCTATTAAAAAGCCAAGGTTTTTTGGTCTTTTTTTAAACAACTATTAATATACAGCTTTCTGTAATTTCCCTTTGAAATCTTTGATTGTCACTTTGGTTAAATGGATAACTAACTACTTGTGATCCTATTTAATCAACTGTTTTGAATCTTTTGAGATTTTTGACAAACTTCCCCAAAATCAAATTCTGGATGAAGTCTTCTTGAGCTCAGACTAACCTCAGATTAACATCAGAGATGTCAAACTAATTAGGTTTATCTGCATGGGAAACATTGTCAAATAAAGGTGAAACTAATTAGGATTATTTGATGTTAAATTGCATGGGAAGCATTGTCAAATAAAGGTGATGCTAAACTTTCTGTACACTATTTTTATATGATTCTTATCAACATGTTCCAGAAATTGTATAAAATTCCTAAAAATCTAATATGTTCTGGTATAATGTTATCAGTCATAATTCCAGTTATTATCTTAAAGTGTTGTCACAGAAATAACTAAATTTCCTTGTCAACTGCATTATAATGAACTGTCATCAAATCTTTAACTATGGTCATTTTAAGGCTTTTGTCATCTATAGAAAGTTATTATTTTACTCTGCTGTTTTCCTGAAAGCTTTTGGAAGCAGCTATGATATAAAATTTCCAGATTTATGGAAAAGACTCTGATAAGTACAGGTTTCTGATAACTTTAAGATTGTACCATTGGACTGGGTAAGAATTTTCTGAACTCTAATGAAAAATTGGTAGATTTGTGAGGCTGCTAACCCCAAATCAGGCAGAACAAGAATTAATTACAGGGGACTGAATGAACTGATAAGGACCTCAAAGGGTCAAATTTCCATGTTTCTGCATCTCAGAATTAAGCTCAAGCTTATTTACAGTAATATAAAAATATTCAGCACCCAACAAGGTAAAATTCACAATGTCTGTCATCCAATTAAAGATTACCAGGCGTACAAAAAGGAGGAAAACTGACTCATAACCAGGAGAAGAACAAATCAAAACAGACCTAGAGTTGACACAGACATTATAATTAATAGAAAAGGACATTAAAACAGTTATTACAACTATATTCCAAATGTCCAAGAGTTGATTAGAGGCATGGACATAAAAAATACCCACATCAAACTTCCATCTGAATGAAATGAAAACTGCACTGGATGAGATATGTAGCTAATTAATTAGACGTTGCAAAAGAAAAGATGAATGAATTTGAAGACAGAGCAATATAAACTACTCAAAACAGATAGAAAAAGAGTTTTTAAAATATGAAAAAAGCATCAGTGAGCTGTGAGACAACTTCAAGCATGTAACTAGAGTCTCTGAAAGGGGTATGAGCAGAAAAAATACCTAAAATAATGATTTCCCAAACTTGATGAAAACTGAAACTGACAGATCAGCATGGTTTTTATGTTCAGCACAAGAACATAAAACTATACCTAAGTACATCACAGTAAAATTGCTCAAAAACAATAATACAGAGGAAAATCTTAAAAGTAGCCAGGAAAAAAAAAAGACATTACATACAGAGAAATAAAAATGATAGCAGATTTCTCATCAGAAACAATGCAGGGGGGAGGGGGGAGAGCAACACCTTTAAAGTACTGAAAGAAAACTATCAACCCAGAATTCTATACCCAGCAAATACATATTTCAAAAAAGAAGGTGAAATAAAGATGTTTTCAGACATAAAATAGCTGAAAGAACTCAGCACTGGCAGCCCTGCACTGGAAGAAATGCTACAGGAAGTCCTTCAGGCAGGAGGAAAATGGTATCATGTGGAAATCTGGCTCTACACAATGGGATGAAGAACACTAGAAATGGCAACTACAGTGGTAAATAAGATTTTTATGTTATTATTTAAATGTAACAGAAAGCTCACCTTTTAAGCAAAAATAATAATAAGGTATTATGGTGTTTATAATATATGTAATTGTGTTCTGTGTGAACTGACAGTGAAGGCATTTCACAGCAAAGAATTCCAAAAATCTTTGTGCAAGGACAATATATAGTGTTACAGGGTAACCACTTTGAGAGTCAACACTGAGTTGCATGCCTCTGGTCTTTGTGGAGTGGTTTGTTGGTCTCATTAGTCTGTCTCAAAAACAAACTCCTTACCAAGGCCCACTTACATGACCTGCATCATCTGGCCAGGGCCTTATTCTCGAGCTTCACCTCCTCCCACTCCTCCCCCCATTCACTTTGCATCTCAGCCACCAAGCCCTTCCAGTAATTCTTGGGACACATCAAGGTTTCTCCCCAACGCTGCCTTTAATGCTCTGTTTTTCTTCCTGGAACACTTCTCCCTTCTGTCTTCTTGCAACCTGCTTCTTCTGAATCTCCAGCTGACAGCCCTTGCCCGTCTCTACCACAGCACAAAGGAATCAATATCCAATATTGATATTCAAAGCCTTTCATTCAGTGTATTTATTCAACAAACATTGAGCAACTATTATTAATACCAGCAAATGACCATATTAGCCTTTATGAGATAAAAATAAAACATGATTGCTACTTCATCCCAAAGAGCTACAGTCTGGGAAAGGGAATAAGACGTAATTCAAGACAGAATGAGACAAGAATCATAAGCAAGGTACAGTGTGCTTTAGTTCAAGGTTTCCCCTGCATAACTGATTTTGTTATATCTGAAAATAAACCCAGTCAATTTTTATAAAAGCTGCAAACAATTCCTAGGATCAAGGTACAGGTTTTATGTAATACTTTTGATGATTGCTATAGGTAAACTGCTACAGAATCTGAATATCAAAAAAAAAATGGATACTTGGAGATGAGAAATTACTTTACTAGAATGGGAATTTGTCTTTTTAGTCTCATCCAATCTAATATCTTTATATCTACTAATATTTAAAAACTGTATTATCTCTACCTCCAAAGATAACTTGAAATAGTGACCCAATATTTTACTTGAAACACTCTAAATTGGAAATGTAACTATTCTATCAAATTTATCTCCTGGTTTTCTTTTATTCAATTATCAACTACCTGGGGGAATAAGTCCAAATAGATGAAAAGTAAAATGCCTCTATATTAACATTTTACAGAGAACATTTAAATGGACTAATTTAAATATTAACCAATCTCATTCCACATTCCAGGGAAGGGTCTCTTACCCTCCCTAAATACATGACTTTTTTAGCAAGTCAGTATATTTAACCAAAATAAATACATCAATAGCAGAACTCTAGATATCTAAGCACCACTGCCTTCTAAAAATAAAACCCTTTAAATCCACCATGGTGCTTAAAATGAACATTTTAACATAATATAATAAAAATGCTGACTGCAGAAATAAAGCGTTTTGCTTAAGAGGCAGAAAAATCATTAAGCAATTGTATTTTTGAAAAAGGAAAATTTTAGCAATTTTATAAAAACCATAAAAAATGATTTTAGGAAACATTAGGAGTACAAAAAGGGCATAATACAGAAGTCAAGTTACCAGTTGATAGAAAATAAGTACAGCTACTTAACATACCACAGTCTGAAGGCATCGGTGCTGCCGAAATGGAAAAGATGACAGGGGTATCAGAACCTGAAAATAAAAATGGGTATCTTCCAAACAAAGGGGTTCCTTCTACTGGAAAATCTGGTAGGTCCTCTATGGTCATCTTCTAGAAAGCCACCTATAACAAGAAAGAAAAAAGTGTTTCTATTTTATTTGTATGCAACTTAGAATGATTGTCTTCAATCATGAAAATTCTAGAAGTTCTTTTAATGCCTAAATTACATTTTCAACTTTAACCTTCAAGAATCTCTTTTACGAAAGGAAAAAGAATTCCTTTTAGCAAACTGTTGTTAAAAAAAAACACATTGTTTCACGCTGCCTCGTACAGTCGGCAGCACACGTAATCTTTCTAGACAAAGCTCAGGAGGAATAAACCATAAGTTAAAACATTTATTTCCCAATAATAGGTGAAAACATTTTTTTAATGCTGAGCTAATCTAAATGGGTGACATCCTCTTACTCATGGTAACAAGGCAAATTATCCCTCGTTCATGGATCTTTAACATCTCACAATGCTGACACAGGTTATATCATTTGTCATCAAATAACTCATGCCATGTGTTCATCATCTGAAAATCTAGTTTAAAATGTTTCCATTATTTTCTGATATCCAAGAAAACTTTAGTGAAAATTAATCATATCACTCTTACAAGTCTAAGAGCTTACTGAGATTGTTCCACTTAACAATGTACAAGGGTCTGTTTATTCTATCCTAGCAGAAGATGGAAGGCCAAGCCTTTTAAACCACATGGCTTTTATTACCTCTTTTCCCAGAAAATACAAGTGCTTAGAATAAATTTGCTCTAAATTAGACTTGTGCTACACCCTAGCCTACAGCTCAAAAATTATGTAGAAAGCAGAGAAAATGCTTGCTAAGTAAAACTAAACTATGGAGCTAAAAACCTTCCAGTTTCTTTTGCATCAGATCTCTAAAGTCTGAAATATCATGAATCCCTGTTTTTAAATATAAGCAGAAAGTCATACTATAAAACAAGATAAAAATGATTTTAGACTATTGCAGTAGAAAGAATAAAGTAAAAAATAGTTGTTAACTGATAGCTTAATCTAGGAATAGATAATGCCATACTAGATATTACTCAATGTGTGCTCCATTTATACTTGGTTAACCAATCTCATATCTAATTTAATTATCTTTACCATCACCACCCCACTCCAAGAAACATTCATTTATCTGAGCTGATTTCTTCCCAACTTGACTCATGTTTTCTAAATACTCACAGCAATTGGTAAAGAGTAAGATACTTTCTTTTTTTCTCAAAAAGGGTACATCTGTATTGACATGGGTATTATATATTAAATAACCTAATCCAGTTGCTACTATTTTAAAGGTATTCAAATTTTCTTGGATGCTAAAATTACTTGCCACCCAATACTTTGAATCGTTTTGACACTAACCTTGCCATATAAATAGGTAAATGATGAGGTCAAGGAGTCAATGTTATATAGCAGTGGTGATCTTCCTCAAATACTATCGATTCCAAACAGTTAAGCACACCACAAAGACAACCCTCCTGCAACCTATAGCTCCCTAACTCAGGACTTCTATTTGCTGGCCTCTACTTCCTTGGCAGTAAATTTGGGCAAATATTCTACACAGGGCATGAGGCTTCCTTTCAAATCAAGGAAGAAAAAAATTCACAACTATCTATTAAGGAACCACTACATAAAAGGCACTCTTCTAGATGTTTCAGAGATACAAAAAGAGAAACAGATGGTCCATGCTTGTTAGGTAGCTAACAATCTGCTAGGGTGAATATCACTAATAACCATAGATGCTGAGACAGAATGGGACATGTTCCATCACATAAGTACCAGGAACATTCGCTATGGAAGCTTCTAAGAATCATAAATGGTTCAGTGAAGAAAGTGTCACCTGAGATGAGTCTTGAAAGACCTGTAGAAAGAAATCGGGGTGGAAATTTAAAAGGGGAGCATGTTAAAGGAACAGCAGGCTGAAACTTGGGGTAAGGCTAGGAGAAGAGTGAGAGGTAGGGCTGTAATGGTTTGTTAGGGCTACCACGGAGTTCTTAAGCACCTGACCAAAGACCAAGCCACTTACTTCCATGAGCACTGGGAAACTACTATTTTTTAAAAGAGAGTGGCATGATTAAAGCTGTTCTAGGAAGGCTAAACTGAGTATAATCACATTTTGGGATTCAGATAGTTTTTATACTGTTAATTCTTCAGCAAAGTGATTAAGTGGTTATCTTTCTAAGTCAGTTAAGAGGACCCACCAAATGACCTCCCTTTCAAAGGGTAGGGTTTCTCATTTAAAAAAAAAAAAAATTTTTTTTTAAATGATCCCCAGAGTACCTTTCATTTCCTTCAAGATTCTGCAAGCACTGTATCATATGCAACTACCATTTACCACAGGAGTTGGAATAATGTGTTACACATATTTAACAAATATTCAAATCCTAGGCTCAAGGTGGAAAGATAACTCATGCAACTAGATGTAATCAACTTCATTATTTTACATGTTAGATACTTCAAGTCCAGAGAAGCTACAATACTACCTGACAATGTATGAACATTCTTTGTATTTTGTGTCTTCATTGCATTCTTCCTTTGTCCCATTTTCCTTTCCTTCATAAAAAACACAACATTCCACTTTTGTCCCACCAAAGAAAACTACACACCTCTATAAACTTCCATATGGTCTCAGAATCCTTCCCTAAATTTCTGGATATGAAGACCTGTGTCACCTAGAATCTTGGTCAAATGTTGAGGTATACTTATCTGGGTTGAGTACATACTTTCATTCCAAATCCTTCTGTGGTGATAACTGATTATATAAAGTAATCCTAACATAAAAAGTTGGCCCTAATCAACTGTGTACAGAACAGATGCCCCTGATACTTAACAATAGCTGGAATCAAATTCCCCAAACTTTGATTTAAATAGAAATTCCATCCTACTCTATCACCCCAAGTTAGCTCTGAGCAAAAGTGTCTTGTAACATGGCTCCAGTACCTCATGGTTTTTCAAGGATCTCTGGTCCCTGCCTTAACACAGGGCAGCAGTAAGTGGGGATAATATCTACTGATGTCTTCAGAGTGGTTCAGAGATTCAGTGAGGCCAAGAGACTCCTTCCGATTTATTTGAGATAGGGTTCAAGAGCATCCTTGAGTTGTTCAATAGAAGACCCAAGCTGTGTACACATTAGTGGGAATCATAACACCCTTTGATTCAACTTCCTGTAGTATGTGTCCTTAGTCTCATTTTCTTGAGATTCCATACGAAGTAATCTAACTAAATAAGCATTTAAAACATACTTCCAATGATATTTTTATTTGGTACCTACATAACAACTGTTCAATCACTAAATAGGTATTTACAGTACTGCACACTTAGTTGGCCTGGGGAGAATATCAAAAGTAAGACACCTGCCCTCAAGAAGTTAATTTATGCATTCAATAAATATTGATTGAATGTTACTAAGTCCTAAGCTGTGCATAGACAAGGTAAACAAAAAAAAATAGATATGCCCTTGCCCTCATGTAGATTATAGCCTAGTGTTGGATTCCTAGAAGAAAGCTGCAATTACTGTACAATAGTAGTAAGCGCTATTACCAAGGACAGCAGGGTCCTATGAGAGCACAAGAGGACCCTACTCTCAAGAGGGTCAGTGAAGGCCTCCTGGGAACTAATAATTTAAAGCTGTTACATCTGACCAGGTAGCTAGTAGCCACATGTGACTAAATTAAACATTCAGTTCTTCCATTGCTCTAGCCTCATTCAAGCTCTGCAAAGCTATAAATGGCTAGTGCTACCATATTGTGCAATGCAAAATGAACACTTACCTGGTCTCAGAAAGTTCTACTGAACAGCACTAAATGAAGATAGTGCAGCTGATTTTTTAGATAACATACAGGTGTGTGAAACAAAAGCTAACACACTAAAGTAAGCCCATAAGCAGCATAGTTAATTAAAAATAATTAGCAAGGGAACAATAACCAAATGTTTGAAGACTTATACAGGGAGAAAAGAGTGAAGTTGATTTTATAACCTGAAAGTCATTAGTTTCAAACATATGTTTCAAAACTGGAGTTGTTATAAGCAATCAAAAGACAACATATAAATATCACCTTTTTTAAAAAGGCCTTGCTGGTAAGACTGTATCCAATAAAGCCAAAATGTCTTAAATAAGTCCTAAAATAGTAAAAATGTGCTAAATATCCTACAAAATAGAAATAAACACATTCCATGCATTTCAAGATTCAGTCTGACAGTCCAGGTAGTCCGTATCAAATGAAATCATTTAAAAATGCATATTTATTAGCAAAATAAGATTGTTCTGGAACACAAAAAATGTAGAAAGGTAGAATTCTGTCATTTTCCAGTCTCTGCTTTCCCTTGACAGTTGCTACAAGTCCTGCACCACCTGATGTGCTATTTGGACGATTTAAATTGTGCAGGAATTCGTAAATGACAAATGTTAAGGTGAAGTACAATTAAAGTATTGGCAGATGTCTCCTAGAAGGGCGTTTATTGAAATATTTCAGACGCTCCGTTTTATACTATGATATTGCTACAGTATGAACCACAGTCTAGCTTGGAAACTATAGCAAGTCATTATCCCATAAGAACACCGTCCTCTGATACATATCAAAACACTGTCTCAGAACAGCGTTGAAATCCATGTGGCCTATACAGTCTTTGGAAGAACGCAACAACCCGACACGCAATTCGGGAGAACGCTAACATTGTAAGCCCATGGACCTAGGGTCTGTTCAGGATCGGTCTCCGCTCTGGTGTTCCCACTTCCCTTCCCAGTGCAGATGATTTAGAATTAGGGAGTCTCAGGGTAGCGAAGGACTGGAAGGATCGTCATTTGGTTTAGCTTTGAATACCCACTCGGAAAAGGTTTCTCAATTTAATAAACCAGGGGAGACAGCTGAGAAATCTGCAGAGGCCGGTGACAGGACAAGGACGCGGGGCAGCGCACCACACGCAGCGCAGCAAGGCGCGCGGGAGGGACCCCGGGGGCGCCCGCGGCGGAAGCCGCAGAGCGCGGCGGGGACCCAGCTCCGCCGCCGGGTCGTGCCCGTCCTGCCACCTCGCGGCACCTCATCCGAAAGTTAGACCGTCCGCCAGCGACGGAAACGAGCACGCCGCCTCCCCGCCCGCGGGCCGCGCCGCCCAGGGAGGCCTCCCCGCGGCCGGCGACACCGGCGCCCAGGGAACTTCCAGAGCCCCAGCCCCTCCGCGCAGCCGTCCCCGCACTGCCAACCGCCCCTGCGGCCCCAGCGCCGCCGCCCGCCCGCCAGCGGTCCGGGGACCCGCGCGCCCCCGCCCCACCTGCCTCCTCCGGGTCCTCTCGGGGCGGCGGGCTGGGGACGCGGGGGCGCGGAGGAAAGGCCGAGAGGCGCGCTCCCCGCCCGGCGCTGTCTCCCGTGGCCAGCAGCGGAGCCTCCCGCCGCGCCGCTCCCCGACCGTGCCGGGCCCCTCCCGCCGGCCGCCTCCGCGCCGCGCGCGCGCCGGGCCGGGCCCCACGCGAGGTCGGCGCGCGCGCGCGCAGTGCAGGCGCCCGGGTTGCGCGCAGGCCTCGGCCTCGGCCCCGCGCACGCGCCGGGGAGTCGGGGGACGGAGGGTGGGGAGCGCGCGCCTGCGCCCCGCAGCAGGTGGAAGGTTGGCCGCACTCGGTGTCGCGGAGGCCTGGCCGGTATCCCGGTCTGAGGGCCCTCTTGGGTTACTGTTGCACGTGGAGGCGCTGCAGTGACATTGCCGCTGCAGCGGAGGTGAGGCAGGCTCTCCCTCCTGGCCCCGGCAATGATCTGAGGCTGCAGCCCCTGGCACGCTGTGCATTCTCACCTCCTTCAAAGCCCTTGGCTAGCCCGATCTGGCCTGTCTAGCATCCCGGGCTAGCAGCAGCGCTCCTACTACCTCCTTGGGGGCGGGGACCACGTCTTACCCTTTTGGGGTCCCCAGTGTCTAGCCATGCGTGCCCTAGAGTAGATCCCTCAGTCAACTGCCTGTGTGCAGGCCTTGCTGTAAAAGACCTTGTCAGTGCTATACCCAAGTTAAGCAATGACACAACCGAAAGTGTCAGCAGAGGCAGAGAGGAAGGGTGAGTAGTCCACACAGGAGTTTGTGTCCTCTATGGCTTTGCTCCCGCCTCACCTACCCTCTCTTCGGATCCCCTTCTCCATCTCCCAAGAACTGGACAGTGGTGAAACTGTGACACCAAACAGCCCCCTGCACAGCGTGCCAGGGGCTACTGCCCCAAATCATTGCCGGGGCCAGGCAGGAAAGCCTGCCTCACCTCGGCTGCAGCGGGAATGTCACTGACATCCTAGCTCTCTGTCATCTAGTGGAAAGTGTTACTTGACACTTAATGAGTTCTCTTGATGAGGAGACCTAATGAAACCACGCCTGAGGTTTGCAACACCGAGTCAGTAGTGTTACCCCATGTAACAACTCTCTGAGGCCTCCACAGACCACTACGCTGCACTTCTGTGTTCACCAAGCACGGTGCCCGGCAATACCGTGTAGAATGAATGTCTATCAGTGTCCCTGCAAGAGCAGAGGTAAGTGCTCGCCACACACCAGAGCATCTTTTCCTGTTAGAATCTTTGATGCCAGAGACCAGAGAAAGACCCCATTCCAGTTGCTTGAATCCTCCTTACAACATTCTGCCACCAAGTGGCCATAGGTGAACACCTGCGGTGATAAGGAACTCTCTACCTTTTAAGGCAGCCATTTTATCTTTGACCAGCCTTTGGAAAATTTCTTTCTACCATGGGAACTAAAATCCCTCTCCCTGCATCTCTTCCTTATTGGGTTCTGTTAGTATCCTGGGGACTCTCAGATCAAGTATAACTCCAATTCAAGGTATCTAGGACAAGCATTCTCTGTCCCTTAGGCTGCTCCTTATATGACACAGTTACAATCCAACTCACCAGCATTTTGGGGGGACTCTTTAGGATGCATTCAAGCTTCTCTAGAGCTCTCTTAAATGTGCTGCTCAGGAATGAATGGGCAGCTGTCAAGTGCAGAGAGGAGAGAGACTACCACCTCTTTCTAGATCCTGTGCTTGTGTTAACAAAGCTCAAAATGTCAAAATAGTTGTTTGCAGCAGTCACATCACGTTGTTGAATTGGGTGGAGCACACTGTCAACTGAAGCCCACAATGTTTATGCAATATTTAAATACCATGACCATCCCACGTCCCTGGCCAGCTGCCAGTTTCTCTGTCCCTGCAGGCTCAGCACCTTTGTGCCCTCTTAGGGATGAAAATGTGACAAGGATGCTTCCTCTTCCCTTTGCAGACTCCACCTCCCTTTCCCTGCTTTCATCACACTCTCTTTTAGTCTGATCCACCTACCTCTTTAACTGGTTAAAAGAAGGAATGCAATCTGCCCTTGATTTGCTTTAAGCACCTGTAAATGAGGCCTGTTGTCATTAAACCACAGAAACTCACAAAGATCTATGTGTAACAGAAGGAGCTATTGGTGAAGTTTCCACAGGCTTACAGCTCATTTTATTGCTGATTTAAATTATCCCTCTGAGATACCACTATTAGTACGTGATGAGGTGTGGCTAGCTGAGTTGTTCTTAGCCAAAACAAAGGTCTCTGTTAGAACCAGCCAGGCCACTGGCTTTTTCTACTACAGCCAAACACCATACAGTACCTATGCAAGTTCCCAGGATACCAAGCCATCAGAGAAAGAGTCTCTCACTCACCTAGATGCCTTTGTTTAAAAAAACTGAAGTTACTCCCTAGACCATCCATCATCAAGAATGGAAGCGCTCATTGCGGTCATGCTTCCTGGGATACCACACATGTCGTACAAGTCTTAGAACAGGAGAGAGACTGGACAATGATACAGGGCCAGAACCTGGAACTTGAACTATCCATTGGGGTGGGAAGACATGGGGATATGGACCAGCTGTAGCTGTTGACATTCAATTCCATCTGAAGTCACAAGGTTCATGAACAATGTAGCAATGAACCCCAGTGCCAGGAGGTGATCAGCATTGGTGGTCAACATTACAGTATGGAGAAGGAATGTTACCAACTGACCACCATAAGGCACTTTACCTATGGGATCTTGTCTTCACTTTACAAATGAAGAAACAGACTCCAGGAGGCTGTAACTTGCTCCGTGTGCCCTAAGGCAAAAATAAGATTCAAACCTAAGTCTGTCTGATCTGAAGACCTATGTTGATCCACTATTTTACATTGCCTGCATAGGTTGTTTCCACATTGTGGGTGTACAGAGGGAGTAGGGCCTTAAGACCATGAGAGACACCCGGCTGTCAGAATGGGGGCATCAGATTGGAGCTCGACCAGCAGAAGTGGTTAAATGCAAAAGATCAGAGCACTGGGCAGAGCCCTTAAAATCTACCTGCCTGTCATGTTTGGATGATATGATCATCAGCATGGAAAACCCAACAGAATGAACAAAATATTAGAAGTAACATTAGTTCAGCAAGGTTGCCAAGTACAAGATCAATCTCTAAAAATCAATAATTTTGTCTACATCAGCAGTAAGCCACTAAGAAATATAATGGACAATAAGAGACCATTCACAGTGGCAATAAAGTTGAATAAACTCTAAAGCATAATATCCAGGAATTAACCTAACAACTTGCAAGAACTTCATGGAGAAAATTTTAGACTCTACTTAAAAACATAAAAGAAGAGTGAATAAATGAAGCGATGTACCATGAATAGGATGACTTTACATTGTAAAAATTTCAATTTAACCTCTAAAGTAAATGTTATACTGACCAAAATTCCAGCAGAAACTACATTTGGGGGGAACTCAATAAATATATAAAACATATAAGGAAAAATAACATTTTAAACAGTTAAGTCAATTTTGAAAAGCAAAAGCAAAGAGAGGAGACCTGCCAGATATTGTGTCATTACCATAGTCATAAAAATAATATGGTGTTGGTATAGGAATAAACAGAGCAATGAAACAGAATGGAGAACTCAGAAGCAGCCCCATGTATAAATGAGACCTCCGTAAATGTAAAGGTAGTACCACAAATCAATGACAAAAAATATAAATTATTTAGAAGCTGGCTTTGAGGAAACTGGCTTAGTTTATGAAGAAAAAATAAAGTTGGATGCCTCGTGTCCGCCATATACAAAGGTGAACTCTAGATAAATGAAAGACCTGCATATTAAAGATAGAAGATGTAGGAGACTATCTCTATGAATGTAAGAATTTACTTTATAAAACAAGACTACAAAAGCAAAAACCTTGAAGCAAAAGATTGGGGGGTTTGCATCACAAAGTTTTTCTATGGTATTCTTAATTGAAGAGAAAGTTAACAGACAGCTGGCAAATTGGAAGAAGATACATGATATATTCAAAAGCAAGTAGAGATTAATATCTAAAATTTATAAGGAACTTTTTGCAAATCAACAAAAAGAAGTCAATATAAAATATTTTAAAAGCCAATATAAATATGAGAAAAGGGCAGGAATTGGCAATTCACAGGAGGGAAACCAGAATGGCAAACAAGCATGGAAGAGATGCTGCAACTCGCTAGTAATCAGAGAATGGAAATTTACAGTGTGATACTACCCACAGCCACTGGTATGTTGGTGTGTATTTTAAATCCAGCTCTCTAGGGGAGGAAAAGTCCTAATTTGTAGTATTCACCAATTTCCATGGTGCAAATACTCTGACTACCACCGATTTAGCAACCAGGGTGAAATCACTGAACAAGAAATTGGATGAAACGTGCTTAATCAGCTCTTGAGAGCCAGCTCCAACACACCACTGCTTTACCCGTCAGTGTGGCAAAAATCAGAAGGATAATCCCAAATATTGGCAAAGATATGGAGAAATAGGAATCCTCATGCACTACTGATGGGATTTTGAGCAGGTAAATACATTCTATAGAGCAATCTGGCAGCATTTAGTGAAAAAATTATCAGTATGCTTTAAGACTCAGCAACCTCCTAGAGAAACCTCTTCAGAGAAACACAACAGTTCTGTAAGTACCTTCTTCAAGGGGCTCCCAGGAAGTCAATCTCTCATTCACTAGGTGATCTTATCCAGTCTATTGCTTTAAAGGCCATCTTTATTTTCACGATCCCCAAATTTCTATCTCTAGCCCTGAAATGCAGACATACATCCGACTGCCTACTCAACATCCATTCCACAGTGTGCAACACACATCAACTATAAAACCTTCAAAAGGGAATCCTTCCCCATAACATTCGCTGGGTCAGTAAGTGGCAACTCTATTCTTCAGTTTGTTCACTAGAGTCATCCTTTGTTTCTCTCATAGTTCTGGATTCCCCAAACCAAAATCCATATCCTCATTCTTTAAAAAGTTTACGACATCATTTATCGAGGAAATACATCAATACCATCTAAATCCTTACATACCAGTAGCTGCGGGAGGCCCCAGGAACTTCATACTGCTTCAACTCGGGCTTGCCCTCCTCTGACCTGCCTCCTCTTCTTTCTCAAGGTTGCAGGTGAGGACCACCAGCTGAAGTAGACCACAAACTAAACAGGATTAAGCTGAACCACTCAAGCCTCCTTATCTGACTCTGTTGTTCTCATTCCTGGTTGCACATTCAAACCACCTGGATATCTTTTGCAAAACAAACCCTAAAGACCCCCTCAGATATCCTAACTCAATTGGTCTAATTTAGATTCATGCTATCCTATAAGTTTACTCTTTCTTTTGTTAGCCCCACTTCCCAAGAAAACACTAACAAAGTAATTTTTCAAACCCATCATGTTCCTGCTGGGGCACTGTCCCTAGGCCCTCCAGCTGGGGCCACACCCAGACACCATGTGACACAACCACTTTTAAGAGTCTTCTTTATAGGCCAACATAAAGGAAGAAGGAACAAAGGGAATGTTTCATGGCATCAGAATCAAAACTGTCTCTGTGGTGCAAGAACTAAGTTTTTTTACACCAGCCACCCAGTGTTTGGCCACCAAGACACCTCTAGAAACATCTCTGGCACACAAAAACAGCATCAAGCCAGTTTCCACATGGATGTTAGTTCCAATAATTCACCTCCGCCCTCCCCATTGAAACTGACCAAGCCTCTACATATAACTATCGTTTTACAGAAAATATAAGGCATAAAATATCATTAAAAAAAAAAAACACCACAGAGATGCAATCAGCCAAATCCAAAAGGTGGGAACTTCTACAGAACAAGTAACCAAATTCCAATAACCAAAAAAATAGCTGAGGGGAACTGTCCTGGATCAAAAGAGACATAAGAAGTCTATCCTCAGCCTACGACGTGCAGACCCTGTTTGGATCTGGATTCAAACAAATAAATGTAAAAATATTCTTGGGACAATTAGGGGAAATTTAACTTGGGCTGGATATTAAATGATACCAAGAAATTTTTGTTAATTTTGTTAGGTAGGAGAATGATATTATGATTATGTTTTTATTCAAAATTTGTATCTGTTAGAGATTCATACTGAAGTATGTATGGAAAATGTTTGACATCTGGGATTTGCTTTAAGGTGCTTTCTTGAAAATAAGTGTGTGGTGGGGAGATAGATGAAAAAAGAATGCTAAAATATTGGTCATTTTTAAAGCTGAATGATGGATATGGTAGTGCCCCCTTATCCTCAGTTTCTCTCTCTACAGTTTCAGTTACCCACCATCAACCTTGTCTAAAGATAGTAAATGGAAAATTCCAGAAACAATTTGTAAGCTTTAAATTGTGCACTATTCTAAGCATTGTGATGAAGTCTCAAGCCATCATACTCGGTCCCAGCTGGGATGTGAATCCGCCTCTTAGTAGCTATCTCGGTGATCAGATCAACTGCTGAAGTCGCACAGTGATTGTTGTAATTGTTCTATTTTATTATTAGTTGTTGTTACTCTCTTACTGTGCCTAATTTATAAATTAAATTTATCGTAAGTATGCTTATATAGGAAAAAACATAGTACATATAGGGTTTGGTTCAGGCATTCACCAGGGGTCTTGGAACATATCCCCTGTGGATAAGAGGGGACTACTGTATATTTTTGCATAAATTTGAATATTTTTCCATAATAAAAAGTTTTTTTAAAAGAAGCTCTAAGAGGGTAGGAATTTTAGTCTGTCACTGCCATATCCCAAGTGCATAGAACAGTATCGGGCACGTGGTACAAATTCAATAATTAAATGTGTGTTGATTAAATTGGCCAGGTTCCTTAAGATTTCATTCTCAGATTCAGGCATGGTGGCACACACCTATAGTCCCAGCTACTCGAGAGGCTGAGGCAGGAGAATCGCTTGAGCCTAGGAGTTAGAGGCTACACTACACTATGATCACGCCTGTGAATAGCCACTGTACTCTAGCCTGGGCAACATAGCAAGACCCCATCTTTAAAAACAAAGATTTCAGTCTCAGTAAAGATAGACTGTTATGTCCATGGAATTTAGAAATCACAGGAGTTGCCTTTGTATCACTCAAAAACGTGAGGCACTCATATATCACTAAAGCTCCATCAAGTTGTCTTTCAGCAGCTGTTTACAGAACCAATCCAGTTTTATCCCAGTTGGCTATAAACCATCAGCAGCTTTAATAACATCTTGAGAAAATGTCAGGCCCACTGGAGCTGCCATAGAGTGGGTAGGAAGCAGCTGGCGCCTTGTCAACAATGAATCACATGACTCACCTAACCAAAGAATGCCATTGACAGACCAATTAGCTGGTACTGAATCATGAAAAAGTCTCCTTTGTGACAAAAACAGCATTGATAATAAGATAGTTTCTGACATACCTCATCCAACTGTATTTGAAACAGCAGGGAATCCTTAAGGTAAAAATAAATGAGAATTGCTTTTTTAGATTCACATGGGGTTCAACACAAAAAAGAATTGTTCTATCTTTTTAAGGCCCATCAAAATATATCCTGCAGTATCTTTATCATTATCAAGATAATCGCAACTATAAAGGACTGAATGACACTTAGATAGGCAACAGTTTGCACACTGGTCCATCACATCCTCAGAAATATGCTGGCACCAAGTATACGATTCACTCCCTGTTTTCTAGGGAAATAGGGAGAGTATCATGGTTGCAATCATGGGCAACCTGGATTGGAACCCCAGAATCCCCTCTCTCTAGCTCTGCAACCCTAGTATGTCAGTTACCCTCCCTGAGCCTCAGTCTGCTTCTCTGCAAAGTGAGATAAAGAATATCCGCCTCCAACTGTTGTGTAGAGAGCACCAGCCTAACTCAGGGTGTGTGCTCAGTAAATCACTGTTATCGTAAGACACAAGCATGGGAAAAGAAAACTAACCACCTGCCAAAGACATAGCACCTGTACTCAGGATTCCCCAAGAGGGGGAGTCCATTGCAGGATGGGGTGGTGGGGAAGGGCTTCAAGGAAAAAGCATATTTTGAGCTAAGTGGGGAGGGTAATGAGATCTGGTTATGTAAATGAGGAGCTAGCATTTATTGAGTGCTTAGTTTGTGCTGTGCATTGTTCCAATTGCTTTCATTCTTTGACTCCTATAAGATAAATATCACTTGTTTCATTTTTCCAGTTGGAGAAATCAAGTCATAGAGCAGTTAAGCAACTTGCGCACAATCACACAGTAAGCAGCAGAACCAGGTTTTGAACCCAAACAGTCTAGATCCAAAGATTAAACCCTCAACTGCAATGCTTTAAAATAGAAAAGGCTTGGCAGCAGAAAAGCTCGTGTGTTTAGAAGATGGTAATAGAAGAGTCTGTGTCTTAGTCCATCCAGGCTGCTATCACAGAATACCAGAGCCTGAGTGATTCATGACAACAGAAATTTATTTCTCATAGTTCTGGAGTCTGGAAAGCCCAAGATCCAGGTGCCGGCAGATTCAGTGCCTGGTGAGAGAGTCCTCTGCTTGGCTCACTAACAGCCATTTCTTGCTGTGGCCTCACATGGGGAAAAGGGAAAGGGAAGTCTCTGGGTTCTCTGATATAAAAGCCCTAATCCTAAGGGGCCCACCTCCAGAAACCCTCCCATTGGGGATTAGGTTTCAATGTACAAATTTTGGAGAACACAAGCACTCAGCGCATTGCAGTCTAGCTGCAGCAGAGCCCGTGGCAAGGCACCAGTAGATGTGCTGGAAAGACAGGAGCTAGATGAGGAAGGGCCTTGAATGTCACACGAAGGCTGAGAGGCTGTCCTCAGGGGACAAGGAAGAGTCAGTAAGAGTTTCTAGAGAGGGAAAGCCTGAGCAATCTGTCAGCACTGTCCAAAATGAAATCTCTTGCCTGACCTTTATGCTCCACATCTGTTACACTCTCTTACTAAAGAAAAAGGCTGACCATTAAGAGCATATAAAAACATTCAAGCATTTTGAAGTGAAATTTAGCAGCTGAAAACAAAGCAAGCCTTGAGAGCTTAGCCTTTATCAATTCAGCTTAGATGGTTTTTTAAAATAGCAAATGATTTCGATAAATGACCTCTCCACAAACAGCTGTTTTTATGTTTAATGTGTGCTCAATAACAACCAGCATTTAAATGAAGTTAAGACAACTTACACAGGTGCCCTTGGGGGGTGGAAATGTATCGCTTCTGCCTTTCCCATCACACCTCATTAAACACGTTGCAGCGTAACAGTAACACCCACACGTCATCATTTCAACCACTTGGTTATCACATAATAATGTAATGATGGTATATGCTCTTTTGGATATGTCCCCGTTGGACAAAGGCACAGTCCCAGCAAAGAAACAACAGCCACGACCCTTCCTAAGGTGCTGTCCGATCCAGCAAGGTGCTGATGGGATTGCTGCCCACCCTAGGCACCCTGCTCTTCCTAGCACCCTGGCCTCTGTTTCTCCAGCCTAACCCATACCCCAGCTCAGACGTCACAGTTGGGAGTCTCTCAAGGTTCAGCTTGTCACATGAGACACCACACACCTATCAGGAAGCTGCATTTTCACCAGTTTAGAGGCATTGTTGCTGGTAGCAATAGCCTAGCATCTGTGCAAGCAGTATCCGGTAACATTACGAAAACATGTGTGTCTCTATTGTAAAGGCCACTGACCATGCTCAAGTCTCAGCTGCATCTGAGATTGGCCACCCTCAAGCTCACTGGTCTACACTGTCCTCAGCTTCTGCAATCTAAAAAGGCCCAGGAAAACACGTGTGGTCTGTGAGGGAAACTCCCACTCTCCATTTGCCAGGCACTTACTAAGTATTTCTTAGTATCAGTAAATACCCTTAAATATGTCCCTTTCCTTAGAGACTTTATAACCTAACTGAGGGAACAAAACTAAAACTCACAAAAAAAGAGAAATAAGATAGAATCCCAGGTTTTAACATCAAACATTATAGGGATGGCCCAGGACTGAGGGGCTTCCTGGGGTGTAGGACTCTCAGTTTTAAAAACAAAACAGTGCCCGGGAGACTGGAACAAGTTGGTCACACTACAGACAGATCAAAATTCAAGTTCTTAATTAGTTTTGGGAACTTAACAAATAAAATAACCTCTCAAAGACTTCACTTCCTCATTTATAAGATGGGTACCATAGTAGTACCTACTTCATCATATTTCTGATAAGAATTTAATGAGCTATTGCAGGAAAGGAACTTAGCACAGTGCCTGATACTAAATAATTGCTCAATAAGTGTTAATACTGTACATGGAATTAATAAGTACCAGATAGCATAAAATTAACTACTGGATTAAATGCTAAATTAGGTGTTTCAGGAACTAACAAAAAAGATAAGAAAAAATTGGATCATTCAGAAAAGACCCCATTGATGTAGGGTTGACAGATAAAATATAGTTTGCCTGATTAAATTTCATATAAACAATAAGTCATTTTTAGTATGTATATCCCATATTTTAAAAAATTTATTGTCTATCTGAAATTAAAATTTAACCCATTATGTAATATTTTCATTTGCTCAAAATGGCAATGCTACCTAGAGAGGGCAGGACTTACATTGTTCTTTGGAGGAGGAGGAAAGAAAAGATGCCAGGCAGAGGGATAAACATGAGCAGCGGTGGACCAGAGAGAGGAGCAATGCATGGGACAGGCTTGTAGGTTTTGAGAGGGACACCTTGTGATCCAGGCCAGAGTCCAGACTTGATGCAGAACATATGGGGTAGTTAGA
Source organism: Lemur catta (assembly GCF_020740605.2). Lineage (NCBI taxonomy): Eukaryota > Metazoa > Chordata > Mammalia > Primates > Lemuridae > Lemur > Lemur catta. The sequence continues at coordinate 21,203,172 of NC_059131.1, read as the reverse complement.
GGTAAGAAGCTGGGGGTCTGGGGTGCTGGGGTAGGATAGGCATCCAAAGGAAGAAATCCATCAGAGAAAGAATGAGTAGGACTTTGTGAGGGAAAAGAACACATCCAAGATGCCCCCGGTGTTTGAACCATCACTATGAGAGGGTCTGTAGCCAGAGAGATCATGTTTGTGGCTGCCGTTACAGTCAGATGGGCAATCTGAGCTCAGGGGGCAGCGGTAGGAGTCGGGAGACAAGTACGGTGGATGCATAGAGAGATGACCAAGGAAGGTGAGGTTTGTGGGGAAGGTGTGACCAAAGTTGTGAACATGAACAGGTCCTTTCACAGTCTCATTATTGATAACCTGAATAAGCAAATACATGTAAGTCTAGAGAGGCCTCCTTAGATAAGTTAACTAAGATCAAGAAAAAGAAAAAATAGGGCATTTAATGCCCTCCTTGTTCTTCCCCTAGTAGCAAGACGAGATTAAAGCAACGGGATTCGTTCAGTTCCCTCTTGATTTCCTCCCTCCTGAGAGAACCCACAGGGTGCTCCTGCCCACCAGAAATGACAGATCTCTGCAAAGAGAGAGAGTTCAACCCAGGCCAGGGACCTCAAGAACTCAGGGCAACTTCCCGGTGGGGTCTGTGTCACTATTTTTGACCTCCTAAGCTGGTTGTTTTCTTCCTGATTGTGTATACGCAAAATTCTGCTCTTGTGGAAAACGAAAAAGCTGTGGCCCCATTTGGTAGCTTTTTCCAAGAAGGGCAGTGCTTCTCTTTAGAAACACTCCCTGGCATGAGCCTTTAGTTTGGATTCAAAGAAGCAATTGGTGCAGAATATCCGCCTTGAGATACGTGAAGCCAAAAACCAACGGTCCTGAAAGAACCAGACCCAAAGGATCTGCTTGGAAATTCAACTCTAAGCACCTTATCAACTTCTGATTGCTCATACAACATTCAGGCCCCTGTCCTGTTGGCTTTTCAAGGTCACTTCCCACCTCTGCGCAATGTGATGTGATGAAGGCCCTCCCTCACCTCTATGTCTTTGTGCATGACTTTACCTGTCACCCACCTGCACCCATCCAAATCCTACCACCTTCTAGAGCCTTCCTACCTCTCACTTACTCCATGATAGCACCCTAACAACTACAAACTGCACTGACTTCTCCCCTTTGCTAAGGAGGGCACATTTTAAAACCCAATTGTACACTATTCTGTGTTAGTGGCTCATATGGAAGCATTTTGTCCTGACTTCCCAGCGAGATTGAAAACTCCATGGGCACAAGGAACATTTCTTGCATGTGCTGAAAAGCATTCAATACCTACTTGCTGTATTAAATTTAAATTTTAAATTTGCAACAAATGTATCACACTGATGCAAGACATTAATAGTAGGAGAAACTGTGAGTGGGCAGATAGGGATTCTCTGTACTAGCTGCCCAATTTTCTATAAACCTAAAAATAAAGTCTATTAATTTAAAAAATGTTTCCTTTAATATCTTTTTCCAAATGCTGAGTTCCTCTCTTTTAAGAGACAGAAGAAAACCAAGAGAGAAAAAGACAAAGAAGGCATTTAAAAAGTGGACTGGTGTACAAAAGTCAATTGTTTTCCTATATGCCGGCAATGAACAATTGGAATTTGAAATTAAAAACACAACATTATTTACATTAGCACCAAAAAAAGAAAGAGTTATGTATAAATCTAACAAAATATGTACAAGATCTATAGGAGGAAAACTATAAAATTCTGATGAAAGAAATCAAAGAAAATCTAAGTAAATGGAGAGATATTTCATGTTTGTCAATAGGAAGACTCAATATTGTTAAGATGTCAGTTCTTCCCAACATGATCTATAAATTCAGTGCAATCCCAATCAAAATTCTCTCGAATTATTTTGTGGATGTTGACAAACTGATTCAGAAGCATATGTGGAAAGGCAAAAGACCCAGAATAGCCAATACAATATTAAAGAGGAATAAATTCAGAGGATTGACTCAACAGGCTTAAAGATTTACTATAAAGCTATAGTAATCAAGACTGTGGAATTGGCAAAAAGAATACACAAATAAATCGACAAAACAGAATATAGAGCTCAGAAATATACCCACACAAATACAGCCAACTGATCTTTGACAAAGGAGCCAAAACAGTTTAATAGGAAAAAAAAAGATAGTCTTTTAAAAAATGGTGCTGGACCAACTGGACAACCTCACACACACAAAAAAAAAAAGAATTCAGATGCAGATCTTACACTTTTCACAAAAATTAACTGAAAACTGAAAATGGATCGTAGATATAAATGTAAAACTCAAGACTCCTAGAAGATGACATAGGAGAAAATCTAGGTGATTTTGGGTTTGGTGATGACTTTTTAGATACAACACCAAAGGCATAATTCATGAAAGAAAAAATTGACAATTTGGACTTCACTAGAATTCAAACTTCTACTCTGTGAAAGACCTGTTAAGACAATGAAAAGACAAGCCACACACTGGGAGCAAATCTTTGCAAAACACCTATCTAATAAAGGACTGTTACCCATAATATAAATACAAAGATTTCTTAAAATTTAACAATAAAAAAAACTCAATTTTTAAAATGAGCAAAAAAATCTGAACAGACACCTCACCAAAGAAGATATGCAGATGGCAAATAAGCCTATGAAAAGATGCTAACATCATATGTCATTAGGGAATTACAAATTAAAAACCACAGTGAGATACCACTACACACTTATTAGAATGGCTGAAATGCTAAACACTGACAACACTGAGTGCTGGCGAGGATGTGGAGCAACAGGAACACTCATTCATCACTGCTAGGAATGCCAAATAGTGTGGTCACCTCTGAACACAGTTTGGCAGTTTCTTAAAAAGCTAAACATAGTCTTACCATGTAATCCAACAATTGCACTCCTAGGCATTTACCCAAGAGATATGACAACTTATGTCTACACAAGACCCTGCACATTGAATGTTTATAGAAACTTTATTCATAATCGTCAAAACTTATAAACAACCAAGACATTTTTCAATGGATGAATGGATAAACAAACTGTAGTACATCTATATGATAGAATATTATTCAGCAATAAAAATAAGGAGATATTGAGCCATGAAAAGACATGGAGGAACCTAAAATGCATATTGATAAGTGAAAGAAGCCAGTCTGAAAAGGCTACATATTATATGATTCCAACTATATGATATTCTGGAAAAGGCAAAACTATGGAGACAGTAAAGTGATCAGTGGCGGCCAGGGACTGGGGAAGAGAGCGGGAAGAATGAACAGGTGGAGCACAGAGGATTTTTAGGGCAGGGAAACTACTCTGTATGACACTATAATGGTGGATACATGACATTTTGCATTTGTCAAAATCCATATAATGTACAATGCAAAGAGTGAATCCTAATGTGAACGATAGGCTTTTGTTAATAATAACTTATCAATTCATTGATTGTAAAAAGCGGGGGGGGGGGGGGGGGGGAGGTGGATTGTGAAGCATTTTTCATACTCCATTCAGGTTTGTAGCGCTGAACAGACTTTTTTATCATGGTATTTTGTACAAAAGTTTGCATTTTTGTAAAATATGTCCAAATTGCATCACAGTATATGTCGAAGTACTAAAACCCATATTCATTTTTCTAAAATAATATTATGCTTTGTTCAAGTTACTCACCTCTGCCTTGGCAGAAATGAGTTTCATCAGAGGGCTGGGTAGATAAGAGATTCATTTTATGGTGAGACTTACCAAATCATGTGACTGTCTTCTCAGTGTCACCCAGAAAAAAATTTTTCAACCCCTCACAGGTCTTCCCTAGCAAGAGCACAAATTGTTTAGAATATTGGTTGGGAGTGTATGGAAATAGGTGTTTTCATAATGGGGCCCCTGTGCCGATCCAATCACAGAATGCCAGGGTGGTGGTGGCAGGCTTTGGCTTGCCTCCCTTTGTTGGGTGGAGTCCTCCTTTGAGGGCACCAGCCAGTGTCCCTACAGGCAATGAACACATAATAATGATGCTGCCTGTGGTGCTACGGAAACCAGATATAAAGGGCCAGAGACTAGTAATTATGACCCTTGACCTATCTCTTAGGCAACAGCAGAGGAAGAAGAAACATAAACCTGGCTTGGACCTTCCCTTAACAGTGAAGAAGCAGCCCAGGAAGTTTGAAGAGACTCTCAAGGTCACCATCAAGTTGCTAAGGACCTTGGTCGCCCTGCATCCCAGTCAGGGGCTCCTTCCATATCAGTTTTCCTGAAGCTTTCTCCGGCTTCTTCAGGTGGGCTAAGAAAAGACTGTTTCCAGAACTGTCTATAAGACACAAGCCTCATTCATGTCATGGAATCTGTAAGACATAAACTTCATGTCGTGGAATCTTGAGCGGTAATAACTGAGGAGGTAGCAGCCCGTCTAAGCTCCTTTGGCTATTGGGAGTGGTTGTACCAGCTTTGCCCAAATTGCCATACCACCTCAGACTGGGCTGCAGGGTGTTTCTTTGACTACTGAGGGACATGTGGCCCCAGTGTGTTTTGAAACTGTGCTTTCTGACATGCTCTTAGAAACAGAGCACAACAATAACAATTGCTGAGTCTTCTGCAAACAAATCAGCCATCACTTCATGCTCAAGGAAAGAACTGCAGTCCAATGCCAGGCTCAGAGCTTCCCAGTGTAAGGCAAGTCTTTGGAAAGATAAAGTCTAACTTCATTCATTTTCGCTGAAAATAACCTGCAGTAGCATTTTCTAATCTCCATACTGTCAAAGTGAGTCTGACACATGCAACACGATGCATGATCCTAGCCCTGAATAAATTGCAAGCGTTTTTGACCCAACTGTTACTGTTATTTCTAGGAGGAAACTGTTCCCTCCAAAAAAGAAAAAGAAAAGAAAATTCCAGTTATCAGGATCATAAATTAAATATAAAAAGTGTTGAGTTATAGGATAAGGAACATTGAAGAAATTGAGGAGGTGTCAATCTGTTGAGCATGTCAAGGTGATGGAGGCTGTAGGGCTTCTGGAGTTTTCTTCACACAGGAAACCATTGGTTAGGAGCTGGGGAGAACAGTTTCTATTGAAACAACACAGCTGGCTGTGTCAGAACGGAAGCTGCCTTTTCCCTTCCGTCTTTCAATCTGAACGGGAATTCTCAGCCATTGTCTACCTAATAGATATCCCTAACCTAGAAGTGTTTACTACTCTCTCTAAAAAGAATAGCCAACCTCTTAGTATCCAGAATTTTCTATTGACTCTCAGTTTTTCATATCTGTAGCAGTAATTACTATTTGTAATGAACACCCTACAGAGTTGCAAGATCTCGAAGTACGTCTAGAATCATGCACAACAGACTCTGGAACTTGTACTGGATAAGCAAGCGTGTCAAGAAGAAATCATGAGTCTTTCTCACTCAGGGCTTCTGACTCAGCTGTGCAATGAAAACATGTTGCTTGTACTACAGATGCCAGCACGATCCACCTCCCCATGTCCAAGTAGATACCACTTAACTTTCCATAACCATCCCCAAAGCATCAGCCAAGAACACCATAGTAGTCTCAGCAGGTGATTAGAGAAGAAAGAGTTGAGTAAAGGCATGATTTTCAAGGGTGTGGGCAACATTTAAGGAGACCCCCAAGGGAAAGGCCAGTACTCCTGGGCAATATCAACAGCACGTTACTACCCCAGCCTGAAAGCAAGGACGAGAGTGATTTTCGGAGTCCAGAGAGGGTATCTATATGGAAAAGGTGGTCTGATAGGAGCTGCGGTCTTCCAGAAAGGGCTGCAGGACCAGGAGGACAGAGGACTCTACCTCCCAGTTCTCTTCCTCTGGGCGCCTGCCAATGCCCCTCAAGGGCAGGAGCCCCAGCGATACCATCCATAGGGACCTGCCTCCTGGGACATGCAGAAGCCTGGAGAGGTGTGGAGAGCGGGTCTGCGGGGGGCAAGCAGAAGATACCTAGCACAACCTGCAGTTTCACATCTCCCCCTTTTGCTCATGGGGTTATAATCTGGGCTGGGCCTACTCAGAACTCTGAAAAATTACTTTTTCCACCTCACAAGCCTTGGCTCTGCTTTCTGGTATCAAGAAAATTGTTTTGAACAGAAATTTGAATGGGTTTCATCACAATTTCTGATGATAAGACATCACGTTGACCCTTTGAACTACAGCCACAGATCAGGTAATAACTTGAAAGAGCAGTGCATGATGATTCCTGGGCCATTCTTTAGATCCTCCTGACACCTGGCTCCTGCAATTATCGGAACCGCTACAAATTTCACGGTCACCGACTTGAGTGTGCAAAAATGTCATTTTCTCTATTCTTTTATAATTGAGTATAATTTCTGCCTTGAGCCTCCATTCTGCCTCAAAGCAGAGAAAATTTAATAGTCACTTTCAGATAAACGCATTCAAACTCAGTCATTTCTTAGGCAATTCAAGTTTATAATTCAGTCACAATTCAGTTTAAAACTTTCTCTCCCTTATTCTTCCCCTCTCTCCCTCTTCCCTGGAATTGAATGTGAGCTCCTAGGGCACATCCAAGGAGTCCATTTCTTGGTCTTAGTTTGTCTTGTCTGTCCCTGGGCATTGCAGAGGTCAGGTGCACCCTTGCAGGGGGATCTGGGTGGTCCGTGGGCCACAAGGGGTGTTCCCATTAGTTCTCTCCATCCAGGGGCTCCTCAGCTGGCTCCCACACCTCCCCTGGGTTGACCCACTGGCTCTCTCTCTCTCTGCTATATTGTACGCCATGCAGAAGCCTTCAGGACACTGTGGGTGCCCTCCTGTGCCACTCAGACCTGTGGGAGATGGGGACAGCAGGCCCCAATCCTTTTGTGTCTGGGCACCGTTCCTACTCTGCCACACCAAGATGACATGAAACATTTCTCCCCAAGGCCTTCTGGCTTGTTCACTCCCCAAATTCAGGGTATGGCCAGGAAGGGTGCCACAAGCACCCCGTCTCCCCACGCCCTTCAGATGAGGCGTTGAGATCAGAAGTAGGGCCAGAGAGCCCCCCACACTCACACATAACCCTGCGGCTCTTCACAAACACTTTCCCCACCCCCACCTGTTCTAGCTGCCCCCTCCCCTTCTCTGAGAACCTTTTCTGTCATCCCTACATGGAGCATTTGACTTTAGAAGTCAGGGATTGACAGACTTTGCTTCGGGTGTCTCTTTGAGCAGCTTCCACCCAAAACAGTGGCTGCCGTGGCTGTGAGGAAAGGTGCTCCAGGTAACTGAAGAAATCTGATGAGTGTAAGGAAAGAGGAAAGCACATCTGGGGACATTCCGCATCTCATTCTGCCACAGTGCAGTCTGCTTTATTTCTAGTATACTTACCGTGTTGCCTTGAGAGATACAACTAACAGTAATTAGACTAATTTTATTTCATGACTGAAATTGGCTCATGGGAAAATTGTGAAAGAAATTGTTATAAAAACATTTTTGGGAAGTGGCTACTTGAAATGCATCATTTTCGCCACCCCTAGTGCCTCCTCCCCACCCCCAACTGCTCATTTGGATATGTAAATTACTGAAGAATGGCGTCATGGGCTGTATCACATCCTCACCTCACCAAGTTCGTATGTTGAAGTCCTAACCCCCAATACCGCAGATTGTGACTGTATTTGGAGAAAGTCTTTAAAGAGGTGATGCAAGTTAAATGAGCTTATTAGGGTGGGCCCTAAACCAGCAGCACTGGTGTCCTTGTATGAAGAGGAAAGTAGGACATAGACAGACCCAGAGGGAAGAACGTGTGAAATCACAGGGGGAGACAGCCATTAATAGTAATGATTTGTATACTTTAAAATTACTAAGACAGTAGATCTTAAATGTTCTCACCATAAAAAAGGATAAGTATGTGAAGTAATGAATATATTAATTAGCTTGATCTAACCATTTCACAATGTATACATGTATCAAAATATCACACTGTTCATCATAAATATATACCATTTTTATTTGTCAATTATATTTTAAATAAATAAATAAAAATTTATCAGGGTATTTTGCAAAATATAAATTTAGTCTTTCTAAGCTAGAATGTATAAAGAAAAAGACCGATAGTGATGAAAACTCTGAACCACAATATCATAAACAAAATTTAAAGGCAAAAGAAAAAGTTTAAAAAAAAAATACTAGTAACACATATGGCCACACAAAATGTTAATATCCTGAAAATTAGTAAAATAAACATCCTAATTTTTTTAAATGAACAAAGGACATATAGAGATAACCCCTGAAAGAAAACATGCAAATGAACAACAAAACCTATATTTTTTTAAATATGCAAACTCACTCATAAACCAGTGTACCCAAATTTAAATGAAATGCTATTTATTCTCTTTCAAATCAGCAGAGATTTTTCTAAAGGATAATGTCCAATGCTGGCAAGCTTGCAGTAAAGTAGTATGTTTTCACACTGCTTCTGGGAAGTGTAAACCGGTATAATCTTCCTGAAGAGTAACATCACAATTTGTAGCAAAAGCCTTAACAATGTTTATATTCAGAGGGAGCATAACTCCCCACTCTTTTTGTGTGGCTCACACAGTGACAGTGACCTACTTCCAAAGAGTGCAGTACGGAAGGGGGTTGGGGAGTAACTTCACCGTGGAGCACCCTGTGATCAAGGTCAACCCAAACAGTCATCAATCATGTTGATAGTATGTGCCCTTGGTATGATGTGATGAAAATGGCACTTCACCCCCAGCATCTTCCTCCCAAAAACCCAGGACCCCAATCTAGTCATGAGAAAAACATGAGACAAATTCCAGCTGATGGACATTCTGTAGGATACCTGACCAGTACTCCTCAAAACCGTCAAGGTCATCAAAAGCAAGGGAAGTCTGGCAAACTCACAGCCAAGGGGAGCCTTGGGAGACATGACAACTAAACATAATGGGGTATCCCGGACGGGATCCAAGGACAAAAAAAGGACACTAGGTAAAAACTAAGGTAATCTGAATAAAGTATAGACTTTAGTTAAAAATTATGTATCAATATTGATTCATTTTGTAACAAATGTATCAGAGTAATGTAAGATGTTAATAATAGGGGACACTGCAGGGGGAGAAGGTACTTGGGAACCCAATGCTCAATTTTTTTATAAATCTAGAACTCTTTTTAAGAAATAAAGTTTATCAATTTTTTTCATGTTTACATTATTTAGCTAAGCAATTCCACATCCCAGAATCTGTCCTGAGAAAATAATCACAAATGTGGCCAAATATTTACCTACAAGGACATGTCAGTATTATTTATAATAGATATAACCTAAACGTTTAATAATAAGAGTTTGCCCAAAGAAACTTTTTCTCAATTCAATGGAATGTTGTAACCATTAAAAACGCTGTACAAAATATTTGATACTATGAATTTGTGATATATTAAGAGAAGCACTAGGTTACAGATTGTAGGTACAGCAAGATTCTGCCTTTATTAAGACAAAAATAGATAGATAGATTCATTTTATTTTCTTTGAGCTTATCTGTGTCTTCTAAATTTTTATTAACACATGGCATATACTGCTTTATTGTGGAAAAGTACACATAACATAAAATTTACCATTTAAACCATCTTAAAGTATACAAATCTGTGGCATTTAGTACATTCACAATGTTGTGCAACCATCACCACTACCTAGTTCCAGAATATTTTCATCACCACAAGAGGAAACCCTGTACCCATGAAGCAGTCACTCCCATTATCCTATCACCCCGTTTCTGCCAACCACTTATCTGCCTTCTGTCTATGGATTTGACTTTTCTGGATATTTCATAGAAATGAAATCATACATGTGACCTGTTGTGTCTAGCTTCTTTCACTTGGCATAATGTTTTCAAGGTTGTAGCATGTATCACTACTTGATTCCTTTTTATGGCTGAATAATATTCCATTGTTTGGATATACCAAATTCTGTTACCTATTTTTCAGTTGATGAAACTTTGGGTTGTTTCCATCTATATCTGTTGTGAATAGTGCTGCTGTGAACACTCATATACAACTTTCTGTTTGAATATATTGCTTCTATAATTTAATGCTATTCTTAAAAGATATAATAGTATAAGTATGTTAGAGGCAGAAGGGACCTTGGGAACCACCTATTACACGGCATAGTGATTGTGAAAGCTCCAAGTCAGGCACACTCCAGGCCCCAATAGATCTCTCCTAAATCTCTTACAGATATTTCACAGGAAAGCCCAATATATTAAACAGATAAAAGTGGAGGTGATTGGCCATAGGTCTACTACCTAGGACTCCTTAGAGCAGAGTTTGAAAATCATTAACATATTTCTACCCCTCATTTTGAAGTTGTCACAGCAGACAGCCAGATACAGCAGAAAGAGCTGGAGCCTTGGAGTCCACCAGACCTGAGGTTTAAATCCTAGCGTGACCACTTTCAAATTGTCTGTCTGTACCACAGACGTTGGCTTCTCAAATAAGTCCTGTACATTTGGTCACCCCCTTTCCCATCCCCCTGTGCCACAGGGTCATTCATGGAGCCCACACACCTTCCGGTGAATGACTTCTCCCTAGAAGTATCTGCGTGAGGAAGAGGAGTGAGCAAAGCCATGCACTGTGCTTCAATTTACACCTACAAACTCCTTGCTATTAATCTTTGTGTTAAAGTAAGAGGTCGTTGCCTTGATTAGACACATTGTGCTTTTTTTCTTAAATGCTGTGAAACAATTTAACATGGAAAATATTTATAATGTGTTAAGTGAACAAGAATAATACAATGGTACATACATTATGACTAGCAACTATGTACAATATGTATACATAGAAGAAAAAAGTGGAAGGGAATAAGCAAAAACAAAAATTACAATGCTTGTGAAATTCAAACATTTTTATGAGATGCAAACTTTTTTGCTGAAATCAACATCTCTTACTTTAAAATATCTCTGGGAATAGAAGTACATTCCCTTTTTTCCTGTAATAGAGACTTTAATCCATGGTTAATATGAAGCCACATTGCATGTCCAATTTCCTGCCCCCTACCACCACTCTGGCAAGGTAGAGTCCTGGAGTGGCCAGCTGGGGGCCAGGGACCCAGGAGTCTGGGCTGAGGTCAAAGATGGCTGAGCATGGGACTTCCTGTGGGATCTAGAATTCAGAGCTACAGGTATTGGAAAGTCCCCATCCAGGGACAAAATTAAAACCAGTGACCATTCAACCAAGTCATTGATCCAAAAGGACTATTCAGAGACAAAGAAGGTTTGGAATAACAACCTGGAGGACTTCTTTGGGCTGCAGAGCAAATCTGTAGTTGCTTCTCATAGATTCCTGTAGCCCTCCTCTTGGTGGGGCCGAAATGTAGGCATGTGACTAAAAATCCCAATATGGTTGAACTTCCAAGCCCAAGTGAAGCTCGAAATACAGGTGTCTTATCAAAAAGAAAAAATGTAGTAGAAGTAACACAGACTTTGGGATCAGAGATACCAGGGTTCAAAACCCAGATATTTCTTGAGCAAATTATCTTAACTTTTCCAGCCTCAGTTTCCTCACCTAGAAACATGGGTGTAGCAGAAGAGGCTACTTGACCCCAAGAATTGGGACACCTCCTCAGTATAGAGACATTGTTGGAAAACAGCTGTCTTGATTACTTTCCCATTTCTTTTGCATCTAAGTGGGGCCATGTGACAACTCCTGGCCATTAGAATGCAAGCAGAAATGATGGGTGCCAACTGTGGGCAAAGACAGTCTGCCTTCCCTGCACTCTTCCCTTTCTGCCTTAGAAGTCATTTATTGAAGATGCTGATGTTTCAAGATGGAAGGGCTTGCATCCCTGAGTCATCACTTGGAGGAGAGCTATTTAAGAGAACATCCCAACTAGGAACTTCTACATTGGCATTGTGTGAACAATAATAACACTTGCTGTGTTAAGTCACTGAAATTTGGGGGGTTTTATAGCAATTAGCCTACCCTGAAGCAAATACCTAATTTATAGGTAGAATTGAGTCTATTTCAATAAAACATCTTCTCTTATTATCATGCAAAAAAACTAGATGAATTTTTTCCAAATTTGGGGTACATTTAAGATGCTTTGATTCCAAATATAAGCTACATAAGTACATGAAATTTATTTTCATGGGTCCTTAGAAGCACCTCCAAGTGTTAAGCAGTCATCCTCAAAGTACAAGGTGCAGTATGATGACTCTTAGCAAGCCATGCATACTAAGAATCAATAAAAACAAACAGGTGTTTCTAATATGATTGCCAAATCAGAAGCCACTTAGAGCAGACACCTGAATGTCACATGTTGGTTTCTGATAGAATTGCTTATCACATGAGCAACTCTGGATGGATTGCTCTAAGGTACATAACACTAGCTAGATTAATTTTTTTCATGATGATTGCTGGTTCTCCAAAGCAAAGCAGAGGAGGCCAGCTTCTGAAAAGATATATGTGAAGTGCCTAACATAGTGCCTGGAACACAAACATCACCTCCCTCTCCCTGCAGCTCACCACAGTAGTTGCTTGGTTTTCTTGCAGTTACCTCTTCATCTCACATCTGCACCAGGGAATTGTGTTGCAAAGAGCATCCCTTCAGATCTGAAGGACCTAGGTAGGCCTTGGCTAGTGGGAAATTTTTCTTAGTTTTTGTGGTTCAGGAGAGCCAACTAGCAAAGCTGATAGAACTCGAGAGAGAAGACATTTCTCAGATTGTTTAAATGACTTTCAGTCTTGGCTCAAAATGATGCTGCATTGGAAGCATCCTTTGTTGATCAATTAGTTCAGAGCCACATGAAACAAAATGGCATGGAACTGATCTAACATGCTGCAGGGCAAGGACTAGCACCTTATAAACTAATGTTTACTATACATGGTTTTGGTTTGGATACCGTGATTTAAGCTATGATATGTTCCAATCTATTTGTTTGTTTGTTTGTTCTAAATTTTAAAGGTGGAGCCTACTTTTTCTCTCCCTGTATGTGGACTATACTTAGTAACGGGCTTCTAAAGAATAGAATGTGGAGAAAGTGAAGGTGACTTCTGAAATTAGGACATAGTGGCCTCCTCCTTACTGTCTTAGGCCACCCACTCTGGGGGAAGCCAGCCGCCATGTTGTAAGGATACTCAAGCAGCCTTCAGAGAGGTCCACGTGAAGAGTAACTGCGGCCTCCCACAAACAGCCAGCCGGGAAGTGAGGCCTCTGTCAACAGTCATGTGGATGAACTATCCTGGTGTAAATCATCCAGCCCAGTCAGCTTTCAGATGACAGCAGCCCCGGCTGACATTTTGGCTGCAACCTCATGAGAGACCTTTCTGAGTTGCTCCCAAATTCATGACCCACAGAAACTGAGATAACGTTTGTTATTCTAAGCTGCTAAATTTGAGGGTAATTTGTTATGCAACAACAAACAACTAACACAGAGATCCTTTTCCAAGACCAAGAGCGTTATAGCTAGGACTCTCTTAGGCATAAAGCAATACTGCATTTTGGTAAGAGGAGTGTGTGTGTGTTTAACATATATAAAGTGCACAATTTAATTGTACAACTCAAGGAATGTTATAGTACATACTCATATGACTACCACCCAGGTCAAGACGTAGAACATTTCCAGTACCCTAAGAAATTCCTTCATGTCTGTAACTAGTCAATAGTTCTTCCCTGAGACAACCATTTTTCTGAGTTCTATAACTATAGATTAGTTTCGCCTGTTCTTGAATTTCATATAAATGGAATTTTTCAATATGTACTCTTTTATACCTGGCTTCTTTTACTCATCATAGTAATCTTAAAATTTATCCATGCTGTTATATAGTTTCTTCCTTTTATTGCTGGGTAATAGTCCATTGTATAGTTATATCAAATGTATCTATTTCCCTATTGATAAACATCTGGATTTTTCCAATTTGAGGCTATTATGAATAGAGCTACTGTGAATATTCTTGTACCAGTCTCTTTTCGGACCTCTGCATTCAATATTCTGGGATAAATTCTTAGGAGTAGAATTGATGGGTCATAGGGTGTATGTTTAAGTATCAGTTTCCCAAAATAGTTGTGCCATTTTAATATTCCCATCCCAAATCATTGTTTTTTTCATTTTAATTTGAAGCAACCCCAGTTTTAAAAAAGGGAAAAACAAAAGTTGGTCTTCATGAAAAATGAATGGCAGTGAATAAAGAGCTTCCTAAATTATTTGGAATAGTCAAGGAAAGCAGTCTACGAAGTACAGAGCTGTCTGACAGCAGATCCTCCAAGCAAATACTTTGATTTTAATCATCGGTTTGGAAACAATTTTAGCCACTCAGATCAAAGTTTTCCACAAAGATGAGACAAGCAGGGGCCCAAATCCCGAGAGAATCATTTGCATAAAGCATCCTTCAGATGAGATGCTGTTAAATGGAAAACTCAAAGGGGAAAGAAGAGTCTTCCCACACGCCGCCCTTGTTTATGGGCCAGCCCGGCGCTGTGACAAATGAGACAGCATCTTGATGCCTAATGCAGCTCACCCCCAGGCACTGATGCGGCTTTGTGTTTCCCCTGAGTTCTGCTTCAAATAAACATATTAGGGAACTTACTTAATGATGCACTCTGGGGCACGGGGCTGTGATAGGCGTGAGGCTCTGCACACAGCCCCGGTGGCCAGACTCCAGCTAGCACAGGAGGCAGCTCTAAGCCCTTTCTGTTTCTGAGATGTCTTGACACCCACATGTTGTTTTCATTCTTTGTATAGGGCTTACTAAAAGAAAATGAAGACTGTAAAGCCAGAACAACAATGCCAATCTCAGCAACTTCAGGAGATGTTCGGAGATGCTTAAAGCAATAATTTTTCTATTTGGAAAATCCAAAATTGGCAACAATCTAGATGTCCAAAAATAGAAATTGGTTAAATAAAAGGCCCCCTTCCTCCTGCAAACAGTGGGAATCATTGTGTAGAGCAGAGAAATTACACAATGAGGCCTTAGAAAATCCCCGAGGCAGCAGTGTGCCGAGCACAGGAGGGCCAGAGACCCAGACTCGGGGGGCTCCAAGCCCAGTAGCAGGCAGTTATTTCTAGCTCATTCAGGAAAGGGTTGGAGCCTGGTCCTTAACAGCCAGTGAATTTTCTTATGACTTTTATTACCGTAGGTGGCCTAGCTTCCGGGGACAGGGGTAAGGAACTCCATTTCTTTTTAGTACCTACTCCATGCCAGGCACGGACTGGGTCAAGCACTTACCAAGCATTTATTGACTCAATCCCCACGACAGCTCCATGAAGCAGGTGCCATTACCTTCATTTCAAAGATGAGCTCTGTCTCAGAGAAGGGAAAAACCTTTTGTAAATTCCCCCAACTAAAAGGAGATAAAGTTGGGACTTAATTCTCTCTACTCCAAGCCGTTGCTAGACTTTACTGACAGCAAATAAAGTTTAAAAGGAGTTTCAAAGCGGGCAGCTGCCACACTTAGCCACAGGCAGGAGCACCATGCTCTGCTTGAGTGGAGAGATGGGCTGAAAAAGAAAAACACATTTTTTCCCCTTGAGTTCTCCTCCTAATGACCGAATGGCTGTCCACAGTCCGGTTTTAGCTTGCTTTCCTATGAGAAAGGTTTAATAAAGAGCCTCTTCCCATGAGAGCTTTGCCTACCTGAGCCCCTGTGATCCAGCGTGACTGGCCTCAGCTTTAAATGGCAGTGACTTTTTCTGCTTTCCCCTCCACACCAGAGAGGATGGCTTGCCTGCTATCTGACTCGATTTGCTAATGCAAAGCAAGGTCACCTGGCCTTCTTCATTCACTGTCTTATTCAGAGACATTCTCCGTCACTAGAGTCGTGGGGGTTTTATAAGCCACGCAAACAATAATGCGTTACTTCAGTTACTGTCTATTGTGTGTTTGGGGGTCCTCTTGATAACAGCAGATTGGAACACACTCGGCTCGTCTGCCCTTATTAAACCATGAAGGTCACTTCTCTTCCAGGCTCTGTAATCAGCAAGCCCTCGCTTCTCTTCTACACATGCGTCTCTTCCAGAGCCTTCTGCAATTATGGCTCATTTCTCTAGGTTTCATACGGCAGGCGTCTGAACAGAATTAAAAGCATAAGCACGTGCAAAAATAATCCACTTCCCAAGATAGCAAATGCTGAGAAGTTCTATATTAGAACACGCTGGGAGTGCTGACTGGCTGGGGCATGATTAACCTAATAGGCTTAAGCTCCACTTGCCATCCGCATCTGTCAGGACACGAGCAAAACACAGGCCCATAATCCGCAAGGCTGAGCGACTTCGGAATTGTCCCGCTACTCACTAACAGCAGAGAGTTCAAAACTTAGAACGACAACAGGGAGACAAGTACCTCACCCTCTTCACGGTGGGGCCAAGGAAGAAAGCAAGCTGTTTCCAAGTTTAGGACATCATACCATGGACTGCAAAGGATTCTAGTCTGAAAATTGCCTGGATGGACTAGTAAGATTGCCTTTTGTTCCTATTTCAAGTATGATTCTCTGAAAATTGTGAAGCTTGTGGGTGGAAGATGACTACAAGCTGAAACCATGGGGTGCACACCTTCGCACAGTGACATTGTAAACAGCGTTGCAAAGAGTGGCATTCAGTTTTTGAAAAAGCCCAAGGCAATTTTGCCAGGACGTCAGGGGGGCAGTGAAAGAGGTTCCATCCCTTTGCTCGTTAAAAACTCCTCCTGCTATGACGCTGGGGGGTACCTGCCCCAGGGACTGAGGCCAGCAGAGGAGCAGCCAGCTTCCAGGAGGAACCAAACCACGGCTGAAGGTCTCTGTCAGCTCACGGGAGATCCTGCTTCATGCAAAAGGAAAGTTGTGGAAGGACTGATCCCAAAACATAAAGCCTCTCCAACATTCCAGCTGAACAAATCACAAAGCCACATGGCTAAGCGTGCTCCATTCAAGACACAGGGCTCCCCCGGCTCGCAAGGGGCAGCCTTTTCTGGGGAAGAGAGTGAGGGAAGTACTTCCCAGGAGACCTCCAAATGGGAAAAGAAGCCAAAATGCCACAGGTCGGGCAAACAGTGCCATTGCTGCCAAACCACCCCTCCTGCCCATGGGTCTGAAGGCAAAGTGGACTTCCCCGAGCCCCTGGTCAAGGCCCACCAGCACGCGTATGCCTATCTGCACTCCAGCCTCGCCAAATACGAAGCCATTCTGTGCATCGTCCGCCAGGCCACCCAGACCCGGGAGCTGCTGCAGACCATGGTCAGCTTCCTGCTACTGTGCTTTGAGGAGATCAGCCAGCTATTGGGGGAGATCTCCAAGGATGGAGAAGTGCTGCTCCAGGAGGTTAGGGCAGATCTGGCTTGGCCGTCGAGGAAAGGAGAGCCCTGGGAGCAGCCAGACCTCCTGCAACAGCTGCTGCAGTACACAGTCAGCAAGCTGCAGGCGCTCAATGGCACAGTGGCCTCGCTCACCGGCAGCTGCCTGGAGGGCTCCAGCAGCTACCTCCACTCCACTGCAAGCCACCTGGACAACAAGCTGAGCATGAAGAGGAGTGTGGATGAACGCCTCCTAAGGGCTCTGGGGCAGCTAGAGAGCCTGGCGAGTGCCCACGGCGACCCTGGGGTGCAGGGTCCACCCTTATGTTCTGAGGACAGTGGCATTGGTGCTGACAATGAGTCTGTGCAGTCCGTGGACAAGCTGGCCAAGCAAAACAGCTGGGACTTTGCACCAGAGCCAGGAGAATGGAAGCTGGTGACTTCACCCCACACAGAGACCAGGCTGTCAGGACACGCCTGGCAGCACAGTCCGTGCTGGATGGGCTCAGACAGGCCCCAGGACTGCCCACTCTCAAGGCCTCCTATGGCAAAGGTTCAGCCGGCAGCACAGGGTGAAGCACGGAGCCCGGGCCCCTCCAGCAGAGCCCCAGGGAGCAGCACCTCCAGGCCTTTGGAGCCAGGCAAAAGTACTCCCTGCGATTCCTTCGGGATTGGGGTCCCTGCAGAAGCACACCTTCCTAAAAGCTCCAGGTCGCTGGATGCTCCACCTTTTAGCGAAGTTGAGGCCAGCAGCCTGGAGGAGGAGGAGGAGGAAGATGAAGTTAGCAGCCTGAACCTGTGTGCATGGCAGGAAAAGGCTCCACATTCCAGGCCACAGTCTTCACCTGCTGACCGGGAAAGCCCGTTTCAGCCCCACCCCAGGAGGCTGAGGAGCCCCCAAGCCCAGGAAATGATTCTGAAGATGAAGGAAGCCATCAGTGAAAGGATCAAGTTTGTCCCTGTGCCCTCTGGGCACCAGGACTGGGCTGAGGAGGAGGAGGGAAGGTCAGTGCTCCCCCCAAGACCTAGCACAGTCAGTGGTAGCAGGCGGGCCCCCGAGAAGCAGAGGAGGTCCCAGTCAGAGTCATGTATTCAGAGCCAGGTGGGGGACCCCACCCTCCAGGAGCTGCGGAGGGTCCAGAGAGACCTCAGTCAGAGGCTGGAGGCGTTTTATGCCCTGGGTGCCAAAGGGCAGAGGCAGAGCCAGGAGCAGATTCTGCAGCCCAGAGCGATGGCTCTGTGGCCCAACAACTGCAAAGTCGGGCCGAGCAGCACCACTAGCAAGCTCAGGGCCTCTCTCACCAAGAACTTCAGCATTTTGCCTAGTCAGGACAAGAGCATTTTGCAGAAATGCAGTCCCCACCCTGAGGGCGAGCAGCCCTGGCCAGGGAAAGCTGAGAAGCTTCCAAATGTCACCCCATCAGACGAGGACAAGGAGGCTCCCAGGGCCAACGACAGGGGCTGCCCTACCAGAACGTCAGTCAGGAAACTTATTGAAACTTTCAGTCCCACTGAGAGCGTGAGGACACTGGGGGATTCCAAGAACTCTGGGTCAAGCCCCTGCCTCAGGCGGTGGGGGGTCCCCATCATGCCACCCAGGTTTCCCATTTACAGGGGGCTTGCCCCCTTGTATCCTAAGCCCCAAATTTCTCCAGCACTAGGCAGAGAACCTTTCAAAGTGGGCACAGGCTGGAGGCCCTTAGCACCTATCTTTCCCCCTGTGCCTACAACAGAAGCACCCAAGAGTGCGGACATCGACCGCGAAGTGGAGGGGGACCCAGAGCACCTCCCTCCACCGCCTCTGGAAGTCCTGATGGACAAATCATTCACTTCTCTAGAGTCCCCAGAAAGCAGCAAGTCAGCAGAGTGCTCCCCCAAAGGGACCCCGGCACCAGGGCGGGGAGGAGCTGGCCCTGCCAGGAGAACATGGGCTTCCCTGAAGCTGAGAGCCTCCATGAGCCCCGTGGACTTGCTGCCCAGCAAGAGCACGGCCAGCCCCGCCCGGTCCCGCAGCACAGGGCCAGGGAGCAGCAAGAGCGGCTGCGATCCCAGAAAGCTTGCCTTGGACCCCAACCACCCGCCAGCCACCAGCCAAAACCCAGAGGTGGAGGGCGGAGCTCCGAGCCAGGCACAGGCAGAGAAGGCCGCAAGCCTCCGCAAGCAGCCCCGGAAGGCAATGTCCTGGCACCACTCCAGCCACACATCTGGGCAAAACAGGACCTCAGATCCCAGCCCGGCCAGACGCACACGAGGGCCACGTTCTCCCGAGGCTGCAAGGCAGAGCCGAGAGAGAAGCCCCCCGACGGCCAGGAAGGCCTCACCCACAAGGGCACACTGGGTGCCCCAAGCAGACAAGAGGCCCCAGAGCCTGCATTCCTCTCACAGACCTGCCCAGCCAAGTGCCCCCACCTTGCAGGGGTCCCCCAGCCCACCGCTCAGCCCTGGAGCTCCCAGCCCACCGGTGAGCCCCAGGGTGCTAAGCCCACCCACAACCAAGAAGCGAACTTCCCCACCACGCCAGCACAAGGCCTCCAGTGCCCCCACCCAGTGCCCAGAAGCAAGCTCCCCTTCCTCTGTTCCCTCCGTGTCCCCCCCGGTGTCCCCATCGCAGGAGCACAAGGAAACAAGAGACTCCGAAGACAGTCCAGCAGACACAGCCAAAGTTTCTGGGAACACGTGTTCCATATTCTGCCCGGCCGCCTCCGCTCTGTTTGAAGCTAAATCGCCACTCTCAGCAGCCCACCCACCGACCCCACCTGAGGCCGGGGGTCCTCTTGGGAGCCCTGCAGCGTGCAGGAGGAGCAGCTCGGGGCCTCGGTTGAGGGCAGATGCACAGAGGAGAGTGGCCCTGTGTGCCCTCAACCCTCTGCCTTTCGTCAGGACAGCTTCTGACCGCCAGCCGGGTGCCAGGCTGCCGCTGCCTGCCGCGGGCTCCGCCAGCATTCCCTGTGAGGACGCCCAGCTCAGCCAAAGCAGGTAAGGACTGTCCTGGGGCCGCTGCCCTTCTGTTGCTTGGAACAGAGACAAGCAGAGCGAGTGGCCCTTAGGATCTGGGTCAGTAGATTTCAAACTCTGCTCCAAGAGAAGAGGCAGTTGGAGTGGAGAGGGCTGGGGGTGGAGCTCCTGTCTCCCCTCACCTGAGCACCTCTGCTCTTACCTGGGACACACACGTTTCAAGTTTCTGGGGAAGATTTCAATTGAAAAGAGGCTCTGATTAGAAATAAAGTCCAATACAATCAAGTTAGTCCAACCCCACCCACCCCTTATTTTACAGTTGGGGAAACTGAGATGAAATGACTTGCCCCATGATGGGCTCCTTGCCACCCCGTCTGGCACCAGCAGCTGGTTCCTGTCATTTCTGGTTCCCTGCAGTGAACCACACCCAGGTGGGAGGTGCTCAGACTATGTGCTCCCAGTACCCCTTTACACACTTGAAAATTATTGAGAACCCAAAAGACCTTGTCCTAAGAAAATGACTGAAAAGACAGGTGACATCTTAGTATGATGTTGAAAATAGTTTTGACCTCATGGGCCCCTTGAAAGTGTCTCGGGGATACCCAGGGGTCCCCAGACCACCCTTTAAGAATGGCTGGCCCTGGAGGCATAGAATGTAAATGTTTGGCTTTCCAGACCCCCAAGGATCTGGCTCTATTTCTCCTCCAACGTCAGAGGTTTGTAGAGTAAGAACAAGACCCTTGGTGAGTGCTGAGTGCCAGAATCCAGGTGGGGCTGAGTTCCAAGTGCTCCTTTCTCACCAGGGCAACAGATCTGTATGTCGCTGACCTGTCTGTGCAGACAGGCCTGGCACACGGCGCAGTGGGGCAAGCGTCAAGGTACAGCCATGGCGTGAGCACTGAGAGAAGGACTCATGTGCCTATGTGGTTATTTTACAGAATACATGAGGAAATGTGCCTTTTCCAAAATTGTGGCACGGAAAACAAATGTGCATCTGAGGCCTATTAGAGAAGAACTCTTATAGATGTGTCTTTTTACGTTAATTAGCTAGTTTTTTTATTTTTAATTACTATGGGTACATAATAGTTATATATCTTTATAGGATACATGTGATGTTTTGATACAGGCATACAATGTGAATTAATCAAATCAGGGTAATTGGGGTGTCCGTCACCTCAAACATTTATCATTTCTTTGTGTTACAAACATTCCAATTCCACTCTTCTAGTTATTTTAAAGTATACCCTAACTTACTCTTGCTTATAGTCACTTTGCTGTGCTATCAAATATTGTTCATTCTATCTAACTATATTTTTGTACCCACTAACCATCCCCACTTTATCCACCCCACAACCCTCCCACCACTGCTACCCTTCCCAGCCTCTGGTAACCGTCACTGTCTCTATGAGATCTATTTGTTTTTAATATTTAGCTCTCACATGAGTGAGAACATGTGAGATTTGTCTTTCTTTGCTTGGCTTATTTCACTTAACAATGTCCTCCAGTTCCATCCATGCTGTTTCAAATGGCAGAATTTCATTCTTTTTGTGGCTATATAATATTCCATTGTGTATATGCACCACAATTTCTTTATCCATTCATTCAGCAATGGACACTTAGGTTGATTCCATATCTCAGCTACTGTGAGTAGCGCTGCAATAAACACAGGACTGCAGATAATGTTTTCCATGTTCTGAATTCCCATCCTTTGGATATATAACTAGCAGTGGAATTGCTAGGTCATATGGTAGTTCTATTTTCAATTTTTTGAGGAACCTCCATATTGTTTTCCATAGTGGCTGCACTAATTTACATCCCCACTAACAGTGTACAGGGGTTCCCCTTTCTCTACATCCTCGCCAGCATTCATTATTGCCTGTCTTTTTGTTAAAAGCCCTTTTAACTGGGGTGAAATGGTATTTCACTGTAGTTTTGATTTGCATTTCTCTGATGATTAATGATGTTGAGCATTTTTTCATATACCTTTTGGCCATTTGTATGTCTTCTTTTGAAAAATGTCTATTCAGATCCTTTGCCCATTTTTCAATCGGATTAATTGATTTTTTACTATCGAGTTGTTGGAGCTCCTATAGTTATTAATCTCTTGTCAGATAGGTAGTTGGCAAATATTTTCTCCCATTCTGTGGGCTGTCTCTTCACCTTGTTGACTGTTTCCTTTGCTGTGCAGAAACTTCTTAGCTTGATGTGATCCCATTTGTCCAGTTTTGCTTTGGTTGCCTGTGCTTTGAGGGTATTACTCAAGAAGTCCTGACCCAGACCAATGTCCTGAAGTGTTTCCCCAATGTTTTCTTTTAGCAGTTTCATAGTTTCAGGTCTTAGATTTAAGTCTTTAATCCATTTTATTTTATTTTTGTATATGGTGAGAGATAAGGGTCTAGCTTCATTCTTATGCATATGGATATCCAGTTTTCCCAGCATGATTTATTGAAGAAACTGTCCTTTCCCCACTGTATGTTCTTGGCACCTTTGTCAAAGATAAGTTCGCTACAGATGTGTGGATTTATTTCTGGGTCCTCTATTCTGTTCCATTGCTCTATGTGTCTGTGTTTATGCCAGTAATGTACTGTTTTGGTTACTATAGCTCTGTAGTATACGTTGAAGTTGGGTAATGTGATTCCTCCAGTTTTGGTCTTTTCGTTCAGGATGGCTTTGGCTATTCTGGGTCTTTTGTGGTTCCATATAAATTTTAGGATTATTTTTTCTATTTCTGTAAAGAATGTCATTGGTATTTTGATGGGGATTGCATTGAAGCTGTAGATCACTTTGGGTAGTATGGACATTTTAGCAATATTGATTCTTTCAATCCATGAGCATGGAATATCTTTCCATGTTTTTTTGTCCTTTTCAACTTCTTTCATCAGTGTTTTATAGATTTCATTATAGAGATCTTTAACTTCTTTGGTTAAGTTTATTCCTAGGTATCTCATTTCATTTGTAGCTGTTGTAAACATGGGATTACTTTCTTGGTTTCTTGTTCGGATTGTTTACTATTGGCACATAGAAATGCTACTGATTTTCATATTTTGTCAGTGTGTCTTAATATCACATCAGAAAAAGCTCAATCAACACCAGTCCTTGCTATCTTTGCATTGCCCACAATTGTGTAAATCAGTAGTTAATTTCTGCCAGAATGATTTGTGTTGGAGACTTCACAATCTGTCTAGGCATACATGGTAATTTTTTACACAGTTTTCAGCTGTCAATTTTTTTAAATTTATTTTATTTTGTTTTCGAGACAGGGTCTCGCTCTGTTGCTCAGGCTAGAGTGCAGTGGCCCAGTCAAAGCTCACTGCAGCCTCAAACTCCTGGGCTCCAGCGATCCTCCCCTTCAGCCTCCTGAGTAGCTGGGACTACAGGCATGTGCCACCACACCTGGCTAATTTTTGTATTTTTTTGTAGAGACAGGGTCTTGCTATGTTGGCAGTCAATTTTAAATAAAGATATTATCTCAGGAAAGTTGTACATTATTATAGTTAGATAAACTTCCCCAGCCACTTGAAAGAAATGAAATATTGATTATTTTTGCAAGAATCTTAATGTAATGTTGCTCTTTTCTTGAATCTAAAATGAGCTTCCTACAGTACAGTGGTTTTCATCTAAGAACCTCTATAAATGTTAATACATTATTGCTCACTCTAACCACTTATTCAGTTATTAGATTTCTAAAACTGTGCCCTTCAGGAGAGGAGCTTGAGAGAATGGGGATGATAAAATGGCATTAATTAAAAATACTAACGTTTTAAAACAGCAGGAGCAATAATAAAGTAACATAAAATTGTTCAAGAAGAAAATAATACCCTTCTCTCAGGCTTCTCCTCAGAACAGGGCAGCCTAAAAGGTTGTTTTATATCCTGAATCTCAATTCTTGGTGGGGGGAGGCGCTTGTGGCTTCAAAGAGAGAGGAGGATGCATAAGCAGGAGCCTTCCCAAGGTCACATGAAAGGGCACATAATGACCCGCGCCCATTCCCCCGCCTCTTCCTATGACCACACACCTCCAAGCCATCCCAAACTGTGAGCACATGATGGGGAAATGCTCATTCCCCAGCACCCTACCCCCAGGTGTAAAGCTGCCATCGGGGAGCGGAAGTACGCCTGCTATAAGAGCACCACGCCTTTGCCATCTTGCATATGGGGAAACAACACCAGGGACTGGGCATGATTTTCCTAAGGTT
This sequence comes from Lemur catta, assembly GCF_020740605.2. Classification (NCBI taxonomy): domain Eukaryota; kingdom Metazoa; phylum Chordata; class Mammalia; order Primates; family Lemuridae; genus Lemur; species Lemur catta. The sequence continues at coordinate 21,178,844 of NC_059131.1, read as the reverse complement.
GTGCAACAAGCCAGTGCCAGAGACTGCTCAGAACAGGCTGTTTCCCCAAGCAGGGACTTGCAGGGACACAGGCACACCCCGCACGTCTTGCCTCGGAGTGAACCAGCTACGCTCAGCCTTGACAGCCTTCCAGTCACCTGGTGCTAGAGGGCATGAGCCCTCTCCTTAGGACAAAGGATGATGTTTATATCCCCCCGATCCTGGGGCCCTGGGGATTGGGAACAGTCCTTGGAGGCTTGCCCAGGAAGCTCAATTACTGAGCTTCAACTGTTATTTCTGTGTTGAATCCCCTAGTGGAGGTGCCAGTCTCTGGGTCTCAGGATGCTGGGGGACTGTGCTCACTCAAAAAGTTATTAATCCAGACCCCCTAAATACAGTGCTTTCAGTCTTTGCCTGGCCTGGACTGCCCGGGCAGGCACTCTGCAGCCTCCACTCAGCCTCCTGGGTCAGGCTGCTCAGCAGGGTAGTGGGAAGTTCTGGAAGAGGCTCTGGGAAGAGGTAGAACCACAGCCCTGTGGTAACAACCAGAAAACCAACCTCCTGGCCTGAGCCTCATGTAGACATGGGTCCTGGCTGGAGTCAGGGAAGATACAGCTCTAGACCAAATTGTTTGTCAGGCCACAATGTCAGCCTCTGCAGAGCTGCATGTCACAGCCTTTCCTCTGGGCATGCCCCCCTCCCATTCCTGCCAGGAAGTGGTCCAGGTCAGGTTGTGGATGAAGTGCATCCTGCACATGCCTTCCCCTGCTCCACGAGGGGCTCAGGGAGAAGAAGGAAGGTGGGAACTGTGACCCACTGTGACCCACTGTGACCCAGGCCCTCCTGAACATCTGCAGGGACCTGTGATGGGGACAGAGGCCGACACAAGGAGACTGGCTCTGAGGCACAGTGAGGGGGGCTCCTTGTTGCCTGCAAACCATGGCTGTGTTCCCGTCCTAGCACCCACCCCACTATCCTCCACCCCGACTCCCACCACTTTGGTCTTGTTCATATCTAAACGCACACTTGTCCTCCACTGCTTTGACAACCCATGTAAGCTCACAGAGCTGAGCACACCGTGTGATAAAGTTCACGGAATAAACAAGATAGTGCTATCATGGTCAGAGAGAAGGACCCCCTGGTCTGTGCAGGTGGGGGGCTGGGGTCCTGTCTTGCCCCTGAGGCGTCTGATTAAGAGCCCTGACCAACGTCCCAACTCTCTGTGCCTCAGGTGCCCACCATAGTATGATAGGGTGGTCCCTAGAGTCCTTTCCCAGGGTGACTTCCTCTTAATTCTACAGTGCAGCACCATAGTGACAGCTACCCACTCACTGAGCACTTACCTCGTGCTAGTTAGTATGCTGAGTTGTGCATGCTTCATCCAGCGTTGATACCCATGAGTGCCCGATGAGATGAGCACTATTATTATTATTTCCATTTTACAAAGATGGGAACTGAGACTCGAAGGGACTAACTAACACATTGCAGGGCACACAGCTGGTAAGTGGGAGAGCCAGGACTCGAACCCAGGCAGCCAGACTCCAACCTCACCAGGCAGCCCCAAGGCTCCCCACCCACTGCCAGTGTGGCTTTCTCAGCTGGCCCCTGCTGGCCTAGGCCTGCTCTGTGCTGTGTTCCCCTCCATTCTGCACTCCCAACAGGGGTGGTGACACTGAGGCTCACGCAGGGCCCCCTCCCCATTCAAAGCCCCTCTTGACTGCGTCACTCAGCAGCTGGGAAGCTCTGTTCCAGCCGAATGCCAGGCCTGGGCTGGGCCCAGCAGTTCCCATTTCACTCTATTCAGGAAAAGGCAGCTGTGCAAAGCTGGTTTTTTCCTTTGTTGTTGTTGTTGTTAATTCAGCTAGCCAAGCCTAGCCCTTTATTAGACAAGAAGTGCTTTATAAACAAAAACAAAATAAAGGCCCAGCTCGCAGAGCTCCTTAGGGAATTGCTCTGTTCAGAGCAGCAGGACATCAGGGGAATGGACAGGACCCAACCTGTCAGCTCCTCAGCTCGGCCCCCACAGTGCGGACCAGGACCAGGCAGGCACCAGCGAGGACAGCACACGAGGCAAGTGTGACACAGTAGCAGAGGCCTGGCGCCGAGGATGACCAGCCTGTGTGCGGAAGGGTCGGGAGAGGCCAGAAGGAACAGCAGATAAGGGGTGTCTGACCTGCCCTTGTCCTTTCTCCCGGCAGCAGCAGTGAGGAGAGCCCCAAGAAGGACACAGAGCCCTGGAGCAGCCCCTGGGCCCCGGAACCGCAGGGCGGCAGCAGGCGTGCGTCTCCCCCAGAGCTGTGCGTGCTGGGCCACAGACTGCAACGGGAGTCCCTCGCTGGCCGCACCCAGGACGAATCCCAGCCAGAATCACCACCCCAGCAGAAGGAGGTGGCCTGACAGGCTGGCCAGCGGGGTCACACTGATACCAGTCACCCCAGCAGCAAAGGGTGACAGCCAAGTGTCCAGCCTGCCCCAGAGATGGTGGGCAAACCCAATTCCTACCGAGGTGTCCTGAACAGGCCTCGGAGGTGCACTGTCAGCAAATCTGCTGAATTTTATACAATCACCATGTTCAGCCCCAGATCCTCTTTGCCTTGGGGTTCAAAGGGTAAACAGAACTTTAGACCCCACAATGTTACTCTAATCCTTCAAGGGCTGGCCTTAATTTGGGAGGAGAATGTATTATGGTGTGCTTGCTGGCCAAGTGTTTTACCCGGGTGAGCTCCAGGAAATCATTTAAGCCTCACAACGATGAATGAAGCAGAGAACATTCTCCAGTTTTGCAGATATGAAAGCCAAAGGTGTGGGGAGGGGGGTCCCCAAGTGTCTTGCCTGAGGTCATGCAGCTAAGAAGAAAATAGAGCAAAATTTTATACGATGTGTCTGGCACTAGAATCTCTGCTCTTTCCATTGCATTTCATTCTCAAGGTCATCCCATCACCCCATCTGCCCAAAGCATATATGGTTGCAGGAAGGTTTGGAAAGCCTTGTTTTTTTAAGCTTAAGTAGTGGCACAGCATTACAGTCCCCATTAAGAGCTTTAAAAGCTAATTGCTCCCAAGGTGAGAAGACCGAGGTAGGATTAAAACACACCATCCCACCCACCCTCCACCCTCTCCTCGCTCCCAAGCGCAGTCCAAATGTTACAAACTTAAAGCTGCCAGCTCACAGCCATGGCCACGCTGCCCCTCGGCCTATGTGTGTAGCAAATGCTCTCACCACCCCACACTTTCACGTGCTTCTCAGCTGAGGGGGTACAACCAAGCCTCCCTAACAAGGCAGCCTATTCTCTGCACCCCGTGGGCGCTAGAGCTCAGCAGAAAGTGTGGGTGATGCACACACACTTGCATGCCGGACTCCCCTAGAGGCTTCTTGGCCAACTTTATTCCCAGGTCATCTGCAGAACTTCTGCTGGAGTGGAAATCAAAGTGAAGAAGGATCTTTCATGCCAAAACCTGCTTCTGCAATGAGCTAGATATTTGCTGCAGATCTTGGAATCTTCCTACTGGAGGCTGGGGTATGCTTTGCATTGAGAAAAGATTCTGCAGTAATTGGGCGGTTCGATGCCGACTCAGTGGGTTGTCGAAAGACGAGAATTCTCACCCACGGGGTACAGCTGAGGGACAATCCTCCAGATCTGCTGCAAAGCTGATTTTTTAAGTTTGGGGAAATTACAGACCTCAAATCCTTTGTTGTCAAAATAGATCGTGGGCTCAAAAACCTGTTAAACTGGGTCCTGGGAACTACGGCTGCCGCCCTCAGAGAGACGTTGTGACTTAGAGTAAATGAATCCCACCGTGACCTGTCCAGTTATTATTCAGAGACACCCGAAGAAAGTTGATGACACTACGAAGAGGGGCCACACTTGCCCCTCTACTGCAAACCGTCTGCACACGCCCAGCTACGTGCTCACCTTTGCTGGCGTCACCACCCTTATCTCAGAGCAGGTCCCAGGCAGCGCCGGGCCAGCCAGCTCTGGGGCCAAGCCACACCCACCGCCGGTGGACACTCAAAACTGCCCGGGCTGCAGGCTATGGGGGGAAATCCAGTTACCCAGGCAGGGCAGGGGCTGAGGTAGGCATGTGAGAATGAACCAGATTCAGGAAACTCTCTGGGCAGAGATCTGGGCAATCTCCCTACATGGGTGGGCAGGCAGCTCGGCACCAGGGGATGAGCCCTGGGTAGGCAGGGCGCCGACCTGAGCGAGCAGGTAGCCTTTGACACCAAGCTCACAGGTAAGTGGCTTCAGTGGGACCAGTCAGAAAGTGGACTCTGACCTGGGCTAGAGTTTAGGGGCCGGATTCCCAGAGGTTTGAAGAAACAGGGCTGAACCCAGCTGCAGGGAGCCTGGACAGGGACACAGTGGGCGGAACTTGGGCTCAGTGTGGGAGTGTATTCACAGGGACAATACAGTCTATTACTGGAACCAGGATATCAAGTGGAGCCAATCTAGCAGTGAGCAGAAGTAGGGCTGAGTCACCAGCCCAGGCCCCTCCTTAAAAGGCCTCATATCAGAAGTCTGGGCTGGACTGAATGTGGAGTTGGGGGCCAAGTGCCCTCCACTGTGGCGATGGGATTTAAAGGGGGCACCTGGGAGCCAAGCGGCACATGACATGCATAAGGGGTCAGCATCACAGAGAATGCCCCAGAAGGGTCTGGTGCCCTCCATGTGTGTGCACAGTAGGAGGCTCTCTGGGACTAGAGGTTGCCCTCTCCCCCAGGCTAGGCTGAGGAGCAGCAGCAAGCACCCTCGCCCACCTTGCAGGGAGCAGGGGATTGGGCCCCAGGGTTCCTGCCTCGGCCAGAGCAGCCTGTGATGGCTCCTTATTTACTGAGCACCTGCATGTGCCAGGACAGGGCTGGGCTCCTGCCGTCAGTCTCCACACATGATGCAGTAAGAGGCCCCAGCTGCCACCAGGCCCCGACAGCAGGGACAATGAGCTGGTACAGCCATTATGTTGCCCAGTGAAGTGGGGGTCATAGGAATTCCAAGTCAGCTTCCTCCTGGGGCAGATGAGGAGGGGTTGCCAAGGCCAAGGGGCTGGGGGCTCCGGGTCAGTGAGGTCAAGGGTGAAGCAGTGTTGAGCTGGCACGGGAGCAGGTAGGTCAAAGATGTGTTTTTCAGCTACCAAACCAACCACCAGACTTAGCTCAAGTTACATATGAATTAGACTTTGTACTAAAGAAATTAAATCCACCACAATGAACCAGTTTTGTGGCATCAGCTCAGTTTTACACCTCCGAGAGACCAGACCGTTCCAGACCGTGCCTTAGAGAGCAGGCTGCTGGTGGCCGGGAAGGGAACCCCAGCTGCACAGAGCCTGAGGATGGCTCTCGCCCACCCTCTCCCCTCCACCCAAGAACATTATCCTTGTGCCCAAATCCACTTCCTCTGCTCAAGGGAGAAGGGAGGACAGTTTTTCTTTGTTTATGTTTCTGTTTTATAAAGCCAATGGACCCAGCTCATCAAGGACTTGGGAGTCGGCATTTTCTCTTCCCAGAGTTAGAAAGCGAGAAGGAATACTGGGTGTGTAGACAAGGAAGAGCCCACCACACATCCATTCAAGGGGTGCCTGTCACAGCTGTGCTCTCATTTGGGCCAGCCCCTTTCTGGGGGGCACAGCCTTCATCCTTCACACCCCTGGAGGCCCCCAGAGCTGTGAAGAGGGAGATACCACGCCCAGCACATTAGCCACATAGCAAACAGCTCCACCCCAGGGGAGAAACACAATTTTCTAGTTCTATCCAAAGGATTCATGGAGGAAAAAATAAAAGAAAATATAATATTCAGGCAGGACAGTGATAGCTTTTTGCAGGCATAAATATAATCCTCAAGATGAAATATAACCTCCCTCCGCAGCTTGGATCTGTGCCTTTGTTTACTACAAACCGCATCTATTTTCCCTCCTCACATCACATACCCGGTTCAGAACCTCACATAGTCCCGGGTGACAGGCACTGCAGGGCACACACACCAAAAAGACGTTTTCTTTCATTGTGAAGAGTTTACGTTTGACAAGACTTGCCTCGTAAACCCTACAACGTGAATGAAAGGGATTTTGAGAAATGCATTCTATTGCTAAAATAAACCAGTGTTTTGCATGTATCAGGGGAGCCGGCACAGTGAATTATAGGCGCTGACATGTTTGCCAATTGATCATCCGGTTGACGGCTTACAGGCTGCTAAGCACTCACTCCATCTTTCAAAGGAAATCTTTTCAAAGGTAATATATTTTTAAGTAGCCCCACATCAAAGATTCAGTTGAACTGCCATAAAGTAAATGTGTTCTGAGCCTATATTAACAGAACATGTTATACTGCACTATCATCCACTCCCTGCGCCTACCTGAAGTTTAAACAAAGTTCCATCAATCCGTCCAGACGTTTTTATGAAATGTAATTAAAGATGCATGGCACAAGAAGACGAGCAAACAGTTCGTTCACACGGGGCCCTAATTCAGTTTTATGGAGGTCCCTGGACACTGCTGACTCGATTACGCTCATGGACTTCAGAAAGTAACTTTGCCGATGGTCCGTGTGCCCTGCGGCAGGTGGCCGTAGGATGCCACTGACCCAGTCGCCTGGTGCTGAACGCTCCAATTCCAGTCACCCTTGGAGTCTAGCACACGAGCCTGCAACCTATTTTTGGCTGGAGGGAGAGCACTAGACCTGACAGGCCTAAAGTGGAGCAAGAAGAACAGAAAAAAAGGGAAGGAGGAAAAAAGAGGAGGAGAAAGAAACGAGGGTTGTGGAAAATGGCCCCTGACCTGGGAAGCCAGAGGTTGTCACACTCGTGCTGGTTGGAGTTAGGACACTAGGACAACAAAGCCTGCATCCCGACACCTCCATTTCCTGGCTCTGTGACCTGGCTTCTCTGGGCCTGTCTCTTCTCTGCAAAGCCGCAATGGTAATGCCAGCTGATTTATCCTGCCATCTGCAAGACATGAGCAAACCTGTCTTTCCTATGCCAGCTTTTTTAGGCATCTTGGGGAACTGAACTCACAATCCCATTGGCCATTTTGGTTTTCCATGTTCTCTCTGCCGTCTCTGCACTTTAAGATTCTAATTAAGAAGTCGGTATCATTTCCCTCTCATTCCAGAGCTGCACTTGACCCTTGGAGAGCGTTAAAAACACCTGTCAAACTCAGCAAGCACCAACTTCCTTCTTTGAAGGTTTCCATGTCTTTCAAAGTGAAAAGACTTTAAAACATGCGCTTGTAATCACAAGTACATATGTCATATACACCAAGTGAAAAAAACAAATTAAGCTTCTGAATTGCTCATTTTTCCCCTGTTGAGTCACGGGATTGCCTGTCAGTCGGAGAGGGGGTTGACAATGACTCCCAGGGCCTCCTGAACAGCGGGTCTCACACAAAGCACTGGAGGAGGCTGGAGTTAATAATAAGTCTACCCCTCTTTGTAGGTAATGCTCTACTTTTTCAAAATACAATTATCTACATTGTTTCATTGAACCTTTAAAAAAAAATTCTGAGATGGACAAAGCAAGCATTTGTCAATATCTTCTATAAATGAGAATTTAAAATGAGGCTGAGAGATGGTAAATGTCGTGCTCCAAAGACACATCACCAGCTAGTGCAGAACAGGCCTCCTCACCCCGGCCAGCCTTCCTTCCAACATCAGCTGCGAGCCATATCTAGATTATTCCAGAGTGGCAGCTCTAGAAGGAGATATCACAACCTCCTTTGGAAGAAATTCTCCATTTTCTCCAATATTTACAATTAGATAATTATTTTTCACGTCTAGCCAAAGTCCAAGTGTAATTCTAGCCATTCTTCAAACCAGTTTGAATGGAATACCCAAGAGAATTTTTTTAAAATCATAATCCCCTCCACGAACCTCAACCCCTTCCCCTCCCCCCCTCCACCCTCCACCCTCCACACACATATAAGACAAAAAGAAAAGTCTTTTCCAAAAATTCTCTGCTCCTCGTTGCCACTGGTCCCCGCCGGGGGCTTGCAGATGAACCCCCGCCGCAGGAGCAGACGCAGCCCCTCCTGCAGATGGCTTTACTGCCAGCGCCCACAGCAGTAAAAGCCGGTGGATGAGACAGAAAGGAATATAGACCCTGGGAAACAAATTGCCTTCATGAAAATTATTTATCTACCTAATTTTTTTCCTCCTTTGGAAGGGGACAGGATTGGCTATGTTTACAAAACCTGGTGACTTTTTAAAGCTATTATTTAGTTAACAGCTTCTGACACCAGCTGCAGAGGTGCTGGATCACTTTCTGGATGTAAAAATTCTCAAGGAGAATCCAAGGTGATGCTAATAACAGCTGTCAACCCGCAGAGAGGTAATTATAAAGCCGTGATTAAAACAAAACAAAACCCTCAAACGTTACAGCCGTCTTCACTGAAACGCCAAGGGACAGGCTACCGCAGAGCTGCCACACTCCCTGAATAAACCCCAGTAGTGATAAGGACCAAACTGGAGCCCCCAGGGGTCCCGGACCCAGAAATACCCACCAGTGAGCACGTTTGCACACAGCCAGCGGTGCTGCCCATGCTGCCTGGAGCCCGGCTGGGAACAGGCCGTTAGGACGCTCCTTCCCCGTCCTGCCTCACTGTAGGCATCAGCTGTTTGATAATTTGCAGATTCCCGGGCCCCTCCCTCCAGAGACAGACCTGCAGCTGAGACTAAGAATCTGTGTTTTTAACAAGCACCTGTCTCCCTCTCTTCTCCCCACCCTAAGCAGTTCTTTTCATCAACCACTTTTGGGAAATCCTGGCTTAGGGACGCTGACTCCCAGGTGTGAGCTAGCCTGGGAACCTCACAACCACTAAAAGCATTGAGGTTCTCAGCCTTGAGGGTGTGGAAGAGGGACTGAGGTTCTGATCCAGGAGGTTTGAAGTACAACCAGGGAGCAGCACTTAGCCAGCACCGCGGGCAGTGCTGTTGCAAGCAGGCCACGGTCCACAGCTCCCCCAGACCAACAAACAGCCTCCTATCGGGGCACGCCTAAAGCCTTCCTTTTTCCACTATCAATCTTTAGCATCCCTCTGCTTGCTTTTCAATCTCTGCCAAAATGCAAGTAATCATGGCGAACTCCCTTGCTATAGCAAGCTCTGAATAGTCTATGCTTTTCTCATTTGGTCTTCATTTATTTCCCCAAATCCTACCCCAAACAGAGGCCATGGCCGGACAGCTAAGTATCCACAGCATGTCCTGATGATCAGAGCCAAGCAAGCAGACCCTGCTGCCCTGAAGGTTTTGAGGGCAAAACTCTGGGACCGGACTAACAGCAGGAACCCATGGTCCTCTCATTCCAACTGGTCTCTCAAAGGGCTCAGACTGACCCAAGGGGAGATAAATGTCTTGGAGCCATAAAGCACCCTGGAACAGAGGCCAGGGGCTTTGGAGTCAAACGGACCTGGGTGCATATCCAAGCGCCAGCCACTTTCTAGCTGTGTCTTAGGGCCTGACCCCCAAGGTGTGGTTCCTACCGGGCTCACGGCATCGACGTCACGTGGGAGCTGTTGGAAAATGCGGAATCTCAGGCCCCACCCAGACCTGCCGAGGCAGAATCAGCGCTTTAACAAGACTCCCAGGTGACTCCTGTGCATGGCTGAGTTCGCTCACTAAGCATCTCTGAGGCCCAGCTTCCTCATCAGGAAATGGGGGGGACAATATCGTCCTTAAAGGATGTCAAGAAGAATGACAGAGCTGGAACACCGTAGACACTCAATTAATAGGGGGGACTCTTCCGCTCACCTTCCCTTTCTGGGCCCCCGTCTTCCTCCCGCCCCTACAAGGAGAACAGAAGACATCTCTCACCCTCATCATCTCCCCCTTTCTTTTACTAATGGAAGAACTGAGTTATAAAGACAGGAAAATGTTTTCAGCAAGAAAGTGCTCTGTTCTTCTCCAAACCTCTGCCTCCAGCCAAGAGAGACAGAGGAATGGAGGGGAGGGGACAGCCATGCAAGGGAAAGGGCTTCCAGGTTTTCCTCTCTGGTGGGGAGGGGTGACTGTGAGGGTCATGTCAGGTGTGGAGAAAGGGGAAGGAGCTGGAGAAACGACAGGCCCTGGCTTGTGAGAACAGCCCTAGCTGCCTGAGCAGAGAGGGGCAGCCCTTGCCCAACCTCTGGAACAAGCCAGGCAGGCTGACAGCGGGTCTCGGGCCCCACCCAGCCCTGGGCACGTTCTCTCCTTTTCCAACCACGAGGGCAGCAGAGCCCGCGCAAGACCCTGCTTGCTGGCTGCTCCCAAAGCAATGGCGCCCAGATACGAACGGCTGGTGTTTATCAAGCACTGCCTGTGCTCACGGCCTGGTACTAAGGACCTCACAAGAACCATCTCTCTAATCTTCACCACACTAGATTGATAAGGAGAGTGACGATGACAGAGATTGACAAAGGGGTCCTAAGCCTCAGGCCATGGGGCCACAGGACACCCCAGGGCTGTGAAAGGAGGGAGCTGGCAGGCCAGGAGCCCACAGGGCCAAAGCCAGGGCCACTTTTCAGCACCTCAGTTTTTTTTATTGTAGTTTTTTAATTTGGCCAGCCATTAGAATTACCTGAAGAAGCCAGGCATGGTGGCTCACGCCTGTAATCCTAGCACTCTGGGAGGCCAAGGCAGGAGGATCGTTTGAGCTCAGGAGTTTGAGACTAGCCTGAGCAAGAGTGAGACCCCCATCTCTACTAAAAATAGAAAGAAATTAGCTGGACAACTAAAAATATATATATATATATATATATATATATAAAATTAGCCGGGCATGGTGGCACATGCCTGTAGTCCGAGCTACTCGGAGGCTGAGGCAGGAGGATCGCTTGAGCCCAGGAGTTTGAGGTTGCTGTGAGCTAGGCTGACACCATGGCACCCTAGCCCGGGCAACAGAGTGAGATTCTGTCTCAAAAAAAAAAAAATTACCTAAAGAGTTTTAAAAAAAGAAAATAGAACTACCTGGAACTCACCCCAGACCAAGTGACTCAAAATCCCTGGGGAGGGGCTAAGATCCCAGTATTTTTATATTTTTTTAATTTCCTAGGTGATTCTGAAGCACATTTACTATCTCAGAAGGTGGGAGATAATAAAAGAAAGAGAAAACAAGGCAAAAGGTGAGACCTATTGAAAAAAGTTCCCTAAAATCTCAAAAATTCCCCTTGATATGAAAGGAAGTCCTGGCGGTTTCAGTTCTCAGACAAGTCTTCAGTCCGTGACTCTCGTGCTGGAGACGAGAGAGACCCCCCACCGTCAGAGGCTGCACCCCCACCCTCTGGAGCATCTCCGGTGAGAAGAGTTCCCGGCCCCACGCACAGCCCAGGCAAGGGTGGGTGGGCTCGGGGCCTCCCCGCCCAGCACAGCCTGCATTTCCCCTGCCTGGCCTTCCCCGAGCTGCCTGCTGGTTTAAAGGCAATGATGTGGGGAAACCTCCGAGACTGAACTTCCCCAGGGTCCACCCGAACCACGCGGCCCCTGCCCTACAGCACCCAGGGCTGTGGCCGGCAGAGCTCTGGGACTAGAGTAAAACCTGAAATAAGGAAGGAAAACAGAGGGGTGCAAAGATCTGCTCTTCACTTTCCCACTGTTTCCACTGTTTCCAGCACTTCCACCCAAAAGGGTGGGTGGAGATCCCAGGGGACAGGAAGCTTCGCGTGTGAGGACCAGCATGGAAGACAGGGAGACAGTTCAGTGCAATTGAGCTTAATTTTTGTCTTCGAAATCCATGCCGGACTCTGTGTTCCTGGGCTCCTACAGTTCTGAAAAATCCTGAAATATTCTGACACATTCTAGCATATTAACAAGCAGAAAATGCAAGTCTCCCAACTAAACCAAAAAGAAAAATCGCTCAGATAACAGGCAAACACAATGAATTACATTGTGCAAAACTTTAAGAAACATTTAATATCAGCCTCCTGGGCATTTTTGGATGGCTCCCTGTCTAGCAGGCCTTTAACCTGGTTTAGCCAGAATCAACGAAGAGCAAGGTGGTGCCCCTGTTGGGGTCACAGTTAGGTGAGAAGCAGCTCTCATGGGGCTGGAATTACCCAGAGTCACACTTAAGCCGCCTATGAAAAGCCCAAGTCCCAGGACGACCTCCCAATGCCCAACCCCACCCCAGGGCTTAGGGAGGGGCCGGCCTAGTTACACTTGGCAACACGGGCAAGACGGAAAAGTGGCTTCCACAGCCACAGGAAACATGTGAGTGAGTAGGTTCTCGCGCTTCCAGAGCCACACTCCCCAGGAGACTCGCAGAGCAGGGACGTGGAACTGATGCTGGACGTGGGGCAGGTGCCAATGGAGAGGGGCTCTGCTCGGGGGAGGAGAGGGGTGGAAAACTTGCCAGCAAGAGTCTGGGGCTTCAGGACCTGGCCGGTTGGATCTGCCCCCGAGCGTGGCTGTGGGCTGGGCTTCTTGGCAAGGGCTGGGGGACTGCCCTGACAGCCTTCCCCTCCCCAGGCCTGCCTCCCCCGTGCATCTGAGCTCTGATGCTTTCTGGTCACACCACTGTTAACCTGCCGCTGGCCTCAGCCAAAGCCACCCCTACTGTGTCCAGAGCCGAGCCCCAGATGTCCCCCAACCTCACAGCCAGGACACCACTCCACTGGCTGCTCCGCCAGTGGCCAACACCTGCTGCGCCCACACAGAGATTGCATGTGACATCTGGATACCATGTAGCACTTTATGATCTACCGGTTTTCACTTATGGTGTTTCAAGCGGGAAGCACCCTCTAGGCCTCTCCAGAACTAGCCAGAACACCAGCTTCTAGAGAAGGCTGGGAGATGCAGGGGTCACATGGCCTTTGCCTTCTGGTGAGCTGGGCAGATCCCATCGCAAGATTCCCAGAGGACCGCCAGATGCTGCGCCGAAGTGCAGGGCAGCGGCCCGACGTCCCTGGAGGTGTCACGCTCACCTCCACTCAGGCCGGTATCGAAGGGACTGGATCTAAATGCCCTCCTCAGGGGCTCTCGGCCTCAGGAGGGCTTGTCCAGCTGCTCTGGGAGGGGGGCCTACACCCCCAAACAGGCTGCACCACATGGGTGTGTGCCCCCCTTTGTCCTCCTAGCCCTTTGTCTCAGCATCATCCGCAACGGTTTTGCTGCCATTGTGTTTTGTTTTGTTACAAACCTAGTTACTGGAAAATTCTCTGAGGTTAAAAAAAGTACAAGATAATAAAACCTTAGAAAAATAAGTAATTCTTTTATTTCTACCTCAAAATACATCTGGAACTCTAAGGGGGAAAGTAGATCAGGAGATGATTCCATCATAAAAATAAAATAAGATAAAAAAACAATAATTGTCCGTTTCAGATCCGTCTTTAATCCAGCTGAAAGGGGTGTGAGCTGCCAGTTGTCTTGCTGTCAGGTGCCACCCCTGTGTCGGTGGCCTTGGGGCTGCCTCCCAGGGATTCCACGTCTAAGAGTTCCTGCAGCGTTCTGAGGACATGCTTTGGCTGGCCAGCGGCCACATCCTCCAGGCGGGAGCCCATGTGCTCCTGGAGGCTCCTGGACAGCCGTCGCACCACCGCGCGGGCGTCCCTGCCATGCCCGGACAGGACATTACCGAGCCTGTTGTTGAGGAGGTACCAGAGGATGGGAAGGACGTGCCGCTCCACAGCCTGAGGCTTCCGGGGGTAAACTGAGGCCACCAGCACTGTTGGGCAGGAAAAGAGGAAGAGTCCCTTGGGCCAGGCACTCTCTCCTTCTCCCATCACCCTCTTCAGGGCACCAACTCTGTCCCCCAAGGGGCAGGCAGCCCAGCAGGGCTGGCTCTCCCCCTAGCCACAGTGCCTAAGGGTCATGGCATGTTTAGGGGCCCATAAAATGTTTTAATTTCTTTTAACATCAGTAGAAAAAAATATGAATATATCTAGCTGGTTTATATTCATATTTATATCAACTAGTTAGAAAATATAACTTTTAATATTTTTTATGGAAGAAGGGGTGCACAGAGGCAGAAGTACTCAGGGTCCATGACAACCATAAGGGGTTCCTGCAGCCCCGGGGAGGGGAAAGAGGCAGACACACCTGGTGACAATCCTGCCTCCCCTGTCTACTAGCTGTGTGAGCCTGAGAGAGCCCCCCAACTTTTCCAAGCCTCTTCCAAATCTGCAAAGTGAAGATAAAAATCCTGAACTAGCTCTCAAGACTTCTATAGATGCAATAATAAATATATGTAAAGTGCCTACCTCTAAGTAGGCAGGTGAAAAACAGTAGCTAGTTTTAGTATTGCATTAATGCACATCACCCCCTATGAAACTCCAGACAAACACAGAGACAAACCGCAGGAGGGAGAGAAGTTAAGACTCTCACATGGAGCATTCTGGCAGATAAGACAGCGCCTGGGTGCCAACTCTCAGGATAAGGGCAGCAGCAATGCGTGAGGTGCGAGCATGTTTATAAACCACCAAGCCCTGCAGACTCTCCACTGCGGTGATGAGCCCCCCAGATCTGGCCACCCAAGGGCCCCAACCCTCCCTAAACCCAAGAAAACCCAGACGCCAGCTAAACCTGCCAGCAGCCCTTCCTCACCAGAGTAAATGCCAGGGCTGCAGCCAATGTCAAAGCCACATCAAGGGCTATCCCAGGTCACTGCGGAGCGGCTGCTCAGGCCTTCAGCTGTGGCCCCATTACCCTAAATGTGCTAGCACGAACAGTGCTTGCTTTGCAATCTGCACACTCTGCCTGTCGTCCTGCCAAACGGTAAGTGCTGGTGAAGGCAAACAACACTGAGAAAAGTGCTGTACTGATTTATGGAGCACAGACACTGGAAACTTCCATGGGCTGGGCCAAGCCCCAGAAACTTTCAGGGCCCAGGGCTCAGAGCTTCATGGCATTATGATTCCACTTATATGAGCCACCTAAGGTAGCCAACATCATAGCCACAGAGAGTGGAATGGTGGTTGCCTGGGGCTGAGGGAGGGAGGAATGGGAAGGTGGTGCTTAATGAGAACATAGTTTCGGTTTTGCAAGATGAAAAGAGTTCTGGAGATGAGCGGTTGTGATGGCTGCACACATTGTGCATTTGCATTACGCAACTGATACCACTGAACTGTACACTTTAAAATGGTTGAGATGGTAAATTTTGTGTTATGTGTATTTTAACAATAAAAAAATGGAAAAAGACAAAGGCAAGTGCAATGAAATGTAGCATGGATGGAAAAACAGAGAAGAAGGTGAGAACTCCCAAGAACCAGGCCCAGTGTGCACGCCCAACCCCCACCAAAGGCTGAAGGGGTTCACCTGCCCCGAACAGAGTCCCCTTCGCCACCCTGCACATTTTACCCACTCCAGCTCCCTGAACTCTCCCTCCGAGCAGCAAGGCAGGTCTATACTCCAGGAAGAGCAGCAGTCCCTGCCCCAATTCAGTTCTGCAGCCCACACCACCTTCTCTGCCCACATCCCCCTGGCTAACAGACTCAGGCTGCCTCAGAGCCATGTGCCCCAGGTGCAAGAATGCAGAGGTCACCTGGCTGGCGGGGGTAGATCTCTCAAGCTGGCAAGGGCTGCAGAGGCCCTTCTGCAAGTCAGCATGAAGAAGCAGACCCCATTCAACTCGAGCTTAGAAGGCAGCTGAAGTCATTAGCAGTCGATTTACTCCTATTAAGCTGTGCTATTATTAGTCCACGCCTGTGTCAATAAAAACTTTCTTCTCTCTTCCTGATTGACATTGAGTTAACAGAAGAGCTATGGAGAAACTCTAGCTTTTGAGGTCTCTTGGAAATAGACAAGAAAAGGTTACAGTAAGTGGATAATCTAAAGTGAGGATCCTCGCCCACCTCTAGGCCCCCTGAGTTACCTAGGTAAGGACAGGTAAGGGTTTCACGCAGAGAACGCTGATGTTGAGCAACAGCAAAGTATCCAAGATGATGTTAGTTACATGCCCTGTTCTCGCTGAGGGCCCCTGCAGCCAACCCTGCCTCGCTCGCCTGCTCAGAAGCTCTGGCACCTGGACGGGAGGTAAGAGGCCACTCCAGGGTCGCTGGGGGGATGGAACCGGGGCACAGAGGCAAGGCCAAGAGCAAGAGATGGGGCAGAGGGGGAGGTGAAAGAGCAGCTGGCACCAAGGTCCTCAGCCAGGTAGCTGGCTGAGCCCCCCTCCAAGTGCTCGTGGCAGCGGGACAGCAGACTGGTGACACCATGCAGCTGCGCTCCTGAGAAGCACACGGGGAGAAGGGAGCCAGGAGGTGATACCAGAGCCAAGCAGGCACTGTCCAGGTGGAGGAAGGAGGAGGGAGAAGGTTTTCCAGGCAGGGCAGCCACCTGTGGCAGGCAAAGGTGAGAGGGAGGGAGACGGGCCATGTGCAGAGGACACATGCCAGCATGCAGGAGGCAGAGGCAGGGCACTCGGGGAGAGGCAGCACAGCCCAGGGTTGCAGGCCCAGCTCTGCAGCCAGGCTCTGGGGACACATCCTGGATTCCTCACCAGCGACCTTGGACACTTCACTTTTCTGAGCTCTGTTTTTCTTCTCTCTACAAAAGTGACAACCATGGAATCTACATTCTCCTGGTACGGTTGTCACCAGGATTAAATGATCCAGTGCCTACAGCTAGGGGTGGGAGGAAGGGGGCACAGCCTAGAGAGGCAGTGACAGCCTGTGAGCCACTCCAGGGGGCCTGGACACTAGCCAGAAGACAGCTTAGGAGCCTCATAAGGATTTAAACGGGGTTGTCACATGACCCGCCTGCATTGCAGGGGGACCCTTCGGAGTCTGGGGGACAGAGTCCTCCTGCCTCCTCCCTGGATGGGACCGGCGGAAGATGAGGGAGGTGAGGTGGCTTTGGGCAAGCAAATAGGACCACAAAACGAAGGTGAGTGACCTGCCTGAAGTCAGAGCTGGTGGGTGGCAGATGGGTCTGTCGACCCCAAAGCCTGTGCCCCTGCCTTGTTGCCACCTTAAGGGCCATGGGAGCAGGTTTCAGCCCTGGGATGAAATCACTCAGATTTATGCTGCACACTCAGAGCAGAAATAGGACTGTAGCAACCTCTCCACAGCTGAAGCTTAAACAAGGCAGAGCAGGTTCAGGCTGAGGCTCCGTCTCCCTGCAATATAGTCCCGGTGCCAGTCAAGGAGTCAAATGGGGTTGAAGTCCAGCCTGTGCTCTGTGTGTGCCAAAGAAGGGGCAACTTTTTCTAATTCTCATGACTGTGCTGTCACCTGACCAAGACATGCACCCACTAGGCAGGGTCTTTCTAGAAGAGGAGGCTTTTCTGATTCACACAAAGGTTCCCTATAAGATAGAGGAAGCCTGTTTGCAAAGGAAGAAATACATGCAGGTTGACTGTCCCTTCTCTGAAATGCTTGGGACCAGAAGAATTTCAGATTTCAGGTTTTTCTGGGATTTTGGAATATTTGTATTACACTTACCAGTTCAGCATCCCTAATCCAAAATCCAAAATACTTCAATGAGCATTTTCCTTGAATGTCATATTGACACTCAAAAAGTTTCAGATTTTTGAGGCTAGGTATGGTGGCTCACATCCGTAATCCTAGCACTCTGGGAGGCCAAGGCAGGTAGATCACTTGAGCTCAGGAGTTCGAGACCAGCCTGAGCAAGAGCAAGAGCAAGACCCCATCTCTACCAAAAATAGGAAATATTAGCCAGGCGTGGTGGCGTGCACCTACAGTCCCAGCTACTCAGGAGGCGGAGGCAGGAGGATCGCTTGAGCCTGGGAGTTTGAGGTTGCAGTGAGCTATGATGATGCAGTGACACTCAGTCTCAAAAAAAAAAAAAAAAGTTTCAGATTTTGGAGCATTTCAGATTTTCAAATTAAGGAAATTAAGTATACTCAACCTGTAATAGTTTCTTTAAAACTATTTTGGTTCTGTACCAACCTGCCTCATTTTGATCAAAAGCAAAGATGGCCTTCTGGCAACGTAGAGATTGCCACTAAAAAAAGATTATCAAAATTTTTAAGGGATCTGGGGGGATTATTTCAGGTCTAAAATAAGTGAGTGGACAGTTCCACCACAGGCCAGGAGAGAACAGAGACCCCCCCGGGGGGTAGGGGCAGGGCTGGGGGCTCACCCGGCAGGCGCTCTGTGACGTCCAGCACGGCGCGGCCACTCAGGAAGCGCACCCGCCCTGCCAACGCTTGCAGGAGGCACAGGTTGTCTGAAAGAGAGGGGGGGTGTCAGTGCCCGTGACGCTGCGGGCACAGCCACCACCAGCGCTTCACAGGGCCACGGAGCCACGACACCTGCACGGGAAGAGGCCCTTTGGGAGCTGAATTAATTTTCCAGGTCACAATGGGGCCACGTAAAAAGGGAATGTATGTATGTGGGGTATTTGGGGAAGAGTAAACAGGGCGTTTGGCCTGAAATATAGTCAGACTGGCTCCCAGACAGGCCCGTGTACTCCCACTTAGGAGGTTGCTACTGTCTGTGCGTCTCAAAATTGCCCTGAGATTTGGGGCAAAAAACGATAGATAGATAAATGATATGGATGGATTTACAGATAGTGTTTCAGGGGAAACTGAGGCACTAAGCCATCATTACACAGAGATCAGTACAGGGCTGGGGTTAGAATTCAGAAATTATGGCTCTCCTCACAGCCTGAACTTGTGCTCCAACCAATAGGATGTCCCCACAGTCTGGAGGTGGTTTATTTCCACACTGAACACTTACTGACATCCTCTGTGTAATAGCCGTGGAGCTAGGAGTTAAATAAATAGTCCTCCCCATCCCCCTCAAGAGGCTCCTTTGACGAGGAAGCAGACACTTAGACACGAACTCTGGGCTGGGTGGGAAGTACTGTGCTCCGTAACCAAGAGCCTGGGGTCTGGAGCCAGGGTGACCAACTGTCCTGGCCGGCCCAGGGCTTTCCTCATTTTAGCACTGTCAGTCCTGCATCCCAGGAGCCCAGGGTGGCAGGAGCCCGGCCTGGCAACACAGAGAAAACAGCCACCAGCTGCAGGCCAGGGATCCTGGGCTCCCTGGGCTCAGGCTCCCCTTTTTAAAATGGGGTGGGAATCTAAGGGGCCTTGCACCTGTCCCATTCGACCAAGTTCTGAGGCCACCAGGCCACATCATCCCCAGGCTACTGGGAAGCCAGAGAAGAGCTTTTAAGAAAGTATAAAAACATGGTAGTGTGGAGTCCAGCTGGACTCCCAGAAGTAAGTGCAAGACTCAGTAAGCCGTGATACGCCACACAGACGGATGCACGGTGGCTGCCAACACCAGGTATGTTCATCTCAGGAAAAAGTCAGGAATGAGCCACAGAAACATGCACGCTGTGGTGCAGGGGCAGCCATGTGACAGAGCTGTTACAGTCACTCACGTGTACAATCATATGTAAATGCTCTGATTTTTTAAAAGCAGTATGCAAATTCAAAAGTATAATATAATCACAACTATGCACACAAATACACACAGAAAAAAATCTAAAGTGAAAAATGCCAAATGTTAATAACAGTTTCTTTTAGGAGTTGGCACTATAAGTGAGATTTTTTTTTCCCTTTCAAATGCTTTGTATTTCCCATTTCCTCAATAATAAGTATGATTTTTACAGTGCTGGAAGTGAACTTTATATTTTTCAGTTAACAAGGAAGACTGTGTAGTAGCATGGATACTGGATAGCGTTAAATGAAAGAAGCAAAACCAAAATTGTATTTACAGTATGACTTTTGACCAGGGAAATGTGTGTACATGCAGACAAGAAATAGAAGATCACAGAGACATTTTTAAGCTATGGTATATTGGAGGGACACCACAGATGAGTTTTTTAAGTTCCATTAACAATATAATGTTGGTCATATGATTTATATAAGGTGATAAATTTAAAGTCAGAGAGCAAAACAGCAAAAGTTGATCTGAAGCCACCCCCATTCCAAGCTTATCTGCTCTCTGCAGTACCGGCCAGGGCCTGGGCTAAATTAAGAGAGCTCCTTTTGGCACTGAGAAGTCTGAATGCAGAGATGTGACCACGAGGGGATGAGCTGTCAGCAGTCTGATATTTTAATTAGTGAAGTTTCTTCTGTGACTAACCCAGGAGCAGAGCCCAAAGACAGAGCCAACCAGCCTTCGCAGGAACCTCCGTGATCCCCGGAGTAATTCCCCTGAAATCAGAAGGTCTTGGTGCTAGGTAGGAAGAATGCCACTCATGCCTTGACCCCAGAGAGGCCCCAAGGCAGACAGTGACAAATGGCAGAGGTCAGGGAGCAAGCTGCCAACATGTGCCCTTTCTCACCACCCCAAGAAGGGGACATGAGCAGAAATCCCCACCTGCTCTGTCAACCCACGAAGCACTCAACCCCAACCGCCCCGGGGGAGTCCAGGGGGCCAGAAGGGATGATCTCGGTGGATGAGTCTTCCTCACCACTGAATTCCAGAACCGAGAGGGATTCCAAGAGGTCACCAGGAAGGCCAACCTCCTAAGCTGGCTGTGTGACCTGGACTTTGTGCCAGAAGACAGTCTAGCCTGGCATTATTCTTGAACCCTTGGCCCCCACGTTTAGCAGAAAACAAACATGTGACTTTTCACATTTAAGTATTTCATAGCATTTAACAGTTCATCTCCAGCCTGGAGCCCAGAAGCCCTCGTGGAGAATGAAGAAGCAGGCTTGGGAGAAAGCTCCTTCCATCAGAGAAATTGGGTCAGACCTGATCCAAGCTACTTCCAGGAGAGGCCTCAGGGGCTAACGGTCCCCCAAGAAACCACTAGAACCACCAGGCTCAGCCTGGGTGATTTGGGAAGACGTGTGCCTCTTCTCTTCTGTCCCACCTGCCCAGTCTCCCCTGCTACCACCCAGTTCCCCGGGACAGCAGAAGTCTAGTTATTTGCATCTGCAGACCGGGCTCAAACCATTACAGGCAGAAGTGACCCATTCCCAGAGAATCATGATTCTACCCTCGGTATTCCCTGGCAGTATGAATTCTCCTCGTTGGTTACCTAAATACCTCTGGGCCTGGCCTACACAGATGTGGAAGTCAGTTTGTCACTTCATAGTTAAGAACACTTTCCAAACCAGTGTTACTGGCTGGGCTGAAAGGGCGTGGCTGATGGCAAAGCCAACCGGCCCAAATTGCTCATTGCCTCACCTGCTCCAAAATTATCTGGAACCAAGGCAATGAATTTCACCCCTTAGGCTCCACAGGAGCCTTTAGCCAGGGATTTACAGGGCTCTGTTCATTCCAGTGTGAGCACTGACCTACAGAGTAGAGAGGAAGACAGCTGCCCTCACACCTGCCTCCATTCTCCCTGCACCGAAGCCTCTGGCCAACAGACCAGAGGAGCATCTTCAGCCATGTCCAAGGAGACCCTGCCCCAGAAGGAAGGGAGGACTCCAGGTGCCTTCCTGGTAGCTGCAACCCTGCCTCAAGGTGAGTTCAGATCACAAAATCAGGCTGTCCCCAGCCTTCCCTTCCAGGATGCCCAGCCCAGGTAGGCACAGTGGGGCCCCAGATAAAGGGTACCTGAGTCTTGTGACAATGTGAGACACCAGATTGTGTTGCCCAGAGCTCCTGCATGCTCTGGGAACCTAGCCCAGTGACAAAAATGGGAACTAACCCCCTGGAGGGGGAAGAGTTAAAAGTCCCTCTCCCCAGACAAGGGTGCTTATCCTCTTCAAATAGCTAAAGCCTGGCCTGCTTGGCGCAGGTTTCCCAATAAATCCAGGGCCTGTGGTGATTTACCAAGAGCCTTGGTTATTGGCAACAGCAATCTCACTTACCCAGAGCAGCAAGGAGAACAAGCTGTAATTTAGAGCTGGATTTATATTGTTTGCTCTACAGCAACAAACTCAGCAAATCATAAATTCCCTCTGAGATGAAGAGTGGAAATTGACAATATTTATGTACTCGAGAGGCAGAGAAGGGCCTGACCAGGCCTTTGATTTGTAACTGAAATGTCTCCTAGAGGCTCCAGCCAAGGACATGGCTGCCGTCCCAGCCCCAGGGAGCTGGGCTCAGGCCAGGGCATGGGGGTGAGTGTGCCAGGAGGTGTTTCTAGCCTCACCACAGGACGGTCCTCAGATGCTAAAGACAGGACATTGCTCTATGCTCATCAGGACACACAGTGACAAGGCAAGCACAGTTTCAGACCATAAGATTCCTCACACAGGGGCAAGACTTGTTTGTGAAATTTCATCTCTCTCTACTGGTCCGGACGTAAGTCTACTCATGTGCTACCTTCTCAACACACACGGAGTTTGGAACTTGCACTTCAGTCTATGCACCAGATACACCTGGATACACCAAATATCACCTTCTATGGTCTATGAAAGGAATGGAAGAACAGAACCAGATGCATCCACAATTCCACCGAACGTTCAGGAAGCAAGTTGTGATACTGCAGAGCACCCAGGAACTGAGACACTCTCGCCCTCCCTGGTGTCACCTCCATAGCTCCCTCCTTTTTACCTTCTTTCCTCCCTCCCTCATTCCACCCTCCTGCCCAAAGGCCTGGCCCAATGTGAGCCTTCCCCGGCACTCCTGACTCACCCGCTGCAGCGCTGGGTGGCACTGGGGAGTCATCTCCCTTGGGTGTCCACAGGGAGGCTAGACCAGAACATCTCCACGTCACCTCCACTTCTAGCCATCTAGACGCATGGTGGATGTGACACAGAAAAGCCTGCCAGCTGACAAGGCCTTGGGCCCCACCTCTGCCCACACAGCTTCTGGTGAAGCATTTGGCCCGAGAACCCACCAGGGCCTTATCCACTGTGCAGATGCCCAAGCAGGAAGGTGGGCACGGTGACTAGGGAGCCGGCTGGCGGGAAGCTCACCCAGGCTCTCGATCATCGTGTCCAGTGCAGTGGCCGCAGCAGCGTAAATCCCTGAGCTCTTGGAGTTGAGGTTGTCTGCAACAGCGATGATGATGGAGAGCAGCATGGGCTGCAAGCTGTCTTTGAGGAGGGGGATCATCTTGGCAAGGGACTCCAGTGCCCACTGGTTCACTTTCTTGTTGGAATCCTGAAGCCTCGGGGTGAAAGCATCAAAGACCTATTGAGGGGACAGAAACCAAGAGCCTGTGGGAAGCCAGCTGGGCAGGAGTCCCGCAGCGCAGGGGCCTTAGAGCTCACCCCACCCAGCCAGCTGCATCCCTGACCTGTGCAGAGCACGCCCACGGTGGGGTGCTCCTCCGAAGGGGAGGTGGGTTGGGGCAGGGACTCACATGCACGGAGGGCTCGGTTTGTGCCAGGCATCCAGAGCATCTTCTTAGGTACTCTGCACTCTGCCTTTCATTGAATGACTTAACAACCCCTGAAGCGTATGTTACCATCCTTCTTTCCCATAAACAACAGCAGCTGAGCTCCAGGAGGCTAAATGATTTGCCTGAGATCACACAGCTAGTAAGGAGCTTGGAAACCCAGGTCTGAGACTCTGAGCTCGTGTCTCCGCTCCGCTGTCTGGCTGGCAGCAGCCTTGCTCCAGGAGGAAGCAGGCATCCACCCTGGTGTTCAGCAGGGAAAGGCTCGTACCTGCTCCTAACCCCCTGCCCAACTGCATGCTCTGCCCGCAAACATTAGGCACCTCCCCAACCAGAGCAACCCCAGGCCTCAGCCACAGTGTCCTCCACCTCCCACCCTCCTCGCCATAAATCTGCTAGAGGGATGAGAGACACCTGGACACCTAGCACATCGTTTCCAAGGTGCCAGCAGGAGGCGGTGACCTCACTCCCTCAGCCACTGCCAGGTAGCCTTTCCATGTCACAAAGGCCAACTGGACAGCAAGTTCTTACCAGGCTCCCTGCACCCTAAGAGGTCTGACACAATGTCCAACCCTGCTCAGGGTTTTCCAAATTGAAGTTGCACCACGGGGGAGAGACAGGTGGGAGGGTGGGGCGGGAGCACTCACCTGGACCAGGTGGGTGGTGATGAGCTCGGGCTGGGCTCTGCAGTGCTCCAGGAGCCGCGCCACGCCCTCCATCCGAGCCCGGCTGTCCTTGGCCTCCAGCAGCCGTGTCAGCTCCCGCAGCTGCTCCCCCATCTCCCCGGCACCCCGCAGGGAGGAGCGCAGCCCCGCCAGCCGTGGGCCATTGGAGCTGAGCCTGGGTGGAAAGAGCGGGCATCTGACCCCTGGAGAAGAAGAGCCCCAGGCGACGAACACACCTCTGCTCCCATGCCCCCTCCCACAGGCAGGTGGGACAGAGACAAGAGGTCACCTGCAGCGTGGTTACCCCCAGCTTCTCCTCTACCTGCTACCTGGGGACACCAGCCTTGAGAACTCCGGAACTCTCTTCTCCTTAGGGGACAACAATATGGTTGCCTAGGGCCCCCATCCTCTTGTCTTGGGCAGGGCTCTCTCCTGCCTTTTTTTCTCTATTTTCAGAAGATGTATGAAGAGTAGGAGGGAGGAGGGAGGGAGGGGGTGGTTTTCCACGAAAGGATGACTGGTGCACATTTAAGCTGAGTGCAGGGAAACATCTCAGAGATCATTATGGCCAACCTTCTGCTGGCACCTGCATCCCAAGCCCTGGCTGGCCAGGCTCTGCTCACACTCCTCCAGCGACAAGGGAAACGTGAGGAAGCCCTTTCTCTTACCTGGAGAATCACACACTTGCATTGCCCCTTGGCCTGTTCCAGCCAGCATGAGAGCAGCTCCCTGCAGAACTCCAATCTCCCACCCCTAGCTCAAAGCCTGGGCCTCGGAGCTCACACCCTACACCCAGGTCCCACCTGGCACAGCCCAGCATCATTCATTCCATCACTCGTTCCTGCATTCCACACTCTTGACTACTGACAGCCAAGAGCTGCGCTGGGTGCTGAGAACAGGGTAGATGAGAGCATGGCCTGTGTCTTTAGGAGCTCACAGACCAACAGAGAAGAGTCAACTGGGCTGACAGGGTGTGAGCAGGGGCAGCTCGACCACCCTGAGGACGTGGGGGCACACAGAGGCAGAGAGAGCCCCTGGGAGGAGGAGACAGGTGAGCTGACTCTTGCAGAATCAATAGTCATGTTCTAGGTGTAGCTGGCACAGTCGGGAGAGAAGACATGGAGGGCAGGGGACGTGAGCTGCTCTAGTCTGGCTAAGAGAGGAGGAGTGGGAGAAAGTGCAGGAAGTTACCCCTGAGGAGCTGGGCTGGGCTTCCTTGGTGCCCCGCTAAGGAGTTCAGATGTGATCCGCCCAGGACATTGCAGAAGGGCTTAAGTTTCATGCACAGGAGTGACTGTCGGGTTCCTGCTTGGTTTCTAACTGCTCCCAGCCCCCCTCCAGCCTCTCAGCCCATGCCTTCTCACCTGCCTTTGTTCCAGCTCTGCCTCTGAACTAGTCCCAGGCTGGCCACTCTGGTGGTTAAGGGGTCTGCTGGTCTAAGCAAATGGAGAAACGCTGAGCTCACACAGAGCCCAGCCAACAACGCATCCCACGGTGCTAGCACACCCAACTTGTCCAAGACCACGTAACTAACTTCTACTGGCAGATGCTCCTATGCCCAGGATTTGGCCTCTCTGACATCTGGGTGGGGGAACACATCCTATAAATTCGTCTGCTAGTACTGCCAACCCCACTAGGTCTCAGCTGTACCCCCGGTCCACACGCCCACCCCAGAGACACCCCTGGCCGTGGGCAAGCAGGCTGCCTCTGTCAGTGGTCTTGAGTGTGGAGCCCAGAGAGACAAATCGTACCCCTCCTTGATGGGCAGCCCGTTCTCACACACCAGACTCCGTGACACCTTGTGGCCTTTGGCAGATGGAAGTTTATCATTATCTTCTATTCCCTTGAAAAATACACACAGAACATGAGTCAAAAGGAGTGGCCCTCTAGGGAACTGCCAGACCCCATGTAAACATAACAACAGCAATAACCCCTTCCACCTAGAAGAGCTCTCAGGAGGCCACAGCTGAGCCTTCCAGAACCCTGAGGTTAGCTGGGGCAGAGATCAAGATCCCCACTTGACAGATGAACGTGTGGAGACCCAGGGAAGCTCGAGGAACACAGGCAGTGAGGGGAAGAACCAAGTATCAGCACAGGGGACAGAAATAACACTTATCCCACCTGTCGGAAGCAGTGGATGAAATTAAAGCCTCTGGAATCCACTCCCCACTCCTTGACCCACTCAAGGGCTGCCAAATTCAGCCCTGATCTCCTGCCCCCAAAAGACTGCAACCCACTCATGCCCCACGACTCACCCGCTGCTTAATGGCCGCCATGACCTTCCGCAAGTCATGCGACGGGAGGGACTGCTTCAGAAACGCATCGAACTTAGCGTTTGCCATCAAGATATTCACCATCTTCCGGCCATAAAATCTGCCAGAGGAGAAAGAGTAAGATGAAGAAACAGCCTCAGAAATGCATAATAAATTTGCTTTACAGCTGTACATAATTTTTCTAATTAAAGTAGCAGAGTTTTTAATACTTTTTCTAATTATTAAAGTAATCTCTACCCTGTTAAAAATTAGACTCATTAAAGAATAAACATCCATAATCCCATTACCAAGAGAAAAATCACTATTACATTTTTATGTATTTTTCTATAGTCTTTTTTCTATGCATATACATTTTAGTTGGTATCAGGAGGTATTTACAACTTGTATCCAGATTTTTCACTTTGTCATTAATCATCTTCCCATGTCACTTAAAACTCTTTATAAACATCCTTTTTAATGGCTACACATTACTCTGTTGAATGGCTGTACCAAAAGGTACTGAACCTTTTCTCATGTGGAACATTTGGAAGCCTGAGGAAAGGGGCAGTGGGAGAGAATAGGAGGAAGCGGCCACCTCTACCTGGTGAACAGTGGCGGGGGAGGGGGGGGGACGGGGAATCAAGGAGGGCTTCATAGTAGAGACGACCCTTGGGGTGGAACTCAGAAGATAAGTAGGAGTTCACGAGCTGGGTGGGATCAGGGAGTACATGGGAGGGGAAAGGCCATTTCAGGGTCCACAACAGAGTCTGACATGTCAGCAGGACACGGTTGGGAACAGTGGGCAGGGCCTGGACAGAGGAAGAGGCTAGGCCTGTGTGGGCAGACAGGAAGGAGTAGGGCTTCAGCCTCAGGCAACGGGGAGCTAAGGAATGATTAGATTTACACATCAGTCGAGATGTCTCTAGCACCAGTGTGGAGGATGGACCAGTGGGGACAAGGCTGGGGCCAGGAGACCTGTGAGGAGGCCACCACAACAGTCCAGGTGGGAGGTGGCGAAGGCCTGGGACAAGGCAGCAGATGTGGATGGGGAAGGGCAGGCGGGTTCAGGAGCTGCCAAGGCGGTTGCCACTGCAAGATTTAGTAGCTGGCTGGAAGTGGAACAGGAAGCACCAGAATGACATTTCACTCAACCTAAGACTCCATTAATTGTAAAATGCACTCTTACTTTATTTTCCACTAAGTAAAAAGCAAAAAGAAAACACTGGTGATTTCCACTGCCTCCAATGACACTGCCCCACATGTGACAGTCACCCTTTCACGTGCTATCTCCAGAACAGAAGGCAACATTACTCGTCAGCATTCTCCTTCCTTAGGTCAAGTAAAGTTCTCAGTGGCTGCTTGGCAAGAAAATGTGGAACGTGGCCGTTCCTTCCCACAGCAGTGTTTGCTTGATATCTAATGGGCGTCCACTGCCATGTTGCCATGCCTTTTCTCATACGCAGTAACTGTTCATTTCAATGCCAAATGATAATATGATATTTCTAAGACACTTCAAATAGCAATTTAAACTCAATAATTCTCCATAGAGCATCCAAAATTACTTCTGAAAATAAAGGGGTGACAAGCAAAGAAAGACTCATAGTGTAGTTCCTACAATGCAAAATTTAATTAAGAAGTTTATACTATGAGCAACAATGACCAAATTTGCAAATATGCAGATAGTAAAAGCTGGGTGTGGTGTCGAGCACCTGTAGTCCCAGCTTCTCGGGAGGCTGAGACAAGAGGATCACCGGAGCCCAGGAGTTCGAGGCTGTAGTACACCACAATGGTGTTCGTGACTAGCCACTCCAGCCTGGGCAACACAGTGATACCCCATCTCTGAAAACAAAACAAACAAAAACTCCCACGTCGTAATTGCTGCCTGGCCAACAGTAACCGTGAGATACCTCTGATTGTAAGATACAGGCCAATTTCAAAGATATTAAAATGCGGGGGGAATATATGTGTCTTAGACTCAATGAGGCATGAGAGTCCCCGGTTTGCTTCTTGGGTGACTTGGTAAATAACGGTGACTTTTAACAACAGAGGGGAAACAGCCAGAGAAGCAGGTTTGGAGAGAAGACAATGAGTTCATTTGGGGACAATTTGCACTGGAGATGACAGTGGGACATCTGGTGGTGTGTCCCATGGAGGCATTAGAGATGTGGGTCTGATGCTTAAAGAAGACTTTTGGGCTGGAGGGAGAGACTGGGGCGTGTCAGAGTTTGCTGGTGGCTGGAGTAGAGCCAGGAAAAGGGCACGAGCACTAAAGCCCCCTCAGCAGACATGTGCATTAGACGGCAAGCAGGGGCAGAATGGCCACAGGGGAACGTGGAGAACCCCAAGAGTACTGTGGAAACCGGGACACATGGAGTTCCAGAAAGGAAAAGGAAACATGGCCAATGTCATCCAGTGTAAGACAGAGGTCAGCATAGAGAGGGATATTGGAGCTGGAGAAATAGTAGCAGTAGATCTTGATTTCCATCCCTCTACCAACAATTAAAAAAAAAAGCAAGAAAACAAACCAGAACCTTCTACTTCTCCAGCAATATTCCTCATTTCCATAAGTGGTACTATCATTCGCCCAGTTCTTCCGTTAAAAGAAACCTAAGAGGCATCTTCAATTCCTTCTGAAACCCTCACCACTGTCATCTTGTTGGCTCTGCCTTCAGAATACACCCTGAGCCACCCACCACTCTCCAGTGCGAGCCTCCAGTCCCCCCTGCCTGGGTGACAGGGCTGCCACCTGTCTGCTGTCCCTCCTCCAGCCCTGTCTCTCTCTCCCATGATCAGTCCTGCAGCAGCCAGAGAGATTGTTTTAAAAATCAGAAGGCTAGGAAGCATATAAGGCAATCCTCAAACTCATTAGTAATCAGGGGAAAAAGCACTCTGAAACAACAAGCTATCACCTTTACCCATTACATCGATAAAAATTAGAATTGCAGATATTGCCACCCACTGGCAAGGCTGTGAGGAGGTGGGCACCTGGGCCCTGCAGGAGGGAGGCAGACGGGGGCAGCGCGCTGGAGAGCCCCGGGCCATGCCCGGCCACTCAAGTGTGCACGTGCGTCCGACCCAGCAGGGGTGCACCTGGGCATGTTCCCGAGGACAGACGCTCTCGGCCCCAGCAGGGCCACGTGCAAGGAGGTGACATGCAGCTCTATTCACAGAGGTGCAGGGCAGGAGGAACAGCAGGCACTGCCCCCTCCACGGAACACCGCAGATGTGGTGCCCCACGCGAGTGCCCTGCCTGGAACGCAGCACTTACGCAGTGTGGACGTGGCTCCGGAGCTGCACCAGGTGTGGCTCCATCTCCAGCAGGGGCGGGAGGGAGTGAGGGACTAGACACACACTCACATCCAAACAGACGTGCTGGTGACACTGTGAACTGGGGAGTGTGAGGAACAAGGCCCCAGCGCTGGCTTCTGAAGACAGATCCTATCACTCTCCCGCTTAAAACACTCCAATCCTCCTCGTGTTCCTACTCAACACCGTCCCATGGCTTCTGATCACACACAACCCAGAATCTCCTCTCCTGGCCTTGGGCTGAGGCCCTCCATGGCCTGGGCCTGGGCCTGCCCCCACCCAGCCGTCCTCGCCCTTGGACGCTGAGCTCATTCCCAGCTGGGAACCTCTGGATCATTCCTCCGTCTGGGAGCTCAAGGAACTGGCTCCGTCCAGCGTTCCGTTCACGGCTCAGATGTCGCTCTTTAAAGAGGTCTCCCCACCCCATTCTCCCTTACATCTTCTTGGGTTTTTCCTTTATATCCCTTATCTGTATCTACAGTTATCATAATTATTTATTTGTTTATTGTCTGTCTCCCTTGACTAGCAGGCAAGCTGCAAGACAACAGGGGCTTACTTTTTCT
This sequence comes from Lemur catta, assembly GCF_020740605.2. Lineage (NCBI taxonomy): Eukaryota > Metazoa > Chordata > Mammalia > Primates > Lemuridae > Lemur > Lemur catta. The sequence goes on along the minus strand of NC_059131.1, from coordinate 21,148,964 downwards.
TATTCACTGCTGTGTCCACAATAACAAAAAGAGTGGTCATTAATAGCTCTAGGGAAAAGGACTGGATGGTCCCACAGAAGATGGTGCCAGGGTGGGACGGAAACCAGAGCAGCACTCAGTGGGCAGAGAGGGACGGGCGGCGGGAGAGCGAAGTCAGGGAGCACTGACCACTCCCCGAACGGCTCGGCTACAGTGTTGGAAGAGATGGGACAGCGGCCGGAAGGAAAGGACGCAGCTTCCGTCCTCTGCACGGCCCCGGGGAAGCTGGGCTGCGTGGGCCAGGACCCTGAGGGCTGGCTGGTTGCCCCAGGCCCCCAGCCCCCTACCTGGTGTCCTGGTTGGAGTCCTGGGCCAGCCTCACCAGGTTGTGCACCAGCATGTCTGTGCTGTCCCTGGTGCCCGACAGAAGCTTCTCCGCGCCGATCTGCTCCAGGACGGCTGCGAGGTGCTCAGCTGTGCATTTCCGGACTGAGGGGTTTCGGTGGCTGAAAGGAAATAAATCACAGCCAAGGAGTCGGTCTTGGGATGGGGGTGGGGGGTGCCCAGGCTGGCACACAAGGACCTACCATTGCCACCCATGTTGCCAGCCAGCTGTGGGCTCCAAAACCTGTCCTGTACGGGCTGAGGGGGATCCTTGGGGAAAGAGCTCTCACTTCCTAATAACGGCGTGACAACAACAACCGGTCAGGGAAGGACAATCACAGGAAGCTGCACGATATTCCCCAAATACACTGTGCGCTCACCGTGCTCGGCCTCAGGGCCTTCCTGAGCACGTATTCTCCCTTTTGTCTAAATACACTTCGCCACCTTCCCTCTACCTAGAAAAATCTACCTGATCAAATTCTCCTCTTCCTTCACAGCCCCACAGGTGGAATTAGATGTTCCCCTGGGGTAGCACTGTCTCTGTCCTCCGGGAAGTTCAGTCGCTCCCCTGCGGCCCCCCGTGAGGCTGCAGCTCCCTGGGGGTGAGGACCGGGTCTCCCTCCCTGTTGCACCCCCAGTGCCCTGCTGGAGCCTGGCATTCGGTGGGAGCTCAACGCACGTCTGCTGAACTGAACTGAGATGGGAGAGGGGAGGGATTGACGGGTGGGTTGGTGACCGTACCAGGTAGGACCTCAGCTGTATAAGAGAAGCCCATCAGGGTGTCACCGCGTCAAACAGGGCCCCTGTGTCCACACTCTACCAGGCACTGCTGCCACCTTTTCCCCAGAGACCCCACCAGAGGAACACCAAGGGGGGCATCAGGGCTCTCCCCACTCAGTGTGGTCCATGTGCCACAGCGCTGGCATCCGAATCAGAATCTGCACTTTCACAAGGTCCCCAGGGATTCAAGCGCATTGGCCCTGTTCTGGGCTCCCCAAGGACACCCAGCCCTGGTTCTTATTGACAGTGGTCAGCTGCCTCCCCCTCCACACCAGGGACTCAGCTGAGCACCTTTTACCCGTTACCTTGCATCAACCCCATAAGCTTCTATTATTATCCCCACTTTACAGATGCGGAAGCTGAGGCAAAGGGAGGAGTCCAGGAAAAAGTACACTTCCTCCCAAGTTACTTGCGGCCATAGTAGCACCCAGGAATTTTCAGGTGGAGGCAGGCACTAAGTGCTCTTTCGTGAATCAATTCACTTACTCATATCAACCTCATGGGGTAGACACCACTATTATCCCCATTCTACAGATGAGGAAACTGAGGCACAGAGAAGTGCAGTAGCAACCCAGAATGTGAACCCAGGCAGTGTGGCTTGGCAGCATCTCACCCCTCACAAAATTCTGCTCCCACAGGCCCTGGGGTCTACGGAGAAGCCTCCTGCATCAGTGCAACCGTGACTTACGGGGAAGGAGAGCTGCTCTGCCTGTGGGAAAAAGGGCTGGGAAATGCCCTGGGTCTTGCTTCAGGGGAAGCCAATCTGCCTGCGGAAAGGCTCCAAAAGGAGCCCAATTCTGTCCCTGTCCCCAGGAGCAGCGCAGCTGAAGTGTTGGATTCTGTCCCTCTCACTGGCCGGGGTTTCATCAGAAAGAAGCACCACTCCTGGGGGAGCAGGGGGAGCTCCTGGGGAGCAGCCCTGTCTCCTCCAGGGTCACCACAGCACTGTGGGGGAAGCCCACCTCCCACAGCTAAATGTGAGGCACCCACTGTGAAGCCCGGGTGGCCCCTTCTTCGCTGACGTCTGACATCCTGGGGGACCCTCTGCAGCCTCACTTGCCTCCCTCCCTGTCCCCTTCTCCCCTCCCTCCCTCCCCCTTTCACATCCCAGGGCCCTCCCCTCCCCCAGGCCCACCCGAGACAGCGGGCAGCCACGCACTAGATGCCTGCTGAGGTGAGGGCCACCAGGGAGCGGGCAGGCGTCACGTTCTCCACCATGGCCCCCAGGGACCGGCTGGCTGCTCTCTGGATGAACTCGCTGGTGTTCCCCATCTTCTGGAGCAGGCAGCGGGTGACCTCCTCGGCCTCCTGGTCCATATTCTTCTTCAAGGCCCGGAAGAGCTCTCCCAGGGTGCCGATGGCCAAGCGAGACACCTTGGAGCGGAGGTTGGTGACCTTGGAGAGAGGACAGGGAGCCTCCAGGACTGCTGGACCTGGCCAAGGCTCCGGGACATACGGAGAATGGGCCCTGCACCCCACTTCTGCACCTCACCCTCGCCTGGCCTAGGCCTCGCCACACTGGAGACGCAAACCCTCCAGCAGCCCCACGCAAAACAGTCCCATTTTGTTATCATCGTGATTATTAGTGCCATCATTGACATTGCCATCTGAAATGTGTACAGCACTTAGCCTTCAAAGCACTTTTGCAAAAGATGTCCAGTTTGATCTTCATAGCTACCATGAGCAGCAGGCACTACACTGACACTCGTTTTGCAGAGGAAGAAACAGAGACCCCGCCACATGCAGGAAGGCCCTGTCTCCCAGCACAGCCCGGCCCCTGCGTGTCAACACGGTGTCTTCGGACCCCACCCCACCCTCCTGGAGCAGTCCATTCCCAAGGGTGGGGCACGGCCACCATGTGAGATAAGCACATCCTGCCGCCTCTCTGGGCCAGTCTGGACCCCTGGGAGAAGGGCCCGGGGAAATGCCACACTGCCGGGAAGCTGGTGATCTGGCTCAGAACACCCTGTCCCTCTTCAGGCATTTTTGAGTACAGAGGACAATGCAAGCTGTGACAAATGGGCCCACAAGATTCTAATTGTTTCAATTCCCAAAGATTACGAATAAGGAAGCCCCAGGCCCCAGTTTTCCAATCTGAGAAATGGGCGGCTGCCTCCTCCCTTGGTGGCCGAGGGCTGAGAATAAGCAGGGACACACACGCTCCGGGAGCCACAGCCCCTCCGCGGTGTGTGCAGCTGCGCCGAGCAGCTGGGGTGGGGGCAAAGTGCACAGCACACAGGCTGTCCGGGAGGCCTCACCTCCCCTGTCACCGCCAAGGACACCTCGTGCAGCCTCCCAGCAAGGACTTCTGCATGACAGGCCGCCAGGCGCTGGATGCTCTCCAGTCCCTTCTCCTTCAGCTGCCTGAGAAGCAAGGCCAGGCCTGTCACCGGCGGTGGGTGGGGACGAGGAGCCCCCCACAGGCCAGCAGAACCCACATCACGCAGCACAGCCCCCCCACACCCACAGCAGGGTGGGATTCCGTGACCTCGGAGCAGGGTTTCCTGGGGTAACACTCTGGCCTGAAATCCTAACCATTCGGCAAAGACCACTCTTACGGGGCTCCTGGCTGGCCCTCAGCTCTGGTGCGCTGAGATCGAAGCCACCCCCAGGACCTGTCTGGGTCCTTGACACAAGGCCGACACCCTCAAGAGAAGGCGTCTGAAGACTAAGGAAGGCTTCCTGCAAGTGTTCTGGAGCCCAGGTCACTGATTTGCCCCTGACCAAGACTGAGTGTCCCGCCAGTGCAGTGGGAGGAACACTCAGATTAAATTTGATTCGGGAAATAAAGGGCTGGTACCTTTCGCTGGCCCCGTGCTGTGGAGTCAAATTCATACTTGCCACGCATGGCTTTGGCACGTCCCAGAGCAGGGCACAGGCTGCTTGGAGGGCCCCAGGGCACACACCACACACATGCACACACTTTGCACATGCACATGTGCACACACGTGCTTCCATGGTACTAAAGCCTGGGAGTGGGAGAGGGCAGCTGGGGCAGGAGCTATTCTGCAGTGTGCGCGCGCACACACACACACATATACACACACACAGCGCCCAAGAGAAGGTATCTCCTCACCAGTCGCTGCTGTTGAGGCACTGCAGGGCATCTGCCAACCCCAGCTCCGGGTTTGAGAAAGGCCTCAACTCTTTAAGGGCTCTAAGATCCATCTCCTCCTCCTCTTCTTCCCACTCGGGAGACCCCAAAGTTAGCACCGCAGGTAACGAGTTAGCTATTGTCACAAAAAAAAGAAACAATGGGCTTCATCCAAGGGGACAGGTAAGAGCTTCACCCGGGTGGCAGGAGGGGCTGCCCCGCCACCCTCACCACGGGAGGCCTGGCGCACAGCCCAGAGCCCACCTCCCGGGGAGGGCATGCGGAGGACAGACTGGGGGGCTGAGAAGCCAGCCCGGGAGCCACGGAGACCACCTAACTCTCTCCCTTTGGTTGACTTTTCCCATTCCCACCATTGCCAATGTGATTATAATAAACAGACTGGCTTGTGATATGCTGCTTGATGTCATGCGATAAGGCTCTCAAGCCAGTGACTCACCTCCAGTCTCGCCCTATCTGTGCTGGGGCGGGCCCGAGAGCCTGTCACTGGGTGACTTCCCTGCGCAGGTGGGCAGCGTTCTAACCTCGCTCCTACACAGAGGCCTGCGGTGCTGTCGGCGCCTCCCCTGCCCTCCTACTCTCCAGCCCTGACATTTTACGAGGCAACAGGCAAGAAGCCAAGGTCTTCCCAGACCCTCTCTTCCTCTTCCTGGCATTCCAGCTACTTCCTTGGATGCTGTCGTCCAGCACCTTTGGCCCTGGTACACTGGCAACTCCTCTAGGACCTGTCACCCAGGCTGGGCACACCTGCCCTGCCATCCAGCTGTGAGGTCCTGGGTCCCCAGCCTGGCCCACAGACAACTACGAGCCCCAGACACTATTTATGTCTCTAGCAAGGTGTCCCAGACCCCAGGCCGGACCCTGGTGTAACATGGACAACAGGCAGGAGTAAAGCCACCGAGGTCACCTTTGCCATGGCTCAGCGCTTCCCGAGGCAGCACAGGCGGAGGGACACATGTCCCCCACCAGTCGGGTCCGGGCCCCACCTGAAGCATGGCGGGCGAAGTGGGGCTCCTGCTTGCTGACGGGGATGCTGGGCAGTGAGGACCGGTTGGCCCGCTTCCTCAGGGTGCTACCGATGTCTCTGCGTGGGCTGCCCAGCCCAGTAGGCACAGACAGGGTCCCGCTGCCGCGGAGGGGAAGGAGGCCTGTGGAGGCAGAGAGAGCCCCAGGGCTCAGCAGTCCTGCCTGCCCTGGCCCCGCTGTCCCCCTTTGGAAATGGGCCCACCAGCAGGATAGGACAGGGCAGGCGGGGCTCCCTGCCAGTCCCGACATGGGGAGGGTGGAACTGTGGACGGCCTCCCTTTGGAGGGTTGAGAGCCCAGGGGGTGGGCAAGAAGTTCCCCAGCCTGAGGGGGTCCCATCCGGGCACCCAGTACCTTCCTTCATCATGATTCTCCGGGAGCCCACGCCCTGGGGGCCGAGCTCCCTCTCTCTCTCTGGCGCCTTGGCCCTCCGGAACTGCTCCATCTCCCTCATCTGTTTCAGCCGCAGCTTCTCCTGCGCAGACTTGGAGATGGTGACTTGGATCTGGCACAAGGTCAAGGCACATGCTATTGGCCTGGGGACCCAATCAAACCTCCTAAACCTCCACTCACTCAATCATCAAAAACGTGAGCACCTCCCACGCTCTGCCCTGGAAGTGAGCAAAAGAGACCGGCCCTCGCTCCCAAGAGCTTGCGGTTGGGGGACAGACAGTAAACAGACCGTGGCTGATGTCGGGCAACGTGTGCTACAAGGAAAGTAAGGAGAGAGAGGTGGCAGTGGCTTTCCATTTAGACAACAAAGCCCGAGGGACTCCCTGAGGAGCTGGAATTTAAGTGGAGACATAAATAAAGGGAGGAAGTGGGCTGGGCGGATTTCTGGGAGAGAATGTTCCCAGCAAGGGGGCAAATGCAAAAGCCCTGTGGCAAGAGTGTGCTTGGCTGGTTGGGGACAGTGCGAGGACACGGGCCAGAGCTCTCTGAGTGGTAGGACACAAGACCCACAACACACAGGGCCTCATAGCCCGTGGTAAGGACACAGGAAGCCATTTAAGGTGTCAAGCAGAGGAGCCACATGATCCAGCTTCCAGTGGGGTGGGGTGGCGGGGATCTCTAAGTGTTGTTTCTATAACTTTTTATTTTGAAATAGTTTGAGACCCATAAGAAATTGTCAAAATAGAACCAGGACTTCCCATGCACCCTTCATCCAGCCTCCCCAGTGACAGTATCTTATAGCCCCTAAGAACACTCTGACGCCCATTTGTCTAAGGAACACACGGGAGGCTATGTGGGCAGAGTCTGCAGCAGGCACCGGGAGAGCAGTGCGGAGACATTGACCTTCAGGCAAGAGGTGGTGGGACTAGGACAGTGGTGATGGGGAGGGCGGAGTGGCTGGGTTCTGGACCTGTCTCAAGAGGAGAACTCACTGTCTTTGACAATACCTGAGTGTGGAGGGGAGAGAGAGAGAGGAGGGGGCAGAGAGGGGCCCCAGACATTGGCCTGAGCAACAACAAGGCTGGAGCTGCCTTTTACTGCCATTCGCTGAGCAAGGACCGTGGGGAAAGAGGAGGTTTTGTGAGATGAGGGTTCCAGGGTTGAGTTTCAGACGCGGAAGGTTGGAAGTGTATCAGGCACTTAAGCAGCAATGTTGATAGCAGCTAAATGTGTGCATGTGGAGGCCGCGGAGGTGTCGGCTGGCAGGGGAAACAAGGGTGTCCCCAGCATGGAGATGGCACTTAGTGCCCAACCAGATGACAACCAGAGTAAGTATAAACACCCGAGGCTGGAGGGCTGCACTCGGGGCCGCCAGCATCCAGAGGCCGGGGGACAGGGAGCCAGCAGAGAAGGACCGGGAAGGAGCTGCCTCTCAACGTGGCACAGAAGCGAGAATGAGCCAGCCCTTCCTCCACCCCCGGATGGAGAGTTCAGGAGGATGAGCCACCAGTCGTGTCAACGCTGCGATAGGTCAAGGTGGAAGAGGACAGAGCTGCAGCACATTTGGGAGGGTGAAGGCCACGGGTGGCCTCGGAGTGGGCATTTTCAGTGGCGTGGAGCAGACTACTCCACGTGGAGTGGACTGGGAGAGAATGAGAAGAGAGACATGGCGGTGGTTTTGTCTTGGTTTAGTTCTGCTTTCTTAAGATGCAAGCGGTAACAGAGCTGATGGGATACGTCACAGGATAACATGCTGATAGGAATGACCCGATTTCAAGGAGAATATTGTTTTTGCAAGACAGGGAACAAACGCCAAGGTTGAAGTATTAGGTGGATGGGGCCAGGATGACAGGAGATGGTGGGGAGCCGGGTGGGTGGTGACAGAGTGGGGGTGGTGTCACCTGTAATGCCGAGTCTATGGTACGGCCATGGGAGTGAGCGGCCGACATGGGGTGGGGGCCGAGACCACTTTGCTGCGCTGAATTATTATTATTTTGTTTCCCATTCTGTCACCCCCCTAGAGTGGGAAGGCTGTGTGACTGGGCCTTGTCATAGTCACCACGGAATCCAGTCCCTAACGTAATGCACACACACAGGCCTTCAGGATAAGTTTATTGAACCGAATTGTTCTGTCTCCGTTTCAAAGAATGAGCACAGGTCCCCCGTAACGTGACTCTCCAAGCTTCACTAAATCCATGGCGACCAGGGCAGAGAAGCCACCTCCCCAAGGTCACCTGAGCACAACAAGGTATTTGCAGCCTGTCAAACACAGCTTTTGGCGGGCGGGCCTCTGAGTCAGCTGCCTGTCAGTTGTTCCCTTGGGCGTTGGCTCAGATGACTCGGCTGGGTTCACCTAAGCCCCTCTGCCCTCCCCACGCCCTCGTCCTTCCTCCCTCCCTCAGCCCTGCACCTGGTGCCCCACCCACCCTGCCCACCTCCATCCCGCTTCTCTTTCTTTTGTCAGCCCTCATCCCAATCCCGCTCTGGTTCTGGGCCCTTCCTCGCTCTGGCCTGTGTCTCACAAGCTGGTCCCACACTCATGTATTTCAGAAACTTGCCTCATGCGACCAGTGTCCACTGCGACCCCCGAGTCCTCCTCTCGCTTCCCAGATACCTTACTGCTGCTCTCCTTCTGGTCCTCTTCTTTCAGCAAGGGGTGGGCTTCTCTGGCGTGGCCGAGGGAGAAGGCTGTGAGCACAGGAGCTGACTGAGAAGAGGGCAGGGCCGGCTTCCCCGCAGCGGCAGGCTTTGGCCCTGAGGGGTGGAGAACAGGGACCGAGCTGAGGACACCCAGCCCCCGGCTGCCCCTGAGCTCTCTGGCCCCCACCCTCAGTTCCTCTGCCCAGCTCTCCCCTGATGAGAACAAAACGAGTTAGATTTACTCTACAGAGCAGCACTGGCCGGCGTGGAGCAGGCTGCCTGCGGACCAGCATCACCTTCCTTCCTTCATTCTATATTGTACAGCTTATTCTTAGACAGGGGAAGGAGTTGGGGGCCTGGGAAGGAAACAGGGTCAAGTGTGTTATCTAGGGGGTGTAAGCTTTTTTCTGAGAATATAAGTTTATCTTACCTGGGAGGTATGTACCTCAGGAAAAGAAAACATAAAATGGGTCCACTAACCCTTTTATATGACCATGGGCCTGTCTGGAACTATGACACAGCACGAAAGGGCAGAGCTGGAGGTGGGCAGAGAACTAACTAACGCTGGGCCAACCTCTCATTTCACAGACAGGAGAGCTGAGGGCCAGGGACCTTCAGATGCTCTTGTGATTGATAAAATATCAATTCAATTCCACCTGACATCAAATCCATGTATCTCTTTGTCATTCTATATTTTCCTAATCAGTGGATTTTAAAGATACATTTCTTATTATGGAGGCAGGACGGGGATAGGTTCATTAATTTTCTGCTGCTCACCAGGTTTGGAGCTCACCATCCTTAGGGGAACCTGCAAATTAGGGGTCTGCTGAGATGGGGGCCACCATCTGGGTCTGCCTGAGGCCGGGAGAAGTGTCTTAACTCTGGGGCCCCTGCCGAGTTCCGGGTCACCCTGGCCCCTGCCGGCCCATTGCCTCTGCAAAGGTCTCCTCTGCTTGGTGCCGGCAGAAGGAGCAGGCGCTGACGGGCAGGGAGGGGCCTCTATCCGCCCAGGGGGCAGAGGCAGGGCAGAGGGCATAGGTGGTCGGCAGCCAACTGACCAGGGCAGGGACCACAGGGTGCCACAAGGCTGGGGAAGCCCCCAGCTTCGCACAGTGTCGTGTGAGTCCCTACTATGGGCTAGGCACGTTACACATACTGGGCAACAATATCCCAGCTGACAGCTGGAGGGTCAGAGAGCCCTTTGAGGACTTTGCTGCTTTATATCCCACGTCCTCACGTACACCCCAAAGGGCCACACTAGGAAGCCTTGTCTGTGCAGCCCACCCCGTGCCCACAGCCCCCCGGAGACCTGGTTCTCAAGCAGCTGGTGAGCCCGAGGAGGGACAAGTACTGGCTGGGATCTCCTGGCCCAAACCCCGATGCCAGCATTCTCTGGAGTGGCTCTTAAGGACACTCGGGGTGCTGGTGTGTGTCACCACAGGCGGCCCGAGCTCACCCCTCTGCAGCCTGGCCTCAGAGCAGGGAGAAGTAGCTGCCACTGCAGTTCCTGTGCCAGGCCAGCTTCCCAGGCCAGGCTTCATGTCCTGATCCCAGGGCCTCTTGGGCCACAACCTCCCCCCTTGGCCAACCGGGCCACCTGCTGAGCTGATTAGCAGAGTGCCCAGCCAGGAAGCTGGTCCCCAGTGTCCTCCCCCGCTGCCGGTCAGCACAGCAGCTGCCAACAACTCCCACCAGCTGCCCCCCGGGCTCAGGGCGCTCCTCCCGCCCATCCTGCACACGGGCTGTGGCCTGGCATCCCCGGCCTACAGCGGCCCCCGCCTGCCTCTCCGCAGGGTCAGAAAGGACCCCTCCTCCCTCTGTAAACTCCTCCTACCTTGTCCCCTCTCCTGGCCTCCATCCCGGGGCTGGCCCTATTCCCCTGGCATTTAAACATTCTGGGACCGGCTGGCTAAGGGGTTTGTGGGATGTGGTTTAATCTCTCACTCTCTCCAGTGAGGAATATTCCCCTCTACTTGCTCAAAACAGGACAGGGGCGGCTGCACCACGTGTCGAGAGCCCCAGCTTAGGAGCCGTGTGCAAGTGTGACGGGGCTCTGAGACCAGGGAGGACGTCCAGCTCACAGAGCTGTCATCTGTCAAATGGGGACAGCACCGTCTTTCTCATCTGGGTCATTGTGAGCCACACGAGCTGGCATATGGCAACATGCCTGGCAGAGCAGGTGCCAATAAACACTGCTGCTCTTCCATGCCTCACCCAGGCCTGCTGCCACCTTCCAGCGGGGACCACGGGTGACTTCAGCTTCCCTGTCGTGAAATGAGGGCCTCGGACACGAGAGCTCTCGGGTCTCCTCTATCCCTAACTCTGCTTCTATGACTGCAGCCCAGGAACCGGAGAGTCAGATAACAAGGGGTGCACACGGAGGATACGTACCCAGAGATTTAGGGGTCTTCTCCTGAGGCCCGCTCTCCCGAACCAATCTTAAAAGAACGAGGGAGAGAAAAGCATCATGAGTGACGACAGGGTGGAGCTGCTGCATGAGGACCCCAGGGTGGCTCCAGGACAGGCCACGGCCAAAACGGGGGACACAGGGGCGGGGGCTGTTATCCCTGCAGAGGCTCTTGGCCAGGGTTCAAGCTGCAGGAGATGGCGGCTCCCTCCACCAACACGAGGGCAGGCTGACCGGCGGTCCGGGCCAGGCTGGGTGTGCAGACACAGAGCCCGTCCCCAGGAAGTTGGCACCCTCATGGAAACTGCTGTCTCAAAGGGGGCCCTCAGCCCCCGCTGTGCGCCCTGGGCCCGTGCAGCAGGAGGTGGCCACAGCAGATGGGGGGGTAAACTGCCTCCCCGCTCAGAGAACACCAAGTTCCCCAAAGTGCCCAGCCCTGGGAGAGCAGAGTGACCCCTAAATATTCCTCCTCCTCTGAGCCTAATCCCCATTCCCCATCCTCTACCCCCAGGGGCTGGAGGGACCGATCCCCTTTGCTGAGATGGGAAACCAGCACTGTTGTGTACTATCAATAGAAGCTCAATCCCAATTACTCACAGGAAGGGAAGACAGAGACATTCCTGGCACGGGTTTTAATTGTAATTTTTTAAACTGGAAGCACCATTTATTCATTCAACAGATACTTACTGAAGACCTACTACGTGCCAAGACCTATTCTAGACACTGGAAATAGGGTGTTGACAAGAGATGACAATCCCTGCTCTCACAGAACTTAGGTTCCCATGAAGACCAGCTGTTTGGTGTCACACATGATTGTCCCTTCTCTGCAGGACATCAGGACCCACTGGGGGCAGCCAGGGTAACAAGCACAACAAAAGCACTGGGACACAACATCCCATGCTGTGGCCTCAGAGGATCCTCTCAGCAGAGTGACCCAGGCCAGGCGGGGCTGGAGGACGGACAGCAGGGGAGCCCACTCAGTGCCTGCCTTGATGCAGGGAACTCTGATCCCAGGGCAGGAGGGAGGCTGGGGGACCCTGGGCCCATTGGAGGGGCACAGCTTCCAGCTGGGCCTAGACCGGCCAGGACTCAGCCCCTGCATCAGGCACAACCTCCTGGGTCTGGGCCCGCAGGGAGGGCCTGTGTGGGCTGGAGGGAGTGAGCAAGTGCCCCAGGGTGGCCCTGCCCAGGGAGCCTCCCACCAGGCCTCTGCCTTGGGACCCCACCACTGCCCACCGACCGCGCTAACAGGACTGGTGGGGCCGGGGGCAGGAGAAATGGAGTTGACAAGTCCCGGCAGCTACCCCGGCTCCTAAGACTCATGGGGGCCCCAGGCTGCCCAGGGTGAGCACAAAATTCCTGACACTGCTTGCTCCCCCAGGCCCGGCCTCATCCTGCTCAGGCCTGCTTTGCCCATCTGGCCTCAGCCGCAGTCTGCTTGTCCTCCCCTCCGAGCACGGCCTCAGCCTCAGAGGATGTGGCTCTGCCTCTTTCAAGGGGAAGCCTCTCGGTCTCCCTGTCCCTAGAGACCCCTCAGCAGACCACACTCGTCGGAGCCGCTGCCCTTCTCCGGGTGGCCGCCCAGTCCCCCCTCTGCCTGCCGAGCCTCCCGGAAAGCCCACGACCCGCTGAGGTTCTTCCTGGGCCTCAGGAAGAGGGGTAGGAGAGCAAAGCCCTGCGCCCAGCAAGAGTCCCTGCCTGCTCTGGGCCGGATGTCAAAGCATGTTTGTGTCCCAGGGCACCACAAGCTAAAGCCACCCGAGTGGCCTCACCACTGCCCCCAAGCCCTATCTCTCCTCCCCACACCGTCTTCATGAGGGGCATGCACTTGTCATGAAGGTGCCAGCCCTGCCAGCCTCCCTCACTGCTCAGGCCTCTGCATGCTCACCCCACGGACCCCCCGAGCCTTCCCCCAACTCCTACAGCAGCCCCGCCCCGGCCTGCATGGCCCACGCGCTCTGTGGTTGTCAACGTGGCCTTTCTAAATCAGAGCTGATGCCACGTACTCACCAGAAAGGCTTCGTGGCACCTCCTCACTACCAGATGAAGCTCACAGACCATCTGAAGAGCATCCTCGGTCCTACTTACAGAGCATGGACCCAGGGGTGTCACAACACACAGACCCTCTGCCCCTCTTCTTTGGGGAGTATGAAATCTCCTTTTTAAGTCCAAAAGTTTGTGGACTACACCCCACACACATAACTCCATCGATCAAGATATAGTAATATAATAAATTCATTATAACAAAGAGCTACCATGAATTCAATCGTGCTTTAAAATAATCTGTGTTTTATTCATCACTCCAGCAACCACATCCATTAAGACACTGGCTAGAGACAGAGGCTAGAGATGTTGTTTGTCACACCCTTGCGTCCCACCTGCTGGAGCCAAGGGGCAGAGAAGCCCCACGCGGTGCTGTGGCCTGCCCAGGTGTGCGGCTCATGGGTGCGAGAGCCTGCCCTCCCCTGCCCGGTGCTCACAGAGCTCTGCCCTGGCGTGGAGGGTCAGCCACGTGGAGCCCCAGTGCGTGTGGGGCATGGGGGAGAGAAGCCGGCAAGGAAGGCTTGACTTAGGGTCTTACCGTGTGCGTGGGGCCCTCAGGCCTGTGGGCGTGTCCCGGCCTGGAGGCCATGGGCTGGGAAGGGCGCCAGGTGCACAGGAGGAGGCTGCCACCTGCACACCGGCCTTAGGGATGGCCGGGACCACAAAGTCCCCCAGCGACTTCCACATCTTCCCGTCATCGCAGTGCAGGACTTGCGGGGAGATCTGCACCTGCAAGCAGAGGCGCAGTTTGGTCCATGAAACATCCATGCGGACGCTCCCCTCCCGGTACCTCACACATGGTGGGTCCTTCTAGCAGGGAAGTGTCCTCTGGTCTCTTTCCAGCCGCACAACCCCAGGCCCCGGAAGGATGATCGCTTCCTCAGCACTCCAGGGGAGAAACTGGCAAGCCCTTTTCTTACTATGATGTGTTTTCCTGTCCTTCATATTTCAGAAAAATCCCAGGATATCAGAGCTGGAAGGGACCTTCAGAAACATTTGGTCCAAACCTCTATTTTTATAGGTGCGCAAATGGGGCCCAGAGAGGGTGTGGCTCACCCGGGGTCACACAGCCAGTGGGGGACAGAGCAGAAACCAAGGCCCAGCAGCCTTCCCCCTCTGCCACACTCCCTTCTTAAAACGGAGAGAAATGGTCAGAAAGCAGGAGGAGTTCCGGAGCATTTGGGCCAGAGGAGGCCCAGGGGACCACCCATGCTAGGACGGGTGGTCACCGCTGTGCAGCCGCCCAGAACTCCCAGGCCGGCCGCAGGTTTCGCGTGCTGTGGGAGAAGGTGCAATGGGGGCCAGAGCCCTCTGAGGGCAGCCCCAGAGACACCTCCAGAGTCTGCAGGGTGTGGGAACAGGAGTTGGGCAAGAGTAGAAAGCCAGGCGACAGGGAGGAGCTGCGGCAGGACTCGGGGCAGAGGAACCCCCTTACCTCCTGGGTGCCGGATCTCAACTCCTGGGGTCTCTGGCCGCTCCCGGAAGGGTCCAGGCCCTTCTCCTTGGCCCCGCTGGCCTCGGGGGTGGTGGGGATGCTCTGGATGGGAGGCATCAGCCTGGACACCCTCAGCAGCCTCTGAGAGGTGGCGCGGGGGATGGTGCTCCTCAGGGCAGCTCCTCGGGGGCCTCCCCCGGGATCCAGCAAGGCTGCACGGGGTGGGGATGGGGAATCGGTTAGTCCCAGAGGAATGTGGAGTCGGAGGGGCAGGATTCAGACCCCAGCAGCGGGGCCTGTGTCCTGGGGAAGGCTGGGGTGACAAAGGGAGAAGGCAGATCTGCCCCTAGCGCCAGACCCCCAGCGGACCAAGCAAGGGGACGTACTGAGTGGCCGTTTCCATTCGAAAGTGCCAATCAAAGTCACCTGTTCAGAGCTCAGAGGCAGCGTGGGCAGGAAGGGAAACAAAATCAGTGCTAGGTCAGAGCGAGGACAGTGGGCCTGGCCCTGGGTGGAAGCTGTGTGACCTCGGGCAACGCCCCCAGCAATCTGAACCCCCATGTGCACGTCTGTAAAATGGGGTGTTCACAAAGGTCCAATGACACAACTTCTGTTGCCCTTTCCTTTTTGGCTAATGACATGGGGTACAGCTGTTCTGACGTGGGCTAAAAGACAGAGCAGACAGACCACCACACTTCCAGCTTCTCCATCAATGCTTTCTGTGCCCCGCAGACTTCTCAGCGCCCCTGGCCCATCCCATCTCACCCAGCTGCCACCTTGGGCCCCCTGGGCAGTGGCACAGAGGAGCCAACACCACCTCAGGGAAGGGTGACAAGGGCAGCCCCAGCCCTGCTCAGGGGCCGGAGACCCCCGGCCCTCCACACTTGCTGGGGGACCTGATACGTCATAGGTCACTTCCGGTCTGTACATTAGAAATAACAACTCCCATTCTTTTTCTCCTCCACTGGAACTTTGTAAAAAGAAATGAAAGGTCTAGAAAAAGACTTCAGACCTCTAAGAGAGGGAGTCATTGGTCTGGCAATTCCAGAAGTTGAGCCACCTGGAAATTCTAAGCAAGCACTGGGCACTCTGACCCCACTAGCTGCCTCCGTAATGTCCCGCCAGGGCGCGTCCTCAGAAGGGCACCCCTGCATCTGCCTGGGCCCCTCGCCATGGTCCCGGGGGAAGCCCCAGCTGGGGAGCAGCTGCTTAGGGCAGGGGGACAGCTGAGTACAACTCCAGACTTGACAGCAGCAACCACAGGCCCCGAGAGTGTTTTCCCCCCAAGGCTTTCTGCCCTCTTATTCCTCTTGTCACCCAAAGAGTATGTTCATCTAAAAAGACCCAGTTACACAATGTGCCCAGGAGAAGAGAAAGAAGGAGATTCACAGTTTATTAGGTTCTTCCCATATGCCAGGTGCTGAGAATTCTGTGTATAACTTTTCATTAAGCCCTCACGGTAACACAGAAGTGTTAGAGGAGGAAACACAGAGGAGGGAATTGAGGCTTGAAGGGTCACCCATTGGCCGAAGGCCCCAGAGCCAGCACATATCGGGGCTAACATTTGAACCTGGTCTCTTTACCTGGCTTGCCCACCACTCGGAGAAGGGAGAAACAGAAAGTGCCCGGCTGTTTGGTTCTTTGTTCATCTATTCAATAAACATTTCTCCCTTTTTTTTGTTTGTTTTTTGTTTTTATTTGTTTGTTTGTTCATTTTGAGACAGGGCTGCGTTCTGTCGCCCAGGCTAGAGTGCAGTGGTGGGATCACAGCTCCCTACAGCCTCAAACTCCTGTGTTCACACGACCCTCCTGCCTCAGCCTCCCGAGCAGCTCGGTGCACACCACCACACCCAGCTCGTTCTTGCAATTTTCATTTTTTTAGAGACGGGTTCTCGCTCTATGTTCTCTATGTTGCCCAGGCTGGTCTTGACCTCCTGGCCTCAAGCAATCCTCCCATCTCAGCTTCTCAAATTGCTGGGATCACAGGCATGGGCTGCCGTGCATGGCCTCAACAAACATTTCTCAAGAGCTTCCTAGGTGCCAGGCGACTATGTGACACACTGAGGACACAGTCCCTGCACTCTCACATGCAAGATTCAAGTTTTAAACAAGTAGTCACGCATGAACCGTGAAAAAAAACAAAGGAAAACAACAGGGCATTACTAGAGAGCAGGCTGTGGAGAATTCAGATTGGGGAGTCAAGGAGGCCTCCTGAGGAGGACTTTTGAGCCAGAAGGGAGGAGGGGTGGGGGACTCTAAATCCTCAGGCAGGACAGAGCCTAGAGCTGGACGCACTGGAGGGTCAGTCCATGCGTCTGACTCACAGACAAGGGGAGGGAGTGACCCAGGCACAGGTGAGCCCGGGGCCAGAGGGCCTTGTGCATGTGGGAACATTGGGACCTTAGTGTAAGCTCATCCGGAAACCACTGGCGGGTTTTAAGCATAGCCAGTGGGAGTGGGGTAAGGACGTTTGTTTAAGAAACTCCTCTGGAGCAGACTAGAGGGGCAGGGGTACAAATGGGAGGCTGCAGGGAAGCTGCGGCAGTGGCCCAGGAGGGAGGTGGTGCTCCAGGGGGAAGCTGAGGCCACAGAGAGAGGGTATCTGGCAGGTGCCCACAGCCCAGCCCTGGGTGGCCCAGCATGCCACCTGAACACCTGCCGATCCTCACGGCCTGAGTGGCCTGGGGCCGTGACCTGGGATAGGGGCGCAGGGTCCAGGGCTCACCTGGGGAAGATGCCGCCAGGCCCTCTGAGAGCCTCCTTTTCTTGAGCTTGTCCTTGATCTGGGTGGTGTCCCGGGCCACGCTGCTGGCCTCCGACTCTACCAGGGGGTGGGGCCCCAAAGACAGGGCCCTGAGGCTCCTGGGGTGACCATTCCTGGCCTGCCAGCCCTTCAAAGGGGCATCCAGTTTGAGGCTACCTGGGTCCCCATGTCCACTCAGGAGCTGTGACGGCTTCTCGCTGCTCAGCAGGATGCTCGGCGTGGGCTGGAGAGAGGCTGAGGGAGACAGAGACGTGAGTAGCTTGGCACACGGGGCCCAAGGTGGCACCAGGCACCAGCAAAGCCCTTGGTGCTGCTCCCTGGGGACAGGCAGCTGCTGGCCTAGTGAAGTCTAGCCATCAGTGTTTCAGTCTTTCCCGGGCCAAGTCATTCATTCGATGGTGTCTATGAAGCACCTGACCTGAACAAGTCACATGTCATGAGGACCCAGGAGCTTAAAGGAGAGTCGGTCAGCAGTGCTCTCACGGCACAGAAGAAAGACCATAAATGCTCAGGGGAGGCCGTCTGCCCAGGGACCACCATCCTCCAACCGCCAGGGTCCAGCAGAGTCATCAGCACTATGGAGCACCGACATACACCAAACACAGAGTGAAAGGAGACGCCCTGGAGACTGAGAGCAAACCCACCCACTCCCACCAGACACACAGTCATCCAGTTGCCCATCAACAAGCATCTGGTAAGCGTTTCTTAGGCGCCAAGCTCTGTCAGACAGGGGGGCTACTGAGATATGAGTGAGGCACAGTCTTTGTCACTAAGGAACGGTCACTCTATCAGAGAAATAAGATGTGTCCATAAATAGGTTGAGTACAAGGTAGGCAGGAGGTGTGCCATAGGAGAGGCAGAAGCACAGGGCTCTGCACACTTAGAGGAGGGGGAGGGTCTCAAAGACATCCATGAAGTGATGCGTTTGCCATGGGGAGCCCGGAACGAGGGGAAGCGATTGGACAGGGCGGCGCTCAGAAGCTCTGCCACACCCCTGCTCTTCTGGAGACCCTGGTGCCCAGGCCACAGATACCAGACCGCAGCTGGCACCATGCCCAGGGGCAGTCAAATGCTCGGCCAGCCACCAGCCTGTGAGGGGGCTGGCCTAAGAGGGGGCAACTGGAGCAACCAGATTCTCCCTCCAAAACCACGGCCTGGAGCCCTGCAGGGAAGGCAGCCTGCAGCTGACGCCAGGGCAGAGAGTCACAGAGCACAAAGTGGCAGAGAAGCTGAGTGGGTGTCCTGAAAGCCACCACTGCGGCAGCTGTCCCACTGCACCCTGGCTGCTGAGGGTGCTCCCAGGCCCCAAGGAGGGCCCCACAGGGGCAGACCCTGTCTTCCTGCGCCTGCGGGCTCCCCCTGGGGTACTAGGGGAGCCAGGCACATGCTGAGAGCCCCATTCCCTATTCCTGCGGGTCTCCCCCTGTCCATCCCCCGAGGCACAGAGTTGAAACAACCTGCCCAAAACCAGAGGCCACAGAAGAAATGCCATCTGCTGGCAGCTTGAGAACGAAGCCTGGCATCTAACACATGTCCTCCCTCCAGGATGAGGCCCAAGCCCTGCCCGTGACCAGTGGCCCTGCCTGGGCAGCTGCCGGGTGGAGCCATCCTCTGCCCAACGTCCCCAGAGAGGCCACTCGGGGCACTAGAAGGCCATTTGGTGTGGGTGGGTCACCAAGCCGGGCCTTCCCATCTCACCTTCTCCACAAGCCGGCAGACTGGAGTCAACGCTTCCAGGCAGGAGCACATGGAGCCCAGCGCTGGTCCAAGGGACACTCCCGCAGTACACAGCCACCGGAGCCAGAACCCTGGCTGGGGACAGCACAGGGGAGCACAGGCAGTCTGCAGCCTGCCAGAGCCCTCCTGCACACTCTGAGGTAGAGGCACCTTAGGGTCCTCCAAGGCCACAACCGGGAACAAACCAGGAACACCCATGCTGTACCTGGAACACTCTGCCCCTCAAGGTCTCTGCCCAAGGAACCAAGGCATGCAGTGGCCCAGCCTCCCACACCAGAGCTGGCCAGCCAGCCAGGGAGCCCGTGACCTCCACCAGTCCTCCCAACCCCACTCGCCCAGCCTCTCGGCCTCACTGCCCCTCCCCCACACTCTGCCTGCACTCTCCTTCCTGGCTTTGCCCCACACCCTTGACCGTGCCTTTTCATCTCCTTCACGGGCCTCTTCCCCTTCACCTCGACAACACTGATACCTGGTGTGCCCAGCTCCAACCTCTGCCCACTAGCTGCTCTCCCTGGGCCACCTCCTCACTGCCACCCGCTGCAGAGAACACCTTGCCCTGTGGCTTTGGCCCTGACCAATGCCCCCAGTTGCAGAGCAGAGCTTCTGGTTACCTGGCCAACCCCCTCTCCTGGAGCCCCAAGCACCTCGCAGCACATCCTACACTGACCCTCCTCTTCTCCCCTCACCTCCCCTGGCTCAGCTAAGGGCATTGCCTGTCCCTGCCACAGACATTTGTCAGTGCTGGCTCTGTGCAGGGCTTCTGCCCCTCAAAGTCCCTGATGACACAGTAGAGGGCAAGGCTGATTCAGTGCTCAGTGGGACTTGAAGTCTGGGTGGGGAACACAAGGTTAACAAGCAACGACAGTGCAGGGCCTGTGAGCCTTTGGCAGGGACGGGGACAGGGAAGGGTTCCCGGGGGGTGGGGGGGGACCCTGGGCTGAGACCACAGCCGGGAGCAGGAGCCAGGAAAAGAGGATGGGGAGGCTCGGCTAAGGCATCCACTCCTTTAAGAAGTCTTCCCGTCTTGTGCCCATTTTTAAATTGGATTATCTGGGTTTTTGTCATTGAGTTGTTTGTGTTTCTTATATATTCTGGTTAGTAATCCCTTGTCAGATGGATAGTTTGCAAATATTTTCTCCCATTCTGTAGGTTGCCTCTTTCCTCTGTTGTTTCCTTTGCTGCATAGCAGCTTTTTAGCTTGATGTGATCCCATTTGTCTATTTTTACTATTGTTGCCTGTGCTTTTGAGGTCACCGCTGGCTATACAGCCAAAAGAAAGGAAATCAGTATATCAAAAAGATGTCTGCGTTCCCATGCTTATTGCAGCACTATTCACAGTAACCAGGCTATGGAATCAACATGAATATCTGTCAGTGGATGAATGGATAAAGAAAATGTGGTCTATATACATGTGAAATATAATTCAGCTACTAAAAAAAAAAAAATCCTGTCATTTGCAGCAATATGGATGGAACTGGAGGCCATTATGTTAACAGAAATAAGCCCACCACAGAAAGACAAATTTTGCATGTTCTCACTCATAGGTAGGAGCTAAAAAGTAGATCTCACAGAAGCAGAGAGTAGAATGGTGGTTACCAGAGGCGGGAAGGGTGTGTGGGAATGAAGAGAGGTTGGTTACTGGGAACCAACACACAGTTAGACAGCAGGAATAAGGTCCAGGGCGCGATAGCACAGTAGGGAGACTATAGTTAACAATAAATAATGTATCATATAGTTCAAAATAGCTAGAAGAAAAAAATTAGAATGTTCCTAACATAAAGAAAGGATAAATATTTGAGGTGATGGATTTGCTAATTACTCTGATTTGATCATTACACATTGTATGCATGTATCAAAATATGACATATAGCCCCAAATATGTACAACCATTATGTATTAATAAAAGAGAGAGAGAGAGAGAAGCCCTCCGTCCCCTGTGCTCCCGCACCCCCAGCCACGTCTGCATGTCACTCTCCCCTCCCCAGGCCACTCTCCGGTCCTGCCCTGCAGCTTCCTGGGCGGTCACCAGATCTTACTCATCCTTGCAGTGCTGGACCTGCCTCTCGGTAGGCACTTAAACTGTGGATTATTATTCTGCCACAAAAAAAGAATAAAATCCTGTCATTTGTCCCACAACCTCCTGGCTCAGCCCCTCCTGAGCACACCTCAGGACCATCCGTGGGGCCCTACCTGCCACCTAGAGAAGCCCCCACATAGGTGGAGACCCAGCCCACCCACCCCAGGCTGGATGGCCCCTAGACAGGGACTCAGGAGCCTGGGTTCCCCTTTCTGTCACCTGTGTGACCTTGAGGGAAAAGCCAACCTCTCTGATCTCAGTTCCCACATCACTAATGCAAAGGAGCTGGACAGCACCAGGGGGTCTACAACACCTTCATTCTATTTCTAGATTTGTAGATTTTTCTTAAGCCTTCAGTACCTCCCATTTCCCCAGTAGACTCTACTGCCAGTTGGGATCTGATTTAGCACTAAATTATTTGGTTGTTTTCATATTAATCTGCCAAAGCCCTGGGGTGTCCTGAACTGCCCTGCTCTGCCACCTTGGCTCTCCACCTACCTTCCAAATGGTCACCTGGCCCCTGCTCCAGCCCCGGCAGGTAAAGCAGCTCTGCACCTTACACGCGCCCACCTCATCTGGGGCAGAACCAACCCCCTCGCTTTCCAGAGGGAACTGAGGCTCAAACAACCATCTCCCCAAAGGCAGAGCCAGGCCCAGAGCCCCATCTCCTGGCACTAAGTGGCTACGCACCGTCCCCACTCCCCTGCCTGGCCAGCTAAGGAAATGGGTCCTCCACTTTCCCCAAGGCCCCACACACATGGAGCACTGGCCCCTCGAGGAGCCAGCCACCCAGCCTCAGACAGTAGAGGCAAAGTTCAGGTCAGTCCCTGGAGCACTCTGAGCCCCTCCCTGGGCAGGGAGCCAGGAGGACACATGCTGAACACGAAGGGCCGAGTGCGAGTGGCCAAGCACGTGGACAGCTGGCTGGGGTGGACAGGCCCAGCCACCTGGCTACGTCTCCCAGGCACAGCCTGTCCCCTGGGGTATCTGAGGAAGATCCCCCACCCCAGAAAACACCGGGAACAGGCCTCCCTTACCTGTGGGGACGTCGTCACGGGTGCCCATGCCCTGGGTGGACAAGGTGCCTGAGACGTTTCCCAGAGGCCGTGGCTAGTCCTGGGCCGTGAGGACAGTCCTTGGGGGTCCAGAGGGTTCCGACCCGTAACATCCAGGGACCTACGGTGGGGAGGGGCAGAGAGAAGTCAGGAAAAACAAGTGACAGACGCTTCTAAACCGCTTCACAGAAAGCCCATCAGGAGCTAAAACATTATTATCAGGAACAAATCTGCCACTGGACCAAAGGACGCTTCCTTCTTTTATTTATTTATTTATTTTTAATTTCAGAATAATATAGGCACACAAATGTTTTGATTACATACATTGTTTTAGTACCGGACACTTCTTTCTGACCTTTGAACTCTCTCAGATGCTTCCAAGTTCCTAAGTGCCGAGGCTGCTCCACTGTGGGAAGAGCTCACCATGAAGAGCGTCAGCGAAACCCATGAACCTGTCGTCCCTCGTCACTTGGACATGGGCACCTTTAGGGTGTCGGGGAGATGGGGTTTCAAGGCAGAGCCTGACACTTTGTGTCCGTCGGTTTCTGTTTCCTTGAGGCACCCGTCAGTGCGCCAGCCGCCCCCAGAGCTCGCGATGAAGGCTCTGTGCCCCGCTCAGCACTCGTCCTTGGCGAGACCTCCCGGAAACCAGCTCGCCATGTTCTTTCAGGATGCGCGGGTTTTCGCCCACGCGAAGCTCTCGGCCCTCGTGCTCAGCTGGTTGAACGAGCCCCGCCTCTGGCCCCTCAGCCGCTTCGCTGTCCTGAGCGCCTCTCCCCAGCCCCGGCTCACGCCCTCCACCTAACTGCAGTTCCTTTCCCTGGGACAGGGTCTCACTGCAGACTTCACACAATTTTGTAAGTTCTTTGCTGAGATCATGGTGACCCGTGTCCCCCGACAGGTAAGGGAGGCGGACAGCCAGAGCTGATCTGTGGGAAAATCAGGGGTAACGCCCCATCTCTCAGCATCTACTCCGGAGAGTAGCTCCCTCCACATATCATCTGGGGACAGGGCAGGACACTGTGCCAACTCTTGCTCAGGAACTGAGGAAACCTGCCTCCCGTCTGCAAGCCAGCCCGCCGGCGCCCCGGCCCCAGAAGGCAGAGCACCTCCTAGCAACCCTGTGGCCAAACCGAGGCTGCAGCTCGGATCAGCCTGGCCTGGGCTCGCTGCTTAGGCCCTTGGGACACTGCGTTTTCTGTCTGGGGAGAAGTTTCCTCACAGCCAGGGGAGAAGGCAATTCCCTGTCTAGTGACCACTGGGCTGTAGTCTGGGACGTGGCCACATGGTAGTGCAATGCAGCCCTGAATGTCTGTGAGCTGCAGCGCTTCTCCCAGGCAAGGTGAGGAGGATTCTACTCCACAGGTACCAACACCCCCACCCTCACCCCAGTAAGCTGGGGACGAGGCTCAAGAGATTGGCCAGACAGCTGTGTTCCCGGCAAAGCCCAGCAGGAATGTTCCAGGCCGGGACGGACCTTCCACAGCTGAATTAAAGCAAACAAGCTGAAGCTCAGGGCTTTGGGGGCAGCGAGGCCCCACCTGCCACCCATATCTCTAACTATAGGATACATTGCTATGAAAAATTCTATGAAAAGGCAACGTGTAGCAACAGCCCTTGTTCCCAGCCTTGGCTGCAGATCCAAATAGCCAGAAACTGATTAAAATGACAGATTCCAAGCCCTGTCCTCTGGCCTCTACTGTCTTCTAGGGAACAGGTCACAGGGGTCCATTTGTGTGGGGTTTTTTCCCTTAACTCCTAAGTGATTTTGATGTCCAAACAGGACTGAAAACCACTGGGCCACAGTTCAGATTCACTTTATAATAAGATCTCAGCCCTGTTTCTCACCTTAGGCTGTAAAGTGGTTATTGCTGCCTCAGTTTCCTCAAAGGGATCACTCTCCAGAGGTGGAAGAGAAGACAGGGAGCCGCCTGAGAGTACAGGATGCCTAAGTTCCAGCAGCCACTCCTCCTGCGGTGGGCGCTCCGAACAAGACCACGCTCCCGCCTGCGGCCTCTCAGTGGCCAGAAGGTCAACAGGCCAAGACAGCCCGTGTTCCTCCGGGTCCCAAGGGACACCAGCAGTACAGAAAGGAAACCTGGAGCCACTCCATGGCTTGCCAAGGCCTCCCATCCACCAGAGCCCCTCTGAGTCCCTCTCAGGGTTTACACCTATGACTCTTGAGGCCCTAAGTGTAGATCTAAGCACCTGCCCAAGAGCAGGTGGCCAAAGTTGCTTTTGGACAAACAACCATGTCTTCTGTGAAAGCAGTGAGGGACACCTCCCCAGGTGCTTTGTGGGAACGTAATGACCCATGTCCACACTACAAAAAATCAGAATCGGGAATTCCAGCACAAAGGTGGGCAGAGCTTTGGGGTTTAGCATGGACACCACTGAGCACCCAAGCCCAAGGCACAGTCCGCGGAGGCCACATCTGTGCCCAGCACTGCTCTGGGCACTAAGGCGTTGCTCTCCCTCGCTGGGGCAGCCCCTGACCTAAAGGGCGTCACAAGTCGGGAAATTTGGTGACCAGGATTGCTCGGCATGGCTGGCTTCTCCATTCTCAGCCTCAGTTTCCCAGCCCAAGGAGTGGGGCAGCCCACGGTAAGTGACTGTTGTCACTCCTTCCATTAAAGTTATGGCTACAGAGGCTCCCTAGTGACTGGCACCACAGGAGCGAAGAAAGGTGACAGAAGGGACTCACATTTCAAGTTGGAAGGAAACAAAAGCCAGGACTGGCCCGGTAAAGACTGTGAGCCCCAAGCACAGAATCCCAATGGCCCCTGCCCCACGCGGCCCACAGGGAGCTGGGCAGAGGATTGCCCCCGAGAGAAGGGCCTGCAGGCAGGAGGGCAGGGAAGGGCTCACGGAGGGGGGGCAGGCAGGACGTGGCTGGCAATCGTGCCACAGCTCCTCTTGCTGTGTCCCGGCACCACCCACTCCTCCTCAGGGACCTGGGCTCTAGTGCCCAGAGCTCTCGGCTCCACAGATGGATCCAGTGGGAGCAACGGTGCCCATGCCAGGGTGGTAGAGAGAGGAAGGACAGCGGCCAGGCTGAGGGGAAGGTGGCAGAGTTTGCAAACCCTAATTTTTGAACCCAAGAATATACTCTCTGAAGAAAGGCCCCAGATTGAGGCCCCCTCCCACGCACACCCCCTGTACCGCTGTGCTCCAGAACACCCGACCTGGAGCACCTAGAACGCGGGCTGTGGATCAGACAGCTGGAATCCTGCCCTGGCCCCTCTTGTATTAAGTCAAGAAAGTGATTTAATTCCTCTGAGCTTCATTTTCTTCATTTGAAAAAAAATGCCCTAACAGAGGTTTTGATAGGACTAAAGTAATGTGTAGAAATAATCTAGTACCATTGCAGTTGCTCAAAAATGTCAGGTATGAATCTTCTTCCTCCTTCCCTGAGAAGCAACCCCTCCCCCTACGCACACACGTGCACGTGCATACACCCACCCTATCCTCACAGGTCCCACAGGCCTCCCGGGAAAACTCTGGATGTTCTCAGAGGACCTGTTGGACTCTGACCTCCAGGGTTCAGGCTGTCACCGAAAGTCAGATGCACTCACTCATTCAACCATGTCGTAGGTACTAGGATACAACAGTGAATAAGACTGAAATCTAGCACCCTCGAGCTGTGTGACTGAAGGCACGTTACTAAACTTCTCTGAGCCCCCATTTCTTCACCTGCAAAAATGGAGGTAATACCTATCTCACTTCACTATTGTACCGTGCCTGGGCCCTAATAAGTAATCACTACACAGTGGCAGTAGTAGAGCTGCGTCAGCAGGTGGAGGACGGATTTGGGTGGACAGGATGAGAGGCTGTGGGAAGGATGCTGGAGAGAGAGGATGAGTCTGGTTTAGGGCAGTGCGGTGGTGGTTGAACGGGGGGAAGGGGCAGAGAAATATTAGGAGGCAAGTCGACAGGACTGGGAGACTAATTAGACAAGGGCAGTTAGGGGCAGTCTGGACCGAGTCCAGGGTTCCAGCACGGAGGGTGGAGGAAGGGGTGCCACTGGCTGCCAAGACGGTGAACACTGCAGGAGGCACCAGCCTGGGAGAGACAGCGGGTCTGGCTGGGGAGGGCTGGTTTCTGACTCCTCTAGGGCAGCGGGCGGAGCCGTCCAGCAAGCAGCTGGTCTGTGCTCCAGAGAGGTAGGTCTGGGCCTGACTGTAGGCTTGGGAACCCCCAGTAATCAGACGGCGATTAAAACACGAGGGCAGGTGCTGTCTGTAGGAAGACCTGGCCACAGGAGAGTGCCCAGAGCCAAGGAACAGTCCAGGGAACAGCAGCGCGGGGCAGAGACACGCAGAAGCCCTGCGGGAGCAGAGCAAGGGCACTGGGGAGGTTGGGGGTCGGCACCAGGGGAACCAAGCGAGCACAGTGGTTAGAGGCATCAGCTCCGCAAAGAGGTGGAGGTGGTAAGGACTGGGGCTACAAATTGGATCTGACCATTAGGGAGTCATCCAGGAGGGTGGTGAGAGCAATTTCTGTGCACTGGGGGCACACGGTGGTCACAGAAAGCTGCTGCGGGTTGAGGAGCAGGTGGAAGGTCAAGTGGAGACGGAGTACAGACAAGTCTGGAGATTTGGGATGAGAAAGGCAGGAGACGGCCTGGTCGCATACTCATAGGAGGAGGAGAAAGCGCCAGAGGGAAAGGCTGAAGACATGGGAGGAGGTCACAGGACGAGAAGGAGCCCCACGGTAGCTGCAGCGGGGAGAAGGGCGCAGGCTGGGCCAGGGGGGTGGGGGCCCGTCCTCAGCACCAGAGGAGGAGCCAAGCCTCCCACCGAGGGAGCGGTCAGGAAGCCAGGCCACGCTGGGCAGCCTGGATGTAAGCTGTGACGTAGGAGGACAGACTACTGCGCGGGAGAGTTGGACCCAGGAGAGCGTGACGTTCGGGAACAAGCACAGAGGGCCCATTCTGACTCCAAAGAAACCATTGTCTTCCTCTCCCCAGATGCCTCCATCTCTGTTAGTCTGGGGCAGGGCTGGTTCCCACCCTGACCCTCACTTCCAGATAAGGACTCAGCCACTCCTAGAGCTGGCAGTCCCAAGAGCCACCAGCTGGAAGACTGATGCCCCCCCCACCAGACCCCCTGTGGGGGCATCCAAGGGCCCACACCCGACTCAGCCTCCAGGCTCCAGCTGTGACTGGCACATGGGCCAGCAGGAAAGCTGTTCACAGATGAGAAGCCTGCCCCCCCACTCCCTTAGCAGCCCTGGAGCTACCCCCCTGCTGCAGATGCCACCCCCCCACCATCATGAGACCAGGAGGGGCCGATGCTCCTGTAACCCCTCTGTCCTCCAGACAACACGAGGTGCAAGACAGCCAGCAGGCCCACAGGGACATGAAGACATGCAGACAAGGTGCTAAACGCAGTGCCAGGCTCACAGTAATAACTCACTGAATGTGTATAGCACGAATGAATGAGGGAGTGAATTCAAAATTAAAGCACATCTCTCAGATAGACTTGTTGAGAAGAAACTAACTGAAGGAATTCACATTTCTTAGTTCCATGGTGCCATATGCCAGGCACTGTGCTACATGCTTCCAAATATTATGCCACTTAACTTTAGAAATAGAGCAAGAAAGTAGATATTACATCCTCATTTTATAGGTAAGACAATTGAAGCTCAGAGAGGTTAAGTAACTAGATCAAGGCCACAGAGCTACTAAGTGGATGAGTCAGGGCTGATGGTTTCTGCTCACAGAGGTGGTAGAACATAGTATTTCAGAGCGTGCATTCAGGAGTCAACAGACTTGGGTTAAGTTCTGTCACCTGCTAGCTGTGTGACCTTGGGCACATTATTAAACTTCTCTGAGCCTCTATTTAACTGCAAAATGGAAATAGCAATATCTATCTCACAAGGTTATGGAGAGTATTCAAAAAATATAAAAAGCATTCAGTGGACTATGTGTAGCCACTCGCGAGTTCTCAATAAACAGTAGCTATTAATATTCTTGTCTGTTTAGTAACTGTTTTGCTGTGTTCTGATGTTTAGGGAGGGGTAAAATGTCTCTTTTGAAAGTCTTTAGGTCAAGAAGCTACAGAGGTCTATCTGAGACAGGGTGGCAAAATGCAGGAAGTTCTTCACTTGCTAAATTTTCTGGGGAGAGCAGGAAGCACTGGGCAGGCTAGGGCAGGACGCTTAGAACAACAGGTCAAGTACCCCCTTGCTAGGAAACTCCAGGAGGGCCTTTCTTAACAGAACAGTCTGTTCAGGTGGCAGTTAACACCTGTACCTTAATGACCTCCTAGCCCAGGGTGGAGCAACTGCTTTTATGCCCAACACAGCTGAGAAGGTGGACTTCTGTTTGTAATAGCAGCTCAGTGTGGGTGTTGGGGGAGGTGGATGCAACAGGGAGAGGAAAGAGAGTTGCATATAAGTCTACGGCCACAGCATTTGAAGCAGTCCCTCCCACCCACCAGCCCAGAGAATTGTGATATGAGAATTATTGGTCTACAAGATATGGGAAAGCCTGTAGGTGAGAGAAAGTTTTACTTAGGCTGCTTTTGAAAAACAATGAAGGCAGATGACAAGTAGGGCTGCCATGTTTGATTGTTCAGGCTGGGCACTGCACAAGGGCATCATAATTAAGGGGACACCATTCACACTGTAGAAACTACAGATCTAGGTATCCTCATTTTCTGGGGGTTCCTGTGTATACACATTAAATAACTTTGGTAATTTTTCTCTTAAAAAAAAGAAACTAAAGCTCTGTACATTTATTATAGTCTCTTCTGATAAATAGAAGTAAAGTGTCTTCAGAAAGAGGTATCTTTTTCTAATTCACAAAAGGAACTGTACAAGTGAGCTATGGCCCTAGTGACAAAGAGTACGTAACTTACATATAAATTTACAAAATTCAAAATCTTCTAAACCTGCCCCCACTTTGTGTATCATGTTGATGCAAATATAGAGATTAATCAGAACTTGTGCTAGTAATTTAACAAAATTTTTTGTACTTGCTTCTCCTGTCACTAAATTTCAAGCTGGAAGGGACCTGGGAGGTCAGCTAGTCTCCTCACTGGTGAGTGAGGGGTTCATCTGAGGCCCAGAGAGCCTGCGGGACACGTCTTAGTCTGCTCCAGCGGCTGTAACAGAGTATCATACACCAGGTGGCATCAACAGCAGAAATTTCTCTCTCAGTCTGGGGAAGCTGAGATCAAGGTGCCAGCTGATTCATTTCCTGGTGAGGACTCTTCCTGGATTGCAGACGGCTGTCTTCTCACTGTGTCCTCACGTGACAGACAAGCTCTCTGGTCTCTTCTTATAAGGGCACTAATCCCATCATGAAGGCTTCCCCTTCATTACCTCATCTAACCCTAATTACCTCCCAGAGGCCCCACCTCCTATACCAACACATTGGGGGTTAGGGCTTCAACATGTGCACTCCTGTGGAGGCGGGAGGCAGAAGCATTCAGTCTATAACACACACCCAAGGCCACCAGGAGCTTATGCAAATCCCAGGGCCCAGACCCCAACAGGCATCACACTGGCCACCAGCCAGCAAGGCCTTCAGCAAGGCTGGGAGGAAAGCTTCCTTCTCCAACTCCCCACCAAACCCTCCCCAAAATGGTCACCTCGGCACTGCAGTGCCTGGTCAGAGCCATGCTGTGTGTTCTCAGGGACTTAGGCTCTTGGTGGAGCTGGAGGCCACTGTGTCAGATCCTGCCTCAAATCACACAGCTGTTGGCTGGGGCTCGGAAGCCTGCTGCCCATCCTGGGATTTCCACCATTGAGGGATGAGCTATCCTTGCACTTGGTCATAGTCCTGGGGTCTTAAGTGAAAAATGGCATGGTCCACTGCCCCAGGAAAGCTTTCTGCATGGTTTGGGTGTTCAGTTGAGGACCCCTGCCCAGTAGCTGGAGCACAAATCTTCACATTCTAGTCTGTGAGCACTTACAGATGCCCAGAGGACCAGAGGGGACAGGGAAGAATAAAACGTCATTTCCAATCAGGTTCAGCAGAGTTGTTGCAACCCTGGCTCTAGCATCCAAATGTCTGTCACATTCCAGGAAAGGGCTCTGGGCACAGGTCTCCCTGCAAGAACCTCAGAGGACTTCAGACCCCAGCCCTGTCCTTTCCCAATAGCCCATGAGAAAGTCGACTCTCTTTGAACAAGAGCCAAGTCTTGCTCTTGCCTCTTTGGGGCATACGCCGGGTTTTGCCTGGGAAATGTAAATGGCTTCGGTAGAGGGCCATTTTTCTTTTCTGTCCCTGTTTTATTGAAGGGAAATCCAAGGCTGAGAAAGGGATGTGAATAGGGCCAAGAACCAGAGGTTTTGAAACAGACAGTGAAAAATTCAGACATCCAGGTGGCAGCTCTGGAGCCCAGGTCTGTAACTCACAGATTGACCACAGAGAAATAACGTGGAAGAGTGATGGGCCTCCAAGAAGAACGGGGGAGAGGTGTGGAGGGGTGGGAGGGCAGAGAGAAACATGGAGGTCAAATGCCTGAGCACACAAGAGGCTGAGACAGCAGAGAGCAGAGGACAGGAGGCACCGAGGGGGAAGGAGGGGGAAGGAAGGCGGGGAGGAAGAAAGGTTGGGGGCAGGTGCTCCTGGTCATCAGGGAAATACAAACAGGATGCTATCCCCGCTCTGCAAAGATCAGCAAAAATTAAGACGAGAGCCGATGCAAGTGCTGGTGAGAATGCAGAGGGAAGGGAAGGCTCAGGATGGCTGGCAGGCGAGGTGTAAGTGAGCACCACCCCATGGGAAAGCAGCCCGGCTTCATCTAATACAGCTAAAGATGCGCAAACCCAGTGCCCAGCAATTCTGCTCCTAGGTATCCACCCCCGAGAAAATCTTGCACATGTGATCCAGGAAAGAAGCACAAGAACATTCACAGCATCCCTATGGCTAACAGCGCAAATCAGAACACAATCCAAATGTCCAACAGAAAAATGGAGGAATAAATCGTGGTGTGCTCACAGAATATTCCACAGCAATGAAAACAAACCACTGCCCCACTCAACACCTGTGGCTGACTCCACAGCATAATGTTTAGTGAAAGAAGCCAGACCCACAAGACCACATAGAGTATGGTTCTCCTTATATAAAGTTCAAAGGAAGACAAAATTAAACTGAGTGTTTAGAAATGCATGCATTCGTGGAAAACTTTATAGAAAAGCAAGGAAAAATCAGGAGAGTGATTAACCCGAGGGGAAGGGAGGCAGCTGTGATAAGGACAGGGCCCTGGGGTGGGTTCTGGGAGGCTGCCAGTGTGTCCTAATTACTCCTTAAGCCATCCATGCATTTTATACATTCTTCTGTCTGCAGTAATAAACTTCCAAGTCTCCTGCTGGCAAGCAGAGCCTGGCACCTCTGAGGTGGTCCTGGGGGTTACAGGAGGATGCAGCTGCCTTCAGGAGCAGGTCTCTATGGACTCAGGTTGACATCTCCCCATCCCCTGCCCCCCCATTCCCCTTTCTTCACGTCTGCTAGGCCCAGGCTCCACGGCTAAAACCAGGCCAGTCCTGGGAGCCAGGCAGCCCGTGGCTAGGAGGCGGCAGGGCCCTGCCTGCAGGGTGTTGGGGAGAGCGGTGCGGGGCTTGCCCTGCTCAGGATGGAACCGATTACGGCCCCTCACACCACTGCTGGGGGCCAGGCGCCGACCTGCCCTAGGGTGGCCTCAGAACACGGGCTCCTTCGCCCCCCCAGCCCCCCCAGTGCTCCTGAGGTAAAATCAGCCCTTCAAGGTCTGCAACTACTGTGGGTTCTGTTCTGGAGAGGGGGCTGGCAAAACCCTAGTTTCAGGAAACCAAAATCTGCTCCAGAAAAGAACACGATGATCTCCACCACAACAGCACGTCAGCAACAGCCACTGCCACTTCGCACGGGGGCTCACGCGCCGCCCTGCCGCCATCTCCACGCTCTCCAGCCGCCAGAGAGAGGCGTCATTTAACCGCCACCCGCCATATGAGGAACCTGGGGCTCAGAGAGGCGAAGAGCCCGAGTCCCCACAGCCTGTAAGAGGCGGCATTGAACTCAAACCCACAGCTGAGCCCCTCCAAGGCCCGCGCCCCACACCATGGCGCCGTCCCCACAGCCCACGCGCGTCCCTCCTGCGCCGTCGCCCTCGGCACCCCCGGGGCCACGGAACAGAGGGCACTGCCCTCCCTCCCTGGCTCACAGCACTCAGAGACATGAAGGCCAGAGACGGCCAGGGACCCTCCCACAGTCACACAGCCTCCGTGCCATGGGGCCATGCCTTTTCTCTCACTGTGCCTTTGTGCTGGCTGCAGGCCAGGTCCTTGTCCCTCCCTTCAAGGATTTCAGGGGTCCTGGCCCACGCCCCACTCCTCTCCCCCACAGACAGCTCAGTACACACATCGCCTCTCACCTCTGTGTCCAGAGGCCAAACCCCTGTCACTGGAGGAATCCAGGGTCCTTGGTCTCTCTGGAGATGATGTCGTCCATGGGTCCAGGGAGGCAGGGACGGGGCAGCCCCAGCCCAGCCACCACAGCCCTGGGTGCAGGGGCGGCGTCGGCCCTGCTGCTGGGCTGCTGGCGCACTCCTGCTCTGTGCGAGGCTCTCCTTGAATAAACAAGGCTGCATAGCAACCACTCTCTGAAGGAGCCACAGCTCCCTGCGTTGGGGGAGAGACGAGCCAGGAGACTTTTCCCCTTGGCCTTGGGTCCTCTGTGGCTCACTCGAGCTCTGGGCACTCCCAAGTGGCTGAACTGTCCTCTGGGGCCATGGACACTGGAGAGAGAGAGAGACAGCTGGGCCCCACTGCGTGGTGACTGCAGCAAGGAGGTGCGTGGCAGGCTTGGGACAGGGATGTCACTGCTTTTGCTTATGTGGCCTCTGGACCCAACCCAGTTCTGCTCACAAGCTCTTCTGGAGGCAGAAGGGCAGACAGGGTGACTGACCAGGCCCTGGCCACAGGCGGAGCCAGGATTCAGTCCTGACCCTGCTACTTCGAGCTGCGTGCCCTCTGACTAGTATTTAACCTTTCTTGGCCTCAGTTTCTGCATGTATAAAATGGGTATTTATAATAATGACTTGATAGGGTTGCTGTAAGGATTACACAGGTGCATGTAACAGGCTTGTTTGTGACTGTCTCGCACCCTCAGAAATACCTGCATAGCAGGAAGCCGGGGTCTCCTCCCCAGCCAGATTCCTCCACCTCAACTGTTTGGAAATGTGAGTCCTAGCAGCCACCATGTGCTTCCTCCTTGAGCCCAGCCCTTGGGCGGAAACCTCAGGCTGGCATCATCCCCCTCAAGCGACAGCTGATCCCCTTCCTTACCCGCTTCTAGCGCTCACCGTCTGAGGGGCACGGAGGGAGCTGAGCCTTGCAAGAGTCACTTGCCCAAAGACACTAAGCATTTTCCCAGGCAGTTCCTCCCCATGTTCTGTATAGAGGAATCCGCAGGCATGTGGAACACGCGGGGAGGCTGCGGGTGGGAGGCTACCTACACCTCCAGGAGGCTCCAGGGCAGCTCCTTCTTGGGACTCTCTTCTCTGCTCTGCGATGGCCACAGGGGGAGGCCCTGGAAGGAGCAGCTGGCATTCACCAAGCTGAAGGAGAGAAGGAGGAGGACTGGCCAATAAGGCCCGAGAAGAAGATCCCCCTGTGGCAGATGCTGGCCCCGAGCCAGAAGTTACAGCTGACAAGGTGAATGGACTGAACTCCTGAACTCCCTCCAGCAGAGGTCCAGAAAGGGGGCGTTTCCTCCAAACCAGGAATGGTGGCCACCTGGATTCCCCCGAGAGATGGGTGTGAAGATGCCCAAGATTACAGGTGGGGAAAATGAGGCCTGTGAATGAGAGCAGCTCATCAGTGGGAACCCAGCAAGGGTGGGAGCAGGTCCTGCTGCCCCTTAGCTCTGCAAGAGAGAGGGTGTGTGTGCACACCTCCCAAAACCCATCCTCACATCTCAGCCTGAGTCAGAGCTTCTAGAACACAGATCAAATAGTCACACCTCTGCTGGACATACCTCATGGCCCCCACTACCCTTGGGGAAAAGGCCAGACTCAGTGCCGAGGCCAGCAAGCCCCCCACCCAGGCCCCGGCTCCGTTCTCCTGCGGCTCCCTAGCCCCCCCCACTCTGCTTCCGCTGCACGGCCTGTGCCACGCCCCGTGCCAGGCGCAGGAGACACAGGAGAAAGCACGGCCTGCCCTTGGGAGCTGAGTGAGGAGAGAGGCCCCAGCAGGTAACCAACTGCTCCTTCCCGCGTTACCTGCCATAAGGGAGGTGGATTTTACACAGCCCTTAAGAAACAGGGCTCTGAATCCAGACTGGATTCTGACCCCAGCAACGGTGTCTTAGGCAAGAAACAAGCTCTGAGAGTCCCAATTCCCTCGTGTGCCCAGCAGGGGTGGCGAGAGTGACCCTCGGAAGGCACTGGGCGCGGCCCTTGGCACCGAGCAGGCACTCGCCATGCTCACTGTGACCAGGAGACTTGAGAGGGAGTGGGGGCAGCGAGGCCTGACGGCAACATGAAATCTGGAGGTGAGGGGCAGGCGGGGGAGGGGTGTGGCTGGAAGCCACTGCTGTGGACGCAGCCTGAGCCTCCGGCCTGCGGGCTCTGGGAGCTGCCCACGTAGGAAAGTGCTCCAAGCGGGCAGGGGAGCCAGGCTGGACGCTTTCCGGTAACTCCCCTGATGAGATCTCAGATGAAATGGACTTGAATCTCTAGGCCCCAGTAATTTGTTGTGATTTCTTTTATCATTCTAAAGAAATACATTCATCGCTAATTGGAGGCTTCTTTAAGGGAGAAGACAAGCCCAAGATCAGCGCGCATCACTTGTCTTCTTCCTTAAAGAAGCCTCCCAAATTGTTTAAGCTTCAAGACTCACAAAGCCCGGATTGACCCCTGGCAGAAGAGTGGCAGACCCTCGGAAGGGCTCAACGACAAGAAGGAGCCCAGGCATGGGCCTGTCCTCTGCCAGTGCACGCTGCTCCCTGCCGCAGCACCTGCCTCCTGTGTGTGCCTGCGCGAGGCCCTGCCATGCTCTTCTCTCCCAGCCTTTGCTCGTGCTGTTTGCTCCACCTGGAAAGCCTTTCCCACATCCCTTCCTACCCTTTTATGTGCACCTGTCTCCCCTGGCCAATGCCCACCAAGTCTAGGGGAGCCTCAACGACTCCCTTGGGCTGAGGAGTGCCTCTCCTCTGCCCCTCTGGCCCCTCCATAACCCCCCAGGGTAGCACCACTCATCCCACTGTGACTGCCCACCCCGGCCCAGCCCACCCCTCCAGCCACAGACCTGGACTGAGCTCCTGGGGGCGGGGTCCACATCTTGTATCTCTAGAACCTGACACCAGCCAGGGCCCACAGTAGACATTCAACACGTGTGGGGAGAGAGACAAAAAGCTCACACCTAACTGTGTGTGGGGAGAGGGGATGGTGAGCAGCCCAAGAACCCCCTTCCCCTGCAATGTTCGATGCTTCTCCCAGGACCAGCCCTTGGCTCCAAGCTAAAGACCAGAATCTGGGCACCATACATTGTATGGCAGGGGACAGGCAGGAGGTGTTCTGACCGCCTTGGCTGGTGTTGCTCCGTTATAACCCAGGACCATCCCAGCCACAGCTGGAGGTCAGACCACATGGCCCTGGTGGGGACCCCAGAGAGGTGGAAGGCTCAGGCTGTGCCTCCCCTTGTCTCTGCCTCCAGCTCCCCCCACTCGGCCGATAAAGTGAGCCCAGGCTAAGGACGATTTGCATATGGCAGGGCCAAGGGTTCCAGACAAGGAGACAGCAAGTTGTTTCCAGGCCTGACTGTGTCACCAACGTTACTGTGTGGCCTCCAGCAAATCCCTGCCCTCCCTGGGTTTCCAAACTGCCATCTGTGAACTGAGGTGATTAGACACTGGGTGCCCTCCAGGTCCCTTGGAGCCCTGATGCCCAGTATGCTGGGCCCTGACTCAGGCTGAGCAGAAGGCCACACACCCCCAGGCAGAGCAGCAGACCACGGGGGCAAGCTGGCACATCTCTAGAATGACACTTGGGCTAACTCATCCTCCCAAAACATCACCCCCCGAGCCCAGCCTGGCAGAGCCTGGCAGGTGCTGCCAATACCACAGGCTGGGCAGGGGTTGCTCAGATACCACCAAGGGCACAGAACGGGCCCCACCCAGCCAGCACTCACTCTGGGTTGACTTGTTCCCTGGGAAGTTCCTGGGAAAGTCCAAAATAATACATGCAACCTAAGCTATGGGATCAGACAGAGGACAGAAGCAAACCCTTCCACATCACAGAGGATGAAACCTAAGGCCCAGAGGGCAACACAGGAAATCAGCAGTTGTAAGAGGTTGTGGACCAAGGCCTTGCGGTGACGGGGGCTGCCCTTCTCCCAAGAGAAGCCAACCCCTCCCCCCACATGGAGCGTTCCCCTCCCTCCCTTCTCCCCTATCCCCCCAAAATGAAATGTCAGAGAAGAGCAGCTCCCTGCCCCGCAGCCACAGGAAAGGGCCCGAGTGAGAACACCTGTTCGCTCATCAATAGATGGGTGGGCAGACGGATGGGAAGAAGGGAAGGAAGGAGTCAGGGAGGAAAACTAATATATGAATGAATGCATAAATGAAGGAAAATTAAAGAATGAAAATGAAGAAAGAGAAGGAGGGCAGGGGAAAGGAAGGGGTCAACAGGTGAATAATTCTGGAAGCTAATGGAGAAAAAGACACATTTTTATAAGAACATGCAAAAAAAATAAGAAAATTCTTAAAAAGCTCCCACATTTCCAGTTTGTAAAAATTCATTAAGCTTATGTTGCACATACTTATGATATATGCACATCTCTGTATGTATGTTGTCATTTTTTTTAAAAAGCCTCCACCCAGCTGGGGAGCAGAACTTCTGTCCTCACCCATCAGCGATGAGGAAAGGTATGGCAGGGTGAGGCGGTGCCCTGCTCTTGCTGAGATGGCGTCAGCAAGGCCCGGTGGGAACTGAACTTCCACCCCCACCTGGATCCAGATGTTACACATAACCAGGGCGACTGCCTGCAAAAAGAAGATTGAGGAGGATCTAGAGTTTCACAACACAATACCCAAAATGTCCAGGATACAACTGAAAATCACTCATCATGCCAAGAACAAGTGAAATCTCAACTTAAATGAGAAAAGTCAATCAATGATGCAACATCAAGATGCCACAGATACTGGGATTATCTAACAAGGATTTTAAAGCAGCCATTGTAAAAATGCTTCAGTGAACAATTATGAATATGCTTGAAACACATAAAAAAATTAAAACTCTCAGCAAAGAAATAGAAGGTATAATGAAAAACCAACTGGAAATTTTAGAACTGAAAAAATGACTGAAATAAACAATATGAATATGACTATGACAGAGGAAAGAATCAGTGAACTGAAAGATAAGCACCATAGAATAATAATTGCTCAATATCTGCAACAGAGAGCATAGACTGAGAAGAAATTAACAGAGCCTCAGGGACCTGTGGGACCATAACAAAAGATCTGACATGTGTTTTATTGGTGTTCAAGGAGGAAAGTAGAAAGGGTATGGAGCTGGAAAAGTATTCAAAGAAATAATGCCTGAGAACTCCACAAATTTGGTAAAAGATATTAATCTACAGATTCAAGAAACTGAGCAAGGTCCAAACAGAATGAACCCAAAGAATCCACATCAAGATATATCATAATCAAAGTTCAGAAAACTCAAGACAAAAAAAAACCTTGGAAGCAGCCAGAGATGAACAACCCATTGTCTATAAACACGACACCAATGAGAGTGGATTTCTCATCAGGAACCATGGGGACCCAAGGAGGGAGCACATTTTTCAAATGTTGAAAGAAAAAAAACCTAGCAACCCAGAATTCTATACCCAGCAAAAATATTCCTTTAGAATGAAAATAAAATCAAGAATTTTTTTTTTAGAGACAGGGTCTCACCCTGCTGCCCAGACTGGAGTGCAATGGTGCAATCAAGAGATCCTCCTGCTTCAGCCTCCTGAGTAGCTGAGACTACAGGCGCCTGTTGCCACACCCAAACAAGACATCCTTAGATGAAGGAAACTAAGAGAATTTGTCACCATTAGACCTATAACAATTCCAGTGGGAATCTCCAGCCTCGCCGTCCCCCAACTGTGTTTTGTGGAGCAAATGAAGAATTTGGAAAGAAATGTGGAAAAAAGAAGGAAAAATGTTTTACAACAAAGAAAGTTTGAGAAACATGGACTTCAATGATGCTCAATTAGTTTCTTCACTAAATATACTCCATGTATTATGATGTTCCAATAAGTGGAAGAGCATAAAGCAATGTCCAAATCTGTATGACCACATAAACTTGTTTATTCATGAAACATTTCTTAAGACCAGAGTTTCAAAAAACACATCACAAAATTCTGCTCTAATCTGTTTCAGTTTCCAAGGAAACTAGCCCAGAATTTGAGAACAATCAAATAACAAATTTATCATTCAATTCAAATAATACTTTACTTCTTGGAACCATCAAAAAAAATCAGATCTTAAAGACAGGTGTCCAAATCAGTCAAAGTGTTTCTCTCCAGCTGAACATCCTCTCATGACTTTCCTCCCAAAAAGTCATCAGAAGCAAAAGAGGAAGAAAAAAACAGAGAAAAAATACCTCAGAGAAGATATAAAACCAAACTCAGGGGTCAATAGAGTGAGAATGTATCTCCCCATCACAAGAAAGTTGACTGAAGATTCCACACACATGCACTCCACCAATCCTTTCTCTAAAAACTAGAAACTACCACCAGACACAAGCCTTTTTGAGCAGTTTCAGTCACCGTTCTCTGGAATGTGACTGACGAACGCTTGCTGGAGATTCACACCATTACCTGAGGACTTAGGCTTTGGGGGAGCTTTCACAGGCAAGAGGTCCCAGCCCTGTTCTGCAGTCTCCTGGCCTGCTGGCTCCAGCTGCCAGCTGTCTCCTGGGAGGGGAGGGGGAAAGGACACACACATTCTCCTCAAGGAGACAGGCCAGGCCGCCAGAGTGAGAGCCAGGCCCAGTGGTCTCCAGGCACTGGCTCTGTTTGATGTGAATGGAAAGAAAAGACTTGTTTCTCACTGTTCCCCTGGGTGACAGTTACCATGGATATAAATCAATTTTTGGTGCCTGTTAGTCGTCAATGGAATAAAAAGAGCACACTCCCTCAGAGCCAGTCAGGCAGACACACACACGGGACAGAGGGTGACAGCAAGCTAGGGCCTGCCGACATAGTAGATGCAGCAGGGTGCCTGGCTCCAGGGAGCCCAACCTGGGTGTCTATCACGGTGCACACAGGCCCCCGTACGACACATACTCACCACCAGAGAGAAGCAACTTGACATAGGTGGATAGTGATTAACTCCCTTTTCCCCCATATTAATGTGCAGGATTAATATCCCTTCCTAATGGCTCATTTTTATTTCAAAATACCATGGGAGTACAAACATTGAGGACACATATATTGCCTTTGCACCATTCAAGTCACAGCTACAAACATTCCCATCTCCAGATGGCGCGCCCCACACCCATTAGGTGTGAATTTACCCATCCCCTCCTCCCTGCCCCCGCCCAACACCTGAGGAATGCTATTTGCTATGTGCACTTAAGTGTTGATCAATTAGTACCAATTTGATGGTGAGTACATGTGGTGCTTGTTTTTCCATTCTTGTGCTACTTCACTTAGAAGAATGGGCTCCAGCTCCAACCAGGATAATACAAAGGGCGCTAGATGTTTTTTGTTTTTTGTGGCTGAGTAGTACTCCATGGTATACATATACCACGTTTTATTAATTCACTCACATATTGATGGGCATTTGGGTTATTTCCACATCTTTGTAATCATGAATTGTGCTATTATGCAGCTATCTTTATTATAGGATGACTTTTTTCCTTTGGATAGATACCCAGTAGTGGGATTGCTGGATCAAATGGTAGTTCTACTTTTAGTTCTTTGAGGTATTTCCATATTACTTTCCATAGAGGTTGTACTCTAGTTTGCAGTCCCACCAGCAGTGTATGAGTGTTCCTCTCTCTCTGCATCCACACCAACATTTGTTGTTTTGAGACTTTTTGATATAAACCATTCTCACTGGAGTTAAATGATACCTCATTGTGGTTTTGATTTGCATTTCCTGACGATTAGAGATGTTGAGCATTTTTTATGTTTCTTGGCCATTAGTCTATCTTCTTTTGAAAAGTTTATGTCTTTTGCCTACTTTTTAATGAGGTTGTTTGATTTTTTTCATACTGATTTTCCTGAGTTCTATATATTATAGATTGTAGTTACAGCTCTCTATCACATGTATAGCATGCAAATATCTTCTCCCATTCTATAGGTTGTCTATTCGCTCTAGTGATAGTTTCCTTGGCTGTGCAGCAGCTTTTTCATTTGATCAGGTCCCATTTATTTATTTTTGTTGTTGCTATAATTGCTTCTGGGATCTTCTTCATAAATTCTTTGCCTAGGCCAATGACTGTAAGAGTTTTTCCAACATTTTCTTCTAGAGTTCTTATGGTTTCATGCCTTCAGTTTAGGTCTGTTATCCATCGTGAGTTGATTTTTGGGAAAGGTGAGAGGTGTGGATCCTGTTTCAGTCTTCTACATGTGGCTATTCAATTTTCCCAGCATCATTTATTCAATAGGGATTTTTTCCCCAGTGTATGTTCTTGTCTACTTTGTCAAAAATTAGATGGCTATATGAGGTTGGTTTT
Organism: Lemur catta; assembly: GCF_020740605.2. NCBI lineage: Eukaryota > Metazoa > Chordata > Mammalia > Primates > Lemuridae > Lemur > Lemur catta. The sequence continues at coordinate 21,108,471 of NC_059131.1, read as the reverse complement.
ATATCTGGATTTTCAGTCCTGTTCCACTGGTCTAAGTCTCTATTCTTGTGCCAGTACCATGCTGTTTTGATGACTATAGCCTTGCAGTATAGCTTCAAGTCTGGTAAATTGATGCCTCCCAAATTGTTCTTTTTGCATAAGGCTGCTCTGGCTATACAGGGTCTTCTCTGGTTCCATACAAAACATAGAATTATTTTTTCTAGATCTGTGAAAAATGATGTTGGTATTTTAATCGGGATTGCATTAAATCTGTAGATCACTTTGGGTAGTACAGACATTTTAACAATGTTGATTCTGCCAATCCATGAGCATGGTATGGTTTTCCATCTGTCTGCATCCTCTGCAATTTCCTTTCTCAGTGTTTCATAATTCTCCCTGTAGAGCTAATGGCTCATTTAATAACCAGAGCTACTGCTTATTATTTGTCAGTGTATACACTTCAGGTATTAGCTCATTTATCCTCAAGACAACCTGTGGGGAAGATACTCTTGTCATCCACATTTTATAGATGAGGAAACTGAGACTTAGAGAGGTCACTCAACTAGTAGTGGTAGCAAAAAGATTAAAACCCAGCTTAGCCGGGCGCGGTGGCTCACGCCTGTAATCCTAGCACTCTGGGAGGCTGAGGCAGGCGGATTGCTCGAGGTCAGGAGTTCGAGACCAGCCTCAGCAAGAGCGAGACCCCGTCTCTACTAAAAAAAAAAAAATAGAAACAAATTATCTGGCCAACTAAAATATATCTATAGAAAGAATTAGCCGGCCATAGTGGCGCATGCCTGTAGTCCCAGCTACTCGGGAGGCTGAGGCAGTAGGATCGCTTAAGCCCAGGAGTCTGAGGTTGCTGTGAGCTAGGCTGACGCCACGGCACTCACTCTGGCCCGGGCAACAGAGCGAGACTCTGTCTCAAAAAAAAAAAAAAAAAAAAAAAAAAAAAACCCAGCTTATCTAGTTCTGTAGCAGTTCTACCATACTGTCAGGACTTCTGGGATCCAGACCCAGCTCTGTCCCTGGGACCTCATGTAAATCATTAAACTGGCAGAACTGAAGGGAAAACAGACAAATTCACATTTGTATTTCAACAATTGATAAGATAAGTAGACACAAAAAGTAGAAAACCTACACAACACTATCAAACAACTGGATCTAACTGGTATTTATAGAAAACTCCACTCAATAGCAGATACATTCTTTTCAAGTGCATATGAAACATTCACCAAGATAGACCATACATTGAGTCATAACATAAGTCTCAATAAATATGAAGGGTTAAATCATACTGAGTATGTTCTCCTACCACAACAGAATTAAATCAGAAGTTAATATCAGAAAGATTTTTGGAAAATTCTCATATTTGAAAATGAAAATTTTAAATCATAGGAAATTTAAAATCATACCTCTAAATAATCCATGGATCAAATGAGAAACATCAAAGAGAAATTGGAGAATACTTTGAACTGAATGAAAACAAAAACATAGCATATCAAAATTTGTAGTCTGCAACGAAAGCTGCACCTAGAGGGAAAGTCTACCTTTCACGGCCAAACTGGAAAGTATCCACATCTCCATGAATAGAAGGGATAAACAAATTGTGGCATATCTATACAATGGAGTACCACTTGGCAATAAAAAAATTATATGCAACATCAATAAATCTCAAAAATACTGAGTATCCTTCATTGGAGACCCAGAATCAAGAGTATATACAGCAATATCCACAAATTCAATAATTGCAAGACTTCACTCCCACCGTATATGTCCCAAAAAGATGGATCCAAATCTTCCTCTTCCTCACCTTAGTGATGGTAATTTTACCAATTTCTAGAAAAATAACAGGCCCAACTTTCCTTCTGACTATAGTCATATTAAATAAACAGATCTCGTCAATGATAAATGTCACTATGGTAAAAACTACATAATTTGAGCTGATGGTGCACACCTGTAATCCCAGCTACTCAGGAAGCTGACACAGGAAGGTCACTTGAGCTTAGAAGTTTGAGACCAGCCTGGGCAACACAGAGAGACCCTGCCTCAAAAAAAGAAAAAAAAAAACTATTAACACTTAATCTGTAAGAAAATTCTGTTTCAGGGACTAAACATAATTATGGCAGGAGAAGAAAAAAAAACTATCTTTATATAGCAGTCCTCAATCTTTTTGGCACCAGGGACTGGTTCATGGAAGACAATTTTCCCACAGACGGGCAAGGGATGGGGGGGGGGTGTTTTCAGGATGATTCAAGCGCATTACATTTATTGTGCAGTCATACTTTTCTGCTAATGATAATCAGCTCCACCTCAGATCATCAGGCATTAGATTCTCCTAAGGAGCACACAACCTAGATCCCTCACATGCACAGTTTACAGTAGGGTTTGCTCCTATGAGAATCTAATGCCACCGCTGATGTGACAAGAGGCAGAGCTTATGCGGCGATGCAAGCAATGAGGAGTGCCTGTAAGCTCGCTAGCCCACTGCTCACCTCCTGCTGTGCTCCCAGTTGCCGACAGGCCATGGACCTGAACTGCTCTGCTGCCCGGGGGGGTTGGAGACTGCAGTCTTTATATGACGTTATTTACGTGAAGCTCTAGGAAAAACACATATTCCATAGTGATAGAAAGTATATCACTGGTTGCCTTGGACTTTGGAGAGGGAGGACATTTGGGACTAACCGGGAAGATGCACAAGAGAAATTTTGGGGTGATAGAAATTTTCTGGATCTGGATTGTGTCTCTATTATATGGGTATATGCATTTGTTGAAACTCATTGACCTGTACACTTAAAATATTTTTTAGATTATAAATTATATCTCAAAGGTTTTTTTTAAACTTAGAATCACTAATAGAGGGACAATTTGTCATTATCTTGCCTCTTGATGTTACAATATTAAGTATATATAGTATCACCCTTGACATCAAAACCGTTTAACCTAAATCTAATGAAGTCTCAAGATCTATGCTGTTCCATACCATAACCACTAGCTGCATGTGCCTATTTAAATGTAAATTAATGAAAATGACATAAAATTTAAAATTCAGCTCTTCAGCCACACTGGCTACATTTTCAGTGCTCAGTGGCCACCTGTGGTTAGTGACTGTCATACTGGACACTGCAGAGAACATTTCTGTCATCACAGAAAGTTGTGTTGGATAGTGCTGAGACATAACTTCCAGATTATAGAAAATACACAGGCCAGAGGAATGAGTTAAACCCACACTACAGAAACAATCTAATCCAGCACATGGCTCATTCTCCAAGACAACTGGCTGGTCTTCTCAATGTGTCAACGTCACAGAAAAACTAAGTGGGGGTGGGAGGAAGACAACTGTTCTAGAGGAAAAGTAACTAAAGAAGATTTAACAACCAAATCCAGTGAGTGAATGTTGACTGGATCCTGACTGGAAAAGCAAGCCAGCTATAAAAGACATTTTGAGACAACTGGAAAATGGGAAAAACTGAATATGAGCTGGATATTAGTTGATATTAGGGAATTACTGTTTGATTATTTTTGGTACAATAATGATACCATGGTTATTATAGGAGGCCATAATTTTGGGGAACTTCACACTGAAGCATTTAAGAGTAAAATTTCATGACATCTCTAATTTATTTTCTAATAGATCAGCAAAAATAAATATATGCACACAAATATGGATGAAAGCAAAATATAATCACGTACCACATAAAGACAATTTGATCAACAGACCATGTGTATGATGGTGGTCCCTTAAGATCATAACCCTGTATTTTTACTGCACCTTTTCTATGTTTAGATACACAAATACTTCTCTCCCAGAATGTATCCCTGTTGTTAAGCCACATAACTGTATTAACAATGGTTTACTCTAAGTGGTATGCATATAGGTATTTATATTCTTTTAACTTTTCTGTATATTTGAAATTTTCATAAATTGGGAAAATAAGTGAAAAAAATACTATTCCCCCTCCCCATCCCACTATCATTGACACAGGTAAAATCAAGGTTTTTATGGACAAACTCTATGGAGAAAATTAATGCAGTTTGTGTATACTGTGGTAATTTCTTCCTTATTTTGGTACTACTTCACTTTTTAAGGACATGAGAAGGGGGAAACAGCAATCTGAGCTTCCTGTGCTCGGCAACTGTGACAGACTAAGAAGCCGCTGCTGCTTTTTCTGCCAGCTGGGCGTTTTGTCAGGTTAGGTTTGTTGTCTCATGGGGAGCACGGCCAGGTCCGGGCGCGGGGGTTGTAGACAGACCAGCTGCCTGCTCGGGGCACTGCCCGCGTCAGTGAAGCTGGAGGCACAGCCCACCACCTGCAGGATCCGCGCTGGATCCCTCTCATGATGCACGCCGCTGGCTAGAGTCACTGCAGCTCTGCATGGGACCTGCATGCCAGAAAAGAAAGAGCTGGAAGCGCTTCAGTTTCTCTGGGCCAACCCCAGAAGGCTGGCCCACAGAAAATTCACACCCTCACCCTCTGTGGGAGTTTACAAAGGATGAGGTCAGAACCAGCAGCTTTTCCTGAAAGTGCCTGGTATTGGATAAGAGATTTGCACAAAGCAAGGCTGGCACCTAGTGGTTATTTTTTATATTGACGTTTGCACTTCTAACCTGAGAAGGTAACCAGGACAATCTGGACAGGCCTGGAGAGGATGAGAGAAAATAAAATAGTACCACCCTGGTTCTAAGTGTGTCTACTAAACTCATCAAATTCAAGCAACAGCAACAAGCAACACACATGTGCATGCTCAAAAATCCAAATACAGAATACCTAGTGAGCGAGAAAGGGCCATTTGGGGATCCCTGGAAAAAATTTTGTCATAGGCTCTCCACTCATTAAAACTCATTTTGGTTTCTTAAAACTAGAAAATCTCACACATTTAACTGACTCAAGGGCTTCAGTTATAAAGTGTTCCAGTTGCAAGTTTCTAGAACGTACCTACTAAGTATCTATTTATTCCCCACTTTCATCACTCTAGCTCCCTCAAAGGCCCTCCTTCACGTTCTAAAATCACTCTGATCTCTGGTTGGGCACAGATCAATCTCCCCTTTATCGTGGCGTCCACAGCATTTCACTTGTGAAAGTCAATGACACTCACTCATTCTGCCTCGTATTCTAATTAGTTGCTCGACTGTATCTCCCTACTCATCCCCACACCTAAATTATAAGTGCCATAGTCCCACTCCCAGGGACATTCCCACACTGTGTGTCAAATGCAATCAACTGTACAGGGTACTGAATACCAACTGAATGAAAATAGTAAAAAAAATTTAAAAAAAAAAACAAAAAAAAACAACTTCCTGTTGGAGAGCCTCCCATCTATACAGACCCCCAGGCCCTCCCCTATCCTACTAAATTGAAGTTCAAAATAAACACAAAAAACTGTTCATTCATGAGGTAAGAGCTTGGTAAATACTCTGTGTAAGAATTATATTTATAATACTTTGCCTAAACTGGGATGTTCAGATACACACTCCTAAAGGAGCCCTTTGTAGAATTCAACCTGCGGTGGCACAGAGCAAATGGCGAAAGGCGGAAAGTGGATCTAAAGAGACAGAGAATGCCCAGCTCTCCTAGTCAGCAAGTGGCTGGATCGTAATACCATAATCTCAGGGACAGTAAGGTAGAGAAAGAGAACTGTGAGGCAGTAGGTAAAGGACCACCCAGAGGCCCTAATGGTTGTCTCTGCTCCTCGCAATCCCACCCTGCAGCCCACCCATTCCCACCTGTGTAACTTGAGATTCTCTGAAGTTGCAATTACACTTGTTTTGCTTAAGCTGCCTCAGTTTTCCTTCTTACAACCAAAGAATATTTACTTAGTAAAGTGAAAGAATGAAAAGGCAAAAAATATTTAGAAAAATATTTCAAAGACATATAAAGACACCAACAATAAAAGTGAAATTCTAAAGCTCCAAAAGTTAAAAATAATGTTGTACTGGCACAAGAAGAGAGATTCAATGGAATAGAAAGAAGATTGCTGAAACAGCCCACGCATAGGACCCTACCATGATAAAGCAAGCATAAGTGTACAGGATAGAAAGAGTAGTTCACAGTGGGACAAAACTGGCTATTTGTGTGTGGGGGAATCCCAAGTTAGAGCCTCATCTCATGGAGTTTCAGCTTGGGAGGATTCCAACGGATTAGAGCCAAAAAGAACTCCAACGGATTAGAGGCAGCTTTCAAATGCTCTACCCACAACAACACATTTTACATTGCATACCCCTGAAACAAGTTCCTCTTAACTACATGCAACGTGCTGATATAGTCTATCTTACTTTTTCCTCTTTAAAATATGGTGGCTGCAACCTACTTGACTTCACAATGTACTGTAAATCAAAACCATTTACTAGAAAGTTAAATATAAAAAAAAAATACACAGACACACCTCCCCCCACCAATGACTAGCATAAAATGCAAGGAATACCTGTCTACTTTCAGAAAGCAGAAAGTTTTTTAAGCCTAAAAATAAGGAAACTATAAAGGAAAAGAGTATCATAAAAAAAATTAAAAGGAAAACTGTGGAAAATATTTGTGGCGTATGTTTGGCAAGGGATAATTATGTTTTACAAGAAGATTTTACAGGCAAATAAGACAATCCCTTTAAGTACAGACAAGGATCTAAACCCACAATACACACTAAAGAGATACAAATGGCAATGAATGTGAAAAAAAATAGCTGAACTGAGAGTAATGGTGAAATGGAAATAAAAACACTGCTTATGGAACTTAAAATTGATACCACCTTTCTGGAAAGGAATTTTGGCATATTTCCTAAAGTCTTAAGGGAATATTCATGTCATTCAGTAATATTACTGCTAAAATATCTCAAAAACATACACCTAAGAAAAATACAAAATGTATCTAAAATGTTCACTGTAGCATTATTTACAGCAAATTAAAACATAAGAATGGGCTGGGCCCAAAGGCTCATGCCTGTAATCCTATCACTCTGGAAGGCTGAGACAGTAGGATCGCTTGAGCTCAGGAGTTCAAGAGTGGCGAGACCCATCTCTACTAAAAGTCTCTACTAAAAATAGAAAACCTAGTCAGGCATCATGGCATACACCTGTAGTCCCAACTATTTGGGAGGCAGAAGCAGGATCGCTTGAGCCCAGGAGTCTGAGGTTGCTGTGAGCTAGGCTGATGCTACGGCACTCTACTCAGGGCAACAGAGTGAGACTCTGTCTCAAAAAAAAAAAAAAGAAAGAAAAAAAAAGAAACCACGAGAAAGGTTAAAGTGTAACATGGATGAATACTAAGAACCACAAACATTATTCCAAAGGATAATTAACAGTATGCTATGTGAAAAGTGATAAAATGAATATTATGATTCCAATTTCATAAGAAAATCATATACTCATAAAAAGATTAAAAGGAGATATACCAAAACTTTATAAATGGTTATCTGTTATATGCTTTTATTTTCCTTCCTTATATCTTTTAGTATTTTCCAAAATGTCCGCAATGAACATGTCATTACTTTCAGAACAACAGATATCAAAACTCATTAAGGAAAAGGAAAAAGACTTTATTAAAAAAAAGTCCACTTTTTCACTTTTGGAAAAAGGGAGACTGTGTCCACCTATTAGGCTCTGTCTTAAATGCCAGAGACAAAAAGGAATTTCCCTTAGAACTTATTCCCCATCCTCCCTTCTCATACTAGAAAAATATCTAATGATTAATTCCTCTGAAAACAATCCCTTAGCCAGGCACTGCACTCTGATGTTCACAGCGTACCCACAGACACTGCTCCATTTGGTTCTTGCAGCATCTGTGAGACAGAAGGCACTGTTGTTACTCTTTTGTCACACACCAGAAAAAAGAAGGAAATTAAGTAGATTCATCATTGCCACACTGTGGCATGAACCCAGAACTGGCGCTCAAGCTTCTGGCCCTGTATTTAGTCTCTTCTCACAACAGACTGAAATGTATACCTGTTTGCCCTCCTTTTATTTCTTATACCTGATCCTATCCCAAAGTCACCAATTTCAAGACTTTGCCAGCTGCACAACAATGTGACCTGTACTTAATGACACAGAACTGTATACCCAACAATGGTTAAAATGATAAATTTAAATTTATGGATATTTTACCACAAAAGAGGAGGGAGCTTTGCCAGGTTGAGAATAATTAACAAGGTCAAAATTTGGCTAAATCTATCAAGTTTGTTTCTCAGAGGTAACCATGTTGTTATGGTACCCACAGTCACCAGCAAGCTATCCCTAAACTATTACAATGCACCTTAAATGGATGCCTAAGTAGACCCAAAACACCCAAATCCCATCAGTCACTCTCCTGATAACAAAAGGAGAGTGGTCAGTGTGAAATGAGAGGACCTAACACAACACGCAGTGAAGCTAAGAACTCAAACCCCATCAGTACAGAGTACACACTGTCCACAACAAAAGCTATGAAGATCATCCAATTCATTTCTCTTACTCTAAAATTCTACACTCTGGTTCAAAAACAATCTTCCAACTACAAAACTGGTTTATTGTGTGATTTTGCTGTGTAGAAAGAAGCGTCACTACACAATATGAACATTCTGCTCCACAGAGAGGTATATTTCTCACTGTAAATAAATACAACAGGTAATACATATTCTCTTAGAAGCCTGGTTAATGATTTGACCCAGTGGAACTGCATCAGCTCTAGAGAAAAAGACAAAATTAAGTTTCTGAACCTGCAAAGCTTTGGCCTGGCTTTGGAACATCATGACCACATAGGAGCAATGAAGGGAACTTCAAACTCCTGTCTCCGACTTCAGTGGCTGCATGTGCCAGGCCACCAGGCTGCTTCTACTCTTTGCCCTACCAGCCTCCAGGTCACGGAGACATCGAATTAGAACAAATTAAACTACAACAGGGCCACGGGCAAGCCTAGAATGAAATGCTTTCATTACCTATTTATTTCCAATAGAAAATCCTTTTTAAACTAACACCCAGAAAGTATAATATTTCCTTTCCCTCTGAGCCATTATTACTTGGAGTATGCCAGGCAATCTTTAGAGTGGTAATTTTCAACTTGGGGATTTCCATTTGACATCCCTCAACCTCCTAAAGTGGGACGTAACATGCCACATCCAAGTAAACTTCGTTTTGCACTGCCCGCTACACAATGATTTATAATTGCTCTGTTCGTCTCCAAATATCTTCATATTAAAAATTACCCACACATATACAGAAATCAGTTACAGTCGTCATGAGCATAGCCAATCTAGTCTGCTCACACCAAGTCAGCTGGCACCTCGTAAAGACTGAGCACTCTCCCCCTATGCTTTCTTCCATGCTGTTTCCTCACTTTGGATGATGTCTGCTAATCCGTTTATACTGCTGTGGCCTCTCACTCTGCCACCGCTTCGTGATCCAGTATACAATTTTGTCAGCACAAGGGATAGTGCTGAGGTGACACAAAAGTCAAGACCACTACACCAGATTAAAAGAAAATCCAATTTTATGCCTGAGTTACCTTCAAACAAAAGATCAACAAATGGTCATAGGAAGGGCATCATAAAAACCACTGCCGCCTGGGTGGATTCACCGGTAATCTTAATTACAGCTGAAAGAAACCAAAGCTAAGGGATGTCATGAATTCAGATTTGAAGAGAATGGAAGAGCAAATAATTCCTCTTACCTCACTGTCACTCTTGGTGTCCCCTGGGGTTTCTCCTGTCCTCTCCAGTGCTGGGGCACCAGGCCCAGATCCTCTTCTCTATTTACATCACTCTCCCTTAGGAAACTCACCAGTCTTATGGCTTTAATGTCACATCCATGTCAATCCCAATTACCATCTCCATCCCACCCCTCTCCCCAAGTCAACTGGCTATGTACTTGCATGCCTAACAGGTATCTCTAACTCAACATGTCCAAAACTCAATTCCTGATCTCCTCTCACAAACCTGCTATACCCACAGCAACATCAAGGTACTCTAGCAAAAAAAAAAACATGTGGCCATTATCATACCTGATTTCTCTAATTTTCTCACACCTCACAAGAAATCCCATCAGCTCTAACTTCAAAACAATACCAGAAACCAACCAATTCTCACCAACTCCAATTACTACCACCCTGGTCCAAGTCATCATCATCTCTCCTTTGGATTACTGCAAAACATCCTACTATCCTACTGGTTCCTGCCTGTTAAGAAACAGTTCTTCAGTCTTTTCTTAGCACAACAGCCAGGGTGCTACTGAATTCTCAACACAGAAGGCATAATGTGTCACTCCTCTGCTCAAACTTCCCATTTTCGTCAAAGCATAAGCCAGTCCCTGCAATGTTCTATGAGGTCCTGTGCAACCTGATTGCTCACTACCTTTCTGATCTAATCTCTTGATGCACTCTCCCTTTCTCACTGGTCACGTTGACCTCCTCAGTGTTTCTTCAACATACCAGGCATGTGCTGCCTTAGGTCTTTGCTCAAGCTGTTTCCTTTGCCTAAAACACTCTTGTCCAGACACCCACTTAGCTAACTCTCTCACCTCTTCCTAGTCTGCTCAAATTTCTCCTTCTCAATAGCCTTACCATGATCATATATTTAATTCTGCAACCTGCACTCCTCTATTCTAAGTCCCAACCTCCTTACTCTGCTTCCAAGAGTTATCACCTTCTAACATGCTATATAGCACTTACTCACTCATCATACCTTGCTTATGATCATAATCTCCCTGGGAGAACGTCAGCTCCTCAAAGGCAAATGTTGTTCACTGATACATAGCAAGCAACTAAATAAACCCTGACAGAGTAGGCAATCAGTAAGAACTTGTTGAATGAATGAACATGTACAATGTTGGGGATTAACTTCCATAGGAATTACATTAACCCTAGATACATCACTGCACCCAATGTTCCCCCATCAGATCCCATTTCTGACCCTCAGGCACCCTGAGCATAAACCTTTGCACTCATCAGGGGCTTCAAAAACCCCAAACCTAAAGCCTTGACATCTACTTACATCACAAGATACTCGTATACTCATCTAAACTCAAAAAATTTACTTTTACAAATTCATCTCAAATACCACCACTTTTTTAGGATCTTGCCAAAAAACATTTAAACCAGAATCTAATCATCAGAAAACAATCAGATAAATCAAGAATGTGGCACATTCTACAACACAGCTTAATTTATGTGGACTCATTTAAATATCAAAATCAAAACACACACACACTGGATGAGGAGAAATATTCTGGATTAACAGAGCAATAAGATAACCAAATACAATGTACGATCGATCAATGACTTGATTATGGTTGGAGGGTTGAAATTTTTTACAATAAAAAGTTGCGAAGAAAAATTAATCTCAACACACATACTTCGTTGTCTGGATTAGGAGTGGAACAAGACAGTGAAATACCTAAAACTAGAAAACTATTTTTATAACAAGCCAAATTTAACTCTGAATTTTTCTAAACCAAAAAAATAACTAGTAAGAAATTTCTTCATCGTCACCATTAACTTCGTGAAGTAGACTCAGGTGTTAGAGAAATCTAACCCATAAACCAGGTGCCAGTTACCATAACAGGATCTAATGTATCAGTACATGCCTTTCTTTACTGTCACAACCCAAACCAAGTGGGAAGCTGTGAAGAAACAACTGGCTATAACCATCCTTAGACTAACACAAAATTCTTGGTTCTTTCACTTTGTTACAAATTCTAGGCTATCCAACAAGCCCTTGAAAGCATTTATCTACTAATAACAGTGGGGTAAAATCACTCTTTAAAAACCTTCACGCAAGTCCAAACGTGTCTATATTCCTCTACATATACCACCACAAGACAAGCTGGGTAAAGATGAATATTTATTCACTTTACAAAGAGAATGGTATTAAATTGCCATAAACAGCTCCATTTATAGACAAATATAACTGTACATTACACCAGTAGCTGACTCAAACTTGCTTTCCCATGATGTTTATATGGCTCCAGCTCTATTAGTTGAACACAGAAATCTCAGTTCTGCCGCTGATATTAAAAAGATCCTCAGAGATAATGGTTGTTTTACATATGCACAGGTGGGAAACAATAAATCCATTTGCTCAGCTCTTCCTTAGAGGTGAGCTTCCATCTGCATGACCCCTAGTGAGCACTAAGCAAATACTGGCTCATTCTTTTAAAAAAAAAAAGAAGTTTTACTGATTATTTGAAAAGGCTTTTTTTAGCGCACCAAAATACTTATTTATGCATACATAAAAAATCTTGAGTCAGACTTATTATTTTAAAGGTAAACAGATACCCTAACACTGCCAAGAGTAGGTAATGAGAAGGAAGGAAAACATTAAATTATTGAATTATAAAAATATTTTCTTTGGAAAAAAATTCCAACAAGGTTATCATTAATATCTAAAACCAAAGAGAAAAAATAAACAATTGTTCTCTGATCCATTAGTAATTTAAATAAAAATGAAAACCTCTTCAAAAGCAGCTATAACTGAATTTTTTAAAAAGTTGCAGGTAATGAGCACTTCTAAATCTATACACTGATTCTTTATAGGCAATCTTCAGTCAAGAAAAATCCTTAATATGGCTAACTCTTTAGTTTTTTAATTACCATAATTTTTTTTGTTTTGTTTTAAAAAAATATTTCACATAACAGCTTAAAAAATAAGTGGTTATTTTGGGGAAGCACTCCAAATATTCAATCTGAGTCAAGTCAGATTACCACGGTTAAAAGACAAGCTGGGGATAATGGTGATTTTTTTTTTAAAAAAAAAATCACAATTATTTTCACTCCAGTTTTTAGTGATCCCATCATATTTTATGAAAATGTACCAAATTAAATGTACCAAATTAAGAAAATCTTCACTAGTGCTGCTGCTTTGTATCTGGATTTGATGAAAGATACCAACCTGAGATAAGAGCTGACTCCTTTACAACAGTCCAGTTCTTCAACCCTATGGGAAAGGTCTTTATCTTCACTTAAGTCAATTCTCGATATAACCAATCATACCAAGATATTTATATTATAAAAATATACCATATATTGGACACTCATGTCAGTACATTGCAGAAAATGTGTCTATTTACTGTGTAAAGTTTATTAACATTTGAATGAAACACTCTTATTTACACAGTTAAGTCTGGGGCGCTCAGGACAGCAAGGTGGCATGGAAACCACCGCCGTGAATTTGGAAATGTACAGCGGTCCTCAGCATCCTGGCACAGAGACAACCCTCCCCAGGAGAACTCGGCACCATTGGTCAGGGTGAGCCAGAGTTTACGCAGTTTGACTGGCTTGCTTTCCTGTCTTCATTCTTCTTCACTTTCATTTTCAGGATCTAAATCAGAATCTCCATTTAATTCTTTTTCACTTGCCACCTCTCTGTCCTCACCATTTTCTTCATCTTTTTCTTCAGCATCTTCATCTTCCTCTTCATTCTCTTCATCAACTTCCTCCTCTTTTTCACTTTCTTTCTCTTCTTCATCTTCATCCCAATTATCCTAGGAGAAATATCAAGCAAGGAAAGCATTTATGAAAGCCTCAGTCTTACAGAGTATGAGGACAAAAAGGCTGATTATGTACTAGGAAACAGATCACTCACATCAGAATCCTTATCTGCTATTTCATCGTCAGACTCCTCTTCAGAAGATTCTGTAGGGAGAAAACACTCAGCCTTAATTTTGTGAACAAAGCAGAGAGTGTAGCTCTGGAAACTCAGCATAACCAGATTCCTGAATTTACTTTTAGAAATATATTCAGCAAACATCCATCCAAGACATAACATTAAGTTAATATTCTTCCCTGCATCAAGATCTCATTGGGGCAGACTAAGTACAAAAACACTTATACCTTCTTAAAATACTAAGCTATTTCTGGGCTACCAAACAGCGCCAGTTGACAAGGACAAAAGCTGCATTAAAAAGCTGGCTTATATATGTAGAAGAAATGGAAGAATTAGCATTGTTTTTAAGCCTCAGTGAAAGTACCAGTTACAGAAACGTTAGTAATTGATACATTACATGTATGGTTGTGAGGAACAAAACATTCAAATGTTAAAAAAAAAAAGCTAACAGATTATCTTCTAAGCACTATGGGAAATATATTTTACAATGGAGAGGAAAAGGCTGTCAGCAACCTTAGCATCATTAATGGAAGAACAAGCACAATATGGCTCTTGGTGCGACGCAATGTGAAAACACATCAGTATTAATGCAACCCCTACAAAAACATATGACTTAAAATCTAATCAATCCTTTAGACCTTACATTCAGATCAAAGGAATTATAGAGTTTAGAGGAACAAACAAAATGAAACCAAGAAGAAGCAAATCTATAACCACAAGGTGGGGCGTGTAAGGAATAAACTGCCCAGTCTCTTCAGCAAGTCCATATCATGAAAGCGGGGTTCTTACAGACTGAAAAGAGACCTTAGAAATACAGCAACCAGATTCAACACCATGATCCAAGACTACATCCTAGTTTGAACAAACCAGCTTTAAAGGACATTTTAGGGATAACTGGGGAAAGATGATGGTGAATTGCGCACTGGATAAAACTAAGGAATTAATGTTGTGGGTGTGCCAATATTATCCAATATTATAACATAGTGTTCCTATTTTCTTAAGATATTCTAACTTTCTTCCTATATGTACTTTTTCTTAATAAATCATTATATACAGATGAAGTCTCCTTCATGCCCATGTCCCTGAGCCCATTCCCTAAAAGAAACCACTATCCTGAATTTATCATTCCCCTGTATGCTGTTAAACAATTATAATGCACATATGTACCCATGAATTACACATGTACATATTCATGAAAAACATATACAGTAGTCCTCCTTATGTGCTTTCGCCTTCCATGCCTTCAACTGCAGTCTGAAAATATTAAATGGAAAATTGCAGAAACCAAGGCATCATACATTTTAAATTGCACACCGTTCTGAGTAGCATGATGAAATCTCACACCATGCATGTGATCATCCCCGCTTTATCCAGTATCTCTGAGCTGTCTCCACTACCCACCCACTAGTTGCTTAGTAGCCATCTCAGTGATCACATTAACTGATGCAATATCACAGTGCTTGTGCTCAAGTCACCCTTAATAATATTTTACCAATAACTTAATTGTTAGTTATAGCTATTAATCTCTTGCTGTGCCTAATTTAGAAATTAAACTTTATCACAGGTATGTATGTATAGGAAAAACCACAGTACATTATCTAGGGTTCAGTACTATCTGGGGTTACAAGCACCCAATGGAGGTCTTGGCATGTATCCCCCATAGATAAGGGGGAACTACTATACTATTGTTTTGTGGGTTTTCAAATGTTTTAAATGTGTATACACACCTATACAATTATATGATACCATACAGAAGATATCATTTTGTGACTTGATTTTGTAATCATATTTATCAATGTTGATGACTTCTATCTCTATTTCATGCACTCTCACTAATATAGTGTTATGCTGAAGGAATAAATCATTATAAATACTGCTCCCACTAATGAAGGATTATGTTGTTTATAAGTAATCTTTTAAATTATGAACAAGACTGCAAGAACACACTTATACAATTCTCCTTGCATATACATTTTAAACCATGTTCTTGAGCTTTTTATTCTTAAAACCGTTTCACATTTTTAAAAAATTGAGGGCCCCACAAGCTTCTGTTTATGTGGGGAGAGTCCATCAGTATTTATCACTTTAAAAATAAAAATTTTTTAATTTAAAAATATTTAATTCATTTACAAATGCCAACCCATTACATGTTAATACAAATAACATGTTTTAATGAAAAACGATACTTCTCCCACAGCCCAAACAAAATTACTGAGTGGCACTGTTTTACATTTTTACATACTTCCCATATTTGCTTCCACATTCTACATTTTGGATATGTTGATTTACTTAAACTATAAAGAAAATCCAGCCTCACAGGGATGATTAATTGAAAAATGGAGAACATCATGGACCACTGAAAGGGTCACGGGGATGCCCACAGGTGCTCTGGCCACACTTCAGTAAGTGCCAGTCATTAGAGTACACTCCTGGGAATACCCCTGGCAAATGGAAGGATATGTAAATTTTCAACTTTATCTAAGATTATAAAGTTGTTCTGTAAAAAAAATGTACATATACTCCCACCACAGCATAAGTTTCCATTACTACAAATCCTTCCCAATACCTATTTTCAGTTTTTCAAATTTATCACGATACAAGATATTATTTCACTGAGGTTTTAATCTTTATTTCCTGAAGTTGTTCTTGTTAGTCATTTGTTCCACCTCCCAGAAAATCATCTGTATATTCTATGTTCATTTTACTGTTATTTTCCTCTAATAAGAAAATGTTCCTTTGGCTGGGCATGGTGGCTCACGCCTGTAATCCTAGCACTCTGGGAGGTTGGGGTGGGCGGATCGTTTGAGCTCAGGAGTTCTGAGACCAGCCTGAGCAAGAGCGAGACCCTATCTCCACTTAAAAAAAATAGAAAGAAATTATCTGGACAACTAAAAATATATATAGAAAAAATTAGCGGGGCATGGTGGCTCATGCCTGTAGTCCCAGCCACTCAGGAGGCTGAGGCAGTAGGATTGCTTGAGCCCAGGAGTTTGAGGTTGCTGTGAGCTAGGCTGACGCCATAGCACTCTAGCCCAGGCAACAGAGTGAGACTGTCTCAAAAAAAAAAAAAAGAAGAAGTTCCTTTAATATATTAAAGTGTAAAGAGAAAAGAAGTGATGTGTAATGTGATACAGGTAAAATACTTTGTTCCATACGAATTATGAGTTTTTCTAGCAATTCACTGAACAGGCTCTTTTCTACATTGATATAAAGCACACCATCAATGTTATTAATAACATACCAAGATTCCACAGAGCTATGGGTTTTCAGGGGGTAACTAGGCCAATCTATGGGTCTGTCTATTCTTGTACTTTAGCTTTTTAAGTATTAATACTAAACACTTCTATAATCGACATGCTACTTAGGATATTTAAGAATGGTCTAAAATGTTCTGGTTTTGACTGTCTTTGTCTGGTTTTGTTAATAAAATTATACTAACTCCTAATATGCCTAAATTGTTTATAAATGACAAAATTGACTAGTTCTTTGAAAACCTGATAAAACCACCTGCAAAATCTCTGGGTGTGGTATGGTGTGGTGCGGTATCTTGTGATCAATTTTAGAGCTATTGCCTTTTTCAAGTTTACTATTTCTTTTTATGTCAACTTTAGTCACAGAAGTTTCCTTAAAAAGTACCTATATCACCTAGATTTTGAAATGTATTAGCATAAAGTAAGTTCATGTTCATTGTGTTCTTTTATTTAAATCTCTTCCATACCTAATGCCCTATTTTATTACATACTTGTGGCATTTTCTTATTTATCACAGCTTTTTGCCTATTTTTGCCACACACTTTCCTATTTTATTAGAGGTTATGCCAAAGCAAGAACTTACACTGATACTTTTGCAAAGATGACAGAACTGAGTCACTAAAAAAAAAAAATGTTCCAATTCTAGACTCTAGCCCCCAACTTTTACCTTCCTCATACACCAACTTTGCCTTCTGTTCAGGAGAAGTCATTCCCTTTGTTTTCTCTGATGCTGTAACCTGAAAGAGAATAAAGTACTACTCTAAAGAAGAGTATAAGCACATCCCAAGTGCCACAACCACCACCACACCCAACCTTCCCCACCACCAGCTGACTCATCCCATCACTATAATAAATGACCTTAATACAATGTGGATCAAATACAAGGCAAAACGATTCTTCAAGAAGAAAAAAATTACTCTGTAAAAGTTGAAAAACCCTATGAGGTGACTGGAATATCTTTCTGTGCCAAAATTGTAACCGTATAAATATTCTTTAATTTGTTAACTGTATTAACAATTGAAATATAATCGTAAAAAAAGTTTCAGTAAAAGTTGAAACAGGCACAACTGAACTCTTACTATCAAACAAATAATATTTCCAAGTGAAAGACAGGACTTCTGACTAAAATAGGGAGCTCTCAAAGTTCAGCTAAACGAGCCTTATTCTTCTCTCCATTCCTATCACAGCCAAAAATTTTAGCCCAAAACAATTTGACCTACTCACTTGTGTGATTAGAAGAATAAGCTTTCCATGAAGGTGTGAGAGTTTCTGAAAAGTCTTGACTCTACTTTCCATTAACTGGTAGAGTGTCCCCAGCTGGGGTATCAAGTCAGGTAACTAGAAAAAATGATGACAGTTTGATATTATTATCACATTATAGAGACGACAAACATACAAATCATGCTCAGTGGTGCCTCGGTACTTAGCCATTGCACCACAAGCATCTGCTCACAAGTACTTCCAGTGGCAACGCCTGCTTGTGACAAAGCCTAGCAACATCGCAAATTTTCACAGAAGGCCCTCAGTGTCATAACAGGAAAAAACAATAGTTTTATAAAAATGATACCTAATCAGGAGAGAGAAACTCCAAAGCAAGACAAACTGCAGGGTAGGACTTCTCTGTACTGATCAAAGTATTTCAGGTAAGGTCAGCATAAAGTAGACACTAAATTTAAAAAAAAATACCCGTAATACATCTCCAGGCTAAATGGGGCTTTCCTCTGACTCTTACCCTCTGATGATAGCACATTATCTGCCCTTACCATAAGGCCAAGGAGCTAGAGAAAGCTTTTCCCAGCTCCCAGAGGCCAGCAAGACAGGGTGATAGAGTACAAAGCTGATCTTACAGCATTTTAAATACATTCCCTATTAATGAATCCTCTGAACCATGCTTAAGAAATGAAAGCAGGAAATTCTCTGATTTGTCCCTCTAGAGCTAGAGAAAAAGGGACCCCACTCTTTGCCCTTTGATTAGCATTTTCCAGCCCTCCTATTTGTGACACTGGCATAAATAAGAGTATTTCAGTCAAACGTTAAAAACTTTAAACAGATTGACAAAAAAAAAATGAATAAACAAGTTCTAATATGACTGTGATGCATTTCATTTTATCATCTCCCCTTCATGTGTACCCATGAGCTCCAAGAAGATTCCAAGATGCCAACATCTTCTATGATCATTTCATGCCAATCACCAAGCCACTCAGACACTCCTCTCACCACCGTCCCAGTTCACCTCCCAAGACTCATGCAGGCTGGGAGACCCAACACCCATGCTTAATGTTGTTTTTCTTTTCCCCATTCTAGCATCTTAGCAGAGTTCTTCCCACTAAGAAAAAACTGCTGACCTCAAAGCAGGTTAATCAACAGTTTTCACCATTTCAAACCATTGAAAGCAAAAGGAGCCTGAGACAGAGAACAAGGAACAGACCCCAGGTAGGAGTTGGGTGAAACTCTGTTAAGACCAGAGGAGCTACAGTTTAAACAATTAAGGATTTTTTTCAAATACCCACTAAAATCTTTTAAGAAAACTTAGTGCTACATAATCATATAAAACAAAAAACTGTTTAATTTTACGTCTAGGTTAAAATGTAACTGACGTAATGATGTCACAAAGAACCCAACTTGTATTATGAATATAAAAGCTTCTTTTCTAGTGTTGCTTTAAGATGTGCTCCCTCCCTCTTACATAGACAGTCAAGAGCTGACAGTAGCTCCAACAAATTGTCAGGTAGTAAATATTTACTTTCTGTCATTTTTATCATGAACTACCTTTTCTCCTCCTAGAACAAGGCATGGCAGACATGTTAGCATATATAAAAACTTTTTTTTTTTTTTTTGAGTCAGAGTCTCGCTGTGTTGCCCACGTTAGAGTGAGTGCTGTGGCATCAGCCTAGCTCACAGCAACCTCAAACTCCTGGGCTTAAGCGATCCTACTGCCTCAGCCTCCCGAGTAGCTGGGACTACAGGCATGCACCACCATGCCCGGCTAATTTTTTCTGTATATATATTTTAGTTGACCAGATAATTTCTTTCTATTTTTAGTAGAGATGGGGTCTCGCTCTTGCTGAGGCTGGTCTTGAACTCCTGACCTCGAGTGATCCACCCGCCTCGGCCTCCCAGAGTGCTAGGATTACAGGCGTGAGCCACCGCGCCCGGCCAGCATATATAAAAACTTTACAAACCTCCTAAGTTTTTTAAAAGGGAGGGAAAGGATACATACGATAAAAAAGACAATTTTGCTGAGGTTTGATTGTGAATACATCAATATATTTTCCCCTTTATTTTTCAAAGTTCTCTATAGAATATATCAATATATTACTTTTAAATCAGGGGCTGGGGGAGACCAGTGACATCATGAAAGGGCTCACATCATTGCAGCTGGGGAAAACAAAATCTCTAAAGAAAGCATCTAATGGTTGACAGACAGAGAAAGGATTTTTGATCAGCCATCCTTATCAAAGTTTATAATCCTTATCAAAGCCAAACTATTCATATTCAGCAACTGTAGCTAAAAAGACTCACTGTGGACAGGTATGAGGCATGAACCGTTAACACACATTTTAGCCACTGAACCATTAAAACAGCACTGAAAAAAAAAAGAGAAAAAGACAAGTAAACTAATGTTCGCAAATTCAGAATTAAATACAACTGAGCCACAAAATTAGAAAAACCCATATAGGCGATAGATCATCTATAAATTGTGCTCTGTGAAGATGACTATAATAAATAAATCACCATGAATACCACAGTCCTTTCATTCTTTTACTGAATCTAAAATCTGCGTAATATACTAAGGAGGGAAGTGCGTACACATCAGAAAACAGGACAAAAACTCCTTCAAAACAATTCAAGAAGTCAGGTCAGGTGGCTCACACCTGCAATCCTAGCACTCTGGGAGGCTGAGGCAGGATGATTGCTTGAGCTCAGGAGTTCTGAGACCAGCCTAAGAGTCAGTCCTAGTCTCTACTAAAAATAGAAAAATTAGCCAGGCATCATGGCACGCGCCTGTAGTCCCAGCTACTCGGGAGGCTGAGGCAAGAGGATCACTTGAGCCCAAGAGTTTGAGGCTGAAGTGAGCTATGATGACACCACTGCACTCTAGTAAGGGCAACAGAATAAGACTCTGTCTCAAAAAAACAATTCAAAAATAAAAATCATGCTTTACTTCATAATTAACTGGTGTCAGGGCAGTAATCTTCATCCAAATTGAGTGCAACTGATTTTGCATTTCATGTTCATGATAAACATAAGAATAGGTTGAACTCACAATCTATTCTCTGTCTGGAACAAACAGCAAAGCTTTCCACTCCAACATTAAAAGGCAAATATAGACCAAAAATGCACAAAATCCAGTCATAATTAAGACTAATGCAGTCTGTCACGAAAAAATTTAGAAAAGAAAAACCTCTATATTTAACACATTGACTGTCACACTAGAAAAAAAAGTTTTTACACCTGGGGCCATGGTGTTTTATTAAAAAAATGATCCTTTCTAATTTATTTTTTATTGTTTTCTCTGTGTGAGTTATATGCAACACAATCCACCTTAGAATTAAATTGTCCGTATTAATTGTAACAAGAAGAAATCAACAAGTAAGATTTTCGGGAACCAACTGCAGGGTTTTGCTTCACACGGCCCTGGGCTCAAAACTAGTCTGAGTTAAATACAACTCACCTAGCAGTCAATGTGTTAACTATATAGATACTGATGATAATATATTACAAGCTTAGTATCTTAAAGATACCAACTTCCAGATTTAAATGTTTAACCTTAAGCAGCTACCAGAAGTTGTGCATGTTCTATAAAAGACAGTTTTACATATCATGATTAAGACTAAATCATTAAAACAAAATAAGACTAATTTTTAAATGATCTGATAATATAGCTCAAATACCTACAAAGGAGTTTTCTAAAAGAAAAGAAAACTGTAATAAAATGTTAAGAGTCATTCAACTTAAAATAAGGAAGGGGTAATATGACACATAAAGAGTTTTATTAGTTAAAATTTGGGACTACATAATATTTCAGTTTCATGTTGTCAGATATTGTTGTTTTTCACAATCACCCCTATTTATAAAAACAACGCAATTTAATTTAAGTTGTTTAAACATCTTACCTATTAGGATGTCCTTGCAACCTCTTTGTAAGCTAAGAGAAAGAAAACCACGATTAGCAACAGCACTTCAGAGGCAACCAATCTCCATTAATTCTCACAATACAATGAATGTATTGGAAAATCATTACTGCATTTAGTAGCCTATTTTCAACCAACACAGTATATTCTAGGAATACATCCCCACAATCAGATAATTACCTGATAAAAATCTAGGCTAGCATTTATATGAATGAATGTCCAGAATAAGCAAATCCACTGAGATGGAAAATAGATTAGTGACTGCCAGGAACTGGGGGAAATGGAGAGTGAGGAGTGATTACTAATGTGTACAGGATTTCTTTCTGGAGTACAAATGCACAATCATCTGTAAACATACTACAAACACTAAATTGTGTACTTTAAAGGGGTGACTTTATGGTATGTGAATTATACCTCACTTTAAGTATAAATATCAAGGTTAGGCAAATTTTGTTTAAAAGTAGATACTACTCCAAAAACATATGACCAGTTTTTTCTAATAATTGACACTGTTTTAAATAAAGACGTTTCCCCTACCAGTAACAGTAAACCAGCCCACACTATTAATACCAAAACTACTCTCACAAAATACTTCAGCAGCACATTAAACAAATGTAATCCAAGTATAATTTCGAATTACAAAGAATCCACTTTATCTTTAGGCCTAATTTTTAACAATTTGCACCCACTCTTCTAGGGCAAGCTTCAGTGAAATTATGTATACTTTTTTATTTAAGAGATGAGGAATTGCTATGTTGCCCAGGTTGGAGTGCAGTGGCTATTGATCAAGGTAAAAGTGCCAATGACTTTTCCTTTCACTGTCTCAGGAATTCATCAATTTCACTTTTTGTGTCTAAAGTATTTTCCTCCTACGCATCTATCATTCACACTCTAAATGCCACGTTTCCTTCTATATTACAAATCCACTTCTCTAAATACTGGATTTTTCCTTTAATTCATAGCATTAGGACGTTTATTTAAATGAAAAGAACAGTCACAGCTGAGAGCAGTGGTTCGCACCTGTAATCCCAGAACTTTACGAAGCCAAGGCAGGAGGATCACTGGAGGCCAGGAGCTTGAGACCAGCCTTGGGAACACAGTGAGACCCTGTCTCTACAAAAAACTTTTTAAAAATTAGCTGCCTTTGGTGATGCATGCCTGTAATCCTAGTTACTTGGGAGGCTGAGGCAGGAGAATTGCCTGAGCCTGAAAGTTCAAGGTTGCACTAAGCTGTAATCACGACACTGCACTCACATGGGCAACAGAGCATGACCCTATCTCTAAAGAAAGAAGAGTCAGTTACCTCTTGCAACAATGGAATAATAGCATGTAGGGGCATCCTTAACACAGTCTTCTTTATTAGGTTTAAATTCCTAGTTTGAAGTACTTTCTGTCAGAAAATAAAAGGATTATTAAAATAAGCACACTCTCAAGCTAAGGACACTACAGGAAAAACTGTCTATAAAAATGATTTTTAAAAGGCCAAGGCAATAAACTACCAAATGAGTTTAGCAAATAAAGGCTACAGGGACCGAATGGAGAAAGTCACATTACATCTGTGGCTACCAGATAAGCAGTCTTGAGGTATCAAGAAAGTTTGGCCGGCGCGGTGGCTGTAATCCTAGCATTCTGGGAGGCCGAAGCGGGTGGATCGCTCGAGGTCAGGAGTTCGAGACCAGCCTGAGCAAGAGACCCCGTTTCTACTAAAAATAGAAAGAAATTATCTGGCCAACTAAAATATATATAGAAAAAATTAGCCGGGCATAGTGGCGCATGCCTGTAGTCCCAGCTACTCGGGAGGCTGAGGCAGTAGGATCGCTTAAGCCCAGGAGTTCGAGGTTGCTGTGAGCTAGGCTGACGCCACGGCACTCACTCTAGCCAGGGCAACAAAGTGAGACTCTGTCTCAAAAAAAAAAAAAAAAAGGAAAGTTACTTCATTCAATAGATTTCTTTTTTTCCTAATTCTTTAATATGAAACACAAAAGAACATCTACAGATATTTAAATGCAGATATACAATTTCAGAGATGTTCCCAAGATTCCATTTTATGAAATTAGAGCTATATCCACCTAAGAGTGAGCAAAACATAGTAAAATCACACTTAGAAAGCAAGAAATCTTCTTAAATTAGGTGCCAACTTCTTGACAAAATTTTAAACCAATCAAAAGGTCACATAATAAGTGGGCTTGAATCAAAACTCTTTAAGGATATATCTGTGGGAAAGACCCAGTCTCCACCCTGGGTTAAAGCAAAGGAGACAGGGCAGATCTGTCCTGGTGCTGCCCCCTAGAAGCTGCACACTCCCGGACAGGCCATTCAACTTCTCCACACCCCACATGCTTCACAGAAGCAGAGAGTAGGAAATTAGAGTCCTTTCAGGTCTGATACCCTCCTCTTAAATACTTTTAAATATTTATTCTTTCAAAAGAGTTTACTCCTAGAGGATCTTCCCTAATGGTGTATGTATGTTTTGGTGGCAGTTGTGACTATAAAAATCACGCTCAGAATAAAAACAGCAGAGATACTGAAAGGCAAAAATACAGAAAGTTAGTTTCCAACCTACTTTTATAGTTCCTAACATTTCTTTGCAGAATTCCCTATGGATTTTATTTGCTTGTAAAACTATCTATACACCACCAAGCCCTTCTAAATCTACCAAGTACTATTTTAAAACTGTCACATAATTAGTTTCTTATGCAAAAGAATATCAAAGCATTTTATACATCATTATTGATGGATGGAATGGCCCAATTTAGTCTCAATTAACCTACAATTTTCATTTTCAAAAAATCAGAATGCGAGACTCAAAACAAAATATACTGATCATAACTTTAACAATAATTCAGAAGGTGCTTGATACTATATATACCTCAAATCACCTCTTCATTATAAATATCAGTTATCACAAAGTTCCAGTGATCTAGAAGCTATAGAAAACATTCTGTATGAACTAGTCTATGAATTATTTTTTGAGATAGGACATGCTTTTGTTAAGCTCTACAAAAACATTTTTCATAAGATGTTCACCCAAACCACCAGTAGGCCTAGTAGGGTGGCAATGCTTCAGATCAAGGAATACAATCCTAAACTTCTGGTTCCCCATTAGTTACACCAAAAGCTTGGTTAAGAAACATAATGAAGGACTGAGGACATACAGCAGCACTGAAAGATAAGAGATCTGTGAAATCTGCTAGTGCTCTAAATAAAGAGTGATGGTATAATTCATTGTCCAAACTGAGATACTTCTGTGAATGAAAGGAGTCGCTATTAATAATTGTACCAAGATGAGAGGTATAAACTAGAACCATCACAGACAAAAAAAGCATGGCTTAACTATTTAGAAGTTGTCCCAAACTATGGGGCAGAAAATTTTTCAACAACCTCTTAGATACTTCTTATGCCCACTAAAGACAGAGGCTCTATGGTTAACAATTTTCACATTTAAAATAAACAAATAAAAATACTTTACCCCAAACTAAGTGAAATGATAATGAACAGAGGAGTGAGCATCATTAACTTCTGTCAAGGATGTATTTAAAGAAGCAACCCTATAAACCATAGTTATAACTGCACCAAGAAGATGGTGTTGAAGATGAGGTTTTTCTAACTTTACGGCAGTGCAGGTAAATGGCACACACTTTTAAATGCACTATCTGATCAGTTTCACATACACATTTACCCATGAAGCAAATACTATAATAAAAATAAACATTCTGTCACCCTCAAGTCTGCTTGCACCCCTTTACAGTGTATCCTATCCCTCCTTCTACTCCAAATTCCCAGGCAGCCACTGAACTATGTGCTGGTCTGCATTTTCTAGAATTTTTATATAAATGGGATCACAAATTATCACTTTCTTATTGTCTGGCTTCTTTCACACAGCTTAAGTGTGAGGTTCATCCATATTGCTGGTCTATCAATACATGTCTTATGTTGCTAGATAAACAATTTGTTTATCCATTCATCTGTTGAGGGACACATGAGTTCCTTCCAGTTTTTGGCTATTACAAATAAAGTGGCAATGAACATTCATATAAAGGTCTTTGTATGAACTTATGAGAGTTTTTCTCTTGGTAAATACCTAGGAGTTGGATGGCTGGATCATATGGTAGGTGTATCCTTAATTTTTAATAAACTGCCAACTTGTTTTGCAAAGTCGTTAAACCATTTTACATGCCCACCAGCAAGATATGAATTCCAACTGCTCCACATCCTCACCAACAGATGGTGCTGTCATTTGCATTTTAATCAATCTATAATGGGTATGTGGCATTATCTCACTGTGGTTTAAATTTGCATTTCTGTGATAATTAATGTTTAATACTTTTACATGTGTTTATTGGCCATCTGCTTTTTCCAATTGTTTTTTTTCTTTATTTTTCCTTTAACATTTTATGCTTTTTGCGATATATCTAAAAAATTCTCCTACTGTTGTTCATATTGATATTCTCCTGTTTTCTTCTAGAAGTTCTGTAGTTTTAGGTTTTATAATCAGATATGTGGTCTATTTTGCACTGATTTTCATGTAAGGTGTTAAGTAAAGTTGAGATCCAATTTTTCCCAATTGTATATAGTCTATTTCTAGACGTTTATTTTGTTCCTTTAATCTATTTTTTCACCAATATCAAACTATCTTGACTACTATAGCTTTAACTTGGTATCAGGTTGGGTAATTCTTCCAACTTGCTCCTTATTTTATAATTGCTTTGGTTATCCCACATCCTTTGCATAGTTTTAGGAACAGTTTGTCAATTTCTACAAAGGTGGCTGACAGGACTATTGGAATTTTATTTGCAAACTGACTAAACATACAGATTAATTTGGGGAGAATTTCTCACCTTAAGGATACAGAATACCTAATTGATGAACATGGTTTAGATATCCATTTACTTCAGTCTGTTAATTTCTCTCAACTGTTAGAATCTTCAATGTAGAGGTATTCATGTTCTTAAAATGTACCCTAGATGCTTTCTGGTACTACCAACAATGGAACTTTTAAAAAATACTTAAATATATTTTTAACATACCCTAAAATATTTATGTCTTTTGGATGCCATGAATTACAAAATAACTAGGTTTCTTTTTTATTTTGTTTCTGCATAAGCTATAGACTATTTCATTGGGTTACATTTCTACATTTCGAAAGCCATTAATTTTAATGTCAAGTTTTCTGTGACAGACATCTTTAACCTCTTAGAAGGTCCCATGTTGTATCCCTGTCATTGCTCACTTTCTTCTTTCATTCCTTTTTTCAGTGTCCTCCTAACTATGTATCATGTTTCCTCATAAGGCAGCTTTTGGGAACGGGAAAGATTTGATTTTTTTTTTTTTTTTTTTGAGACAGAGTCTCGCTCTGTTGCCCAGGCTAGATTGAGTGCCGTGGTGTCAGCCTAGCTCACAGCAACCTCGAACTCCTGGGCTTAAGCGATCCTACTGCCTCAGCCTCCCCAGTAGCTGGGACTACAGGCATGCGCCACCATGCCCGGCTAATTTTTTCTATATATATATTTTAGTTGACCAGATAATTTCTTTCTATTTTTAGTAGAGATGGGGTCTCGCTCTTGCTGAGGCTGGTCTTGAACTCCTGACCTCGAGCGATCCACTCGCCTCGGCCTCCCAGAGTGCTAGGATTACAGGCGTGAGACACCGCAGCCGGCGGGAAAGACTTTTTGTAGGGGGAAAAATATATGTTTACCTTATCTCTTTCTTTGTAGAATACAGTATGTATAACTGCAGTAATATACTATAGGAACATTTCCCTACTTTTAGGGATTCTTTTGGTTTCAAAAAAAAGGTTATGGGTGGATTGTTTGAGCTCAGGAGTTCGAGACAAGCCTGAGCAACAGTGAGACCCCGTCTCTACTAAAAATAGAAAGAAATTATACGGACAACTAAAAATATATGTATGTATATACATAATTAGCTGGGCATGGTGGCACATGCCTGTAGTCCCAGCTACTCAGGAGGCTGAGGCAGGAGGATTGCTTGAGCCCAGGAGTTTGAGGTTGCTGTGAGCTAGGCTGACATCATGGCAGTCTAGCCCAGGCAACAGAGCAAGACTCTCTCAAAAAAAATAAAAAATAAAAAAATAAAGGGGGGGGGTATTTTAAGCATTTTTAAAGGTCTTTTCCTGCACAAAATTTTCATCATTCAACTAGTTTCCAATAATTTACACTAATACAAACAAAAACCTTTACACTTTAAAAAGTGCTTTTCATAAACAGCATTTCATTTCTCTTTTCAACAACCCTATGACACTGATAAATGTTATACATTAACACCTTTGAAGTATTCTTCCTAAAAAAGATTCTAAACTGAATCTTTTCAAGCTTCTTGATATAACTAGATTTACATCTAGATTTGCAAGCTTCTAAATCTAACCTGTTCAGGAAACATCATGGACAGAGGAACACGCTAAATGACACCAGAGACACAGTAGGCAAAATCCAGAATGTAAGACTCTCTACTGGGCAAATAACCTAACTTCTTCAAAAAATAAATTGCAAGACGGGAGGGGAGGGCATATCAACCAAACAGTGTGGACTCTGTTGCAATCCTGTTTTAAAGATAGCAAAAATAGAAACAGAAAATAAAAAGTTTATGAGACAATTAGGGAAATGTAAACACTAACACTCCTTGATAATTTTAAAGAATTACTATTTTTTAAGTATATAATGGATTATAGTTATTTTTTTGAAAAGGGGTTTTTAAGTTGAATAGGGATGTATTTATGGATACAATATTTGATCATTTCTGAGATTTGCTTCACCATAACCTCTTAGAAGGCAAGTAGGACAACAGATGAATGATAGACTGGCTAGCGCTGATAATTTCTGAAACTGGGTAATGAGCTCATGGTGGTCCACTGTACTATTCTAAATGTTCTGAAATGTTTCTTAATAATAAAGAAAAAAAAAATGGTACCTGATTCACTTGTACCTACTGAGGAAGGTTTCAAAGCATAGGGCAGGTAAGCTGCATTCCATTTCAAAAACACTGTCGATTGTTTTCTATAGCTGCTTCTTTTTCACCAAATCCTCACCTAGGTTTCTATGCCATAGTAAACTAAAATCCACCTTCCAAAATATATATATATATATTCACAAGCTATTTTAAAAGTAATTTTAGGTTTGCAGACCTGCTGGTTTCCTCTCTTGTTCTGCAAAATCACCTTAGGTTCAAATATAAGATATTTCCATTTAGATTAAATAAAATCAGAGACACTATTCATAGGTTATAGATAAAAGTCACATTTGTGCTAACTGAAACTGTAACACTACTATGAGTCATTAAGAATAAGTGTACTTAACAAATGTAAATTGCTTTAATCTGACCAGGCAATGCTTGAATCCAATTGTTTTTCACACACTTAAATTTTCTAGATAGACCAGTGTCAAATTTTGGAATTTAAAAAGACTAAATTGAGTAACTTCATACAAGCAGTCACCAACTTACACAGAAACCATAAATGCCTCCCTTTATATAAAGTTTCTGGTACTTTACCTCTAAATATTTTACAACATAACCCCCAACCCTCTTGAGTTTTGACCCCAAACCTCCTACCCATTGCCAACGTTCCACCTCACTGCCCCCTCTCACGGCCAGAGGGAAATAAGTTTCTGGAATCCAGAGTAAAAACTCAGGAACGCATTTTCCTACAGAAAAAAATATAAATTGTGATCTAGAATGCTGAGAATTATAGTTCAGCTACACTATGTTTATAAAGGCTTTTGTGAACGAAATAATTCAGAACAACATTTCTATGAGAAAATGCATTCCAGGTTCAAAATAATTCAAAGCAATCCCTTTGTAGGTAGGTGACTGTCTGTATAATGCCACCAAACGATATGTTTGACTAAACTCATAAAATGTGGCTATTCACTCTATGAATGCAATGTCAATCACTTTCTAAGAAAAATTAAGCATCTTAATTCATTTAAAAACTGCCATAATACTTACATTTAGCATTTCCAAATCATTACTTTCTAAGCCCTGTGTAAGAAGAACTGGAAAGCTATTGGTTTGGAGAAAGTCATCCTTTCCTTTTTTTGTATCTATATGCATTGCTCCCAGGCGTTCTTCAATGCTAACCTACAGAATAGAAATGATCTATTAATATTAATGTTAACCAGACAAGGCCTAAAGTAGTCTGGAGACAAAACACTTCCCAATTTACACCTCAACCCTGAAAAACCCAAGATATGGTCATTCTCCTTCCAAAAGAATTATCATTACCATAATGCCAATGTTGTAGACAAGGGAAACACCTGTAATCCAAGCTTCCAGATTCTAGTGAAAAAAACCAATTATACAAGAAGCACATGGTTTGAAAATGCAATTCATAAAAAGCCTCCTATAAGAAGACTGAGAAAGACAAGGACCTGGCATCTGATTACTAAAGCACAGAAGACCTATTATCACAGAAGCTTCCCCTACCATAACTATCCCTTAGCTTCAACCTCAGATCTGCAAAATGAAACAAAGTATTATCAAAAAAGCATAAAGACAGTTATGTTCCCCAATTTGTAAAATGTCTTCCTGTTTTTTATTAGTGAGTTCCAAATGATGACTTATTAGCTAGAATATGCTATATACAACTATCTGTCCTTGATAAATATTTAAAATTTAAGTGTAAATAAACACGATGTAATTTGATATACAAAAAACTCAACTGTACAGAACTAATCCCTGATTGAAGCAAGCCTAACAATCCACGCTGTCAGGCCCTTGGTAACTAAATCAAAATATAAACTAGTTCTATGACTAACAAAGCAAACATATGCTTTGTTAAAGCCCATTTGGCTTCTCCTAACATATGAAAAACTTCATTTTAAAAAAGGGGGGGAGAATTAAAGAGTTGAATCTAGGCCAAGCTAAAGAAAGTTGGTGTTTAAACTCAGATATCATGTTACTGAGGTATAATTTTTATGAACAACTGTTATCCCCAACCCCACACCCAATAAAGACATTTAAGATCAGCTACAGAAACACAATCTTTCTCTAAGAAGAATCAGCTAAAATTATAGATCACTTAGCTAAGAATGTGAAAGAAAGATAAAAAAGAGGACTCTGCACAAACAAGTATAGTAACCACAAGACAGTTTTGGGAATTGAGAAAAAAATGAACTTTCTAAGTGTTTTAACCAGTTATAATGACGATCACATTTAAAGACCAACTGGCACTAAGTCAGCCAGGACTGCTCAGACAGCCAAGAGAAAAGAGGCATCACTGGAAATCAGCAACATGCGAAACCCAATGCAAGTCATCATAGCAAGTCCAGGCTTATTTATTTAATTTTATGTTACCCAGCTAACTATTAACAAATGGCCAAAACAGCACCCTCTTTAGGTAATAAAAGTTTCATCTTCTCTGTTGAACAGAGGCTAAATAAGTCTTACAAAGGTAACAATCTTCAATTTGGGGACCTACCATGGTGGAAATAAAAGAGAAATCTCAATAAATTTCTAAAGATTTAACTTTGGTTCTATCCAACATGCTTATTGAAAATAAAGTCTCAAACTCAAATATACGGTCAAAGTTTTGCATTACCTGATTTCCCCCTAATTTCCTCTTGCTCTCTACTTGCTTAGTTTGTGGAGGAGCAGGCTTGATAGCTGCATGATGACCAGGAATCCCAGGCACCAGGACTTTTGCTTCAGAATTCATCACTGGAGTTCTCACCTGTTACACAGGAATAGAAGAGATGTGAAAGGGAAATCATGCCTTAATCCTTATGTATTGTCCATGAGAAAACAAACAGTGTTTAATAGGCTCCATAATTGGAAAACTCAAAATAATTAACATGATATTAAAGATAAATTTTAGTTGAATGTTGGCAAATATGTTTTTAAATGATAACCTGAAAGTTCATACTTTTAAAGCTTGCAATACCACATAAGAGTAAAAACCTTTGGAAAAACAAAATCTACAGATTACATAGGACACATTGAGTTAACCAATGTTAAAGAGTGAAGTTACACATTTTGTGAATACCTCCAGAATTCAGTCTTTGCCAGAAATGCTCAGACAGCCAAGAGAATGGTGTCATCTCTGAAACTCAGCCAGTAGCGAAACCATTTGGATGTCATCATAGCATGTCTTGGCTTTCCCTTTTCTCATTAGACCAAATATAAGATACATACATGCAGACACCCAGTTATACTCAAAATAGGGCACCACGGTGATAGTCTTATGCCAATGTGTGGTATTAAATCCAGCCCACATCATGGTTTTATTACAAATAAAATACAGCATTCTTCTCAACAAAGTTATGCTCTTTTAAATACTGAGATTGATAAAAATCATTTATTTATAAATTTGATATTGGTTATTTATTCCTATATACTTCCTTGCCCAGACAATCATGCATGGTGGGCAGAGAAGAACTAAATCGAAGGTCTTCAACTACTGGTCATCTATTCATACTCATTCATTCTGCAAACAGAGTACAGAAATCAAGAAAGTTTTACAATCTTGATATCTAAAACTATAATCCCACACAATGTACAAGGTAAGAATATAAAGAGGATATTAAAGATTAAAAAGATAAAAGTCAGTTAAACATAATACCACATAACAATTCAATTCACCCAAAGAGATCTTTTTCCTTAATGTCAAATTTGTCACATGCTCACCTTTGTTATAGCCGTTTCTACTTTTGGGGCCCAGCAGTTTGAAATATCTCTTACTAAACACATATGAGGTTCTCTGGAGTCTGGTGCCTGGGAATACATATTTAAAAGGGGAGAAGGGACGGAGAGGGAAAGAGAGACAGTGTCAAGCAAAGCAACTATGAATAAAAACAAAATGAAAACCAAATGACTACTTGTGCATTTTTATAAAATATTAAAAAGTGTGGAAGGCTTGCACACTAAACTATTAGGTATAGTTACCACTCAGATTGATGGCAGTTGAGGATAATGGATAAACTATGAAGACTCTGGGCACAATGTTTACTTTCCTCAGTTTTGAACTGCTTGAATTTTTCACATTTATAGTTTGTAAAAGCCAACGGATTTCTAAGATGTAACAGATTTTAAACAAATCTATCAGTTCATCATCCTTGTAAGGAATAATCTGTGCTGAAAGTAAACGGTTCTGCCCTACAATTTCTATTGTTATCCTTTCCACAAGCAAATCAAAGATAGCACTGCTGACTAACAAAATGCTCTGAGGTGAGGCTATGTCCTGACCTGATTTAAGCGAGGGTGGGGAAGTCAGATGCAGCAAACTACACAGGTACCAAAAAGGTTTAAGGTTCTGTTTAATTCTTTATGCCCACTCAAGTAATCAATGTCTGGAAGGACAAAGAACAGACAACAATGGCTGTATCCAGAGAGAGGGATTCACACATGCCAAGGAGACATGTTTACACCTTAATACTTTTCTCCTTTTTAAAAATTAAACCATATGCATTAAATTTTTTTAAGTTTTTTTTTTTAATTAACTCAACAAGAACTTGCTTGGGCATATAATATTCCACTCACAGTCTTGCTGAGGGCCTTGCTAGGTGCAAGTAATATAAACACAAGCTTAAGAAATAATCTATTGGACATGTTCATAGTAACTTACAAGTCTTCACCAAAATTTTTATAGTAAAAAATGTCAAATCATTGCACTGCCATTACATTTCCACTTAGAAAATCCAATGGGTGCTAACACTAAGTGTCTTATTATTAAGATTTAGATTTTGTGTAACTGAGCAAAATTCAACAGAAGTCATCCCTGTGTTGACCAACTAGTAGCCACTAGGAACACATGGCTACTGAGCACTTGAAATGTGGCTAGTCCAAACTGAGATGTGCTGTAAGTGTAAAATATACACCAGATTTCCAAAACATAATACAAAGGGGAGGGGAGGGTTATTAAATTTCTCAAACAATGCTTTATATTGGCTTAAGTGTTAAAACGATATTTTTGATATGCTGCACTGATTAAACATAGAGTTCTCACAAATTAAATCACATACTGAAAAAGCCTTTAATTAAAGGAGCATGTATTATTTCTTTTAAAATATTACAATGAGTAGACCAATGTACCATTTTTCAAAATCACTCTTTTCCATGGACATGTTAATACTAAATTGTTTTATTCCAAAGTAGCAGCTACGTACCACTCGCTCAATAGCAGGCTGAAACCAACTGCCATATACGATCAACAATGACATTTTGTCTGAGCAAAAACCAGCAGCCAGAATAGGGATGGGTTTTGGTGTTGATTTCTTGCCTTTCCCAGGTGTTGCTACCTGAATTGTGCAATTTGAAGACAAAGGTTTTTTGCAGTATCTAGAAATGGGGAGAAAAAATGAGATCAGAGAATTTGAAATAACATCTTATACTAATTCTTTGAAGCTGATACCAAATCATAAAATGTGGCAATCCTCTAGCATAAGACTTCACCTCTCTCCACCAACACCTAAAACCTTACCAGCAAAATCAGCCTTGAGACCACCTGCCCCTCTGCCCCATTTTGTCAGGCCCCAAGACGAAGCCCCAAGTTCCCAAATGATCTCCCACCACCCTGAGCTGCATCCTATTGCAGCCAGCCCCGTCTCCAGTTGCTCCCAACCCCTAAAAGCCTCCCCATGAGTTCCAGCAGCAGAGTTATGTCCTCAATGTCTTCTCTAAGGGCTCTCTGCTCCTTCTTGCTTTACCCTACAGCACTCCCTATTTGTAGCTGTTTTCTCTCCCAAACCCTGTGTGCCAGGGGCATCATACATGATTTAAGTATTCTCCTTGTTCTTCACTGACACTTCAAGACAATAGTCTCTCTCTTTTGTCCCCAAAACCTTTGAAACTGTTGTCACCAGATACTGGCTACTTCTGCCTCCTGCTGCCATGCAATGATCTCTCAGTCACTCCTCTACATCTCTTAAAGGTTTCACTGGCTCGCTGTCATTCTTTCCAACACTACTCCTAATAAATTCCTTTCTTGGTGGTTTCCATGTCCAGCATCCAGGTTCGTGGATTCTCTGACACTCTGATCTCTCAGTTCCTACCTCCAATGATCATGCCCTTCACCATACTTCAGCCACATGATTCTCACACCCTAGACATCTTTTACCATGTATTCCCAATAAGTGCATGCCTTCCATAATTCCAATTTTAAGCATCCCAATATTTCTATCTTTCCAACTCACTCTTTCTAGTATCCTGACACCACAAGTATCTCCAGACCCAGGATTTAGGGTCTCTGCTTTGACCTTTACCCCTCTATATCTATTATCAACATGTCAGACAGAATGACTGTCTTAAAACTGAGATCAAATTCCATCAATACTCTGCTTAAGAATCCTTCACTGGCTTGTCAAGTCCTCATACTTCTGGGCCCCACTTCTTCTGGGCCTCAATTATACATTCCATGTACATGTTTCACTAAGTAAATAAAAGCCTCAAATTTTAAACATTAAAATGTTAACTCCATGAATAGAACCCAATGGAGACTCAAATTTTATAATCAAGTGTCTGTCCATCGTGAGTGTTTTAAAATAAGTATATACTACTTTCATAATTAGTTTATACCTAAATAAAGTCCTACTCTAATATTTTAAAGTTTAACATAGTTGAGTTTCAGGTAGTTATGACATGGTTTGGCAACCTTTTTATATAAAGGGCTAGACAGTAAATATTTCATGTTTTTCAGGCCACATACAGTCTCTATTGAATCTGGTCTGCCAGCCCAAGTTTGCTGACCCCTGCTCTATCACTACTGCACAATATATCAACAATGCTTCCTTCCCTGTCTACCAAACAAGAGCACTAGCAAGGGGGAATTAAACCAGTAGCAAAAACAGAAATAAGGCATCACCAAAATTCAGAAGCAAATCTCTCCAACTGAGTCATCTTGTTTTGAAATTTATCATTAGACAAATTTATCATTTACTAAGCATATATCATAAAAATTCACTCTCATAATCACAAATATATAAAGAAATGGCCTATGACTTGAAAAACTTGAGTTCTCACTGGGAATGTATGTAATCATATGGATAAAGAAAAATGCTGGCCAGGTGCGGTGGTTCACGCCTGTAATCCTATCACTCTGGGAGGCCGAGGCGGGTGGATCGCTCGAGGTCAGGAGTTCGAGACCAGCCTCAGCAAGAGCGAGGCCTCCATCTCTAATAAAAATAGAAACAAATTATCTGGCCAACTAAAAATATACATATAAAAAAAAAAATTAGCCGGGCATGGTGGTGCATGCCTGTAGTCCCAGCTACTGGGGAGGCTGAGGCAGTAGGATCGCTTAAGCCCAGGAGTTTGAGGTTGCTGTGAGCTAGGCTGATGCCACGGCACTCACTCTAGCCTGGGCAACAAAGCAAGATTCTGTCTCAAAAAAAAAAAAAATGCTTTCAAAGCAACCTAAATGAATAGTAATACAATGCAAAAAATAATGAGGTGGAGTATGACAAAGTAACAACTCAGGGAAAGAGAAATAAATTTTTGATTTGAAAAATTCTTACTTACCCATTTAATATGTGTTCAAAAAGATGAACTTGACCATCTTTGCAAACAACAGCTAATTTGACAGGCTAAAAGAAAAATGTAACTGATTAATTACAATGGATAATATACTTCAGTCCCCAATCTAACTTACGTAAACTTAACTCTTCTTGCCACCCTTTAAATAACCTGAAAAAAAGTTAGAACAGCAAGAACACTTTTAAAAATAATTACCTCCATCAAAATAACAATTAGTGTTGTTGCCATCAAGATTCAAAATAAATGCTTAGGCCAAGTCAAGGAGAATGCAGCCTCAGAGTCTGATGAACAAAATTACCACCAAGCACAGAGGCTGGTAAACACCAAACTGACATGCCCCATGTGTTTGAGCAGTTAGGACTGCTGAAAATGCCATTTTGCATGAGTGGCTGGAGGGGCTGGAGTGGAATTCTAAGCCATTATGGCCTCTCTTCTTCCTCCGTCTACTGCTAATTCTAGTAGCCTAGTTGTTTTGATGCTTCTATCCATGACACTCTTGCTGTCAGCCTCTCTACAGCTTTACTTTTTAAAGTTCTGAAACTTTAAGGAGAGAGCTTAAATGACTCCTTAGCACTTCCAAAACATTGCTATCTCTAGTTATAAATGCAACAGGCAAATTCAGGAAGTAACGAATATATTCCAAGAAACTGAAATATATGAAATGTTCTAAGACTAACTTTGCACTGTGAAAACACTAAAAATTTTTAAAGGCATTTAAAAAAATTTATGGTGGATTTAAAAAAATTTATACTCATGTATAAAAAAATCTCAGAAGGAGGAAAAAAATCTCATTCTTCTTGAGTTTTAACAGCATTGTCAGGAGAAAGACTGTTTCTCCCCCATCAAATTTTCTAGTTCCCCCTTCCACATACAACTCTTACTGACAGATATCCAAATCTAATCCCAAACTGTCTACAGAGGTTGGTAACATAAGCAGAATATTTTGCAATAACCATGATCATAGTTTTGTTTTGGAATTTTAAGTTATTACTGTAACCACAATTTTATATCTCAAGTACCAGAATTTCTGATCCACCATTCCTAGTTTAATAACATAAAAATATTTTTTTAAAAAGCCCTGCATCCTCCTTTATTGTATCATTGATAATTTGAAGTACAATGCCAGCATTATTCCAAGATACACTTTTTTTTTGAGACAGAGTCTCGCTCTGTTGCCCGGGCTAGAGTGAGTGCCGTGGCATCAGCCTAGCTCACAGCAACCTCAAACTCCTGAGCTTAAGCGATCCTACTGCCTCAGCCTCCCCAGTAGCTGGGACTACAGACATGCGCCACCATGCCCGGCTAATTTTTTCTATACATATTTTTAGTTGGCCAGATAATTTCTTTCTATTTTTAGTAGAGACGGGGTCTCGCTCTTGCTCAGGCTTGTCTCGAACTGCTGACCTCAAGCGATCCACCCGCCTCGGCCTCCAGAGTGCTAGGATTACAGGCGTGAGCCACCGCGCCTGGCCTAAGATACACTTTTAATTAAATCTAAAAGTAGCAGAATTCACATTCAGAACAAGAGAAAGCAAAAACTCAGTCCATTCTCTACATACACTAGGGGCAAGTTTTGCTACTCAAAGGAAGTGATTTTTCGTCTATAAATTACTTGCATTTAAAGAACCTACGTCTAAGAATCACACAAACACACACACACAATAACTTTGAAAAACTTTTTGGGAGTCACTTCAAGTTAAACCAACCTCTGTGTTTAACAGTTTTGGGGACAAATACTAACATGTTTCTTATTTTTTCAGTTTTCCATGACCATAATCACTGATCATCATGAGATAGTGCACTGATCACACGGAATGTACACAAGCCTACCCAAAAACAATTAACTTTATAAACCATTAAAGTATTATTGTGGTTAAGTGTAGGATTCCTACTAGAGTTTTCTAAAAATACTTGTGTATCTCATTTCTACTTGATGTGGACGCCTTAACAAAAATACTCATAAGGAATAGCTGATCTAATCCTCAACACCCCCCACTTCACATTAGAAAGCCAAGTTTGTTAGCCACAGAATCAATATTTAAACCAGAATCTTTTGATGTTTAAACCAATGCTTTTCCACTATGACGCTTTTCAAAAAATATTAAAACATGATGAAAAACTTCTAAATCATCTGTAAATCCTAGTTAGAGGTTTGTGCAACATATGCATTTCAAAACCTAGAATGTGTTAAAAGTGAAATATCCTTAGCTTTCATTGAAAAAGTAGGATTCTGTCAAAATCAAAAATCCTACATAGCTTTACTCAAACAGAAACATGAAGTACTTCAATGACATCGGGTTTATTTAATGCTTAACATATGTTATAATCATCAGATCCCTAATTTTTAAATGCAAAATTCTAGATTACTTTTTAAAAAACAGCAAACAAGAAGACATTACTCTGAGAACAAAACACACTTCAGTTAGGAACCACCGAAGATTTTATAACCAAAAAAATGCATCTGATAATCATATATATACTCCTATTAACAAAATCCACCTCAGTAACTTTAATTCCCAAAATGAATTCCAGAATGTACTACCTACCACCTTTCTCTTCCCCCAATAAGAGCTTACCAGTGATTTCATAGTTACTTTGAACAGTCTGATTATTACATTTTGTTGCTATTCCTGTATATCCCTCCCCTCTCTTTCAAGTCATTAAATCATCAAAACCCAGATTTTAAAAATAACATCTGTGAAATCCAAAAACAAATTCTCAAAAATCGAGGCATTTACCTCTTCTTTGTTTTCTGACAAAGTCAAATCAATATAGATGGGTTCATCTGTAACTGTAAAAGACATCACTGCATTCTTTTCTTTGTTTTCTGACCGGACCTGCCTGGATAACAAAATCAGCAATTAGATACTAAGACAGATTTAAAATTAAAAAAAAAAAAAAAGGAAAACACCTAAGAGGCAATCACAGCATTAGACTCCCATTAGCTTTTCCATCTTTTGAAAGCTCAATAAGGTGACTAAAAATCAAAACAAGGGAACCATTCATGCCATTACCATATAATACTGTTGCCTGGGAAAAGAGAAAATATTAATACAATTGTGGTAAATTTAAACAATGAGTAACATATAACATCCTCTATTATTCCTTTTCACTGATCTATTTGTCCATCTTGATACCAATACCATACTGTCATTATAGCAGCTTTGATAGTAAGTCTTGAAATCAATGTTAGTCCACCAGCTTTTTTCTTCTGTTTCAAAATTATTTTAGCTATTCTGTCCTTTACATTTCTATTTGAATTTTAGAATCAGTTTGTCAATGTCTACAATAAAACCTGCTAAGATTTTCACTAGGCTTACACTGAATCTGTAGATCAATTTGAGAAGGATTAACATCATAATATTATGAAGACAGAGAGTCCAGAAATAGATAAGCTTTGTTCGGGCATGAGTTATAGTGCTGTGAGTTCAAAGGTAATGAATCAAAAATACATATGTTCAATAAGGTGTCTTTAAATACAAACACACAAAAAACAAGGTTAGGTATTGATTAGATGACAAAAATATTATGACCAGAGGCTCACAGGAACCTAACCCTGTATTTCCCCCCAAAAGTAATGGTTCAGCATTGACTAAATCAGTGTTCTTGGGGACTTTATAGGACATTATGACTACAAATAACAAGAATTGATATATAAATATGTGTTTGTGTGTGTGTATACTAAAACCAATTCAGTAGAAAGTCTTTCCAGCAAATGGCAATGGGATCATTGGATATCCATAATGTAAAAACAAAAATCTCAACATCACAAGCCATTAGGGAAATGCAATTTAACACCACAATGAGATACCACTACCCACCTATTAGAATGGCTAAAATTAAATGCCATACCAAGTGATGGTGAGGATATTAAGGAATTAGCATTCTTATACACTGCTGGTGGAAATGTAAAATGGTACAACCACTCTGAAAAAAAGGTAAACGTACACCTATCACATGATCCAACTATTGCACTACTAGGTATTTACCCAAGAGAAATGAAATCATTTGAATGAAATGTTCATACAAAGACTTATACACAAATGTGTGTTTGTAATGGCCCAAACCCATCAACAAGCCTAGAGACCAGGATGAAAGGGGGATTACAAAGGAACACAAGGAAACATGCCCATTGTCTTGTGGTAAACGTTTCACAATGTACACGTATATCAGAACTTATATATCAATTTGTACCTTCTAAATACATGCAGTTTATTATATGTCAATTATACCTCAATAAAGCTGTTTTTAAAAATCTAGTTACAAATGTTAAAAATATAAATAACAAACATGATTTACAAACATGATTCAAAATCAGTTTCATTTACCAAATAGTAAGACTTTATACATCTACCAGTAAATAATCCTTCGATATTTTTAGTCTAGAAGAAAATTAAGAGTTTATGTGATAAACTTTAAATATTTTTATGCACAAATTCTTAATAAAGATTCATTGTAACATGAAGTTATTTGTACTACGCATGTTCAAAATCTCTGCCGTCAGACCACTATAATACAGAACTGCCCACCAATAGAGAGAGTACTGTCTCCTTATACTAATGTAGAAGGGGTATTGGGTGTTTTTACTTTTTTAATCTTCATTTATACGCAAGAAGGCTTCAAATAATATTTCCTTACAGAAATATGTCCTTCAAAGTAATTATCAGGGAACCTCGGGCTTGCTCTATCTACCAACAAAGTTTATAGAGCTTGCTGGATAGCTTTTCAATATGGGATTTCTTTCTTTCTTTTCTTTCTTTCTTTTTCTCTTTTTTTCCTTTCTTACTTTTTCTTTCTTTTTTTTTCATTTTCTTTTTCTTTCTTTCTCTCTTCTTTTTCTTTCTTTCCTTTCTATTTATTTGTTGTTGTTGTTGTTGTTAATTTTAAGCTTACTTCCCTGTTACCAGGAAGGCTTCAAACATAACAGATAATATTTTCAGGATCTTAAGGTAACTGAAATCAACTTTGCTTTTATAGAAAGACATTTTGTACCTGGAGACCTCTAGGTACTAGAGAGCCAAAGAGGTGAAGCATTTAAGACTGAAGCACCTCAGTAATGCCAAACCTTGGTAACAGATTTAAACTTTTTGGCATTACTAACTTTTTATGTGGTACTCTCCAAAACTAAAAAACTTTACCCTTACGGGCTCTCTCTTCAAAAATCAAACCCAGAAGAAAAAAACCAACTCAATTTAATTATGAGAGGCATAATTAGGAACTATGGTTTTGCCAGTGGTTTTGAAGGTGAAGAAAGGTCCACATTTTGCCCCATGAACCTTTTCCCATAAAATTGCCTTTTAAAGGAACGCATATTTGATAAGGCCCACTTCTAAATGAGTATTATCTTGTATAAATTCATATTAATTTTACATGGTCAAGAGCATGCTGAACTAATTATTACTAGCATGGGAAACTACTTCTATTTTTTAAATCTCTACTTATTTTGTCCATGAATAGGCTCAAAAAAAAAAATTCAACTCACTATCAGATACTACCATAAAATCCAAGAAATTTCTGAAATTTAAAAACTCTTTATTGGCTCTTTAATACCAAATTAATTTTTACTTTTAGTAGTTTCAAAGAGAATTAGTGATAGTAACTATTGTAAAAAAGGGCTACTGGGAATTCTCAGACACAGCCAAGGAATTTTATATCCTCAGTAAACCATTAGTAAATAGACATTACTGCATTAACCCAGTGATGCCATCCACTTGAACAAAATCAAAAGTTTTTCTAAAAATTACTTTAAAAATGTATTTCTAAATTGCCCCACTATAAAAATATTCAGTCCCAAGCATAAAAGAGACTCTATCATGTAATACTCTTAAATTTTTCTCATAAAGATCTCTTTTTTAGGCAGGGTCAATTCTTTACTACAAGTCAATGTAAATCCAACATTAAATGCAATAAATCAAGTCCCATATTCATCATTTATATTAACCATATAAACTGTGACAGATTCTTTCAAAACAAAGAAAGCTACCTCCCAAATCCAAAAGAACTACATACCAGACATTAAGTAACCGGTCATGTACTGCTCCAGATAAGAAATAAAGACCTGTAATTCCATCAAAAGGTTGGTTCTCATTAGAAGGTCTGATGGTAGTGAACATAAGTGATGAAACTGGCGTCGCATGTCCCGTGAAGTGCTAGAGAAAGTTAAATCTCAGTTAGGAGAGGATGGATTCAAAGCAGTGACAAAAATTAGAGGAGTCCATATGCATCATAAGCAAGCCATATGCGATAGACATCTCAAAGCAGAGCTCCATAATGAAGTAACAACGAAATTTAACTCTAAGCAAATCAGGTTATTTGTGCTATAATCCTTTACTTATTAAAAAAATCCTTCTGAAAATACTGAAAATTAAGATGCCCTTTCTATTAAATAACTCCCATGACCCTACCAATGCACACCTATATTTCTTCCATTTTTGAAACAAAGATTCACTTAATCCTATCCACTTTTAAAGGAATTCTGGGGTGCTCAGACACAGCCAAGGAATTGTAGGTCCTCATTTTACTCTCAGTGAGTCGAAACCACAATTTTAAGGCATCATCACAGCACCAAATGTTCCATAACCCCTGAGTGTAACTACTTTTTCCTCCTCAAAAAATATAATACTAAATCTCCAGTTAAATACTATTAAGCGGACCAAATGATGAATGCAGGCTAGAAACCAAAATTATAATACCATAATCACTGCACAGTACAGTAAAAGATTTTTTATTTAAAAATCCTTTTTTAAAAGTATTTGTTCTATTCATTTTCCCAATACATGTGAAGCAGACATGTCTAACCTATTTAACACCAATAAATCAGATTTGGAGGTTAATTTTTGTCTGTCTATTCTACTATATGATGATACTTGAAAACAAAGAATTTGTGTTCTTAATATTCTGGCCAGGCGCAGTGGCTCACAGCTATAATCCCAGC
This sequence comes from Lemur catta, assembly GCF_020740605.2. Classification (NCBI taxonomy): domain Eukaryota; kingdom Metazoa; phylum Chordata; class Mammalia; order Primates; family Lemuridae; genus Lemur; species Lemur catta. The sequence continues at coordinate 21,065,135 of NC_059131.1, read as the reverse complement.
ACTTTAGGAGGCCAAGGCAGGAGGAATGCCTGAGCACAGTAGTTTAAGACCAGCCTGGGCAACATAGCAAGATCCTATATTTCCTATCAAAAAAAAAAAAAATCAGCCAGGCATGGTGCAACACGACCGTAGTTCTAATTACTCTCAAGGCTGAGGCAGGAGGATCCCTTGAGCCTAGGAGTTCGAGGTTGCAGTGAGCTATGATCACACCATTACACTCCAGCCCAGCAGACAGGGCAAGACCTCATTTCCTTTAACAACAACAACAATAAAAACCCAATATATTCTATGGCTGAAACTTCTTCCTTTCTCTGTACTTGCTCTATGATTGTTATGCTTACAAATAATTTAATTCACTCACTCTGTAGACTTCTTTGGTCTCCAAAACCCATAGCTTGATTGTTCGACCAGCTGAAAGCAGCATCTTTCCATCTGGGCTGATACACAGGGAACTGACACTGCTATTGTCACCTTTCCACTTGCTATATTGTGAAGAGAATCAAAAGCATCTAAATAAATGGGGGAAAACTACTCACAACAGAATATTAAAAAAAAAAAAAGAATCAAGCATTAAAAATACCACCTAAGGTCCTATGCCAACTGCATTCCCCAAAAGCCTGGTTAGACAACTAACCCTGGACATGCCCCTGCAGTGATGCCTCATTGGTGGGGCTCTGTAGTAACACTGCCTGACCTCCCTTGGGCAGGCACAGGATAAAGATTCTCAAGAGGTATCAGGAAATGTGTGGGTGACAGTAATAAGAAGGTAAAATGGGTCATTGCATTTATCCTGTGACTCATAAGATGGACTTTGTTCATGTCCAGAAACATACCACGCTGGCCAGACCTCCACAAGTCCATCCTATCCCCACATCACGGTGCCTGCTTTCTCTGGAAGGTTGGTTGGCCTTTAATCCCCTTAACACCACAAATGATTTCTCAAGCTACAGCTCAAAAGATTATTTCCAACCCAAATCTAAAGGAATGAACCCCCATATGATAGGTAAAATAAAGTAGGTTTAGATGATTCCTTTCTAATATCTCAAATGATTAGAAGCATGAATCTTTGCCATTTGTTACACACATTAATGCTGTTATAGGCAACAGGGAACTTGGTTATTCACTTATAAAATCAAGAAGTAACAGTAAGAATCTTGTTACCAAGAGAGGTTAATGCTAAAGTGGAAGAAAAATATATTGTTCTGCCAGTCATACTGGAGTATGTCAAATTAGACATTTGGAAAACCAAAATTAGATTCTTATGCCACACACACACACACACACACACACACACACACACACACACACACAAATTACTAGTTAAAAGGTATTAAAAGAAAACATGAGAATGTTTTTATAATCTTGGGGTTAGGAAAGGCCTTCCAAAGCAATTATAAACCAGAAATCATAAAGGAAAAGATGACCTGATTTAATTACATAAAACTTCTGTGCCAAAAATAAGTCATAAATTTAAGATACAAGTAAAAGGTTAGGAGCAAATATCAAAAATAAATATATTACAAAACAAAAAATTAATAGACACAAATAGCTCCTTCATATCAGTAAGAAAAAGATCTCAAAAAGAGCTCAAAATAAAAGCAAAGGATATAAACAGGCAATTCACAGGAGAAATACAAATTGTTGATAAACGTGAAATGCTCAAGCTCACCAGTAATCAAAGAAATGCAGCAATAATGTATGACAGAACCTTTCCTTTACCCTCACTGGCTTCTAAAGTTTTTGCCAATTTCTCATCAATTCTCACAGCTTCAATGCTCACTTATCGTATATATTCACTAGGTTGATACAAATAAAAAAGACAGGCAGACAACCCTGCCTTGAGGAAGCTGGTAAGCTTCCTCAATCTACTCAGTACTAAAAATGCCACCAGAGGCTAATACCTTCTCTATCCTCCCCAAACACACCTCCCCAGCCTCCTTAGGAGCTTTGTAACTCAAAGCATAATCAGCATTATTCAGGAAGTTGTTAGAATTACAGACTCTCAAGCTCCAACCTAGCTAGACCTACTAAATCAGATCTGTATACACAAGTAATATATGTACACACACATTAAAGCTTTATAAGTGGTCGGGCGCAGTGGCTCACGCCTGTAATCTTAACACTCTGGGAGGCTGAGGTGGGCGGATTGTTTGGGCTCAGGAGTTCGAGACCAGCCTCAGCAAGAGCGAGACCCTGTCTCTACTAAAAATAGAAAGAAATTATATGGACAGCTAGAAATATATATAGAAAAATTAGCCAGGCATGGTGTCACATGCCTGTAGTCCCAGCTACTCGGGAAGCTGAGGCAGGAGGATGGCTTGAGCCCAGGTGTTTGACGTTGCTGTAAGCTAGGCTGATGCCATGGCACTCTAGCCAGGCAACAGAGTGAGACTCTGCCTAAAAAAAAAAAAAAAAAAAAGCTTTAAAAAAAGCACAAGATTAGAAGATGCCTCTCTGGGAAATGTGGCTGGTTCGAGTGGAACAACCTACACATACTGACACTTGAAGGCTTCCCAATCATTATAAATGAAGCCCAACAATTGAAAAGGCACATACACACTCACACCCGGGCCTTCCAATCAACTTTTTAATGCTTCATTTTCAAATAGCAACAGGCAGCCAAAGACCTCCAAGAATCTGAAGAATGCCTTTAACATAAAAGAGACCAAATCAAACAAATTGAAACACACCCTCAAATAGACATGATGTAAGGAGCAAAAGAAAAAAACTCCTTTATTTATCTTCAGAGTTAAAAAGAAACCTGATGCAATAAAAAAAAGAGAAAAAATAGCTCGTGAAAGTTAAATATACAGTAAGAGAAATTTAAAAACTCACTAGAAGGTTTGGAAAGTGAAACTGAGAAAATCTCACAGGTAAGAGAAGAAAAAGATAAAATGGAAAATAAAAAAGTCAGAAATGTAAAGGATCACTCCAGGACATGTAAGATCTAGATAATCGTACATAGTACTAGAGAAAGATCACACACACACACACACACACACACACACCCACCCCAGGATGAAACAAACACACACCCCAGGATGAAACACACATACACACCCCCCCAGAGGATGAAATTATCAAATAAACAGTACAAGAAAAATGCAGAACACAAATTTCTAGGCTAAATGATCCCATCAAGTGCTAATGCAATTCCTTAATTTTAAAAAGAACATTAAATTTTAGAACACTAAAGATAATTAACACTAAAAAGCTTAAAAGAAGTGGAACAATGCCTTCAAAGTTACTGAGGAAAAATTATTTTCAACCTAAAACTCTATATCCTCAAACTATGAACGAATTGTGAGGACAGAATTAAAGACAATGGTGACCAAGCAAAATCTCTCTTGCACCCTTTCTCAGGAAGCTACCAAATGAGGTTCCCCACCAAAAAGGAAGGAGCACACCAACAAAGAAAATGGAATCCAGGAAACAGAGGCTCCATCCAATAAGAGAAAATTTTCAGAACGGTGAGGAAAGGAAATCCTAGGACAGCCGCTATTCAGCAGAACTTGGAAGACAGAGAAATCCTCCAAGAAATACATAGAACTTATTAACTGATGTGTCTAAAATAAGTGATTCAACCTGAGAAAGGTGACTGTAAAAAAAAAATTTTTAAATAAAAAAATAACTGAGAAGATTTATTCTACTAAAAAAGCAAGAGTGAACTAATGATAGGTATATATAAAACCAAATGAAAAATAAGGCAATTATAAACCCCAAGAAAAGCAAAGTTTTGTACCAAATGTACAAACATAGGACAGTCTAAGGCTCAGCTGTAAGAATATTAAAGTAGTCATAACATAAACAAGAAATACTGCTTAATCAAAAACTGTGATAACAACTTTGAGAGAACTGGGAGGAGAAAGGAAGGTAAGAGCTAAATCCTCATCTTCCAGAGTAGGAAATCAGTAGATAGGATCTAAAATGAAAAATAAAACCAAGTAACAGCAGCATAATAATGTTAAGAATGAAGCCAGAAACACAATCATTTTGAGAAAACCGTTTAGTGAATGAGAGGCCAGGCTCTTATTTAACCTTCACAACTGTAAAATGGGACAGACCTCACCTCAGAGGGTTATGATTAAATAGTCACATGGACAATGTGCTGAGCAGTGTCTTGAACATTATTAGTCCCTATATCAAAGACCTTAACTGTGAACTTTCATCCAGAATACATTAACAAAGGCTCCACCCAAGACCTATTGGATCAGAATCTCTGCAGGTATTTCTGCCAGGTCAGCAGTGTGGAAACTACTGTTTGCTGCAAGTAAATGGAGCACAAATATTTACTGAACCTCTAGGCAGATGCTTTACTCATCTGCAGCTCCAGCCCTAAACCCTCCCTGAAATTTTAGAATTTCTATCGCCCCCATCTGCTGGGTCTTGGCTTTCACATAATGTCATTTCAAGTTCAACTTGTCTAAAAACCCTGAAAACCATTTCCCTCTTCTGACCACAGTTTCTATTACCTAGAGGACATTTCTATCCTCTACCAGGCATTATCCCCTAGTATGCCCCTCCTCTCAATTATTTTACTCACCTAGTAAATTAACAAAGCTGAATTCACCTGAAAACTTAGTAATTACCTTTAACTCCTTTCTGTTACTCAATGCCCCTCCTCCACTCCACCCCACCCAAGTGTTCTTATTTGGTATCATTTCCATTCTAACTTCCCACTCTTACCATCCTACAACCAGAATACAGTAACAATCTCCTGAGTGGCATCTCTGCCTTTAAACTAGCTCCTTCCCCTAAATTCTACACATTGCTGACAGACTACTTTTTCCTAAAGCATTACTGTGGTTCCTCTATTCTCAAGACACTGACCAGCGGTGGTGGCTCTCTCTTGCTTACCAGATAGAATCTAAAACCCCAACAAAGTAGCTTTTAGTAGAAAAACACTGTATAAGAATTCTAAAGAAGGCCAGGAGCGGTGGCTCATGCCTGTAATCTTAGCACGCTAGGAGGCCGAGGAGGGAGGATTGCTTGAGCTCAGGAGTTTGAGGTTGCTGTGAGCTAAGCTGATGCCACAGCTCGGCGCTATGGCCTGGGCAACAGAGTGAGATTATCTCCAAAAACAAAATAAATAAGATTTAAAAAAAAATTCAAAAGAATAGGATTGGAACCCCTCCTATGCCACTTATTAGCTGTTGGACCATGGGCATTATTATCCTCTTTAGGGTCCTAATCTACATAGTAGGTTATATATTCAGTAGTTCATGTTTATTGAGCATCTACTATACAGCCAATCATAGGATTAGGTGCCTATACTATAAAAGTTTATCTATGATTTTTATCTATGACTCTTAAGGCCAGGCTCTTAAGATACTCTGGCCCATATCATCCACCATCCACTATCTCTTAGTATGCCCCTACGCTAAATTAGTTCACTCAGTGCCAAGTACATCTTTCACTTTCCTATCTCCTAGCCTTTGCTCTTGCCAGCTCCCCACCTTCCTTTCTGCACCCTTGAAAGTATTCTTCTACCCTCCCGTAACCAAATTTTACTTATCCTAGAAGATCCAACTGAAATCCCTTCTCTTCCTCCAGCTCTTTCCAACACTACCCTACTTAACTGATAAGTAATCACATGTTACCTCAAGACATCTCTTATACAGTTACTTTACTCTCGTACCATTTTTAGCTTTTACATATTAAAATCCTGCACACCCAATTTGATTAAAAGTTCCTTAAGAACGGGGGCTACAACTTTATTATATCTACATTCCCGTGTTTAGTATGATTTGTTCAACTCTACTGCATTTTCAAGCAGTAACTGAGTCACCCTTCCAATACCACAAAGCCATCAATGTTACTTACCACTTCACTTTGCATGTCTGTACATTCCATTCCACAATATGTTTATCATCTGAACAACTATATAAACAGCCACTGTCTTGATGCCACTGTATACAATTGACTCTGTTGTCATGTCCACCGCTCTGGAGATTTAAAAAAAAGATTAACATGATATTGTATAATATGATGTAATGGCCCTGAAGTCATTACCAGTTAACTAAAATGTTAGGCCTTAACCTAACGAAAAGCCTTAATATACAACTGTCCATTTTAGTTTTCCAACATCAAAAAGGAAATAAACCAGCTAGAACTTCAAATGTTAAACTTTCCCTTCTCCTGTTTAAAAAAACCTATTTCCACACCATAAGTCAAAGCATATTAGTCCTAAACGCCATCTGCCTGATAACAATGCCCACTCCAAGCATGACAAAATACTCTATGAACAGTGGCAAAAAATTTGGCACTTCAGTGAACTAGTAAAGTCAAATCATAGAGTCCAAAATAACACTTAAAATAAAAATCAAGTCTAGTTAAAAATATCCTTGAAAAATCCCTTTTAAAAAAGTACCAAAACTATCTCTCAAAAAAGACTATCACTGTTACTTCAGGTTAACACTGAATGCGTCCTTGTGTTATGGACCATATCATATAAACAGTATTTTAAACATACACAGCACAGCAAGACACGCACTCACTCAGGGGCATGCAGGAATGAAGACATTAACTGAGAAGAGCTAATCTTACAAGCATTCCAGGACAAACTCACTTAGCAGAATGAGGTGCTAAATCACCTACAACATAAGCAATTTCACTCTTTCTACTTGAATTCACATAAATATACACATAATGAAACACCACTATGTATATATCTAAGCTAAGAATAAAAGTAATTACTCAAAATCACTGAAGCTAATTCCAGATAAGATTGCTCCCACTTCAAAAGAAAAATATTTTAAAATGTTAAATTGTTACTTCCCTCCTTTATCAGCTCTCTATTCAAAGAACTAATCCTATATTATACACAGGAAGCATTAACAACAAAGGATATAAACAGATAAATTCCATAGAAAGAATTCAGTAAGGAAATAAATAAAAACATTCCACTTTGTTAGTAATTAAAGAAATGCAAACCAAAACAAAGTAGCATTTTTAGTCTGTTCATCTAGCAATTTGTTTTGCATTATAATGCCCATGCTGGTGAGGTTACAATAAAAATGACACTATATTGCTAGGGGCAATTGCCACACCCTTTTGGAAAGCAATATGTCCACTCATTCATTCACTTACTCATTCAACAAACATTTACTAAATACCACTTACAAGCCAAGCACTTTCAATATATTATTAGTCTAAGTCCTAATAAAGTCATGCAAGGTAGGTTGTATAACATCCATTTAAGAGGTTAAAAGTTAAACTATTTATCCATGATCACATACTAGTAGGATTCAGCCACAAGACTCTGTCTCAAAAAAAAAAAAGGAAGCCCTAAACAGTCAATATTAGTTAAGTAACAAATGGACTACCCAATGTATTGGGACTTTAGGCAGTCATTAAAAATGTTTATAACTGGTTCTTGACAAATATAAAAAATGCTTGTATTGTAACTTAATGAAAAAATCAGGATACAAAATAGATGGACAGAAGCCAACTATATTTTTTAAATATATGTATAAAGCAAAGAAATAATATGAAATATTAACAGTGGATCTCTTGGTGACAGACTTAGATATAAATTTTTTCCATTTTCAACCTTACGTAGCTCCAAATTTTCTAAGGATAGATGTAGTTCCAAATTTTCTATGGGTAGGTGTTATTTAAAATGGAAAACTTAACTGTTTTATTTATACATAAAGCATTCGTATATATAGGAGTCCAGTGAACAGAAATACACTGCAATAGATACGGTCTGAACAAATTATGCCAGTTAAGTTACTATCTTCCAGTGCCAAATCCACCCTTCTATACTCTGCTCCATGATGCTGGGACTCTGCAAACCTCATTTCTGCTTTGTCAGCTGGATCTGTGGGCTTGGCTATGGCCAACAGCAGTGCTAGAGGAAGACACAGCTGGAGGGAGAATAAGGGACTTGTTCCTTCCTGCCTCCTTGTTTGCATCACAGCAGTGATGGCAATTCCCTCCAGCAATTTTTCCAACACTGGGAGAACCAGTCTCATCACCTGTCAAAGATACCAGCACCAGGCAGCTGGAGCCCCTTCCTCAGCCTGAGGTCTAGACCTCATGACCTTGGGGCCACTCCTCATCAAGAGATAACAGTAGCAATGAAGCAGCACCTGCTCCCAAAAGTTCTCAGTTTCAGCAATAATTCCAACTGCCTCCTTTATTCCCCTAGCCCAAGAGGTGGTGAGCTGCTTCCTGCAGTTGCTACCTGTAATACCTTAGAGTTCTCTTAACCCTTTCTTATTTTAAACCTAGTCAATAATTCTTTACTCTCACCCATAATGAGGGCTACGTTACCTATTACAGTTTTTATCAAATATTACTATTCAACTCTTTAAATGTAGAAAGGACATAAAACTGCCCCTATAGCGCAGATCCCATCACACACTAGAAGTATTTTGTTTTTAACAATTCTAATAATCAGTTTCCCTGTCATACCACTTTTATATAAAATATATGTACACTTACTATTAATTTACTGTGTAATTCTCCTTTTACTGTACTGTATAATAAAATGCTACCAACTGCTGTCCCAAGAGCCAACAAGTCAATCTGGTCACTTGTTCCTATAGCTTCTGATTTCCTTTTTTTCCTCTGGGGACTTTCCTGTAAAAAAAAAAAAAAAAAAAAAAAAATTTATTTTTTAGTATTTCAAACACTGAAACATCATTAAAGCACAAGTACAAATGCCCACTAGCCCGAAAAGACACTTTGGGTGGGGGAAAGATGGCAGAAGCTTTCAGGTAATTTTCTTGCTTACTACTTTAAAAAAAAAAAAAAAAAAAAGAGTCCCTCCAACAGAAAGAGAAGTTCATAATTGTCTGTCCTCCTGCCTCCTACCCTTTGGATGGAAAGCAGCAAATAGGAAAACTTGGTGTATTTTTGGTACTCTCCTTACAGTTCCAAGCAGCCTCAATGCTGTCTCTACTTCTCAAAAAGTGACCACTCCTCCTGAGAGGCCCAATCCAAGTGAAGCCTCCATTCCCCAAGCAAAGAGATGAACACCCAAGGATCTATGAATCCATAAATCCATACCCAAGCAGCCAATTCTTCCCTTTTTTCTCCCTGATATTTCCTCAAATTCTAGCTTAGCTTTCAGGAAAAGGGACTCAAACATTTTTACATTTACAAACATGCATTAACTTCAGTCTGAATCAACAAATAGTTTTAATTAGTACAGCTGCTCAGAGCACACACTAGAGAAGTTGCTCCAATGACTGGTCACACACTAGGCTGGGAGCACCAAAAAAAAAAGGCAGCCCAGGACACATAAAAATCTGCCCAATCTAAGAACCACCAATGACAACTACAATGTTACCCAATGTTACCAGTGCATAAAGAATATAAGGGGCCGGGCGCAGTGGCTCACGCCTGTAATCCTAGCACTCTGGGAGTCCGAGGCAGGTGGATTGCTCGAGGTCAGGACCAGCCTCAGCAAGAGCGAGACCCCGTCTCTACTAAAAATAGAAAGAAATTATCTGGCCAACTAAAAAATATATATAGAAAAAATTAGCCGGGCATGGTGGCGCATGCCTGTAGTCCCAGCTACCCGGGAGGCTGAGGAGCCCAGGAGTTTGAGGTTGCTGTGAGCTAGGCTGACGCCACGGCACTCACTCTAGCCTGGGAAACACGGCAAGACTCTGTCTCAAAAAATAAAAAATAAAAATAAAATAAAATAAAAAAGAATATAAGGCAGTAGATATAAAAAGCATATTCCTTTTTTTTTTTTCCATTTAGTTATGGGGGGGGTGTTAACATATGAAGAATTCATTGGACACACTTTAATGATATGCAAAACGGTTTAACCAGAAAAAAAAAGGGTAACTTTTTACTTTCAGAAAAATACACATTTGTAAGTCCTTAGAAATGTATCTATATTAACAAACCCAAAAAAGAGGTTACAATTAAAAGCCAAAGTATAAAAAGTCTAATCAGTAACATTTGATTTGGTTGAAACACTGAAGCCTTAGCATTAGGATGTCCTCCATCCCACTTTCACTTACATGAACTTCTAAAGCTACCTGTGAATGATCCCAGAGGGCAAATGACTTCTTTATAAGGTTTAAATACAAATACCTATTTCAGGGAAGGGCAGTGGGGGAAAATATATGAACCCACTACTACCTCATCCGAAAACTCTTCTTTAAAAAATTCCAGGAAATATTTCTTCTATTTGCAAATCAAAATTCTTAGTATCTACACTGAAGTTTCTCAATGTGTGGAACAAAGGCTGGTCTAAATATGTATATGCTTTACTGCAGATTTGAATTTGCATTAAAAAGCACGAAGAAATTTTAGAATTAAACATTAACATAGTTGAAACCTTAATTTCTGTCTGCAATCTCTCCATATTTTTTGTAGAAGCAGAGGCAGGTGGGAGGAAGATCCATAGGATTGATGCCCAATTTTGAGAATCACTGGTGTAAATCCAAATAATAATTCAATTAATGTAATCGCAAAGAACTATTGACTCATGGTTTTCAGAGTTGGATGGTGTTTTTAAAAACAACTTCTCATTCAGCAGGATAAGCATGTCCAAACAAGTAACACATCAACGAAATCATAAGCTTATACAACCAATGTACACTTTAACAAAATCTAGTATTTTAAGTATTACTCCATACTAAATATCTCTGAAACTAAGAGTTCAGTGCTACTGATTATAGATTATGGCACATCTTTTACTATCTGAACATGTTATTTCTGTAATTAAAAAATTTCAATAACTCCCCAGAGAATAAATCAATATAAACAACTCTATGGCATTCAAAAGCATCCACAATTTGCCTCCAACCCACCTTTTCCAGCCTTATCTCCATTTCCATCCTTACATTACACTCCTGAAACACTCATTTACTCATTTTGCTTTTGCCTTTTCCCTTCACTTGGAAGGGGACTTTTCCTACTCAATTTTTATTGGCTAAAAATCCTCTCCGTGCTAAGGCCCACCTCAAATACTATCTCCTCCACAGAAACTTCTTTCTCTTAAGGCACAAGTCATATTCTGCATTACAGAAATAATTAATCTGAATTGTCTTTATTTATTCTTTTACATCTTAGTCACACTGTTCTGTTTCCTCTAAAGTGCCTAGTACAACGTCATGTGCACACTGATTATACATGTAAATATATAAAGTAATAAAAAATGTAGACTAAAAATTTAGTTCACATATTTACAATTGGAAAAAATCACAATTCCTGAAAGTACCAGGAGTGAAGACCAAAAGGATGTAATTTCTTAGACCAAGGAGTCTTTTCCCAACATGAAGGGCAGACTAAACTAAGCAATAAATACCAAAGACTGTGATAAGAGCTTATCAGCATTTGATCCAGGAGACAATTGGAAGGCTGAGGGAAAGTCTCAATGGCACATGTGCCTGATTTATTATAAAAAGGAATTGTACAGATGAGGTGAAGACGGGGGAAAAAAAGCACATCCAAGTGATGAGAAGTCTAAATTTGTTCAGTAATTAAGCAATGACTTTTTAGACAGATTCCAGAGTAAGAAGAGTTACACAGAGAGCCAGTACACACATTCATAAAAATATATGTATAGATAACTAAATCAAGTTTCACAAAAAAAATTACCATGGGTAATACTTTCTTATATTTTTCCATTCTATTTCATTTTTTAATGCTATCACAACCCACTAAATGTATTTCACAATCCATTAATGGATGAAAATCTTTTAAAAAACACTGACCTCTAGACACTGAAAATTATGCCCAAGTTTTAAGCTTCATTCTCCAATTAGTCTCTATTCCATTTCTTGGCCTGTCTTACTGCCACTCACTCTGGCTTGTGTGTAAGTTTCACGGATAACAATGAACAAAATGTGTGCATTTTACATAAAATTATATACAGTATTTATAACAAAACAACTAAATTCGAATACTCAGAAACTTCTATTTCTGCCAATTGGATCTCATCTACAAACTTTACCTTCTTTGGAAGCTTAAATACGGTCAAGCCCTCAAGACAGAGCACTATAAAGGAACACATCTAAACTGTGCTACATCTCTAAGGGATGGCAATGTGGGTACTCAGCTCAAATTTTTCCTAGAAACATCCGTAATGTTACCATGGTTGCCCTGTCCAATGTCTGAAATGCCATGTGCTTCATTAAACAAGTACTAAACTGTATTAGGTCATTTTAATTGCAGTGACAGCAAAGCAGCATAAACACATTTACTGTGATAGCCAATAGTAGACCAGGTCTCCAGGGTTTGACAGCAGTTAGGGAAGGAAAAGTAGACAAGGTAGAGAGATGTAACAGGGCAATCAAACAGCAGGGTCAGTTCCTAAGTAGCTCAGCCACTTACTTACTATGTGGCTTGGGTAGAAAATTTAATATTTCAGCCTCAGTTTACACATATAAATCTGAGGAACTCTAAAAATAGCATCCATCTAGAGTCCAATCTGTCTTTCTGTACTTTCCTAGAATATTTTCTTGTCATTATTAGAGGTCTCCTTCCCCCAGTCTTCATTGACCAAATGCTCAGCTATGTGACATGTACAAAAACTCTCTGAAAACTATTGTGGTGTAAATGCAAAGTATTGTAATCATTCTGTGACCCAAAAAAGCCACAATTAATTTTTCTAAACACTTACGAATCACTACCTTAACCCATTAACCAAGAAACTCAGCATTAACTAATCTTTCTCCATTCATAAGCGCTATCATCACCACACTTTGTCCTTGAGTGGCAAACTGCCAATTATTAAACTAAATACAGGATATTCTTACAAACTGATTTACACCAGGGAATGCAGCATTAATGATGAGTCCAGAGAGAATACTCATTGATTCATTCAATAATAACTGCTGACATTTATTGGGCACTTACTACATGCCAGGCTGTTCTATACCAGTCACATACATTGCCTCATTGAATCCTCTGAGGACCCGGAAAGGTGGGTAGTATTATCTCTACTTCACGTTTGAATGTACTATATGTCATATGCCAGGACCCTGACAAAATGCTTGGAACAGGGGCTTCAGAATAACATCCTTTCCATGCCTCATACTCTAAGCCTCAAAAATATAAAAAAGGAAGATTTTATGATGAGAATGTCATAAAATTTAAGTGCAAGGAACGTAACACAGGGACAGAGGTTAAAGCAGTTGCTACAAATGCTTCTGTATTTTTTACCTTTAAAAATCATGTGACTTTTAAATTCCACACCACAAGCAAACTGTCTCTCTTCCTAATTTCCAAGTAGAATCGATACTCCAGGACACATCCCCAAGATGGGGGACTGGATGCCTCTACATTTCTCCCATGTTTCAGTTCTGTGATTTAAGATTGAGGGTTTCAATCCAAGAAGCATATCAAAAAAAAAAAAAAAAAGAAGAAGTTTAAGGGAAACGATGTAGGGGTGCTGGATCAGGAATCAGGGTACCCTGACTCTAGTGGCCACGCTCCTTTACTGGTTATTAAGGTTTTAGTCGAGTGATTTACCTTTCTTAGCTATGATTCTCAATCAGTTTTTTAAAGTGTAATGATTTCACAGCTAAGTAGAGTATAGGTAAAAAGGATACTGAAACCTGTAAAACTTTTAATGTAGCCCAATTCTCACTTATCAGTGAGGCCCCCAAAATTAAAGCAACTTGCTCAATATGACAAAAACAAGTTTGAGTTGAGTCCTGATTACGAAACCTAATCCAGTTATTTTTCTAGTGTATCACAGTGTTGTATATAATCCAAAACTATGATTTTTGAGACTAGAAAAAAGTTTCATTCTTGGACAGTGTGACTGAAAGTCAACAGAAAAGCACAGTGGGTTACAAGTTTTTGTCAAGCTAATATTAACTACTTGTAGATAAGCAAGCACTGAGCTACTGAGCTCTAAAGACCCAAGTTCCATCCTGGTTCCATTTTTCACTTTATACAAGTTGCTTAGTTTTCCAGAGTTTCTGTTTCTTCTCAAACAAGGCACAAATTTCCTTCCTTATCAACCTTGCAGGACTAACCATAGGAATTTAAGATATTAATACTACATAACCCTTACACACATAGAACTATTCTAAGTGCTTTCTGCATTATTAAATGTATTAATCTTCACAACCACTCTATGAAGGAGGTACTATCATCCCCATTTTGTAAATGAGGAACTAAAGGCACAATTACTACTATGAAGCAGAGCCTGGATTCAAACCTAGGCAGTATAGCTTGGGGTCCATGCACCTACAGAACCACTCCTCTGTATTTCTCTCAGCATTAGTATTACTACTTTACAGGACTGTTAAATACAAACATAGAAAACAACTTTGAAAATGAAAAATATGGAGAGTGCTGTAATTTCAATAAGGACAGCTCTGATTTTTTTTTTACAAGTCCAAGTTCTGTGACTGACTTATAAGCCTAGATAGGTTCCTTTTATTAATGGACAGGAGAAACTATGAAAATGTAGCTTAAAATCTGAAAAATATCTCAACATACTAATATAGAGTATACATAGCAAGTTAGATGTATTCCTTCTTCTAATAAAAATTTAGCAGAAGGTTCCCGAGGTAGTCAGATCTATCCTAAATACGAGGTTTTGAAGTTTTGCACACAGTTACAGCACAAAGCCACACATGTCAGTATACCTGACGATTCCAAATCGCAGTGGAGTAAATTGGTTTGGCTATTTTGTAACTACAGTTACCACGTGCGTGATGAGTTAGAGAGATGGAGTCGAGTGTCTCAACAGTGAATGACATTTACTTGACACAGGTCCCCAACAGTGAAAAAGCTTTCCCTAACTCAGCAGTTTCCAATCTAAGGGGCAATTCACCTGGACACTCATACCATATTAAGTTAAGGTACTTCTTCACTTTACCTCCATATCCTAATGCAGGCTTCAGACTTGGGGGTTGAGAGGTTTGAAATGCAGGGGGTAAGCAATAAGAAGTAAGAAGCAGTAAGTAAGAAGATTCAAAATGCTGAGAATGCAAGGAGCCTGGGAAAGTTTAAAGTTTCAAGAGTGAAAGTCCCACGACCTGGACGTGGAAGAGAACACGTGGTAAGCCGGCACCCAAAGCGGGAGGCGGTGTCCGGAAGCAAGTACAGACTTGTTCAGTCCAACTGTCCAGGGAGAAGCCAACGAGCTGGGTCCGGGCCGGAGAACAGTACAGTCCCAAAACTGGGCTCGTCAAAAGCCGGGGCCCCAATAAACGCATACTGATGAGAGAGGCCTGGTAAAAGGAAGCCGCCCCCTGGGGGATCGGGGGGCCTCCGCGAACATGGCGGCCTGGCGACAGTGGGGCGCAGACCACATGGAGCCCGCCAGTAGGGCTCGGGTCCACGGCCGGCCAGACCGAGTCGCGCCCTCTCTCACCGCCCCCACGACAGGCCGCACCCGGGGCTGGCGGCGTGGGCCCAGCGCGCGCCGACGCCACGCTCCATGCCTCCTCACCCCTGGCCGCCGCGGACCACGCGCGAGGCCCGGCCGAGCACCACGGAGCCGGAGGGGCTCCAAGGCCGAGCCCAGGCGGTCGCCCGCCCCGCGCCGTCCCGCTATCTTTACCTTGGCCTGCAGCCGCGCTGGCGCCCAGGCCAGACAGGTGCAGGTACCGCTGAGGTGCGCGGAAGGCACGTACTCCTGGTGCAGCCGGTTGTTGGCTGTCTCCCAAACTCGCAGGTGACCGTCGGTAGAAGCCAAAGCGAAGTAGGCCTGGCTGTGCGGGGAGAAGGCGCAGGGAACCCCCGCCGGGGCCAGAGGGTCGCCGCTACAGCCACCGCCCGCCGCCATTGCTGCTCTGGCTCCGCGGCAGCCACGTGTTCGTCTGTGCGCAGGCGCACCGGCGCGGGGCGGGGCCTGGAGGAAGGAAGTGGGGCGGAGGGAGCGCAGGGAGCTGGGAGCGTGGCTCCTCGCGACGCAGGCGAGCTGTGGGCGGGCCCAGCCTGTGGACGGTGGCCGGGTGGGACCTCTGACTAATTATCTGGGGCGGGAGTGGGCATGTGAGGGAACGTGACTGTAGACTCGCGATCAAGGCCCGTTCCTTTAAAAAAAAAAAATAATAATACTTTTTAAAAAAAATGACATGTTTGAACAAAATATTTAAAAGAAATATTCACTTAAAACTCCATGATTGTAACAACTGTTTCCATTTTCCCCTGTTCACTTACAGGCTGTAATTATGTACGTACATAGTAACAATTTATTCAATCATAATAGTGTAAAAGTAATGATGGGAGAGGCTATTCCCTCCTATTTCATCGAGATTGGTCTCATGTTGCTACATCAAATAGACGCTTTTTAGGAGCGTGCCTGTAGTGCTAGCTACTAGGGAGGCTGAGGCAGGAGGATGCTTGAGCCCAGGAGTTGGAGGTTGCAGTGAGCTAGGATGACGCACTGCACTCTAGCCCGGGCAAGTGACACCCTGCCTCAAAAAAAGAAAAAAGAAAAGGTGGTAAATTATATAGAGTTCAGGAGCCAAATTATATAGAACCTTGTAAACCATAGTAAAGTATTTGGATTTTATTCTAAGGTAATAGAAATAAGCCAATGTAGAAGACTACATTTTCCAGTCTTATTTGCAATCAGGTGAAGCCATATGAGATGGGCTTATAGAAAAAAATCCTTAAAGTGGAGGGTATGCTATTCTTCACTGCTTTTTCCTTCTTAATCCTGGAACTCAAATGTGATGGCCAGGAATAGACCACTCATATTGGATTTAAGGGGAAAATAACACACTGAGAATGGTAGAGGAAGAAGATAGAAGGATCTAGAAACCCTAAAGCCTTGCACCAACTTGCCCTGGACCAACTCCTTTGGACTTCTTTTATATGAAAGAAAGTGAACATGCTTCTTAAACTGCTATATTTTAGGTTGTGCAGCTGAACCTAATTCTGCTCATTCTTTTGTATTTTTTGACTCGATGATACCACCAGTCAGGAGTCAGCTCTGTTTATTGCCCAATCCCACATCTCACTTCCACCCAAACACATTCACACATCAAATCAATCGTCAGATGCTGTTTTCTCTCTTACATAACTCCCCATTCAATTTCCTTATCTAGATCCAATTCTCTTTTCTTGTTTAAACCTTCATATCTCTCACTTGAACTGCCGCTACTGCTTTTAACTGGACTGCCTTCCTCCAGGCTGATCCCTTGGGGTGATCTTTGCAGATCATAAATCTGACCATGCTACCTCTCTACTTAAAACCCTTTACAACCTTGCTAGTACACACAGAAGAAAATCTATGCTGCTTAATATATGTGGATTACAAGATAATCTGTCATCTCGTTTCTGTCAACCTCCCCAGCATTATCACTCACCACGGATTGCCTCAAATATCATGCTCCACAACCTGACCTGCTTGTGGTTTCCTGCCCTTACCACACTTATTCTGGGATCTGCTCTTTTGCTCATATCTATAATTAATTCAACCTCTTCCAATCTTCACTCTGCCCCCAATTCTAGCCCTTTGTCCAATTTGTGAGCTAACAATTTTTTTTTTTTTTTGAGACAGGGTCTCACTCTGTTCCTTGGGCTAGAGTGCAGTGGCGTCATCATAGCTCACTGCAACCTCAAACTCCTGGGCTCAGGAGATCTTTTCTACCCCTGCCTGAAGTAGCTGGGACTACAGGCTTGAGTCACCATGCCCAGCTAATTTTTCTATTTTTTGTAGAGGTAGGGTCTGGGCTTTATTGCTCAGGCTGATCTTGAACTCCTGGCCTCAAGTGACCTTCCTGCCTCAGCCTCCCAAAGTCTGTTAGGATTACAGGCAGGAGACACCACACCTGGACTCAACTAATAATTAATTTAACTAATTCCTATCAATCCTAAAGAGTCCACTCAGGTAACACCAGCTTTAATTTAAAATACCTCTCTAACCCTTAACAAAATATTAGCAAACCAAGTCCAGCAATATATTAAAAGAAGGTTAAATACTATGACCAAATGGGATTTATTCAAGGAATTCAAGGTCAGTTTAACACCCAAAATCAATAAATGTAAATATGTCATCTTACTAGGATAAATGATAAAAACCATGCCATAATCTCAAAAAATGCAGAAAAATGATCTAATAAATTATTATCCAACATACATTCGTGATTTACAAAAGAAAACAAACTGTTAGCAAACTAGGAATAGAAAAGAATATCCTCAACCTGACAAACGGAATCTACAAAAGCCCACAGTTTACATCGTACTTAATAATGAAAGACGGAATGCTTTCCTCTTAAGATTTGGAAGAAGGCAAGAATATCCACTCTCACCAGGCACAGTAATTACAGGCTCACACCTGTAATCCTAGCACTCTGAAAGGATGAGGTGGGAGGATTGCTTGAGGTCAGAAGTTTGAGACCAGCCTGAGCAAAAGCAAGATCCCGTGTCTACAAAAAATAGAAAACTTAGCTGGGCGCAGTGGCGCACATCTTTAGTCCCAGCTACCTGGGAGGCTGGGGCAGGAGGATCACTTGAGCCCAGGAGTTTGAGGTTGCAGTGAGCTACAATAATGCCACTGCACTCTAGCCAGGGTGACAGAGCAAGATTCTGTCTCAAAAAAAAAAAAAGAAAAAGAAAAGAAAAGAAAAGAAAAAGAATGTCAACTCTCACCACTTCTATTCAACACTTTATTGGAGGATCTAGCTGGTGCGCTAAAGTAACTACTACTATTACTATTAATAATAATGGCACCCAGATTGGAGAGGAAGGAGTAAAAGTGTCTTTATTCACAGATGACATATAGAAAACCTCAAGGAATCCACAACAAAATAAAAAACTACTAAATAAGTGTAACAAGGTCACAGGATACAAGATCAACATTCAAAAAAATCAGTTGTATGTCTATATACTATTAATGTACAATCTGAAAATTATATTTTTAAAAATCTATTTGCAATAGCACCAGAAATAATAAAATACTTGTGAATAAATTTAATAAAAGAAGGGCTAGGCATGGTGGCTCACACCTGTAATCCCAGCATTTTGGGAGGCTGAGGTAGGAGGATTGCTTGAAGCCAGGACTACAAGGCTGGGCTGGGCAACGTGGCAAGACCTGGACTCTACAAAAAATTTAAAAATTAACCAGGTGTAATTGCATACACCTGTAGTCCCAGTTACTCAGAAGGCCGAGGTGGGAAGATTGCTTGAGCCCAGGAGTTGGAGGTTACAGTGAACTATGATTGGGCCACTGTAATCCAGGCTGGGTGAGAGAGTGAGACCCTAACTCAAAAAAATATTTTTTTTTTATAAAACAAGTACAAGACATATACTTTGAAATGTGCAAAGCATTGGTGGGAGAAATTAAAGGAGACTGAAATAAATGGAAAGATATTTCATGTTCATGAATTGTTAAACTCCATATTGTCAAGATAGCAATTCTCCCCAAATTAAACTATAAATTCAGTGCAATCCCTATGAAAATATAAGCAGGACTTTTTGCAAAATCAACAGCCTAATCTTAATCTATTTACAAAGAAATGCATAGGACCTAAAATAGTGAAAACAATTTTTTTTAATTTTTTTTAATTTTTAAAATACTTAAAAAAATAACTTATTTCTTTTCATTTTTTTAGTAGCCAGCTACTAAAAACAATTTTTTAAAAGAGCAACATTGGTGCATTCACATCATTGAATTTCACAACTAACTATAAAGCTACAGCAATCAAGACAGTGTGGTAACGGTCTCAGTATGAGCACATAAAGCAATGGCACAAACTCAAGAGTTCAGAAATAAACTATTACCTTTAAAGTCAATTTATTTAGGTAACGTGCCAATACAACAAGACAATTCAATGGGCAAAGAATAGTCTTACAGTCCTGAGCCAATTGATATCCACATGCAAAGAATATGTATTAATAAATAAGATAACCAATTCAAAAATCAGCAAAAGACTTGAACACTTCACCAAAGAAGATACATGGATGATTAATAAATATATGAAAAGATGCTCAACATCATTAACCTTTAAGGAAATGCAAATTAAAACAATAATGAGATACAATTTCATACCCACTAATATGGCTATAATAAAAAAGATAGACAACAGATGTTGGTGAGGATGTAAAGAAACTGGAACTCGTATCCATTGCTTGGGGAAATGTGAAAAGGTACAGCCTCTTTGGGAAACACTTTGGTGGTTTCTTAAATTAAACATGAACTTCCCATACAACCCAGCAATTGTACTTCTAGGTCTATCCAAGAGAAAGACTAAAAACTGTATAATTCTATTTATATGAAATATCCAAAAAGACCATATTTATAAAGATAGAAAACAGGTCAGTGGTTGCCTGGGGCTAAGGGTAGAAACAGAATAACTGCAACTGGGCACAAGGGAACTTTTTAGGATGATAGAAATGTTCTAAAATTGGATTGTGGCAGTGGTTGCATAACTCTATAAAATTACTAAAAATCATTGGATTATTCACTTACTAAACAATTCTATCATTTAATTTTTTTTATTTGCTTAGTTCTTTGAGTTGCTGTTTTATAAACAATTCTAAATTACACTAAAATTTAACTTATAATGGTTAAAATTTAAGATTATGTAAATTAACCCCAATGAAGTTTAAAAAAAAAAAAAAAAAAGGACAGCCTGTTGTGTCTGTAGCAACCTTGGTTCAAATCTGAGTCAGGGCACCAATAAAATTTAAAAAAAAAAGAAAAAAGAGAGCCTTTCCTAAGATCTTTTTTAATAGTAGAGTGCCAATTAATAAATATGAAAAAAATTATCAAGTAAAAAATTCATCATTTGATTGTCACTAGGATTCTAAAGTTTTTTAAAAAATCATCAGTGAATGCAAAACGAATCTCAATATATTTTCCCATAAATTACTTATTAATTACAAAGATTAAAATAGTAACCTTACAGCGGAGATACTAGAATTACTCAGACTTAACTAAGTGATCAAAGCTCACATCATCGACATAGGGGCAAACCAGCACCGTGTGACTCCTGACATGATGCACTAAGAAGGAAAACTTCAATTCAGTGGTATTTCTGCCAAAAATGCATAAACCAAATGTAATCAGGAGGAAACATCAACCCAAAGTGAGGGGAATTCTATGAAATAACTGGCCTGTATTCTTAAGAAATATCAAGGTCAAGAAATAAACGCTGAGGGGCTGTTTGTCCTAGATTAAAGAAGGCTAAAGAGACATGATAACTAACTGAATGTGTGATCCTGGACTGGATCCTGGACTGGAAAAAACTATGCAAGATATTATTGGGCCAAGTGACAAAATTTGAATGTAGTCTGTAGGTTAAGTAATGTATTATAATAACATCCTTAACGTGATTTATCTGCACTGTGGGTAGATGGAAAAACATCCTTGTTTTCAGGATATACCTACTGCACTATTTAGGCGTAAAGTGACGCAATGTCTCCAACCTACTCTCAAATGGTTCAGAAAAAAAAATGTGCATGTGTGTGTGGTACACATGGAGAGAGATGGAGAGAGGAGGAAGGAGAAAGAGAGGAAGAAAGAAGAATAAAAAAGCAAAGGGGTTAAAACATAAACAGTGGATGAGTCTGGAAAACAGATATGGGAGACCCTTGTATACCTTTTGAAACTGTATCAACATAAAAGTTACAAAAAAGTCTTTTTTGGTATCCAACCTCAAAATCCTCCCCTTAGGCAATCTCTGTTTCTGCTTATGACGATTTCCGTCATTTCATTTACCACACTGCATTAAAATCCCAGTGGCATACCTAGCATACCTAACACCCAAATGGACCACTAAAAAAGAAAGTCAACCTCCTTCTCTGTAAAAAAAAAAAAATTTCTAGTAATAATCATGAAATGAAATGAGTAATAATAAAGGCAATGAAATAAACACATCGATAAATTTTCTTTTATTAAACTACACATAAATAATCCTGCTAGTTAAAAAAGATAAATAAATATATAATATAATAAGCACTTTAGTAGTATAAAAAAGGAAAAATTTATAGATTAATACTTTTAATTATGTTAAAACATTTTTTTAAAGGAGAGGAAGCTTATACCTACATATTGATTTGTTGCAGTAATGAATAATGCCATTAGTTTTGTTTGAAAGCCTTTAACTTCTGGAGATTTATCAATGACTTCTGGGCAAAACTGATCTTCTTCAGATATTCCTGTTCAATAATCAGTGCTGCTGCATTTGTTAATCTGTATTTGTTCACTGTTGCTAGACAACACTTTGTATTTATTTTAAGTTTGAATAGTTTCTTTTACATAAAAAAACATACATACAAATACTTAGAAAAGTCTTAAAGCTTGGCAGAGATTTGTAAAATTCCTGTTTCACAATAAATTTCAGTAATTGTAATACTGTCCATGCCTTTTTGGTTTTTTTGTTTGTTTGGGTTTTTGTTTTCGTTTTTTAGTAGGTAGGTAGCTTTCAGATGTCTCTGTAGTTAAAATATTTTAAACACAAATAAAAATCCCAAGAAGTCACAGAATTACAGGATGGAAGTACCTCAAGTCTGCTTCTTCATCTTTATAATTGATGTGCTATTCTTGTTGATTCCAAATCTCCTGCTGTAACACAGAAATATATAGTACAGCTGGGGTTGGAGACATAAATTGTGCCCATAGCAAGTTTAAATGATTCTGAAACTTTAAGAACTTAAAAAGAACTCTTGGAACTACATCCACTGGTATCAGGGCCAACTACATAATTAAGAGTCCTTGGAATTAACTTTTTTATAGAACACATTATTTATCAAAGGATAAGTAATAAAAATGTGCTAATCAGATGATTTCTATCATACCTACGTACTTAAAACTCAGCCAGGTGCTGTGGCTCATACCTGTAATCCTAGCACTTTCGGAGGCCGAGGCAGGAGGATTGTTGAGGCCAAGAGTTCGAGACCAGCCTGGGCAATATCAAGGCCCTCATCTCTACAAAAAAAAAATTTTTTTTAATTAGCTGGGCATGGTAGCATGTGCCTGTAGTCCCAACTACCTGGGATGCTGAGGCAGGAGGATTGCTTGAACTGAGGAGTTTGAGGTTGCAATGAACTATGGTGACACCGTTGGGATTGTCAAACTAGCTGGCATGCAACTGTGAGAGAAAAATGCTAGTTGCTCCTGAATTCATTCCTCCCTTCTTCAATAGTAATAGAACTTCATATTTTTAGCTGGCTTATGTCCAAATGTAATAAAGACAACATTTTTCAGCTTCCTTTGCAGCTGGATGTAGCCATGTGATTCAGTTTTGGTCAATGAAAGGTAAACAGAAATGGTATGTGCTTAGAGAAGTGTTTTTAAAGCCTCTTCCCCCTTCTTGCTAACTGGGATTGAGTTGTGATGGCTAGAGTTTGAGCAGCCATACTGAACTATGAGGTAAACCTTGGAATGGTGACCATACCCAGGGGTACCTGACACTTCAGAGTGCCATCTTAGCCTGGAATGACCTACCTTCACTTACAGACAAACTGTATCCTAACTAATACACAACCTTACCAAATTGTTTGACTTTACAGAGCAGAAACAAGAGTCACTTAATTAGGCAAGATTTCTTATAGTAGGAAAGCTCACAATAGTGACACTTGGACATGGACATTTGCTAAGGTGTGACACTAAGCCTTTATTGCCATTTATGCTTATTCATACTCTACAATACAAGGAGTGAAAATGAGAGAAGAGTAAAGAATGAGAAAAAGGATCTGACTACAATTTTGCAAAAACTAAACAAATAAAAACCAGCAATATATAGAAGAAAGATTAGAATGGTATTTGTCCTGGGTGTTCGGATAAGTCCTCTTGAAGTAAGATATTCATGATTAGGAGCCAAGTATGCAAAATGAATGAATGAATGAATGATGAATGACTAGATGGATGGATCTCCCCAAGGTTTTAAGACTAAAAGTTTACAGGACTTTGGTTATTTTATGTGCATTCATTGTAAGTCTAGTGAACAAAGACAGAGAACATAAACATAAAGCTTAAATGTCTCAAAATTAACTTTATTTTTTTATTTTTTTTGAGACAGAGTCTCACTCTGTTGCCCGGGCTAGAGTGCCGTGGCATCAGCCTGACTCACAGCAACCTCAAACTCCTGGGCTCAAGCAATCCTTCTGCCTCAGCCTCCTGAGTAGCTGGGACTACAGGCAGGCGCCACCATGCCCAGCTAATTTTTTTTCTACATATATTTTTAGTTGTCCAGCTAATTTCTTTCTATTTTTAGTAGAGACAGGGGTCTCACTCTTGCTCAGTCTGGTCTCGAATTCCTGATGTTGAGCGATCCTCCCGCCTTGGCCTCCCAGAGTGCTAGCATTACATGCATGAGCCACCACACCTGGCCTCAAAATTAACTTTAAAAACCAGAGGACTTGAGTTTTGCAGGGTGAGCTGGTGCACCTGAGAAATAGAGGGAGGGTGGAAAGGAGAGGTTCAGTGTGGAGAGTCTCTGAGGCCCAGACAGGGGCTGGCCCCTGACTAGTGGTAGGGGTGGTAGGGATGGAGGGGAGGAATCAGCCCATTTGCGAGAAGAAGAACCCTGAGGAGGAGGAAAAAAGATCTAGCATCCTCTCCAGGAGAGGAATTGCAAGGAGAACTGATCAGTTCTTGAAATTCTCAAATGATGTTCTCAATGTACTAGCAAACTGGTTCTGGATCATCCTATATAATATCCTCTAATTCAGGAACAAAAAAGATGTTTAGTGACTCATGGTGGGTAGATGTTGATAAGAAGACTCCCCACCCCAATTCTAAATATCATGCACTTTTCTTTGAACCCCATATACAGGTTTGAGAAGGTTTTAAATGTCTCTGGATTTAGATTTACAGTTTCTGATAACACAACAGTAAATCCTATAGAAGTTCTACAGGATCCAAATTCAAGTTCAGGGCTGGGCATGGTGGCTCATGCCTGTAATCCTAGCACCCTGGGAGGCCGAGGCCGGCGGATGGTTTGAACTCAGGAGTTGGAGACCAGCCTGAGCAAGAGCGAGAGCCCGTCTCTACTAAAAATAGAAACAAATTATATGGACAGCTAAAAAATATATATATAGAAAAAATTAGCGGGGCATGGTGGCGCATGCCTGTAGTCCCAGCTACTCGGGAGACTGAGGCAGGAGGATTGCTCGAGCCCAGGAGTTTGAGGTTGCTGTGAGCTAGGCTGACGCCACGGCACTCTAGCCAGGACAACAGAGTGAGACTCTGTCTCCAAAAAAAAAAAAAAAACACAAATTCAAGTTCAGCAGCAACTGGGGGAGAAAGAGAAAAAACAAGAGAAAAGCAGTTATGTTCTTAGACTTAGATACTTTATATTTCATAAAAGTAAGAAAAAAATCTGTGAATAGTTCTAATAAAAACTAAATAAAGGTACAGATATAGTATAAAATATATGACAACAATTAAATATAATTGAACCATACTTCCATATTATTTAGTATAGGGGCCTAGGTATTAGCACTGCTGTTTTTCTCATTTTGTACTTTCTTCATTCATTTATTCAACAAATGTTTATTGAGGGCATATTGTGTGCCTGGTACTATGACAGGCACTGGAATTATAATGATGGGCAATCCATAGTCACTCTAGCCCAGGCAACAGAGTGAGACTCTGTCTCAAAATAAATAAATAAATAAATAAATAAAAGGGTGTTACAGGACAAAGAACATGGGCTGTTGAGCCAGATTGACCTGGATAGAAAACTCTGGCACACCACTTGTCAGCTGTGGAATCTTGGCCAAATCATTTGATCTTCCTGGGTCAGTTTTCTTATGACTAAAACGGGAATATTTATTTCTAACACAGAGTTGTTGTAAATTTAAATACGTATCAAACGTGCCTGATATTGCCAGACCCTCAATAAACTTTTGCCAAGTAAACTAATATTAAGCAAACAAGCCAGTGATAGCTAAAGTTAAATAACTTTGGACTCCAAAGATACCTTTTCCTATTTTAAGACGCGTCTATTTAGTTTTTAGGAGGGTGAAACAGTTAACTAAATGTTATATTTTAATTATTAAAAAAATCTGTTACA
Source organism: Lemur catta (assembly GCF_020740605.2). Classification (NCBI taxonomy): domain Eukaryota; kingdom Metazoa; phylum Chordata; class Mammalia; order Primates; family Lemuridae; genus Lemur; species Lemur catta. The sequence continues at coordinate 21,039,231 of NC_059131.1, read as the reverse complement.
TAAGCACATAGTGAATACGTTCGGTTTAATTGACCTTCCTGAACTCTCTGGGCCTGGGGGTGGTGGCAGGCAGGGAGTCACAGCCCTGTCAAAAAGGACTTGCTGGGGCTGGGGGAAGGAGGGCGCAGTCAGCCGGGACAGGAGAGCGGGTCAGCAGGTGGCGCGTCCCACACCGTCAAACGCATCTCGAGGCCGGTTTTACTCAAGCATCTTGGGGATGACCGTGTGACGTTCGTGCTCAAGACTACTAGCAAGCTAAACCAGAAGCCTTCCACAGCGCTTTGACAAGTTTTGTCCTGCTCAATCCTCCTGTCCCCAGGCGAGGCTGGCGGAGATTTGTCAGCGGCAAATTCTTTGTCTTGCGTATATTCCGAAGAGGAAACGGGCCCAGCCGCGCGAGCAAGACAAGCTCCGCCAACATCCAACGGTTACCCAACCACCACCTGCAGGCTCCTGCGCCCCGAGGGCTGCGACAGGGCGTCTGACAGCGAGGGCGGGGCCTCGCCTGGGCTACGTCACTCTCCTGCGACGGCGCTTGCGCGGGACGCCATGCTCGCGGCCGGGTACAGCGGTCCTGTCTTGCTGGGGTTGCTGCGCCTCTGGAGGCGGCGGGCAGGGCTCGGAACCAGCTCATTCTTGCGAGGCCTTGGGCAAGCGCACTTCGAGGGAGCCCAGTCGCTGTGTTACGAGTCCTCGCCTAGGGACGCGCGAAAGGAAGATCGAGAGCGCGAGGCGGCGCAAAGGAAAGCCGCAGGAGCAGAGTCTTCCCCCTCTCGCCCTCTGCACATCCCGGGCTGTGGGACCAGATGTTTTTCGTCACTGGAAAGCCTCAGACTGCCGACGCCGCAGGAAGCGTCAACTTCTCAAGAGCCCAAGGACTCGAGCGGAGACCAGTGCCAGTCCGGGCCGGCACACCTGGGATCCGGTGGTCCCTCGCCGCCCGCCCTGGCCCAGTCCGCGACCGACGTCGACGAGCTTCACGTCTCCCCTTGCTGCTCACTTTCCAGAGAGGGCCCCTTTCAGCCTGGGGAGCTGATTTTAGCGGAGACTGAAAAGAGAGAAACACAATTTAAAAAATTATTTAGGTTGAGCAATTCCGGATACTTAAATAAGAACTGGGGGGCAGTCCCGTTCAGCAAGATTGTGGGGAAGTTCCCCGGCCAGATACTGATGAGTTCCTCCGGTAAGCACTTCATGCTGAGGAGGCCGACATTGGAAGACTATGTGTTATTGATGAAAAGAGGGCCTGCCATAACATATCCAAAGGTAATGCGATGGGGTTCAGGTGTGTATTGGTTCCAGGAAGAGCAAAGATGGATGCAGTGCTGCTACAGGCCTGATAAATGTACTCAAAGCACATCTCATTTGTTTTATTGTGCTCAGCCGTGTTTTAAAAAACAATAGATACGATTTTTACATATCTTATGAAAATTGGCATATTGCTATTGCTAATTTTCGGAGGAAACAGCCAGATTTAATTTTAATTTGGGAGTCTTGATTCCTTATCTGTAAAATAAGACAATGTCAGCTTACTATTAGAATGCTGTGGACTCACTAGGCACAAAATAAGTACATGTTTGTTCCCCATTACTCTTCAGTTCGAAAGTTCAGCATTCAAGAGAATGTTGAACTTTTGGGGACAATTTTGGAGTACTACTATGGTGAAATTTCAGTCAGTTAATTTAATAAGGTGTGTTACTAGAGGTATATTTTATCAAAAATAGATATATTACTATGCTTTTCTCTTTAGGAAGAAAATAAAGTATTGTAGTAAAACAGCTAACATTAAACTAAACATCAAATGAATATTCTTTATAAGTAAGTTAACCGCCTAGTGCCTAGTTTCAATCATATACTAATCTTCCATTCCTAGTGGTTTATTTCAATCCTTAATCACAGTCCCAGTCCATGAGTAGAATGTTCCTTTGTAACACAACTCCTCCTTTCCCCAATTATTTATTCAGCAAATAATTGACTACCTTCTATATTCAAGGCACTATTTTACAGAGGTATAGTGGTGAAGATATAGTGTTGAATGGCAGTCCTTGCTCTCAACATAAACCTTGTATTCTAGAGAGGGTGACAAAGAACAAAGAAGTAAATGAAAGAATACTGTCATTTCAGGTAGTGCTAAGTGCCATGAAGACAAATAGATTAACAATTTAACAATGACATTGTGTTGGGGGGAATACTATGTGAGGTGATTAGATCCAGTCTCCTAGGAGGTACATATGATAGGAAACCTAAATAAGAAAGAACCATCCTTGCAAAGATCTAGTATCAGAATTGTTCTTTGAAAGGGAAGAGTATTGCAGAGTTCCTACTGTGGCTTGAATGAGTCAGGTGAGAGACCTAGTATGAGATGTGGTTGGAGAGAGTATTTTAGTCCATGTGTAGTGGGGGAGCATTGGAAGGTTCTAAGTAGGAATCCAATCTGTATTTTAAAAGGTCTACCCAGGGACTAAGAAAACCTTTCCCGGAGGCTTTAGGCTAGTGGGGATATCATAAGCTCTTGCTGGAAACTGTGTTTTTTTTAAACTACATCACTTCTCTTTCCTCTTTTCACTGTTCCAACCTACTCATAATAAAAGAGTTTTGTAATTTTATCTTGTTTCCTTATGTCTGTTTTCTTCCCACTAGACAAGCAAGATAAGTTACAAAGTTATAAAGATATATCTTTAGGGCACCTTCTCCCTTTCCATTTGTCACAGATAAAAGTCACAGCCTTCCACTGTAAGGAAGAATTTAAATACTGGACTTGGTAAATGTTGACTTCTCTTTTTAACTTCCAAGTAGTGGCTGCAGATAATTTGACTTCAACCTTTACAACTTTGAAATGCTTAAGGGAGTACCTTAACTGGTTTTGAAAAATTGATCTCCCTGTTAGGATTACGTAGTTTCACGTTAATATTAAAAATAGGTCTGTGTATGGCTTCTCGGCCTTTTGGCTAAGATCAAGTATAGTATCTCTTCTTATCAGTTTGATACCTGATATGTCCATTAAAAATTAAAAAAAAAAAAAGAAAAAAGGTTAGGTCTGTGGGAACAATTTTAAAGTAACTTCCTAACAGATAACTGGGAAATGTCAACATTTCACATTGGTCAATACTAAGCACTTTTAGGGTTGGAATAAAAGTATAAATGTCAAAATCCTTACATTTTATAATTAATCCTTTCTGACTTGCATGATTTGATTTTAACACTTACATAAGGACAGTTGGGTAGTAGAAATTGTTGCCACTTAATAAAAACTAAAGTGTAGCTCGGTTATTAAAACCTTACATTAAGGATTCAGTTTATATTATTGAATTAATCAGGAAAGAGATTAGAGTTCCTATTAAGAAAAAAATGTAAGTCTAAAAAGTTGTTTGAAAGCCTTCAGTTTTAAAACTGTAGAAAACTGAATAGTAGAGTGATATTTCATAACTTTGGAGAGTCTCCCAATAGCCTCAAATAGCTTTTGGAAAGAGGGAAATCAATAAATGCTAATATCCCATCTACATTTTAGACTGAAATTGCTAAGATGTATATAGTTGGATCCAATCTAGAAAATTTATCCCATTGAGACCATGTAAACTGAAGGACAGAAAGCAAAAGCTAAAGTGTGCTCAATTTATTTATTTTATAACATACCAGGTTTCTGTATCTTATATGAACGATAAAAAAAAAATAGAACTACCTTCTCTAGAGCATTCCATTGAAACGACTACTGAAGCTGCCTCCTACTCCTGTGTCTCCTTCCCATCTCTACACTGAGGTGCCGGCACACGGGAGAGGACACGTACATCTGAAAGACTAAGCATCTGTGAATGAAACTTTTTGACTAATACATCTTAAAAATTATGCATCATTTTGTCCAAGCCATATTTCAGAAAATACATTTTGGCTTTTAATTGGACAACTATCCTTGTTAAATAATTTACTTTTGCAATCAAACCTATATTTAATTTACAATTTTGTTGTGACAGGACAGAAGGCTCCTAGAAACCTCCTCTTAGAACTTTCACAAGCAGCTTTTCCCAGAGAAGGAAAAGATAATAAAAACTTACCATATGTGCTGCTTATTGGCAACTCTGAAAGGTTTGGGAATTGGAGGAATGTTGAAATAAATGGTGATATTTAAAATTCTTTCTCTGTAACATTTGGGATAGCATAATGGTCAACAGTGTGGTCTTTGGAGTTCAACATAGGTTCTACTCCTGACTTCCTCATTTAATTCCTGGCAGTGGAACATTGGATGAATTACTTTACCTCCAATTTTTCGCCTTTGCAATGACAATGATGACACTTTTCTTGTATTCTTATGCTGATAAAACAAGATACTGTATGAAAGCCAGTTGCATAGTCACAGAAGCTTGGCATATGGTAAAACTTCAATAAACGGCTCTTATTACTGCCATCTATGATATTCCTGTTGCATTAACAAAAGCAATTCTTCAATTACAATGTTTGCCAAATAGGTCCTCTGATCGTAGTACAGTATCCTAATTCTACATTAGAAGCTCATCATTTCATGCAGATATTACATAAGGTCCTAACTGGTCTTTCTGCCTCCAATTTTTCTCTAGTAGACCCTGTACTCCCCTGCCAGATTAATCTTCATAAAATGCCGTTTATGTCGCCTCAGTGACATGTCCTAGTTGTCTACCAGGCCAAGTTCAAATGCCTGCTATGGGCATTTAAGTCTCCCTGTCTCTCCTCCTAAGATGTGTAAACTGTGTTTATTCTACTACTATTTTGTTTAAAGCTGTCTGTATCTTGTGATTGTTTCCTTAAATTCGCTACTCTTTTGTCTTTAAGCCAGGGCAGTCTGCTGCTTTCTCCTTTTTCTGAGCTCGTAATGTATTGTCTGTAATTTTAGTATTATTTTGAAGTGCTGTCTTATTTGCTAATTGATTCTTGAATCTCTCTTGTTTTATTGAACAAAATATAAACTCTGTTGAAATCTGTTGGCTAGGAAGGAAATTTTTTTTAAATAAAAAAACTAAAAAACAAAAGGAAAAAAATTTAAAAAAAAGGGAAAGTTAAAAATTTTACAAATATAAACACTCTGTAGATAGGGCCGGAGTCTAATCCTTTTTTTCTCTCCCTTCTTCTCCATGTCCAACAATGTAAGATAAGAGTAGGTGATTAGTCCCTGAGTCACCCATACTGTGTTTCAATCACAGGATATGAATATGATGCTGTTGATGATGAATATCAGCCCAGGTGATACTGTTTTGGAAGCTGGCTCAGGCTCTGGTGGAATGAGCTTATTTTTATCCAAAGCGGGTAAGAGATTGGGTTAAGTGAGTTGGATCTCCATGATAAAACATTCAATTTGTTAATAATAGAAGGTTAACAGAGATAAAGATATGTGGGAAAATACATAACTTTGTGATAGAGAGTATTCTCAAAACCAAATATAAGCAACTATTTTTCTTTCCATTTTGTACATATATTCCAGTCACTCCCTTTCTAACCCTTTCTCCATTTTCATTGCTTTCTTTTGTTCCCTCCATGCTCTCTGATGCTTCTGCCTTTTTTTTTTAAGTCTGCATTTTATCGGAGTATAACATAGCTGCAGAGAAGTGTACAGATCATAAGTGCATACTGCAATGAATTTTTATATAGTGACCACATTCATGTAGTTGTTACCCAGGTCAAGGCAGGGAATGTTCCTACACCACAGAGACCTCTGTTTGTCCCTTCCCAGTCTCTGTCCTCCCCAAAGGTGACCACTGTTCTAATTTTTATCACCAGTGATCAGTTTTACCTATTTTGAACCTTATATAATGGAATCATAGAATAGGTACTCTTTTATATCTGGCTACTTTCATTCATATTATGTTTGTGAGATTCAGCCATCGCATACAGCAGTAGTTCTTTCATTTTAGTTGCTGTATAATATTCTATTTTATATATAAATCACAATTTATCCATTCTACTGTTAATGGAAATTTGAGTTGGATACTACTAATAGTGTTGCTCTGAGTCTTCTTGTACTTGTGTTTTGGTGCACATATGTACATGTTATTGTTGAGTAATAGTGCCAGCATGAGAAAGTATGGGAGGAGGAGGGTGTCAGCTGCTGGAGAAGAATTATATCCTGTTAGTGCCAAAGGAGTGTGGTTGGTGTTCGTAAATAAATTAATCCTAATACAGAACTATTAAAAGCTAGATCATGAAGAATTTTCTTTCAGAAACTCTCTAAAAATTGTCAGTTGGTAAGAGTACTACTTGAAGGTAGGTACCTGACCAAAAATCAGGAGTTATATATTAAATGTAATTTTTTAATGTTTCTACTATTTTATTTCTGGTTACTTTTATCCTAGTTGATTAGTGCCCCCTTTGACTACTTAGTGTCTCTGAGTGTCAGGGTTACTTTGGCTGGTCTGACTGTGTAGTGTTCCTTTCCCTACCTAATAATAGGCTGTTGAACAGTCACAGTACACTCTTAGGATAGATGTTGTAAAGATTACAGATGGAAATACGCTGAAATTAAACTTGTACCTACCTTTTTTTTTTGAGACAGAGTCCCACTCTGTTGCCCAGGCTAGAGTGCTGTGGCATCAGCCTAGCTCACAGCAACCTCTAACTCCTGGGATCAAGGAATCCTCCTGCCTCAGCCTCCCGGAGTGCAAGGATTACAGGTGTGAGCCACCACACCCTGCCCTACCTTTTGTTCTTTGACCCAATGTTATCACATAAGAACTTAATCCAGATTATACTAGGACAGTAAATTCATTCTGGGCTCCTCAAATCTTTTGTTTGACTCTTTTCTGTACATAAAGGTTGTTTTTTTGTTATAATCTATGACAAATTCCTAAATACATGTTTTAATTTGACAAAGTGGATTTATAAAAATTTGCAAAAAAGAAATGCCTATGTTTGTAAAATATATAGTATCAGAGGAGTGTCATGGCATGAAAAATCCCAAACCCTGAGTGATCAATAAATTATTGCTATTTTTCTATGTGATGGATATCTTTTTTCTCTGTAATTTTCTTTTCCAGTTGTTTACCTTATGTTGCTATTAACATTAATTTTTATCCCCTGATAACGTGATGACTTGTAGCTAGAGTTACATTTCAAAAGACATCCTGGCATTGAAGCATTTCAATAGTAAACTATAGACTGATCAATCTGGGATAACCTCCAAATGGTATCAAATCACCTCAGATAGAGCTGGGTAGAAAGTTAATTGCCTTAAGTTAAAATGTAGTACTCTTCTCTGGAATTGGCGTATTACTAAATGGTTTGAAAGTTCTTCAGACACACAGAAAATACATATACATTTTAAATATATGAAAGGCTTAACCTCATTCATAATAAAAGAAGTGCAAGTTAAAACTATAATCATATACTTAATTCACTTTTTAGATTGACACAGATAAAAAGTTAAATATTGTTGGGGACAGTATAGAGAAATAGGTACTCTAATATGTTATTGGTAGATGTGTAAATTGGTACTACTTGTTTGGAGGAGAGTTTGTTAACATTTTTCAAAATAAAAAATTCACATACCCTTAAGCCAGCAATTTCACTTTTAGGACTTTATGCTATAGGGATGTACTGGCTCATAGTACAAAGACTTAGGCACAGGAATTTTCATTGCAGTATTATTGTATTAGGACATAACTAGAAACAAGCTAAATGTTCATCAGTAGATAACTGGTTAAACAAACTATGGTGTAGCCATACACTGGAATATAAAAGCTGTTCAAAAGAATGCAATTAAAAAAGAATGCAGTACGTCTATAATCACCGAAATGACATTGATAAGTAAGAAGTACGGTATGGGACGGTGTGTATGATATACCTTAATGTGTATTAAATACAGGGAGATACTTGCATGCTAGCATAGGGAGTGACCCTCAAGGGAAGGGTAAATAACTGGAAATACGGTTGCTTCTAAGGAGGGAGTTTAATTGGGGATCACAGATGGAGGAAGACCTTTCTAACTTTGCACTATTTTGAATTATTTTTTCACATACACATAATACTTTTGGAAAATAAACTTTGACACTAATGAACTGATTAATACTATGAAATATAAAATTATTTTCTACTTAAGTTGGATCACAAGGACGAGTCATAAGTTTTGAAGTACGAAAAGACCATCGTGATCTGGCTAAGAAGAATTACAATCACTGGCGTGATTCATGGAACTTAAGTCATGTAGAAGAGTGGCCTGACAATGTGGATTTTATTCATAAGGATATTTCAGAAGCAACTGAAGACATAAAATCTTCAACATTTGATGCAGTAAGTTTTCTAAAGCAGGTCCTATGTTCTTACTTTTGAGTACAAGGAAATAAGAATCAGGCTTCTTTTGTATGGGCAAGAGTCTTGTTTCATTATTTGCACAATTTCTGTCTCTAGGGGTAGAAAGAATATTTTCCTTTAGTGCCATGGTGGGATTTGGGGCAGAGAGACATGCTGAGTCAGGTGCCACAGTTGTCAGTGAATGGAGGATAGTGACCACAGACCTGTCATTGAGCCTCAGGAGCCTCAGCATTTCCAGGATAAAGGAATAATTTAGAAACAGCATTGGGAGCACATTGAGCCCAGTGTCTAACTAGAGTTTTGAGATTTAGGGAAATAAGTAGCCTCCATTTGAGAGACCGTAGGCAAGAGGCATCTTTAGTCAGTTAAAGTCAGGATGTAGAGAGGAGTGTGTTCATGAAAGATGTTGAGAACAGAGGCATTTATTATGAACAAAGCTTCAGAAAGTAGAGTGGAGGAGGAGCAAGTAGGAGGCTAGGTTAGGGAGAAGAGGCAGAACAGTATAAAGGTAAAAGGTAGATGACAAGAGGATATTTTAAGCTGTGACCAAAGATGGGTAAGGTGTGGGACATGGAGGTATTATCTGGCTTCACAGTTTCAGAATTCCAGTATAAGTTGCCTTATCCTTGGTGATGCCACTTAACAGTTCATAGCTCGACACTATAGACTGAGGCCTTAGTAAGGAGTCTTCCTTGCTTTCCTTAATTGGCTGCTGGAAGGTTGGATTATTTTGGTGAGAAATGAAGCAAAGTTCAAAGAGAAGAGAAAATGATTTTTATTATCTCTAATATAACTAAAGCCTATAATTGTGGCATGGCTTACTGTACATGAAGACCACGGTTCTTTCTTCTCATCTTTGTTTGGCTTGCACATTATAGCTCAGTGAGAAGGAAAAGGCTCTACTTCAGCCATCCATAGGAATGTGAAAAATACCTGGGAGATTAATTGGTCATCACAATTTTGCTTGATGAGCATGAAACACAACAAAGGGTTTTAATGATGTTGTTGAAGCTTTGTAGAAACCTGCTGAACCATCCCTGATCTAAAAAGAATACTCCTTATTAGATTCATTCAGTTGAATCTCTCTTGAATAATCATGCCGGATGAATACTCAATATGAGAGAATATAGAAGGAGAAGGGGTGTCCGCTGCTGGAGAAGTTATTTAATATATGCTGGTAGGGCCAAGAATTATAGTTGGTGTTGATAAACAAGTTGTAATACAGAACAATTAAGTAAAAACTAGATCATGAAGAATTTTCTTAAGAAAGTCTCTAAATATTGTCCATTGGTAAGAGTACTGCTTGAGGGTAGGTGCCTGATCAGAAATCAAAAGGTGTATATATAAATATAAATTTATTTTCATGTTCCCACCATTTTTTCCCCTGGTTACTGTTATCCTGGTTGATTATTGCTCCCTTTGACTACTTAATTCTTCTCCTAGCTGCCTTGTCACCTCCTGGGTGTCCCCTCTTCTAATCTATTCCCCTCTTCTCTAGATTAATCTTCCTAAAATATAGTTCTGGTACTTTCATTCTTCTCTTGAAAAGCCAATCAGGAGCTTTTTATTCAAAGACTTTGGTGTCCGGAATCTGATCTCAACCTTCCTTTCTACTCTAGTCCTTTGTGTAACCTGCCTATATTGCTGTAAATGAATAAGAAAGGTGTTAAACCACAAAGGCAGAGAGAATAGAAAAAGAGACAATGCCTTATAAAAGAGTTTAAAAATGTTTAACAAATTTTGGAAACAGCTTAATTAACCATCAGAAGGGAATGGACATAATGGAATAGTGACAATAAATGTACTATGTCTGCATCAATAATTCTCAAAGACATGGTGCTGAGTGAAAAAAGCATTATAAAAGAATATGTGGAACCGTCACCTATGTGTAACATTTACAGTACACAACATGTATTGGTTGTACCTATATACATGTAGAAGTATAAAATTATTTGGGACTGTTACCAACCTCAGGACAGTGACTATTTATGAGGAGAGAAAAGGAAGGGAAAGGACTAGGGGGAAGTAAGTTTTGGATTCACTGCTGGGCTTTGTAATAGTCAATGTGACATTGGGTAAGTTGCTTAATCTTTTCATGATTCCATCACCTCACGTATTAAACAGGAATAATAATAGTACCTATTTCATAGAGTTGTTGAGGACTAAATGAGAGAATTTCTGTAAAGTGCACAGAATAGTGCCTGGTACATAGTAAGCATTAAATATATGATAGTTATGATTTCCATTAAGATTTCCCTCCTTTTCCGTTTTCTTCACCTGTTTAAACTCTAGTCTCCCTTCATAGCTTAGATCAAAGGTCATCTCCTGCAAGGAATATCCCTTAATAATTTAGCTGGAGGATTACCACCTTCCTTTGAATTACTGAACCACTTTGTTTCTTGATTCAACAAGCATTTATTAATTAAGGACCTGCTATGTGCCATATACTATGCTAAGACAAAAATGAATTATACATTCAAAAGAGCTTTCTTTCAATCTAGAAGAAAAAATAGACATTAAAACAATTAGTAGAAGGACTCAGAAGTGTAAAACACTATGGGTGTAGAATTGAGTACAATGAGCAAGGGCTGCAAATGCAGCCGTGAGGGGTTAGATAATGAAGAATGTTGTGTATAAGCTAGAGAATGGGGACATTATCTTGTAGATAATGGAAAACTATTGATGAACTTTTAAGTAGGAGAGTAGACTGTCCAGATTTCTATTTGAAATTAATTCTGGGGGAAGGATGGAGGCTGGGAATCTATGCAGAAAGCTATTGAAATATTTCAAGAAGATATGAGGTCTTAATCTAAGATAATGTCAGTAGGATTAATTTGAGAAACACTTAAGAGGTAGATTTGTGGGACTTTAATTCAAATGGAAGCATCAAAACCCCACAGATTCTCAAAAGGGAGTTCAGAGTAAAGAAAATGATGGCTCCTTGACTAGCCTTTAATAAAAAAATAAGAAATGATGACTCCAAGTTTCTGGTTTCAGTGACTGGATGAGTGGTAATGCAGTTAACTGAGAATAGAGCATTCAAGAGGAATAGCAGATTTCTTGGTTATCTGATTTTGGTCCTCGTTAACATTATTGTAAAACTACAGTCTAAGAACCCATTTCTGTCCATTTGTTGATGCTTTGTTTCAGTCATTAAAATATCTAGTTGGATATTGCATAGGCATCTTAAATATAGGTCCAAACCTGAATTCTTTTCCTCAAGCTTGCTCCTTCTATAGTGGTCATCATTTTCCTCATTATAAAGGACATCTCCATTCTTCCAGTGGCTTAGGCTAAAAACTTTGGATTCAACCTTGACTCCTCTCTTTTTCTCACATCTCATCTCCCATCCAATCCTAATTCTAAGTGGCTTTACCTTCAAAATATAAACCACATCTCGCCACACCCACTGCTGTTTGCTATTGTAAGCCACTGCCACTGTCATCCTTGTATTCTCACAGTCTTTTATGCTTATAGATTGTATAAATAAGTCAGGGTATACTTAATGCCACTAAATTGCATACTTAGAATGGTTAAAATGACAAATTTTATGTTTATTTTACCACACACAAAATAGTTTTAAAAAAGGGTCAAGTTATGTCATTCTCTATAAACTCTCCAATGGCTTTTCTCTCCGAGTGAAGCTAAGGTCTACAAGCATCTACATAATCTGTTCCTCCCCCATCCTCACCCACCACCTTAGAACCCATCTCTTACCACTTCGTCCCTTTTGTCCCCACTGGGGTGACAGTGACCACTTCAGACTCCCAATTAGCCTACTGCCTCAGAGCGTTTGTTTGTATTTGCTGTTCCCTCCATCTGGAATATACTTCTCCCTGAATTTCTACACGGTGAGCTTAATCATCTTCTTCAGGTTTCTTCACTGACCAGCCTGTGTATAAAATGGCACCGCCTTTCCTTACCCTGTCACTCTCTATCTCTCTTACTCTGCTTTGTAATTCTATAGCTATTCATGTCACTCATCACCCTCTGTCCTATATATTTATATATTCACTGGGTTTTTATTTAATGTCTGTCCCTTCCTTAGAGTGTAAGTTTCCATGAAACAAAATAGAATATAAGCTGCCATTATATCCTTTCCACTTAGCAACATGCTTGGCATGCAGACCTTGCTTAATAAATGTTTGATGAATAAATTAATAATGAATGTTGTCCCTTGACCCATTAGTACTGTTTTTTTAAAACACACAAACAATAGAATATTTTATCATCTAGTAAACAGTTGTGCCAACAACTCTAAGCTTTTTGGAGTTATCCAACAATAAATGTTACTTTATTTTCTGGTTTGATCAGATCTATTTTTTGTTTTTAATTAATTTTTTATTTGAAAATTTCAGTCATTCATTTACTCTTTGTAATTATTTAGCATCTTTTGTGAATATTGCCCTGTACTCTGAATTGAAAGAGTAATAAAGAGGAAATAAGAGACATGATTCTTACATTTTAGACCGTCTAAGATTAATATTCAGAGTTTTTCCTCTGAACATAAAAAATTAAAACATATTTGAAATAATGTGAATTTCTATTGCCAAAACTTAACTAAAGTATTTAAATTTATAAATTTTGGCAATAGAAATTCACATTATCGCAAATTTTTTAATTTTTTTTATGTTGTGATGGCACATTTTGCACTTGGTAATATTCACAATACAGGAATCTTTCTTTGCTGTATTCATATACATATACATAGCTAAAGGATTTCTGTGTTAACATTGCTAAGTGAAAGACATACCATTGTGATTTTATGTTATCATAAAGTGCTATGACAAACTGTATAATAGTAAACATACCCTTTGGGGAGCAATAAAATGACAGTTAATAGTACTGTATTCTAAGAATGAAATACTTTAATTGGGTAATTGCTTTCCCAAAGTGTATCATTTTACCACAGTAAAAAAATAAAACCTGTGCTTTATTTAAACAGAATCAGACTGATCCTGTTCTCTTTCCCCTCCTCCACAGGTAGCTTTGGATATGTTAAATCCTCAGGTTGCTTTGCCTGTCTTATACCCAAATCTTAAACAGGGTGGTGTATGTGCTGTATATCTAGCAAAGTGAGTAATGGGGCTGTTTTTCTTTGTAATGTGATTTTTAAATATACTTTTGTTTTGCCTAAGTACCAAAATAAATGTTCATTTTGTAACTGAGTAAGGTGTATATATCATCCTGTAAAACTGTTATGACAGGTGTCCCAAATTCATTTATGTTGCTGTTTAAATCATCCTTTACATAAATATTAATCTAAGATGCATATTTCTTCTCACAATTTGGAAGAAAAGTTTTAAAAGTGTGATGTGAACAGTAATGTTCAATTTTGGTCTCTGTATTATTTTATTTAGTTTTCTGTGAAGTTACTTATTATGTGCCCTAACCTGAATTTTCAACTCCCCCATCCTTGATTTAACTATAGAATTTAAATTTGGGTAAGAGGTATAGTGAACTTAAAATAAATATAAAGTTATTATTTAATAGGAATGTAAAGTACCTTTTTCACTTTTCTGAAAGCATCACACAGGTTATTCAACTTTTAGATGGAATTCGCATCTGTGAACTTGCTCTTTCATGTGAAAAGATAAGCGAGGTCATCATCAGAGATTGGTTAGTTTGCCTCGCAAAACAGAAAAATGGAATTTTACCTCAAAAAGTAGAACCTGAAATCAACACAGATTTACAATTACGTTCTCAAAAGAAAATTGGAGTTGAAGGTGAGATGTTTCAAGAGGATGATTGTCGTAAGCTTCAATTTTACTTTATGCATGTGTGTGCAACAGTAAATAGAGAATGGGTTCCTGAGTGTGTTGACCAAGAGATTATAAAAATATTCATCAGGAATTTTCTTTTTCTTGTAGAAATTGAGATGTGGTATTTATTCTGTTAAATTAAAATGTATAAAGGACAGAATAATTTTTCCTGATTTTTATATAAAACTGGTACCTTTGAAGAACTGAGCTTCTTATAATATTCATATTTCACTTGTCATAAGGAGCTTGGTTTGTGAAACAATTTAAATATACTAAGGACTGCTTTTAATTTAGATCAGTGATTATTACTGAAGACAATGAATTTAATAGGACCTGATACATAAATAGCTAATATTCCAAAAAGCAACTTCTAAGATGCTGCTGGAGTTCTTTAAAGAACTAAGTTTAGGTTCTTGTTGTCTGTACACATTATTTAGACCATGGACAAGTTTTCAAAGATCCATTGATTTATGATATGGGTTTATCCATTTGGTTATAAAGCCATATAGAAGTTTATCATGTAATCATTGACAAATTGTTTCTGTGCAATAACTGGCAAAGTAATTTTAAAACAAATGCTAGAAAAAATGAGAAAAAAACTTATACAATAAAGGGAGAGTAATTTATATTTCAGCAGTTTTTGTGAACAAATTATAAAATATTTTATGTAGCTTATAGTACATATTTTGTTTTATAACAGAAGAATCACATTCTGATTTTCCATATGGATCATTTCCCTATATTGCTAGACCTAAACACTACCAAACTGGTCATACAGGTGAGTAATGTTTTCAGACCATATTAAATGGTGTTTTTTTCCTTCTAATTAATGTAATGACCTACTTTTTTCTTCTCTTAAATTAGCTTTTCTTGTCAAATTGAGGAAGGTCAAACTGCAATTTAACTGAGTACCCCAGATGACAGCAACTGATTTGAAGACGGAAAAATTTCAACATAGAACTTTGTATTGCAAATCACTACTTTCATAGATTGGTATCTTTACCTATTACTATGATTTGTATAACTTTTACATATAATTTTGAAAAATAACAAAAGCTAAAGAAACATGTGTAACATTGTAAAACTGCTTAAATGTCCATTTTGACACTTGTCTTGCAGACATTTTGTAGGTAATGATTCCAAGTTGCTTTAGCTGAGCCATCTCATTCTTCACTTCCTGTAAACCACTCCATGGATTTGTCTCGCTTCATGAAATTAGTATTGTTTCCTTTGTTTGATTGATGGTCATTGGCTACTGAAACAAAATATGCATTTTAAGATAAATTTAATGTATTTGTATATTTTAAATACATCTTGTAATGGCTTGGATGTATCTTAAAAAACAATAAAGAAATCTGGGTTATAGTAAATAATAGGGGGAAAACTCATGAGAGTGATATAATCACCTTAAAAATTATAACAAAAGATGTAGTAGTTCTTGAATCTCTTTTCTCTCTCAGAATCTTTTAAACCAACTTGAAAGAACATCAGAATTGCTCAGTGTTATTACATAAATCAAATGTTTTGGGCAATACACTTTAGAAACATGAATTAATTAGGAATAGGGCTTATTATTATTCATAGGCACCAGTCAGCACTTACCACTACACACCATATATATTTTTTAAGAGCTTTATATTTGTTTTTCATTTAATATGTACAACTTATATTTAAGGTTATCCATATTTTACAAATAAACAGCAGCTTAGAATAGTTAGGTTATTGTTTAAATATAGATGTTTTATAGGTCTTAAAGTAGTAATGCCTGAGGATATAAGTGCTGCTATTCCTAGATTTATCTCTTAGGCTAGAACTATTTAAAACCATATGTACATATGTGTAAATTTTTTTAATAACATTTTATAGAATGTGGAAAATTTTAACCTAAAATCTCTGCCTTTAAAAAGTTTATAATGTATGGTAGAGCTAAACATTAAATAATCACACAAATTTAAAACTGAAAGTGTTATAAGTGCTCCAAAGAAGTACAGGGTCCTGTGAGTAACCATAATAGGGGTTTTGCTCTAACAAGTGACAATTAAGCTGAGACCTGAATGGTAAGTAGTAATCAACTACAGCAGGGAAAATGAGAACAAAAAAAAGCTAGTGATGCTGGGGTTGAATGAAAAAGACTGGAAAGAGAGATAGGGGTCAGGCCATGCAGGACCTTAAAGGCCTGTTAAGGAGTTTGTCTATCCTAAGAAAAGTGGGATGCCATTGAAGAATTTAGGTAATGGGTAACATGGTTAGATTTGTATTTTGAAAAAAATCACTCTGGCTGCATTTGGAGAACTGATTGAATCAGGAGCAGAGTATTCTGGTATAATTCTATATGGTAACTATCTGAACACGTACACAATAATGCCTTTATGGCTTTCATAACATTTCCAGATACAGTCATATATTGCTTAACAACGGGAATACATTCTGCGAAATGCCTTGTTAGGCGATTTCACTGTTGTACAAATGTCGTAGTGTACTTGAATAAATCTAGATGGTATAGCCTACTACACACCTAGGCTATATGACATGGCTTATTGCTCCTAGGCTACAGACTTGTACAGCATGTTGCTGTACTGAATGCTGTAGGCAATTGTAACACAAAGGTAAGTATTTGTGTATCTAAACATAGAAAAGGTAATGTGTTACATTATGGTGTTACAATGGCTACAACATCGTAGGCAATAGGAATTTTTCAGCTCCTATGGGACCACAGTCACATATGTGTTCCCTTGTTGACTGAAAACATCGTTATACAGTGCACGACTCTATATAGAAACTCTGAAGAACATTTTTAAATTCCATCATGGAATGCTCCCTTTTCTTCTGCCCTTCTATTTAACTAGTAGTGAAATTGTGTCATTCATTTAATGTTTTAGATGCTTATTATATGTCAAGCCCCAATTGTTTACTTGGAGAAGGGGCTGGCTTAAAAGCAAAGTGGTTGGGTGCGGTGGCTCACACCTGTAATCCTAGCACTTTGGGAGGCCTAGGTGGGAGGATTGCTTGAAGCTAGGAGTTGGAGACCAGCCTGGTCAACATAGCGAGACTCCATCTCTACAAAAAAAAAAAAAAGACAAATTAGCCAGACATGGTGTGCATTCCTATAGTCCCAGCTACTTGGGAGGCTGAGGCAGGAAGGCTGCTTGAGCCTAGGAGTTTGAGGCTGCAGTGAGCTATGATGATGCCACTGTACTCTCACTTAGGCAACAAAGCGAGACCCTGTCAGAAAAAAAAAAAATGTTCTGCCCTTTACTCCTATTTCATGTAGAATACTTTGTTTCTGTCCAACACATTGTGCTCAGTAGATGTTGAATTGAACAAGATCTCCCTACCAGTATCCATTTGGGTTTCTTTTCTTTTCTTTCTTTCTTTCTTTTTTTTTTTTTGTAGTTTTCCCTCCAATTCTCTCTCCCTTCCCTTTTTTTTTTTGTAGTTGTCCATTCTAGTTTTAAGTTGAGTTGAAGACCACACTACATAAGCAATTATGCATTTATTTATATAGTTAATCAAGACCCAGCTTAAGCCCTTTCTTCAGCCCTCCTTCAAACACTAAGAATGTTTATAATCTGGCCTATGGGACAGATACTTTCTAATGTTAGCATTCTATGTCCCTTTGTGGGTCTCCTTTATCATACTGTAATCTCTGGAGATTTGAGACTGACTGAAAACTGTTTTCCTAATGCCTTCTAGAGACCCTACCTTTTCCTCTCGGTAAATGATCACTAAAAGTTTGCTGATGGCTTTAAGCCTACACTGAATTATGCACTGTTTCATCTGTTGACTTGGTCATTTTAGGGGGATATTTAGGTATATAGGTCTTGGATTGTGGAAGGCTTTCATTTTGAATTTTACATTTCAGAGGAAGTGGGAACTTCTGAAGATTCCATGGTCATGTAAGAGGAGATATCTCTAAGAAAGTTAATCTGTTGGTGGTATCTATGTCTACTTAAGTGGAGGAAAAAAACTGTTAAAGATTTCATTATAATGCATTTAGGAGATGACTAGTAGTAGAAAAGGGACAGACAAAAAATATTGTGAAAGAAAACCAGATAAGCAATGGATACAGAGAGAAGGAATCTATGTATAGGGACTCCTGGACTTACGATGGAGTTGAAGTTACATCCTGATAAATCCATTAATTTGAAAATATCATAAGTTGAAAATGAATTTAATACAGCTAACCTACCGAACATCATAGCATAGCCTACCTTAAACATGCTCAGAACACTTACATTAAGCTATGGTTGGACAAAATCATCTGGCAATACAGTACACTGTAGAGTATCAGCATTAACCTGCATGATTTTGTGGCTGACTGGGAGCTGCAGCTAATATATTACTTTCTCTGAAAAGCCTTCACCAAATCTCTCACCCCTCAGAATTAATTCTGAAATCTTTTGTGCTCCTTATCACATTAGTCCTTATCACATTATTAATTTATATGCCCTGATTATGCCTTCATTAGGTATAAGGATTTTAAACCTGGATGACTAGAACAGTGGTAATGACAAAAATAAATAAGAAAATTCAAAGAAGGATTTATTTTTGAGGAAAAATTACTTGGTTTTAGATTCCTTAACAGTTGGAATGTTCTATGCTTGCTTACCTGACCCAAGCCTAAGACTTGGTCTATTTTTTGCCCTTGGCTTCACTCTAAGATCTCAGGGGTCATGAGATAATATGTAGCAACACATACCCATGTTTCACTTGGATCAGCTGAGGTGTCATAAGAGTTACAACAGCATAGGGTAAAGAGAAACATCAGTATAAAATTGTACTGTGTATTCAGATACATCTGGCTTCCCATCTTGTTTTTGTTGTTTTACCTGGTAACTGTGACTTTTCTGAGTTTGTTTTTTCATCAGTAAAATGAGTATAATAATGCTATTTCAAGATTTCTTAGGGAGTTGACTGTTAAATGAGATTATCTTTATAAAGTGCCTAGCACATGATTGGTGATTATGATGTATGTCAATTTGTAAGGAATGCCTCTTTTATCCCCCACCAAAGTGAAATGTTTTGATAGTGTTTTCACCCCACCTTGTCAAATTGGAAAACATTTTGTTCTTAATAAATGTCATAAACATGTTTACATAAAACTTTTTAAACCATGTTTTTAGGAAAAAAGATTTTTAAGGTAGAAAAACATGTTTTTACCTGAAAATTGAGAAGGTGCTTGCGTTTGAAAGAAAGGTGGAAGCATTGATAACCATCTATGCTAAGTTATAGCACAAAAACCTGAAGCAGAGCATAAGCTTTTTGTGTCTTTTTTAGAGAACACTGAATTGAGTTTTCTGTGACCACAAACTATCAAGTGATTCCAACCTTATGTGGACTGGAGGAAAAATTTTGCTAGTAGAGGTCACTACTGGGAATCAGCAGCTGCTTATCAGGCAGTGAGAGACTGACCCCACTCCTGATAACATCATGCGTTCATATTGTCTTATCTCTTCCCATCCCCCCACCCCCGCATTAGCTCACTCTGTTAAGCCTGTTGGAGGAAAATGAATGTATATTTTGCTGGTCAAATATGTGTGTGATCAATAATTTTTCTTTAAAATTATCCAGGCGTGGTGGCATGCACATCTAGTCCCAGCTACTTGGGAGGCTGAGGCAGGAGGATTGCTTAAGCCCAGAAATTTGAGATGGCTGTGAGCTAGGCTGATACTATAGCACTCTAGCCCAGGCAACAGAGCAAGATGACTCTGTCTCCAAAAAAAAAATTGCCGACCCTCTGACATCCTGAAACAAAGAGTTTTACAGTTAACCATGAGTTAATACTCAGAATAAAAGAGTGGTGGGTAAATACTCTTCCTTCCTGTATAGAACCTATAAATCCCGTCCCTGGATGAAAGCACAGCTCCTTCTACGACTCCCCTAAGTCACTACCCCAGTTTTCATCCACAATCCCTCAAAGACCTGCTTTTTTTCCCAAAGCACACTGACTGGCAGAGCCCCTTCCTCCCTGCCTGGGTGCACTCAAATTTCCTGTTGAGCTGTCAATGCCTATAACATAGTGTTACTACTGTTGATATCTATAGAGGCTAGTCTGAATAAAATATAACTGTTTTTGTCTTGCTGTCTATAAATATATGTTCAAATTGTCATTGGAGGCCAGCTGCAGTGGCTCATGCCTGTCTTAATCCCAGCACTTTGGGAGGCCAATGTGGGAGGATCACGTGAGGCCAGAAGTTCAAGATCAGCCTGGGCAACACAGTGAGACCTTGTCTGTACAAAAAATAAGAAAAATTAGCCAGGTGTGGTGGCATGTGCCTGTAGTTTCAGCTACTTGGGAGGCTGAGGCAGGAGGATCACTTGAGCCCAGGAGTTGGAAGTTGCAGAGAGGTATAATCATGCCACTGTACTCCAGTCTGGGTGACAGAGTGAGACTCTGTCTCTAAAAAATAAAAATAAAAATAAAATTGTCATTGGAATTCTCTTCCAACTCATTCCATACAACCTTTCATCAGGGACTTGGTTCTTAATGATTTTACCACTTTCCTTGGTAGTCTGCTAGAAGGCTTCTATGGTAACTTATTTTCCCTGCCGATGGCAGGATTTCCTCAAAGGGGCAGTAGAGCATAATAGGAATTGAGGCTTTAGTCTAGTGTCAGAGACCTGGGTTCAAATGTCACTCCACCACCTTGGCCAAAATATTTAACCTGTCAAAGCCTCAGTATTCTTATCTGCCAAATAAAGATAATAGTATTTATTTACCTTATGGTTGGCTGTGAATATTAAATTATATTATGAATGTAAAATGCATACTATTAATATATTGCCTGGGACAATTTTAAAAATCTAGTAAATCTTACCTATTATAAGGATCAAAGAGTGCAAAGGTAAAAGATGCTGGAGGAGGGGAGGGATGTTAAAAGGCTATTCTTATTTTATAGTTTAGCTTATGGTAAACCCTATTTACCTTCAAATATGAGTGAAATAATCAAAATTATTCTTTTTTTTTTTTTTTTTGAGACAGAGTGTCGCTCTGTTGCCCGGGCTAGAGTGAGTGCCGTGGCATCAGCCTAGCTCACAGCAACCTCAAACTCCTGGGCTTAAGCGATCCTACTGCCTCAAGCCTCCCGAGTAGCTGGGACTACAGGCATGTGCCACCATGCCCGGCTAATTTTTTCTATATATATTTTAGTTGGCCAGATAATTTCTTTCTATTTTTAGTAGAGACGGGGGTCTCACTCTTGCTCAGGCTGGTCTCAAACTCCTGACCTCGAGCGATCCACCCTCCTCGGCCTCCCAGAGTGCTAGGATTACAGGCGTGAGCCACTGTGCCCGGCCCAAAATTATTCTTGAAGGTATTGAAAAGGAATAGACTATACTGTCAGTCAAATTTGTTGAGTGATTACTATGGCCAGGGAATGGAACAATGAGGCATGACCCCTACCTTCAAGAGTCTTAGAGTCTAGTTTCTCCTTTAGTAAAGCTTCAGAAGCCACCATTAGTCTACTCTCATAGGGATGTAGTAAAAATAAATAGTTGAAATTCTGAAATAATGCAGGTCTGTTAATTTCTCAAAATAGAAGGGAGCATAAAAAAATCTGTCCTATCTTCAGATGGGCGAAAATCTGGAAGGCGTTATAAGAAGTAGGAAGGATCACTCCTGCTAGAATATTATTCTAGTACTTTTTCAAATCTAGAAAAGAAATGCCAAAGGAATACTATATATATATAATAAAAATTATTTGAATAAAAATTATGCTGCAGTTGTGTTTCTAGCTCATATGGTTATTTTCTAGTTAATATAAGATACTATTATTTGAAGCCACTAATTCCCAACAAAAATGAAATATGCAAATAAATTATGGTACTTATACTGTCAAGATTAGAAATCAGTTTTTCAAGGACTCAATAATGACATGGGAAAATGCTTTATGATAAATGAAAAAAAGCAGGTCTAGATATAGTATGGTTCTAATTTTTTTAGAAGTAGAAAAGTATACAGAAGGAAACAAATGGGTGGTAAGATTATAAGTAAATTTATTTTCCTCTTGAAACTCCTTTTGAATAAAATTAACATAAAAAAACATGGTTCAGGCTCTTAAAATACTTGAGGCTCATAGTGCATTAGGTTTCCATTTAACATAAGTCACATTAAAAATCTGTTTAGGTAGGCTACCACAGAACAGATACAGACATACGACAAAAAGTGGTAACTGAAAGGGGGAAAACTTTCAATACTAATTTAACTCATATTGTTATAGTATATAAATTATCATTTATCCCTGCCTGTAAGGATTCACTAGAGCTCAACAAATAACATGCATAAGTCTAATTCTGGCAGATCACTAAATCATACCTTGAGAATAGCTATAAGTTCGAGAAGGATCAGCTATTATGTCCATTGAGACTGAGTTGTGTGATTCCTGAGAATGTTTTTCTATCACCTCCACTGTATCACTGGGTGAAGATGATGATGAAGACAATCCCAGTCTAACATATCTTCCTTTTTTACCACAGAGTGAACAATCTACTGGCGTGGCACTCGGTCCCCGGGGCAGTTGAATTTCATCTCTATTGTAGTTTCTGACAGCTCCACTGTGATGAACAGAGCGTTCTCGTTGCCAGATATAATGGGTTGGTGCAATGGCCATAACCTATAGTGGAAAGCTTACTTTTAGAATTTTAATAGGATTTTAGAATGTACTACAATTCAGTACAAAAATTATAACTCAAGAACAGCTGTCTCTAAAGTAGAGATCAAAATCCAAGTTACCGATTTAAAAAATATAACATTTCCAGATAAGGCAGTATTTCTATAAAGTGATTCATTGCTTGGATCATTAAGACAATAATTGACAAAGTATTTAAATTATTTCAAACAGGAAATAGAACTGAAGCAACCCTCCAAGTTGTCAGGGTATTTATTTGTTAAATTCTGAATATTCTAATTTTGGGAAAGATGATACAGTTACCCCCAAACATTCTATAATTCTTAACTTTGGAGTGTGTTGGGTTAAAAAAATGTGATTGAGGTTCCCAACTGTGTGTTGGGCTACTCTTAAAATGTTTGCAGTTATGGCAAGTGACATGGTGAATAAGAACACAGGTAAGTTACTGAACCTCTCTGTTCCTTGGTTTCCTCATCTGTAGTATGGAGATAATAAGAGTGTCTATTTTAGAGAGGTGTGATAAGGATTAGATGAGATCTTATTTATAAGGCCTCACTATCTGTCAGGCATTGTTCTATGTTTGTTAAATAAAATGTGGGCTTTAGAGTCAACATAGACTTAGTTTCTTATCCTGGCACTGCCACTTACTAGCTGTATGATATTAAGTAAGGCATTTAACCTTTCTGAGGCTCAATTTCTTCATCTCTAAAATGGAGATACTATCTACCTTGATCACAGTGGTATGTTCATGTTTCCCTGTAGCCTCGAACTCCTGGGCTCAAGTGATCCTCCCACCTCAACCTTGTGAGTAGCTGGGACTACAGGCGCACACCACCATGCTTGGCTATCTTCTCTTAGTTTTAGTGATTTGTTTTGGTGCCTTTGGTGGGTGTTCTTAAAATTCAATACTTGTCTGTCTGTTTTTTCTCTATATCTATTCTACCTTCCTGTGATCTTAAGAAGTAGTATAGTATAAGTGTTAAAAGCGATGACTGCCTAAGTTCGAATATACTGGCGTGCTGCTTTGCTAATTGTGTGTCCTTGGAGAAGTCACATAACCTCTCTGTGCCTTAGTTTCCTTGTCTGGGATTACCTAGCTAGCTCTAAGAATTGTGAGAGTTAATACATGTGCAGTACTAAGAACAATGCCTGGCAAGTTCTTAAAAAGTATTAATATTACTTTCCCCTGGAATCTCTTACCTACTCTAATCTTTAAACATCACTTATATGTGGATGATGCATCTTACCATACCTGTTGACCATTCATTTAATTATCCAGTTATTACCTTAAATTCATATGTCTAAATACCAAATTCCTTACCTTCCCAATAAACCGGCTTGCTTCTATAGCCTTCCCTATTTCTGTTATGGAATCCATTACTCTTCCCATTATATAGATTTGAACCTGACAGCTCCCTCTCCATATCCCCTGTATCCAACTGGTCACAAAGTAATGATAATTTTTCTAACATTTCTAACATTTCTAAACATTTCTAACATCGATTTCATTTTTCATATCAAAATGAAATGCTATCAGTCTTCTTCACACCCTTGCTTCCTCAGCTATAATAGCAAGTTTAGCAGTTTCCAGTATATTCCCTATATTGGGTTTCTTCTGCATACTGTCATTGGATTATTCTGTCCAAACATACAATACATGTAAAACATTACATTATTCTGTCCAAACATACAATACATGTAAAACATTTACAATCACTGCTTTCTAAATTCCGAATCTGGAATAAAGTAGCAGTTAATGAGGAACTCAGCTATGATGCTATTGTGGCATCTCAGCCAGAGTACACAACTGGAATAGAGAAAAACTTCCTCTTGATTAAATTGCTTCCCTCCATGATGCATGAAAGGGGCTGCAACTGAAATTTAACTCTCTCATTAGATCTAAATCTGTGAACCAGTCTAGAAATTAGGCCATCACCAGTGTAAACAAATCCCATCACAAAGGAGCCAACATCCAAAGAGATAACCTTATCATAAGAAGATAATAAGATCACAATAAGTATAGAAATAGTTTTACTCTTTTCTGCATAAGCCCTATATATTTTTTTCAATTTAATCTTACCCCATCTCTTTCCAAAAAAAGGTTTGAGGCAACTGACAAAGAGAAAAAAAAAAGTCATTGGGCTTGTCTGAAGGTAGTAAGTTATCTCAATTAATTCTTCACAGTTACAGACTGAACTCCTTGTTCTACTCTTTCCCCCTTCTCACTACTGCACTCGACTAGTCTTTAAAAAAAAGAAAAGAAAAATCATTGAACTTGAACTGGAAGCCAAAAGGGAAAATTGGACTAAAGCAGACACACCAGCAATAAAATGTAATAGAGTTGATGTGGTTAAGGATAATACCTGGCTCATAGCTTCTTTGCAGCCAAGGTTAAAAAAAGAAAAGACACAAATTACGAAGCTTATTATCTGAAAGGACAGCATATGTTCTTTCTTTTGACAGTGGTGTATAATGGCAAGAGTGCTGAGTCTAAGTATAGCTGGCTCTGCCACTTATTAACCATGGCCATGGACAAGTCACAATCTTTCTAAGCCACAGTTTTTTCATCTGTGAAATGGAAAGAATACTTATGCTATTTAATTCCCAAGACCAACATAAAGACATAAATTCATATCCTAAACTAACCAATATGAGAGGTTTATATGAAGGCTAGAGGTCATAGAGAAAACAGAACACCGGAAGTCACTAGATGTGAAGTCAAGTTCTGGCTCTGCCACTTACTTGTAAGATCTTGAGTAAATACTATCCTTTGTTGTTCTCAGTTTCATCAGCTGTAAAATGAGAATCCACTACCCTCACAGGTATTTGTGTGCTAACTTATATGAAAATATTTATAATTTGTAAAGCACTATGCAAAGGTAAATTATTATTATTGTAAGCCGGTTTGTAGCTACTATCCTGACTTGAGTTTATTCTAGGATATGGGACTAAAGAAATGTTTTGTTTGGTAGTATACCTGTACTGGGCTTTCAATAATAAATGTCCAGAATGCTTAAATTTCTAGCAGCATGTCTTGCTACTTAAGCAAACATTAGAGTAGGGATGATATAATAAACCTTCACACCCACCGTGCTGGCTATAAGAAATGGGCAGTGGACAGTGCAGAGTGAGCTCAGTGAAGAATTATTTTATAGTTTATTGTTTATCTATTTCACAGATAAAAAAGATATGAAAAAAGAATTGGAAGCTGTAAGTTCCATTATTCTATCAGTAAGCAAATATTTACTGAGTGTCCACCATGTGCCAGACACATAGTTTATCTTGGCACTGGAGAAAAATTAGAACAAAATAAAGACCCTGACCTCTTGGAATTTATATTTTAGTGGGGGTAAATAGATATTAGCAAGATAAGTAAGTAAAAAGAGTATATTATATGGTGGTTGAGTGCTATGTAAAAAATTGGAATTGAGAAAGGAAATACAGAGTAATAGCAGGAGGTACTATTTTTTATTTTAACAGCTTTATAGAGATATAATTCAAATACCATACAATGCACCCATCTAAAATGTACAATTCAATGACATTCAGTATATTCAGTTGTACAACCATCACCACAATTTTAAACATTTTCATCACCCCATAAATAAAGCAACCATACCCCATTCCTTCCTTCCCTCAGCCCCTGGCAACTACTAATCTACTTTCTGTCTCTATGAATTGTCTATTCTAGGCATTTCATATAAATCATACAATAAGTGGTCCTTTGTGATTGGCTTCTTTCACTTAGCATATTTTCAAGGGTCACTCATATCATAACTTGTACTTTATTCCTTTTAATTGCCAAGTAATATTTCATTGTGTGGATATACCATATTTTGTTTATCCATTCATCAGCTGATGGACATTTGAGTTGTTTCCACTTTTGGCTATTAGGAATAGTGCTGCTATGACCATTGTGTACAAGTTTTTGTGTGGTCATATTTTTTCTTTCTTTTGGATATAGAGCTAGAAGTAGAATTGCTGGGTCATATGATAACTCTATGTTTAGCCTTTTGAGGAACTAACAGACTGTTACCCAAAGCAACTATGCCATTTTACATTCCCACCAGAAGTGTGTGAGGCTTCCGATATCTCCATATCCTCGCCAACACTTGTTATTATTTTTGTTTGTAGACATCATAGTGGGTGTGAAATGGTATCTCATTGTGCTTTTGATTTGCATTTCCCTGATGGCTAATGATGAGGATCTTTTCATTTGCTTTTTGGCCATTTGTACATCTTCTTTGAAAAAATGTCTATTTGGATCCTTTGTTCATTTTTTAATCAGGTTGTCTTTTCATTATTGAGTTGTAAAAGCTCTTTTTATTATTCTAGATATAAATCCTTTATCAAATAGATGACTTGCAGAAAGTTTTCTCCCATGTTTTGGGTTGTCTCTTCACTTGGTGTTTTTTGAAGGACAAAAGGTTTTAATTTTGATGATGTCCATTTCGTATTTTCTTTTGCTGCTTATACTTTTGGTATCATATCTAAGAAACCTAATTCAAGGTCATGAAGATTTACTCCTATGCTTTCTTCTAAGAGTTTTATGATCTTAACTATTAAACTTAGGTCTTTGATTCACTGTGAGTTAATTTTTATATATGGTATAAAGCAGGGGGTCCAACTTTATTCTTTTGCATGTAAATATCCAGTTGTTCCAGCACCAACTGTTGAAAAGACTATTCTTCCCCCATTGAATTTTCTTGGCACCCTTGTCAAAATTCAATTGAACATAATTGGAAGGGTTTATTTCTGGACACTTCAATTCTATTCCATGAAGGGAGACATTACTTTTTATAAGGTGATAAGGAAAGGTCTCTCTGAGGTGACATTTAAGCAGAATGCTGAATGTAGTTAGGAAGTGAAGCATACTGTCATCTGGGGGAACAGCACTCCAGGTAATGGGAATGACAAGTACAAAGACCCTGAGGTGGGAGTGTGCCTGGTATTTTTGAGTAACAGTAAGGAGGCTAGTACAGCTAGAGTAGAATGAGCAAGGACATAAGATAAAGTCAGAGATAAGAGAGAAGAGTTGGTAGGTCATGTAGGACCACGATAAGGACTTTGCCTTTTACCCTGTATGACATGAGAAGCCACTGGAGGCTTTTGAGTAGAGGAGCCATGATTTGACTTACTTTTTTAAAAAAGTTAACTCTGGCTGCTGTATGAAGAGTAGATAATATCGTAGGGGAGAAAGATTATAAGAAAGACTATTTGGAAGGTTATGGCAATAATCAAGACAAGAGATGACAATCAAAGTAGGGTGTCAGTGTGTAGGCAGTGACAAATGGTAGGATGCTGGATATATTTTCAAGGTATGGATGTGAGAAAAAGAAGAGTCAAGGGGAACAGTTTTTTGGCCTGAGCAACTAAAAGGATGAAGCTGCTATTTATTACTGTGGAAGACTGCAGGAGGAGCAGGTTTGGATATCTGTGTAGTGGAATCAGGAGTTTAATTTTAAACATGTGAAGTTTAGGTATCAATTAGACAACAAAATATCAATAGGCAATTCGATATCCAGGTCTAGAATTGTGAGAAATCTATTAGTTTCAGTATTAAAGTCTTGGGAGTGAATGAGATCAGCTAATGAGCTAATGTAAATAGAGAAGAGAAGAGGTCCTATGACTGAGCCCTGGGGTATGCTAATGAAGTTGGTAAGGTAAAAAGGAACTAGCAAAAGTGGCTGGAAAAAAACCCTGGTATCCTCGAAACCAAGTGAAGAGAGTGTTTTAGGAAGAAATGAGGGACTGTGTCAAATGTTGCTGTTAAGTTCAGTAAGCTGAAGACTAAGAACTAACCTTTGGATTTGGCAATATAGAGATATTTGGTGCCTTGACAAGTTTCTATGGAATGATGGGGGAAAGTCTTTGTATAACAAGTTCAAGGAAAGTGGAAGGAAAAAGGAAATGGAGACAGTACAGACACCTCTTTAGGAGTTTAGTAATAAGAGAGGCATGGCAGAGAAATGTAGTGGTAGCTGGGGGATGAAGTTTTTGTTTTTACTGATGGAGATCTTAGAGCAATTCTATATTCTGATGGCAATGGTTGAATAAAATTAAAAAATGTGAAATGCCAGAAAGGGGGATAATTATTGGAGTGATAAGAAGGCAAGAAAAGATGAGATGTAGTGCACAAGTAGAGGGAATGGATTTGGATAGGAGCAAAGATAGTTCTTTCACAGTAACAAGGGGAGGGCAGAATATATGGGTACATGTGCAGGCAGGATGGTAGATATGGTGGAAGCATGCTGACATTCTTTTCTATTGCTTCTATTTCCTCAGTAGAAGAGAATTATGCATGATTGTTGTCAATGGAGTGACAGGAGAAAGATGGGAGATATTAGAAGTGTACTAGATGTTTGACTTCCTTAAATTTACAGTTTATAGTTTAAGCAGACAATAAGCAAGCAAATAAATAATTACAAATCTTGTTCAGTGCTGTAGAAGGAAACAAACAAGGTATTGTGATAGAGGATAAAAGAAACTCATTTAAATAGGTAACCTTTCTGAAGAGGAAAAACTTAAGTTCTGTTAATCATTTAAAATGTTGATAAATTTTAAAATTATGAAAAAGCATAAGGAATAATATAACAAACATCTATATTCCTACTTCCCAGAATTAATGTTAATATTGCTATTTTGGCTCTTTTGCCCAGGCTAGAGTGCAGTGGTGTCATCATAGCTCCAACTCCTGGACTCAAGTGATCCTGCTGCCTCAGCCCCGTGAGTAGCTTCACGCACCACTATGCACGGCTAGTTTTTTTATTTTCTGCAGACACAGGGTCTCCCTATTGCCCAAGCTGGTCTCAAACTTCTGGGCTCAAGTAATCCTCTGGCCTCGGCCCCCCAAAGTGCTAGGATTATAGGCATTAGCCACCGTGCCCAGCCAAGCCTGTTTTAAGTTAAAACAAATGAGATAGTGTCTGGTAAATATTTACTAAGTATTCATTAAATTGATGTATATTAATGAATAAATGAATTCTATCAAATGTTAAGAAACAATCTAGCTTGCCCAGCAAGACCTTAGGTAGTAAAAAACTTATAAAATAGAACTTTGCACTCTCAAAATATAGAGTTGGAAGGAAATTTAGTGGCAATCTAGTTTTAATTGCTTATCTGAAACATGAATCCCCTCTGTAACAAACTGCTTGTTTTTTAAAAATTACCAGTGACAGAAATCACTGCCTCTGAAAGAGTCTATCTCGTTTTCAGATAGTCGTTAGGATAATATTCTTAATATTGAGCTATTACTGCCTCTTTTTCTTTTTCATCCACAGATCTTTTTTTTTTTTTTTTTTTGAGACAGAGTCTTGCTCTGTTGCCCAGGCTAGAGTGAGTGCCATGGCGTCAGCCTAGCTCACAGCAACCTCAAACTCCTGGGCTCCAGTGATCCTTCTGCCTCAACCTCCTGAGTAGCAGGCATGTGCCACTATGCCCAGCTAATTTTTTCTATATAGTTTTAGTTGTCCAGCTACTTTCTTTCTATTTTTTTTTTTTTTTTAGTAGACACAAGGGTCTCGCTCTTGCTCAGGCTGGTCTCGAACTCCTGACCTCGAGCAATCCTCCCGCCTCGGCCTCCCAGAGTGCTAGGATTACAGGCGTGAGCCACCACGCCTGGCCCTCATCCGCAGATCTTCATTCTCTGATTTATAGCCAGAAAAGACAAATCAATTTCCTGCCCCACTGTGGTCCTGCAAATACTTGAAAACAGATAGCAAGCTTTCTGACTCTTCTTCTTCATGCTGCAAATCTCTGATCCTTTTTACTATTCCAAAAATGGCATTTTTTTCTTTTCGAGACCCTGCTCTATTCTAGTTGTTCTCCTCTGGATATAGCTGTTTGCTGATTCTTCTTAAAGTATGGTGTGCAAAACCAAATGCAGTATTTTAGGTATAATCTGATGATTACCTCCTCTTTTCTGCAGCCTAACTTGAAACTTTTCTGTAAGTCCAATTACACAACTGGATTTACAGCTGTCTAAAACTTTTTAGTCTTTTTTACACATACACTATTAAGCTACATTCTTTTCTTTGGCTCTTTTATAGTCTGATGCCAGCAGCTGAGGTAATTCCCAGCTGCAATGTTAGTGTATACTAACATTGTTGCCGTTAAAATGCTAGTCATTGTAACTTGACGGTAGTAGGTAGGTGTAGGTAGGTATGCCATGAGGTAAGTCACTACCAGTCCCGGCTTCTTCCTTCTGGTACCCCCTCTATGCTTTTAGCTGAATGTCTCAAAGGGCCTGAAGCACTTACTTTGAAAAAATCAGAGCTCTCAAATAGAGTTGGCTATCACTTTCAAGGACAGCAACAGCTGTGCAAATTATCCACAACTGACCTGGGGAACTAGTGTCAAAAACCAATAACTCTTTCCATGCCCTATAATTGGAATGAGTGCAGTTTAAATACTTTAATGAGGATTCCTTAATCTGGGGAGGTTTTATACACCTAACTTTTCTTCTTTTTCTATTGAATTTAATCTTGTGAAGAC
The DNA here is from genome assembly GCF_020740605.2 of Lemur catta. Taxonomy (NCBI): domain Eukaryota; kingdom Metazoa; phylum Chordata; class Mammalia; order Primates; family Lemuridae; genus Lemur; species Lemur catta. Next base: position 21,008,081 of record NC_059131.1, on the reverse strand, counting down.
TTGTCCTGCTGTACTGTCATGTCTTATTTGCTGTGTCTTCATTTCATTAATAAACATAGTTAACAAGGTTAGCTCTGGGCAGAATTCTGAGACACACTACTAGACTCTTCCCTCAAGTTTGACACTCTCAACTCTCTGAGGGCCTGCCAGCGCCTGCCCCTCGCAGGGCTGGGCGGCGGGGCCTGGGGGAGGGTGCTAAAAAAAAAAAAAGAAAAGAAAACAGAAAAAAAAGTTTGACACTAATCCATTAATTGGCTGGTTCGGCCTGTAGTCATTTAACTTGATATAATTCCATTTCATTACAACATTATCTAGCCTACATTTATCAAACTTTTCTGAACTAGTACCAGAGTTTACAGTGACCACTGCTTTCCATTTAACTTTCTATTCTAGTATTTTTCTCTGGTTTGAAATACTAACTACTAAAAACCAGAACATTGTGATAAAATAACTGATTATTAAATTTTTAGTGTCCTGTTGTTGGTTTATCTTATTAAAATTTGCCATCAAGAAAACTTAATATATTCTATGTGAAAAGACGTACGCTTTTAAAAAATATTTAAATTTATTTAAATTATTTACTATTTTGTTGGTATTTCAATTTTGGGAAGCTGACATTTCATATACTTTATTTAGTGGAAATTATTATTCAATTTCAGTGTTATTACCATCCTGAATAAGATATTTTGGTATGTTCACATCACCCTTTCCCAATATATTGGTGATCTTTTAGACAGAAGAAACACTCTAAAATAAAAATACTTACTAAAGAAGTAGACTGCTCTGAAAAACAGAAATGACAATTTTTAACTATAATGATACAAAATTAAAACAGCAACATTGTAATACACAAGTTGTACTCTTGGTAATGATCAAAGTTAATGGTCTACCCTTACATATACAACTCCCCCCAAAAACATTAGAAGCACATTAAAAAACAAGAAAAATTAGATAAACAGAAAACAAAGATTACATCTATAAAATATTTTAAAATCCTTACCTCCTCACAACATCGCCTGCTTACAATAGCCCTAAAGTCAATTCTATCCCAGAGCTGGTCCCTTAACTTTAAGAAATTAGGGAACAATTTTCTCCAGTTTTTCCCTAAAGCCCATGGAAAAATTTCGTATTTGGATTCTTCGTCATCTTCTTCAACTGTATTAGCGAGATACCTAACAAAGAAGACCCACAACCCAAAAAAGAAATGGGTAAAGGACAGGAACAGGTAGTCCACACGCACACACAAAGAAATACAAATGGCTTATAAACATGCAAAAAAGATTTAGCCTTACTTATATAAAAGAAATGCAGATCAAAAATAGTGTTACAGTGAATTTTACTTTGTTGAGTTCTGGGTATTTTTTATTCCTATAAATCTTGAGCTTTGTTCTGGAATGCAGGTAAGTTATTTGGAAATGGTCTGATCCTTTCAGGTGTTGCTTTTATGATTTTTTGGGTGCAATTTATCTGGAGCAATGTTCAGTCTGGGCTAATTATTCCCTACTACTGAGACAAGACCTTCCTGAACTCTTCTCAAGACTCCATGAATTATGAATTTTTTCAGTGTGGCTGGTGGGAACACGCACTATTTCCAGCCCTATGTGAATGCTAGGCACTCTTCTCCCAATCCTTTCCTATTGACTTGGCTAGTTTCCTTATAAACATATGGAACTCAGTATTCTACCAAATACCTGAGGGGGACCAGGCATGGATAGAAGCAGAAAAACACGACTTATAAAAAGGAGAATAATCAATAAAAACCAACCCAAAACTGACACAAATGGTAGACATAACAAATAGAGACATTAAAAGAGTTATAATTATGCTATATGTTCAAAAAGTTAAATAGACATATTGAAAATGTACTTCTAGAGATGAAAACTATAATGTGTACAATGAAAAATACACTGGGGTTAATGGCAGATTAAATATTGCAGAAGAAAAGGTTTGTGAATTGAAGACATAGCATAGAAACTATTCAAGATGAAACACACAGAGAAAAAAGAAACAAAAATCATGAACAGAGCATCAATTAGATATGAGACAACTTCAGGAAACCTAATAAAGGTGAAATTGGAGTTTCTGAAAAGTGATGGGTGGACACAAAAAATTGGAAAGAATAAAAGCTGAAAAAATTTGAAATTTGATGAAAACTATAAACCCACAAAGAAGTTCAATGAACCTCAAAGCACAAGAACCATGAAGAAAATTACACCAAGGTATATTATAATCAAATTGCTCAAAACCAGTGATAAAGAGAAAATCTTGGCCAGGTGCAGTGGCTCATGCCTGTAATCCTGGTACTCTGGGAGGCCAAGGCTGCAGGATTGCTTGAGGCCAGGAGTTCAAGACCAGCCTGAGCAAGAGCAAGACCCGTCTTTACAAAAAAATAGAAAAATTAGCTGGGTATAGTGGTACATGCCTGTAGTCCTAGCTACATGGGAAGCCAAGGCAGAACTGCTTGAGCCCAGCAGTTTGAGGTTATAGTGAGCTATGATGACACCACTGCACTCTAGTCCGGTGACAGAGTAAGACTCTGCCTCAAAAAAAAGAAAAAAAAAAAAAAAAAAAAGGAAAAGAAAAGAGAAAAAAAAATCTTAAAAGACATATTAAATAACACAGGGACAAAGATAAGGATGGGGCAGATTTCTCATCAGAAGAGAAAGCAAGCCCCATAGATGACTTTCTAAGAAAAATGGGCATCTTACAATAAAAATATTATAAAACACAAAAGAATAAGGTACCATGAGCAGAAACAAACCCTGAAGTCTGAAGATACTGTAATTAATGGACAGATAATATAAAAATAAATATGTCCAGTCTGTATAAAAAAGTATCTTGATAATATAAGGAGATAAGTACATTTGAAAAATACTAGAACTTTTATAAATGAAAAATTTTATAATGAAATCAGCATATTAGAAGCTGAAGATCAAATTAATAAACTGAAAGATAAATCTAAGTAAATTATCCAGAATATAGCCCAAAGAAAAAAAGATAGAAGATGTCAAGGATAAACTGATATGGAAGACAGAGTGAGGTATAACATGTTTAACTGGTTTCAAAAGGAGGTAAGAGAGGAAATGGGGAAGAGGAAGATTTGAAGTGACAATGGCTAGAATTTTCCAAGAGCTGTCTGTTGAAAGACATCACTCTTTAAATCCAGGAAGCTTAACAAATCCCAAGCAGGTTATAAAAAAGAAACCAGTGCCAACCACACTCCCACCAAAGTCTTAAAAGCAGCCAGAAAGGAAGGCAAATGATCTTAAGTGGATTCTTGAGATGCAAGAATGAATGGTAAACAAATAAATAAATATGTGGGTAAATTTAAACAAATGTTGAATGCATAAAACAACAACGTCTAACTTATTGGAGGGCATCAGGTAGAACTACAGAATTGCAAAACAAGAGAATATAAGTTGGGTAGGGGGTGATCAGAGTTAAAATGCTTAAAGTTCTTATGATAAAGATAACTAGGTAATTGCTAAAAGGATATATATATATAGACTGCATAATTTCCAAACAAGTAGAGGAAAAAATATGTCAAAAAAACCCACTTCAAATAAAAAGAAGATAAAAATGGATGGGAAAGAAGAAACACATAAAAAAATGGGACAAATAGAAAGTACATATGATGGTAGAAAAAAATCCAAAAATATAAGCAACAATATTATTCAGTTGTGCAAATGAACTATAGCTACATATATCAATATATATGAATCTGAAAATCATAACATAAAGCAAAAGAATGAAGTCACCGAATAATAGTACACATGATCTCTTTATATAGAGCTAAAAATAAAAACCAAATAATATATTATTTTGAGATACATACCTAAAATAAAGAAAAGCAAGAAAATGATTGCTGTGGAAGAGAGGGGGCTCTCATTGGGCAAGTGTATACTGGGAGCTTATAAGATTCTGGCAATGTTCTATTCTTAAGCTGAGTCATGGGTATGTGAATATTCATTTTACTTTTATTTTTTCACAAGTTAAAAAATTAAAAACACAGAAGAGTGTGTATAGTATACTTCCATTTATGTAATATATACACACACTGATTCACGTATGGAAAATTTTTTCCAGACAGATATATGTGAAACTGTTAACTTGTCCTTGAAGAGGGAGACTAGGGTCAGCAATAGGAGAAAAACTTACTTTTAGTTGTATGCCTTCTTTTTTACTTTTTAACCATGTGCCTATTTCTAGTTACAGTAATATAAAACGAACACTTACACATTATTCTCCTTTGACATAATTGCACATATTTTAAAATTACCTTACTATAAAGCAACTCATTGTTAAATCAATTCAGTTATATAATATGGGTCAAATCATGTCCTCTGTGAAATTATATACAGTAATTCTTTCTTTCTTTTTTTTTGGAGACAGTCTCACTCTCTCACCTGGGCTAGAGTGCCGTGGAGTCAGACTAACTCACAGCAACCTCAGACTCCTGGGCTCAAGCGATCCTCCTGCCTCAGCCTCCTGAGTAGCTGGGACTACAGGCATGCATCACCACGCTTGGCTAATTTTTTCTATTTTTAGTAGAGACAGGGTATAGCTCTTGCTCAGGTTGGTCTTGAACTCCTGACCTCGAGCGATCCTCCTGCTTCGGCCTTCCAGAGTGCTAGGATTACAGATGTGAGCCACTGTCTCTGGCCTCAGTAATTTCTCATTTTAGTTTTCCCAATAGCTCTTAGTAAAGGGTAGAAAGAGCTAGAAGTTGGTTCCTTACATGCTTGCTGACTAAAACATGGAAAGTCTATAATGTACTATGGTGTGACATCAGGACTACACCACGATTCTACTCTAGATTAACAATTTTTTCAGGCTCAATATAACAAAATATCTGGACCATATACATGGAAGTTGTCCTCTAATTTGAAATAGTGAGATTTCCTTGGTGAAGAGCCCATTTCTTCTGCACACTAGTTAATTATGTTTATTCAAATAAAGAATTAAGAACCTCCTGTATGTTAGTCATTGGAGGATGAAATAAAAAGTAAGATACAAGTTCCGGCCTGTGAGTGAGGTTATAATTAAGTAGAGGAGGCAAGTAAGTATGAAACAAATAACTGTAAAAAAGAATATGGAAGAATTATTATAGAAGTTCAGAGTGTTATAACAATATATAGAAAGGAAACATTGTAAGACTACATAAAAAGGAAAATAACTTGAGCTTTAGAACTGTGGTTAAGTGAGAACAACTATAGAGATAGGCTATACAAAAAGTATGAATAGACATAAAATGGAAATTATAATTCATATCATTTTTACTATGGAACTTCTAATACAACATGCAATGCAACCTTACAGATTACTGTATTATATAAACCAAATAGTTTTTTACGGGTAATAAATAACTTTACAAAACAAGTAAAACAAATTCAATTTCAGGCATCTAGGATGATTTAAAATAAAGCTTCTTTTGGTTTGTTTTCAATTCTCAGGTTCAAAAAACTACACAAGAGATATTGCATCAACATACAGATATAATGCAATACTGAGATATGTAAACAGCAATATAACTTAGCAGTCAGGGACTGAATTTGGCCATTGGTAAATCACAACTGAATGTGCGCCGCAGTTTTGCTGCTTACTAACTTTTACCATCTCAGAAAGTACTTAATCTTCCTAAGTCTCAGTTTCCTCATCTGTAAAATGGGGATAATACAAAATTTATTTCATGTGGAAGATTAAATTAGTTAATACTATATTAAAAAATTTTCATGGTGCCTTGCACGTAATACTCATTATTAGCTAATGCTATTATATTCTTCCAATTTAGCAATCATCACCAAATTTTAAGTTAAGTTCATTTTTCCTTATGTACTGGAAAACAAGTCTTCTGAAAACATGCAGAAATCAGTTTCTTCCAGTCTTATTTCTTTTATAACTCTAATTCCTAATTAAACAGACTTTGAGTAAAAACTTATTCTTCAGTGCTGACAGCTATTGTGGTATTCAAATTAAATATTTTTATATGTAGTTCCCTAGTTAAATACTTAAAATTATATTCATATATTCCCAACTGTAGTATTATATCCAACCAAAGGGTAGAAAAGGAACTATTTTCTTAAATTACACTGATTCTAGCTGAATTCTGACCTATAGATTAGAAAACTATGTGATTAAAACTATTTAACAGATCACAAAGCTAATATAAAGTCAATGGAAAAACTGGGAAACAAACTGTATTTCTTTGTCACAGTTCAGTGTGTTCAGTAAAGTCAGTGAGTACTAAAACTATCAAATATAAATGATGCCTATTTTATAGACATAGATCCACAAAGAGTATGTTTAGAGAATTTTCCACTAACTCTTCAATGTAAAAGGGCAATGATGATGGTGATTGTTGCTACATATTAATTGAAAAATTCAAGGAGCATAATTCTGGCTTTATGAAATATCTAAGCTATAAAGACGAGAATTTGGGATAATTTATATGGGAGCCTTCTGAAAAATATAAATGATGCAATACAAACTCAAGTGGAATATTGAACAATAAATCTTAGGCATATAGCATGATAAGCTCAGTGAAAAAAACATAAAAATATCCTATTAAAGAAAAAGTATATAGCTTTTATACAGGACGGCCCATTCAAAGATATTATACAAAGTTTCAAACAGACTCTGTTTTAAATAAGGTATCATATATATTATAAATAACACAAAAATCACTTAGTAGAAAGAATACTTACAGGGCAATAAAGAAATTTATCCTGGTATGCTCACTTATAGTAAATTTAGCCCTCTTGAAATAAACAAAGGTCATAGCCAAAAGATACTATAAGGAAAAAAGTTAAAAATTAATATTACTTTTGCTCTTATAAATAAAACTGCTTTAAAATAGTTAACCTAAAAATTTCTGATGAATAAGCTAAAGTAATAAAGAATTATTTCTCTTATTACATAATTACCTATTTTAGCATTTGTTTTTTTTACTTCCTGTAATCTATGTGAATAGTGAGAAATAGTTCTTGACTATTTATCATAATTGACTAGAATGGACTCCTAAATTTTATTATAGCCAATATTCTTTTGAACTAAAACCACATTTTTCCCTAACTTAAATTTCAAACCTAAGAAGTTGAAGTAATACTAAAATGAATAAATCCTTCACTTAGATTCACCAATTATTAATATTTTCCTGTTTGATATCTCTGTTTTTGTGTATGATGTGTATATGTAATTTTTTTCTGAACCCTTTAAGTTAGTTACAGATATTCATAGTCACTTTTTTTTTTTTAAGATGGTCTTGTTCTGTTGCCTGGGCATGAGAGCAGTGACGTCATCAAAGCTCACTACAACCTCAAACTCCTGGGCTCAAGCAATGCTCCTGCCTCAGCCTCCTGAGTAGCTGTGACTACAGGCACACCACCAAGCCCAGCTAATTTTTCTTTTTTTGTAGAGATGGCGGTCGGTCTTGCTATGTTGCTCAGGCTGTTCTCAAATTCCTGACCCTAAGCAGTCCTCCTGCCTCAGCCTTCCAAAGTACTAGGATTACAGGTGTGAGCCACTGCACCTGGCCCATACTCACTTTTTAAAATAATAACTTTTAAAAATGACTTCTATCTGACTTCAGAGATAAGAATAACATGGCTCTATTTTCATCAGGAAAATGTGTTTTAAATGTATTATAAGAAAGATACATCTCAAGCCTGACATTAGAACACATGCCAGGTTCTGACTATTCAAATTAAAAACAAGTTATAATATTAGTGCACCGGATTCTCATAAAACACTTATTTATCCTATCATCACAGGATTTATCACAGTGGTGATTCCAAGTTTTCACAGTAACTTCCAGTAAAGGACTCTTGAAGTAGAGTTATAATAGTCCTGGTTAGTTACCATTCAAACACTGCCCCCTCCTGCCCAACAATTTTAATGCATACAAAACTGTAAAGTTTAAAACTTTACAACTCCGTGTAAACTGGATATTTGACATTAAAGCATTAGTGTTCATTTTTATAAGTGTTAGTGACATTATAATTATGTTTTAAAAGATCCCTTAACTTTTAGAAATATATTATAAAATATGTATGGATAAAATGTTAGGATGTCTGGGATTTACTTCAAAATAAGCCAGTCTTTGGAGAGAGGGGTTAGAAGAAAAAAGAATGGCCATGATCTATTGTAGCTATATGAAAGGCACATGGAGAGACTTTCTTCTATCCTAAGTTGTGTACATTTAAACTTTTCCAAAATAAAATTTAAAAAAATTTTTAAAACTCTATTTTATCCTTGCCATCTTAAGCTTGAAATAAAAATGTTCGCATAATACCAACTTAGTGGATATTTAATCATAAGATAACCTTGCATTCATTCCCATTTCTGTTGGTTGGCACATTATTTTAAGTGTGATGTGGAGTCATGCTGAATTTTCTAATATGACTACCCGGTATAAAATGGCATTTACAAAGCTGAAATTTTAACTATTCAACTAAATCTAAAGAACACAGAAACACCACTGTTCCTATTATGTAAGTTATACATTCCTTTATGAAACATTAATTCCTAAATAAAGAACATATTAAACTGATTTTACCCTACAAAATTATTGGGATTTGTTTTGCTGAATTACTTACAAAATGTTAAATGCAGATTCCCTTAGTGGAATAAATCTCTTAATATTTTTTTCTCCACAGCCTGATAAAATGAGCAAAATTCTGAGCAAAATGTATTAAGTCTATAGTGATTTTTATTTTCAATCAAACAGATACAGACTTAAAGTCATTTAAATCTAATCAATAACATTCTATAATTCCTCAAATATAGACTGAATCTATGCTACATGCTAATTCCAATTTTTTTTTTTTTTGAGACAGAGTCTCACTCTGTTACCCTGAGTCAAGTGCTGTGGCATCAGCCTAGCTCACAGCAACCTCAAATTCCTGGGCTCAAGTGATCCTCCTGCCTCGGTCTCCCGAGTAGCTGGGACTACAGGCACACACCATGATGCCCGGATAATTTTTCTATTTTTAGTAGAGATGGGGTCTCACTCTTGCTCCGGCTGGTCTCAAACTCCTGACCTCAAGGGATCCTCCTGCCTTGGCCTCCCAGAGTGCTAGGATTACAGGCGTGAGCCACCATACCTGGCCATAATTCCAAAAATTAATGTGCAAGGATTTTGCTTTGAAGGAGCAATGTAGGCTCACTATTTTTTTAACCTTAATTGATAGAAAATTCCTCTAAGGTCTCATTAAAGCTCTAATAGTTCAGTTACATCACAATACTGGTTAATGATTATACTGCTACCAAATTTACCTTGTCTGCAATTTTACAGCAGCAGTCCATCCACAGGAAATCTTGAATTAAATCATCATCTACAACAAAAGATAGCTATAACTTGTCTTTTAAAAATAGAATGTTTCCTTCTGAAGAATTAATTTCTGTATCAAGAGATTTTAAGTGATGCTTAGAAATCAAACAAAAATGACTGAACTAGTGTTGTCTAAGGTGTAGTTTTCAGTTCTCTGGTGTATTTACTATTGCAAAGACTTTACAAAAAACTACTGCCTTATTGTTCACCTTCCCATCTGATTTGTCTTAATATATAGCTCAGGTTGGAGGGGGAATGGTAGAAGTGTTGGTTTACTGACTATCCAATAGCACTTTGAGAAATGTGTCTTGGGTAACGCTATACTAGCTCTTCATTCCTTTCCAAAATCAATCTTATTGTAGATATGGGATCTGCTAAAAGATAACTCATAATGACTTAATACTCTATTTTCTAAATATGTTTTACTTTTTCTACTACCTTCTCCTTTTAGATTCTAGGATATTTTTGGATTCTTCTTCTCCGCTCCTATTTATCTCTGTTCCACTTTCTATTATTTAAATATATATGAAAATGTCTATATAAAAATGGTTCATAATTATTTATGTTTAACATTTTGGAAAAAAATGAGTATTAGGATAAAAAGGTCATCAAAAATATTGTTAAAAAATAACATCCAGAAAGTAGGTCAAAACATTTATTTTGAATTTATTTATTTTTATTTTTTTTTAGAGAGAGTCTCATTCTGTTGCCCAGGCTGGAGTACAGGGGTGTGATTACAGCTTACTGTAACTTCAAACTCCTTAGCTCATTCAAGCAATTCTCCCACCTTAGCCTCCTGAATAGCTTGGACTATAGGCATGCATCACCATGCCTGGCTAATTTTTGTATTTTTATTTTTTGTAGAGACAGGGTCTCACTATGTTGCTCAGGCTGGTCTTGAACTCCTGACCTCAAGTGATCCTCCCCTCTCAACCTCCCACAGTGCTGGGATTACAGGTTTGAGCCACCGCACTTGGCCTATTTCAATTTTAAAGGGCTAAAATATATAATCTCAAAATATGTTGGCAGTTGTCAGAATATAGTCTCAGAAAATATGCTTTTTATCATTCTCTCCTTCATTTTTTTTCTTTGTTTTTTAGAGACACAGTCTCACTATGTTGCCCAAGCTAGCCTCAAACTCCTAGGCTCAAGGGATCCTCTTCTCCCAGCCTCCTGAGTAGCTGGGACTATAAGCACCCATGGCCATGCCAGCTCCTCCCCTACATTTTAAGTAACAAAGCATAACTTTTTTATATTCATTTTTACACCCTAAAATATTATCACTGTAGTCAAATATATATATACATATATATATATATGTGGAAAGTCCAGGAATAACTATGAATAATAATTCATACAAATAATAATTTCTGTCTTGTTAATTCCATTTCTATTTCTTAAATTACCTAAAATGGTACAGCAAGTATTTTCTCTTATTTCTTATGACCAATTATGGGTACTAAAAAAGTTTGTAGGTAATAATTCTGTTCTACTCTTAATAAAGAGAAACTTGTATTAACATTCTAGATGTTCTAGGGGAACATCTGTATATCTTTTCTACTTATATTCTTTACATTTTTCTTTTCTTTTTTTCTCCCCCCTCCCATTTCATCTTTTCATTTTGCTTTGCTTTTCTTAACCAGCTTGCTTTAATGTACCTGGCCTTCCTCTATAAACAAGGAAGCCTGTTACCTAAATCTATGAGACTGTGGCATTTACTTGACTTGATTCATTCCCACAGACATTTACCAGAACCCATCTATACTATCGCTTATTCTAATCTGTCCACTTTATAACCCCTCTTTCAAAAAAAAAAAAAAACTCAAAAAACAAAAACAAAAGAATAAACCCTTCTTCTTGGTTAGAAGTATAGTACCATAAAGTTTCTTTTTGCCAATTTGTTAAGAAATTTATCAGCAAAGTAGCACTGTTTAATAATCGAAACAAATTCAAACTCAATTTCATTATATGAACGTGATGATAAAGCGGAGTTAATTTTCAACAGTGTTTCCAAAATGTAATTCTGAATCATCTCTAGGTTGACCAAGCTTCCTGGTTTGCTTGGTTTTAGAAATGAAAGTCCTGGGAAACTCTGTAGGCATAGTTAAACTGGGTCAGTTAACCTAAGTCTTTTTTGTTTGTTTTTTGAACAAAAGCCTCCCTTTTGTTCTAGCACCTGAGTCTTTCTGTATTTTACTTTAGGTCAAACAAAATTCATGCTCCGAACCTGAATTTCCCAGAATTTACATTTGACACTTGGATTTAAGTAGTCTAGAAGCTAGATTAATCTGAATTTTTAACCCATAAGCTAGCAAAACAAAAACCCAACATTAAAAATAAAAAGACTAAAACAAAAACAAATTTGGTTAGAGATGGGAAATTTGACACAAAATAATAGCATCCTCTTTGATCATTATGAAAATAATAAAATGGGTGTTTACATTCTAATTTTTGAGTACTTTATAATTACCACTATTACAATATTTTAAACTTACCGAATAATTTAAAGAAAGCAGTCATTTCTTGACGCTGTATTACCAGACAAGGTCCTTTGGGGCGTTTAGATTTGTTGTTATTATGTGTATTTGTTTCAGATGCTTGCCAATTATCTTTAAGAAAAGGACGCTTCAGATTAACGGGTTTTTTAGGCTGATATGATCTATTTGACCCTGATTTTACATGAACAGTGACAGTAGGTGGTGTCTCACAACACATCTGATTGTGCCTCATTTTGGTTTCCCAAGATTCCTGTAAAAATAAAACATACAACTATTTATCATGTTCATTCATTTCTCTATAAAACAACTAACTGGATAATACTACCAGATGCAGTCATGAAATGTTACTAAACTTACTATTAAAATGTTATTTGTGACAGTGACTCATATTAAAAATTTGCTTAGGTGTTAGGAAAAGCTATGCTTCCTTTGGGTAACTGTTGTACCTTCTCTACCCAAATAAGATACTGTATACAATTTTTCTTTAGCTACAGAACTTAAAACCAAATCTGAAAGTTAATTATAGAAACTATGCTGAGTTTATAATGTATTTGTAGTGTTCTTTTTTCTTATTTTTTATTCTGCTTGAATTGACATAATTTTATCGTATGGTTATTATATGCCACCCCAAATTTTTTATAAACAAGGCAAACTATTTCCATAACTTATTATCAATATCAAGTATTATATTAAAAATCACTCCCTCCCCCCCCAAAAAACATATATTCTTATTGGCAAATTCCTGATATGTCACAAAATTCACTTATTCAATAAGCATTTATTGGTATTTATTGAAAAGACGAAAACAATTCTAGCAAAAAGATGTATGTTATATGTACTTTGAAGAATTTTCACAAATTGGTCTAATTTTTAAAGTTGTGAGTGTATATGACCAGGCTATTTGAGTGGCTGGTTATAAGTGTATATGAATGTACAACATTATAATCTAATAAAATCTGAGACAAAGTTAATCCATCAATATTTAACAATATGCATATTCATCTTGTTTGGTGGTGATCACATAATTACTAGAATTAGCATTTTCTGGTCAAATATTTCTAGTGTAATGGGAAATGAAGGTGTGAATAGGCAAAGCAGGAAATTATTCTAGGACCCTAATGGACCTCTGAATCCATAACTCACAGTGACCCAGGCAGCCATGCCTCCCTTGGTGTTCAAGGAGTTAGGTACAGATTCTCCTTCCTGACCCTCAGAAACTTCCCTGCTGAAGGAAGGAATGGAAAATAGGATATAGTGAGGCTAGAGCAGCACAGTCAGAAATAATGCAAGCCACAGATGTAATTTTATATTTTTAGAGCCACATTTAAAAAGGTAAATTTTAGTAATATAGTTCAATATATCCAAAATATCATTTTAACATGTAATCAATATAAAAATTAATGACATATTTTACATTCTAAGTCTTTGAAATCTGCCATATATTTTCCATTTATAGCATATCTCAACTCTGATGCTAATTTTTCAACAGTAAAAGTGAAATGTAGTCCTATCAAAAAATGAATTAGTGTGCAGCAGAAAAATACTTTACATTCCTTCAGTTCTTTGATTTAAATTAAAGTTAAAATTAAATTCTTCAGTTTCAGTATTCAATAGTTACAAGTGGTTAGTGTCTACCATATTAGACAGTATAAGGCTGGATTATGAAAAACTAGGTAGAGGAAATTATACTTACTTGATTCTATAATTCCCCATCTCCCCCTACTTTTTCTTCCTAGATATTAAGGTCCAGCCAAATTGAAGGCAATTATGTAGTGGGAGTGGGGGTACTACAAACTCCATAGAAAGAGGAATAGGTGACTTGTATAAGAATTTACTGCTTTTTCCTACCCACCTCATCTGGGAGACAGCTGGAGGCCTCATCTGCATCTATTTTTTTTTTTTAAGTAAGAGCAGCCTTACATCTAGACGGAAAAAACTAAATAGAAGTCAGGCATTTCAAATTGGGGTGTAGGGGATAGACTCAAATGAGATGTACCAGAATATGGAATAACTATGGCACATCTTCCAGGAGGTAAGTTTTATTCAATGGTAAGTCACTTAAAATAGTGTTTTTATATTAAAACTATAGACATATCATAAAATAGGATGCAAATTTTCTTTCAATGAAAAAGGTAAAACATCATGCTAACTGTAGGCCTCTTTACATTATTCCCCTAAACCCTAATGTATGTGTTGTGATACTTCAGGTTTGAAAAATTTGAACAAGAAAATGCCCGAAATTCCCCAAGCAGAGATTCATTGAAGTTAATAATCAAACACTGGCAGGAAAGTTGTGGAGAAGGAGCTTAAAGAGAGAAGCTATCAGTGCTACAATCTTGGTCAAATTCCACCTTGAGGTAGCTTTTAGTTTTGTTGTTTGTTTAGATATATTAAGAGAATGAGAGTTCTGATGGCAAGCAAAAGGAAAAGAACAAAGGGCAAATTAAAATATGGACCATTTTAGGAAGGGCAAGAAACATGAAAAGAGGAGCAAGTAGGAGAAACTATGCTCATATGGTAAAATTCTTTAATGAAATCATTATTTTTTTTTATTTTTATATGTAGTTTTAGAGACAGGGTCTCACTCTTTTGCCTGGGGTAGAGTGCAGTGGTGCAGTCATAGCTTACTTCAACTTCTAACTCCTGGGCTCAAGTGATCCTCTTGCCTCAGCCTCCAGAGCAGCTGGGAATACAGGTGTGCACCATCATGCCCGGCTAATTTTTTGTAGAGATGGGATCTCTCTATGTTGCCCAGGCTGGTCTTGAACTCCTGGCCTCAAACCACCCTCTGGCCCTGGCCTCCCAAAGTGCTGGGACTGCAGGTATGAACCACCACACCTGGCCTTGGCTACTCTTTATATGAATTGAATTCTAGCATTTGTAGTGTAAGTGTACACGATAAATGTGACTTAGTTATTAAATAAACCACTACTGTGGGGAAGAAAGATGGGCTTATCACCTTTTTGCTAAAATAAAATAACTCTTCTTTAAAAAAGAATCCTTATTAAAATGATTATAGCAGTTTTTTTCTACCATAACCAGCAGGATCTAAGTATTAAAAAATAATAATAGCAAATTTAGGAAAAATATTCTGACAACATTTTTGGAAGCTTTGCTGGGGCTATTATCAAATCTCCACAATTTTGATGTTGTAAAGATATTTTCTCATTTAATTAATCATCTAATGATTATAGAACACTTTTGACCTCAGCCAAAGGGTTGTACTATGGTGTTTGTAAAATAATTACATGATACGGCTGATTCAGTAAGTTCAAATCTGATAGAAATCCAACCTATTAGTGAATAAAGGAGCATTACGTATAATACAATGATGAAGTGGTAGGAATAAATGCAAACCAGATTGAATAGAATTAAAGGACGGATGTGCTAGAAAATGAGGCAGAAGACGTGAATATGTACATACACACACACACACACACACACACACACCCTCCGCTTTTAACATGGCGATGATTAGAAGGAAGAAAATGAATAGCAGCTAGAAGGGACAGTAGTCAAAGGAAGTTGTTTTGATACTTAAGCCTGTCTACAGGCAAAAGAGAACCAGTTGATGGTATCTGCTAAAATACTAGAGAATGGACCTGAATTTAAGACCTTATTCTGTCTCACTAGCTATGTGACCTTAGGTTATTTAAATTCTGGAGCCTTAGTTTCTTCACTTATGATACTGAGAAAATAAAAGCACTTATGTTCATTTAGAATCTGGCACATACTAAGTACTCAACAAAAATTACCTATTAGGCATTATTAACATTTTGTAGCATTAATGAATAAAGGAACTATATGGATAATACCTACCACAGTGCTGAATGCTTAGCAAAAACTCTATATAGAAGCATCCTTAGCATATCATTAGCTCTTTAATGGGAAGGATGTCTTGGAAGGAAAGAAGACTCTGAATGTGAGAGGCAGTCAAAGTTCACCTCAATTACTAAATATAATTTTCTTTCTTTCTTTTTTTTGAGAAAAGGTCTCGCTTGATCACCCAGGCTGGAGTGCAAGTGGCGTCATCGTAGCTCACTGCAGCCTCCAACTTCTGGGCTCAAGAGATTCTCTCGCCTCAGCCTCCCCAGCAGCTACTAAATAATTTAAGTGTTAAGAAAATTTAATTGGTAACAGAGATGCTAGTATTTTAAAACATATGCCATGTCAGAGAATAGAATTTGTAAACAGACAAGATGTCAATTTGAGCATAGCATGGCCTTAATCAGTCTTTAAACGTTAAATTACTCTACTTTTAAAAAGTCGAGGCTAGTTGGCCTCCAGTCGTCCAGGAAGTCACATAAGAAGAGAATATTTGTAAATTTTGAGAACTGGGCTAAGGCCACAGCACTGAGATACGGCGGCTCCGATCGCAACATTCCGCTGCAGACAGATGCTCTTGGGAAAAGAGATGTGTTTCATGGGACACAAGGAGAAAGAGGCAGGACTTAGACAAAAGGCCACCCCCTCGTCTCCCCAAAATAAGGGCAGGCGGGTGGCCCGGGAGGCAGGAGCTCTCCCACAGGGGCCTCTCCTCCAGGCAGGTGGGCAGGAAGGGCCCGGCCCACCGGGGCTCCCCTAGGGCCACCTGAGGGGACCAGTCTCCACCTCTGCCCCTCACCACCCCCCAGCACGGCCAGCCTCCCCCTGCACAAGCGCCCCACGCCCCTGGCAGTCCTGCCGCAGGGCCCTCCAGCCCGGAGCCCCGGGCCGAAGGAGCCGGCGGGTGAGTGCTCGTCGCCGCACGGCACCTGAGGGCATTCACGGGTGGAAGTGCGTGGGACGAGGCCCGCGGCGTCCGCGAGGGGGCGGAGACGCCGCCACCTTCTCACACAAGGCGGACCGCAGAATTGGCAGCGACAGGGAACCTGGGGCAGGCACAAGGGAAAGTGGAGGTTCGCCGGCGAGGCCCGACCCCGGGTGCGAGCAAAGATACCTGCAAAACCCTGGAGCTGGGTGCCGGGCCCGCGGCAGTCAGCCTGCCCGACAACTCTCGGGCCTCAGGCGGTTGCTCGCCGCCGCTAGCCCACCTCCCGCCAATGCAGAGCCCGGCGCGCGCGGCCGGCGGAGGCCAATCAGCGCGCAGAGCCGGACGCTGGGGCGGGGCTGGCGGGAGGCACGTGCCCCACCCCGCTCGCTCCCCGCCCGACCTTAGCGCTGAGCGGCCTTCTGCGGTTATTCCGCCGTGCTCGCCCTCTGGCCCACGGCCCTGGCGAAACTCACACACCCTCCGGATTTGACCTCTTTCCCTTGGACACTTCTCAAAGTCCGTTTATATTCCCTCCAACAGGACCCTGGTGAGACCCTGCAGGGCTGAGGCTTCCCTCCCGCAGGCACCGAGCCCAGCGCCCTGCGCGCACACCGGCCGCGCTCGGGCGGCGCAGACCTCGGAGCTGATGACGTACATAGTTCCAGCGATGTTGAAATCATTGTATAGAAAGAGGAAGAGCTCGCTTAAACAAACAGAAAATGTGACTACCGTAGCTTTTTGTGAGGAGCGGGGGTAATATTATTGTTGTAACTGTTACATCTACAGCAAGTTTTTTTTTTTTTTTGAGGGTCTCGCACTGTCGCCCAGGCTGCAGTGCAGTGGCGTCTTCACAGCTCACTGCAGCCTTGAACTCCTGGGTTCAAGCGATCCTCACATCTCAGCCTTCCGGAGTAACTGAGACTACAAGGCGCTAAAAATGCCAGCCAATTTTTCTCTTTTTTGTAGAAATGGGGCTGGGGGTGTCTCACTACGTTGCTCAGGCTGGTCTCTAACTTCTGGCCTCAAGTGATCCTCCCGCCTCAGCTTCCGAAAGTGCTGGGATCATAGGCGTGAGCCACCACGCCAGCTGGGAATCTTTTCTTGTTGGCTTCATCTTAGCACTTGGCCAGGTGCCTGGGATGTATTATAGAAGGTGCTTAATAAATGCTTGCTGAATGAATAAATAAAAAGGATTCTTCACAGCTTTTTATTTTTTCCCCGACATCCTTTTCCTCTTCACCCATTCTAATGTATAAACTCGACCTTTTTTCATATTACGACCTTTTTTCATATTATAGCCTTTCTAAACATTTTTGACTACATAATATTCCAGAGTGGATGGACCATATTTAAATCATTTTGATATTTGAATTGCTTTCAGATTTTTTGGCTACTATCATTAACACTTGAAAAGCAATTTGGCCTTGCCTATTTGTGGTACTTCCCAGCAATTAGTTCCTCAATCATCAACTCTGAAGAACGAGTTTATTGAGTTCCCTTCTTTCTGATTCTCACACAGCAAGGTAGTGGCGAAATCACCTACCAATAAGAAGAGGGGGCAATCTGGGAACTCAATTTTTTCTTACGAATGTCTTTAACTCTTTCTCTGTGGCCCTTAAATGGGGGAATAGGGGAAGAAGCATCAACTGGTTGTGAAAATGTTCAGGCTGCTTCAAGCTTTATTCCTCTGGCTTTTCCTGAGGATCCTTCCTGATTTCTCCCCCTCCCTGTCTCTCTTATTTTGCAAGTTATCAGGGTTTCCTGTGATCACTAATTTCCAGCTTTGAGTATATTTACTGAACAATGAATGTCCACTACATGGGAAGTACTCAGAAAATGGGAGTCAAGGAAAGTAGCACAATGATAAATACAACATGGCATTACCCTTCTAGAACTTTCTAGACAGACACTGATACAAATAACTAAACTACAAGGCACAATGAGTTCTGCCATGAGGGAAATTCATATACCGATACAATGCAAAGGAAAAGTAGCTAAGAGAAAGTACTCCTTAGGATCCCACAATTTGCACAAAGGAATTTGTATTATGTAAAATTTGCATATAAAAGTAAGCAAATACACATAAATGTTTGGAAAATTACTGGGGAAGCAGCTTATTGGTTAAGTTTCAGCTTCATGTTAAAGGTTACTACCAGTGAGGCCTTCATGAGTGTTCTCATTCCTGAAGGGTCTTTTTACTGAGAACTAAAATAAAATCCTAAGCCCCCCGCTGACTGAATGGACACCTTCTTGGTCAAGGGGACCCCAGAGAAACCTTAAAGCTGAGTTCCCAGCCATGACGGGTTGGGAGGTTAGACAGGCCTCTTTATACCCTCTCCCTTGCTAATGGCCATCAGGCTTTTTTCTTTGAGGACTAAACCCCAAACCAATCTCGTGATCTGATTTATCCCTTCTTATTTTTCTGATAAGAGACCACCAACCATGGAGTGGTTTTAACCAATCTATGGAGCATGCAGAGAGGATTTTCATGTCCTCTGCTTTACCTGTTGACACCAGAGGCAGCTACTTTCTGAATATGGTCCCCATAAAGGGGCCTAAAGCTTGACGGTGCATGCCTATGTGTCTCATTATAAATTTCCATTCCCATTGTCCCTGCCTCAAAGCACAGGTCCCTGGCTTGTGGCCAGGGCTCTGCTTTCCAGCCTGTTGAAATGGCCACCCGCAGGCTGCATGCAACCCTTTATGAGAAATAAAGCTCTCCTTTTCAAATTTACGAACCTTGTCATTTTCTTCAGTTAACATTACTATGTTGGTGTTTAGAGCAAGGTGAATGTACTTCAGAATCACAGACCTGTTTGCATTCAGGCACTACCATTTTATTAGCTGTATTAATGTGGTCAAATGGGCCGGTCAAGTGCTAGCTGCAAAATGTTCCTTCAAGTAACTGAACACTTTGACTTCTTACACTTACCAACATTTTACAAAATAAGGACCAGAGTTTTGGCAATGAACCATTTATTTTGGCAGTATATTTCCCGAGACTACTCCAGCATTCTTGCTGTAAGAAACAAAAGCAATTAACATGAGTATAAATACCTGGAACTGTAATTTTTGTGGCAAACTTCTTCAAAAGGTCAAGGTGTCAAAATAGTAATACGAGTAGTCATTTTTGAAACTGGCTTGCCATTCATTAAACAAATATTGGCATGCCTACTACATGTCAGACACCACCCTAGGATGAGGAGACGTTACAACATCAGTGAACAAAAGAGAAAAAAATCCCTGCCCATAAGAGCTTACATTCTAGTGATATGACACTGATCTAGACCTAAAGACTATTAGGGCCAAATATAACAAAGTTTTGAAAGAACATCCAACATCCTACTGGATCCAAGGAATAACTGATGCTCTATTAAAGATGGAATGGATTACAATTTGTGTTAATCTGTCAGTGAGCATACCCATAGTTTAGGGAACTCACTTGTTAGATTAGGGTTTTTCACTCAAAACAAGTTTTACAGTACAGTAAGATTTTTTTTTTTTTTTTTTTTTTTTTGAGGCAGAATCTTGCTCTACTGCCAAGGCTACAGTGTAGTGGTGTCATCATAGCTCACTGTAACCTCAAACTCCTGGCCTCAAGTGATCCTCCTGCCTCAGCCTCCCAAGTAGCTGGGACCATAGGTGTGCATCACCATGCCCACCTAATTTTCTCTATTTTTTGTAGAGACAGGGTCTCACTGTTGCTAAGGCTGGTCTTCAACTTCTGACCTCAAGCAATCCTCCCGCCGTCTCAGCCTCCCAGCGCTAGGATTATAGGCATGAGTCACTGCGCCTGGCCAGTAACAGATTTTAACCACATCTTTGGTATGATTAATTGAATTAATTTCAGTGGAATTACCAGGCTCTAGTTAGAGATAGGCTACAAAACCTGAGGCAATTATCCTGCGAGACAGATTTGTGCTTCTAGAACTTCTTACTGAAGTCATAAACCATGTAACAGTTATATGTGCTGAGATGTGGACCCTGGGCCTCACACAAGATTTTCTAAAAGTACCTTATTAATTTTTAATTTGGTAAATTGAATAGTTTCATGAGTTCTACAAGACATAAGCTTTCTCGAATGACTTGACCCTCATTCACCTTCTCAGGAATTAAACTAAGAGTTACACAAAGTTCATGTTTAACACTAAGAATAGTAGACAGAATAGATGTCAGTTTGTCAATCCCTGGTGGTTAAGTGGCAGCATTGTCAGACGTTGTGCCAATTACCAGGTTTGAGAGTTATATAATGGAGGTTGCCCAACATAAAAAGCTTCAATAATCCAGTTTTGTTTTCTCAGCTCTTTTTGAAACAATGTACTGGGAGGTTTAAGACTTACTTCAAAGTTAGTTCAAAGTAAATTTGTTACATAAGAGACTCCTCTAGACAACTTTTTTTCCTGTTATATTTTTGTCTTTGTGACTTTGTCAATAATCAGTGTTTACATATGACAGACCATAAATTAGTGTGTCTTTTAATAAATTTGTACAATCATCTGTGAATGTTCCAGATGTTAAGCTGTGATGTTACTGCTTTTGGGGGAAGAATTTTGGCCTGTAAATCTATTGAATTACTCAGATGAGGCAGCTGTAAAAATTAATACACATCTTACTTGGTGATCACAGGGCACATTTGATTGAAAGACTCAGGAACAGACCTTAGTTTCCAACCTTTTTAAAAGGAATGCTGACCCTATGACCTCTCTCACACACACACAGACCCTCCTCACTCCCACCCTGACACCCCAGTTCACTTGCAATCTTCCACCCTAGAGGTACCCAAAACAATGTGGTGTTACAAGTAAGATTTTATAACCACATTAGCTGGCAAAGATCCCTAAGAGGAAAGAAGCAAAGATTTATAGTTATTTTTGTAAAACTAAGATTTAATAAAACACTGGCAACATGAATGAGAAAGTAATTGAGAAATTTCAAAAGCTGATGGTCTATGTCAACCATTGTATTAAGTGGTGGTTGAAGGAAACGAGCTTTGATTTTTAAAATTTCCTCATCTGGGGATTTCTTTAGAAATTCTAGCATTCAAATGTATAGGTAAAATACAATTTTAACAGATCAAAGTTGTTTCACTGTATCTAAATTTCACTTGTTGAAACATTACAAAGAGAATAAAGATAATAAAACTCCAGATGTATACTTACATGGAAACAGTTTGTTTCGTATTTAACCACTGTTCATTTTGCTAGATATGCTGTCCCTTTAAAATTCTTCTAACCACTTTTTAGCTGCTTTGGGAAATCACAAAACATTGAGATCTACTAGAAAAAGGGACAACCTATTTCTAAGTGGATGCTTATATTAAGTGTCTTCTCAGGTGCAGCTTTGGTTCAGGCATGGACTCACAAGGAAAAGAGGTGATGAATTAGATTGGACATCAACAGCAAATTCAGCCTGACCATCTTCCTTCTCTTAAACACATTTTTAGCATAAAGATGTTTAAAATAAAATTACTTTTGGTTTAAAAGTTATGGTTGCCATGGATACAAAGCGATATACCTGAACTTACAGACGTCTTTCAGTTCAATATAATACACATTTATATTCTTAAGAGACACATCTCAAGGTGTTCTTTGCTTTAGAAAAAAAATTTTTTTGAAAGCCAATGCTTCCTCTGAACACATTCATACTTCAAATTAACCGTCTATATTTTAAGCTTTAAAATTCTTCCTGCTAGCATTTTTCAGTTTAAAAAAATAACTTGAGGAATGTTTAGGTGTACTGCTTTACAATAAAGGAATATGGCAGTGTGGACACAAGGCTGTTGGCTAGGCTCTAAGTACCTGATGACTGAACACTGCATAAACTAGTCGTGCTGCATAAACTAGTCGTGCTGATGATTAAAATCTGCCCCTGGGCCAAATTAAAGCAATGAATGTTAAAGCGTCAAATGCAAGGGATCCACTGTAGTTCATCATTTCCATTCAAGAACTAAGAGAATCCTTGCAGAAATGAGAGGGGTAAAAAAAAATAAAAAAAACAAAACAATAAAAAAGAACTAAGAGAAGTTGACCATAATAACCTTGCTTTACAATCCATGTGATCCATCACACTATTAACAGATATCTAGTATGTTTAATGATTTTTGAATGTCATAATATTTGGATTAAATTGTATGAAAAAAATCACTAAACTAAAAAAAAAAATCAAAGAGAACAATATTAACTAGTGACAGGATAATTTTCTCCTAAGAAAGTTTTATTTATTTCAAGTAGCAATGTTGCCAAGTAAATACTATTTGTAAAGAACACATTATTTGTATATGAATAGAAGCTGTCCAAATGGTTTTAAGAGTGCTTGAATAATTTTTAAACATGATAAATTTTCATCCTTTAAATTTCATGATCAATATTGGATTAGTGATTATTTTTCATATTTAGCCTTGACCTCAATGAATTTTTACAAAAACCAGTCAGTAGGATCCAGATTACTGTGGTTTAACTAATGCTGAGATAAATAAGGACTGTCCCCCTTTCTGTGCCAAAGAATTACTTTCTAGACCTCCTTCAATATGACTACTAAACGAACAAATCTAAAATTTTATTAGCAACTGCTCAACTTACACTGCAATCAGGAAGTTATTTAAATCACATCAGATAAAAGCTTGTGTGACCTAACCTATCATATGCAGGTCATGAATACTTTCAAAAAAGAATCAATTTTTAATATATGTCAAGGACATACCTATCTGAATAAAATGTATGTTTAAACGTCTCATTGTACAGAAAAAAAATCAGTCAGGCTTCATATCAATTAGACAACTTTTACTAAATGAGAAAACTACATTTAAAATGTGCTTTAAAACAAAATGGAATTAGAAAAAAAGACATATATGCATTTTAAAGAACTTTTGCACTGTGCTGAAAATCAAATATCTCTTGCGGTAATACAATGAGCCAATTCATAAAATGTTAACAAAATTATCAATTTAACATTTTCAAAGACAATATTAAGGTCAAGAATTTCACATCTATGGTAGCACATATAGAAGGGCATTATAAATATGATGTCCATCCCTATTAAGCTTACAAATTTGACAATGCTCAATAAAAGCTTTTAAGAATCACATCCAATAGTGTCACATCCAAAGAATCACAAATCAGTGTCCTGTAAGTTCTCCTTCTAAAATCTTTATGTTGACTTTTCTACTCCTTGCCATTTGTTAATACTTAACCCTTAAAAAAAAAAAGAACAGGAAAAGAAATGCTGCAATAAACTCTTGATCATGTACAGAAATTATTGCTACTATAGTTCACTACAAAGCATGTCTATACAATATCATATGACCTTTGATTATGAAAAATCAGAATAAAAATCTTTAGTGACATAAGCCTTACAATCGTGTACAACATTCACATGGCAATATTAAACAGTTAAGCACCCAATACCCATAGTTGACAAAATGTCCCACTGACCAGCATTCATTTAAATACATCCTTTGTATACAAGGAAGAAAAAAAGAGATAGATGTCAGCTTTCCAAGGCTTGTCAAAAAAGGATTTTCATGAATGTGGATCTAAAAACAAACAAACAAACAAACAAAAACAACAAAAACCCCCAAAAACAAAACCAATGCAGGTGAGGGTGTTACCAGAAAGTTAAGCATGCCAAAGGTGTTTCGTGCGAATTAAAACCTAAAGCCAAGGTACCACATAACCACATTACCAACTAGTTGGGTAAATACTATATGAGCCTTATCTTAAAGTTAAATGAAATGCTACTACACAATAGAGCATCAATAAGTTAAAAATTAGAGTGCACAAATCCAAATCAGTGGCAATTTCTGTATAAAGCAAAATATTCACTATCAGCTGTAAAGTTTGCCCAGTCAAACTGATTAAAATCATTGCATTGGACAGTTTGCCTATTTAAAAAAACAATCAACCTCTAAAATTCCTTTTTACTGTAATGAAATGAGGCATAAGTTTTCTTAGTAAGATCAAACAGGTACATAAGTAGATCAGCAAGGGAAAATAATAGTTGGTGAATGTCTTTAAAGCTCTTCCCATATTTCACTTTTAAAAATGTTTAGGGGAAAAAATTGCATTAGAGCAAAAACAAAAAAACAAAACAAAACAAAACAAGCCCCAAATAATTAAACAACCAAGCAACACTAAAACCACATTACACAGATGGATCGTCATGCTTTCATCTGGTTTAACTATCACATCTAGTTTAACTGGGATGCTTTTCAACTTTAAAAATTGTGATACGTGAAGATGTAACTTTAATGGATAATTCTGAATTTGGATTTAACTTTCTTGAATATTATAACAGAGTATACTTATTACAATACAGTGTAGCACATCTTTCTATTAGAAAAAAATTTAAGATCCTTTACCCGTCTCCTTAAGTTAAAGGTGTGACATCATAAAGGGTGTCAAATGGCTGGATGGTTTTACAGTGCACACTTATATATTATGAAGTATGTCCTTAACAAATCTGATGGTTTCTTTACAGAATTCCTTTCTTCACCTTTTCTTCGGTGGATTAGCTGTTCGAGGCGGAGTGACAGGACGTCCAGAATTCAGTCCACCATACTGGTACTTAGCTTTCTTTTCAGATGGTTTCAGTATCTTAAAGGAAATAATTTATCAACAAACAATGTTATTCTTTCAAGTGCAATAAGGTTTAAGAAAACTGTTCCAATGGTAGATCTTTTTCAATAAATGGCATAAAATATAGAACAAAACATCAGAGGTTCCAAAACATTCCTTAAAGTGTGCAAATGTCTGAACTGCTATTTGTCATTCCATTCATATTTTAGTAACAATAGGTTGAGTACACTAACCCTTATCAACTACTCAATCCTTAGATTTAAGTATAAAATTTTTCAAATTAGTGTATCTCTGCTGTGAGGAAAAGAACACTGGTTTAAGAGTCAAAAGATCTAGGTTCTCATCATAGTTCTGACATATTAATTCAGCAGAGTAAATAATCTCCAAGTCACAAACTCTTCAGACCTTATTTTTTATGTATAAATAGATCTTTTTATTAAAAAACTTTATATAAAATATTGATATATCACCCATTTAAAGTGTATAAGTTGATGGTTTTTAGAATATTTACAGTTAAACAACCAGTATCACAATCTAATTTTACAACATTTTTGTCAGTCCCAAAAGAAATCTTGTTCCCATTAGCAGTCACTCTCCATTCCCACTCTCCACCTCTCCACAACTCCTCAAAGACTAAGCAACCACTAATCTACTTTGTCTCCATAGATTTGCCTATTCTGGACATCTCGTATAATTGATATCATGGAATATGTGGTCTTTTGTGACTGGCTTCTTCCACTTATGTTTTCAAAGCTCCCCCAGGCTGTAGCTTGTATCAGTACTTTGTTTCTACTTATTGCTGAATTATATTCCATCACATGGATGAACATTTTGTTTATCCACTTATCAGTTGGACATTTGAATCGTGTACACTTTTTGGCTATTATGAATAATGTTGCTATGAACATTCATGTACAGGTTTTTGTGTGGACAAATGTCTTCATTTCTCTTGGGTATAAAAGTGCACCATATGAGAACTCGGTTTAAATTTCTATGCCACGGCACTCTAGCCCAGGCAACAGAGCGAGACTCTCTCTCTCTCTCTCTCTCTCTCTCTCTCTCTCTCTCTCTCTCTCTCTCTCTCACACACACACACACACACACCCCAAACAAACCCACCAAAAAACAAAACAAAAAAAAAAAAAAAAAAGAAAAGAAATTTCTGATGAACTGCCAAACTATTTTCCAAAGTGCCCACACCATTTTATATTTCCACCACCAATGCATGAAGATTCTAATTTCTCCATATCCTAGCCAACACTTGTTACTGTCTTTTTTATTATACTCATTCTGGTGAGTGTAAGCAGAGTTTTAACCTATATGATGGACAGAAAATGTCATGATTTTACAAGAAAAATGTGTAAAAAGATTTAAGAAGTATTTCTTAGAACTATTCAGAGCATCACAATGCCTCAGTGAAAAGAAAAATTAATCCAAGTCCACCATATCAACTGTTGAAGGAAAGACCTGGTTACTGTCTTTAAATTGTAAATGAAAAATCACAGTTATCATTTAACTGTACTAGCTGATGGAAATGCTGTAATACAACACAGGCAAAGAGGGATAGGAAAGCCCCACTACATTTAAAAAGAGAAACGTAGCCTGTGCACATCAAGGATATAGAATAACCTTTGCAAAAACAAAGTGTCAAAGCTGTTTTACTCACTGAACAAGAATGATTTGTAAGCAACACACCACAGCTACAGCTGGCCTCTTTAAAAAATGTAAATCTTTCTATTATTTTGAAAGTTTGTTTCTTAGGTATTCTATTTTATTTTCATCTGTGTTTATAATTCTCTCTCTCACCAATGTCTGCTCCAACTATTCACCTTGCAAAAGAAAACTCTTAAATTATTCATTGTGTTCACATTCTTTTAGCAAGCAAGCCACTATCCCACAGGCCATAGGGGAATTTAACAATTTAAACATCTAAATCAAGAATGACTGACACAGGCCAGGCGCGGTGGCTCACACCTGTAATCCTAGCACTCTGGGAGGCCGAGGCGGGTGGATTGCTCGAGGTCAGGAGTTCGAGACCAGCCTCAGCAAGAGCGAGACCCCGTCTCTACTAAAAAAATAGAAAGAAATTATCTGGTCAACTAAAATATATATATAGAAAAAATTAGCCGGGCATGGTGGTGCATGCCTGTAGTCCCAGCTACTGGGAAGGCTGTAGGATCGCTTAAGCCCAGGAGTTTGAGGTTGCTGTGAGCTAGGCTGAAGCCACGGCACTCACTCTAGCCCGGGCAACACAGCGAGACTCTGTCTCAAAAAAAAAAAAAAAAAAAAAAAAAGAATGACTGACATTAACTTAGGAAACCATCATATTTGACATATACCAAAAATGCTGGAAAATTTGTGACTAAAAATAGAAATCTCTAATGAGTCTGAGTGGTAAATCACTTTAGAATTAAAATGATTTTCAATACTTGCTCAAGGAAAGATCACAAATCTACAAGAAAGCCTCTTCTGACAATAGTTTTAAATTTCTAGTTCTCATAAATTTATATTTATATCATACCTGAAATGAACACATCAAAGTTTCATCCACACTCATCATTCCGCCAGCATTATCAAACTCGCCACAGTAATTTGGGGCTGAAAATAGGGTTACCAATTGTCGTTTAGCAAAAAATTCATATCCATCTTCCACCACCTGTCAAAGGAAATGTCAAAAGAAAAAAACCATTAGCAGGTGATTCTCAACCATCTGTACTAATTAATGTCAATGTGGCAAAGACCTAAAAAAACTGTTTTGTTTTCGAAGTTGTGATTTTTATCTTAAACTTTGCTTAGAACATTAAAATTGGTGTGCCTTTTCTATAATGGCAGGGATTTAATGAAATAATAAATTCATTTTACTGCTTAAAAATGGTATCATTTTCAAGGCTCCCCATGAGACAAAACCAAAATATGCTAATAGGTATAGTGACGACTGGGAGATGAAAACCAAGTACTTTTTTAATTTAAAATTTTATTTTAATTAATCTAAATTTTTCTGGGAGGGACACGAAGTACTTTGATGGTGACATTATAAGCCAGCTATAGAATCCTTAATTAAATGAGCAAGAATCAGACCATAAAAGATAGACTTTGCAAAGAGTTTTTCTTGCTTTGCTTTTAAATTTTCTATTATAGAGCTACACATTGAAAACATTACTGAGTTTAATTTACACAGATCATGCTTTTTAATATAACTACTAAGACTGAAGTTTTATACGTATAATTCTTTTCCTTAATGATGTAACATGATTTCTAGAATCTGTTGTCAAATTCCTGAGTGGTTTACACAATTTGTCTCTTAGCTCTACCAATTTGAGAGAGAGGCAATAACATGTAAACATTTTGTATTTTTTGAAGTCTATTTTAGGCATCCATTGATAAGCAAAATTAATCTACAATACTTCCTAATACAAGAAAGTGCCTCCAAAATCATTTGCTTGTTAAAGTAACTCCTACCTCAGTACTAGGAACACGCTTCTGTTGAAATTATCTCATGGTACAATTTAGATACTAACCTTTTCTGTTAAGACTGTGGCTACTTTATCTATCCCTAGCTCAGCGCAATGCTTGGCATTCAGTATAGATTTCTTAGTTTCTTGGTTTGTTCATTCTTTCTAATATTTCTTTTAATGGAATATCTATAGTTTGTATTGTTTCCTATTGTAAATCTCTTAATTTTAAAGAACACATTTGAAAATAAGCATAATAAGACTTTGAAGGTTACTGGAAAAAAAGACCATGCAAACTAAGTGAGTTCAGTAACCTGACTTTTTAAAATCATTATCTATTTTTTAAAAAAGATGAGTGAATGGAGATCAGTGGGTATTTTAGTTAACCACCTAGCAACTCTGCCCTGTTATCTAACAGAAGGCTTAATTATTAAAATCATAAACACGATGTTTACTCATTAAAAAACAACTGTGCCAAAAGCAAAGGATTTGGGAACATGACTTCAACTGAATGACTAGGAAATCCTGCTAAAAAACAGGAATGTGATAGGTATAACATGCAGAAGATGAAAAGCCAGTCATTTTTGTTTGTCACTTAGGATCACACAAAGAAGCAGAAGTAGTCAAGTGTTCTGGGGAGGAAAGCTCCAGAAAAAAGGTAAGTGCTGTGGAACAGCATATACTTAATTAATTTTGAATAACTTTTAGGAACCTCAAAAATAACCAAAAGACTTTTTATAAAATGCCTTTCAATGTATTTTATACCGGTCATGTTTTAGAGAACATGAGCACTTGATATATTAAAGAATTGTTAAAATACGCTTTTGTTCATTAATTCATTTATTCAACAAACACCAAGTGCATGCTCTAATATGCTACAATATGTCAGCAACTGTACAAAGCAATAGAGATTCAAAAATAAGCAAGTCATAAGCCCCTCCCTTAGAGCATGCACAATCTAGTTGGTAAAAGAGGACATAAAACAACCAAAATCCTACACTGTATAAATGTTTTTATAATGAAAAATTTCAAATATAAACAAAAGTACTTAAAGAAGAGTTCAATAAACTCCAATTTACTCATCATCCTGATTCAATAATTATCAGGAGGTTGCTACATTTGTTTCTACTTATCTCCCCCCTTTTCTCTGCTGACATATTTCACAGCAAATCCCAGAGCAAGTTATTTTACCTTTACATACTTGAGTATGCATTTCTGAAAAAACATGGACATTTTTCTTACATAACAATAATGATTTTAACACACCTAAAATAATTAACAATGACACTCTGGTATCTATTATCCAGTTTATAATCAAATTCCTCAATTGTCTCAAAAATGTCTTTACAGTATGGTTCTTATCAAAATCTAAACAATATCCACACAATTCATTTGATTGTTATCTGTAATATATAAATAATATATAAAACTCTAGACTGTGTCTAGAAAGCTTCAGAAAACTACTGAAAATTTTGTTAGGATTGCAGTGTACTACAAAATATATTTTTTTGAAACATTTCCTCTTATAGGGTGAGAAAAAGTTAACAGATTGTTAATTGTGAGATCCAGATACTGGCTTTGCCTCTCCTACTGCTTTCCTTGTACAAGTCATTTAGCTTTTTTGGATCTTGGTTTCCTCAAAAACAAAATGAGAAGACTTATGTGAAGCTAACAAATATTAAAATATCCAAGAGTCTTTATTTCATACCTGATGAGCTCGACAAATCAAGTCTAAATCATGCCGATTCAGAAATTTACTGACTACATCAGCTCCAAAAGTGAAGGAAACCCCACGATCATTTTCTCCCCATCCTTGCACATCCTTATCTGGGTCAGACCATAGCAAATCACAGAGCAAACCTTTAAAAAGAAATATAGCAGTGAAAAAAAAAAAAAAAAAAAAACGAAAAAACCAAATTTATAGTATAAAGCATATCTAAATCACATATATTACATTTCAATTCCTTTGCTCTCTTACCCTTTTATAAACAGTGACAATCACTTGTCCAAGTACCCCAGCCTATCTAACTTAGTTTGTTAAAATAACCATACAAATATAATATTGCCTGGGCTCTTAACGCAGTACTTTCCAACCCTTCTGACACACAGGAAATATGTGTATGGCACACACTAAGCACAACAATATAGGGAAAAGTAATCTTTCATATAGTTTCTCCATATGAATAGAATAACCAATGAACCCAGCAGCATTTCCTGAACAGTTCATCCTTTCCTTAAAGAGTTACACTGTTTCTGAGCACCATAGTCTATTCTGTTAGTCTACTTAATTTAACCCTGAGCCAGTAACACACCAGAGCTTTTTAATAAGCTTCTGTTTGCTAGGGCTAGTATCCCCACTTAATTTTTTTCCTTCAACAAATGTCTTGGTTACTTTTTGATCCTTTGTTCTTCCACGTAAACTTCTGAATCAGCTTGTCTAACTCCATGAAAAATTCCATTGTGATTTCACTGGAATTGTATTTGCACCTTGAGGGAAGAAAACATTTTCTACTGAGGCCCTGAGGATTTTAAAAAAAAATGTCGAGCAGTAAAATCAGATCAGATCCTTATATGTTTCAGGCCTAGGAAAAAAGATTGGCTAAAAATGTTTATCTGGGTATCCTCATCATATTAATAGTGAAAATCTTACAAGGGACTCAGACTACCTTGGGAATACAAGATGAGAAGACCAGTAAATGAACTCAGGAATCCAAATATTTAACAGGCAAGCAGAGGAAGGGAAATGAGCAAAAATTACTGAGAAATAATGGTGAAAACAAAAAGAAGAGATTAGTATAGTAAAGGAATCCCAAAAAGGGAAAGAATTTTCTAGAGGTAGAAAATGGTTAAGTTTCAAGTGCCATGAACAAGTGGAGTAGGACAAACACCAAAAAAATGTGCCACTTACAATCAGATCATCAGACCTTAACGAAAGCAGTTTCTTGATGGTTGAGGGTAAGAGAGTAGGTAAAAGTCAAACTGTAGTGAGATTCAGGGGGAGGTGGATGTTGAGATGGTGATATTCAGTAATTTCCTAAGAACTATTGTGTTAAGGGAAGATAGTTTTTATAGAATGAGTCAGTTGTTTTTTTCTGCTTGGCAACAAAATAAATAAAGTTGTATTGGATTACAGACGAGGAAGGAAAGAAGGAAAGAAGGCGGGCAGGCAGGAAAGAAGGGAAGGAAAAAGGAAAAGAAAGGAAGAAAGGTAGAATGAGTCAGTTTTAAGTTAAAGTTTTAAATCAGTTTTTTTTAAAGAATCCATAAACTTCATACATAGCTTAGCAGAAAAGGATATCTTCATTTTCACTTACAGTATAGCTTGTCTTGACCGAGGAATTATCTAAAACCCCTTGTAGAATTTGTAGCAATGTACTCTCAATTTCTATCATTGATATTTCCTAAGTTCCAGCTATGTTTTAAGAAATCAACCAGCATACAAAATCCACTGGGATAGTCTCAATTCATCAGCCCTTTCTGACTGAAGTTGACTCTTTAAAACATACACATACAGTGCTTTATAATGCTTATACTTTTCGCCTGCTTCCAGAGATGAAGCAGGAAAGCCAAGGTATAAGAATCTATAATTTTGGTGTGACAATAAAACTACATAAAATTAGAATATAGTTTAAGATTTGGGAAATGTACTGCCAGGTGCAGTGGCTCATGCCTGTAATTTTAGCACTCTGGGAGGCTGAGGCAGGAGAACTGCTTAAGCTCAGGAGTTTGAGACCAGTCTAAGCAAAAGTGACACCCTGTCTCTACTAAAAATAGAAAAATTAGCCGGGCGTGGTGGCGTGCGCCTGTAGTCCCAGCTACTCGGGAAGTTGAGGTAGGAGGATCACTTGCGCCCAGGAGTTTGAGGTTGCAGTGAAACTATAACGATGCCACTGCACTCTATCCTGGGTGACAGAACAACACTCTGTCTCAAAAAAAAAAAAAAAAAAAAAAAAAAAGAGTTGGGAAATATGATAGTCTGGATATATAAAAAGTCAAATAACGGTAGTAACAGCAATCTGGAATTCTTTAACCTTAATGGAGTCAAGATCTAATGTTTAATGAATAAGCATCACAAATCAATTAGGCTATTGTTTTAAAGAATGCGTTTATTTACAAATTAAATTTCTGAAGGTTGCAGTATCAAAGATCAAAACAACAAGTTTTAGCAAAGAAACTTCCCATTAAAATATGCTGAAAATAGAAACCTGTCACCTGTGAAACTGACTTATATGTGAAATATAAACAAATTCTGAAGAATTTAAATATATTTTAATATTTAAGATATTTCTAGTCAGAAATATATATTTATATCTTATTTTAAAATAGCATTTAAATAAAATTTTATTTTATTTAAATACTAGTTTCTATTAAGTCAAATATAGTCTATAAAAACAATAAAAATCTGTGGTGAAATGCATATTTTTCTTTTTATACTTGACACAAATAAGTTGTGTTATTTACAAGAGTAAGCTGTGAGGCAACTTAGTACAACATGTAGTGTTTTGAGATGGCTTACTGACATCAGAGGATCTATACAAGTATTTATAATGGTTGAAGTGTAGGCATGAGTAGCATTTAGATTTACAATATCAGGTTTTCAAGTACACTGAGCAACACAATAACACTTGAAAATAAGCGACCAAATGCATGTTTGTAAGTCTGATTTAGAGGTTTAACTATGTTTTGCTCACGCACTGGTCCACGAATATTTTTTAATGCTTATCTGTCTACAAAATCTTTGAATCTTAAGAGTGTGAGAAATGAATTTAGTGACCATGTAGTCCAATACTTGATAAATAATTGATTCCTCTTTCCAAAATTACCAACAAACAATCCTCTTATCAGTAAGCCAGAGTCTGTTTTTATGCATATATTGTTATGTTCCTAACACATGATAGGATTTCTAGACCCTATGTCACTAGATAACCCCCATTGTGAACATATTTAAGTTTGCTGAGCACTGATAAATACAATACATAAAGGGTGGATCTGATTTCACAAATAACAATGAGACAATTAATCCAATAAGGTAAATATATTAAAAAAAAGTCTTTGGCAGAAACAAGGAATGGGCAGTTTTGCTTATGTTAATATTTTTAATAGTATGAAAGTGTGGTATGATAAAAATACACTTGGTCCTTGCCCCAGTTCTGTCCTGGCACAGAGCTCCTAAAACCCTTGCAAATTTCCTGGAAGACAGGTATGTCTTTTGTTATTTATAGCAAGCGCCTTCAGTAGAGGCTATGGTGTAATGAGGTGCCTCACGTAGGGGTCCCTAGATAGCTTTGGGATGGACAATGGTCATCAGAAAGGCCAAACACACATTGAGTAGAGGGTTGAAATTTTTACCACTCCTTTGGGAAATTAAGTTCTATTTTTAAAAAAAAAACCTCTTGAACAACAGGATTTGGGGAGCTTCTGGGTTGACGAACACACTGATATACTGGGAAGGCAGCATGCTCAAAGAAAGCACGAAAGCTCTGGGCCTTGCCCCGTCCCCAGCTCCAATATCATCCCCCACGTATCTGTTCCATTGGCTGTTCCTGAGCTGTACCCTTTATAATAAACCAGTAAATGTAAGTAAAGCACCTGAAGAGGGGGGTTGTGGGAAACTCCAAATTTGTGGTCAGCTGGGCAGAAGTATG
This sequence comes from Lemur catta, assembly GCF_020740605.2. NCBI lineage: Eukaryota > Metazoa > Chordata > Mammalia > Primates > Lemuridae > Lemur > Lemur catta. The sequence continues at coordinate 20,973,832 of NC_059131.1, read as the reverse complement.
GGTGACCTGGGGTTGGCATCTGAAGTGGGGGCAGTCTTGTGGAATGGAGCCCTAAGCTGTAAAGACTATGCTAACTTTGGGAGTTAGTGTCCGAACTGAATCGGACACCCAGTTAGTGTTGAAGAATTGGTTGTGGTATGGTAAAACCAAACACATTTGGTATGAGAAAACACCACACAGAAAGGTACTGATGTTTTAAGCAAAAGTTGAACTGAGGAAGCAGAGCAACTTAACTGCATTCGTCTTCATAATGTTTTATGATATGAATGGCATGATTAGATATGTTAGTATATACTGATATTCAAATATGAGTAATAACATTTTAAAGCCAACAGAAAAGTTAGGGTAAGTGGCAATTGTGCCTATCATTTATTTACAGTCACATTAGGCTCACTTGTTAATCAATACAGCATTTTATCCTCAACTGGAACTTATGCTTTTGTTTGGACTGGCTTAACAACTTAAGAGTTGTTCTTAATGTCTGAAGTCAATTTTCATAATTTTTCCCCAAAATTTTCACATATCCTTAAAATAAATTTTCATAAAACTAATCACGTGCTTCTAAAATCCTTAAGAGCTCTAAAAATTTAAGGCAGATGTGCCTGTAGTCTCAGCTACTTGGGAGGCCCAGGCAGGAGGATTGCTTGAGCCTGGGAGTTCAAGTCCAGTTGGTGCAACATAGTGAGATCCTGTCTTCAAATTAAAAAAGCTCTAAAAATTTGAAATCTAGACAATGCAGAAAATAACAGAACAACTAGACAATTTAAAAGAAGGTAACTATATCCTTGCCTAAGAAGGAAAGGAGATTATTTTAAAACTTTTTACTAAATTTAACAAGTTTCTGAAAATATAACCAATGCCAATATGAATGAGGGAACTTAGCAAAATAGAAAGGTATGAGGTATCAATAGCAAAATCTTTTTTGTGATCAAACAAGTCTGACAGAACCATATTATGGTTATAAATAAAAATTTCAAGTTCTGCGTTTTGTGGAATGATTAGTGCAAAGCGAAGTATTTCACATTACTGTAAATAAAGTAATCTATAGTTAGCTTATTGATGACTACAAAAAAAGAGCTCTTACTACCAAAGCCAATCCTACTTCCAATAAATATAATTAGATTCAAATAGGCCAGCATTTTACACAAAACAATTAAACTTCTCTACATACTTACCCGTATCAGGGACATCAGTGGGTCTCATAATTCTCCGAATCTGCTCCATAGATTGCAGGTCTGGTGACAGTCCTATAAATAAAAAGATGAGACATAGTCTTGACATCTAAAAAATTGTAATAGTTATTCAATAAAAAAGCTATTAATCAAAATAGATTCACTGTGTGAAATTAAAGGTACTTAGATTGTTCCTTTTAATGTTATCTTAAAGGTCAACATATTGAGTTATGAATCCCCAATATATATATAATACAGCATATAATTATGATTATGTCATCTTCTCCCCACCATTCTTTCCAATCATTCCCTGTCCTTCAAAGGAACATAATTGCAAGCCTTCCTACCACTTTTGTCACTTCTCACCACCCTAATCTTAAACATTTTTACTCTAAATTAAAATGCTTCACTTGATCCCCAAGACCTTCTCATATCCCACTCCAACATGCTCATTATCTTCATGAAGGCATAAACAATTGATCAGAAGGATAAATAAGAAAAAGCACATAAAAATATTCCACAATCTTTAAAGTGGTATATAAATATAAGCTATTATTTCTCTGGTAGGAAATCCAAGAATCATCACAAGGAATGAATCTAAACATTCATATTCCATACCGCTACATTTCTATCCTTAGCTATACTAATGTTCAAGAACTACAATTCCTTAAATGTTTAATATCTACTGGAAAATATGTTTCAATTAATATAGGGGATTATGTTCTGCCAGAGAATAAACTATTTATTACCTCAGGCCTAGGCAAGTGCATCTATCTTTTCAGCGTTTTCCACTTTAATTCTTCCCGTATATTGATGAAAAACTAATTTTCTTACACTATTTTCATTAAATTACTTCCCTGTACAAAAACCCAATATGGTTATTAAATCATTCAACAAACTCCTCTGTTCAACACCCAATCTCTATTATCTGATCCCAACATTCCCCAATATGTACTTGACATTATAGTTGGGCCAGTCTTTGCACATTTCCTAAACCAGGCATACACAATACAAAGACTGTCTAAAGTCCTTTTCACTCCTCCCAAGTCTATGTGTCTTTTAAAACCCAGGCCTTTACACACATATGCCCAATAACTCTCCTTTTTATGACTTCTCATAATTACTATCTTAGAAGTACTGACATAACTAAATTGCTTTTATTACTCAATTATCTGGTTCACAAATATAATTTATCAATAGGTTTTTAAATTTTTCAACATGACCAGATCATACACTATATTTCTATGGCACCTAATCGGGTGCTAGACATACGTTAATTTTTCAAATTAACTTTTAGAATAACTTACCATTCTACCAAAAAATGATTTTTAGGACCAAAGTAGACATCCTGCATGAAGCCTAGAACTCTTGATATATGTGAACATTAAACTCAAGTATATTTGGATTCTGATGAAAGGTATTTAATACAGACAGGAAGATAATGATCCTCCATTTTTCCTGATAGCAGGAGTATCTTTCTGTCAAAATTTGAGGCAATGGAAAGATATTTTTCAAACAAAACTCTAATTATCCTCTCCAAATGTGAAACTCTAAAGACAAGAGTTACATTTTCACTCATAAATAACCTATACATTTCTAAATATTGAGAAGTTTTAGCCATGTTTAAAACAGTTTTAATCACTTAAGTTTTCACATAAGCACTGCATCTTCATTAGTACAACTCCTTTCTGAGTAATGTAAGAACCATAAGAAAAACCCATAAGGCAAATTTACTAGTCTACCTCCATGACAACAGAAGATCTTCTCATCCACAATGGCAGCTATAGGCAGACAGTTAAAACAATCAGTGAAGGTCTTCCACAATTTAATATTAAACCTTCGTTTGCCTATAAAAAGAACAAGCAGATAGAATAAATAAAAAATCCGAAACTGTTCTCTCATTAGTTATCTCAAAGCCACAGTATTATGAATGATTTCAATTTTCTGCTTTATGCATGTCTAGCACCTTTTCTATAATGTACAAGTATTATCTGTATACTTTTATAAAAGGTAATAAATATAATAAACAATCAGCACCTTTAGTAAAGTTACAAAGACTTCAAAGACTGCTAGTGTTTTATGAAATAAACAATTTTTGTCTTTTAAGATCACTATAATATAGCAATTTTGAAATAGGCTGTTAGTTCACTTTTTCCCTTCAATATGCACACTAGTTAAATACCTAGCCAAATAAGTAAGCAAAGTGAACGGGTATCTCTGGAAACTGTCCATTTTAACTCTAATGCATTGAGTAACACAGTATAAACTTACTGCCAAGAAGGAAAAATTTCCAAGTGCTTAACTGCTATTCACTTTTGAGTGAATTACCACTTGGCATTAATATAGCAGCAAGTATAAACAGATTTGATACAAAAGCTATAATTTTCCCATAGCTTATCATAAACAGCTACAACAAAGACAATCTCAAGTGTATGTTCACCGTTTTAGAGTTACTCCATTTTCCCGAATTTGGCAGTAAGATGCAACTACTAAGCCAAAGAAGGGATGAAAGATACAAGTACTAATTTTCCTATGCTGCCTCTTAACGAAAAGTATAGCTCAAAGCACTGTTTACAAGCTGCTCTCACATACATTATTTCACGTGATGTCAAATCTAGCTTCAAGGATATTCATGCCCATCTTTTATCCTTTAAGAATATAACTTCATTACTGATGTAGCTTTAGGAAAATTGTTATAATCTGATGTACTCCAAATCACTTCTCTACTGATCTGATTTAAACAATTCAAACCCCATACTACACCTCAGAAATAAAAGTGCAATATAAAATCAAATATAGAATCATTCCCATTAGAACATAAGCTCCATGAGAACAGAGATCATCTGTATTGTGTATGGCTTCATTCAGTGGTTAGAACAGTGCCTCATACATATAACGTCATGTAACACTGACAAATCATTGTATGAATCAAGGAGATGAAGTTTCAATAGGACTCTACCATATTTAAGGATGCAAAAAAGCAAAAGCAGATTCTAAAGGGGAATTCTGCAATAAAAAATAAATTCAATTTGAAAATCATTATAATTGGTTGTAAATTATAATTAACCAAACATATGCTCATTCCCATACTGCTCTAACAAAATCAAAAGACCAAATTCAAATGTAGTAGGGTAATTTAGTAATACTTGGAAACACTACTACACAATAGCAAATCAGTGATTAGCTACTGAAGAAAAAGAGTAGAATAAAATAAGGATATACCAGAGGATTCAGTATCCTTGTCTCTAGGTTTGAAGACAAACAAAAATTAAAATTCTAATAAACTTCGATTTTTAAATAGTTTCATAGAACTTCTCAATAAATCTTGTGACACAGAACTAATAACAACTTCTGTCATATCACAAGAATGCTGAGAGCTAAAACCTTAATGGACACTAGAAAACCAGAAGCCACTGTCTACAGTGACCTCTGTTTCACTTGGATATTTTACTAGGTAAACTAATATACAAAGGGACTCTTCAGCCTAGTAAGCTGCAATCAATCTCAAATGACATGATCAAGAAGACCCCAAGGAAACAATTTAATTAGTAACACGTTACCCAGTTTCAGGTTCCTCCTCCTGGGCCTATGCCTGATAGAACATATTTTGAAAAAAACCTCTGAATCAAAGGAACTCCTCTGAACCACAAAATTATTAGGGAATGTTTCCATTAATTACTTTTCTTAGTTTTTATTTTCACTTACATTCATCATAGAATCCATAAATGCGATTGATGCTAGCACACTCATGGTTTCCTCTTAAGAGAAAGAAGTTCTCTGGATATTTGATTTTATAAGCCAATAGCAAACAAATGGTTTCCAAAGACTGCTTTCCTCTGTCCACGTAATCTCCTAAGAAAAGATAGTTGGCTTCTGGTGGGAAACCTCCATATTCAAATAATCTCAGTAAATCTGTATACTGTCCATGAATATCTCCTAAAAACAGAAAAAGTCAGTTTTAGAAAAACTGGTTACTGCTATAAGCAGCTTCTATGAAATGGCTCCCAATGTTCATACCCCACGTAATCAATCTCTCATACCCTTGTGTGGGCTATACCTAGTGACTTACTTCTAACAAATAAGATACAGCAAAAGTGAGATGGGCTGTCACTTCCAAGATTAGATTACAAAATATTGTAACTTCTGTCTTGTTTGCACTCTCTCACCTTCCCTGCTCACTGATGAAACCGGCTGTCTCATGAAGAAGCCCATGCAGCAAAGAACTGAGGGAGGCCTCTGGCCAACAGCCAATTTGGAACTGAGGCCCTCAGTCCATCAAGCCCATAAGGAACCAACTCCTTTCATAGTTGAGCCTTCAGATGATTGCAGCCCCAGATCGTATCTTGATTGGAGCCTCGTGTGAGAGACCCAGAACCAGAGGACCTAAGCTGTACCCAAATTCCTGACCCACAGAAACTGTGAAATGGTAAATTAATATTGTTGTAAGTCACAAAGTTTTAGGGTAATTTGTTATACAACAGGCAACTAATACAGTTACTCTTATTATCTGGTAGTTTAACTTAGGTCACTTTTTTATGCCAAACACTGAGGCAAATAGTAAGAACTTAGAAATACATAGTAAATAACTTCTATTACTTTCAAGTTATTTCTATATCACAGCATTTTAAAGAATATCTTTAAAGAATACTTCAAAATCATTTTAAGGTCAACCACAAATGATCTTAAACTACATGTGCTGCATTTAAATTCATAGAGGGGATTGATTATTTCCCCCAAATTCCAACTACCACCTCTTAATTAAAGGTGTGATACTCTAAATAATTTATCTATCCAGCAAACATTAGCTACTATCTCTTATTTGCTGGGCATTGTACAAAAGAGCACCAAGCACATGATTTAATAAACCACACACAGAAGAGAATAAAGAATATTTAAAGAGCACATTGATCATCTGCAAGTTACATGGTGTGAATGTGAATCACTAAGAAACATGCAGGATGAAAAAAATTTTGCATGTAACAAACTCCTTGTTTGAGCAAAAGTTGATGATAAGTTCATGAAAGCTATGTCACAAACACTACTGACTACCACAAAGAATATCTGCATTATCAAACTAAAAGTCAGTGTGATACATTATTTACATTATTTCTTGCTATTATGTAAACTACAGAAAAATGTTACTTTCTTCACAACAATTTTTCTGGTTATAACAATGAGATCACTCACTGAAGGCTGTAAGTTTTTGCTTTTGGCCAAAAACCATTGTAAGACTTAAAAGAACAAACAAAAGTCATAAAGTAATATAAACTTCAAAATAAATTTAACAAATCACAACAAAGTTAGAAGACCATTGCTATACTGACACCCAAAATTCTACACTTGTTTGTTCTAACCAGTGTACTGAAATGCCCACTTCTCTATATCCTTGACAACACTAAATATCAATCTTTAACATTTTTGGTAATCTAATTAGAGTTAGGTACTTGTTTTAAACTGCACTTCACTGGTCACTAGTGAGGCTGAGGACCTTATGTTTACTGGCCATTTAAATTTCCTCTAAGATCTACTTCTATGTTTTGTTAGTTTTGTATTATATTGTCTTTTCCCTATTTATAAGAACTCTTTATATATTATAAATAGCAATCTTTTATCTGTTGTATGTACAGCAAATGTTTTCTTCTCTGTAACTTTTACGAAAGTTTCAATTTTATTTAATAAAACCTATCAATCTTTTATACAAAATCTTCAAAAATGTTTTCTCTAAATCCTCTTCCTCAATGTAAATATGCAAAGAAAAACATGATTCCAAAGAGTTGTTTCCAACGTTACCCATTTACATACCACAAATTTTCAGTGGTGCTTCCAATTCCAAAAGAATAGGCTGGCTGAGAAAGATCTCCCGAGACTTGATACATAAGCCCCGAACTTCTGCTTCAGTCATCTGCACAATCTTTCCTGGACGACATCCTCGTACTGATAGATAATAAATAAGATGGTCAGTTTTCTAAAATTTATTAATAAAATAATCCTTTAAAAAGACTCATACCCTCATATTTAGTTCTATGACTAACAATAAGGTTATTCTATGATTTTTGGCTTCTGTCTCTGTTTGCTGGTTCCCAATGAGGCTCTTCCAGTCTGTTGCCAATGAACTGCAATCCTCTTCGTTGCTCTCCAGTGGCAACCTGAGGCTTAGCAGCCCAAAAAACTAAAAAATTTCAGGGACAACCTCCTTTGGAGTCTGCCTTACTCTGTCATCTTACAATCTAGTACAATGCTAGAAGAGCATCGCTAAGAACAAGTGGCTATGAAGCAAGGGAGATTTAAGTAGTACTGTCAGTAGGTTATTTAGCTTTACACACTTCCTTGGAATATGTCAGCAGTCCCAAGAATTTTAGCAACCACGACCTCCATTTCCTGATCAAAACAAATATTAAAAAACCCCAGCTATTTATTAAATTGTAATACATTAACATCATTATATCCAAAATACAGGATTATATAAAAACCTCTAAAGGCTATTTAGATGGAGTAAAGTATTTTTTGCATAAATAAGCCATAAAATCCATAAAATAATATGGTTTCCAACAACTTCTGGGATGGAATGGAGTAGAATGGTACATGGGGAGAGGTGAGTTCCTTATGTGCCCTACTGAACTGAACCTGTAATCATTTCCTCTCATCATCATCACCACTGGCTCTATGCCTTTAATTTTTAAATATACTGCTAAATTCTCATTAAATCTTAATTGAAAAGGCATTTAAAAAAGAAAACAGAGTTGTATATACCCCTACTACTTCCCATTTAAAACAAAGTCCACACATTTCTTGCTAAAAATTGCTATGATTGCTTTATCAGGTCAATGACAGGCTTAAAAAAAAGTCAGGCCTCCATATGCAAAAGCTATGTATTCTACTAATTCTATTACTATATTGATATAAAAGTAACAAGGAGATAAGAGACAGAGACAATGTTCAAATGTGCTTTAGCAAATACTCCAGTTTTTAAGACTATCCCTGAAATTCAAATCAATGGTCAGCAGAACTACTGTTATGGGAACTTAACATAGCTTTTACACTAGTACTGGCTTTCAAAACATCAATTACCTACTTCCGGTGCACATTTGAATTTTTCTAAGACCAAAAAAGACATCTAACTATGTACTTCCATTAAATATCTGGGATACTAGGTTAGATTCAGGAACAATTCTTAATCTTGGCATTAGTATTAAACATGAGAAATTTTAGTTTAAGGAAAAAAAAAAAGCATTCACCTTGAAGGACTCATCTCTGGTTGCTTTCAGATGACAAATATACAGCTAAAAGTCATTATTTCAAAAATGTATTAACTCATTCAACAAATATTTGAGAGCCTACTGTGTATTAGTTGTTAGAGATAACAGCAATGGACAAGAAAAACAAAATACATTTGGCTCTTACAAAAATTTTCACAATTTATGTTGGGATTCCATAATAAGAAGACACTACACGCTCACACTTGTAATCCTAGCACTTTGGGAGGGCAAAGCGGGAGAACTGCTTAAGGCCCGGATTTCCAGACCAGCCTGAGCAAGAGTGAGACCCCGTCTCTACAGAAAAAAAAAAAAAAAAAAACCAAAAAAAAAAAAATTTAGCTGAGCATGGTGGCAAGGCCTGTTAGTTGCAGCTACTCGGAAAGCTGAGGCAGGAAGATCATTTGAGCACAGGAGTTTGAGGTTGCAGTGTGCTATGATGACGCCACTGCTGCACTCGAGCCTGGACAACAGAGTAAGAGACCCTGTATCAAAAAACAAAACAAAACCCCCAAGTCCCCCCAAAAAACAAAAAAAACCCACTAGGTTATCAAAATTTAGTTGAGTTCTAACTTGATGGCAATCATCATTAAGTCAGTCAAAAGACTGTGGGTTTCACTTCGATCTACCAATTTAAAGTATTCCAAGTATAGTGATGAATATTTTACTTTCCCTGTATATTATGTGTTCAATTTTGATCTCCCAAATAATCGTGTTAACTTAGTGACTAACATTTTTACAGAGCTATGAAACGCTTGAACTTGTAAGTTATGTATGCTAATCCAAAGAAACTATAAATTTTGCCAAATCAAAACCCAAAAACACACTGCACAAAACCTTTTATATTTCACTGATTCTAGGATGCACATTATTTCCACCAATTATCTCTGAAGTTGTGAGATACCCTATGATCAACGGTTTCTTAGAATTATAACTGGCAGTGTCTTTCCCCTGCTTGGTGGCACATAAAAGTGCCATCTTAAGAGATGATGAAATGCAGTTAGAGAAAAGACCAAATCTTAGAAACAAATTAGCCAAAAATTTGGGACGATAAGGTAGATGTCTCAGGGCAACCCCAACTATCTTCCTATTCAACAGTCATACTCCCTGTGTACTCCCAGATTTCTAAGAGCACTTCAAATTTCTTTCAGTTATCTGAAAAAAGGAAGAAATCAGGGCACCTTGTTACATAGGGCATCTAGACTGCTATTACAGCATCCATGAGGGATTCCAGTATTTGGATATATGAGCCTAGACCTAAGTATCTCAATGGATTATAAAGATATTATAAATTGGCATACTTAGGTGCAAAGCACTTTCACATCATTTCATTTAATCCTTTTGATATGCCAGGAATAAGAAAGGGTAGTTATTATCTCTACTGTACAATGAGAGAGATTAAATAACTTACACAAGATCACAGTGCCCAGGTTTTACAAGACTGGAGGGAATGAAAAACATCAGAGAAGGACTGAAACCAAAGTCTACTAACTCAAAGGCCAGTACTTTTTTTCCCAATTTACCACATGAAATTTTTGGATCAAAAATTTCCTGGAAAAAAATTTCAGCATGCAATAATTTTAAACCAGATAAAACCAGACAGCAAGTATCAACCATACTATTACTGTTTAGAAAATGTATCAAGGTATTACATACACATACAGTATACTTATGTATATAACTCAATGAACTGTTAACTATGTATACACATGAGAAACTACCATTCAGATCAGCATACAGAATGCTTTCTGCAATCCTGAAGGTGCACCCTTATGCCCTAACATATAATTGAAATGCTCAAGGTTACTATTCTTATTTCTTTCACTATAGATTAATTTGACCTGTTTTTGAATTTTAGATAAATAGAAACAGGTACTATATACTCTTTTGCTCAGTATTTTATCTGTGAGAGCCATCCATGTAATTGTGTTTTGTTTAGCAGCCATTTGGAATACACGCTGAGTAGCCCTAATCTGAAATCCAAAATCCGAAACTTTGAGTGTTTATATGATGCTTGAAGGAAATGCTCATTGGAGCATTTCAGATTTTAGATTTTCAGATTACAGATGCTTAATTGGTTAAGTATAATGCAAATATTCCAAAATCCGAAAAAATCTGAAATCCAAAACATTCTGGTCCCAACCATTTTGGATAAGGAATATTCAATCTGTATTCCACTGTACGAAGATACAACTACATATTTACCTACTCTATTTGGGTCATTTCCAATTTGGGGCTATTACAAATGCTATGAATATGCATGCACATTTATTTCTCTTGGGTATTTACATAAGAGTAGAATTGCTGGGTCAGTTTTATTTAGTGGATACCACCAGTTTTCCCAAAGTGGTTATATACCAATTTATAATCCGACTAACACTTGTTGCTCTACATCTTTGCCAACAGTGTATATTACCATTATTTCAAATTTTAGCCATTTTTTTCTTAATGTATAGTGGTATTCACTGAAATTTTAATTTGCATTTCTATGATGACTAAGGTTGTTGAGTACGTTTTCATAAGCTTAATAGGCCAATTAGATATCCTTTTTTGGACAAGTTCATTTTAAGCCTTCTCCTCCTGCCCCAGCCTCCCAGTAGCTGAGACTACAGGTGCATGCAGCTCATTCAGCTAAGGTTAAGGATTTTATCCACCGAGATAGTCAATTGATTCAGCACTATTTATCATAAGGATCATGCTTTCCCCCACTGAACTACAGTGGCAGCTCTGTAGAAAAATCAGGCGACCATACAGGAATGGCTATGTTTCTGGACATTATATAGTCCCTTACCCTATCTATTTCTGCATCAATACCACAGTTTTAATTACTGTAGCTTTTTATAAAGTCTCAGTATCTGAAGCCTAGCACAGTGGTTCATGCCTATAATCCCAGGAGGATCCTAAGGAGGCTGAGGCAGGAGGACCACTTGAGGACAGGGGTTCAAGACCAGTCTGGGAAACATAGCAAGACCCCGTCTCTCCAAAAGTTTTTTTAAAAATTAGCCAGGTGTGGTGGCATGCACCTGTAGTCCCAGCTACTGGGGGGCTGACGCAAGAGGAAAAGCTGAGGTGGGAGGATCACTTGAGCCCAAGTTTGAGGGTGCAGTGTGCTATGACTGTGCCACTGAATCTCACTTGAGTGGCAAAGCAAGGCCCTGTCTCTGGGGGGGAGGGGGGAAACAGTAAAATAAAATTTCCTTGGCTAATCTAGGTCCTTTTGCATTTTCAAATACGTTTTTAAATTGGCTTGTATCTTTCTCTCTGCCCCCAAACTTGTGAGGGTTTTAACTGGGGATAAGTCTACAGAGAATTGACTTCTTAATTTTAAGTCTTACAATCCACGACCATATCTCTCCTTTTAAGTTGTTATTTGTTTCTCAGCAATATTTTATAGTTTGTAGTATGGCAGCCTTTCACATTTTTCATTAAATTAATTTTGGCTCACATATCTATGATTTCATTTCTTTCAAATTTACTGAGATTTGTTTTATGGTATGGCATATAGTACATTTTAGTAAATGTTTCATAAATACTTGAAAAGCGTGTATATCCTGCAGTTGTTAAGTGAAGTGTTTCATGTGTGTCAATTAGGTCAAATTTGTTGTGTTGTTTAAATCTTCTATATCTTTGCTGATTTTTTCCTGTTTTGTTCTACTAGCTGAGAGGTGCATTAATCTGTTATTAATCTGGTTGCAGTTTTGTCTGTTTTAACCTTTTAGTTTTGTCAACTTTTCCTTTTTGTGTTTTAAACCTGTTATTAGATACATAAAAAATTTAAAGCTATATTGCTGCTGAATTTACCCTTTTAGCATTATGCAATGCCCTTCTTGACCACTAGTGTTACTTCTGGTCTTACAGCTTTTTCCAATATAAATACAGCCAACAGCCAACCTAGGCTTCATTTGGTTAACATGTACATGATATGCTTCTTTTCCCCATTTTTCTGCTTCCTCATCTGTGTCCTTAAAGTGTATCCCTTGTAAGTAGCATATAGTTAGGTCTTCTGAGCTTTGTCTCAATTTTAAGGTTTGTTCCTTTTACATTTAATATAATTACTTAGCAAAGCTAGATTTAAGTCTACCAACCTACCATTTGTTTTCTGTTTGTCCCATCTGTTCTGTACTCCTTTCTTGCATTTCTTTGGCATCACCAATTATTTTTAAATTATTCCATTTCTCCTTTATTAGCTTTTTAGTTATATATTCCATTATATTTCATTTAGAGGTTGCTCTAGAGATTACAAATGCATTTTTTACTTATTACCACCCTCCAACCTTTTGTTCTACTGCTGTCATACATTGTTTTCACACATTTAAAACCCAACAGGCCAATTATTATTTTAAAGTCAAAATTTTTATTTACTTACACTTATCCTTACTGTTGTTCATTTCTTCCTGCAGTTCTTTTGCTTTTATCTGATATAATTTTCTTTCATCATGAAGAACTTGCTTTAGTATTTTCTAGTGCTAGTCTATCAGCAATACATTTTCTCAGCCGTAGTTTGTCTTTATTTTGCCTTCAATTTTGAAGGATATGCTTACTGAATTTAGAATTCTAGGTTAGCATTGTTTCCCTCAGCACTTTAAAGAGGTCATTCTATTGTCTTCTGGCTTCCAGTTTCAGGTAATACATGAGCCATTATTCCTATTATTGTTCTCTGAAGGTGATAACTTCTTTCTTCTGGCAGCTTTTAAGATTTTCTTTCTCTTTTATTTCTAGTGATTAAGTTTGTGATGGGTTTCAATATGGTTTTCTTCGTATTTATCCTGCTTGGAATTCACAGAGATTCTTTAATCTGTGCTCTGATATCTTTCTCAGTTTTGGAAAATTATTAGCCAATTCCATTGTATATCTCCTCTCTTTCTGAGACTCCTATTATATATGTTAGAGCTTTCTTTCCACTGTTTCCCCACGTTTCTCAAGTTCTTTTCTGTATTTTCCCTCTATTTTTTTCCACCCTCAGCACTGGATAACTGGACAATTTCTATTGAACTCATCATTTCTTTTTTTCTATTAATATTGGTTAATTAATCCTGTGGAATCCTGGATTATAGATTAAAAATTGTAAAAGTTCTAGATGACATCTTCCTCTAAAGAGGGTTATTCTATTGGCAATAGTGTAGTAGTGACTCCACCACATTTTCCTGAGGGCTAGTCTATTTCAGTTTTGCCCTCAATCTTAGAGCTGCCATGATGGGGTCTCAATGAAAAACTCAGGAAATATTACAGCCCCTCTAACTTGGCAGGGTTTGAACTTCAATGTTAGCCTTTCTGGTGCTAGGGGAAAGCTGAAATGTCTGCTCAGATCTTTAGCTTCCCAGATGTTTTCTGCTGGATTGCTTAGAATCTTCTCTTGTACATGTGTACCTATGAGATCAGTTAATTACTTTAGAAGGACCTGATTTTGAGGTTAGATTCTATGTGGTTCCCGCCTCTTCCTGATTCAAGTTTCAACTGCTTTAGTGGCCCCAGACTTGCACCTTTCCTCCTTTGCCCTGTCAGACTGCCACTTTTTGTTTAGGTTCTATTCCCCTATACCACAAATTAGGAAATGCTTCCAGAAAAAAGCCAGAGTGACTGGTGAGCTCAGACTGCATGCTTCCCTTCTGCCAAAGATAAAAACCACTCAAAAATATTCTGCGTTGACTGCTCTTTGACAATGAAATAGGTGCTCAAATATGAACAGAGAGGCACACAAAATGTGATTATTGGGTACACACTAGAAACTCAGAGGATCACATAAAGAATTTTGAGGAACACCTTACCAAGGACTAGACATCATGGACCGTAATCCCATTACTTGACTTAATCAGTCATATAACTTTGGTGGGAACACCAAGGTTTCCTGACTCTTGGTAAGGTAATCTTGCTATAATCATGTTTACGTCAGAAAGGCAGAAAAACTACACCAGAGTTCAGTAAACTAAGGCCTAAGGGGGAAATCTGGCCTAATGCCACTGTTTGCGTGGCCTGTCACCTAAGAATGATTTTTACGTTTTTCAAATGATTAGGAAAAAAACAAAAGAATACATTATGCCACATAAAAATTATGTGAAATTCAAATTTTAGTGTTCATAAATAAAGTTTTACTGTAACACAACCACTCTCATTTGTTTATGTATTACCAATGGGCATTTTCATGCTATAATGGCAGAGATGAATAGCTGTGAGAGAAATGACATGTGGCATTCTCATGGCTTTACATTGCTTTTCAGCATACTACAAATTGTAGACATGCAGTTATAACTTGGTAGCACCTTTAGTGTCCTGCTTATTGCTTGTCTCATGACATTTTATTTTACTTTTATTACCAGTGCACACTCATGTCAAAGCAAGAAAAGTGGACTTTGAATGTTGTGCTTTTACGATACAACAGAGGGTGGATTATTTTGTCATTTAATTGGATGGCTGATCACTGTGTTTATTATGCAATGATAACATAGCTGTGCTAAAAAAATATATTAATATATTGACCTGACAGACTGAGCACTTATCACAATATTCCCAATTCATAGGAAAGCAATGGTCAGAAAAATTTTAAAAATTAAATGGAATATCTCATCACAGCAGAATTTCTTCACAAACATAAAAATGAGTCTGCAACTAAAGTTTCCAACTGGCTCATTTGTTAGCCAAGTGAGGTAAGTCATTTACCAATGGTAGGTTAAGCAAATTGTATTTGATTAGAGAAGCTGAAGAAATATGTCCTGAGACAGTAAAATTTTTAAGGATTTGCTGTAAGAGCAGTGCTTGAAGACTTAAACACGTTGGGAGTAACATTAATAAATAATTAAAAAACAAGACAAATTGTTTTGAGTGGTTTTCCTGGGCTCTTGATGAGCTGGCAGATGTTACCAACACTTCTAAGTTGTTTATTCAAGGAGCCAATGCTGAATTTGAAGTGACTGAAAAGTCACTTACTGTGAGTAAGTCTCAGTGGAACTATAGACAAGAATATTTTCAGGCCAGGCATGGTGGCTCAAGCCTGTAATCCTAGCACTCTAGCAGGCTGAGGCAGGAGGACTGCTTGAGCTCAGGAGTTCGAGACCAGCCAGAGCAAGAACGAGACTCATCTCTATTAAAAATAAAAAAATTACTTAGGCATGGCATGCACCTGTAGTCCCAGGTACTCAGGAGGCTGATGCAAGAGGATCGCTTAAGCCCAGGAGTTTGAGGCTGCAGTGAGTTACAGTGACGCTACCGCACTCTACCTAGGGCAACAGAGCAAGACTCTGTCTCAAAAGAAAAAAAAAAAGAAGCCGAGAAAAACTAATTTAGTACAACCTGTAGAGAAATGTGCTGAGACATGTTACAACTGATGGTGGTAAAAATACACGTGGTGTAGAAAAAGGCTTAGTTGGACAATTTTACAAAGCTTCTGAAAATATAAAGTGTTTTAAGTCTACAGTTCAGTTACTCTACAGAAAAATATCTTAACCTACCATGTACTGTTGAGCCAGTAGTATCAACAGAGTTTCATTTGCTCTCATGAACTTAACCATTGTCAGTTTCATAAATATTTGTCCGTAATAAAAGCTGAATATCCTGATTTGCCCCACCACAAAGGATTTCAATGGCTTAGCACTGACAGCTTTACTGTGTTTTTTTTTAAGCTCAGGGCTGATACTGAAATTTTTCTAAACATGAATCACCCTCAATCACTATTATCAAACACAGAATCATTCTAGAAATGAGATTTTGCTGCAAAGCTGATAATGTTTCTTAATAAAGTCAACCTAAAATTATAAGGTGAAAATATACATACTTACATGTGAAACTTATAGTATGTGGTAAGTCATTTTGACAATTAATACAGTTCAAATCACAAGCAAGCTGCTTTATACATTTCCCTTGCTATCAAGACTTAAAACAAGTGAGATATTCATTCTCACACAGATTTATTTGCAGCAGATATGTTTTCCAAGCTCAAACTATAGCATTCTTTAGATCTCTACTCAAATGCAAAAGAAAGTTCCATATATCAAAATCCATTTAACTGTGTCATTAAGGAGCTTCCACCTAACCCTCTATTTGAAGTGATTAATCTGCAATGTGATGACATGCTAAAATGCAAATATCAAGAGAATTATATAAATGCTTTCCAAGGAATGAATATGCTCAATTAAAATCATATGCTTTTGGATTGATATTAGTATTTGGGAGTATGTACCAATCTGTGTAAAGACATCATCTAAGATGAAATACATAAAACCTCATTATAGATCAACATCAACAGACCACTTGCAATCAATTTTGATGACAGAGAACACTATGAACCTTAATTAAGCAAAATGTATACTCTCCCAAAAGAATTCCATTATTGTACTCAAAAAATTGTACTCAACCATTATATTTCAAATTTTGTATTTGTGTAAACATTTTTCCAACGCAGGTTTTGTCTTTTAAATTTTAAAGGGCACGTGACATATATGTGTCTATGTGTTGGGTACATACTAAATTTTATTTTTCACCAACCATCTGCTACATTCTCCAGCAAGTTCTTACTTATAACTGCCTTCTCTAAAACAGAAAATATGGCAAGATAAAAAAACAAAACCCTAATTCCACCACCTACTCATATCTGCCTCATGAAATACTAATAATTTCCATTAATCAAAAAATGGTTTTTCTTTCATTCTCACTCTACCCCCCACCCCCAAGATTACATACTAATGACAAAGTTAACAAATCTAGACTTCCTATTTTCTTCTGGAAATTTCTCCATATTTAGTACAGAAGCTTGCCTTTAAATAAAAAGAAAGTAAAATTTCTACAATTGGCTAAAATGTGGAATTTGGTTTTAAACAAAAGCATTAGGCATCTGCCATACTTTGAATTCATCTTAAGTCTGCCTGATAGGAATAATTAATGTGGACCCAGAGCCCGCAGATGGCCTCGAGGGACGCTGTATAAAATGTCTGTAATACTGTATATGTACGTAAATATTTTTCAGAGAAGGCTCATGGCTTTTGTGATTTCTCAAAGGGGTCTGTGATTTGCCATAAATAAAAATAATTCCAGGTACACTAGTAAACAAATTATCAGGTACAATGAGAAAACAGTAAAGAAGAAAAATAAGGGCTAGACCTTTGAAGGAATAGAGGAGGAGGTTTTTTCCACTGTGTTGACATCTGCACTGATGGTGCAAAAGCAATGGTGGGTATAACTGCTAGCACCTCAACTCATGTCAAATCAGTGGCATCAAACTGTACTGGTTGTCACTGTGTTGCGTACTGCCATGAACTTACAGTGAAATACAAAAAGGCAGCTTCACTTAAGAATGCCCTTGGTGAAGCAGTAAAAATGATCAATTTTATTAAACCCCAATCTTAGAATATAATCTTTTTAATATTCTCTATGTTAAAATGGAACGCAAATGCACTTATGCTGCATACCAAAGTACAACAGTTGTCACAAAGAAAAGCACTTGCGTGACTGTTTCAGCTCCAAGCTGACTTTTAGCCACTTTTTCTACAGAACATCTTTTTACTGGAAAGCATAATTGACAAATGAAGGTTATTCAGACTTAGATATTTAACAGATCCTCCTGAAAATGTACAAAATCAGCCTGTCATTTCAAGGAAAACAACTGACAGTATTTGTTGCCAACGATAAAACTGAAGCTTTCAAGTGAAAATTAAAATTTTGGAAACTTTGTATCTAGCACCGTGAATCTGATAGCTTCTTCATACTTAAAGACTCTTCTGATGAGATCTTATAATATGAACAATGTCATTTTTTGATAATGTATTGTGTAATAAGATGTGTCAACATTTGGACATCTGGATAACTCATTTGAACCAGTATTTTCCAAATGACCAATGCATGTTACAAAATCATGCTCAAGATCTATTTAAAATACAAGAAAGATCACTCAATCTTAATGTAAGAGAATAAAAAAATTCACCAATACCATTTTAGATTCTGCATTGCGACTAAACTTTAAAAAATAACTACTTGCTGATTTTTGGTATAATACCAGAGAATACACACAATTATCCAAAAAGGCTATTAAAATACTCCTCCATTCTCCAACTACATATCTGTATGAATACAGATTTTCTTCATATACTTCAACCAAAACAATATATCACAACAGACTGAAGCAAAGCAGAGATGAGAATTCAGCTGTCCTCTCTTAAAACAGATATCAGGGAGAGTTGCATTAATGTAAAAACGATGGCACTTCTCTAATTTTTTGTTTTAGTAAAGTTACCTTTTCATTAAGAACATTATTTGTACTAAAATATAATGAGTTAGTTACTTTAAATGAATTAAAGGATTATTTTAAAATTCTCAGTTTTAATTACTAATAAAGTATTGGTAAATAACTCATAGAAATAAAAGCTCGTCCTTAATTCTTTTAAAAAGTATAGGGGGAAGCTGTGTGTAAAGGGGTTCCAAGAATCAAAGTTTAAGATCCACTGCCCTAGTCCCTAGTCAAAAGAAAGCATATAACATATATCCTAAAATCACTTTTCACTATTTTATTCTGCCTAGAAATACTGCTCCTCATCAGTACCAACGGTACGTCAAACACACTATAAACTCTGGATAGTGGGAAAAGGAAAGAAAATTTTACACATACATACGTACATATGAGAATGGTGGCTGTATGCAATAAACACAAAGTACAGGACATAACATCTCTCAGGTACTCACAAGAAAGAGCATTCTCAAAAATCAGTATGGGGAAGGTCCAGTGCTCAGCGGCATAAAGAGCTCTCTGTTATTTATTTCCTAGCTCAGGTTTGTACTAAGCAATAACAGTAGTCAACATTTCCTGAGCTTTTATGTGCCAAAAATTGTTTGAAGTGTTTTACCTGTTTAATTTTTACAGATACATTATGATGTAGGCACTTATCATAGTCCTAAATATACAAAAGAAACCAGGGCAGAGCTGAAATTAAGTAACACCCAGAATCTGTATCCTTAACTAAATATTATACAATAGCTTCCCATTGTATCAATACTTACTAACATTTCTTGAGTAAAGACTTGAGTAAATATCTGATTAACAGCCAGGCACAGTGGTGCAAGCTTGTAATCCCAGCTACTCAGGAGAGGTTGAGGGGGAGGATCACTTGAACCCAGGAGTTCCAGGGTGGACCTGGCAACACAGCAGGACCCCATCTCAAAACAAACATCTGATTATCGTTCAGGATTCACACAACTCTTGTGGTTGGGGTCTACAAAATCTATTTCTTTCTGTCATTATCTAAAATTAGACATTAGTCTTTTCTCACCGACAGGTCTGCAAGTTTCTTACTCAGAAGTCTGGTCATTTTCTCTCCCTACTTTGGCTCAATTACTTGATAAATACTCAAATAACATAAATGAAACCTGTAAGTACCTATAAAGATTTCTTCACAATTTACTACTTAAAAATTTTAAATGAACTACTGTAACTGCTAAACATAACATTAGAAAAAGCTATATGTACCAGACATCCTTAAATTTCTTTTATTATGAAAAGTTAACTTTCGATTTCTCTAAATTTTGAAAATGGGAGGTAGGATTAGGAGGAAGGCTAAAGTGGTGTGAGACAAATACAGTCATGTGTTGTTTACCAATGGGGATGGGGATATCTTCTGAGATTTTATCATTTGGTGAACATCATCTTAGAGTGTACTTACACAAACCTAGATGGTCTATTGCTCCTAAGCCATTATACAAACATGCACAGTATGTTACTGTACTGAAATCCATAGGTAACTGTAACACAATAGTATCTGTGTATCTAAACGTAGAAAAGATACAATAAAAATATGTATAAAAGATTTAAAAAAAAGGTACACCCATATAAGGCACTTACCATGAATGGAGCTTACAGGACTGGAAGTTGCTCTGGGAGAGTTAATGACTGAGTGAATGTGAAGGCCTAGGACACTACTGTTGACTTCACATATACAATGTATACTTAGGCTACACCCCGCTAGAAGGTCTTCAGGGGCGATACCATGAATGGAGCTCTCATCTCCTATGATAACAATGCTTTCTTCTGAGATACCTACTGAAGGACCTACCTGAAGCTGTTTTACACTTGACTGCACTCAAAGCAAGAAAGTGTTTTGGTCACCCTGAGATTGACCACATGGGAACTTCGGTTACTCAGGGATATTCTGATTAACATTCTTGGAATAAAATTTCTTTATGGTGAAAAATGTGTCAAAACCTGCAAATTGTGCAGTGAGGGCAAGCATCAAAAACCAAAGGCAATATTTCCTCAGGTTGTGCACATAACATAAATACCTCTACTTGTTCTTGCACAGATGCAGGCAAATTTGGGAAGGGAGGTCCCTAAGGTCACGTAATTTTCAGGTTATATACACTCTCAAATTATTGTTCTATACATGTGAAAAGTGCAGAAGCAGAATAAAGTACATCCGTCACTGCCCTTTTTTGTACTATATGACAAGGACACACCTAGACCAAGGACTGACTTCCTCTGTCAAACCAGGGAAAAACTGGCTACTGGTTATTCATAATTATTTAGCTTCTGAATGAGTGTCTACATTTTTAGAAATTAATATTCTGCAATAATTCTACTTCTAATTGCAGAATAAGGACTTTGTATCCATTATTTTCATTTTATCAATCAGATGGAAAGCCTGTTACAGGGTGTATTTTAGAGAACAAGATGTAAAAAAAAAAAAAAAAAATCACATTGTACCTACTAATAACCATAACTTCAGAGGGAACCTGAGCCAATCTTCGGAGTAAGGTGGGGGGGTATAGGAAGAAAAGTTGAATTTAATCTCTTTCTACCTACCTTCACTGCTCCTCTATTTTTCCAAGAAGATTAAACCTTAAAATGGCTATTTACAGCTACCAGAGGAGCAGTGATTGCTGCCTGAGGGTATAAATTTGCATCCAAAGTTAAATCCTAGGAGACTCAACTAGGAATCACCATCCACCACACTACTAACTAACCATTTCTTCCCCTTGCCTCCCTATAACCCAAGACTTGAGGATAACCCTTGCTTCAGAAACAATTAATAGAACAGAATTTTACTCAATATTTCTAAGAGTTTCTATGTACTTGCATTATTTTACCTCAGAATTGTTTGAAAATGCATGCTACTGGAATGCACACTGTTAAATGATAAATTTGGAGAATAAGAGAGAAAAAACCTACTTGATACAATTTACTATCTTCCTCACTGATCCTAATCTTAATATAACCCTTTCTCTAGCCTAAATTTAAATAGATTTCTAAATCCCAACAAATCCTTATCTTAGACATTCACCAGAAAAGCTCTAGCTCTGCATTCAAATAGCAAAATAACCCCTCTGGGATACTTCTTCAAACCATCAGTTTCCCTAACTTGCTGAAACTAATTATAAGAAAAAAATACACATAATCTCTAAATCAGTTGAAAAATATACCACCACCTTTATGCCTCCTCTAGTCTCTCATCCAGAAGAATCACGAGAAGAGATAAATATCCCTCAGGTGATCTCTCCCACTCCCCACATACTTTTTTCTAAAGGTTTGGCCTTGGATCTATATACAACACTTTCCCTGTGGAAGTTGAGGTTGCTAGAACTAGCACTTCCTTTCAACTGCCTAACCTTTAGACTGCTGGGTCAGAACCAAACAATTTAATCAGTAAAGAGGCCTTAAACAATCTGGCAGTTCCTCAAAAGGTGAAACATAGGGTTACCATGTGACCTAGCAATTCTACTCCTAGCTATACACCCAAGGGAACTGAAAACATATGTTCACACAAAAACTTGTACTCAAATGTTGATGGAAACATTAGAGGTATTCACAGTAGCCAACAAGGGAAAACAACTCAACAGTCCAGCAACTGATGAACAGACTAAAAATGTGGTATATCCATACAATAGAATATTATTCAGCTATAAAAGGAGTAAAGTACTGATACATGCTACAACATGGATGAACCTTAAAAACATTAAAAGAAACCAGTCACAAAAGACCAAGTAGAGTATTTCATTTATATGAAATGTCCAAATAGGCACAACCACAGAATCAAAAGTATTAATAGATTAGTAGTTGCCTACGGCTGGGAGGAGGGTGGTTGGTATGAAAGGAAATGGGGAGTGTCTGTTACGGGCAACACAGTTTTTTGGGTGTGTATGTGTGAGAAAATGTTCGAAAAGTTGATTGTGGTGATGACTGCACAACTCTGTGGATATACTAACAATAATTTAATTATATATTTCAAATAGGTGAACTGCACAGCATATGAACTATATCTCAATAAATCTGTCACTTTAAAAGGGTGAGCTTTAATGGAGTTTCATCAATCTATTTCATTTTTCAAATCCATTCCCTTTTTTAACCTTCCAAAGGACACTTAAAAGTAAAACTTATTTGCTTAGTCTGTCAGCCTAACTAAACCTTAAATGTTTCCTAAGAAAGGAAAGGGATACATACACTAAATGATCACAGCAGAGCCACAAATTCAGACATCTGACAGGTCCAGGATAAGTGAAAAATGAATTAAAAACAGAAAGAACAAACACATCCGAAGATTTTCATAAAGCTATAAGTAGGCCAAAAATAGAAATATAATCACATTCTCCCATGGAAGTTTACATAGTGCTAATATTCTACAACTCATTGTAATTGTCAAGCTCAGCTTTGTGGCAATGTGTTAAAAAACAACACTTACAAAATTACTCTATCACACCGCAAGCAGTTTTTGAGGTATTTCTAAAGACATTTCAATGACAAGGAAAAATGTTCATGATGTAAAGCTACATGAAAAATTAACTCATAAAGCTACTGAAAGAATATTCTAATGATATGAAGTACGTGAACACAAAAATATATCAAAATTTCAAAAAGGGTCTTCCCTGGATTGTGGAATTATGGGGGACTTTTTTTTTCTTTTATACTTCTCTATTTCACAAGTTTTCTACAGTAAGTATGCCTTACTTTTATAATCAGAAAAAAACAAATCCTAAACAGTTTCACATGTATTACCAAATATATGATATATAACAGACATTACATCAACTGGTACAACCCAGTTTTTAAATACTTGGATCAAGACTGTGGCTGGGAACACAGAGCTGGCACTATCTTAATCACCCAGCAGCAGTTTTCCATACTAACCTCCCAACTACATCAGATTCTACTCATTCCATTTTACTTCCCCCCAAATAAACTCAGCATTTATAGTCTGAATAAAGTTCCCTAGGTAATTTTGCTATACTCCCACTCCCATCCTAACTCCTTTGAGAACCACTGATGTAAGTAAAAAACCTTTACTGAATCTTCCAGGATACCCATACAAACTAGCTTCAATTTAAATAATCAGTCAAAGCACTACGATTAGCCACAAGAATGTGGCCAACAGGGTCACTACAGGGGATGAAGTGGTAAAAGTCTTTGACTTTCAGTTCTGAGTAAAACTTAATCCAAGAAAATATACTAGAGGAATATGCACCATTCAAATAATACAACCAGTATTTTTGTTTTACATTAAATAATAGCATAAATGTATTAAAATGTCCTAAAGGCTCTTTGAAAATACTACAACAATATGTCTCCTTAACACAAAGTAACTCATAAAACTATTTAGTAAAAGTGTATAGAGCAGACTGGCAATTTGATCTAGTACAAAAGAATCTGGACTATGTTGTGGGACTACAATCAGCATTTTAAAATGAGATCAGGTCCTGTGGAATGTTTTCCCCTAATGTAGAGAAATTTTTGCCAAATTTTCACTTGTACTTTCATTTAACGCTAAGGAAAAAAACTGACCATAGCAATTCTGCTAGGCATCTTTAAAAAATACCATCACTTGACTTTGAGTTAATTAGAATGTAACATCACTGAAAAGGCAGACACAATTTTTTTTTGAAGACTGAAGTACTAAAACTCTTTACTAATAGAGTGTGCTAAACACAGGAACAGAGAGGAAACTGGAAAAAGTCTGAAAATCACTTGTTTAGTCTGGAAGCTCCTTGAGTGAAGAGACTGTGTCTTATCTTTGGATTCCTGGTGCCTGGCACAGAGGAGGACAGTAAACACTTGCTAAAAGAGGGAAATGTGTTTGGACTAGAATTTTCACCAAAAAAAACGAAAAACGATTGTCCAAAACCAAGTATTTAATTTGAATTCACACACACACAAAATAGAATCACTTATGCTATTTTCCCCCCACTGTCTTTTCTTCCAATTACTTTGAACAACCCACCAGAGAAGTTTCTTAAGTATCTGTCATCCTAAGAAGGTGTGTCTGACTTAAAAGGTTACAGATCAAACATTTTAAAAGATATAAAATGTCTTTATGCCTATAAAGTATACAAATATCTGGAAAACAAAATATGAAGAGGCTGAGGTACAAACATCAGATTTTTAAAATATTTAAATTTACAAGTTTAAAATACATAAAAACGGTGGTAAGCCTAAACTTTCCCAAATGTTAACAAGAAATAAACATTTAAAAAATAACTATATTTCCCTCACAGAGAAATGCAGGTACAAAATATAATTTTTTTCAAAGCAAATTTCTCACAGACCCTGCAAGATGTCCATATCTGTTAAAGACACACAGTCTTAAGCAGTGAACACTGACTGCAGGCACCAGGGGGCCTCCCAGGTATAACTTGATAGTAAAAGAAAAGGTAAATAAGCGTTCCTGGTAAAACTTTCTTCCTAGTCAGTCTTAAGACTGCTGGAAACCTTTCACATCCAGAGCAAATAAATGGTATTTAGTTACAGAACGGGTACACACAGAACTGATGTTTTAGATACCGACATTTTCGTTGAAAAAAGCAACTAGACCCTTTCCCTCCACTTCCATCATACAACCGTCTTTGGTGATTTTCCAAATATAAGTACATACTACTTCACTGTAGTAAACAATTATCTTCAGGTAATTTGAAAACATATAGCAGCAGCACATATGCCATCCTTTCACCGTGTCTGACAAAGAGAATTCTCAACTGTTTAAAAAGGCCTAAATGCTTTTTTACAGGCTCACAAAACAATTAGTGATGACGCAAATTTTAGGGTAAAGAGACTCTCTGGCAGAAGACTGCATTTAACTTTGAATAATATCCTCCAATGAATCAATACATTTAACTCCTGGCCTGTCCCACTTCTTCCTTTTCCCTCCCCCCCACCTTCCAACAAACATAAAACTCCAATTAAAACACCAGGGCCTGGAAACTTCAAAAGCTACAAAGACTTGTAAATACCTTTAAACATGAGAGGCTTTACAAAAAAAAAAAAAACCTTTACTAAGTTTGTGTAAAAATTAAGCTCTGCTCAAATCTGTTAAAATTTCAAACCCAAAAGCCAATCCCTTCAGCAAACCTATCTACATTCGCATTGTCTTACGTGCATCTTCGGCTTGAGCAAAAATTTTGTTTTACTATTTGTTTTCACGCCAAATAATAGTAGGTAAATTCCCGCTAATTTTACCCTCTCTTTAAGGAGTCCACTCTATAGCATCGTGTAAGAATGCAGAACAAATGAAACATTCCTATTAAAGACAAGGATTTTTTGTTGTCAATTTATAAAATTTACCCTCGGAACGACAAGCAGAGCCAGCCAAGGGCAATGCACAAAGAGAACAGAGAAGAAATACATTCCACGGCCATACAATGCCCAGTGGCAGGCATCCCCGTACCCTCCCACGAAGGGTCGCCGGCGGCGAGCACGACGGCGAGGGGAGCCCAGCGGCCTTTCTGAAATGCTGTCTCCCAAAGACGGGCTGCTCTCAGCCCCAGGCCGGCGCGCGTCGGTGCCCGAGGGTCCGCGGGGACGGCCCCTTCGCGCCCGGCCTCCCCCGATCGCGCTCCCGGAGGCCGCTCCTCCGCGCCGAGCAGCCTCTTCGCCCCTTCCTCGGCTCGTCCGCGCCGCCGCCCTCCCGAAGTCTTGCCTCGGGTAGGGAGAGGGGTCCCCTGGGGTTTTGGCCACCGGAGGGGGAGGCGAGGGGACGGAGGAGGCGCCCCGCCCCGGCCCCGCACTCACCCTCCAGCAGGCGGGTGATGAGACTGTCCACGTTCAGCTCCCCGTCCGCCATCTTGTCGGCACAGACTCTCCTCCCGGCAGCAGGAACAAGGGCTTCTCGGCGGCGGAGGCTGCGGCGACGGCTCGGCGTTCTCTCACCTACAAGTCACGCGGCGTTTCGACCCCGGCTCCAACTCCCCCCGCGCCCGGGCCCTCCCCCCACCCCCTCCCAGCTGAGCGGCGAGAGCGCGCACACACTCGCAGGCACCCACGATAAATAAATAAATAAACAAGCGGAGCCCCCACGAACCGGGCCGCGTCAGACCCGGGCCGCCACCTCCTCCTCCTCGGCACCGCCCAGTTCCGCAAGCTCACCAGCGCCGCCGACGGCCCCACCCGCTGCGCCGCTCACTCCACACAGCCCCTGCCCTCCGCCGCGCCACGCAGCTCCGCGCAGGCGCACCGCGTGCCCGCGCGCGCGGCTCCCCAGCCGCCCGGGCCTTCGCGCAAGCGCACTGGACGGGCTTCGCCCGCCGCGGCCGCCTTCGCGCAGGTGCGCCGCCCTCGCTCCCTGTCCCCGTCCACTGCGCCGAATCGCCGCGGTGGCGCAGGCGCCCGAAGTTCCCGGGCTTTGCCACGCTGGGGCGGTCTCTGTTACGCAGAGCGCGCGTAGGTAGGACTGACGTTCGCCTCCTCTGCTCCCCTCTCTCGGCCGCCTCGCAGATGCCGTGGCTGTGCCATTCCTGCCTTGCTTTCCTTTTCTTGGCTCCATTCCCTGATTTTGCGAGCAATTCGTCGTGTATCTGTGAATCCAGAAACGCGGACTCCAGTTACTTGTGTTGGAAACCCCAGTTTGCGCGTGTGGGAAGGGTGCTGAAAAAGTTCGACATTGCGAATAAGGGGTTATACACTGTCATTCCCCGAGGCTAGTTCTGCAGGCGATCCTAATGAAAGAAGTGTAAATAAAGTAGGCCCTGGAAGAGTCAGCAATAATAAAATCTTATATGAGTACCGCTCTCTGCCCTCTGTCTAGCACTGTCACATATCTTGTATCTCCATCAACTTTGTGGATACTATTTTTTCCCCAGTGCTTTTCTGTTCATACCCCCAGTATATTGCTTAATCATCCTATCTAGTAATTGTTTATGCATTTATCTCCCACACTCGAGTCAGCTCCTAGGGGATAAAAACACATTCAGCTTTGTGCCCACACGCCCACCAAGTATTTCCACAACACCGTACTGCCTTTAGAAAGGCAGGAGGAAGAGTAGCCACCCCAAGGATCTCAGCAAGTCAGAGGTTTTGGCCTGTTTTAGGAGGTGGTCAGACCTTGCTCATTCCACAGGTGTTTTTCCAGAAACCCAGACATGCTGCTGCCCGAAGTCCAAGGCAGTGCTCCCTCCACCACTCACATGTCACTAATAATGGCTAACATTTATTGAGGTCCCTGTATGTGCTCTGGCACTGTTTTAAGTGTTATATACATGTTACCTCATTTAATCCTTACAACAGCCCTATGAGATAGGTACTGGTATTATAGTACTATTTTGAGATAGGTACTATTTTGTAAATGGGATTAATTGCAGTACAGAAAGGTTAAATACCTAGTCCTAAATCACACAAGTAAGCAAGCAGCAGAGATAGAATTCAAACCCATGCGTCTAGTGCCAGAGTCTGTGCTCTTAACAGTTGTGATATACTCCTTCTCAGTGTATATGAGCTGAGATGTTTAATATACATGTGCTATGGCACAAGACTGCAGAGTAGAAACCATAGGTTTTTGCGGAAGGGAAAAAAAACCATTGTCCAACCAAGTGCTTTATAATGTCCAGATGTCTTATAGAGCTAGGACTTCCTAATGCCTTTTTTTCTGGTTTTCCCTCCATTTCAGGATTTAGGTTGTGCATTGATGGGGAACATAGAACAGGCAACAAGGTATAATGGTGGTCCTGTCTAGAGTGCTTTTCACAGACTGCGATAATCTGTAGAGATGAACTGGCAGTAGTCTGTAGTTTTCACAGATTATTGCCAGTTCATTTTGGGGCTCCGGGGTGAAGAAATATGTCGTCATCACTCTTTCTTGTTTTGTTAAAGTACATTTATTTATACCCTACTTCATTCCAGAAGAAGGGATTTAGCGTAGCTTACATAAATTTGTATAGCAGGGTAAATTAAAAATAAGTACAGAGAAAAATAGGATGAAAGAAAACTGTGAGTGGGAAAGATAAGATTAAGCCAGCAGTTTTATATGCAAAATGCATGGTGTAAGGTCCTATTGGTTTGCTAGAGATAGGTGACAAATATGACTTTCAGCTTTCTAGCAACCAAGGAAAAGATCAGTTATAAGTGGAGTAGGTGTTTTGGCTATGCTGGAACTGGGATTTGAATATAGCAAGTCGTGGAGTTGAACACCACTTCCCCAAATCTCTCCCATGAGCCTCTTTAAGTGTAACACAATGCCTGAGAGCATTTAAATAGGTGTCCGCTTATCCCTAATTTTTATGGGGCCCATAAATGCCATGAAAAAGAACTTTGAATGAACCCTGTCCACCATTAGGCTTCATATTATGCAGACATGTTTAAAGGACAAAGGACACCCAAAGGAAACTGGATTGCACAAAGAAAGTATGCCTCAGAGAGCTAATCCCCACAAGTGGAGCAGAGTGAGGTCAGTCTCAGCAGAGTTCTAAAGGTCGGAAGAGATAGGAGAATGGCTCTGAGTTCTGCCTGCTGGTGTCTCCTCTATCCCTACAGGCTTTTCCAGTACTTTGGAATCCTGGGAAAGAATAGGCCATTATAAAAATGAAAGAGCTTTATCACTGGGGGTCTGACCAACTGTTCTGTGGGATCTGCCGCTAAAAGTATTATATAAGAATTCAGAATGCTTCAGATTTTGAAGTCAAACTGGTGCATATGCCATAAGTTACTTAATATCCCAACAGCTTCTGGGGCAGCTCACCATAATCCAAAATATTAATTTCTTTTTGAATAAGATCATATGAATATCCACATTATGCAAGATTTAAAAAACTACAATTAGCCTCATATCAGTTCAGGTCGAATTTGCCACTAAAGTAGCTGCCCTCCCTTTTCCAGAGTAAAATGTATTTATTGCAGGAAATTTGGACAGTGAAGAAAAAAATCTAAAAATCACCTATGATTTCACCAGCCATTGGTAACCATTTTCCTGTCTTATTTCTGAATAACCGTTGTTAAACACTTAACAGCACACCATCTGGCTTAGCGAGACATTTGGGTCATGCATGTTAATTCCAGAAATGTCTGTGGGGGGAAACCCTGATCTTTATTTGGACTTTCTGATTGCAAGGGAATTAGGGGATCATGATTTGGGGATCTTAATAAAATTATGATCTTTCTTTACTTACTAACAAGTAACGCCTGTGTCTATTAGATAGAGGCAGACCAGTGCTCAGAGGAACCCAACCATCACTGTGTTGAGACCATAAAGATGTCTCTATGGATTGTCCTCACAGAAGGCACTTTGGAACACAGTGAATAACAGCCTCGTGACTCCTTTTAGAAAACACAGTTAAGATTTTCATAGGGTTGTTTTTCTTACATGTTTCTCAATATTGGCCAATAGCCAACATGGTGTGAACGTTTAGGTAGCAAAATGTGGAGCTTGTGATATACAGCTTTTTGCTGCCTTGACTTAATGCAAGATGCCTTTTAAACAAACAAATCGACATTCATTGGGCTGTCTTTCCATAAAGGTTATTCCCCTCAATCAAGTCTTTAATAAGCCTTGAGTAGCAATTATTTTAAATTTGACTAGGTCTATCTGGAAGACAGCCATTCTTTATATTGAATGTCATAGGCTTTTGTAGTCAGCTGAATTCAAGAAAATTGAAAGACCAGACAATGACACGTACAATAATAGGAGGCCACCCCTCTCAATACAGAGCCAGGCCTTGGTGGCACACCCAGGCAGGACCACAATTTTTCTTTGAGATTTGGTTTTGGTTTCATTTCTGCGTACATATGAGAGAATAATCAAGGTGCCAAAGTTACCAACTAAGCCATAAGGCATGTCCTCACCATTGTAGCCTAAAAATTATAAAACAAATATAACCAAATACCTCTTTCCCTGTCCTTGGCCAATTACCTTCTCTATACCCCCAACACACACACACACACACACACACACACACACACACACACACAAACACACACACACACACACACATTCTCAGTGGAACATTTTATCTTAAACTAACTCTCTAGTATATCCTTCAAGATAAACTGATTGCAAAATAAATGCCTAGTAATTGAAGGAGTTAACTAGCTATTTTAGAACTGTTAACCATAAGGCAATTAAAGTTGGATGAACAGCTCCCACAAATAATGACTATTTAATTGTTGAAGAGTTGATCTGTGGCCCTTCTTTTTTTCTTGTAATTAGATTACAGGGCCAGTTGTCTATTTAGGTCAGTCCTAGTTTGTTACAACAAAACCATGTCCTCTGCATATGTAAGAATGTTTCTCTTTCAGTGCCCTCCCATCCTGCTCATTCAAACGAGATATGAGGAAATAACTGATAATTGTTTGTTGTTGAAGAAAAGTATACAAAATGTGAACCTTTGTTTCAAATAAAACAATTTACTGTAAATATTTTGTTTCTAATGATAGTTGCTTTCTTCTCATATAATATATCCAAATTATGTATGATTCACCTTTTTACTTGGAGATTTATTTCTGAATGATTTCATAAATCTCTGTTTCAATTGGTTTTGGTAAATAGGACAAAGAAAGCATTAAGTTTTCTAATGTAGTTATAAAATGAGTAGCTTCTCACAAAGACCACATTAAAATCAATAGCATATATTTCCTAAAACTAAACCAAATGTATCTGTGAGCTGTGAAAAGTTTTCATCAGGGTTACATTCAACACCAATAGGTTCTTTTAGGTAGAAAACACTGACTGAATAGAATAGTTATGAATTATTATTTAAGTCTTGCTTTAAACCAGATCCAGTCTACTATAAATAAATTCTTAATTGAAATGCCCTATGGTACTTGTTATTTAAAGAAATCTTACAGTGAAAAGACCTCTAACTAAAATGAATAATGAACCAATTAAGTATTTATGAAACACTTAGAGTGTTTGAGTCTGTGCTGAAGAAGACATGACATCCCAACTTTCAAGTAATTTAATGACTCTGTGGGAAAATGACCACAAAATGATTTGGATAGTGGGGAAAAGCATTGGCTTGGACTTGGGAGACCAAAGTGGCTGAAAAACCTTAGACAAATCTCTTTCTGAATCTTGGCTTCATTACCTACAAAATAT
Organism: Lemur catta; assembly: GCF_020740605.2. Taxonomy (NCBI): domain Eukaryota; kingdom Metazoa; phylum Chordata; class Mammalia; order Primates; family Lemuridae; genus Lemur; species Lemur catta. Next base: position 20,942,155 of record NC_059131.1, on the reverse strand, counting down.
CTTCCTTAATAAATGATCTCCAAAGTTTCTTCCAGCTCAAACAAGTCTTGGATTCTAAGACATACAAATGAAGCTCAAAATGTAACATAATATTGTACATGCTGTCCCCAACTTAAGAACTGGATCAACTCCAAAAGGTCAATTGTTCGGAACACAGAATGTATTTTCCCACAGAGACCATGGTACAAATGGTGGTTAAATTCCCAGCTCAGTCTGCAAAATCAATTTAATCCTTAATGTAACTGTAGAAGAGTAACTATGGTAATATGGACTCAAACCACCAATTATAACAAAGTTTATGGGGAAAGTCCATTGAGGATTCTGATTTGGCATGGCAGGAAAAGTCTCTTAGTGTTTCTACTACCCTGAGCAATAGACGTGAAGACAATTCTAGTTCCAGTTCACAGACAAACCTGGGCCTATATGGGAGACAAAGGCTGGACTGGCAGCATGGAGACTGCGGGATGCTCTGATACCTCTGAATCCATAAGTGGGTGGGCTGAGCATCATTGTATCTGGGGGTTTGGTTGCCAGAAAGGAATTGGCCTCCAAACCAAAGGATAGGGAACATAAAGGCAGAAAGGAAGAAACTGAGTGAACATACTGTGTTGGAAACTTTTTTAAAAGGACACATTTACTTTTATTTGTTTATTTATTTTTGAGACAGATTTATTTATTTCACTCTGTTGCTCGAGCTGGAGTACAATGGTGTCATCATAGCTCACTACAACCTCAAACTCCTGGGCTCAAGTGATCCTCCTGCCTCAGCCTGCCGAGTAATTGGGACTACAGTCACACACCACCATGCCCAGATACATGGACCAGGTCTGGCACACTACTGTGAGAAGAAGAGAAACAAAGTGAGCAGGGTGGTGTAGTGGGGCAGGGGATGTAATGTGCTTTGATGGCAAGGATCGTTAGCTCACTGCAGGAATGGAGGGACAGTATGTAGGTGATTCAGTCAGTGGGACAGAGCTTTGAGGGATGAGAAGAAGAGTTCAACCCCAGCTACCTCCAGAGGGAGGATAGAGAATGCCTGCCCTACACATCTGAGGACTCTCATTTGTCCACATTCCTAGGCCAGGCCTTCATGACCGGTACTCAGGGGTGTGTACCTGAGTGGAATTCTAAGCTTTCTGGAATTCCAAAGAGGGGAAAGGAAATAACATCAGGCGAGCTCTTAATAACAGTGATACACTAAAGGATTTGAACTAGGTTGTGAAGTACTGTGGGATTTAGATCAGTGACTTTCTTGATACATAATAATTGCACATATTTATGGGGTACACGTGATAATTTGATACATGCATACAAGGTATAATGATCAAATTGGGGTATTTAGGATATCCATTACCTCAAACATTTATCATTTCTTTGTGTTGGGAACATTTCAAATCTTCTCTTCTAGCTGTTTTGAAATATGCAATATATTGGTGTTAACTATAGTCACCTTACTGTGCTATTGAATACTAGTACTTATTCCTTCTATTTAACTCTATGTTTGTATCCATTAATCAACCTCTCTTCAACTCCCCACCCTCAACTCTTCCCAGCCTCTGGTAGCCATCATTCTACTCTCTACATCCATGAGATCAACTTTTCTAGCTCCCACATATGACTGAGAACACATGATATTTGTCTTTCTGTGCCTGGCTTATTTCATTTAACATGATGACCCCCAGTTCCATCCATGTTGTTGCAAATGACAGAATTTTACTGAGTGGTATTCCTGTGTGTGTGTGTGTGTGTGTGTGTGTGTGTGTGTGAGTGTATATCACATTTTCTTTATTCATTCATCCACTGATGGACTAAATCAGTGACTTTCAATCAAAATGGCTGTGTTTGTTGTCAGAATCACCAAGGGAGCCATTTCAAAATACCAGTGTTTGATTTCTCCTCCTCCTCCCAAAAACATCATAACTAATTCTCAGCATTGGGAGTGGAGGAGTACATATTTTGAAACAATGCCCCAGGGAATTCTGATAGGGACCCATTCTTCCCTCCCCACTTTTCACTGATACAGATATCAAAAAATAAAACAAAATACATCAGAGACACTGATTCAAGTAGAAGACACAGGGGATGGCTCTTCACGTGAAGGGATTGTTTCTGGTGAAGTTTGTGGAAGAGTCAGTAGACTAAGGTGTCTGGAGCTGAGGGGAGCATCAGAGGAAGTAGTAGGTTATAGGGTAGGGTAATTACTAATAAGACAAGGCAGTTGAGGATGAATTGGGTTGCTAGGTAGGAGAGTTTAAACCTGTGATGCTGTTTGAAACAGGAAACTATTCAGGTATTCATTAATTCAGTAAATATCTGTTAAGCACCTACTCTATGCCAGGCACTATGTGGGATACAGCAGAGGACAAGAGAAAGTTCTTTCCCTCATCAAGCTTATGTTCTGGTAGGAGAGGGAGCGGATGATCTATCCATCCCAGTTTGCCTGGAACTTTCCAGGTTTCAGCACTGAAAGTCTGCCCAGGAACACCCCTGGGAAAACCAGAATGGTTGGTTCTCTAGGAGGTAGGCTGTGTGTGTGTGTGTGTGTGTGTGTGCACGTGTGTGGGTGTGTTTAGTGCTAAGGGTCATGAAGGAAAATAAAGATGGGTACCAGGTTGGGGGTAGAGAAGAATGCTGCTTTAGACAGGGCTGACAGGGAAGGTCTCTCTGAGGAAGTGACACATGAGCAGCAATCTGAATAAAATGACACTGTGTCCCATGTAAACATCTGAAGGTGGGGTGGTGTCTTAGTCTGTGTGTGTTGCTATAAAGGAATATCTGAGACTGGGACATTTATAAAGAAAGGAGGTTTATTTGGCTTCTGGTTCTCCAGGCTGTATAAGAAGCATGGCACCAGCATCACCTGTTCCTGCTGAGGGACTCAGGTTGCTCCACCTATGGCCGAAGGCAAAGGAGAGCCATGTGTTGAGATCACATGGTGAGAGAGAAAGAAAGAGAGAGAGGGAGGTGCTAGACTTTTCAACAATCAGCTCTGCCAGCATGGTAGCTCATGCCTATAATCCTGGCACTTTGGGAGGGTGAGGCAGAAGGATTGCTTGAGGGCAGGAGTTTGAGACCAGCCTGGGCAATAGAATAAGACCCCATCTCTACAAAAAATTAAAAAATGAGTCAGGCATGGTGGTCTCTATAGTCTTAGCTACTCTGGCAGGAGCTACTGAGGCAGGAGGATCACTTGAGCCCAGGAATTCAAGGCTACTGTGAGCTATGATCATGCTACGGCATTCCAGCCTAGATGACAGAGTGAGGCCCTGTCTCTAAAACACAAACAAACAAACCCAATCAGTTCACTTGGGAATTCACAGAGCAAGAACTCCCTCAATACTGGGCATACAGCACCAAGCCATTTGTGAGGGACGTGCTGCCATGACCCAAACACCTCTCATTAGGCTCCACCTCCAACACTGGGGATCTAATTTTAATATGAGGTTTGAGGAGACAAAAATCCAAACCATAGCAGTTGGGGAGGAGTGATTATTTCCAGCAAAGAGTACTACCGTGCAAAGGCCCTGGTGGAAACATGCTTGGCATAGATGAAGAACAGCAATTAGGCAGAAAGGCTGGAGAAGGAGGAGGTCAGAAGTAAAGAAGGGTCAGATGGCGTGAGCTGTATCAGTGTGACAAGAACGACAAGAGGGTTGAGGACAGAGGCATGACCTAATCAATCAGAAGGTGACGGAAGCAAGTGGAAGCAGGATGACCACATAGGAAGCAACTGCATTAGGAAATCTCGAGAGTTCCTTCTTAAAATGTCTGATCAGAGAAACCCCAGAATGCTGTTCGGGTACATTCACCTGCTATCAGACCAGCCTGGGCTGCCACAGGCTACACCACAGTGATGGCACTGGGGATGGAGAGGAGGAAGCATCTAGCATTGTCTTGGAGATGGGGTTACCAGAAGTTGGTGGCCCAGGAGTTACAGATGGGGAAGGATGGTGTTGAGTCAAAGATGACTCCAAGCTAATCTTTCCCTCATTAGTTTTCCAAGTTTGAAATTCTCCCTCAGTTGTCAGGATCCGAACTTCATGGAAGAAAAGGACGTAGTATACTCCTTCCCACTGAAATGGACAAGGTTCCCCGACAGTGGTGAGAAGCAGGCACTTAGGATCACATGGACTGGAGTTCACACCCCGGTTCCACCGCCTACAAGCCACACCCCGAGGGCAGCTCGCTTACGCTCCGGGGTTCTCAGTATCCTTGCCAGTGACAGGGGAATAATGATGCCTGCCTGGCAGGGCTGTGAACACTAAACAAGGTAACACTCAAAAAGAACCTATGGCAGGACATGCCAACCCCTCAGTTTGGGTTCATTCTCTCCCCCTATTTTTTATTATTTTAAAAAATTTTTATTTATTTCTTTGAGACTGGGGCAGGTGGGGAGGTCTCACTATATTGCCTAGGTTGGTCTTGAACTCCCGGGTTCCAGCGATCCCCCCACCTCAGCTTCCGGAGTCATTGGGATTATTACAGCTGTGGGACGCCGCAACAGCACTGCTCTCCCCTATTTACACCCTCGGGGGTTAGCGTGTATGTTTTCAGAAGTGATCAGTAGTGTGTGTCATTTTGTGCTCTTTGACCCATCCCCCCTTATTCCATAAACACATTTCTGTGTATTGCTGGGGCCCACACTCTTGTCATTTAGCTCCCTTTCTTTCGGACTTCACTGGGACTACCAGTACTTAAACCTGCCCTTCCTCCCACACCTTCCAGCCCATCCTTCGCCACAAGAGCATGATTATACCACTTACCTGCTCACATCCTTCAGGTACTCCACAGCATCTTCAGGATAAAATCTGAACACCTGAGGTGGGTATACAGGGCCTTGCACAATCCATGTTGCTTCTGCCTACTTGTCCATTTCCTTTCCTCCTTGATTTACTCCCAGCTCTGGCCTTGTCTTCCATCCTCCACCCCTGCCACATCCACAGTTTTATTTTCAGTGCTCCCGTGGTACATTGTACCTATTGCTACTCATCTCCCCATTATTTCTGTATAAAATGACCAAGGTATTTGGTGCAGGGGGTTCAGAACCCAGGCCCTGGGGCCATTTACCCTCCATCCCAATGCTAGCCCTGCTACTTACCAGCTGGGCCTAATGATTGAGTTAATTAATTAAACTAATACTTCCCTGTACTGGACTGCTGTGACCTTGAGCAAGTTATGTCATCACTGCACATCAGGGATAATAATACCCACCTCACAGGGTTGTACTATTAAGCATTTATACATGCAAATCACTTAAATAGTACCTTGTACATAGTAAGCCTTCAAGAAATATTGCCTATAAATATCACTTCTAGCTCCCTGAATTTGAGTTCCCTGAAGGATGAGACTACACCTAATTCTTTTTTTAAAAATTCATTTTCTTCTCTTAATAGGCTGTTAAATATTTTTTTAATGAAGGCATGAGTAAATCTTCTTTTAAAAACTTTATTCCCCCACTTACTTAGCTATTTTTTGACTGCAACATTTGGTCTGTGTTAATAAAAATATAAATACTGTTATTAATATTTTTGTAAAGTTTTCACTTTGATTTACATTATTTCCTTGAAATATATTTTCCAAAATGAGATCATCTGTTAATGATATAATAATTTTGTGGCTCTTTTGCACATATTCATAGACTGTTCTTCAGTAAGATTTGTCTGATGACAGCTTAAATGCTCAACTCTAGGAAACTAGTTAAACAATGATATTTTTGTGTAGCTGAATACTAGGCAGCCATCAAATATCATGTTTCTCTGCAGTTTAGCCATTACTGTTTTTAAAAAATCATTTCAATTTATTTTTACTAGTTTACTAGGTGGGTAATGATACACTAACGTCATTTTAATTTCCGTTTTTAATGAGCTTCTGTATTTTTTGAGATGGTGATTTACTATATTTATAATCAAATATGCAAACTTCTTGTTCACTTTCCTTGATCACTTATGGAATATAATTGGATATTGACCTTACATATTTGAATGTATTTGTATCAATTTCTACCAGTATGTTTTGGCTGGGAAGCTCGTGTTGTTTATATTTAGCATATGTAATTTTGTTCCTTCTGTTTCCCTTTTAATACATATTTTATGTACTTGATGTTTTATTTATTACCTATTTTGTCTCTGATGGCCTCCATAAGTAAAAGAATAGAATGTTAGAGCTTGGAGGAATTTTAGTGCCATTTATTTTTTCATAAATGAGGAAACTGAGGGTCTGAGATTTTGCTTTACCCAATGCCAATGTCTCGTCTCCTCAAAAGTCCCTTCTACACAGCAGCCCATTTTCTTTGATATGACCTACAATATGACTATCACAGCGTTGCTCATAACAGTGAAAAATTAGAAATAACTTAAATGCCTAATGTTAACTATGATACTTCCATACAGTGGAATAGTATGAGGTCATTAAAAATAATGTTGTAGGAGAATATTTAATGCCATAGTTAGCTATACATACACATTGGTAAGTGAAAAAAAGTAGACTATATTTAAAGAAGACGTAAGTAAAGGGAGCTATATATCATGTTCATGTTCATGAATTGGAAAACACAGCATTAAGGTATCAATCTTCTCAAAATTTATCTATAGATTTAATGCATTTCTAATCAAAATCTTGATGGATTTTTTTCCTGGCCTCGGGGTGGGAGTGGTCAAAATTGACAAGTTGACTCTGAAATGTATATGGGAATGCAAAAGACCTAAAATAAACAAGACAATTTTGAAGAGAAAGAACAAAGTCAGTGGATTATACTATCAGATTAAAAGACTTAATATAAAATTACAGTAATTAAGACAGTCTGATACTGGTGCAAGGATAGACAAATAAACCAACAGAAAATAGTATAAAGGCCAGAAACAGACATGTATGATGAAGGAAAAGATGGTCATTTCAATAAATGATTCTGGAGCAATTGGATATTCTTATAAAAAAATGAACTTTGGTGTTTATTTCATACCATATATGAAAAATTAACTTGAGATGGATCATAGACCTAAATGGCAAAGCAATTAAGCTTCTGAAGACATGATGGGGTGCAGTGGCTCGTGCCTGTAATCCTAGCACTTTGGGAAGCCAAGGCAGGAGGATCACTTGAGGCCAGGAGCAGGAGTTTAAGACTAGCCTGAGCAAGAGCAAGACCCTGTCTCTACAAAAAATGGACAAATCATCTGGGCATGGTAGTGCACCCCTATAATCCTAGCTCCTCAGGAGGCTGAGGCAGGAGGATCACTTGAGCCCGGGAGTTTGAGGTTGCTGTGAGCTATGATGACATCACTACACTCTAGCCTGGGTGACAGAGCAAGACCCTGTCTCAAAAAAAAAAAAAAAAAAAAAGCTTTCTTAAAACAGGATACAAAAACTACTGACCATAAAACGAAAGACTGATAAATTTGAATTCATGAAAATTAAGAACTTTTGTGAAAGGGCAAATCACAGACCAAGAGAAAGTATTTGTAATCCATCTATCTACCTACCTATCTATTTATCTATCTCCAATGAAGATCTCAAATCCTATAAACCCATGAGAAAAAGACAACCCAATTTAAAAAAGAGCAAAACACTTGACCAAGCATTTCACAGAGGAGGATGTCCAAATGTCTATTAAGTATCTGAAAAGGTGCTCAAGACACCATTAGTCACCAAGAAAATGCAAATGAAACCACAATGCCATACCAACTCACACTCTCCAGAATGACTAAAAAAAAAGGCTGTTTGGGTGATGGGCACACTTACAGCCATGACTCAAGTATTACAAAAGCGATCCATGTAACCAAAAACATTTGTACCCCCTCAATAATTTGAAATAAAAAAGCTGATGATAGCAAGTGTTAGTGAGGATATAGAACAATTAGAACTCTCACACATTGCTGCTGGGACTGTAAAATGGTGCGACCACTTTGGAAAACTGGCACATCTATGAAAGCTATATCCAAGCCCATCCTATGGCTTAGCAATTCCGTTCCTAGTTATATACCCAAGAGAAATGAGTGCATATGACCACTAAAAGGCATGGCAGAAATGTTCATGGCAGTTTTATTTTTAATAACCAAACAATATTCCTCAACAGTGGAATTGATGAATTATAGTATATTCACATTATGAAATTTTAAACAACAAAAACATGCAAATCAAAAAAATCCAATCTTCTACTATATGCAACAACATGGGTAAATCTCATAGACATTAGAATGAATGAAAAAAAGCAGCCATAAAAAGTATATACTGTATGATTTCATTTTTATGGAATTCAGAAACAGGTAAAACTAATCAAAAGTGATTAAAAGTCAGAATAGGATTTCCTTCTGGATCATAGGAATATTGACTGGGAAAGGACAAGTAGGAAGTTTTGGGAGTGCCAGAGTGTTCTTTATGTTGATTTAGTGGCAGTTAAACAAGTATGTACTTTCATAAAAGTGTAGTAAAGTGTATATTTAAAATTAGTGCACTTTGCCATATATATTGTAGTTCAATAAAGAGTATTACAGGAAATTTAAATTTTCTTAATTTTGCTATGTTTTCTAAATGTTCTCACCTTTTCCTTGGCTATATTTTCCAAAAAGCCTATAAGGAAGACATGATGAATTGAAATGAGAGGAACAACATTATTTTTTTAAAAAAACTAGAGCTGAATCTCAGCTACCTATTTAGATTTATTGGCCTGAGCCCTGGCCCCAGCTAAAAATAGTTCAGAGCCTTGCCAACCCGGAGCTGGGCTATGTTTAGCAGAAGGCAGCGCAGAGTGAGATGGGGTGGATCCAAGCAACTGTTAAAGGGTCTGGTAGGCATGGCTTTCTCAGACAGCTGTTTCGGCCATGCCTGTTCCCCCACTGCAAGGCCAACAGCAAAGTGTAGGCTCTCAGTTTATTGGGAAGTGGAAAAGAGAGGGAAGGACAAAAGTACACTGGGAAGCAGATGGGACATAAATAAACTCAGAGTAGTTAAACTCTGGCTAATTCCAGGATAAACCTTCCTTTTCTCTTCACCAGGTTAGACTTTTAATTTTTGTTTTTGTAAAGTTGGATTCATTTTTCAACAACTCAGTTTGGAATGTTATGCTTCTGTTTGGGGAACCAGGTGCAGAAGTATTTAGATTGCAAAGATGAAAAGTTCCCTGGGTGGTTTTGCGGCTGACTCAGCCTAACCTGGGGAATTCACTTAACCTCTTGCTCCTTCAGTGTGGCCATGTAAAAGGCAGGAATGACTGGTATAATTATCCACATCACAGGGATGCTTTGAGGCTTAATTAATGCTCATAACTCACTTTGAAGTATTCAGATGAAGAGACAGTTGATAGGAATGGTGCTGTTCCAACTTCTACTTACCGACTCTGACAAGTTACAAAGCAACTTTTTGGAAGTTACTTTTTTGTACTTCACCTCCAAATGTCCTAGCATGGCACTTTCAAGATTCCTTCTTATTAGAATCACTGTCATTCAGTCAACTTAGAGGACTCTATTTCTCTATTTTGTTCATTTTTAACAGGAAGGTGTGAATATGAGGTAATTCATAATGAGTGACAACATCTGGGCGGATGACACTAAACAAGCTGGTATGTTGCTGTTGTCAGTAAATAGACAATTTTAGCCCCAAAGTAGGATGCAATTCAACTTTGAAGAGGGCAAAATGTGCCAAACTCTGAGATCAAAGGTAAGCTTTAAGCCAAACACTGTGGATTCATTAGAAACCTTTCTAAAAATAAATTTATCCCACTGCATAATTTGGAGATGAATTAGGATTCCATATTTTCCACACTTGAGAAGCAGAAATCCTGAAATATTGTCAATAAGAAACACTCTTGGAGATGGTACTAAGACTTTGTCAAGGGTGTGGCCTCCCTTAATATAGTAACCAATAAACTTGGCTTTGCTTGATTAAAAAAAATCAAATCTGTGAGCAAACAAAAATGTGGTAGGCTGAATAATAAAATTAAAAACGATAATGATAATGGTGGAAATAATAAGAATAGCAAACAGGTATCGAGGGCGTACTAGGGGCTAGACACTGTTCTAAGGGCTTTACATGTCTTGACTCTTCTGATGTCCACAATAAGCCTAGAAGACAGAACCTATTATTACCCCTGTTTTATAGACAAAGAAACTGAGGCTTGGAGAAGTTAAGTGACTAACTTGCTTAAGGTTATATAGCTTAGCAGCTAGCAGTGATTTGTTTGCAAAACATTAGTGTGTATTATAGTTCTCCAGAAAACTAGTTAAAATTCATATTCCCAGCCCAAGACCAGAATTCTGATTTGGAAGTGTGGGATGGGGCCTAGGAAAAGGCATTTTTAAGCCAGGGGTGGTGGTGCGCACCTGTAGTCCCAGCCACTCGGAAGGCTGAGGCAGGAAGATTGTTTGAGTCCAGAAGTCTGAGGTTGCAGTGAGCTATGATGATGTCACTGCACTCTATCCCAGGTAACAAAGCAAGAGACCCTGTCTCAAAAAAAAAAAAAAAAAAAAAAAAAAAAACATTTTTAATAATCCTCAAGCTGAATCAACTATACATGGCCCTTAGGCTACCCTTTGGGAAACAGTGGCCCAGACCTAGAAAAAGAAGGCGCTGGAAGTTGGAATTTTCCCATGTTTCCCCAGAATTGGCCTTCTTTGTCCAGCTGAATCGTAGGTCAGTATCCCAGCTGGGACTGTATGTCCTTGTAGTGAAAAAGGTCTATACCAGGCTTCCAATGCTTCATGAAAATAGCCTTTCAAAACATCCAACTTGATCTGTTCAACTTCCATATTTGACATTTAACCTTCTAACTTTAATTGGGTTTCTTAAACAGATTTTCCTACTGAGAAGAGTATGTGCTGACCGACAGGCATGAAGTTTAGCGTGATAGTTATAACTCTCACAGGTAATGAATAAATGACATTGAACCTTATTAATAAGTCTGTTATAACTCTGATTAACGTAAATCAATCCCCAGAGCCAGCTCTCTCCCAAATGAACTGAGAACAATGAGTTTATGAACCCGTAAACCTCAGGGCCAACACATTTTGAAGCCTGGTTTATTTTTTCCTTAGTACTCACATTATCACTGAGCTGGAAGGCACATTTTGAGACCCAGAATTCTGACACCTCTATCTCTTTAAAAGGGTAAGTTTATCAAGTTTAATAAAACAATTTCCAACATAGCAAGACCCTGTCTCTACAAAAAAACTAAAAAATTATCTGGGTGCAGTGGTGCATGCCTGTAATCTCAGCTACTCGAGAAGGTGAGGTGGGAGGATTGCTTGAGCCCAGGAGTTTGAGGTTGCAGTGAGCTATGATCGACCCACTGCACTCCAGCCTGGGTGACAGAGTGAAACGCTGTCTCAAAAAAACAAAAACAAAAAACAAATCAGTTTCTAAGAAGTCACTCACCTGAGTCCTACCCTTCTACCCTTGGCTTTCAAATAGCTGTGACCTCTGAGATATTGAGGGGCATGCTGATAAATTTTTGACATTCTTGCTCTTTTGCTTTTTTCAAATGCCGCTTGTCTGATTTGGTATGAAGTATAACCCAGTAAATCAGGAAAAGACACACAAATGCACTTGTCCCGAGACACTGCTATGGAGACTGAACCAAAACATATTACACATCTACCTTTCTTTACTATATTTTTATTGGTTAGGAAAATTCCAAAGAAAAGAAATAATATAAATAGAGCAAAAAAATATTAGTCAAGGTAAAGCAATTACAATTTCCAATCTGAGTGAGGAAATCATCAAAGGTATCTGCCACTCACACATTCCATATCCCACGCTCTTGAGGGAAGACTGATTCTCACTGCTACTCTCTTCCTTGCCGGCCAGCTACACTCTGGTTGCATTAACCAACTTTCCCTTCCCAGGACTCCCCCAGCCTGTTCCTCGTTTTGGGCCTTTGTCTTGGGCCTTGCTCTACCTGTAATGTTTTTTATTCCCAGCTTCCTGTGATTGGCTCATTCTTGTCATTCAGGTCTTAGGCAAGACATCACCCTTCAGAGACGCCTTCTAAAGGAATCACTCTCTATGACAGCATTTGACTTTATCCTCTGCATAGCATTTACCCATTGCTAATATTTTCCTTGTTTATCTGTTTTTTTAATAGTCCATCTCCCTCAACTAGGATGTAAGCCCCAGTAGGGCAACAGTCTTTTATTACATCATATTTTCACTGTTACATCTACACTGCCCAAAACTACACCTAATGCAGGGGAGATGCTCTATACATGTTTGGGGAAGAGAAAGGAAGGAAGGAAAGGAGAAAAAGGAAGACCGTGGGGAAAGATGTTTCTGATCTGAGGCTGATTGTTGGAGAAATCCAGCTAGTTCTTTCTTTGCTTACCAGTAAAATACTTTCATCCACCTCCACTGGAAACAGATCAGAAAGCCTGAAGATGTATTGCATAAGACTATTTAACAGTGGCTTAAAAAACAGATGAGTTACACAGAAAGAGTCTTTACTAGATATTTGTCATCATTAGTGCAGTCTCATAAGTTATTACGATAGGAAATCAGGAAAAACTGCTTAAGTGCTTGAATTCAAGTAGCTAAGTTTCGAAGTATAATAAAATAGTTGCACTACAGATTTTCTTACAAAAGATCTCAAACTTAAAATGAACGGATTCGTGCAATTGACCAGAAGGTAAACCAGGGTCAGAGAGCGGCTGGGGAGTTTGTGACAGAACTATCAATGGAGCCTTGGGCTCCAGCCTCTGACATGCTGTGTTCATTCTCTGCTATGGTGATTCTCAACGCTGCAATGACAGGGATGGGGGCAGAGGTTGGGGGTGGGGTGCGCTGTGTAGTTTGAAAAAGCTCTTATCCTTCCTCCTCTCCAGTTGAAATTCACTGATGTACGGTTCATCTCATTTTGCTTTGATCTTCTTGAAACCTCTTCAAACAAAACAAAATAAAACAAAACAAAAAACCAAGAATTTTACAACTCAAGCCAGAGAATGGCTCTTATTTAGAAGTGACCAATGGAAGAGCTGTAGCAAGAACAGAGTGATCCTGAATCAGCAACTCCCATGCGCATGGATGATTCAAACCAAAGGGATCAGCCTCATCTGCTAGTGAGAAGTCACCCAATAAATCACACCACTGAAACATTTTAAGGCTTCTCTTTTCTAAAACAGAAGAGAGTACATCTCAAGACTCATCGTATTCATTTCAAAAGAATCACAGACAAGTAAATTCTTTTAGAATTTGAATCTGTGGCAAGTAAGTAACTTGAATAAGATGACAAAACCATTCTCCATCAAATGAGGGAGGATTGTAGAGCTACCACACTCTCCAAACTCACCCACAACAACACCTTCTCTCACTCCCCCATGAATAAATGTGGGATTTTAAGTAAGTTAATAGCATAAGGAAAACATTAAGAGGAGCCTGGGAGAATCTTAACTTACTCAGGCATCAACATTGCAGAAGTACTGCGGCCGCATGCGGTGTAGCTATTACATATCTTATCTAACATGTGAAGCCTATAGGCATCAACTAGAATCATATACATTTCAGAGTTTGGATGGACCCTAGAGAAATTGTCTGAATGAAGAAACTGAATCCCTGCTCTGGACCCAAAATCTGAGAGCTGGATTAGACCAGGAACCCTGTGCCTGCCCCCAGCATAGCACATAGCATAGAAACCTCTAGGCTGAGCTCCTTGACTGAAAAGATTGTGTTCTTTATCTTTCAATTCCTAACATCTAGTACATTGTCTGGCACTTAGTAGATATCCAATAATGTTTGCTACACCAATCAGAAGAAGCAAGAGTGTAAATTCTAGGGCAATAGGAAAAATCCTTCTCTGATTTCTCAGGGCATGGCAGGGCAAAATTACCCTCAAAAGCAAAAGTAAACTTGACCTCAGTGTATCTTTTTTTAGGTGAACCCTTGAAGTCACAGGTAAGCTTTTGCCAGACTACCCAGAGATAGCACTTCCATCATTGCTTTTAATAATATGGCTTGCTTACTTTGTCTTATTGGAGTATTAGAATGAGTTCACTTGCTATTAAGTTCCCTGCTTTAATTACAGCAGAAATAAAAATTAGATAAATGACTTTCATTCAAGTATTTCAGAACTGTTTTACTTTTGAAGTCTGAAGTATTCAGGGTAGATAAAAACAGCATCTTGTTTGAAGTTAAAAGTATAGATTACCTCATCATGGAAAAAGATGAAATGTTATTCTGTCTACCTTGTGATTATAATGGTCCATCAGATTTAGTAGCTGTTGGGAAACAATCATATCTTTCCTGTATCTAAATTACTTGGGTTTTTTTTCCTGAAAAGACAAAAAATACTGTGAACCCTTAATTTCAATAGCACAAAGAATTGTGCATCATATATTTATAAACCAACCATGGGACAAAAGGAAGCAATAAAGAATTAAATATTATATTCTCTCAAGAAATATTTTATTTCAGCATTACATAAATATCTTTGTGCTTTTCCATTTTCTTTTTAAAACCAACTAACCCTGTGACATTTCAAAGTGAAATAACTATACACACAATTTTTCACATAGAAGCTAGGATGACTTTTTTTAGAATAAGTATAATTAACCACACACACAGCATATTATTCTTTGTCCTCTGACCTTTGTTATTTAATTTCATATTCTGAAAATGTTTGCTTCCAAATTTAGTCAGAAAAATGAAGGAATGTTATGGTTGCTTTGCTGCTGTATATTACAGTGGGGTATACTTAAAATTGTTTCCAAATGTTGGTGTTAAAAAAAATCTACATTGTCTGCTTTGGCATGTGAAAATTTGATAAAAGGCTACTTATTCAATTTAACAGAGAAACTCCCATCCAAGGTTCTGAAACATTCTGAGTAACTATAAAGTACAGCACCTGGGGAGGTCAAGGAGAGGGGCCCACCTGCTGCAATAGGGGACAAAAGCCAGTGCCTGTTGGTCCCTGAAAATCCCACTCCCCTTGCTGTCACTCCTATTCCTTTGCTTTCTGAGACCATGATGTGGTTGGTCTAGATCAGGAGTTAAAACAAAATTTTTTTGAAGTTGTACAATCTCTTCTTTTAAAACAAAAACAAAAAACCTACACTACACAGCAAGTGAAAGGAACCAACCACATGGTTGACATGTGGTTTGGGGGTGAGGGTCAGAAGCACCTCAGTGGAACCAAGGAGTATATGAGGTAGAATTTCGGAATCTCTGCTCTAGTGCACCCACCACTAGAAGTTGGGTCACCTTTCCGGCTCTAGTGTGACCGCCACTGCCTAGGCCAGAGCATATGGTAGTACGGGTTGTGCCCTGTGCTAGGTGCTCAGCCAAGGGGGCCACTGGGGGCTGAAATCCAGCCCTGGTTCTTCTTGCCAAGCCCAGCTCCCTGGCCCAGGGCTGATTCTGCAAGGCAGAGTGGACATCTTTTGTGTTACATCTGCCTAGAGGGGATGTGGTTTTCTTGAATAGCATAAAGTCTTAGGAGCTAGTAAGGCCCAGACTCAAGGCCTCAATCCTGCCCTTCTTGGCCTTCATGTCTCCTCACGTTTCTGGCAGGGTGAGGATCCATGCCCAGGATCAGCACTGAGGAGCAGTGTCACCCCTGGAACTTGACTCAGGGAGGTGGAGGCGGGGGGCTCTGAGTGGCCTCCTGCACCCACACTGGGAAGTGTTGGTGCACAGGACCCTTCTCTGCTTCAGTCCGCAGAACTCAGTTGTCGACTGGGCTTGTTGCTGGGGCTCCTCTACCATCCTTCCTCCACTCCACCCCTTCACTCCCAGGAAGAGACCCATAAACTTCTCCATCTCTAAGGTTTTAGGGACTGGAATCATTTCCCTCTTAGGTGAATTTGCATTTTAAGTGTGCTCTGAGAAGTATGATCACCCTAAGGAATTCTTGGAATTTTTATTTTCAGTTTTGGAGGAAAAGGCAAAGATTAGGGCCTTGTCCCAAACTCCACAAGGCATCCCTTATATTTGTCTCCCAAACCTGGTACTCTTTAGGAAGCAGGCCTTCCCTCCACTGCAAGCCTGGGCCATGGGCAAAAATGGGGACCCACATACCATATGTCCATACGTTCAAAACTTAGAAATCAAGCCAAAACATGTTAAACAAAATGTGCTCCATCCTTCAGTCTTGACAAATCAATAACATCATCCAAAAACATTTGTAAAGCCACGGGATTTATACAGAATGGGAGCAAAGGGAGCAAAATATCAAAGATGACCAAAGTTAGCTATTATTGCACATGTCCAGAAGAGCTAGTGACATTTTGTATGAGTAATAAAAGTAATAAATAATTCACAAATTATTCATTTATTCCACAACATTATTTTATTTCCTCCATTTCAGCAAAATTACTATGTTGTCACAATAAAGATTTTCACATAATTTGTAGTTAATTGACCATAATAATGTAACAGGTTAAATATAAAGCTAATTTCAAAATGTTTACAATTTGAATATGTTTTTGCCAAAATATAAAGTGATTGTGAATTTTGAAATCATAATGACTTTGTATATTGTTAAGAAAGCTATTGTTCTAAAATATTTATATTATCTATTAAAATTAGAAGCCAACATAAAAAATAATATATGAATACCAACATTTTAAATAAAGCTGAACTTTTAAATTTAACTTTTTGAATATTTGATTAAGTCTTATTAGATGTATTTATTAAAATTTAAATTATTGTAATGCTAGTGTTTAACATCCATCTACTTGTCGTTACAAACAGTAAGTATCATGTTTCATACATGCTACATTTCCATTTACATTATTTATATTTTAGAAGTAATAAGAATTTTTTACTATTGCAAAATATCCTCAGTCACCATGTACAACTGTTGTGAATACTATCCAATTCCCAAGTACCTCCAGGACTGTGAGTTGGAACACAAGGTGAAGCCAAGAAAAGGGGTCCTTAGCACTCCCGGCCAATGATACTTTGTTATCCAAGAATCTATTGCATCCCTCTGAGAGGAGGGATTTGACAACTTAATTAATTTGTCTTTTCATACCTAAGAGCTTCTGCCACTCAAACTTTTCCAAAACAGCTTATATTTCTAATATCAGCAGTAACACAACTCACAAACCTTCCTTTGTTTTGAAGATGCAGGATGAGAGAGGGACAGAAGTGTTTCTGTGAGTCCTGGGTGGCGCTATCTCAAAAACAGATGTTTACGGTCATGGGCTGCACTGGACCAGCCTGAAGGGCTGGATCCTGGAGGCCAGAAGCACCCACATGTCTTTTGATCAATTTAGTGTGTGTGTGTGTTAAATGTGGAGTGCAAGTCAGAGCTCTCTGTTGTCTGGGTCTCAGGCTACTACTATCTGGAAATTTAGGAGAAATCATTCTTCAAACAACATCTGGTGTCGGAATTCAGAAGCAGACATTTACATGGTAGAAAGCCCACTTTAATTAGCAACTTACAAGTAATAGTCATGCTGAAATTTTACTTCTCATTCTGTTCTGAGAGCAGTTCTTCCCCTCCCCTACTTTCCCCCACATTTATTGCCACCATGAATCTAAATTGATTTGGGATCCATCAGTCAATTTGTGTTCTGACCTTGGTGTCAGACACACTCGCCCTCTCTCTTTTTCTTCTGGTAACAGCCTTATTGAGATATAATCCATATACCATATACTTTACCTGTTTCAAGTGTACATATCACTGTTTTTTTTTGTATATTCATAGAGTTGGGTAACCATCACCACAATCAACTTTAGAACATTTTCATCACCCCAAAAGGAAACCCTGTAGCCATTAGCAGTCACTCCTCATTCCCCTTCCAAATCCACCCCCTCCCCCAGCCCTAAGTAACCACTAATCTAGTTTCTATCTCTAATATTTACCTATTCTGGACATTTCATAGCATCATACAACATGTTATGTGGTCTTTTGTGACTGGCTTCTTTCACTTAGAACGTTTTCAAGGTTCTCCATGTCGTAGTAGGTATGGGTACTTCATTCCTTTTTATTGTTGAATAATATTCCACTGTATTGATAAACATTTTTGTTTCCCATTTGTCAGTTGATGGACATTTGAATTGTTTCCACTTTTTGGCTATTATAAATAATGCTGCTCTGAGCATTCATGTAGATGTTTCTCTGTGGACATATGTTTTCATTTCTCTTGGTATCTACCTACAAGTGCAATTACTGAGTCACATGGGAACTCTATATTTAAATTTCTGAGGAACTGCCAAACTATTTTCCAAAACAGCTATGCCATTTTACATTCCTGCCAGCAGTGTATGAGGGTTCTGATTTCTCCACATCCTCACCAACACTTGCTATTATCTGTCTTTTTTTTTTATAGCCATCCTAGTGGGTGAGAAGTGGTATCTGATTGTGGTTTTGATTTGCATTTCTCTAATGGCTAATTATGTTGATAGTTCTTGTTTTTAACTGGCTATTCCTGAAGAGAGAGAAAGAACTGAAATGTTTGTGAATACCCAGTCTGATACTGTGCTCATGGTGTTTAGATATAGACCAATTCATAGAACATAAGCATTAAAAGAGACCTTAGATGTAGGGCAGGAGCCTATTTTATAACACAGCTCATCTGCAGTGCCGGGTGTTCACTACTTCTGCTTGTCAGAAAGTTCTGATCCTTAGTGAGATCCTTTTTTTAATAAAAAAAAAATAGAAAATCTTTTTCTGAAAGTTTACCCTGAAACTTTTAGTCACTGGGTCAATCTTTGCTCTTGGAAGCAAGGCAAAGCTCTCTTTAACTCCACCGTCCCTCTCCTTTGCTTGGTTAGAGCCATTAACGTATTTTTAAAGACCAGCTTTGGCAGCCCACTAAGTTGTTGCCTTTTTCTTTTCTCTTTTGAGTTAATGAGCCCAGCCTGAGATTGGTATGCGCCTATAGCCATACTCAGGCAGGCTGTGGCAACTCAGCAGGGAATCTCCTATTAAGTCAATAGGTCAGAAAACCAAAGTCTGGGCGAAGGAGGTAGACTTAACTTGAACAAACATTCTGAAATCACCTTGCTTTGTTTTCAGTCTCTTTATTTATTTTGACATTTCAAATCATTTTAAAAGAGGGTATGTGATTTTTATGTTTACTGAAAGGAAATAAATGTTAAAAAGATATTGAGAATGTGGACTACAAAAACAGGTTCTCTGCCCTCCTGCTTACTATATAAAAAAAAGATACATTTAGTACATTTCACTCAACCTGGCACACTTAGAAAAGGCATTGGCTATCGTTGTGTGCACGTGTGACTGCGTGTGTGTTCTCGTCAGTCTGCCACTTACCTGGCCTTCCCTGTATGATTCCCTGTGTCCCCAGTTCTCCTTCTTTAGACCTCTAAGGAGAGAGGATTCTTTTTCCGATTTCTGCTCGGATGCCGGAACCCAATCCTCATCTCTCTTCTCTCAAACCTTTCTCCTTCTGGTGGATCTAGAGGAATCCCTCTTTTATTGTGGGCAAAATGCCTTTCACCCTAAGATAATTTCTCTTATTTTGTTTTCCGACCTTCCATTCCTCCTCATCCAAACTGAATATTTCCCTTGAAGACTCATGCTCCATTCCTTTCTGTCCCTAGAATGCACAGAGCTGATGCTCCTCACAGAGCCTTTGGGCTGGGCTGTTCCCTCTGGTTGGAGCCCTCTTGCAGCTGTTCTCCCCCAGCCTCAGTCCTTTTATTACTCAGATCTCAGCTCAGATAACACTTCCTCTGAGAGGCCTTCCGGGATGTCCCTCCAACATAGCTCAATGACAGTCTCTGTTTCATTCACTGTATTAATAGTATTCCCAGCATCAAGAACCGTGCTGGCACAGAGCAGGCATTTGAATCCTTGCTGAATTTTTATAGTAAAGCAGCTTCTGTAAAAAATACTAGGTTGCATCATTTCTGCCATTTTGTGCTGGGCGAGAAAGGAACTGAGGAATGAACAGAGAAAGGAGGAGCAAACAAGAGAAAGGGGAAAGAGCCCCTTTTAGGGCGAAGGACAAAAATGGGTAGTGGGAGATAGGGGACAGGGTTTCAGGCCTGTTTGCCACTTTCCCTGATGTGGAAAATGCTTTCTGCTGTGACTAAAGCAAAAACCAGGCTTAACTTAAAGAAAAGGACATTTTTTTAAAAAAACAGAAAAGGAAGAAATTTCACCCCCCCATCCCTATAGTCTCCTCCTTTCAGTTTCTAGTTTTATCACCAAAATTAAAAATGGTTAGATAGGTGTCAATTTCCACTGCATATTAGACAATTTTTCCTTAAAAATATCAGCATAAATGGGATCCAAATTCAAGGGACAAAATTTTGTCTGATAGAAAAAAAGCAGTCCTCTCTGAAGCGCACATTATTTCCTAAGACATTTTGGCTACTCTCTAAGATGTTTTGTTCACAACTGAGTGAATTTCCTGTCATGGCAGAAACTGATAATATATAAAGGATCCTCCCAACTCAACCCTATTGTGCAACCATTCTTGATTTCTTTTGTCAAACTGGATCTTCTCCTTCCTTTGCCAACTGAAATCAAATGGATGTGTTAGGTCATAGCACTACTATGAAATAGTTTCCACACTTGTTTTTCTTTCTACTTTCTTACCTCCTGTTTATTACATGTAACAAGTCAGATTGTAATTATGAAAGTGAGGAACTAAGGCAGCTTGCTAGCATGCTGAGGCTAAGCAATGCTGGTGGTATTGTTGGGCCTCTTGGTGACAGCCAAAGGGTATTATTCACATGATTGTTTGGAATGTGCAATCATCCGAGGCTAAAATGACATCACTGGAGTGAATTACACTGGAACCTAGCAAATCTGCAATGCCGGATTTGCCAAAGAAAATTAAACTATTAGCTTTTTAAACTCCTCCATCCCCCATGTGATTAGTATTATTTTTCTAGTGACTTTTGTTTTATGCTGAAGAGGAACCTCATCCAGTTCTTTCTGGAATGTGTAAATGTCACAGAAACTAAGGCTTCATGGATGTGAAATTGTTACAGGCGAAAATGTTTTCATTTTTCTTCCTCAGTGTGATTATCTAATGTTTAAACACCTGTACATGTGGTGCTGTCCCACCTCTCTAGCTTTTGGTGTGTGACGTTTCCTCTGCCTGGCACCCTGCTCCCTGGTCCTCTGTCCTCTGCCCCTTGTCCTTCTGGTGAACTCCTGCTCCTCCGTTAAGACCATTTCAAATGACTTCTCCTAAGTGAGTTTTCCCTTACTTCCTCCTCTTCTGATTCAGATGATAGCTCCGTCCTGTCTTCCACCACCCTGCCTTGCATATCGTATTATTATGGCCTTTGTCACATTATACGTTAATTATTTTTATATGGAAGTTTCATTAGGGCAGAAACGATGTCTCTGCATCCTTGTTTCCCCAGCATTTGGCACAGTCTTGGCAATATGTAAGCCCTCAACATATATTGGTTCCCTTTCTCTTTCCTTCGTCATTTATTTATCCTCATCACCATGCATGTTTTCAATATGAAACATAGTTAAAGTTGTATCAACGTTCAGGTTATATACTCCGAAGGTAGGTTATTAAGTACATATAAGTTTAGAGTTGTTATATTTCCCTGATGAATTAAAACTTTTGTCAAAATATAGTGACTCACTTTATCTCTAATAATGCCTTTTGTCTTAAACTCATTTGTCTGATATTAATAATAGCTACATTAGCTTTTCTGGGGTGGTATTTGCCAGCTCCTTTTAAAAATACTTCTACTTTCTGTCATTCTGGATCCTTACAGGTTAGTAAGTCTCTTTTGAAGAGTATATATCTGAATTTCTAATAGTTTAAAATCAAATATTTTTTGTATTTTTAATAGGTCATTTATTCCATTTATATTTATTATGATTAGTGATATTTGGATTTATTTTTATAATCTCATTTTACTCTTCCTAATCTGTACTGCTTTTTCTATACTTCCTTCTCCCCTACTTTTTTTTAATTTTCTTTTCTTTTTGTTTTTAGAGACAGGGTCTCTCTCTCTCTGTCACCCAGGCTAGAGCATAGTGGCACAATCATAGCTCACTGTAACCTCCAGCTCCTGGGCTCAGGCGATCCCTCTGCCTTAGCCTCCTGGCTACCTAGGACTATAGACATCCACCACCATGCCCAGCTAAAATTTTTAAATTTTTTGGACAGACAGGGTTCTACATGAATTCTACCTGAGTTCATTGCCCAGGCCAGTCTCGAACTCTTGGCCTCAAGGGATCCTCCCAGCTTGGCCTCCCAAATTGCTGGGATTACAGGTGTGAGCTACCACTCACAGTCTCTCCTACTTTTTCTAATGTTGTAACAAACTTAAACTTTGTGTTTCTTCCTTTTTCATAAACAAATTTGATGTGCTGCTTATATGAAAAGATTGGTCTAGCAGGTTTTTGTCTTTTGGTTTCTTAAAGTTTCTTCTCTTAACTAGGAAAATGAGAAGATTTTACAGGATAGTTATGACTGTGCATTGCATCATCAAAAGAGAATAATAGCCAAGAGGAAACATGGGACCTTTACTTTTAAACAATTCTCACTGGGACCTGAGGCAGCTTAACAGCCACGTAACCAATTGTGAAAATGATGAGCCAACGTGGTGTGCAATGCTGGGTACAGAGTAATGGAATCTGTGTAGTGTGTCTGCTCCCCGTGTGAGGATGGCACCTAAGGGGATGCTCCTCGTGAGCTCCGTATGCCTGTGCTGCTTGTGCTGCGTGACTTCATGAGGAAGCAATTCTCTTGGGATTTGTCTGTGTTCAAGCTACTGCAAAACCCTCATTTCATTCAGTGAGCCATGATGGTATTTGGCCTCCTCCTGGCTAGAAATCAACCATAAACAAACACAAAATTGTGTGACAGGACTCAGTTATAATTGTACTGCCTAATGATCCAGAGTATACTGATATCAAATTTTAAGATTATCATTTAACTAAAAATACATAATTTCAACATGCTTATGGTGAGCATTGGTTTGTGACCTCTTTTTTGGATTCCCTCCCTTGCCCCCGCCAAACCCCCACCAAGAAACAGGTATACCATAGCAATTAATAGCTTGGAATCAGGTTTCAAACAGATTGGGTTTTTTAAAAAATTATCTATTATTTTTAAAATTTTTTTTTAATTGACACATGAATTGCATGTATTTATGGAATATAGCGTGGTGTCTCAGACTGGGTTTCAAATCTTGATTATTCCAAGTACTACCTGTATAATCTAAGGCAAGTTACTTAATCGTGCTAAGTTTCCTCATATTCTAAGTGAGGCTAAATCTACACATAGGGTTGTCGTGAGAATTTAATAAACTAAAATAAATAAAGCTTTTGGCCTGAAGTTAGTACTCAAAAATATAAAATAAAATAAAGGTAGCTATTGTAATAATTTAAAAATAAAATAGTGGTAGCTATTGTAATAATTTAAAAAAATAAATAAGAAGCTTATTGTAGGTATTCCTCCTGCAACCCCCATCTCTCAGCACAGAGTGGTAGGTAGAAGAAAGGGTCTTGGGATGGAGTGGGGCTAGGTGAGCACTGATTTCCTCGTGTCAGGGATTTAACAGGCTGAGTATGGTGGAAATCCCTTCAAACTTTTAAGATGCTCCAAGGAGGTCAGGAATGTGACTTATGCCCTCATGTGTGCCATCCTGAGCCAGCAGATAATGGGGTGTTGGCAAAGTCTTTGCTTCAGTGGACATGACTTCCTTGATAAGGCTAGAATGATCTTATATCCTTAAGTCCTGGTCTCCTCTCCAAACAGTTAGAAGGCTGTCAGGTACCAAAGTGCTGCTAACTTTCTCATATTCAGGAGTCCCTATTGCCAGGGCTGGGGATACACTGTTCTAGGGTGCTGAGTTCAAATTGGGAATATATTTTCCTATATGAGTGTGATTATTTGTGGGTGATATGTATCACTGAACTCATTGCTACTAATAATAGGTGAAATCGGGCCTTTAGGACCTAGTCTGAGATCCTAACCTCTTTAAGTAACATGTTTTGCTATGGAAAATGTGTTATCAGTTCCAAATGATCGATTTATAAATAAAATATTGAAACATGAGCCATTAGGAAAATGGGGCTGCAATCTTTCATATCTTTAGTGCAGAAGAAGATAAAAAATCTGCAGTCAAGTGTAAAATAGTTGGGCACGGTGCATTTTTCTAAACTAGAGGTTAACCAGATGGGCATTTTTTTGCAAAGAGCAACACTGGCCCCTTAGTGACCACCAATGGCATTGAATTCAGTTTGGTCCTGTAGCCACTCCCATGTTCTTGCTATGTGTGGATGTCTCATTATTCCTTGGACAGTCCTCCTTAAGAAAAGAAGGCACCTTCCTGCCCAGGGCTTTCTGGAAACTTCTAAGTATTGCCTAGAAGGGGCCTCTGGGCCTCCACTCTCTCACCCTAAATTGGCCTGGCTCTAAGCAGCTCTTGAAACTCCCTTTGCCAGAGCCCTCTCTAACCTCTTGTCACTCTCACCTCCAGTGTTTGACAAACCTGGACGTGGATCTCTCATCAGTCAGTCATTTAACAGGCAGATGCTAAGAGGCTACCACTGCTCAGGATCCCTCCAGGCTCTGGGAGAGTACAGAAAAGAAAAAGATAGACTCTCTGCTCTCAAGGAATTTACAAACAAGTTTGGGAGGCAGTATATCCTAGGTGTTAAAACACAGGATTTCCCAGGTCTACCATTTCTTCTGTGTACTTTGAGTCTCAGTTTTTTCATCTGTAAAATGGGGATGATAAAAGTAGCTACCTCATAGGTTTGCTATGAGAGTGTGTCACAAGATAAAGCACTTAGCAGTGCCTGCACATAGTAAGTGCTCAATAAATGTTAGCTATTATTATGATCATTATTTAGAAAGTCCAAGAAGTGATATTGACTAATCAGGGCTGAACTTGATAACACGTTCCTCAACACCCTCCTTGTTCTTCTCAGAGTTGGGGGAGGAAGCACTACTTTGTGGGTCACAGAAACGGACAGGCTGGACTGGTGGGAGAAGGGCTTGGGGATGATGAAGAGCTGCTGTGGACCTCCTGGCAAAGGCAGTCCGCCTGTCTTGGCTCTGTTCTGCACTGGACACCTTGTTGGGCTGGGAAACCAAACAATTGTAACTTCCTCTGCCTTAGAAGACTTTGCCAGCTAGGTGGGGGATCAAGACAGACACACAACATGCAGCTTTAACACAACTGTGAAGCAGCATGTTAATTAACAAAAACAAAATGACATGGTAAAACTTAATATACCGGCGACAAATGTTTAAGGCAAGAAGTGCTTATTGATAAATCTGGAGTCTGGGCTTCTGGGTAAAATTTTCTGACTATGTTCCTAGTGCCCACAGCTCTGTGGCAATAACAGCAGTGAGGCCCCCTTTTTTTTTTTTTTGTACCTGCCCCATCTCTTTGTCCCCTGTGTCTGTTTCTCTCCCCCGACAAACTGTGACCTGGACCAGCCAGTGAAACATGATTCTGAATCCTGCCCACACCTTTGGTGGTTTTGGATGAAAGGCCAGCGCCTCAAGAACCCCATGTTTGTTTTCAAGTTTTAAGGCAGGCACTGATGGAGCGATGAATGGTGAAAGCTCTCCCCTTAAAAGAGCACGGTTGACTTTAGGTGACTGCTGACTAGGGCTTTTGCTGAGGACAATGTTTAAATGACAAGGCTGGCTTTCTGGGAGTGTTGCTGTGGAAGAGATTCAGACAGAGGCCACCACCGGCCTCCTCCCTGGCGAGGCTGCCCCAGCTGGCATCTCAAGAGCAGTTCCACTGAGCTTGGGTGTGAGATACAGTCTTGTCAGAAGATTTTTAACCAAATGTCTCAGTGTGGTTTTGCCCTCTGGATAAATGTGTGTGTTCAGCAGCAACCGTATCTCCTGGCCTCATTCTCTCAGTTGATTATGTGACTATAAGAAGAAAAGCAAAAATGAATTGAGAAGCAGGGCTGTGATGCTAGTTTGGTTAAAAATATCCTTGTGGAATTTGAAGGTACCATCGAAATCATCTGCAGATGGGAAATACTGAAGCCCAGAGAAGGGAAGCGCCTTGTCCAAGATCACACAGCACATGGAGGAAGAGCTAGGAGTGAAATCCATATTTCCCTATTCTTGGTCTCATTCTCTGTTTGTTATTCTATATCTGACCATAATTGTGAAGAGTTCTTTTTCTCTTCCATGGGGTTCTTTTTGCTTCCCAAAGCTTAAAAAGAGCCCAAATGATCCAGGAAATGTGGGGAATCCTAATTCACTTCAAAGGCAGTTTGTCATCTACTGGCCGTGCTGTGTGGATTGCCGTTTCTATTACGTTTTTCGGTGTTTCATGTGAAAGCATGCACGTTACTACTAATTCTCAATAAATTGATTTAAATATTCAAGTTTTATAAATAGAGAGAATCTTGCTTTCTCTCTCATTCTTTCTCTCTTCTCTGGCTTTCTTCCCTCCACCCACCTCTATTAAGATGCACTTTTTTTTTTTCCAGAAGATTTTACTTAGGATATATATTTTGGTGAAATTCTTATCATTTTTCTTCTTTCCAATTTTTTATATTATCATTGTTATAATGCATTATAATAGTTTGTATTTTACAATTTTTTTAGTGTATTAATTTTGCAGTGTAACTCAAGATTTCTAATGAGGAGGAGGAAGAGGATACAGATAGGGCTAGGGAGAGAGACTTCTGAAAATGTGGGCAGGGTGTTTGTGAATGTCTGGGCAATGGAACATTTATGCGGCTCTGTGGGTGTTTTGAACTCTCTGGAAACTAACAAGCAAGCTCCGCACATAAACTTCATGGAAGTCCTCCAAATTTGGACAACACAGAGGCCTTTCAGAAGTCTGAACCAGCTCCAAGTCAAATTACAGCCCAGCACACCAGTGCAAATGGGAGGGCGAGCGGATCAGAGGAGACGACGCTGGTCCAGGAGCCCAGGAAACGCAGGGTCCGCTGCTGGTTCTACCGCTACCAGTAATCTCTTGGTCAGTAAAAAGGGATGATAATAGCTCCTACCTCATGAAGTTGCTTTGACGATAAAAATAACGTATGTAAAATCCTGAGCACAACATCTGGCACATATAGACACTTATTATTTTATGAGATGCCAGTGGGCTTCTGGAGAAAGACACATGGGAACTGACGGTTGGTCAACTAGAGAAGACCCCACTCAGGCAGCGAGGCTCCAGGCTTTGAAGTCAGACCTGTTTTGGATCCCAGCTCCAGCATGTTCTAGCTGTGTGATCACGGGCAAGTTACCTAACTTCTTTTGGCCTCAATCACATCTCAGGGTTACTGTATGGGTTGGTGATGTAGCCCATGGGAAGCCCTCGGCTCAGTGCCTGGCATGCAGTAGGTGCTCAGTAAATGGTGGTCATTAGCTCAGGTTCTTAGAGAAAGGGGCTTGGGAGAAACCAGGGGAGTGAGGCAGATGAGACAGTTGTGAAACTAGTGAGGTTGAAAGAAACGAGGAGAGCAGGGTCAACTCCTCTGAGGCCTGCACTAGTTTCCTGTGGCTCCTATAACCAATTACCACAAACTTAGTGGCTTAAAACAACAGAAATGTATTTTCCCACAGTTCTGGAGGCCCTAAGTTCAAGATCATTATCACTGGGTCAAAAGCAAGGTGTCAGCAGGGCTGTACTCCCTCCAGAGGTTCTCAGGGGGTCTCTGCTCCTTGTCTCTTCCAGGTTCTGGTGGCTGTTGGCATTCCTTGGCTCGTGGCTGGATCACTCCAACCTTTGCCTCTCTTTCCTGTGTGTGTGTGTGTGTGTGTGTGTGTGTGTGTGTGTGTGTGTACCTGGACAATCCAGGATAATCTCTTCATCTTAGTATCCTTAATTTAATCACATCTTCAAAGATGCTTTTTTCGTATAAGGTAATATTTATATGTTCCAGGGATATGGACACGATGTCTTTGGGGGCCATTTTCCTGCCTATACCGGGCCTAATGCACCAATGGTCAGGAGAGGATTCCATTATACCTGGCCCTAGAGTGACGTGGCAGCGACAGGAGTGTGATAAGGAGGGGAAGAGAGATGTCACCAGGGCAGTGGCCAAGCCAAGCCAAGCCAGCCTGTGTGGTTACGGATAAAGCAGGGGGCAGACCAGGGATGTTGGGGAGGCTCATGGGGACCAGATGGTGATAGGAAGGGGACACTAGCGAAGCCATGTGGCGGAGTGGAGCTCAGCACCAGCATCTGGGCAGGGACATGCCAGTGGGCTGCAGAAGGCATGAGTCATGTGGACACCCAGCTAGGAGAAGGAAGAGACCAGGCTTGCCTGAGTGCACTGGTGGGGATCAGAGCCAAGGTAGATTGTACTGAGCGCCTTAGACCCAACAGCTCTTGCCTAACCTCCCTGAGCTGGACCTGGCCAGGCCACAATGCACAGGACACAGTCCTTGTCCTTGAGGAGTTCACATGCTAGTAGGGGAGACAGGCATTTTAAAAGTGCTTTATTAGTAATGCACATACACATATGGGTCTGAGGGAACATATATAAAAGAGCAATTATTCTACCTGGAGACTGAAGGTGGTAGACCTAGAAAGTTTCAAAGAGATGAGGCATTTGAGGTGGGTTTTAAAGTTTGCAAAGGAGTTTTCTAGGCAGAGGTGGACAAAGCCTGGCTTGAGGGATAAGAAGCAGGCAGGGTTGGGGAGACCAGTGCACGTTTCCTGATTTCGCCTTCCTATGAAACAAGTGGATTCTTCTTCACGCTGAAACAGGCAAGTAAGCACTGCCAGGGTTTTGTAATAAATATGGAACTGCGATATAAATGGGAGCCCTGATATTTGACTTAGGAGACGAGCTCAAATCAGATTTGCTAGTTGAGTGACATTGAGCAAACCACCTCAGTCCTCTGAGCCCCATTGCTCTATCCATAAAATGAGGGTAGGAACATCTCCCTCAAAGAACTATTTGGAGGATTAATTGAAATAATGCAAAATCTACATGCTGAAATAAATGTTAGTTTCCTGCCTTCCTCCTAGGTACGGCAGTTTAGTCTGGAAGACCATCACTGGGGCACATGCTGTTCCAGCTGGGAAGGGACAATAGTGTTACCCAACACTTTTATGAGTGTCAAAGACATCTCACCTTACCAAAAACTGAGCTTGTTTTCCCAGTTGTATTTTCTCCCTCCTTCTCGCCCTTACCCCCACGTTCACAGGAAAACACTGGGAGGGATTCTGCTCAGTCCTTTTGCATGTTTGCCCTCTAAATTGTGCCAATTTGAGACCGTCCACTCCTAAAGAGAAGGGAGTGTCTCATTACGGTGGGCACTTGGAAATACACATGCAACTCCCGACCCCAAGCATCAGCCATCACACGCTGCCACACTTGACTTTCTGGAAGCAGGACCAACAGCTCTCCACCGTGGCTCACTAGCTCGTGTAATTCTCCCTTGACCATTCCCATCCTGCTCCCGGCAGCCCAGGTCTGAGAGCGCTGCTATTCAGAGATCTGCAGGAGCCACATCAGTACAGTGGTTAAGAGGATGGGGTTTGGAGCAAGAGAAAACCTGATTTCAAGTCCTGGCCCTGCCATTTAACTTCTAAGCCTCAATTTCCTTTCCTGCAAAGTGCAATAGTGATAGTACCTATTTCCTAGGGAATGTCACAAGGATTAAATGAGAGGCTTGTAAATTACTTAGCACAGTGCAGGGCTACTATTAACTAGTTTAAAAGGAAAGGGTTAGGGATAGAAAGGAGCAAAAGTTATTTGGAAAGCCAGGAGGAGATGAACTGGTCTAACACCACTTCCAACTCTCCCATGATTTCCAGTGTGTGGGTGACAAGAGCATGTCCCCTGCAAGCTGCGAGCTGATGGAGGGTGGTGACTGCTCTTCCCAAAGCCATCTTCTTTAGAGAATGAGGGTTAGGGGCTGAAATCCCAGCCACTAGAGAGCCATTCTCTTAACCAAGGCCTTAAGTCTCTAGGAATTCTCTGATAAATATACATGCACACTGATAGGTAACACATTAAATCATTAACATTTTTGCCCAAAATATTTAGCATTGCATGGGACCCAAAGGAATGAAGCATGAGACAGGTAAATTCTGACAGGGGAGCTGTAGTGGTCCCCAGAAGTTATGTCTACATCCCAGAGCCTGTGAATGTGATCTTGCTTGGGAAGAGGGTCCCTGCAAATGTAATCAAGTTAAAGATCTAGAGATGAGATCACCCAGGATTATTTGTGTGGACCCTAAACCCACTGACAAGTATCCTTATGGGAGACCCACAGAGGAGAGACACATGGAGACAAGGAAAAGATACAGAGGGAAAATAGACCCATGAAGATGGAGGCAGAGAGTGGAGTGATTCAGCCACACCCAAAGAACATTTGGAGCCACCAGAAGCTGGAAGGAGCAAGGGAGCCGGAGTGTGGCCCTGATGGCATTTTGAATTTGGCCCCATGATACTGCTTTCGAACTTCTGGCCTCTAGAACTGTGAGAGAATAAATTTCGGTTGTTTTCAGCTGGAAACAACAGAAGTTTGTGGTCATTTGTTACAGAAACCACAGGAAACTAATACAGGCCATCAGGAAGGAGAGAGGGAAGGTCTGAGGTGTGTCAGACTAAAAGTGTTGACTCCCAACACTTTAAGACAGGTGAGGGCACTTCCTGAAAAAGGCTCATTTTCAGATGTCGCACTTACAATTTAGTCCACCCCTTAGTTTCCCTCCCCTTGATCATTCATTGGCTTCTGCCAACGCTGACAATGGCAAGGACAACCAGCATTTATGTAGACCTTGTCGTGTGCCTGCCAAACAATGCCCTAGGCTCTGTGCACATGGCGAGCAAGGCGGGCCCAGCCTTTCTGGTCTAGAGGAACTGTACCAGCTCTCAGCCTGGCTCTTAGACTCTGGCCTTGCTGTCACTACCGCTTGGATTTGACAGCAGGGTTGCAGACGAGTGCTGACCTTAACCTGCTGGTTTTTGTTTTACTTGTTTTCGGCTTTGGCTGTTTCCTGGAACCTGCTTTTCTCTCCTCTGTTCCCCTCCCTTTCCAGGGCTAGCACTTGGCTCCTGCTGTATGCCTGGCCCAGCCTGGCACCTTTGGATCAGCTGGCACTGGCTGCTCCATTCAGCCAACATCCCAACGTGGACTTCATCCACAATTTACAATTCCGTCACCTGACCAGGCCTAACACCCTGCTTCACTGCCTGAATATAGCTTCACATTTGTCCACTGATTCAACCACTGCTCTGGCTCTCCTGGTTCTGCCCATGAATCCACAAGGCTGTTAGTTATTTACGGTTGTTGACCTGCCTCACCCACTTGGCTCTAGGACAATGGGGTCACCCAGAGCAGGCTAAAGAAGGCCACACGAGCTGGACAACATTTCTATGGTTTTGTGATCTGAGATGGCTATCAGCCACTCCCACTGATTAATCGCCACAGTGCTTCCAAAGGAGGGACACTTTGCTGGCTCTTTCTCATACATTGTATCTTAGGTCTGGTTAATAATTCCACTTTGTAGACTCTAGGTAATCTCTGTTCCAAGCACTCTGCTTTGTTTCTGACGATCATCACACATAGCTCTCCGGGGCTTTCTCTCCAGTTCATCTTTTATTTTTACTTTCTGTTCTATTTCCTAGTAAAGAGTAGAAAAGGGTGAAATTGACACTTGAAAAGTCTTTTAACAAAAGGAATGTGTGTCTGTGTTTTTTAATGATAAAATGTGTTTCCTTTTAGAACATAAGGAACTAGACAGCAGCAAATGTATCTTTCTGTTTATTTCTCTGCAGTGCTATGTAGCAAAGGGGTGGGAATACGGGGGAAGAAGGGAAAAGGGAACTAACTTTTACCTAGTATCTCTCAGTACCAGGCATTGAGCTAGCTCAGGGGTGGGGAACATTTTCATCATGGAAGGCTGCATTAATTTAGCTAGAATCAAATAAGGCTCTGTTCAAGAAACTTCAATTAGTTATAATTAAAAATGTACATTATTTTGTAAAAATCTAACTACTATGTATTTAATAATTTCAAAAAATGAGAACTATTTGTTAATTTTAAAGTGAACCTTTTAATGAATTTGTTGTGTCTGCTTTGTGTTGGAAAGCATTTGAATATTTGGTTGCAGCATGGAGGTCCACAGTTTCAGTTGATCCTCTAGATGGGTATCAGTCATTTGTGACATTAGGGGTGTCTTGATTTGGGTCAGGTAGGAGAATGTACATTCGCAACAATAAGTGGTTGAAAAGCAAGAAAGCATGAGTATTCTACTGCATTTTTCCATATTTTAATTGGATCTTCCTTAGCATCAAACAATGACTTTAAAATGTCATCTAATGAGAGCTCAATCAATTCCATCTGTAGTTCTTTGGGTGCCTTGGTGATATCAACTAGGTGAGGTTGAAATGCTAATTTGAGTGTGATGTCATGATTCTCAAAGTCAGTGAAGCTTTCATTGTGTTTTCCAATGAATAGGTCTATAACAGCTGCATATTCTTCAAATGATTTGCATGTATCATCTTGCTCATCAATGACCTTTGCTAATTGGGGAAAATGTTCATTTGAAATTTCCTTTTAAAGAAGAAATGTTTTGAAAAATGATGGCTTTTTAAAAAATGCTTGGATTTTTTTTTAATTAATTAATTAAATTTTTTTTTTTTTTGAGGCTGAGTCCTGCTCTGTAACCTTAGCTAGAGTGCCGTGGTGTCAGCCTAGCTCACAGCAACCTCAAACTCCTAGGCTCAAGCAATCCTTCTGCCTCAGCCTCCCAAGTAGCTGGGACTACAGGCATGCACCACCATGCCCGGCTAATTTTTCCTCTCTATATATTTTAGTTTTCCAGCTAATTTCTTTCTATTTTTTTTAGTAGAGATGGGGTTTCGCTCTTGCTCAGGCTGGTTTCGAACTCCTGAGCTCAAATGATCCGCCTGCCTTGGCCTCCCAGAGTGCTAGGATCACAGGCGTGAGCCACCTCGCCCAGCTAATGCTTGGATTTTTTGCCATATATCATATATAGACTTAGTTTTACCTTGCAAAGAAATACTCAAGTTGTTTTCAAGTGACATGATATCACACAGAAATGCTGCGTTCCTGTAGAAAGCCTCTTTCAATAATTCACATTGCTGATTCTGTTCTTCATAAAATTTAACTATCTGTTCTTGCAGAGATAAAATTTTGGCTAACACCTGTTCCTCTGATAGCCAATGCACTTTAGAATGATATGGAAAATCCACACTGAATACTTCATCTTTCAACTTTAGCATGTTATGAAACTGATGATGCCATGTTACATTTGCATGAATATTGTTAACAATACTTATAACTTGTTGCAAAGTGTCACTCAAAATAGAAGCTTTAGCACAGAGATTTTACTGATGCAAGATACAATAAAAAGAAATGAGAGCATGTGGATTTGTTAATACATTCTTTTATCTGTGCAATAAACCCTTCATGTTTTCCTGTCATGGAAGGTGCACCATCAGTACATATACTCACTAAGTTTACCAAATTCAGTCCAACTTCATGACATTTATCTTGAAAGTTGTTGAAGATATCTATTCCCCGTGTTCTGTTTGCAAGAGTGCCCAAAGGGAGTAACTGTAGCAAGGAAAATCTTCTGTTATGACCCAAATGAAGTGTAAAACCAGTACCAAGTCAGTTATCAGTAGTTTTCATTCAAAGCTATTGAATAATATGTATTTTCCTTTTGAAGTATTGCATGAAGTTGTTCTGGTAAGTTGAAGGCTAATTCATGCTGCCAATCAGTTATGGTTCTCCCTGAAAGAGGCAGTTATTTGTACTTTGAAACGTTATTGGGGTCTAAGCATCCTACAACTTTGACAATGCATTCTTTCACAATTTCTACATCGTTGAATGGCTTCCCCTTTTCCCTGAGTATATAATTTACTTTATAAGTTGCTTCAATGACATTATTTCCAGGTCTTATTGCTGCTTGAAAGAATTATCTTTGCTTTTTCTTTTCATCTTTTAATTTCTGCAATACAAACTTTCGTGCCTCTCCCTCTAATTTAAAATATTTGTGGTCCTTATGAGAGTTATAGTGCCGAGAAGCACTGAATTTCTTTAATGTTGACATTGCAGTATCACAAAGCAAGCAAATCATTTTTATCTTTAGCAGAAACAAAGTAATATTGCAATTCCCAATCCTCATTAAAACATCTATTTTCTTCCTTTAGCATTCTCTTGGTCATCTTTGACATGATGTTAAGCAGACAGAACTAAAAAATACTGTCGAGCTGTGCAACTATTCACAAATTCCACTTCAGTTAGAAACACAGTGCACCATTGTCAAAAGCTGGTAACAGACTGGCATATTCGACTTCCATAAACTCTTGCCAACCAGCCTCATGGGGTAGTGGTGCCAGTCAGTTGGGGAAGTTAGAACTAAATCATGAGCATAGCAGCCATCAGTTTAGCCCTTATGGCTTACTAATATTCTAATTGTGTCAGTCAATCTGGGAGGATTATTTCATTGAAACTTATTTTATTCTTTGGTATTTTAAATATATTCACTTAAAAAATAAAATAAAAATGTAAAGGATGAACAAAAATGTGTTAATAAAAAGAAAAGGATTTGTTCTGTGAAATTTAGATTTAGTCAAACAGCAGTACTTAAGGACCTAGAAGGCCACATGTGGCCTTAAGTCTGCAGGTTCCCTGCCCCTGAGCTAGCTACTTTGCAAATCAAATATTATCTCATTTAAGGCTCACAACAATCCCCAGATTTAGATACTATTGTCTCATGTTATAGATGAGGAAATTGAGACAGAAAATTCATAAGACCTGCCAGGGATATGCAACTGGGATTGGGAGCTGGGACTTGAACCTATATGCTGGTGTAGGTGCTTAATGCAAATGGCATAGTAACAATGACATGGTTTTTTAGAAATCAGCTAGGAGTGTCACTAAAACTGTAGTCCAAAATACTGGGACGTAAAACCTCTTTGCTAGAACAAGGGCAGACAGACACAAGCTTTAGAAGCCATTAATTTCTTTCTTAATGTAGGTTTATAAGTGTAAAAGGAACTGCAGTGTAGCTGGAGGTTGCCGCCTGCGAGTCTGCTTTTTCAGATGATGTCTCGCATTAATTAACATTTCCAAAGCTCTTTGAGATACAAAGATAAGAGATGTCATGAGCGTGACAAGTATGACTACAATACTGCCCAAAAAGCTCAGGGAGGTCCCAATGACCTGCCCGGGAAGACTTCTCCAGGGAAGACCCTGTGCTTGGAAATAAACATTCTCCCTCCAGAGATGCACCAATGAGATGCACCAAAGTGAAATTCTGCAGTGTGGTTTGAGTGCTTGGGCAGAAGATAGGTTCTGACCCTCATTAAAAGATAAATGCTCTTGGGAGATATTAGTGGTTATCTGTTACTTTCACCTGGGTGGGAAGGAATTTCAGATTTTGTCCAAAGATCAGGTTTGGTTAGAGGGGGAGAAAACCCAAGGATCTCACATGCCAGGGGCTGAGAGGAGGAAGGCTGAAGCAGGCTGGGGGGTCAGAAACGGAGACATGGAAGACCAGCTCTACTCAAACCGTCATTTTTCTTGGGGTTGGTCCTTAGAAGGAGACAGTGTTTTAATTCTTCAGTTAAAGGCCCAGGTATAGGCATAGAATTTGGCATTACCTGTAAACAGGGACTGGAGCCACAGAAATGGATGGAAACTTCCAGGGAAAGAAAATAGAAGCACAAAGAATGAGCAAAGGGCAGATAGGTATTCAGAAATTCAGGTTGAAGGGATTCCCCAGGCAGGGAGAGATGACAGGGAGCAAGAAGAGAGGAATGAGGGCTCTACGTAAGTGGGAAGCAGATTTAGAGCTAGCTACTTGATAGTCTACGACAAGACACAGAACATACTCTGTGTTGGTGTTTTTACCATGATAGCTTTATTGTCACAAGGACACAACAACCCTCACAGGTGAGTATTCTTATCCATTTCCATAGGGAAGCTGAGGTCCAGAGAGCAGAAGTGATGCATCCCCAGTGCACGGAGTCGCAAGTAGGACCTGGAATTCAGGTGTTCCGACTCTACGGTTTGTGTTCTTCCCGCCAGCCCACGGCTGCTTCCCACGTACGTCATTATCAAGGGTAAAAGGAACCAAGAGAGATGAACATGACACAGTGGAAAGAATCTGAGCTTTAGGTCCAGCACACCCGAGTTTGGATCTTGGCTCCAACACGCAATAGCTGTGTGGCCTTAGACAAGTATTTGAGGCCCCCAGCCATTTTCCCTAGTTATAGAATAGGGTGAGAGTTCCCATCTCTTATACTTTTTAGAAGCCATGAATTTCACACTTGGAGCATAAAATAGAACTTAAATGATGATAATGAAAATCATTTAATAGTTAACATTTTTGAGTAATTATGTACCAGATGCTGTTCTAAGCACTTCCCATATATTAATTTGTTTAATCCTTACAACAACTATGTTAGGTAGAGATTGTCCCCATTTTATAGATGAGTAAACTGACAAACAGAGAGGCTGAGTTGCGCAAGGCCCCATAGGTATTAAATGGGAAAATAACATTTAGTAAGAAAGGCACAGATAAGCCCCGGGACTGGAGGTCTGATTAAGGGTGGAGAGACTTGCAAGGTTTGAGGAAGAGCTGGCCTTGTGCCACCACTGTGCCCTGCATGGTCTTTGCTCAGAGTGGGAGCTCAATAGGGAATGTTGACAATGATCAGTTTCTTCTTCTAGGTCCTCCCTGCCTTAGTCATTTTCCCTGAGAGGCTTCTTTCTCTCTGTTTGGCCTTGATTTACTTATTGCTATTTTTTTTTTTTACTTGCAGTCCTTGTAACTCATTTTACTTCTTCCGTCAAGCTTTTCTTCCTCAATCAGGTCTTTTTTTCCCCATTTTAAAAAATTGTGGTAAAATACACATAACAATTTACCATCTTAACCATTTTTAAGCGTACAGTTCAGTGACATTAAATACATTCATAATATGGTGCAACCATCACCACCATCCATCTCCAGAACTCCTTTCAACTTGTAAAACCAAACCTCTGTACCTATTGAAAAATAACTGCCTATTTCCCCCTACCCCCAGCCTCTGGCCACCACTATTCTACTTTCTGTCTGTATGATTTTGGCTACTCTAAGTACCTTATATAAGTTAAATCATGCAGTATTTGTCCTTTTGTGACTGGCTTATTTCACTTAGCATAATGTACTCAGGGCTCATCCATGTTGTAGAATGTGTCAGAATTTCCTTCCTTTTAAGGTTGAATAATATTCTGTTGTATATGTATATTCAGACCACATTTTATTTATCCATTCGTCCATTGATGGACACTAGGGTTGCTATGACATTTTAGTTATTGTGTATAATGCTTCTATGGATATGGGTGTACACATATCTAAGACTCTGCTTTCAACCTTTTGGGTCTATACCCGGAAGTGGACCTGCTGGGTCATGTGGTAGTTCCGTCTTCATTGCTTGGAGAGCTGCCATGCTGTTGTCTGCAGCTGGCATCTCAGTCAGGTCTGACTTTACTATCCCTTGCCAGTCCCCAGCCCCACATGTTGATGGCTGGACTCCCAGTTTTCTGTCTTTTGTTCGTCTGCTTTCCCTGTTTCTGGGCATCCCACCCCCTTCTTATCCTAATTTCTCAGGGTCTGATCCTGGGAGGCAACTTGCACTGTCTTCAGTTCCCCAGGCTTCTACCTCAGCTGCACTTGGCCCAGAGGCCCTGGTAGAAGGCAGGATGACCTTTAAGATTACTCTGTCTCCAAGCAACTATTATAAAGCAAACACACAGAGCTTGTGTGCACTGGGCCTAGTGCGGGGAAACAGAGTTGGAGGAATGTGCACCTGGAGGCTCTGGTCACACGCAGGCCCAGCCCCCACGTGCCCTGGGAGCATAAGGCCAGGTGGCTTCACGTTTGGATTCCAGGGGCAAAACCTTCTGTTTACGACCATGAAAAGTAAATGAAGCCCCATAGCTAAGTGAGCAGAGGGCACCCCAGACGGAAGGAATAGCTTCCTGGGCTTCTTGCTGCAACGCAACTCTCCCCACCCCCATTATCTGAATGTATTTAGGAAGCTACAGGTGGTGGTACTCAAGGCATTTGATGATTTAAAAGAAGTCATTTTGGTTACACAGGACAAACCTGGCATGGTAGAGACGCAGAAAAATCTACAGGCTAAACATACATTAAAAGAGTGATTGGAACTTGCGAGCCCTGACAGTAGGACAGTGCTGCATTCACTGGGAGCGGGGTGCACAGCAGCCTGGAGTGCAGCGTGGTGAATGACAGACGCCGCGCACACCCAGCTCGCCCGCGCGTCTAGGATGCGGAGGCTGCGGCGCCATCACTGCCTCGAGCTCTGATATTCCATCTGGCTTGTTACAGCCAAGGCCCCGAAGTCTCTCTCTGCTGAGGTGCTGCATGAACCCCACAGGCCCTTCCTGGAGCTGGAGCAGCTCTCTGCCCCCACCCCGCGGGGCTAGGCTGCGCTCTGGGCCCGGAGGAGGGAGCGACTTGACTGATTACACTCTCCTCCCCCAAAGCTCCTTTTAGCGGGCACAGGCTGTTCCACTTTCCCTGTAGCTTAGCAACCTGGGCCCCTGACAACTGATTTATTGGAAAAAAGCTTAACTTTCTCCAAGCAGGTTTCCTTTCTCTCTCCCTCTCCCTCTTTCCCTCTCTCTCTCCCTCCTTGTCTCCCTTCCTTACTCCCTTTCCTTCCCTCTTTTGGTTTTTCCTTTTTCTTTTTTTGGTACATAATCAAGCCTTGACTATAACGAGGTCCTTGTGAATTCCTCCCAGGGACGCTGATTTCACCGTCTCTAGTGGAGACTCCAGCAAGGACAGCAGCTTTCCCCTGGTCTTCCAGCCTCACTCGCGCCTCCATCCTCCTCCATACCGTAGCCAGGTGATCTTTCTGAAGCTCAGTGAGCTTCCTGCTCTGGTCTGATGGTTGTGTCCCCTCAAAATTCATATGTCGAAATCCTAACCCCCAAAGTGACAATGTTAGGAGGTGGGGTCTTTGGGAGGTGACCAGGTCGTGAAGGTGGAGCCCTCATGAATGGGATTAGAGCAATTATAAAAGAGACCCAAGGGAGCTTGTTTGCCTCCTCCACTGTGTGAGGACACAGCCGGAAGATGTCATCTATGAGAAAGTGGCTCTCGCCAGACACCAAATTTGCTGATGCCTTGATCTTGGACCTCCCAGCCTCCAGAACTGTGAGAAACAAATTTCTGTTGTTTATAATCCACTTTGTTTATGGGATTTGTTATAGCAGCCTGAACACTCTAAGACTCTTCCTCTCTTGCTTGAAACACTTTGATAGCTCCCAGGGGAAATATTCTTAAGTGGCCCTCCAACAACTAGCCCTGTATGTCTGTCTGATGTCACCCCTTCCTTCTCCACACCTTCACATGTGCCGACCAGATTATAATTTTCTTTCTTGCCTCCATGTCTTTGCATATGCTGTGCCTTCCATCTGGAACACCCTCTGCTCGCTTAGCTATGGAACATTCTTCAAGATTCAGCTTAAACGCAGGTTCCTCTGTGAGGCCTTTCTTGACCACCACCCAGCAGAACTGCCCAATCCTTCCTCTGTGCTGCCTCCCACCTGGGACCTATTTCTGTGGGTGCACATAGAGACCCGTGCTACAGATGTTTGTGCATGTCACATTGTCACTAGACTGTGAACTCCTTGAGGGCAGTGGGTATTTTTCATTCTCCAACATGTCCCCAGTGCCCAGCACAGGGCCTGACACATAGAGAGTGATCTGTGTGATCCTGTGATCTAGTGAGTGCATGAGGAAGGGAGGAAGGGAGGGAGGAAGGAAGGAAGGAAGGAAGGAAGGAAGGAAGGAAGGAAGGAAGGAAGGAAGGAAAGAAGGAAGGAAGGAAAGAAGGAAGGAAGGAAGGAAGGAAGGAAGGAAGGAAGGAAGGACGGATGGACGGACGGGCAAACTGTGATGGAAACAAGCAAGTCTGGTCATCCAGAAGTCAACATCCAAGAGGGCAGGAGGGTGATGCCGAGAGAGACATCTGCCCACAAGGATGAAAGTGACTTCTCGGTTCCATTCTTGTGGTTCAAAGGCAAAGCGAGGTGGGCTTCTGGAGGCCTGGCCCAGGTGCACGGTAAGTGAAAAGGCAAAGCCAAGCCAGCTGAGCCCATCTGCTCCCAGGTCTGTTTCCCATCTCTTGCTCTGAATCAGGGAGGTGACCCTGTGAGCTCCATGTCTTCAGTGGTTTCCAGCTGGGTTTGACCAATGGGAGGTGCTGGGGGGAAAATGGAGGGTAGGAGAAGGATAGAAGCCAGGGTATTTCTCCTTGTCCAACCTAGAGACTAGAAGCCTTAGTGGCATTTCTGGCAGCGACTCTGTCTCTCCTGGGTCTCTGGCTGCTGCTGAATAGGCCTGCTACTATTCTCGCACTTGCCAGGTGACCCTGGCCCCTGGGCTCAGGTATGCAGCCTCTCACTCTCTGTGGTGGTTGCTTCTGGATGCTGGGGGTTGCCACCTCATCCCCTGGTTGATTTCCCAGCTTCTCTGTGACCTGTGTAATCAATTGCCTGCACTAAGACCCCCCTATTGTGAAGACTTAGAGTGGCTTCTAGTCTCTTGGTTGGACACTGACTAATACACCAGTTTGGTTTAGAGACCCCATTATAGGGGTGAGGTCACTGATGTCTACCTTGGAGGAGATGGTGTATTCTTTTTGTCTTTTTCTATGTGGTAAGGTTGTGTGGTGTATGTGTTGTAAACCAGACGGGCAGAGTTGGTACATTTGGTCTGCCAGACCACATTGCTGCTCAGTTTGAGCTCCAAGGGCCCACGGTGCAAGTTCTGCATACGTGACCTGCCCTCTGGGTTTCAGTGACTCTGCCTGATCCCTGCCCTGTGACCCCAGGGGAGAAGATGGAGGTTCAGGCCCCAGCCACTGAGTTCATGTTGGAAAAGTAGCATTAAGGAGGATGTTGGGGGAAGCAAGGAGCTGGTGAGAAGGGAGACTGAGAGGCATGAAGAGGGGAGGAAAGGAAAGCGCAGAGAGAATGGAGCAGGTGTACCCAGGTTTGGCACAGGGTCTGTACATAGTCAGGCTCAAGCCACGTTGGCTGAGTGAATGAAAGGATAGCGGAAGCAGGAAGGACAGGTGGGGTTCATGGGTAGTACTGGCAAAGATCAAGTGGAACTTTGTCTCTACAGCTGTCACCCTGCTTCAGGTCTTCCGAATGCCTCACCTGTGACAACAGTCTCCTAACTGGTTTCTTGACCACTGTTTCTGGGGGCTTACCCCAAATCACCATCTCAGTTGCTTGAGTTGAAAAGCTTTAGTAGCTCCTGGATGTGTAGTGTTTAGATTCTGTCGTGTACTTCCAAGTGTCATCTTCTACCACCCACTTTCACACCTGGACACTTCACGTCTTTCCCCAGTCCTGGAATGTGTGTGTGTGCATGTCTGGGGTTCAGGGGGAGGGATGGTTAGCTTAGAAAGCATGGTCCTTACCCTCAGTCTTGCCCTTAAACCTGCTTCTTGGTTTCTATTTGTATCTTCATCCTTTTAAGGCCTGGGATCCTACAGTGATTTGAGACAGAGTCGGGGAACAGGAAGTTGAGTAACTGATCTCATATCTGGCCTTTGACCCCACCTCCCACTCTCCCTATTCCCATAAATTCCTTTCGGCTCTTGCCAGGTGTGGAGGTCACTCATAGCCATTCTCACTCTCTGGGCTCCTGACAGGGAATGGGCTGTTAGTGCACAAAATAGCCCAGCTCACCCCCAAAGGGCAGACCTTGTTTGAGCTCAGAGAGGTCGCATGATGCCTGCTGCTGAGCCGTGTGTGTCAGAGCAGACGTGGAGACTGGCTCTGGGCATGTGAGGAGAAGACAAATGAGCATGACAAGCTGTGCTTCCCCCAGCCCAGCAGGACAGCCTGTGGCTGCACTGAGAGCCAGGCTGGAACTTGGCAATTCGTCTGCTGACTTTGGTGGGAGAGCTAGAAGACGTTTTGTTCAACCTCATCACTCATGGTCAACCCAACTAACATTTGCAAGTACACGTAGTGTGACACGGCAGTTGTGCTTTGCACAGACCTGGGTGTGAACTCCTGCTCTGCTGTTTACCAACTGTGCAGCCTCCAATAAATTACTTAATGTCCTTTTCCTCATCTGTAAAATAGAATAATATATACCAACCTCATAGAGTTCCAAATACAGATGCTCGTCAACTTACGACGGGGCTATGTCCTGAGAGACTATCATCAGTTGAAATGCAGTTAATGCTGGCAACACAGCAGATGGTTCTCAACTCACAATGGTTCAGTTTAGACCTTTTTGACATTATGATGGTGTGAAAGCGATAAGTATTGAGTAGAAACCATAACCCCACTGTAAATCATAAGAAGCTCCTTACAATGGGGTTATGTCCAAATAAAACCAATGTAAAGTCGAAAAATTGTATGTTGAACTATCGTTAAGTCAGGGACTGTCTGTATTTTGCACCTTCCAAGGCTTCAGTAAAAGGCACTATTATGATTAGTGCTACTTATTTATTATTTAATACCTCTTGGTGTTAAACTTTGTGCTTGGCCTCAAGGCTGCAAGCGAAGGTACAGAGATGAGTAAGATCCTGTCAGTGCTGTAGGGAGGTGACAGTCTAGAGAAGGGGTGTGCAAACTACTAACTACTTCTGGTCCAGTGCCTGTTTTTGTAAATAAAATTTTATGAGAACACAGTTGTGCTCATTCTGTTACATATCATCTAAGGCTGCTTTCATACTACAATAGTGGAATTAAGTAGTTGCAACAAAGGCTGTATGACCCACAAAACCCAAAATATTTATTATCTAGACCTTTATAGGGAAAGTTTGCTGACCTCTTGCCTAGAGGGGAAGATAGATGTATAATCAGGATGAAGCTAGTTGCAGGAGAGGTGTAGATCATTTAAAATGATGGCCC
This sequence comes from Lemur catta, assembly GCF_020740605.2. Taxonomy (NCBI): domain Eukaryota; kingdom Metazoa; phylum Chordata; class Mammalia; order Primates; family Lemuridae; genus Lemur; species Lemur catta. Next base: position 20,899,394 of record NC_059131.1, on the reverse strand, counting down.
AGAAGGAGAGAGAATCAATTCTGACTTGAGTGGTGTCAGGATTTTAAGCCAGACTGTGAAGGCTGAGAAAGAGATTGATCCTCAGATCATAGGAGTAGGGCAGGGGTGGCAATGGGCATGTCAGGTTGGACCACAGGCTGTTTAAAGAGATATAATGCATATGAGATAGAAGAGCCTAGAGATTAAATAGCAAGTCCAAAGTCATATAACTTTGGAGTCAGAACTTGAACCTGGCTCAGTGCTTTATAGAATTTACATGACCTTAGGTTGATATAGCATTTCATAAAATGCAAAATACATTAACACATACAGTCTTATTTAATCCTCACACCACATTGAGAGCTAGGTATTACTAGTTTTATTTTACACATGCGATTAAGCATTGCTCAGCCAAGAAGTGGCATTGTTGAGCCTTGAATCCAGGGAAGGTGTCTATGACTGTGGCAAGGGTACAAAGCCCAGGCGGTTCTGAACTCTGTCACAGGAATATGTCCTGGTTACCTGGTGCATGATGTAAAAGACAAGCCTAAAAACATGAGCAGGGTAAGCTCCGACCTGCACACCCTGCGGGTTAGTTAAAATCCACTGTCTTTAGCAAAGGTTTATTGTATATGTGCATAGAAGAAGATGCTGAGACAAACCCAGAGAAACACAAGACGAGACCACTCTGGCCCTCCAGGGCAGTGGGTTTAGTTGAGGACATGATCCTCAAAGTCCCATAATAGCATGAGACAGTCAGTGCCCAGTCACAGTGTGTGGTGCAGACAAGGGCCGGGAGTCCGAGGCTGTCATCAGGGAGGTTCCATGAGGAATGTGCGGCTGCAGCTAGGGCTTAGCGGACTCTGAGCCCTGGGCAAATCCAGGCGGCCCTCTCCTCACATTACAGAATCTTCATGAAACATGGAACCTCAGAGCTGGACGGGATCCCAAATCTTCTCAAAGTACAGACGGGAATACTGAGTCCCTGAGAAAGGACTGAGCTGCCTAACAAGTGCTAATACGGAGCTCAAACCCAGGGTGCACTTTGAAGTGCAGGGCTCTTTCTACAGCCCCGTGTTGTCCCTTTCCTCTGAATTACCACCCAGACTGCAGTTTTGCCTTTCCCTTTCCAGATTTGCCCTATAGAGCATCGGTACATGAGTACTCCAAAAGCGCCAGTGGCGTGTGTCATTCTTCTCCTCTCCCTAACGCCCTGCCCCATGTTACTATCTCCTTGTTTCCTTCAGGATAAAGACTAAGTCTTAGCCATGGAGGCTGGAGGGGGTAATGGCTGAGTGTGCAGGCTCCTGCCTCAAGTCCTCCAAGTTTGAACACCTGCTTTACCACTTAATCATGGTGTGCCCCTGAACGAGTAAGGTAACCTTTCTGTGCCTTAGTTTCCTTGTCTCTAAAGTTGGTATAATCATACCCAGACTGTGTAATCATAGTAATTGCCTTATAGGGTTGTGAGATAATCCATGACCAAAGCATTGATTAGCGTCTGGTATCTAGCAAGTACTCAGTAAAAGGTAGCTAAAGTCATTGCTATCAGCCTGGTATTCAGCAGTCCCTGCAATTGGACTGAGGCCTATTTCTCCAACCTGCCCTCCCCACACTGGTCTACTCACTGTCTCTTATTAACACACACCACTTCTCCCTTTTGAACCCTCCCCTCTCCTCCTTTTTCCCTCCCTGTCACATGGTTGACTGTGTGCTGTCGGGACGTCTCCTTTCTCAGAAGCCCTGCAGCACTCAGTCTGAACCTCTCCCTTGGTGCCCTGCTCTAAGTCCATATCCACAGTCTCCATGGGGGTAGGGGCTCTGGGTTCCCCTAGCATGTAACGTTGGATTTTGCACACGGCAGGCAGGCACTCATCCAATATGTCTTCATTTATTGAGCACCTACCACATGAAGAAACCTTAGTAGACATTGGGAGTTCAGGATCGATGAGCCCCATCTCTATCCTCACAATGTGGTGGGAGACACATGCTCAGGACTAGAACGGAAGTAGGACCTCACTCAGGGGAGCCCGTGGAGGGAGTGAGTCACTGGTTCTGATGAGTGTTTCAGGGTGATGACAAAGAAGGGTGATGGGACCAAGAAGATTCCAGAGTCATTATACCGGAAAAGTGAATGGCTCTGGGCACTGAGGGAGAAGGAGGAGTTAAAGCTGATTCTGGGCTTTCCAGCCAGGAAAACTGATGGCATCTGTCAGAGATGTGCCTGCCCTGGTCAGGGCTGCCGGGTGCAGGGAACAGTGTGAGGACAAGAACCCTGCTGAAAGGGAGTCTGCTACTCCATCTTCGGCCTGCAGACGTGGCTGGGAAAGAGCAAGAAGATCGAAAGCCAGGGAGGAGGGTCCTTCTGTGCATGGCACTGGAGGCGGTGGACTGAAAATGATGGACGGGCACAGGGCAAGGCCAGCGGGGAGACAGGCATGGGTGCTGTGAAGGAGCATTCAGGAATGAATTCTGACAGTGCTCATTTCATGAGCAACTCTGAGCATTTGGGGCCCGGGGTGGGGTTTTGATGGCCCCAGTTGCAGTGGGCAGTGTTGTTGGCAGAAATAGGGAAGTCCAAGAAGAGGAGACAGTGTTCCCTTTTGGATTTACATTTGCAAAGGGAAGTCAGGTATTATGGGGGCCATGAGGATGTACATATATCAGAGCACACTGACCCTGAGATGCTGACTGCATGTACAAGCACCAAGGCTTAGACAGCTGTTAGTAGGTAGAAACTGGAATTTTGGAGTTTTGGGGTCCATAGCTTTGAAGAGACAATAGAAGCTACAGCAACGAGCCCATCCTCTAAGGAAGAGAACCTTTAATGTGTGAGCCTCTGATGACTGCAGATAAGGGGCAGTAAGATAGAGACTCTGATCTCAGGAAACTTCCAAGTAAATGCAATAAGGGAAACAATCCTAGCTGGAGTGTGACAAGTGACACCAGCCAGGTATAGAATGCAAGGGAAGTCAGAGGAGGTAGAGGTCGGTTCAGGAGGTGGGGCGAGCAGGAAGGGGAGACTGTGGGTGGATCAGGGAAGCTTTTATGAGGTAAAGGGCATCTGAGGCTGACCTGAAAAGGACTCCAACAGCAGAGCCAGGGCAAGGTGTTCTCAATGAAGGGACCAACATGAGCTGGAATGGTAAAGTGGAGTCAGATGGTGAAGGGCAATGCATGCTGGGCTGAGGGGTTTAAATAGGAGTCTGGCAGTGGGAAGCAGCCCCCGAGGGTGGAGGGCAGGGGACGGACAGACCCTGATATGATTCAGACCGGTTTTTACAGAGTTCAGAGTAGAAGTCCTATCTAGCGTGGATTGAAGTAGAGAGCCCCTGACACCAGGGAGACCTCCTAGAGGGCTGTCACCTAGTGATAGCATGAGCGGCCCATTTTCCTGATAGGGGCTTTGAAACCCCTCCCCAGCCTCCCCGCTGTGCTGACCCTCACTTGCTGTGCCAGGCAGAGCTCCCGATAAGGAGGGCCAGGTTACACAGGGCGGCAGGCAAGTGACCACAGCTCAGCTCAGTATGCAGGCCACAGATAAGATAAGCGAGGATCCTCTCTTGGGTTTGACCTTATTCAGTGCTGAGCTATTTGGGGGAGAGGGGAGAGAATCAAATAGCAGCACCTGGCTCTTTGTGCCTGGCCTCTGCTCCCAAACTAAGCTTTTTGTTTTATGAGAGCTTGATGGTCTGGGGGCCACACTCCATTCAGATTACTTGCTTCCTTTTTTTTTTAGGAGATGGAGTTTTGTTATGTCGCCCAGGCTGGAGTGCAGTGTCCATTCACAGGCACAATCACAGTGCACCGCAGCCTCGAACTCCTGGGCTCAAGGGATCCTCCTGCCTCAGCCTCCTGAGTAGCAGCGACTACAGGTGCACACCTGGCCAACTTGCTTCTTTTTATTCATCACTATTTATTTACTGTCTTGTCTTAGGAACTGCCTTGAAGTCAGAAATCGCACTTTTCCACCTTTGTATACACCACATCACGTTTGCACATGTAGATACAGGACATTTTTGTCAACCTCAAACCCAACAAAACACACTCTCCTTCCCCCCACCCCAGAGTCACCCAGTCTTGTCCTTGAGGAGCTCAGACAAGTCCTCGCCCTGGATAACTGGCACTACAGCATCTCCTCAAAAGGGGACAGGGGATCATAACCAAATGAAAACATTCTCTTGGCATTGGCACTTTCCAAGGATAGAAGAAGAATTATTCTCCCTTGTGGTGTTTTGTAAAGTTACATAAAGAGTTAATTAAATCCCAGCCCCAGGGACTGAGGGACTTTGCTATATAAAGGCATTCCACCCAGAAGGAATGTGGATGTCCTGCTGGGAGGCAGCTTTCTCTCTGGGCTCAGGGTCTGTGGAGCCAAGACTAATGTCTGGGGTCTGGGGCTGGGCAGACACAGGGAGACCCAGGTGGGGGGCGGGGCACTGAGCCGGATGTCGAATGCCCAGCAAATGCCCAGCGAATGCCCAGCATGCTTTTTCTGCCTGTGCTCACAGTGCAGGAGCCCATGTGAGTCCAAGCAGCGACCTGGCTCCTGAGTGGGGAAGACTTAAAATAGTGATAATCACTGTAGCAGCTGCTGTTTGCTGCGTCCTCACTGTGAGCAGGCGCTCTGCCAATAGCTCTCTGCGCGTGACCTCACGTCCACCCCTCTCCCTGGGAGCACTGGCTCTGGAGGGCACTTGGCCATGGCGTCCTCCTGGAATGCTGGGCCTTGGGCACACAGGCCCAGGCAGAACTACTGCTTGTGGAGGGCTTACCACGTGCCAGGTGCCTGCAGGAGCCTCACGTCAAATGCTCACAGCCACCTTTTGGGGTAGGTATATTTGTCTCCATTTTTTAGTTTAGGAAGCTGTGGCTCTTGGTGTTAAGTAATTTGCTAGGACTACACAAGTTAGTGCAGAGCCAGGACTTCAGCACAGACCACGGATGTCAGAGCTCTTAGCTGTTTCACTGTGTGACCTCCTTCAGTGACCAAGGCCATGCTGGCCCTCAGATCCCATTTACAGGGAGCCCAGGTCGCCTTCCTTTGGGGTCTGCTAAGGTGAGAACAGTGTCTTTCAAGGACCCTGCTCCTTACCACCACTGTCCTCCACCACCTAATGCCAGGGTTGGGGGCCCTGTTCTACTTCCCAGTCTAATCAACTTTGCAGGCAGAGTTGACACAGACAACAGCTCCCTTTGCAAAATCTCCATGTCTCTCTACTTTGCCCCCTGGGTGACCTGCTTTGTCTTAACTTAAGCTTCATTTCCCTCAGGGTGGCAAAGTGGCCTCAGCTGTTCTTGTTTACACACACACACACACACACACACACACACACACACACACACACCCCCAGCACTTTCCTTGAGGTACTGGCAAACCTTGCCTGCTGTTCCGTGGTCCCAAGCTGGGTCATGTGGCAATCCTTGAACTGAGGAACTTGGCAGTCCCCACGATGGGGCAGTGCCCAGGGCCCCTGCCTAGGGACAGGCCCCCTTAGCTGCACTTCTCTCCTTGGGGGTCAGTCCCAGAGTTGAGCCAGTTAAAGCTCTAAGTTCTCATGGCCCCCACAAGCAATCCCTGATCAGCTCATGTCTTTTGACCCTCACAATCAAACCTGCGACTGGGGGCAAGACTGTGCCCCAGAGTGAGGGGAGGGAGGGCTGGCTCCTCCAAGGCCTGAGCTACACAGGAAGCCGATTTACCAGGAACAGGCACCAGGGAGGCAGCCTTCTGTCGTCTTCTGTCTGCTTGGCCTGCTCGGGTCCTAGACCTGCTGCAAACCTTCGGCGACTGTTTCATTCTCCGCTGCATCCCGAGGACCAGGCACATAGTAGGTGCTCAAGAATGAATGAGTTTAGTTGTCCCACCTTTAATCCGAGCATGAAGGAAACAACTCATTATCTTCTCCCCTCCATTTCTCTGGCCCTATGAGGATTTGTTACCCCTCGGCTTGTTGGGTAGAAATATTTATCTTTTCTCTTCCCTCTGTGGATCAGTGTTTACTCAGGGTACGACCACCCTCAAACACGTTGACTCTGTACAGCCTTGCTCAGGCCACTCTCTCAGGCCACCCTCAGTGTGCGTGGGCACAGATGTGGATAATCACATGGTGTGTGTGTGGCTGGAAAACGCTTTCGTTTTTGCATTAATCAAGGATTTTTTTCCTCTCCAAGCTTTCCTTCCCCTGCGCCACCCCTGGCGCCAGAAGCCAGGCCTTCCTGACTCTATTGCTTCTGGGCAGGGAGGTGACAAGGCACAGAAGGAAACTGAGGCGGCTCCTGAGGGGCGGGAGAAGAGGCCCAGCTGGGGACTGCTTGGCAAGCGCCACAGGAACTTTCAGTTTTGACTCTGCTCAACTGTGTGGCAAACCGTAAGGAAATACTCCTTAATTCCAATGATGAAACCCTCTTGGAAACTTGCACAGCTAAGTGGGCCTGACCCCAGGCGACCCCACCTGCTGTGGGCCTGCGGATTTCCCACACGCTTCCCTTCTCATTTCCCGAGCAGTGTCAGCAGAAGCACTCCGGGTTTGTTTTACTTATTTTTTTGTTTTACTTATTTATTTATTCATTTATTTTTTTGGAGACAGGGTCTTGCTCTGTCACCCAGGCTAGAGTGCAGTGGCACAATCATAGCTCACTGCAACCTCAAACACCTGGGCTCAAGTGGTCCTCCCACCGCAGCCGCCCAAGTAGCTGGGACTACAGGTATGTGCACCACAATGCCTGTCTAATTTTTTAAATTTTTTGTAGAGACAGGGTCTTGCTATGTTGCCCAGGCTGGTCTCAAACTGCTGGCTTCAAGTGATCCTTCCGCCTGGGCCTCCCAACGTGCTGGGATTACTGGTGTGAGCCCCCACGCCCAGCCCATGCTGGTTTTAGATGCAGAATCCAAAATTCAGCTTCACCCTGTATGAGTGGTGTGATCCTGCTTTAGTTACCTCTTTAATCCCCTTCCATCTCAGTCCGCTCCTCTGTAGACAGCAGCCAACACCACCCATGGGGTAGGGTTCCTGTTGGGATTCAGTGAAATCGTGCACTCACAGCCCTTTGTCCCATGCCTGGCACAGATGAGATGCTTCCAACAGTAGCTTTCATCTCTTTCCCTCCCCTTCTTGGAGGAGCTGGGGGAGACAGGAAATTCTGAAAGCAGGCAGCTGGACCTTTCATCCTGCCTTGAAGGGATGGGGCAGGTGACATTTGTGCCCTCACTAGCGGCAAAATTTACCAGGTGTGCAGCCACTTAAGGGACGTGAAAAGTGCTCACTCTCCTCTGGGTCATGGAAGGGCAGGATCTTGTTTGAGGAGTGGTGTATTGTGTTCGGAAGACATTACACACTGCGTCAATATTTGATGAGGCTTGGGGTGCAGTATGGTTGACTGATCTACTCCACTGTGTGAGACAACAGGCTGTCCTGTGCCTGGCATGGCCACCCAAAGACTGATGTCCTCAGAAAGGGAGCACACACTGTCCTCTGGGGAAGACAACAGGGCTGATCTGGCTCCAATTCGGCCATTCTCTGTTTCCTGCTCTCCCGCTGGAGAGGATAATAACAGTGATGCCCACCAGTCACTCACTGTTCATTCTGGGCCACCACTTAACACCTAACAACCTTTCCTAGGTCCAGCCTCTCAGAGGCTGGGGTCACAGCCAATGTGGCCTGTCAAATGATGGCAAAGGGGTGGCTTAGCGGGCATGTGGCCGGAGCTTGGTCATGTGGGCCGGGCTGGGGGCAAGGAGGATAAGGGATGGGAAGCGAGGGCCATGAGCTGGGACTGAGCATTTGGGAGCTGGTGCTCTCAGTGTAGCAGAATCCGAAGAGAGTAAGAATCTAAATTTGAACCTGGCCTTCTTGGTCATTGTGAATATATATTTGTCAAGATAGGCTAGTAGAACATGTTTATTTAAGTTTGTTAGCTTGATCTATAATTTTAAGAAAATTCAACCCACGCATATGAGTCTCCATGTGTACTCTTGCTGGGCCCCACAGGTGTCATGACATCTGTTCTGACAGCACCAGGGGACACCCTGATTAACAAAACAGAGACTCACCCTCTGAGATGACTGGCAGAGCACGGCCGAGTGTTGCTTTCTCTCTTTTCTTTCCCCGATGTCCTGTGAATGTTCAGACACAGAAGGAAGCGCCGAGGACAGCATGAGCAGCGTGAGTGGGCTGTAGAGGAGGCCGGAAGAATGGACTGCACGACTGTGATAGCGTGAGAGCCACTCTTGGAAAGAGAGGAGAGTCTTTGGCCTCCAGATCAATTTTACATTAAAATTGAAGGAACCATTTGAAAATGCTTTGAAGGGTTTATTTCCTTCTAGGCTTTCATCCAGACCAACAAGGCCTATAACAAGTAGTCCTCGTTCCCCAAAATAGGAGGTTTGGAGAGGATGTGCAGTTTGCCCTACATATGATTTCTTCCTTTTCCTTTCCCCATGGGCACGTTTCTCAGGCTGTGAAGGTAAAGGGACGGAGTCCACGGAGCGGGGTTAGGTAGCGCCCTCATTCTGCCAGAAAGAAAGTGCCTTTCTGTGGCCCTTCTGGGGGCCCAGGAAGCTGGCAGAGCAGCCTGGCCACAGCCCCCGCCCTCCTGCCGTGTGGTGACTGTGTCCTGGGAGCTGTACACAGCACCGCCAAGGTTTATGGGAAGCTACACCCATGGGCTATTGTGCTGCCGTCCCCGAAGGCAAACCTATGGAGGAATGGCACGCTCTGCCACCTGTATTTATTGTCTGGCCCAGCATCCAGTTCCCAGAACTCCCTCGAGGGTTCTCAAGCCTCAAACAATGAAGTGTCTCATTCGGAGCAAAAGGAGCAGCAGGGGAGTCACCAGAGTCCACGTAGACACACTGCACCAGTGACCTTGAAATGGCCATGGCTGCTTGTTCATGTCTGACTGAAGCCAGCTGGCAGTGCTCGGGGTTTTGACAAGCAGGAGGGAGGGACGTGCGTGAGCAAGTGTTCTGGGGGATGGCCGAACTCAACTTAGAGGTCAGAGGGTGGAGTCCTGTGGCTGCTCACAGAGTATCACACCTGTGGCTGCTCCCCTACAGCCTAGGCTGGAAGGCTGACCTGGAGCAAGGTGATGTGGTCGGGCAAATTTGTGTTGGTCAAACCACTTCCATGCTTCTCCCCCTGGGACCCAGATGAGGGCTCTGCTGTCCTGGTGTCTCATCCAGCATTTGCCCATGTCCCCAGCTCCCCAGGGCTGACACTGGGCTTACTTGGTGGGTCCCACCATAGTACCCATCCCTGCGGTGCCCTCAAGGACTAAGGTTTACACACCCACATTGCATATGAGTGTGTATACACATGCATGAGCCTGCTTATGCATGTACATGCACACATACACCCTCCTTCTCTCCTTCCCTTGTTCCCTCTCTCTCTCTCTCTCACACACACACGAAATTCACTGGTTAGTATTTCATTTCCCCAGAGCCAGGTTCCATTAACCAACAGGAGGCAGGGGAAGAGTGGCCCTTTTATTCCATGTAGCATTTGTTCATTTAAACCTCGATAACTTGTTTTCTAACCTCCAGGCAAAGGATGCGCTGCCCCCATGGCAGGCCATCCATAAGAACTAGAGAAAAACACCTTCCTTCTGGGCAGGCATGGGCCTTGGTGGGTAGAGTTTGTGTTGGATTCCAGGCCCTACTTGCCCCTTGCCTGCACTCCCTGGTGCTCTGAGCTATCTCATAATTGAACGTCTCTGGAGGAGTGATTCTAATGGGAGGGACCCTAGGCTAGGGAGAGGGGAAAGTTTTGGGTGCAGATGAAGCCTTGTAGTTGCCCACAAAGCATCTCACGTATGTGTCTGTCTATGCCGTGTACTTCGAGAGCTGGTGCTGCGAGCTGGACTATACCTCACGGACTCAGCAGGACTAATTGCTAGAAGCCCCCAGGAAGTGCCCAGCACTCCAAGGAGCATGAGGCCCAGTTTGTGTGGGCCTTCACAGTGAGCCATATTTTCAACAACATGATCTTACTTGATCATGTGATCATGTTTGATCAACCAAGGTTGACCTGTGACAACTTTGGGATGTAGGCAGGCTAAGAATATTATACCTATTTTACAGATGAAAACACTGAGACTCAGAGAGGTGAAGTGATACGCTCACAGTCACACAGCCTGTAAATGGTAGAGGTGGAACTGTGATCCTCCAGTTTACTGGTTCAGCAGCTATGCCACGTTGCGTCTTTCCAGACAGATGCACAAAGTCCAGCTTTAAACTTAATTTTCTAGAATGTACAAATCTTTAAGAAATCCTTTGTGCCTCCGAACTATGGGCCATCGGCCCCACACATTGTTTCATGTCCTATCGCCATTTTGACTGGATCCCCTGGTAGTATTACACAACTGTTTGGTACTTGATGTCTTAGAGAGGCTTTTGCTTCTCCGGCAGTCTTGGAGGTGGTGGGGCAGGTGTTCTGTCTGTTACAGATGAGCAAAGGGAGACCCAGAGCTCGCACGCCTGGTTAGGACCAGCATCCAGGGCCTCTCGTTCTCAAGTTCAACGAGCTTTCAGCTTTATCATGCTGCCTTTCCCCAGAGGGCTTAGGAAACATAAGCAGCTGCCTACAGGAAATATGCTTCACCTTCCTCCACAGACACGGAGTTCCAGAGAACCAGACTCCATGGAAACAGAAGGGGAGGGTGTGTACATGGTATTTCTTCGAGGCCCACTCTAGTTCTCATTAGAAGCGGATGAGCCACTCGCTGCATATTTTCATGGAGGAGCAATCCTAATCCATATTACCTCCAAAGCAAACCAGAATAATTGGATCACAGAACATCAGAAAAGAGAGAGAACCACAGAGTCTTCTTTCCAGTCGAATACCCTCATTTTACAGATGAGCAAATAGTTTGAGGCTAAGATAGAGACAGGTTAAATGACTGGCACAAGGTCACCCGCCCAGTCAGAGGGAATATCCTAGAGTTTCATGCTGAAGTCTGTGGCTGGGTTTCTGCCTTTACGTCTTCACAATCTGGAGATTAGGCCCTGTGGAAGCTGAAGGGCTGTTGTCATTTCAGTCCTCTGCTCTACTCCGAAGGAGCCCCAGGACGGTGACTGGGGAAAGAATGTGGAATAGAAAGTTGCCATCATATTGGCTGCTCTTGACCTGAAATCTGGGCTCTGTTGGTTGCTCCAGAATCCTGATAATCTGGAAAAAAAAAATCTCTACTTCTGCATTGACCTTGAAGGCTCTCTGAGTCCTAGACCTTGCTCCACCCCCTGCAGATTCCTTCTCTTCTCAGAGAACAGTTGCTCCCTCAACACACATTCGCCGAGTGCATATTTCATGCCAGGCCCTGTGCTAGGCCGGGGGATACTCAATAAGCAAGACAGACATGGTTCTGGTCCTCAGTCTAGCAGAGGCAGGAAGACCGCTTAAAATGATTAATCCTAGAATTAATTAATTCTACGATTAATGCTAAGCATGCCCCAGAATCAGCGTCCATGACTTGGGCTGCTAGGAGTCCCCACCCACCTGTTCTGAATCCTGAGTGGCCTTTCCCAGCTTCTGTGTCTGAAAACCATTCCCTGCTTGTTTCCTGATGCTCACCCCAAATTTGGACCCCAAATCTTCATTTATAGGTATCTACATGAATGACCACACCCCTGTGCTTTCCTGCCTGGCCTGAGCACCTGCACTTATCACTGTGCCGGCACTGGGGATAGGAAGCTGAACAAGCCAGACTTCACCCCTGCTTTTAGGAATGGATGTTGGCTCCTGGCCTCGGCTCTCTGGCCAGGGCTAGGCAATGTTTCCCCTGCTCACTTGGAACTGCTGAGCATTAGCTTTGGCTCTCTTACTCAGCTTCTAAGTCTTATACTTGTCTTTGCTTTGATTTCATGTCAGTCTCTGCCCTTGGCTTTGACATTTGGGTTCATGGCAACATCCCCGATGAACTGGCCCCAGACTTCAGTCTCGGGCCTGACAACTTCCTGCCACTGTGCCCACCCGTTGGGTCCACCTCCTAGTTCTGCTTTGTCCTGGCCCGCTTCAGCTGAGGCAGCCTGTGGCCTGGAGCTGACCCATCATCATAACAGGCCTTTGATAAATATTTATGAAGTTGAATCAACTTAGGAGTGGTTCAGAAATTCCAGGAGCCTCTAAAGGAATCCAAAAGAGTTGGCTGGTAGTCTAAAGGTATGTTCCAAGTTGGAAATAACTCTTTTTCATCCTTGTGCCTCTCTGTGCTCCAGAAGTTTAAAAGAAAGCGTAGAGTCTCATGGTGGGTGAGTGGGGGTAGGAGGAGTGCGGCCAGGGCTTGTATACCCGGGAATGATTGGCAGCCTCGAGCCCAGCCCTTTGCAAGGCCCGGACAGCTGGCCATTGGCAGTGCTGGAAACAGGTCTTGCCTGGTACTGGCTGTTCTTACCTGCACTCCTCTGCGTAACAGGCTCTGCCACACAGAAAGCGGAAACAGCCCACCTCCGAGGCCCTTTGTTTTCCTTGAATGCCTCTTTAGATTCTTGCACAGGCCGTGAACCCTGGGTTAGAAACCCGTTGTTGGCATTTGTGAACTTTCTTTTCCTGATGCATAAGCAGATGCAGACAGCTCACTTGGGGCACTAAAGCTGACGCCTGTGAAGCAGAAGACCAGGCCCCTGCCAAGGGGTAGCCAATGGCCATTTTTCTGCCATCTGGCTCAATTCAGCCACCGTGTCACTCAGGGGAGCACACTCTGGTCCCTGTTGAAAGTGACCTTTGAAGTGCTCTGAAGTTCTGTTCCCATCTTGGTGATTTCACCCGCAGGGTGAGAGAAAGGTTTTGCTCTCCAAGAGTGGTTGAGGCTTCAAACCCTGTTAGGCGCATCTGAGATGGCGCCGAGGACCCCCACCTCCCATGTTCACGCCCCGTGTCAGACCCTCACCTCGAGTGGTTCCCCTATTCCAAACGGATGGGGTGTCACTCCTGAGATTATGCTATAAAAAGACTGTGGCTTCTGTACTGGGCATCCGCTCTGCCTTTTCTCCCCTTTGTCTCCTTCTTCTCTTTCTTGGATCGCTCACTGGGGAAGTTGTCAGCAATTCTGTGGAGAGGCCCACATGGTGCAAGAGGACCTGAGACCCTCAGCTCAATAGCCCGTGAGGAACTGGCACCTGCCAAGGTCCCAGGGAGTAAGCTTTGCAAGTGGATCCTTCAGCCCCAGTGGAGACTTGAGATGACTGCAGCCCGAGCTGGCTGAGAGCTTGACCGTGGCATTATGAGAAACCGTGAGCCAGAGTCACTAAGCTAAACTGCTCCTAGATTCCTGACCCACAGGACTGCATATAGCCACTGCATATAGCCATGGCCCCGATCCTGCACACATTCCCCTTCCAACGTCATTGGGGATTTGCCGTTTTGCAAGCCTCATGACCTTTCCTTAGTGCCCCCTTTTTTGATCTCTTGGCTTCCTTAACACTGTGGACTACACCCTCATCCTCATAACTCAATATGTGGAATTGCAGGAGACAGGATGGGTATATTGCAAAAGAGAATGAGTAGCAATTACAACAACCCCAAACCCCCGCACAGCTAAGCCTGTCCTTCAGGGGAACCCACCCCAGATGTTGCCTGGGGTCCTGTGGCATCGTTCTCATGGTCACTTCTGGTTCCAACTTCCGTTCCCCAGTGAGCTCTTGTCCTCTGCACTTGCCTGGGGCCTCTCCCTTTATTGCTACCTGGTGTTGTGCCAATACAGAATTCATACTTGTTCTTTACTTTTTATCCAAACCTCCCTACTTTGCTAAAGTTTGAGGAGACAGAAGGAGGGCGTTTTCATAACACACTTGCACACAATAGTCTATGGGAAGCTTCTATTCTTAGAAGGTCTTTGGTGGCTGTGCGGAGCTGCTTGCCCCCTCTGCCCGCTCACCCTGCACTGACGCAGCTCCCTTTAACTGTCCCTTTTGCCAGCTTGCCCGCTGCGAGCCTGAGCTTCCAGTGCTACCTTCCACCTCAAGGCTTCTAAACGTACTGTGCTGTGGGGAAACAGTGTCATCCCTAAGAGGAATTCTATTCTCAAACATCAAGCTAAGGTTTTTTGTTGTTGTTGTTGCCTCACTTAGTTCTTAAAGTGACTGCAGATGTGTCATGTGTTAAATGTCACCTCCCTAAGCAAACTCAAAGTGGAGTGAGCTGTTTTAAGACAGTGAAGCTTCTTTTCTAGAATCCCTTCTCTGCGGGGCCATCTTTGAACTCCCACTTCCTTGGCACTTTCCCTCGCGTGCTGCAAGCCCTCTTTATTCCACATTGCCGAGTGTCTATTCCAGTCCAGAAACTCACTCTAATTTGACAGATTCTCCATTGTACTTCATGCAGGCGGCCTTTGACTTTGAAAATGATGACGATGGCCTAGATGCCTGGGTTGTCCTTTATGCAGGCCCCATCTTGTTGTACGTGACAATACTTTGACCAGCTTTGAAAAAAATCCAATTTAGATGGTCACCACCTGCAGTTTCAATCTTGCACTCAGTGCTAACTTGGAGACGCCTTTGTTATCAAAATAATTTGGCTAGAGTTTGTTGAACAATCTCTCTCTCTTTCTCTCTGGCATTGCTGCTTTCCAAAAATTTGCTAATCACGTCGCAAATTCTCCTCCTCCTTGGCTTTTGTGATGTAAGATCTTCCCTTCCTCTCTTTCCACCTGTCTGTCTGTCTTTGGATTAGCTCCCTCCTCCTGTCCCTCATGTGTGAGCCCCTCTGGCTCCCAGCAAGCCACTTTCCCCCCTTTCCCAGGAAGCCTCGTTTACTTTTAGGGTTTTAGCTATTACTATTTTTTAATCTACCAAATATTTCCTTTATTTATTTATTCATCTATATGTAGGTATTTTTTTTACCCCCTTAATCATTTTTAAATGTACAGTTCAGTGGTATCAAGAACATTTAGATCGTTGTACAGCTGTCCCCACCATCCAGCTCCAGAACTCTCTCATCTTGCAAAACTGAAACTCTGTCCCCGTTAAACACTAACTCCCCATTCTCCCTCCCCCTAGTCTCTGGCAACCACTATTCTATTTCTGTCTCTATGAATCTGACTACTCTAGGTACCTCAGGAACGTGGAATCACACAGTATTTGTCCTTTTGTGACTGGTTATTTCACTTAGCATAATGTCCTCAAGGTTCATCCATGTCGTAGCGTGTCAGCTATTACTTTTACACGAGCAGTTCCAAAACCACATCTCCGGTTCTTACCTCTCTCTTAAGATTTGTTTCTATACCTCCAGAGTCCTTTTGGGTTCTTTAACATGGAGACTTTGCAACTGCTTCAAAGTCCAAAGATCTAAAACCAGGCTTAGCTCCCTTCCCTCCAAACCAGTCATTTCTATCAACAGAAGTATGCTTCCGTAGTCTTTTAAAATCTTGGGCCATTTCTATTCCTTCTTCCTTTTTCTCTCCATATCAAATTACTTCACAGTTGATAAACTGTCTGTAGGTCCTCATTGCCTACAGAATGAAGTTCAAAGTCCTCAAGCCACTCACAATCTGGGCTTGAATCATTTAAGATTAGGCTCAGTTGTGTATGTGAGAACACCCAAAATAACAGCAGCTTAAAAATGACATAAAAGTTTACTTTTTCTCTGCCATTATAACAATATTAAGAGGTAAAAAAATAAAATAAAATTTAAAAAGTTTACTTTTTCACATATTAATGAATTCTGAAGATATTGGCACAGAATTGGTCCAGAAGCTCTGCAAAGCTGTTAGGAATCCAGACCCTCTCCAGTTCACTGCTCTCTCATCTCAAGAACGTCACTCTCATGGCTTAAAATGCTGCTGGAGCTCTAGCCATCACATCTGAATTCCAGGCCACAGGATGGAGGGGTAAGAAACAGCGCATGACAATTGCTGTTTAAGGAAGTTTTCTAGAAGTTGCCCCACACCATTCCCAATTGCATCTCCTCGGCCAGAACTTAGTCACATGGTCACATGTAGCTGCTAGGGAGGTTAGGAAATATAGTCTCTGTTCTAGGTGGACCTATATCAAACTACAAATTGGGAGCTTGGTTACTAAGGAAGAAAGAAGAATGGACACTGGGTAGGAACTCGCCCTGTCTGAGGGCACTTCCCTCCGCTTGGGAGTGCCCCCTGCACACCCTCCTGTCAACACATCCCACTGCAATGGGGTTATTTGGCACTTGCTGTCACTCCCACTAGGCTGACGGCTCTTTGGGACTGAGACTCTGGCCTGCTCTGGTTTTGGACTGTGGTGTTTGGTGCTGAGCCTGGCAAGGACAGGGGCTCGACAAGTGTTGGATGAATAAACAGATGCCAGTGGAAAAAATTATGAGAGGAAGGAGGGGACTCGGGAAAGTGTCCCAGAATACGGGGGAGGCTGCTTTGCATAAAGAATAACACTAATACTAACAAAAATAAATAATGTTACATGGCATCATTGTGCCATTTCTGATAACTTATTAAATTTGACAGAGCAGATTTTTTTTTTTTTTTTGACAGAAGCAGCAATAGAGGCTCCTTGAGGTCACACATCCAGTTAGTGACAGGCAGGCCTGGAACCCGTGTGCCTTCCCGCCAAGCCCAGGTTCTCTTCCCTGGAAAGTGGGAGGCCAGAGCGGGCTGCCCGCTTGCTCGAGCTCCAGTGCAGGAAGCAGCTCATTCCTTTTGTTTTGTAAACAAGTGGAGGCCTGCAGGCCTGCTTCAGGAGGAAACAGCAACTGGGGGCAGGGGAGCCCCACAACCCCTGCAGTCACCAGCTTTGTAATGTGCTAAGGCCAAGAACCCGGAATCTGCCGCTGTGTGGATTTCTGCAGGAAGTTTGTCTTGGGCCCATCCTATGTGGTGTGTTATTAAAGGGCCACAAAGGTCTCATTTCATTGTCGATTGTCCCTAAACTGGAACTCAAGGACAATATTACAGCCAGGCCTCCGTTCAGGGTGAACGGTGTCTTATATTGGACGAGAGAGCAGGGCTGTTTGTGTATTTCCCCATCTAGTTCCTTGGGCTCATGACAGTCAAGTTTTGTAGGAGGGCGAGGTGGCACCTACACTGATCCAAAGCACTCTCGGCACGCTCTTGGTGGCGGTTCTCCTGGTGTGTTCCCAGCACCAGCAGCATCAGCATCACCTGGGACCTTGCAGAAATGCAAATCCTTTGACTCGCTCCAGACTTACTGAATTAGATGGATCCCAGCAATCTGTGTTTTAACTAGCTTTCCAGGTGATTCTGAGAAACACTGCTTTTGCAGGTGCCCAGGTGAACGTGGAAGAGAGTAATAAGCAAGCGTTGGCGGCCTTCCCAGGCTGCAGCGGGGGCCACGGGGGTGCTGGAGAGGTGTATGCTGGCCTGTCTGGGGCGCTGGCTCTGACAGCACTGAGCCTTCCTTCCGCTGCACCCTGACTCCCGGGAGGAGAAGGCCCATCCCGAAGGAGGAGCCCTGGACGGCGAGGGGCAGCAGGTAGGGAAACTGGGGGCCCACTGTGACGGGGAGGCTGGCAGCTGGGACGGGCAGGCCCGGTTCGGCTCGTCCATGCTCAGCGGGCAGGCCGGGCCAGCGTAGATTCTGGTCTCTTGGCCAGCTTCCTCTTGTGTTCTTGGGTACACGCCAAAGATTCCAGGCCACCCGGCTGACAGTGAATTATTGACTTCTGCCCTTCCACTGGGTAATGCCCTTCACAGCTGCCTTGCATAAGCAAACGTGCTCAATGAGAAATTAGGGTTCCCCATATTTCGCAGGATACCGGGCACCTCTCGCACTTTTCATTACTCGTCTTCCACCAGCTGCTCGCAGCGCTGTGTGGGGCAGTGAGTCCCTCCAGGGGGACAGCCACCCTGCCCTTGATTGGGCTTCCAGGCTTTGGTTTCACATCTCTGCCTCCTAATGCGTCATCATTCTGGCCCTGGGAGGACGAAGGAGATGTCAGTATGATGTGTGGTGAGGAATGCCTCAGTTAGGGGTGTTCTCTTAAAATCAGCAAATCATTTATGGAAAGTTATTGGTGAGAAATCATAAATTGTCCCAGGGCTGTGGTTAAATCCTGTAACTCCATTTTTATTGTTGGGCAGGGAAAGTTCTATTCTGTGTGTCTGTTTGGCACATTTGTGTTAAATAATGCATCAATCCTCTGTTACCCCTTCATAGGCACTGTTTCCACACCTGTGACAGGCACGGCTCAGATGGGCTGGACTGGAAGGCCTCTTGGCAGGGGAGGTGGGACTAAAGTTGGAAATAGGCAGCAGGTAGCCCTTGGGGGAGGGAGGGTGACCCATTTGCAGTATCGGACTTTGAGGGAGGCAGCCAAAAAATCGCTATGTCCATGCATCAGCTTGACAAATGATGTGAGTTTTTCAGGGTCCAGGTGTGGGACACAGGTGAGAAGCAAGGGCAGGCAGGTAACCACCTGAAAGCTCATCAGCCTGGGAGCAAGACTTCAGATCAGGGACCAGCCAGACAGGCAGCGGCCCTAGGCCTGGCAAAGGAGCACCGGGGAGCTGGGCTGAGGACGGGGGGATGGTGGGAAGGAGGCTGGTGGGCATGCGGCGTCTGTTGCAACAGATGTGTGTCTGCCAGGGCACCTCCAACGCCCACACCTGGCCACATACCTGCCCAGGGTTGGTTCAGGACAATGAAATGTGTCAGGGCCTGAGCCTCAATTCTGCTGCTGGGAAACAGCGTGGGGTGAATTATCAGTCAGGTAGTTTCCAAGAATGTCATAGATTTTCCAAGATTTAATTACAAGTCTACCTTCCACATCTACAGCACTTCCCCTGGCACCCCTGGGGGAAGTTTCTGGAGCTTTGTTGGCCTCATGAACACAGCAGGTTATAGAGGAAAGCGCTTTGGAATCAGGCCAGCTGGGCTCTGAATCCTGACTTTGCTATGCAAATTTGGCTCTTTAAGGGAATGTCTCTTCACCTTGCTAAGCTATAGTTTCCTCATCTGTAAAATGGGATTCATCACGCCCTATAAACATTGTCTCAGCAATGAGGACGAAGGAGCTGAAGCACCTATTTCATCACGGAGAAGGCTGGGAATGAACGTCAGCACCCTCGTTCCCCTCCCTGCTCCGTCTTCCCAGTCCGCGTGCATTGCAGAAAGCTGGAGCCCCTCCCTTACACTGAAAACCCACGTGCCTCGGCGTGAACACACCAGTCCATCCATATTAGCTTGGTCATAAATGGGGGCTTGGAGAGAGGGAGTCTAGCTATATTTCTTTCATGTGGAAAGCCAGAGGCAATTTTCTTTTTTTCCTTTTAGTAAGAGAGAATCTATGTCGGATATTCTATCCTGGAGATCAAGTTCTGTCCTCTGGGCACGGTCTGGTCACACAATATCCACAGCAATTATAAGGAAGGTTGGGATCTGAGCCTCATCCACGACACTGTTCAAAGCGTCTAGCTCTGGTTTCATGATGGGAGTAACCAAGGGGGGAGCAGTGTGAGCTTAGGCAGTCCAGCCATCCCCTTGGTGCCACCAGTTTGGTGATTTATTCCCCTCTGTAGGAATAAATTTCTAAAATTCCTGCCTTATAGCCAGGCCATGAATTCAGACAGCCCTGTTTGCTCCGCGTTCCCCTCTGTCCCCACTGGAGTTTGAGCTGTGTTTGCTGCTGTTAGCAGAATCTGCCAGAGGAAGGGGAGGTCCCGTGAGCAATGTACTCCAGCTACAGGGCTGCCTGGCACAGCAGAGCATCGCAGCTGCATTTAATCTTCTCCATGCGGAGCAGCTGGAGGCCTCCCGGCGCCTGTGGGCGGATGATTGGCCCCAGCTATGCACTGGAGCTGCAGAGTGTGCAGAAGGAAGAGTCAAGGTTACAACGCTAGCGATGTCCCCACGTGCTGTGTGTAAGGGGTGCATGATCTGTGTATGTCATCCTGGCTTAAAAAAGAAACTCTTGAGGGCTATTGGATCCCAGTTGTTTTTGCTACACAGACTGGTAGCATGCATGTGGAGATTTTTGGAAGAAATGAGGAAAAGAAAATAGCAGGAAAGAATAAAGGAGGCCTCTTCAGGGTAGGACAATTCCAGAGGAGGAGAAAGATGGGGAGGGGAGGAGAAGAAGAAAAGGAGAGAAGAGGGAGGGCCAGGAGGAGGAAGGCAGCTGAAGGAGAGGCAGCCATAGCTGAGCAATTCAGCTGTACATACGGTATGCTCCTACTGTATGCCAAGTATCGAACTCAGCTCTGTCTGGTTCCAGCACCAGCAGCTGTAACCAACCACTCACTGTGCTCTGCTGCTCAACAGCAAGGCGGGGCGGCTCCAGGGGAGGGGGTCAGGGGAGTGTCCAGTACTCGGGACATCTCCCCGAATTCAGCCAGGAAAGCATCTGACCCAGAAGGCTGGCTATGATCATGGCCTTGGTCTCCATTTCTTTTGAAGACATTGCCATAAGCTCTACACACCTGGACTGTCAATGTTATTCACTGCCCCGTCTCTAGTGTCCAACACAAGGCTTGGCACGAGGTAGGTACGCAGTAAATACCTATAGAATGAACAGGAGTGCACATTCAATTGACAGATGAGGAAAAAGTGCACCAGAGACCAATGAGAGACTTTAAGGCCAGACACAGCACATGTATTATAGGGCCTCAAATTTTAATGTGCATATTAATGTCTGGAAGATCTCATTAAAATCCCATATAGGCCTCACCTGACAGGTTGTTAGAAAGGCTGAAGGCTGTTTCACCAGAAAGTGGAAGACTGTAAGTTAGAACTTTAAAATCTAGGTCCCAGCCTTGTCTGCAGCCTGCTGAGCTCTGTGGTCCAGTGACCCAGGACCACACAAAAAGAGAAAGCAAGTGTTCCTCCTCCTCCCTCTGCTGACACCCTGGGACATCCCTGCAGCGAGGAGGTTTTCCTACAGCCTCCACTGCGCACCCACAGTGATCAAAGCCTTCCCAAACTCCAGGGGGTCACTAGGACAACGTGGGCATGTTAGGGGTCTTTGCTGTCTTCTGGGCTCTTAAAAGTTCAAGGCTCTTTTCTAGTTTGGATTAATTCTGGTGATTTTGGACAGACTCACTTACTCTCCTCTGGAATCCAATTCCAGGATTGCACAACTACCACCACCTCCATTTCCACCATTTCACTACCATCCCCCCACTGCCGCCAGCCCGCCCTCATGTAGCACTTTGGTAGTTGTATATTGCTGCCACATCAGCCTACAAAGTAGGCACATTGTCTCCATTTGAAAGAAGTATAAGGGCCAGAGAAACTAAGCTCCACGTCTGAGGTCTCACAGCTAGTAAGTGGCAGGGCTGAAACTCAAATCTGACTCCAGAGCAAAACCATCACCCACTGCCCTGAGGGGGCCCATGTCCCTCCCAGCTCCACCCTCATCACTGGCTCAGACTCGGGCTGCCTGGGTGTGGTGCTGATCCCAGCAGAGAGGGAACTCGCGCCCGGCCCAGGGGCCGGCCCTGGCTGGTTTACGACCGTGCTGCTGTGCCAAAGCAGCAGACTGAATGCATGGGTCATTTCACTCACACAAGCTCTCCATTCGATGAGATGAAAGGGGACATGGCCAGTGATGTCACTGATGCCTCAGAGCGTAAGTTTGCAGAGTCAACCTTTGAAAAACATTCATTTGTGTCTCTAAATAAGTAAAGCAACAGCTGCCTCACTCTACCCTCACCCTGAGCCTGTGATGTGGGCAGAAAACTCGAAATCATAAAGTACCGATAATAAGCGCCTTACATTGTTGTGGTGATGGACACTTGAAGAGCCCATATACTTTATTTTATCTTCATACTCCTAATGCCTCCTTTTGAGGTAGGCAGGGACAGGTATTATTACTCACTGTGTATAGATGGGAGCACCGAGGCTCCAAGAGCTTAAGGGGCTTGCTCAAGGTCACAAGTCTAGGTCCAGAATGCAAGTGGCCCGCCTCCAATTCTTTTGACCGTACTGTAGGCACTGTAGTGGTCACCTGCCTTGGACATGCGATGTCGCCATCCAGC